>NC_084799.1:131368060-132728060 GCF_963169125.1 Humulus lupulus
ATCACTCTCACGTCATTGAAGACACTAAGAAGGGCTCCGTGAAGGTGGTGACCGAAGACTATGTAATCAGTGAGAGATGAGAAGCGAGCGAGTCGAACCGGTTGGTCGAGGCTTTCAGACTAGCTGAGCGATAATGATGGAGGAAGAGAGTCGTCAGGTCTTCCCCAATTTCTGACGACTTGAACCATTTGGTGGCGAATTCCAGAATAATCTAGGATCTAGAGTCATCGGGTCTTCCCCAATTTCTTTTTTAATATATAGCCTGATGAGCATTTCATTTTTAAGAAGATTCAGGAGATGACCTAGATGAGTTAATGGGAAGAGGTGAGAGAGATGGAAAGGGTTGACCTCTGTTGTAAAGTTAGAAATAATAAATAAAAGGAAAAACGGTGTCTTTCCCATAAATAAATTAGCGTGCTTTTTTAGTGTGTGTTTGCCGCCCATATTTTTACCTCAATTATAATACTTTTTCATTAGTGTTGTATTCATGTATTATAAAAAGGGGTTATTGGTGTAGTGTGAGTAGCAGCAACAGCAACGACAACAACAACAGCAGCAGCAGTAGCACCACCATAAACAACAGAAGTAGCAGCAGCAGCAACAGCAACAAACAACAACAACAACAACAACAACAACAACAACAACAACAACAACAACGACAACAACAACAACGATAACAACAAAAACGACAACAGCAACAACAACAACAACAACAACAACAACAACAACAACAACAACAACAACAACAACAACGACGACGACGACGATGACAACAACAACAACAACAACAACAACAACAACAGCAACAACAACAATAACAACAATAGTAGCAACAACAACAATAGAGGCCCAACGAGCAGCTGGCTGCAGCTGCACCAACTATGGAGGTGACTAGCACTATAAGGCTCTAGGCGAAGCAAAAGCCTCGCATGAGGCAAAATGTGGCATGGTATGTTGTCTTAGCTACACTCTTTCAAGCAGTGCTCTAGAGGAATACCCGAGACATATGGAATTAGAGGGATAAGCATGATAACTCCTTTGGCCGACTAGTTCACCAATTTTCTTGGTGAAGCCTACAGTGCCTGGTCACGCTTTCACATCCAGGATGGTGCTATTCTTCCCATCCATGACTACTTCAGGGGCATTTCCAGATATTTTGGCATTGCTCCGTTCCAAATAACTTCCAATGGATATTCAATGATTTCAACATTATATATCCTATATAATTTTCACAAGTGGGATTCTCCCACTCCACACGAGGTCCACTACCTGTTCGACCTTAAGTCCAATCCGGGTCAGCATGGTACTGGATTTTTCTAATTCTGCCACCTGGATATGAGCAAAGAGATAGGTCAAGTGTTCCTGACTGACCTCACGTTTAGGAGCAATGAGGGGGCCTATTTGAAAGAGTACTTCCTGACGACCAACCTAGTCATAGACAATCTCTCCTTCCAGCAAGGAGGTAATGAGTCGTTCCTCATGTTTCTTTTTCTTTCATTTTTCTTTTAAACTAGTACTTAGTTTATTTTTCTTCACTTGTTTAGGCCCATGGAAAAGGTGTCCTGCTACTTTGGATATGTTCACTTGAGTGCATACCATAGACAACCTTTCTCATAATGAGAAGATTTGTAGACTGCTCGTAAACAGCGCCAATCTTAGATTGGTTGGCTTGCTCGAGGCCCACCAGTCTAACATAACGACACTACTACAAGTGCAATTGGTGGAATAGCCGCTGAACCAGAAGGTGGTGAAGGGTGGGGAAAACCGAAAAACCCTAGGCAGCCCTTACTCTAATGAGGAAGAAGGCAATCTAGATTAGTATAAGGGAGCAAGAAGATGTTACTTATCCCAGAGCTCAAGCACCTTCCACAGAAGAAGGGAAAGGAAAATAGGTCAGGTCGAGGATGAAGATCTCCCTGGCACGTCCCTGTCCTCTTCTGATGATGATGAGGAATTCCCACATAATAATAAATGCCTTAATTCTTCTGTAGTTAAATGTAGACATAAATTGTTTGATTCATACTATTCGAGCAATAGTATAGATATGTATATTGTTTTTGTAACAAGTAAAGTGCTCATTTTCTTTATATCCTTTGAAGAATTCTAACATGTTTGCTTTTGATTACAACAATGTCTGACTCAGATGATTTTGAGTTATACATCTCAACATCACCTCCTTCATCAACCAAGAAGGCAGCTAAAAGAAAGGCTGCTACTGGTGCTAGTCCAAGCAAAGAGCTTGTAACCAAGCGCGTCAGGCGAGACCTTCCGGCTCTAGCCTCTCTAGTTGCACCAAGCAAGACTCCTCCCATGCAGACTCCTCCATTTGATCTTGCTTCACCAGCTGGCCGAACTCTTCTAGCCAGCCAGCCTCCTCCTACGAGCACTTCCCCTATAGCCTCAGTTGTTGACCACAAGATACCTCCAAAAATAGTGGCAAGCCTCAATTCCTTGGCCGAGGCTATCTGCACTCAAACTTAGAAGCTCGCTCAGCATCGCCTAAGTTTTGAGGTCTTCGCCACCCTTGAGGGGGTGTCTATTAACTAGGCCTTTGGTCGGGCAATGTCGAAGATCTTTTTGGCAAGCACCTATTTATTCTTCAAAAAGCCATACATTATTATATAAGTGTTCTGTTTGATTTTTACCTTATCATTCTTGTGGGTATGATGACACTGGCTCATACACGTTTAAAGAAGTTTTGATGATGCACTCGCAAGATCAAGGGCCACTATGAAACAATTTAAAGAGGCCAACAAAATCAATCATTAGCAGGCTAATGAACTCGAGGAGGATCTTAAGGGAAAGATTCTCAAGATTGAGGCAAAGAGCCAGGTGATCCAAGCACTCTAGGAGAAGGGGACAAAGCAATCACGTCTTATTGGAGAACTCGGCCAAAAACAAAAGAGCCTCGAGGAGCATATCCAGTAGCTCGAGGATGAGCTAAAAATGCATACGGGCAATGAGGAGCAGCTAAAAAATCTCGAGGAGGAGCTAGGCCAAGAAAAATACAAGCACTCCTTGGATTTGTCTAGGTTTAAGAACGTTGCCTTTAATTGTTTGTTCATGTTTTGGAAGAACAATAAGGAGGCGAACTTCAACTATTTTCCTGTCAATCTTTGAGAAAAGAAGATTGCCATATGCATTGCTTGTGAGGAGGTTGAATCTGCTGTAGTTGCTTCCTCGGAGAGTCTTAGTCTAGAGATCTCTCTCAAACCTTGATGGCGACCAAGGGCAGAGCAGGTCGAGGATGACGTTGTCGACCAGTGAGGTGGGAGTTCCCTTATAATTTTTTCTCTCTCTTTTATTTACATATATTCTAGACAGTCGGGCCATAAGGTCCGTAGTGCAAAGACAATGGCAGACCGAGCAGTATTTAATTTCGGTTATAATTGTAATATGTTTCTTTTATTACATACAATATGTTGCTCTTTTATTTTTTTACTAGATATACCAATTTTCCTGCCATATAAGTTTTCCAACTTTCATGCTCGTGTGAACAAGCAGAGTTTTTTTTATTTCTATGTTCTCTCAAACAAAGCACAACACTTTATAAATTTTGAATTTTTTTCTAAGTACTACTACGTTGTGATTTTTACTCTTTTGCTTATGTGAGAATGTGTATACCATATATGCCCTCCAAGTGATTGAGGAGGTAAGTCCTTGGTTACTTGTCATTTATCTTATTGCTCCAAAAAAAACCATAAAGCAGTATACTCTTTTGGGAAAAATCACACATGTTAAGCAATACTTGTCAATTAACAAAAAATTGGCAATGTTAAGTGTGTCAAGCAAATTTCCTTGTAAATATCTCATATTAAAATGGAAAAAATTGTATTTATTGAATTAAAGAATTCGTACACACAAT
Source organism: Humulus lupulus (assembly GCF_963169125.1). Taxonomy (NCBI): domain Eukaryota; kingdom Viridiplantae; phylum Streptophyta; class Magnoliopsida; order Rosales; family Cannabaceae; genus Humulus; species Humulus lupulus. The sequence goes on from NC_084799.1 coordinate 131,371,926, forward strand.
GAATGTTTTGAATGAAAACATCAGGAATTGAATTTTATTAAATAACTGGTCGCCTCAAAGGGAAAAAATGTGCCTTACGATCAGGTAACTAGGAAATAATTGGTCTTTACAAAAAATGGGCAAAAATTTCCTTTACAACAAAAAATAACAAAAACAAAAAACATTGGTTTTGAAAAAACGGGCAAAAACGAGCCCAGCGACCAGTGTTACGGATAATATTTTCTAAGATGTTCGTCATCCCAGTATCTTGGGACCTGTTCACCGTTCAATCGAGTAAGTTTATACATATCATGTTGTAAAACATCTATGATCTGGTACGGTCCTTCCCAATTAGGTCCCAAAACTCCTACTGTAGGATCCTTGGTGTTTTGGAACACTTGTCGCAAGACTAGATCTCATGTGGCGATCTTTCTGTCCTTAACTCGAGAGATAAAATATTGAGCAATCTTTGGCTTGTAAGCAGCTACTCGCAACTGTGATTGCTCTCATTGTTCTTTGATCAAATCAAGAGTTTCAACTACCAATTGATGATTCTGAGCTTGGTCATATGTACTTCTTCGATGCGATGGGGAGTTAATTCATCTAGTATCATAGCTTCATATTCATAAGCCAAGGAAAATGGTGATGGGATTAATGCCCTTTAAAGCATATGTTTTGAACAATTTTTTATGAAATGAATTTTTTCATATATTGTTTGTTTATACTATTATTAGAATAATATTATATGAATATCAGAAAATTGCCAAATTCTCTGTTGTGACTACAATCTTGTATTCGTTACAGAGGATTAAGATTGTAGGGGACATATTTAAACAGTTCGAAGTAAAACAAAGTTATATGGAATATTTTGATTAGATACTATAAGTACATTTCACTAGTATTATGAATACATGTAATCTAGATTCGGATTACTGATGTAGTAGGACATCTTAGTGGAGGTACTTTGTCTAAAGAGGTTAAACATGAACGGGACTCAATATGTTATTAATACTTAATAATATTGTTGACTTTATAAGTATTATTTAAACATATCAATAAGATGATCATATACAAATTGATCTTAATCCTGATGTTATTATGAACTTCTATTTATGTCATATGAGTTCTTTGATTCACTCGTTATAGTCTGTTAGAATGTTCAGACTGAAAACTTTTCTTTTGGGAACTCATTGATGTAAATGGCTAGGGATATAATATACAGATTTTGACTCTGTACCTTTCTGAGAGGAATTTGATAATGGTTCCCTTAAGGGTTGGCTTTTGGAACTGAAAGGTTATTGAGTTCAAATTCATAAATCAGTTTATGAATTAACCTTTACTAGTAAAGTTAATGGTACTTAAGGAAACAATATATAATTAAAGAGGTTAAAGAGTGATTAATTCCTACTTTAATTATGAATCATTAACAGATGATTGAATTGTATGTAGTAATTAAATTGATGGACACTTTTTATATATTTAAAAGTACTCAATAAATAAATGTCTATAATTACAAAAGTGCAATCTCATATTTTTTGTGGAATAATATTGAGATTAGTAAATTAAGCTTATTATATTAAATAGTTTTAATTATTAATCTAAATTTATTGGAGCTTGAAATTATAGGCCCATAGGTCTCCAAGATGGTTTTATCAACACTATTCAAGGTAAGTGTTGAAATTGAGAAAAATTAGGAAAATGACATATTTGAAAGAAATTTGTTCTTCAGGGTCAAATATATAACTGAGACAAATTATTTAATTAACAAATTAATTTTTGAAATTAATTAATTACATTATTCGGAAATTATTTTTTAAATAAAATGGTATTTTCAAAAATAGCATTTAAATAATTAAGATAATTAATTTTGAATTAATTATTTAAATAATGTGAAAAGATATTTCTCTTAATTCAAATTAGATTTGAATTTGTAATGATATTTATTCTTTAATTAATCTCATAAGATAAGTTATTAGGTTTAGATATTTTTGACTAAATAATTATGAAATAATAATTAAAAGAAAAAAGTTGGAACACATCTCTAACAAGGTCCAAGAATGGGTCTTGGATATTTCTTTTATTTAATAATTGATTTATAATTTGAATTTTCAGTTTTTGAATTTTAAATTTTAAAATTTAATTAATTCCTTTATAAATCTATTTGATGGAAATAGTTTCACAACTAAACTTTTGAAAGAGAATAATATACTTTTGACAGAGAAAAAAATGTATCGTATAATTTTTCTCTATCCCTTAAAATTGTCTCAGACCTAATATTCCAAGATCTCATGTGTTGAGAATATCTTGTGAATCAGAAATTTTTCCCAACCATTACTCTACGTGTCCACACACATCTTGAGGTGTAGAGACAGATCTTTGAAGATCTTGGTCTGAGTATTTCAAAGACTGCATTGGATTGGATGTTCGTTGGAGATACAAAAAGATAGCAAGGATTCTTGATAGTTCTTCAGCTAGTAAATCCTCATATTTTTATTTCTCTTTTATTAGTGTTTTGCATGTTTATGGATCCAATTATTTAAAGTTTGTTTAAATAATTTCTTTTTGAAATCTTTGTGCCCAACTCCCCATTCTGTCCGCTGCACACATGGTAAACCAGTTTCCAACATATGGAGTATGATCAATTAATGTGCAAGCAGTAGTGTGATATGACCATAAAAATTCTGGTAATATATCCGACTAGTTTTCATTAGCTTGCTCGAGTCATTTCTTCATTGTATCTTTCAAAGTCTTGTTAACAACCTCTACCTGTCCTTTGTCCTCGGGCTCGACCCCTTCCTCTGCCTCGGCCACGACCTGCCTCTTGGTCAATGGTTGCTTTCTAGATTGGGTGTAGTGGGTTATCAGCTCGACCTCCCCTAGCTCAGGTGTTAGAAACCATTGTGAATTTCTATACAACAATGTATAGTAGGGAAGAATACTAACCTTGCATTAAATGAGCATACAAGTTTTGCTCATACACAAGAAAGAAGAACCATAATGATTCAACTCAAAGTAGGTAGTCAAAACATTCAGGGATATAACCTAGCAATACAAAATGATCACGACAAATCATGCAAAAAAACCCTAACTACGCGTGGGGTTGCTACATACGCCTGATACAACTATACAAAAGTTCTACAACTTAGTAGGTTTGCAAAGTCTTTACAAAAGTATCAACAAGACTTTTACAACAAAACCTAATCTATCATATCCATCAGAATATCCAACTCTATGTTAGTATACTCGTTCGGCTGCTCAAGATCCTCCTCTGGCTCGCTCTCGTTTTCTTCCACTAGGTCCACTACTAGCTCGACCATCTCCTCCACCACCTCGCCATCTACTACAGCTGCCTCTGTGGTTTGGGGTGGCTCCTATCAAAGATTTCTGTCATGTAATGTGTCCATTTCCAAATGACACGCCGATGCCGTTGATCGCACTCAAAGCATCAGGGATTCTCATTGTTAAAGAGTCTATAGTAATCGATCCTAGCAGTAGGGATCATGGGTAGGTTTCCTATCACAAGGTCACCTATCTCAGGTATACTGACCATAACCTAAAATTTATAGAATTGTGGTAATAAAAGAAAGTAAAGGAAACAGATACAAAAAGGCAGTACTTACAGTGAGTGCCGATCTATCTTGCAGAATGTACATGTGGGTTTGTCTACAGAATCGGCTCAACTCGAGCTTTGATACCACTTGTAACGACCCTCAAAACATGCGGAGATCTAAACTTTTACTTTAAATCATTGTACCAAAAATCCATATAATTTTTTTAAAAAAAGATCGTGTGTGGACATTTTTAGTTTAGCAAACATAAATGCAACTACTCTTCCACAGAGTTATAACAAAAAATTATCCCAAAAGAAATAACAAACTTCTAGTTTTTTCTTTTCAAAATGGTGATCCATCAAAAACCTCCACATGTACATATTCAGGCCACATGTACATATTCACAAGCAGACTCCGGCGCTCATTGCTCCACTTTGGTTTTGCACTTACCTACAACATGAAACAACTAGATAAGTGAAAACGCTTAGTAAGAATAGCCTTGCACACAAATATACTAAATCCAATAATGGGTTAACCTAAGGTAGATATAACTACTGATCACTAGGGTATGGGAAAAGTCCAAACCCTACCATAAAATTTTGCAACTAATAAACATAACAGATATCAACACTTTGGTTGCACTCAACAACCAATTTGTTACATAACATAAATAATCATGCACTCAGAAAATTCCCAGGACATTCAAGATATATATAACCATATTTGAAATAAATACTCTGGTTGCTTCTAACAATCGAGTTCACACATATCACATTAACCTTCACTCCGAAAAGTCCCAGAACATTAAAGATATAAAGCGCATATCATAACTAATTAATAGATTAACAACAAGGGATTCGGGCCTCAACCCGGTTCCATCATTAATGTCCTGGCTCCAACTCGAAATGTATTACCATTGTCTTGGCTCCAACCCGAACAATATTTTTATCATGTCCTTGCTCCAACCCGAACATTTTTACCATGTCCTGGCTCCAACCCGGACTTTAGCTTACCGTATCCTAGCTCCAACCCAGAGTTTAGCTTATCATGTCCTGGCTCCAACCCAGACTATATTACGCTAAGGTTCTGGCTCCAACCCGAACCTACTTATGATTTAGCTGCAAAGTGCAAAAGCATTCCAAGAGTAGGTATTAAGCATACCCTAGTCTTAATGACCCAAAAAAACTAGTGTAATCTACTACTACAAGCACACACTAGTATATTCATGTTGTAGCCAAGAAAGAGAAAGGCTAACTTAATCGGAGTCCTTAGCTCCCAGCTGGATCTTTAACATCGCTATTCATTTTCCCTTTCGTGGTTACTGTAATTAATACAGTGTACTTGGATTAAACTATGGCATACTCTTATAACTAATATTCTATGATAGCTACATGCAATAACTTTCTCTTGGAGACTCTATACTATAGCCTCTTATACACCTTACAGTTTATAAGGCTGGATTTCGTTTCAGTCTTTACAGTATCATGAGAAAATCGGCCTCACCGCAACACGCTCTCCGTGTCGTGCATCTTAATATTCTTTAACTAGAAAACTCTCTTATCGGATAACTCGTATTTTGGAATTTTTTTTTTTTTTGAAAAATATGTTCTACTCAACTCCTATCTTTAGAAAAATACCAACTTTGAAAGTTTACTGTTTTCTATCATTTACCAAAATACTGCTTTTTGATCCTTTACAAATAACATATGACAATATCATCTCGTTCTCTTAAAGAATCTACAAAACCCAACTCTCATTCTTACCATTTTTATCCATAACCTAGGATATCTTTTTACGTTATTTTTCAAAAGAAGGGCAATTGGATCCTTAACATAAAAAATGGTAAAAATCAACTTTTAAATTAAGTTAAGCTGATTTGGAATTGGTTAAGTCTCCAAATCCTTAGTTATCTTTGCAAAGGATTATTTCTTCTCATTTCCAAAACATTACTTCCACTATTTAATTTAAAGTAGTAAAGTCTCCTTTTTAAACTTTTCCCCTAAGTTGAGTTTTGGTAAAAAAAAACCCTTAAACTATCATTCACGTATTGTGTGTCATAAGGACGAGAACTAGGCGAAAGCCTCACGTCAGAAACTTATTTTAGGTTAAGAGAACTAACCTCCCCAAAAAAAAGCATTTTTTTTGTTAAGGTTCGAAATTACTACTTTTTAGGTTTTAGGGAAAACTTAGAAAACTTATTTCTCTTAAACCGTGACACATTTTTATCTAAAATATTACTGGAGTCCTTATAAACATCTTAAATAATTTCCCTCAAAATTTCATAATTTTTAGGATGGAAAACCCCATTCAAAATTCTAAAGCAATCTGGGCAATGCCTGCTGCCCAGAAGTTTTTCCCAGATTTTGAGGTAACTTTGAAAATTAACTTCTCTTTCACCATAGCCGAGTTCTTTCTAAAATTTTACAGGGATCTTTATTTTCCTTAAAAATTTTATAAGTTTGGAATATTAAAACTTAAGAAAATGTATAAAGTCATATAGGCAGTGCTTGCTGCCCAGAAGTTTTGTTCCCAGATTTTAGGGCAAACTTTGAAAAATCATTCACTTATACCTTAACACATTTTTCTCCATAATTTTACAGTGACCCTTATACATGTTTAAAATAACACCCTACCAAAATTTGAAGATTTTTGATTTTTAAAACCCATTCAAAAGTCAAAACAATCTGGACAGTGCATGCTCCTCAGAAATTTTCCAGATTTACACCAAAATGCCAAAACATTCATAACTTGGGTTTAAAAAATACCTTTTTAGGATTTTCCAAAGCTTATCATCAAGTACTCACAAAGAACTATGCAACTACATAAATATGTTTCAAAGACAGAGGTAGTAGAGTACAATATGACCCGTTGGAAGCTAGACTACGAAATTTTGGCAACATGCATTTTACACAACCTAACAACAATAAGCATTTCTAGCATAACCATGTCCACATGCATGCATGAAAATAATCATGCCACACATAAATCTCAACCTTAAGAATAAAATAAGCTCAAAAACTATTGAAATACCGTATACAATCAGATATAAAACAATCACCACAAAAAATAATGAACTCAACCATAGATTCTACCTTTCAAAGCCCCTAGCTTGGACATATGTTCCTTAGCTCTTCAACACCTTCCCTTAGTGCTCTACACTCTCAAAAACAAGCTCCAAGTTCCACATGCCAATTTTTAAGATATGGATTAGGGTAAAGAAACATAGATGAGGAAGAAAATATGCAAACTACCAAGATTTCTTACCTTGTTTCTACTAGATCACCAAAGTGCTAACTCCTTGAGGTACTACCTACACAAGCCTCTCTAGAACCCTAGAACACAAGATAAAAACCATGCATGGCTATTAGATCACGCACATGCAACATAAACCCTTAGGGTTTCGGGTTTGAAGAGGAAGAGATGAGAAAAATAGAGTAAGGTTCAAAACATACTCTTCCTTAGTGTGCTCCTGAGCTTCTCCCTCCTTCAATGGGGAAATGAGTGCTCTTGGCTCATGGAGAGAAAAATGGCAGAAATGGAGAGTAGAGGGGCTAGGGTTCAGTTTTGGGGGAGAGATAATGGAGAGAGTTATTTTCTTGAGGAAAAAGAAAATTAAAAAAAAATGATTAGATGTGTAAGAGAGAAATGATTGGGGTTTAGCCAATGAGTGGGTGAGGCTCTTACTCTTCCTAGGGTAGATGTCCTAGGCTCTTGAGAGCCCTAGGTCCCAGCCTTGCTGCACACTCATCTCTCTCTCCTCCCTTAGAAAAGACCTTTATGCCCTTGCTCCTCTTTACCTCTCTCCTTAGATAAATCTCCACATAAATCTCATCAAATACATACTCTCTGAAATATTCTCATGGGTCTTATTAACAAACAATATACTCTTCATGTGAAAGAAAAAAATCACCACCATTCGCATATGCCCTTCAAAAAATCTAGAAAAATTCAAACAATAACATAAACACACCAACCTCATCAAAATAACTGAACATTGAAATCTCCATAGATTATAATCATATTTATGAAACAAAACCCAAGAGATTACAATCACCGAAACAACAAGAGATTGGGGGAAAATTCTATTACCTTCCTTGATTGTGTTCAAGAACACAAGAGCACAATAACCTTGGGCACCCTAGGGTTTTCGAAACCACATAGAAAATAAAAGAGAAATTTAGAATTAAGGAGAAGAGAATTCATAAGTAAGGATTTAAAATAGCAATACATGAACACATACCTAGGGGTTTTGAAACCCTACTTTTCTTCTCCTTCTCCTTCTTTCTTTCTCTCTCTTTCTCGTGCCTTCTCCCTTGCTCTCTCTCTCTAAACTTGTCAGCCACAAGCAAAATGAGCCTTCAAGCTCATGATTCTTATCCTTTTATTTATCCTAATAGTCTAACCCTAACCTCTTAATGTGAATGGGTAACTTTTCCATTTCCATTTCCTTTCCTAAAATCAAATTAATAATAAAAATAATAGTTTAAGGAAAAGATGATATGAATAAGTATGGAAACATTCCCTAGCCCTTTTTGACAGAACACTCTCCTTCTCTATCTCTCATACTCAGCCAACTCAATGCCTTTCACACTTCATTACTCCAATTCTAACTTTCCCAAAATTTCTACAAATCATTGTCATTTTTCACCTTTTTTTAATTGAATAAATAAATAATTAATTAATTAAATGGGAAATTACATTATCATCTATGGCATGCTCATCATGCATACCATGCACATGCACACACACACAATAACTCATGTGCATCACTACTTACCGTGCACCTTGGTGCATTCAATCAAAACTCAATTACTTACAAATTAAAATAAATTAACATATTTCCTTACCAAACAATTCAAATAATTAAAAATAAATTTCTAACACTTAACAATTAATAATGAAATAAATTACAAAATTAATTAAACCAAAAAAAAAAATTTGGTGCGCTACACCGACCTTTATGGCCGATGGCTGATGTCCAAATTGTAGTAGTGGGAAGAAACCTCGGTGTAGAACAAAGGAAAAGTTTGGTTGAGTTTTTAAAGAATAACCTTGATGTCTTCACATGGTCACATTTTGATATGGTTGGTATTAATCCTAATGATATCATGCATATCTTAAATCTGATTAGAAATATACGAGCAAAACAACAACAAAAGAGACTACTCGGGAAGGACATAGGATAAGCACTAAAGGAAGGAGTAGTTCTCCTCCTAAAATGTGGGATCATTAGGGAAGTTAAATATCCGAAATGGATAGCTAACTCTGTGCTGGTTCCCAAACCAAATGGCAAATGGAGGACATGCCTCAATTTCTTTGATCTAAATAAAGCATGTCCGAAGCATTGTTTTCCTTTGCCCAGAAGCGACCAGCTAGTAGAAGCAATAGCCGGTCATGAGCTCATGTCATTCATGAATGTGTATTATGGATATAACCAGATCTCTATGAACCCTATTGACCAAGAACATACGAGCACAATGTATACTGCTACAATGTGTTTCCATTCGGGCTAAAAAATGTCGAAGCTACATATCATAGACTGGTGAATAAAATGTTCGTTAACCAGATCAGTCATAACATGGAAATGTATGTTGACAACATGCTTGTCGAGTATAAGACTACCAAAAACCATGTGGCCAACCTAGAAGAATGTTTCAATATGCTAAGGAAGTACGACATGAAGTTGAATCCCCAAAAGTGCACCTTTTGGGAAATTTTTTGGCTTCCTTGTAAACTTGAGGGGGATTGAAGATAATCTAGAAAATATCAAATCTTTGTTAGACATGCCTTCTCCCAAATCGCGCAAGGATGTCCAAAGTTTAATAGGGAGGATAACAACCTTAAATCACTTCGTTTCAAAATCAACTAACAAATGTCTCCCACTTTACATCCTATTAAGGGGAAACAAGAAGTTAGAATGAAATGAATAGTGCGAGCAAGCTTTCCAAGTTCTGGAAAAGAATCTAGCTTAACCTTCCATATTATCTAAGTGTTGGGTTTTGTGCCCTTATAGTGTATTTATGTGTGAACGATCACTGCTAATTAAATAACGTTAATATTTTGCACTCATATTTGTATTTAATTATACATGTCATTTATCATGAAGATTCAATATTTTTGATGTGGTCTTGAATTAAGTATATGTATAATGATATACATATACAAGATGATTTAATTCAAGATAATAATATAAAAAAAATTCGTAATCGCTAAATAACGTGGGAGCTTTATTTAATAAAGATTATGAGTACGGTCTATCTTTTGTTTAAGACAGAGTGGTTTATCTAGACTGTTAAGTGTAGCAACACAGAGAGATAGAGGTATCGTATACAATATAGATTGTATTGGACTGGGACATGATGAAAAAAGTAACTTCAGATAATCTCCGTTAAAATATAGAAGTTCCGCATTCATCAATCGATGGTCGTTTGAGACTTCACCACAATCCTAAAGTGAGTAACGAACTCCTATTTGTGATTTTATGACTTTTGACTTATCACGTAAGGTTTAATATTCCTACGATCGAATTCTTGAAATCTTGGAGTCATAGAACTGCAAGTGGCTGGGAGCATACTTTACAAATATCGAATATGCTCCTTACTTAAATGAAAGCAGATTAGTTGTTCCTTTTAGTGTTGATTCAGGGCTTGAACATAGAGAGCTCAATTTCTGTGGGAGTACATAAATTTCATTCCATAATTAAATTTATTGACTAATTTTCATTGGAGGATCAATGGAACTAATTGATAAAGACATAATTAGAGAGGTTAATGAACATTAAGACCTAGCTTTAATTATGAACAAATAACAGAGCGTCATAACTCATGCAATGACTAAATCAATGGACGAATTTATAGTTATAGCTTCTAATAATATAAGACTTTAGTTTTGATAGTTAAACTATGAATTTCTAGTGGAATAATTCATAATTAATAAATTAGTTAATGGAACTAAGAGTTAGTGAAATTAATTAAATTATTTGAGCTTAGAACTACGGGTTCATACTGTCCCCGTACTAGCTCGAAACACTAAGGTAGGAATTTGGTAATAAAATGAAACAAATAAAAAATATATATTATTTTAATCTCGCAAATTAATATTAGTTGTAAAATAATATTTATAAAATAAAATTATATTGATACTTTTATGAAATTAATTTTTTATTGAAAATTAATTTGACCATATTTAATTTTGTGGTATAATTGTATATTGCCTGAAATAATATGATAAAGACCCAACAAATATCATTTTATAGAGATAAAATACCACAGGGCCTAAAGCCTTGTAGTTGGTGCCAACCACAGCCCAAATGAACCGTGGCTCATGCAAAGGCCCAATGAGATTAGGGCTAGGTCTTCTTTTGAATGTTATATTAATATAATATAACATCATGAGAAAAAGACATCTCATGCATTTTTCACATTATTTGCCAAGAGAGAAAAATAGAGAACTTTGTTCTCTCTGAATTGTGAGAAGAACACTCTCTCATGTGTTGAGATTCAAAAGTGTTATATTATTTTATAATATGATATTTAGATTAAATAATGTTACAATGAGTGTCACATATTGTAACATATAAAAGAGAGTTACAATATTTTGATATATGTGAATATTCAAATATGTAACATATTTGAAGTTACAAATTTAGTTACTAGTTTGTAGCCCCCAAACATTACCTGATAATGTGTTGATTTGATGTTACACATTTTTATTTAAAATTTTCAAAGCCATAAGAGATATGGATGTTGGAGACATGATTTTAAACCTCATAATGAGTTTGGAGGTTACAAAGTCACGTGGGAAGAGTATAGAGTTGTTTGGAAAATTGCACAAAAATAATGTGATGAAATTGGGATGTGGCCAAAGCCATAAGTGTTCCTGGTTGCGACCTAGGGAACAGAGACTCACGGCTGCGGCCAGGAATAGCTTTGGTCGCGACCAAAAAAGCTGACATCCAAACCCAATTTCATTTTTCCATTTTGAACAGTTCTAACAACTCATGTAACTCCCCAAACTCATTTTTAATTTCATAAATATCCAATTAAACATCGGTAACAACCATATGGTTGGTGGAATTTGAAATTCAAAGAGTGTCTCAAAACTCTATAAATAGGAGCCTATTGCTCACTTATAAGACACACTAGTTTCTATCCACTATTGCACTTGGCTAGAAAATCACCTAGAGGCTTGTTTGTTCCATAGAGTTATTTCCATTTGAAAGAATCCCTTAGTGCTTGAGATAGGGGAAATTAGCTTTTGGACAAAGGTTGTAAACCTTGTTCAAGTTGGTGATTCCCAATGCTCTTCACTTTGGTTGTGTGAGTGAGAGTATTTGTTTTGTTATTGTTCTTATTTTCTACTATTGTTTTTCATCTTCTTCTCTTTATTTTTCTATTTACACTTTTGCTTATATCTTTTGCTTTAGATTTGTATTCTCCTCTACATCTTTTCTCTGCTACTTCTAGTTTATTTTTATCTTTTGTTAAGAGATTATTCTCTCCATCTACATCTTTTTAAATTTACTTGTATTTTTGTTATTGATATGTAATCTTACTTAATCAATCATCTTGTCTTTGTAGTATTTTCTTAGAGTTGTAAGAGTCTTACCATTTTTTATTGAGGCAATATATTTATCTCTAACATTCAAAAGCTTAACCCTTGTTTGTTTCTATGGAAGGTGAGATTGTCAAGATCATGAACCAAGACCTAGTGAGGTTGGATAAGTTTGATGGATCAAATTTCACTAGGTGGCAAGACATGGTGAGATTCTTCTTGACCACTCTCAAGATTGCCTACATCCTATAGTCAATCCTTGAACCTCTGCCGGTGCCATCCGACAAAGAAACTCCCGAGATGGTGGAGAAAAAAAGGAAGAGATAGGAGGACAATCTTCTTTGTAGGGGTCATATCCTAAATGCCCTATCGGATAGGCTCTATGTCCTTTATACCGAGACTGAATTTGTAACACCGTGGTTAGTCAAGACTGTTACATTGTGTGTTTAAAATAGTGCTTAACTTTCTAAGCGAGTCATTTGGACTTAAATGTGTAATTAATAATAAATTAAGGTTAGGCATGAAAAGTTTTGATTATCAAAGTAATTATTTTTCATCAAAACATTAAGTTTATACACAGGATCCAAAAAAGTGGTTACACAGTGATAAAAGACAAATGGAATAAAAATTAGCCGTCCTAAGCGGCAAAATAGGGTTCAACCCTAGTTCCACCCAGCCTATCCCAGCTGTTGTGGTCGAGTAGGTTGTATATGTACACACTGCTCCTGAAGCTCTCCAACTCATGGCTGGTCCGACTTTCCCTTTTCCTTACCTGCACCACATAGCACCCGTGAGCCAAGGCTCAATAAGAAAACTTAAATCAACAGGTACCAATGAGCAACAATATATAAACAGCAAACGTAAATCAATAAATTCAATCAGCAACAAAATATAAGCAATAAGATTAGTAGTAATAATCTGCTCAATCAAACAGATAATCCAATCTCAACAATCAATACAGTTAGTTAAGTGCAATCAACACTCCTGTTTATTTGTAAAATGTTCATGCCCGACACCCTTAGGCCGAGTCCTCTAGTCTTATAGCCGACCCTGGCACGCTTAGGCCGAGTTTCATTCTGCACGCTTGCTATCGGCCCTAGCGCCTTGAGGCCAGCCTTCAAATATATATAATCACATATATATTGCACAACATGCAATCAGGTGCAACATATACAAGCATGCCCTACTGGATATTCTCAAATACTGTTATAGCCATATTCTCACATAAATCCATACTCATATTTATTGACAGGGGTTCGATCCTCAATCACAGCCCAAGTGCAGTTTTCTTACCTCGAGTCTCGAGCTGAAAGTATAAAGTGATCTCGTGCACGGTCCTTTGTCTCGAGCCTTAGTGGTATAACCTAGTAACAACACAATAATGAATAACCATCAAAACCTAAACCAATTAAAAGATTTTGAATAATATACTAGCCTCCAGGACCTCGAATTCCACTAAATCGAGTAGTAGATTCCTTCCTGGGCCCTTAAGTTGCATTCCTGAGCTTAAAAAAATTGCTTTGGCTATTTTTCTCAATTAGAGACGCGACTCAAACCCAAGGCCCTCGGCATGCTACAAGTCAGAAAGCTCGAGGCATGTCGCGACGCTAGACGCCAAGCGATAACATGTACACGGGTTGCAGATCTTGAAGAATGGTGCCGCAGCTCGAGCCCGAAACCCAAGAATTCTGGAGCTTTCCTGCATTTTTCCTGGAGCCAAATTCACTAGAATTCACTCTAAATAACAGCTAAACCAAAAATTGAGCTACAAACTCCAAGTGATACATCCAGAGCAACAATTTAACACCACAACATACCCAAAAATTCCCACAGAACCCTTAAATCCTACCTTGAGCATTGAGGCTCAAGAACATCAAAAATGGAATTTAAAAACATAGAATTTACAACAGAATCAGGTTACAGATCTTACCTCAATAGTAATCTGACCTTAAACTATCCCTTGATCCTAGTCCTAGCTTCGACTTTTTTGATTCCCTGGCCAATTCCTCAAGAATTTCACAAAGCTCCCAAGCACAACAAGAGGGAAAGAGAGAACCAAAGAGAGAGAGAGAGAGAGAGAGAGGGAGAGGCTGAGATGTTTTCTGATTACTTCTCAAGATTTCTAGCCTCAATTAAGGCCAACCAAAAGCTAGCAAAATGACCAAAAATCCCCCAGATCAAAACTTTCTCTTTAACTCCCCCAAGGGCAATACCATCATTTGCCACATTTCCTGCTAATCCTCAAGTAGTCCTATAAATTCCCAATTAATCACCAAATAACTACATGTTACCCGATAAATCTCGAATACACTCTAAGTTTCTAAAAATACCCCTAGGCTCACCCCGAGCCAGGTATTTAACCTCATTATGACTATCCCGCTAATTCGCTCACTAGGATCCCCTCGGAACACACATCTAAAATATATCTCCACAATACTGTGGTGTCACTCATAAAGCATATATATTACAAATATACCCTCAACGGGTCAAAGATTACGAATATGCCCTTATTTACAAGAATGGACCCACAAGCATATTTAATACACAAAAACGTGCATAAATATTCACATTGCAAAATAAATCATTTATACTACATAAGCATACATATATTCAATTAATTTCACAAATAAATCTGATTATGCCCTCCTGGCACAATAATCAAGGCACTTAGCCTTAATAGCAAATTCGAGATGTTACAACTATCCCCTCCTTATTGAAATTTCATCCTCGATATTTATTTAAATGTCTAGGGATACTAATTCTGCAAATCTTCCTATAACTTCAGACTCAAGTCCTTTACCTTGATATCTCTTGTAATACCCTCACTAGAGTGACAGTCTTATTTTGTAAGACTTAATCTCTTTTATTCATGATTTCCACTGGTTTTGCTTACACAATAAATCCCATTGAAATTAAAGGGTCTTTTCTCTCAATGAAGGGTAGTACTCAACACCTCTTTCCTTAACATTGGCACTAGTAACACCTTATGAGCCTCTGCCGGCTAATCTGTAAGCTCCTAGCCTAATCCTTACTCGGGTCTCCGAAGTCTAATCAATCTAGAGTTAAAACTCCTATTTCTTTTCCAAACTATCTTATCCTTTTTTGTTTGTCCACAATACTCAGAGAATAACAAAGTCTCCAATCCTTGAACTCCACTTTCCCATATTTAAATTTGCTAACTCTTATGTCTTTTCAATAAAGCAGACACTCCTGCTCTAACAATCTTTAATAACTTCATTGATCCTCCAAACCAATTCTGAGTCACTCGAGCCTTCGACCAACATTCATCTCATTTCCCCATAATAAATAATTCTTACTTCCTATCTCACATTATCTTATTCAGAGTCACTCTAGCCATCGACCGACATTCATCATCATGACAATCTAATCTAGGGACCATACTTGCCTCACTGTCCCAAAAATTTACATATTCGAAGTGAAATACTTAGATTCTGAGTTGTTCTTCAGGTTGTCAATCTGTCTGAAGGTAACCAATAATTCAAAATCCCAATCTTATACTCATCACCCTCTTTGAGCCCTTTCAGAACTTCGGTGTCCCACGGAGACATACAGTTTCCTTTTGCCTATACTTACTCCTATGATAACTCGCTCACACAAACCAGAGTGTGCAAACGTAATATGTCAAGTCACCACTTCTTATATCCACTCATCTCACCTTACGCAGTGTGCCTCCCGGTATACAAATTTTAGGCCTTAATGTCCATTCAAACTTCCTGGATACAACAATTATAAGGGGTAGCATAAGACTCCCCTAGAATCTCCCCCTCGACACCAGCGTTCATCAGATCACTCATCTGATCCTCATATCTTAACCTATCCATGATAAAATGGTAGGATTCTTAACCATTCCTACAAGATTTTCTTCCCATATTTCATTGTTCATAGAGATATATCTGCCAATTATCAATCACAGGTTCTATACCAATCCCGATCATTACCTCATTTGACTTTAGTGTAATCCATCGCGAATCATACAACTGGCACATACCTTTCTAGCTCAAGATGTCAGCCTCCTCATTAGTTTTCTTTGAGTAATAAAGGATTTCAATGTGCGTCCTCCACTAGTTCCCACTAGTGCTTTTCTCTCATGGTCAACCCCCTATGGGTGACAAAACGCTTTAACTTTTATGCTAGTGCATGCACTGAGTGTCACCACCTCATTCCAACCGTGGCTATCTGGCATTACTGTCAACTCAACGTCTTGTGTAGAACATCTATGTTCTTATTCCTTTATCCACTTTGAAACATGATCAATCACCATTTCAGTCCATACGGGCACACCCTAGTCCTTGATGCACCGCACTATAACTCCACGTTTTATGAAAGGACAGTGTCCATTGCACTGTCCTCCTGTATCAGTCCATCACATGCATATTCTAGTACCATGGCATGCTAATTAACCTTTATTTCAACTTTTGAAATTATGGCATGCAACTATCCATTTAGAAAAACTTTAGGTTCAAACGTTACTTCAGTCAAGTGTATGGAAATCCTGAAAGATGCTTCAAGTAAAAGCTGATGTGTCTTATCGGTTCCACAATCCTTCTAACCTTTAAAATGTTCCTTTATCCAATTCCTTTTTGTTTCTTTCTTAACTAGATCATATGCAATTCCATCACTTCCCGTAATGTGACCTTGGATATCCTCTGGAGAAATTAGAACTTATCCTTTCTGGAACTTTATTACCTGTAATCCTCACTTCCACAGCCTCAGTAGTATCAACACAAGTATTACTCACATTTTGTTCTTAACCAGAAGTAGTCCAAAACATTCTCAATCGATCTAAATATGACTTATGCACACCATTCATGTACTCTCTACTTGTTTAGTTTATGTGGGCCACTAGAGCATTGATTAGTTCAATAGCCTTCACTGAAAATCCATGACATCATACTTGGTGCAAGAGGTAATTCTTGGAATGTCTCTTTCCTTGATCCTCAGCTAGTAATAACCAGATCGAGGTTCAATTCTTGAGAGCATTGTCTATCCTTGGCAATGGACACCTATTCTTAGAAATTACTTTATTTGGCTATCAATATGCGATACACATTCTAGTGGACTTGGCCATCTTCTTAACAAATGGCGTTGACATGTTCCATGATGGGATGCTCCGTTTGATCAACCCTCAAGTCAAATAGCTCCCTCGACTGAACCTTTAATTATTTTTGTTCAACTAATGCTAGTTTTTATGATGTCTTTGATACCGATTTTATCCATGCCTTAAACCCATAGTACATTCAATTCCTTGAAGAGACAGTGATCCCAGCCAATCCTTGTAAACCCACTTGAATACTGTGACCCCTTCCTGTCAAGACCACAAGTAGTAGAACTATCAGGGGTCTTTCATTTTATGAATAATAGGGCCTCTCCCCCTACTAGATTCTGCATATGGGGGTACCATTGTCTGAGCTTCCTTCCCTACGACACTCTTACTCCATATATCATCTCTTGCGTCCTCTATAGTGAGGGCCTTCCCTACCACCTGAGTGTAGGTAGAGATCTCATGTACTGGAGCAATCCTAACTCTCTAGGCCACCCCAGAGCTCAGTCCTTGAATGAGTTGTTCCTTCCGGGCCACATCTGTTGGTACCAAATTAAAAGCGAATTTGGCCAACCCATCAAATTCATTGACATATGATGTCACTGTTTTATCACCCTAAACCAAGTTCATAAACTCATTGTTCTTCGGAATATGAGCTACATCACAGTAGTACCTTTCGTTGAACAATTTTCTAAATTCTTCCCAACCCATCATGACAGCATTCCGAGTTTGGGATACCACTTCCCACCATGTTTGGGCATCCTCCTACAACATGTATGTGGCACAAGCCACTCTATCATTGCCTACCACTTCCATATAGTCAAGAATGGAGCTAATCATGCCCATCCATTGTTCAGCTCTGAACGCATCCAAGCCTCCCTAAAAAACAGGAGGATAATGCTTCTGGAATCTTTAATATAGTAATTCCCATATGTTTCCACCCTCAGGTTGAACTGAAATTGGTGCCATTGTTGTCAAAACATACGGAGCAACGTTCCCTGACAAAACCCGGTGTCTCAATTACCTAATCTCTTCCTCCTTATTTTGCAATCTTGCTTGCATGCCAGCAAACACATGCTGCCAATTTCAGGGGAAAATGGAGGGTTCTGGCCCCGACTATCATCCGCGACCCCGATATTAACAATGCCTAGTCCAATTGACTGCCTTGGATACATAACTTCTGAATCTATTCGTAGTCAATGACTTTTAACAGGCCTAATATTCATATCTAGAACTATTCCATAGGCAGAGCCAAGCAACACAATAGCCACATACAATATGCATACCAAGACACAAGTCTATAACGTTCATGCATCAATTACTAAGCCTTACTCCCACAAAATAAATTTATATACATCATGCTCTCTATTCTAGCATGCAGATAAGGCGCATAGGTTCTATTTAAACAATTAAACACATAGTCACGTTATTAGATACCAAACTGTGAGTCGAGCTTATCTTTAGTGGTGAGTGTAAATGCCCAGCTCGTCTTCAGGAACCCTTAAACCTAGACCTCTTTGATACTATGTTGTAACGCCCTGGTTAGCCAAGACCGTTACACTATGTATTTAAAATAGTGCTTAACTTGCTAAGCGAGTCATTTGGATTTAAATGTGTAATTAAAGACTAAATCAGGTATTAAAAATTTTGATTAATGAAGTAATTATTTTTCATCAAAGTATTAAGTTTATACACGGGATCCCAAAATACAGACTGATAAAAGACAAATGGAATACAAATTAGTCGTCCTAGGCGTCAAAATAGAGTTAAACCCTAGTTTGTCCCAAGCTATCCCGACCATGGCGGTCGAGTAGGGTGCATAAGTACACACCGCCCGTGAAGCTTTCCAACTCATGGCTGGTCCGGCTTTCCCTTTCCCTTACCTGCACCACGTAGCACCTGTGAGCCAAGGCTCAGCAAGAAAACTTAAATCAACAGATACAAATGAGCAACAATATTTAAATATAAAACTTAAATTGATAAATTCAATCAACAACAGAATATAAGCAATAAGCTTAGCCGTAATAATCTTCTCAATCAAACACATAATCCAATTTAAACAATCAATACTGTTAGTTAAGTGCAATCAACACTTCTGTTTATTTATATAATGTTCAGGCCTCGCACCCTTAGGCCGAGTCATCTGGTCTTATAGTCGACCCCGACATGCTTAGGTCAGGCTACGTTCCACACGCTTGCTATTGTCCCTGGTGCCCCTAGGCTGCCCTTCAGAATAGATATAGTCACATATATATTGCACAACACGCAATCAGAAGCAGCATATACAAGCATGCCCCACCGGATATTTTCAAATACAGTTATATCCATATTCTCACATATATTTATAGTCATACTCATATTTATTAATAGGGGTCCAAGCCTCGATCACGACCTGAGTGTAGTTTTCTTACCTCGAGTCCCAAGCTAAAAGTATAAAGCGATCCTGAGCAAGATCCCTAATCCTGAGCCTTAGTGGTATAACCTAGATACAACACAATAATGAATAACCATCAAAACCTAATCCAATTAAAAGCTTTGGAATAATATACTAGCCTCCGGGACTTTGAATTCAACTAAACCGGGTAGTAGAATCCGTCCCGAGCTTAGAATTTTTTTTTTGGCTATTTTTCACAATTAGAGCCTTGGCTCAGGCCCAAGGCCTGCGATGCGTTACAAGTCAGAGAGCTCAGGGCTCTCTCCTGGAAGACACGGGCCGGGGCGTGCCCTAGCCAGTGTCACGGCGCTTAGGAAATTTCAAAGAACCGCCAAGCCATAACATGTACACGAGCCAAAATGCTTGAAGAACAGTGTCGCGACTCAAGCCCGAAACCCAGAAATTCTGGGGCTTTCCTATGTTTTTTCCAGAGCCAAATTCACCAGAATTCACTCTAAATAAAAGCTAAACCCAAAATTAAGCTACAAACTCCAAGTAATACATCCAAAGCAACAATTTAACACCACAACATACCCAAAAATTCCCTCAAAACCTTTAAATCCTACCTTGAGCTTTGAGGCTCAAGAACATCAAAAATGGAATTTAAAAGCTTAGAATTTATAGCAGAATTTGGTTACAGATCTTACCTCAATAGTAATCCAATGCCAAACTATCCCTTGATCCTAATCATAGCTTCAGCTTCTTGGATTCCTTGGCCAATTCCTCAAGAATTTCACAAAGCTCCAAAGCATAATAAGAGGGAAAGTGATAACCGAATAGAGAGACAAGGAGGGAGAGGCTGAGAAGTTAAGAAGCTTTCTGATTACTTCTCAAGGTTTCTAGCCTCAATCAAGGCCAACCAAAAGCTATCAAAATGACCAAAAAGGCCCTAGATCAAAACTTGCTCATTAATGCCTCCAAGGGCAATGCCGTCATTTGCCACATTTCCCGCTAATCCTTGAGTATTCCTATTGTTGATTGCGTTTTTAGCCAACGACGTGAGAACGTCAATAACGACAAGCCTTCAAGTGAATGTAAACGACACAGACGGTATAATAAAGAAAATAAAGAACACACAAGAGATTTTTATAGTGGTTCAGCCCCGATTGTCGGTAATAGCCTAATCCACTTAGAGTTGTGATTTATAAACCTGTACTCAAGATCAGATGGACTGAGCCAACTGAGTTTCTTCAGTACAAATTGCAAAAATGCAAGAATTCTCTCTAATTTAAGCACTTTCTCTCTCTAGAATAGACAGACCCAATTTTCTCTCTCTAGAAAGAAGAAGCAGAAGAAAGCCCTCTCTCATCCCATAAACTCTCTATTTATAGGCCTGGGATCCTCAACTGATATCCCCTTATGATAGGGATATTTTATTATATTTATTACATTTAAACATTCAAAATTCGAAATGTAACAAACCCCCCATTTGTGGGAAGAATGAGAGATTCCCGCGTATGTTGTTGGAGTGGTGTCTGACTTAGTCTCCTCTAGCTAGTTGGTCCACCTCCTACTCACTACCCATGCAAGTGCTGGTTGAACATGCATGGTGGTAGGATATGCATGGTGGTAGGACATGTTTTTGTGGGTTGAACGTGCATGGTGGTAGGACATGCACTTCTCTCCTCTAACATGGCACTCTCCTCTAGCATGCCATGTTCCTCCTTGAACCAATCTCCTTGGCTTCTCCTTGGACCAAGGTGGTCCGAGGCAACCTCCTTGGCACCTCACCTTGGACAACATTGGGGCAACCTCCTTGGCACCTCACCTTGGACAATATTGAGGCAACCTCCTTGGTGCCTCACCTTGGACAACATTGAGGCAACCTCCTCCATAACATCTGACCTTGGACAAGGTCAAGGCATTCTCCTTTAGCATCTCCCAAACATGTCCGATCGAACATTATATAGGCTCTCCTTATCAAAATCTAAGTCTCCTTCCTCTTGCATGAGACTCCTCCTCCTTAGCTACTTACCTTGGACACGTTCGAGCCAATACTTAGGAAACCTTGGGAGGCTTGCCTCCTACACATCCTTGGGGTCTCTTAGGACCACATCCTCCTTGGGTTCTCCTAAGACCACTTTCTCCTTGGGGTCTCCTAAGACCACTCCCTTGGGGTCTCCTAGGACCACATCCTCCTTGGGGTCTCCTAGGACCACTCCCCTTAGCTCTCCTAGAATGCATTCTCCTTAGCCTCCTAGGATGCATTCTACTATTTTTGGGTATAACACCTATAAATTCCCAATTAATCCCCACATACCCAATTAATCACAAAATAACTACCCGTTGTCAGATAAATCTCGAATAAACGCTAAGTTTTCCAAAATACCCCTAGGCTCACCCCGAGCCAGGTATATAACTTCATTGTGACTATTCTGCTAATCTGCTCACTAGGATCGCCTCGAACCACACATCTAAAATATATCTCCACAACTGTGGTCTCATGCATAAAGCATATATATTACAAATATACCCTCAATGGGTCAAAGATTACGAATATGTCCTTATTTACAAGAATGGACCCACATGCATATTTAATACACATAAACATGCATAAATATTCACATTGCCAAATAAATCATTTATACTGCATAATCATACATATATTCAATTAATTCCATAATTAAATTTGATTATGCTCTTCTGGCACAATAATCGAGGCACTCAGCCTTAATAGCAAATTCGGGACGTTACAAAGTCGAGAAAGTAAATTTGGGATGCACTTTAGACAAAATTCAAGGCAGAAGAAGAATGTACCAAGAAGTTTTTAATTTTTCAATACATTGATTTCAAATTTTTTGGTGATAAACCTATTCATCCTCAATTTCATGAGCTACAAACAATTGTTAACAAATAGAAAGTAATGAAAATTGAGCTTCCCGAGGCCTTTCAAGTTGGTGCAATAGTGGCAAAATTACCACCAACTTGGAGGAGCTATAGGAAAAGAATCCTTCATAAAAATGAGGATTATTATTTGGAGGAAATCCAAAAAGATATTCGAATCGAGGAGGAATTGATATCTAGAGATAAACTTGTGGATGAGTCTAATGGAGAGACTTCTAAAGCAAATGCAGTGTCACAACAACCACATCCAAAAAAACAATGGAAAAGGCAAGAAGGGCAATGAGAAACCTTTGGGTCCAAAAACCAACCCAAAGAAGTTTAAGGGTGATAAATGTCCTTGCTTTGTGTGTGGGAAAAATGGTCACTATGCTAGAGAATGTAGGCATAGAAAAGGCCAACAAGGACCTAAGGTGAATGAAACTCAAGAGGAGAATATAGTTGCAACCCTTAGTGAGGTGAATGGGGTCCAAGGAAAGGTGAAGGGATGATGGTATGACACATGTGATTCGAATTGGCAATGAGGCCAAATCCAAGGTAATTGGCAAAGGTACCATTGAATTCTTTTTCACCTCTAGGAAGAAGGTCACATTAGTGAATGTGGTTTATGTTCCCAAAATGAGTAGAAATTTGGTAAGTGGAGATTTGCTTGGCAAGCCTGGCATTAAAGTTGTTTCTGAGTCCGGTAAACTTATTCTTACCAAGTCCAATGCATTTTTGGGAAAGGGGAACTCTTGTGAGGGTATGGTTGAGTTGTTCACCAATGATGCAACTTTCAATGTTATCAATAAAGATGTTATTTCCGCTTATATTGTTGAGTATGATTCTTTATTTTTATGGCATCATAGACTATCTCATATAGTTTTTTCAACTATGAAAAGAGTAGTAAAATGTTGTATGATTGCATGCAACATTAAAAACTATGGAAAATGTGAAACATGTGTTAAAGCAAAAATGATAAAGAAACCATTTCCTAGTGTAGAAAGATCATCTAATTTACTTGATTTAATCCATAGTGATCTTTGTGAAATAAATGGCGTGGTTAGCTAGAGGTGGTAAATGATATTTTCTTAATTTTATAGATGATTTTAGTAGATATACCTATGTGTTTCCTTTAAAGCATAAAGATGAGACTTTTGATGGTTTTAAAATTTATAAACTAGAAGTTGAAAATCAACTAAATAAAAAGATTAAGGTGATAATAAGTGATAGAGGAGGTGAGTACTTCTCTAATGAATTCAATGCATTTTGTGAAGAAAATGACATGATTCATGATTGCACCGCACCTTATGAACCACAACACAATGGTGTTGCCGAAAGGAAAAATAGGATTTATCTAGAGATGATAAATTCTATATTGGTTTTTTCTAAGTTTAACTTCAACTTATGGGGTGAAGCGTTATTAACCACTTGTCACATTCTTAATCGAATACCGATGAAGGAAAATGAGATATCTCCATATGAGTTATGGAAAGGAAGAAAACCCAATACAGGGTACTTCAAAGTGTGGGGGTGTCTTGCATATTGCAAGAAAAATCAATCTAATAGAACAAAGTTAGGTTCAAGAGCCATAAAGTGTGCTTTTGTTAGTTATTCCAACAATAGTAAAGCTTATAGGCTATTAGACCTAGAGTCTAATGTTGTGATATAAATCTAGGGAAGTTGAATTCTTATAGAATTTTAATGCAACAACAATTCTCAAGCTTCAACATCTCTAAAGGAGGATTTGTTATATGAGAACAATTCTCAAGCATCTACTTCCAAAAATGCTTCTCAAGAGTAGAATTCTCAAAGGAATGTAAAGCAACACATTGAAGTTAGAAGAAGTCAAAGGGCTAGAAAACAGAAAAGTCTAGGATTGGATGAGATAGATTCTCAATGAATTTCAATCTGCATGGTAGAAGGATATAGAGAAGAAGTCATTAGCAAAATTCCAATTGTACTTCTCGTTGAGGATGATCCTAAGACTTATAGAGAATCCATGCAATCTAGAGATAGTGCATTTTGGAAAGAAGTCATCAATGATGAGATGGATTCCATTCTTTCTAATAACACTTGGGAATTGGTAGACCTCCCACCAGGGTCTAAGCCAATTGGGTGTAAGTGGGTATTTAGGAGAAAATACCACACTGACAGCATTATCCAATCCTTTAAAGCTATTTTAGTAGCTAAAGGGTTTAGGCAAAATAAGGGTTTTGATTATTTCGATACATATGCTCCTACTGCAAGAACAACTTTTATAAGAATTTTGTTCGCTTTGGTTTCTATACAGAACTTGTATGTTCATCAAATGGATATCAATACATCATTCCTTAATGGTGACCTCAATGAGGATGTCTATATGGAACAATCTGAAAGGTTTGTCCTACCAAAGTATGAACATAAAGTGTGTAGACTAGTAAAATCCTTGTATGGATTGAAACAAGCTCCAAAGCAATGGAATGAGAAACTCTATCAAGCCATTATGTCTAATGGGATTAGGAATAACAATGGGGACAAGTGTTTGTATTCCAAAACTTGTAAGGGATATGTGATCATTGTTTGCCTATATGTGGATGACATGCTTATCTTAAGTGACAACATGAAAGGGATAGTAGAAGTAAAAAGGTTTCTATCATCAACCTTCAAGATGAAAGATCTTGGAGAAGTCGATACCATACTTGGTATCAAAGTGAAGAAAACTAGTGGGGGTTTTGCTTTGGGGCAAGCCCACTATATTGAGAAAGTATTGAACAAATTTAACCATCTCAAGGTTAAAGATGTCATTACTCCATTCGACCATATTGTAAAACTAGAGAAGAATGACGGAAGAGTGGTGGCTCAATTGGAGTATACGAGTGCTAGAGGGAATCTTATGTATGTCGCTAAGTGTACTAGACATGATAAAGATTTTGCGGTAAGTAAACTTAGGAGGTTTACAATTAATCCAAGTGTGGATCACTGGAACGCTATAGGGAGAGTCCTAGGTTATCTTAAGAAAACCAAAGGACTAAGCCTTCACTACTCCAAATTTCCTTCACTCTTAGAAAGGTATACGGATGCAAGTTGGATATCCAATCTAGGGGACAACTTTTCCACCACTGGTTGGGTATTTACACTTGCTGGGGGTGCAATTTCTTGGGGTTCCAAGAAACAAACTTGTATATCTCACTCTACTATGGATGCAGAGTTCATCGCTCTAGCTGTTACTAGAAAATAGGTTGAATGATTAAGGGATCTTTTGATAGAGATACCCCTAATTAAAGAGAATGTATTCACTATATCGATACATTGTGATAGCCAAGAAACATTGGCTAGAGCATACAACGGAGTGTATAATGGGCGGTCTAGACACATTAGTCTAGGACATAGATATGTAAGAGAATTGATTCAAAGAGGAGTCATCTCAATATCCTATGTGAGAATAAGTGAAAACATGGCGGATCCTTTTACTAAGCCACTAATGAGAGATTTAGTGGCTACCTCATATCAAGGGATGGGACTTAAACTCCCTAAAGAGATTCATAATTGATGGTAACATATCTTAATACTAGTTACTCAACTAGTGTTAGGTTCAATGTGTAATAATAAGCCAATCAAGTGAATATAAGTTGTACTCAAAATAGTCTCATCTAAGATATAAGTACTTGTGAGTTATCAATTTGAGGGTTAAAACCGAGAGGATTTTTTAATAGAACTCAGTCTAGAGAAGACAAGTATTTTATGGTAATAAAATACTGTAAGAGTTCTACCTATATGGACCTAGGGGTGGTGCCGTCTCTCATGAGAATTGAGAGTATTCTCAAGAACGTTCATGAATGAAAAGTGCACATGGCCATTAACGATGCAAAGTGAGACAAAGAGGTCTCAAGTGAACATAGCAAAGGTGTGTGTGTTATCACTGGTTTGTTATTGTGGAAAGTTGGTTCAATGCCTAGTCCAACAAAATATTCAACAAACCTTGTGATAATTACACTTTAGTAAAGTTCAAGTTGAAGAACACTTTACTTTATGCACCAATTCAATGGCTTCTATATGAGAGAATTAATATTTAATCAAGTGGGGGAAATTTTATATTTTAAATATAATGTTGATTTATTAAATAAGTGTTACAATAATGAACTATTTAATCTAGTGGGTGAATGTTATATTATTTTATAATATGATATTTAGATTAAATAACGTGATAATGTGTGTCACATATTGTAACATATAAAAGAGAGTTACAATATTTGGATATATATTAATATTCAAATATGTAACATATTTGGAATTACAAATTCAGTTACAAGTTTGTAACCCCAAAATATTACCTAATAATAAATAGATTTGATGTTACATAGTTTGATTTGAATTTGTCAAAGCCATAAGAGATTTGGTTGTTGGAGACATGATTTTAAACCCCATAAAGTGTTTTGAGGTTACAATGTCTTGTGGAAAGAGTATAGATTTGTTTGGAAAATTTCACAAAAATAATGTGCTAAGCGGCGGCCACAAGTGTTCCTGGGTGCGGCCTGGGGAACAGAGACTCACGGTCGCGATCAGAGAAGCTGACAACCATATCCAATTTCATTTTTCCACTTTGAAGGGTTCTGACAACTCACGTAACTGGCGAAACTCATTTTTAATTTCATAAACTTCCAATTAAACATTGGTAACAGCCATGGGGTTGGTGGAATTTAAAATTCAAAGGGTGTATCGAATTTTTACATTTGTGTGTATTCTTTTGTTATTATTTTTATTCTCACTAATCTGATTCATAGGAAAAGTTGCATATTTTTCCCCAACAGCTGGTATCAGAATCTGGTAGTAATTCTATCATATCTTTTATTTGAATAGTTAGATTGATCCAGAGGAAGTCAGATTCAGTGGGAGAAATGGTTGTAGACGAAGGAAAGGTGAAATTCGAGAAGTTCGATGGTGCGAATTTCAAGTTCTGGAAAATGCAGATCGAAGATTATTTGTACTAGAAAATGCTTTAACAACCTCTCTTAGAAAAGAAGCCAGAGGGTATGAAAGATGAAGATTGGAATCTTCTTGATAGACAAGCTCTCAGAGTAATTCGATTGACATTATCTCACAATGTTTCTTTCAACGTAGCAAAGGAAAATACCACGGCGGGTCTTATGGCAGCTCTTTCAAGTATGTATGAGAAGCCATCAGCCTCTAACAAAGTTCATTTGATGAGGCGGTTATTCAATTTGCGGATGACGGAAGGCGCATAGGTGGCTCAACATCTCAACGAACTCAATAAATTCACAACCCAATTGAGTTTGGTTGGAATTGAATTTGATGAAGAAGTATGAGCATTGATACTTTTGTCTTCTCTACCAGAAAGTTGGAATGTTACTGTCATTGCTGTGAGTAGCTTGTCGAGAACCAATAAGTTGAAATTTGATGATGTTCATTATTTGGTTCTCAGTGAAGAGATCTGACGGAGAAAGTCGGGTGAATCCTCAACCTCTTCAGTTTTGCATATAAAGTCAAGAGGAAGAAATTCAACCAAAGAAGATGGATGTGGTGGATCAAAATATCGAGGAAAGTCAAAGGATAGGAGATCCAGATCCAGGATTCCCAATAATTCCCAAAAATTGAAGACTATCGAGTGTTGGAATTGCGAGAAGACAAAACACTACAAAAATCAGTGCAAGAATGCACATAAGAATCAGGAGGAAAAGGCAAAACCAAATGTCACTTCCACTTTTGAAGGAGATAATGTGTTGATATGCTATTTTGAAAGCAAGGAAGAGTCTTAGGTGTTAGACTCCGGAGCATCATTCCACGCTACTTTGAAGAAAGAATTCTACGAGAAATATATCGCGGGAAACCTTGGTAAGGTATATCTTAGCGATGATCAACCATGCGATATCATCGGTAAAGGAGTATTGAAGATTAATTTGAACGAGTCAATTGTTAGGATTAATGCCTTAAAAGCATGTAAAGACATTTTATTGGTTTTAAATAAAAGTACAATTTTATTATATTTGAATGTTATAATGAAAATGGCTCCTTCTTTAGTGAGATTATATGAACAAATGCCGGAACCAAAATATGTTATTGCTATGGGAGCCTGTACAATAACAGGGGGGATGTTCAGTACCGATTCGTATAGTACTGTTCGGGGGGTCGATAAGCTAATTCCTGTGGATGTTTATTTGCCCGGATGTCCTCCTAAACCGGAGGCAGTTATAGATGCTATAACAAAACTTCGGAAGAAAATATCTCGAGAAATCTATGAAGATCGAATTCGATCTCAACAGGAGAATCGGTGTTTTACTACCAGCCACAAGTTTCGTGTTATTGTTTGAATTAATTATATTATAATATCAAGAAAATTATCTATTCATTCACGAGAATATGATCTTGTATTAGTACGAGAGAATTAAGATCATATATAATGAATAAAATAATCAGTAACATATTAGAGTAAGGAATCTTTAATGAATGGTAACTAATACGGTTTGCTAAACATACGAGATGCAAGTAATCTAGATTCAGATTACTGATGTGGATAGACATCTTAGTAAAGGTGTTTATATAATAGAGATTATATAGGACAGGACCGATGAGAATTAATTATCTTTATAAACTTGCCATATGACATAAAGATTTAATTCTTGTCATAATAGATGATCATTTGTAGATCAGTCTAAATCCTGAGTATTCATGAACTCTTGTTTATGTTTATTGGATCTTTTGATTCACTCGTTAAGGTCTCTTAGAATAATGAGGCTAGTGACTTTGTTTTGGAGATTCAATATCATGGATCGCTGGGAACATGAATTACAATATTAGAATCTACGCTTTCCTAACGGATCAAATATTTGTTCCCTTAAGGGTTGATTTTGGAACTGAATAGTTATTGAGCCCAAATCTATTATTAGATTATAGATTAATGAGAATATACTTAGTTGGTACCTTGTGTTTTATTGAAATACAATTTTAGTACCTTTTAATATGAAAAATATAGATTAGGTACCTTATATTTGTAAAATAATTCAAAACGGTACCTTATGATCAATAACTTTTTCATAATACCTCAAATACCCTTAATTATAAATACTTAAATAAAAAATATTTATTTGAATAAAAAGTTATATTTTAAAATTATAAAAAATAATTAAAAATATATATGTTAAAAATAAAAAAATCATATAAAATTACAAAAAAAACTTTTTTTCCCACTCCCTTCCTCTCAACTCTCAAATTAGCAACCCAACTTCTTCCTCTTCTTCCCTCCATCAACTATCGTCCCCACCCTCCAATGGAAAAGGAAAAGGAAAAGGCCACCACTTCACTCCACCACTTCGGTCACCATTCGACAAAGGCCACCACCAGCCGGTGCTCTCCTGGCACCTAAGGTCTCCTCCCAAGGATAGTTCTACCACCTCCTTAGGACTTTACAGGTAGACCCATTTACCTTCATGTGTATTAGTTGTGTTTTCTATATATTTATATGTCCTCACATATATATATATATATACTAGACACAAACAGCGTGCAATATACACGTTTGCTTAGTTTTATTTATAGAATTTATTAATTATTTTTATTAAATTTATATTAATGTCATATAAATTTCAAATAAATATCATATTTTAATTAAATAATTTATTTATTTTTGTTTAAGTTTATGTTTGTTATAGTTTTTGAATTTGGGAGGGACAACAAGAGATCATATATTATATGTTTAATGTAATATTAAATATTATGCGTGGAATTTAAATTTAAGTTTCTTGCTAGTTTTTAAAAAAAATCAATTTGTTGCAAATTCACAGTAGATTATATTATATATTTAATATGATATTATTATAATAAGTCAGTTTAAGTTTAATTAAATTATATTTAAGTTGTAAAACATATGATCTTATTATTTTTAAATAATTATTATTGTAAAATATCTCAAAAATATCATATTTTAATTTATTTAATTATTTATTATTTCAAAATAATTATTACTGTACAATATCTCAAAAATATCTTATTTTAATTTTTTAATTATTTATTTTATTTTATTTAAGTTTAAGTGCTTACAAACTACTGTTAAATATAAGAATATTCTGTAAAATATAAGAATATTCCGTTAAAGTTAACCTTAAAAAGATAAAAAACCATTAAAACCAAGAATTTTCATTATCTACACACTTATTATATAGAAGATATATATATATATATATTATTGGAAGCTTCAAACAAATGGGTTTGCTTTTTCTACTTGGACTAATGCTTGGAAGGCCTTATGTATATATATATATATATCCCTTTAATTATTGGAAGCTTGGAACTAATGAGTTATAAGAGTACTCTATATATATTCCTTCAAATATATATATATATAATTATATATATTCAATTAAAAGATTTGGTTACATGTCCATGGTTTCTATCATTTCAGACTTTCTACCACTATATACTAAGGGGGAGATCGTTGATGGAGGGAAGAAGAAGAAGTTGGGTTGTTGACTTGAGAGTTGAGAGAGGGACAGAGAGAGGGGAAGAGCCAGAAAGAGGGGGGAATATATATTTATATATTTTTGTAATTGTATATGATTTTTTTTATTAATAACATATATATTTTTAATTAATTTTGTAATTTTAAAATATAATTTTTTATTCATATAAATATTTATTATTTAAGTATTTATAATTAAGGGTATTTGAGGTATTATGAAAAAATTATTGATCATAAGGTACTATTTTTGACTTATTTTACAAATACAAGGTACCTAACAAGTATTTTTCATATTAGAAGGTACCAAAACTGTATTTCAATAAAACATAGGATACCAACTAAGTATATTCCCTAGATTAATTATTCACTAGTGAATTAATGATACTTAAGGATCAAGAAGTAATTAGAAGGGTAAAACAGTAATTTTGACCAGGTCTAATTAACGACCAATAAATGGAGGACAGAACTACATATATTGATTATATTAATGGACTACTAGAGAAAACTCTGTAAATATAATTCTATAAATACTTAGAGTGCAATTCCATATTTATAGTAGAGTAATCATGTAATTAATAAATAAGATTATTGGATTAAATTAACTGATATTTATATTGAAATAAATATCTTATCTTAAAAGTTGATTAAATAAACAAATGAGAAAATTAGGGCAACCCTAATAGGGTTGGGCAACACACATTGTACAGTACAGTGTGTGGCGCCTAGCATCATGGTTTTTATCCCTGGGATATGAATTTTGAATTTCAAATAAATTTGTTTGATCAGTTATTTAATTATTCTTTTTAAATATGATTTAAATAGGTAATTGAATTAAAATATCTAATAAGTTTTAATTTGAATTATATTTTAATTAAATAAAGATTACTTAATTAGATTAAATATCTTTATAAATCTTATATACGTGATATTTAAAAAAAAAAAAAGAGGATAATCAGACTTTCTCTCTAAATCGATAGTTTTCTCTAAACCTAAATTCTATTCTAAACTTTCTCTCTGTCAAAACTCTCTAGATCTTATGTGTTGAGTACATCTATGGAGTCACATAAACCAACCTTTTGAATCATACGTGCCCACACACGTCCTTGTGTGTTTGAGGATTGGTCTGGAAGATCAGGGTGTGAGATCTCAGAACAATGGATAGGAAGATCGTTGATTTATACAAAAAGACTCAAGGACAGTTGATAGGCTACAAGAGGTAATCCCTGATCTATTTTATGTGATTTAATATTTATATATATATGATCCTGGTTGGTATTAATATTTAGTAAAATGGGTCCATATATTCCGATGCGTACCTTTGATTTGATCATTTAATACCAACAATTTGTACTAGAGCAGTTTATACATATATATTAAATACTTTGTGGGTATCTTGCATTTGTTATATGTATGCTGATATGTATATTGAATGGATGGATATGTTTTTTGAATGTATCGTTGAATGATGGATCGTTAATTATATGATGCTATTGGGTTAGGAATTTTATTGTTTTCTAGATCTTGTGTAAGCCATAAAGGGCATATGATTTTTTGTAAATTTATTTGAGAAATATGAATTTTAAAAAAAATATGTACCCAAAGATGAGGAGAAACTCGAGTCGTGCACCTAAGAAGCACATGACTCGAGCCTCCTGTAGCCGCACGCACCAACCCCGTTGCTGCCTCACCCGCGCGAGCACCCAGGCCCCGAGCCTCCACCTGCTGCCGCGCGCGCTAGACGCACAATAGCCCCGTGGCTCCCTAAGTGCAGCCCCATGGCTCCAAGCGTGCACCTAGCGCCCATGCGTGCACGCACCTGCCTCCTCGTGCACCAAGCTCCTGGCCGAGCCCTTTCACGCTAGCCTACCACCCACCCGAGCCCTTGGCTCCTTGTGCTGCCGGCCATTGGTGCCCAAAAGCCCTAATTCCAAAATTGTTATAAAATATCTTTTATTTAATTAATTTTTAAATTATTTGAATTTAAAAGTTTAATTATCTTATTTTATTTTATTAGAAAATAAAATATTTTTTAGTTGGTTAAGATATTTCAATATCTTAAGTTTAAATAATTATTTGAATTTGATTCTTTAATTATTTAATTTCAACTAAATTAAAAAAAGATGGCAAAATGGTTATTTAATTAAAAGTTAGTCTTAATTAGAAAATGTGTTTCTAATTAATAAGTTGGGCAAAACAAAGTTCCTAAAGATTATCAAGAAAGCCTAAAGGAGAGGAGGAGCATTCTTGGAGAGTCTTGAAAGATACATAGGCTTAGATTGCAATTTTATGTCTATTTTTTGCAAAGGGTTGTAATTCTTATAGGTACCCATTAGTACTCAGTTCATCATTTATTGATTATTTATTTATTTATTGTATTTATTTAAATAAATTTTTATTGATGTTTGATTGATAACATGATCATGCATTAGTCAATTACATGTCATTCATGAAACCCCACACAGTTTCTCATTAATCATGTATTTTTTAGAAACATGATTTTCTAGGATTGTCCTATTTGTTTATATGAACTATTTTTGGTGAAATCAATTGCATGTAAACTACTAAATATTAAATTAGTTAAAACTTGGTAACTCACACCATAATAAAGGCAATAGTTTTTATAGGGCTTTAAGATAACCAACTTTATGTAAAAAACATTTTAGTAAAGTTAGATGAATGTAATGGGTAATTATTTAGATCACATTAATTATAGAAACAAGCTCTTTTATAATTATGATTTTTGTAATTAATTACATTCATAGGTTTATTAATAAACTAGTAATTATTTTGGAATTAATTGATTAGTTTAATAAAACACATTTAATCTTAAATAGTAAGTGGGAGAAGGTGAACATCTCAATGTGACCTATGGTCTCCATTATTAGTACAACACCGTGAGTTATGAATAGGTCTCGAGGCGGCTTTGTTTCCATCCTCCTAAGGAAGGTTGTTAGACATATCAATACCAAGGTTGGCTTCTTACGAAGATAGGAGGAAGTGATGTATTTTAAGCTTGACCGACCTTAAGGCGGCATTCTCTAAGTTAAGTCATGAAATCCGAAATAATGGGTTACACTTACAAATATGTAGTTAAGCTTTCGCGGTGGATAATTGCATCTTGACAAAACCAGTGGTATTTTATATTTAAAAGAGAAAATAAAGATTTATTTTAAGTTTTAAATTATAAAGATAAGATTGTCTTATAAGCTATCAAAATTTAACTTGACCGACCCTAAGGCGACACTTTATTTGTTGGGTAGTTTTATCGTTGAAAAGTAAATGTTAATTTATGTGCTTTGATTGTTGCATTCATGCATATTTTTACTTTCCAAAATATTGAGATTTTTCCAAATGATAATATTATTGTGTTTTATTTTCAGTCATAAAATGATGCCACCCAATTATTTTCCTATAACGTGCTCGATAATGCATAAAAAAATTGAAGATCATATAAAGAAAGTAAAAATGACTGAAGAGGATGAAGATGATGGGAAAATTAAACTTTGTTCATTTTTCTGGCAAAAAATATTAAACATATCTATAGTGATAAGAGGCCTCCTCCTGTACCATCATGGGATGCAAACAAAGAGGAACATGAGAAATATGCTGATTGGATGAGATCAAATCACATGGCAAGATTTTACTGTCTTAGTACCATGGAAGAGAAGCTAAGGAAAAAGTTCGAACACATTGAATATGCTCGTGATATGTGGGATGCTGCCTTTGAGGATTTACAGACAAGACCACAATCACAAAAAAGGTAAATATGATTTACCTTTACCTTAGGCTTAATAGTGGATTATGATACATAAAGTTCTAAATATTTGATTTAGAAACCACTAATCATATTTTTTGTTATTTGTTCTTCTTTACAGACACTTGAGTGATCAAGATGAACTTGCAGATGGAGAAAAAAGGTTGAAGAGAAAAAGAGGAAATGTGTCTAGTTCAAGAAAGCGTTAAAGAAAGTCCATTTATTTAAAATTCTTTAGTTCTATTAAAAGAAAACTTTATTGTTGTTTGAACAATGTTTAGTTCAATGTTAGTTAATTTGGAATTTTATTGCATGTAATAACTTTGGAATAGTTTCTTTATAATTTGATTATTCTTAAATTTTTTCTTTAGACATGCAATTGAATATTTGGACTTTATCGCTTTCATTAAAATGAACGAACGCTCAATAATTCATAATTATTTAAAGCAGCAAACTTGCGAGGTAACAAAAGACAAAAAGATTCAAACGAGGATGACACATATCTTTGCCACCCTAGACTTGGTCATATACGTCTAGATAGAATAAACAGGTTAACAAAAGATGGACCTTTGAGAGAACTAAGAGTTAGAACTCTTTCGGTTTGTGAATCTTGTCTAGAAGGTAAAATGACCAAATGTCATTTCTCAATGAAAGGCAATAGTGCCAAAGAACCTTTGGAGCTTGTACACAATGATGTCTGTGGTCCAATCAATGTACAAGCAAGAGGTGGGTATGAGTATTTCGTCACTTTTATTGATGATTACTCAAGATATGGTGATACTTACCTAATGCTTAGGAAATCTGAAACCTTTGGTAAGTTTCAAGAATTCAAAACTGAGGCTGAGAAGCAGTTAGGTAAGACTCTAAAGAGACTTCTATATGATCGAGGTGGAGAATATTTGGATTTAGAATTCAAATATTTCTTGCTGGAGCATGGTATTCTATCCCAACTCATATCCCCAGGAACGCCACAACAAAATGGTGTTTCTGAAAGAAGAAATAGGACCTTGTTGGACATGGTCAGATCTATGTTAAGCTACTCTTCACTTCCTCTCTCATTCTGGGGATATGCACTTCAAACGGCGATGTACATTTTGACTGTAGTCCCATCTAAGACCATTAGCGCAACGCCACTGGAATTGTGGAATGGAAACAAACCTAGTTTGCACCATTTCTGCATTTGGGGTTGTCCTGCTCATGTTCTTAGACCTAAATCAGGGAAACTTGAATCAAGGTCAGAAGTGTGCATTTTTGTTGGCTACGCTCCTGAAAAAAGAGGTGGTTATTTCTATAGTCCCAAGGATAAAAAGGTATTTGTTTCAACAAATGCGACCTTCCTTGAACATGACTATATGAATAACTATAAACCTCGGAAGAAGGTAGTATTTGAGGAACTCACTGCTGATAAGATTCCATCATAATCATCTTCATCATTAAATGATAAACGATAAACTGATGAAACCATGATTCATGAAAAAGAAACCCCGGTGCAACGTCGTAGTGGGAGGATTGTGAGACAACCTGTTTGCTACGAACATGAGGCACATGTCCTTGTTTCTGATATAGACAAGGATGATCCATTAACCTTTAAAGAGGCAATGGATGATCCTAAAAAGGAGAAATGGCAAGAAGCCATGAACCAAGAAATGGAATCGAAGTCAGGCCCATAAGGTGCAAGTGGATATACGAGAAGAAAAGTTAGATGGGAAAGTAGAGACTTTCAAAGTGAGGCTTGTAGCCAAAGGTTACACTCAGAGAAAAGGTGTTGATTATGAAGAAGCATTTTCTCCTATGGACATGCTCAAATCCATTCATATCCTCTTATCCATAGCGGTTGCCAATGATTATGAGATATGGAAAATGGACATCAAGACTACATTTTTGAATGACTATCTTGATGAAAGTATCAATATGGTACAACCAGAAGGGTTCATCAAGAAAGGGGAAGATCAAAAGGTGTGCAAGTTGCTGAAATCCATTTATGGATTAAAGCAAACATCTAGATCTTGGAATATCTCTTTTGATG
The DNA here is from genome assembly GCF_963169125.1 of Humulus lupulus. NCBI lineage: Eukaryota > Viridiplantae > Streptophyta > Magnoliopsida > Rosales > Cannabaceae > Humulus > Humulus lupulus. The sequence goes on from NC_084799.1 coordinate 131,408,557, forward strand.
AAACAATTAAAACATATGGCTTCGAACAAAATGTCAACGAAGCATGTGTGTATAAATACATCAAAGAAAAAGTGGTGGTTTTCTTATTTCTTTACGTTGATGATATTTTCTCATTGGGAACAATGTAGAGACATTGTCAAAAGTAAAGAAATGGTTAGCTGAAAAGTTCCAAATGAAATATTTGGGCGAGGCGAGCTACGTTATGGGAATCCAAATCCTAAGGGATAGAAAGAACAAGCTCTTGGCACTTTCTCAAGCTAATTATATAGATAAGGTGCTTGAAAGATTCTCTATGGACAATTCCAAGAAAGGTCAATTACTGACCAGACATGGAATTTATCTCTCCAAGGAACAATGTCCCAAGACACCTCAGGAGGAAGAGGATATAAGAAAGTATTCCTAAGTGTCAGCAGTTGGGAGTCTGATGTATGCTATGTTGTGTACTAGGTCCGACATATGTTATGCAGTTGGGATTGTAAGTCATTATCAATCAAATCCTGGTTTGGAACCCCGGATTGCAGTAAAGCACATTCTCAAGTATCTTAGGAGAACGGGAGACTATATGTTGGTATATTCAAGGGTTGAGATAAACCCTACTAGGCACACAGTAAAAAATTGACATCTGGAACAATATTCACTCTTGGTGGAGGAGTTGTGGTCTGGAGAAACATTAACCAGTCCAACATAGCTGATTCAACCATGGAAGCCGAATACATAGCGGCTTGTGAAGTAGCTAAGGAAGAAATTTGGTTGAGGAAGTTCTATACTGATCTGGAAGTTGTTCCAGATATGGACAAGCCACTAATCATGTACTATGACAACAGTGGAGCAGTAGCTAATTCCAAAGAACCTATAAGCCAAAAGAGAGGGAAGCATATAGAAAGAAAATACCATCTCGTAAGAGAGATTGTACACCGAGTTGATGTGACTGTTATGAAGATAGTTTCGGAACAGAACCTGGCTGACCCGTTAACCAAGACACTTCATGCAAAGTCGTTCATTGGTCACATGCGCAATATGGGATTAAGGGAAATGCCTCACTTGATTTGAGGGAAAGTGGGAGATTGTTAGGATTAATGCCCTAAAATCATGTAAAGACATTTTATTGGTTTTAAAAAAATTACAATTTAATTATATTTGAATGTTATAATTATTGTTTGAATTAATTATATAACAATATCAAGAAAACTCCCTATTCATTCATGAGAATATGATCTTGTATTAGTACGACAGAATTAAGATCATATATAATGAATAAAATAGTCAGTAACATATTAAAGTAATGAATGGTTACTAATGCAGTTTGCTAAGCACACGAGCTGCAAGTAATCTAGATTTGGATTACTAATGTGGATAGACATCTTAGTAAAGGTGTTGTATATAATAGAGATTATATATGACAGGACCGATGAGAATTAATTATCTTTATAAACTTGTCGTTAGACATAAAGATTTAATTCTTGTCATAATAGATTATCATTTGTGGATCAGTCTAAATCCCGAGTATTCATGAAGTTCTGTTTATGATTATTGGATCTTTTGATTCACTCGTTAAGGTCTCTTAGAATAATGAGGCTATTGACTTTTGTTTTGGAGATTCAATATCATGGATGGCTGGGAACATGAATTACAATATTGGAATCCATGCTTTCTTAATGGGTCAAATATTGGTTCCCTTAAGCGTTGATTCTAGAACTGAATAATTATTGAGCTCAAATCTATAATTAGATTATAGATTAATTATTCGCTAGTGAATTAATGGTACTTAAGGATCAAGAGGTAATTAGAAGGGTAAAACAGTAATTTTGACCAGCTCTAATTAACGAACCAATAAATGGAGGACAGAACTACATATATTGATTATATCAATGGACTACTAGAGAAAGCTTTGTAAATATAATTCTATAAATACTTAGAGTACAATTCCATATTTATAGTGGAGTAATCATGGAATTAATAAATAAGATTATTAGATTTAAAAAGTTTAATTAATAATTTGGTTTATTGGAGCTTTGTGTTATAGGTCAATGGTCCCCAAATCACTTATGTCCTACACTGTCAAGGGTAAGGATGTCAAAAGAAAGAATTATTAAGAGAAAGGACTAAATTGCAAAGGAATTAAATTTCCAGGGCAAGGAAATAATTATTTGATTTTTATGGGTAATTGATTAATTGTGAATCAATTAATTATTTAACTATATAGTTTTTATTTTGAAAAACTATATGTTAAAATTAATATTAATCTTGTTTGGATTAATATAAAGAGAGAAAATAATAAACATCATATTTATAATATGATATTTATTTATTTAATTTAAAACTGATATTTTAAGATAAAACTAATTTTAAATTCACTGATATTTATGTTTGAATAAATATCTTGTCTTAAAAGTTGATTAAATAAAAAAAAAAGAGATAATTAGGGCAACCCTAATAGGGTGGGCGACACACATTTTACAGTACAGTGTGTGGCGCCTAGCATCATGGTTTTTATCCCTGGGATTTGAATTTTGAATTTCAAATAAATTTTTTTAATTTGTTATTTAATTATTCTTTTTAAATATGATTTAATTAGATAATTAAATGAAAATATCTATTCAGTTTTAATTTGAATTATTTTTTAATTAAATAAAGATTATTTAATTAGATTAAATATCTTTAAAAATATGATATACGTGATATTAAAAAAAATGAAGATAATCAAACTCTCTCTCTCTAAAGTGATAATTTTCTCTAGACCTAAAAACTATTCTAAACCTTCTCTCTGTCAAAACTCTCTAGATCTCATGTGTTGAGTACATCTAGGGAGTCACATAAATCAACCTTTTGAATCCTACATGCCCACACGTCCTTGTATGTTTGAGGATTGGTCTAGAAGATTAGGGTGTGAGATCTCAGAACATTGGATAGGAAGATCGTTGATTTATACAAAAAGACTCAAGGACACTTGATAGGCTACAAGAGGAAATCCCTGGCCTATTTGTATGTGATTTAATATTTATATATGTATTTGATCCTAGCTGGTATTAATATTTATTAAAATGGGTCAATATATTCTGCTGCATATCTTTGATTTGATCATTTGATACTAACATCAATATGGGATGTAACCTCCCAAATTACCTAATAAGGCTTAGGGCCTTGATTAGGGAGCTAGGATGGAAAATTATGGAAAATTATGTGTTATGTGATATATATATGTGTGTGTATCATTATATGGTTATGTGAGTTATATTATAATATGACTTGATATGCAAGTTTAGGTGTATTAAATATGCATGTGGGCCCATTTCTGATTAAAACGAAAATTTTCGTAATTTTGCCCATTATTGGTATATTTGGCATATACGTGATATATGTGTGGGACCACATCATTATGTGGATACATTTGGGTTACTCAACACAAGACGATCCTAGGGAGCAAGTTAGCAGGAACATCATAACGGGACCAATATTTGACTCGGGGTGAGTCAAGGGGTATTTTGGGTATTTAGTACATAACCGTGATATTGGGAAATGGGAATAAATATTTGAGGATATATTTGGATTTAGTGAGATCAGGAGGGAATTCTGGAGAGGGAATTCTCTCTCTCTCTCATTCTCTTTCTGGTGATCGATAGAATTTTCAAAGGAAACTTGGGTTTTAGAGCTCGAATTCAAGCAAGGTTAGAGTCATAATGATTCTAGGAAGATTAGAAGCTTGACACCTGGGGGGTTTAGCGGAAAAACGACATAATCAGAGGTAATTTATGCTTTGAATTTCCAAGTTTTTGTTTCCATAAATTTCATAAGTTTTTGTTTCCGTAAATTACTTAGCAAGCTAGATAGTAGTAGTAGTAGTAGTAGTTAGTATTAGTTGTAGTATGTTAGTTTCCGTGGATTTTGGTTCAAGCCGTGACTTAATTGGAAACTCATAGCAACACTTATGGATTTTATAAGTTTAACCTATAGTTTAGAAATATTAATTATAACATAAGGTTTGATTAATATTGCTGGTTTTAGAAATATTATTTATTATAACATATGGTTTAGATAGAATTTAAGAGCATGGCACTTGTCGTAATCATGTTTATTGGAGGATTTAAGCATTTTGAGTAAATAATTTAGTAAAAGAAGAATCCATAAGCTTTAGAACCTTCAAGCACCTGCTAGAATCACGTTTAGCCTCAGTCAATCTATTTAATCAATTTCAAATATGCTGAATAATTGAAAATACATGTTTGATATATCAACGTATGTCGATATATCGCAATTATATGAGTCGATATATCGCCTACGGAAGATACAGAAAACATGTCAAATTCGCACGAACGATCGAACAGAGGCTCCGAAACATAGGGGAGGCGATATATCTCCTATAGGGGCGGAATATCGGCCCCACCCTTGCAATTTTGACTCCATGGAATCCGAGCTTAAAACATCCCTTAACCTCTTGGACCTGCCTTTGAACGATTTTGACTGAGTTTTGGGCATCTGTTAAACAAAAATTCAAATCTTTTTCATTTTATATTCATTTATTTATTCAAATTAAAAGGCGTTAGTTTCACTCCTTGAACTCTATAAATAGGACTTAGTACTCAGTTATTTTATTCATTCTTCAAGAATTGTTCAGAGCCTCCAAGTTGCTAGTGTTACTATAACTTGAAACACTTGGGTTTTTGGGTTAAAAGCTTTATCATTCAAAGCTCTTCTAAACACTTGGGAAGTGAGATATAGTGTTATTTCGGTATCGAGGAGTAGGTCGGGTTCTAGTTCAACCAAGGTATTCTTATCCTCAAGTTTATGTACTTCATAGTACTTTAGTTTTCTTTTATTTTCTTTTCAGATCCTAACTCTTGTTTATGATTCTTGGTTAGGTATTTAAGTTTCTTGAAACTTAAGGTTCTTTTCGGTAAGTTTCTACTTGGATGGTTTAGTTCCCTTTTCATATTCATTCTTTAGAGATACTCATGGTTTTGCTGTTGGTTTTTAGGAGTGTTCCAATCATGTTCTTGTTCTCAAGTATCCCGGTCTTTGGTAAGGAAAATATGATAGATTTTATGTGTGTTATATGTTTATGTTATTATATGTTTTATGCTATGATATATATATATATAAATATGTCTTGTAGTCATTTGGGGCTTATAGTTGCTTAAATAGCAAACCCCAAAAAAATTTTATGTCGCTTGGGGCTTATAGTTACTTGGATCGCAAACCCCAAGAATTTTTATCATTTTCATGGTTTAGAGTTATGATTTTCCCTACCTGGATTAGTAGACAGAGGACCTAGATGGGTTATCATATACTACCATGTGATCTAACCTACCTCGATTAGTAAACAGATGACTTAGATGGTTTATCACATGCCATGTTAATGAGTTAATAGCCATTAATATTGTAGTTCTATATGATATATGTTTTTATAGTATATTTTTATGATTAAGTCTTATGTTTATGATCTATGTGTTAGTAGATTTTCCTTGCTGGGCATTAGGCTCATTCCTTCATTTTTATCTTGATGCAGGAAAATGAACATGGAAGGCGGAAAGAGTCATGGCTGCTTGGCTTGTGTGTTGAGGATGAATGGAATGTGTGAATGATCGAGGACGACGTTATTCTTAAGTCTTTTGAATTATGTTTTTTGATGTATTTTCACAATTAGTATTTAATTAATTTAAGTTTGTTTTTATGTATTAAACAATGGGTACCCATACCGTATTTTATATTTCATATTTTACTTTGTATTTTGCACAATATATATTTTGGGGTTTTAAATAAAGTTATGTTATTTCTTATGTATGTTTCTCAAAATAGAAGCTATGTCTAGTAGTTTTTAATGGTCCAAGGTCATGGAAATAGTTGGGTCTTTACAGTTTTGAATTGGATTTTACGTTTTGATGAGTTTTTGAATTGTTTGAAACTTGGGTTTTGATGGTTTTGGGCTGCTAAGTTTATTGAGAATTTTTTTTTTTGATTTGGATATGTTTGGATAGGTTTATGGAGGCATTTGATATGGGAAAATCAGAGAAAAAAGGCTAAGTTCCAAGTCGAGCTGCGACCTTGTTCTTACGCACCGCGACTCAAGCTTGACAAAGGAGAAGAAGTTGGATGCTGGGCTATTTGGGTCACGGCGCCTGTTAGGCGCGCTACGGCGCGGGGTGCAGTCAGAGAGGGCTTTAGGCCCTGACTTGAGCGGGTTGTGGGTCAAAATAGAAAAAGTTGCCAAAACAGGTTTTTAGTGATTGGAACTCAAACCTAAGGGCTCGGGATCGATCTTACTACCTGGTTTAGTATGATTCGACGCCTCGAAGGCTAGGACTTGGTCCGAAAGCCTTTATTTACTCATTATTGACGGGAATTTTATATTATGGTTGTGACTAGGTTATCGCTAGGGGATCGAAACCAGGATCGTGCTCGAGGGTCGTTCATTCGTAACTTGTACTTGGATCGAAGGTAAGAAAACTGCACCTAGTATGTGAGACATGTGATCATGGCTTGGCTCGAATTGTTGAGCAATAATATGAATAAAGCATGAACACCTGAGATTGTGCATGACTATGATTATGCATGTGAATGATTGATTAAGCATGTTGAATTCCCTGTATCTGGATATTTATTATATGATGAATGCCTGTCAGCATTATATAACTAAGAAAGGCTTGAATTATGAGTCAAGAACGACATTAGCACGCTGAGTGCTTTTCGAAAAGCATTGACTTATGAGTCAAGGATGGCAATAGCGCAAAGCGCTGATCGAAAAGCATTGACTTATAAGTCAATGGCGACAATAGCGTGCTGAGCTCTGGTCGATATGGTCAAATCTAACCAGGAGCGCATCATACGCTTGTCCAACCTAATGGTCATGGAAAACACAGCGCTAGATACGCTAGGCCAGCTCCAAGGGTGGTTATACAGAGGATAGGTTAGTGGGCCCTAGGGTGATGTATTAGTCTCGTATCCTAGAGCAACGGGCCTCAGTATGATTTATTAATCATGTATTTTGGTCATTGAGACTCCGTATGATTTATTAATCATGTATTTTGGGCGTTGAGCCCCTGTATGATTTATTAATCATGTATTTTGGGCGCTGAGCCCCAGTATGATTCATCAATCATGTATTTGGGCAATGGTTCCTGGTATGATTCATTGATAATTTATCTTGGGCTATTGGCCCATATGACATTATAGTCATTTATATGAAAGGTATGCATGCATGAGTAGGGTTATTACTGCTAGGCATGCTTATTAAGATTTGGTAATATGTTATTAACTGCTTATGAGCATGTTTAAGTTTTCTTGTTGAGCCTTGGCTCATGGGTGCTTGTGGTGCAGGTAAGGGGAAAAAAAAGTTGGACCATCCTTGAGTTGGAGAGCTTAGGTGAAGATGTGTACATATGCAGTTTCTCGACCACAATGGCCGAGGTTTTAAAGAGGAACTAGGTTCAAACCCTATTTTGTCGCTTAGGTTGGGTGGTTGTAACTTTTCCATTATAATTAACCTTTTTAAATGTATTTTGGGATCCTGTGTATAAAGTAAAAGTTTTAGTGAAACAATTCTATCTTTCACGAAATTTTTTAACCCTAAATCGTTAATCATGTTTAGTTACATGGTTATGGCCAAATGTCTTGTTTAGAGAGTTTAGCACTATTTAAAATACACAGTGTAACTATCCCTGAGTAGTAGGGTGTTACAACTTGGTATCAAAGCGTGCCAAGGTTAAGGGTTCCTTAAGAGAAGTTGTGCATGTACACTCATCACTAAAGACAAGCTCCACTCAGGGTATGGTGACTGTTTATGTGGTTATGTGTTTAACTTCTTACCTGCATGCCTCATTAGGAAGCATGAGATTTTCTAACAGGGCCTAGCCCTTGACTATTGATATGATTATGTGCTTGCTTGCTCAATTGATTTATGAATGCTTCATCTGCATGCTAGAGTGGAGAGCCTGATATTTTGTTGGTAAGAGCAGGTTTTATTAATTTGTGCATGAATTTCATGGGCATTTATTTTAGCACTGTAGTGGTATGTAAATGTGGTGTTATTTTTTTTTTCCCATGGGAAGGCTTTTGGATGTGCTCATCATGCTTAATGGGTCAAGTTATCAAATGTAGATGAACTCAGAGGCTATGTACCCAAGGTTATTAATGGGACTCGATGGTGTTTATATTGAGGCTGGGAATTATAACCAAGGCCTGAGCCCTCCACCTACCCATCAAAATTGGCAGTAGGTGTTTACAGATATTCAAGCAAGATTGCAAAGGCAAGGGGAATAGATCAGGTGTTTAAAACAACAAATTCTGTCGGGGAACACCTCTTCCTTTGTTATGCAAGGAGTGGCACCAGTTTTGGCTCAACCTATGGTTGAGAACAAGAGGGAATTTCTATATGAGAGATTTCACAAATATTACCCTCTAGTTTTTTAGGGAGGCCTAGATCCATTAAGAGATGAACAATGGATGGGCATGATCACTTCCATCCTCGACAGTATGGGGGTGGTAGGTCATAATAGGGTGATCTGTGCTACATATGTGTTACAGGAAGATGCATGGACTTTGTGGGAAGTGGTATCCCAAACACGAAATACAACTGCGATGAATTGGGAGAAAGTTAGGCAATTGATTGATGAAAGATATTATTGTGACGTAGTTAAGACTTCAAAGACAAATGAATTTCTGAACCTGGTTCAGAGAAACATGACAGTAACAGAATATGTTAACAAATTTGATGGGTTGGCCAAGTTTGCTTTTGATATGGTACCCACAGATGTGGCTCGGAAGGAGTGATTTATCCAGGGATTGAATTTGGGATAGCTCAGGGCATTAGAATCGTCCCAGTACATGAGATCTCTACCTATGCTCGGGTGGAAAACATTACTTCGTGACTTTTATCGAAGATCATTCTAGGAAGGTATGGTTTTACTTTCTAAAACATAAGGGCTTTCAAAAGATGGAAAGCTATGGTTGAAAAAGAGACAGATTTAAAGATAAAAAGGCTCAGAACCGAAAAATGGTGGTGAATATGAAGAAACCATATTCAAGAAGTTTTTGTTATGAGCACAGGATCAAAATGGAGAGAACAGTGCCACGTACAGCACAACATAATGGTTTAGATGAGCGTATGAACCAAACGTTGACAAAAAGAGCTCAAAGCATCCATATACAATCAGGTCTATCGAAGTAGTTTTGGGTAAAAGCAGTCAGCACAGCAGCATACTTAGTCAATTGAAGCCCATCGGTTCCATTAGAGCATAGAATACCAGAAGAGGTATGGAATGGAAAAGAGATAAAGTTTGTGTAGCATATGTGCATATTAGTGATCAAGGCAGAAATAAGCTTGATCCTAAATTTAAGAAATACATTTTCATCGGTTATGGAGAAGATGAGTTTGGCTACCGTATTTGGGACAATGAAAACAAGAAGGTGATCTGTAGTAGAGATGTGATATTCAATGAAAGTGTGATGTATAAGGACATGCATAAAATTGATGCCAGCAACTCAGAGTAAAGTGGGCCGATATTTGCAGATACAAATGATGTCCTAGATAGTTCTATAATAGAGCCCATTTCAACAAACCCTCAATTAGAAGAACTCTCTTAACAAGGTAGTGTGCAACAGTCTAACACCCCACAACCCCATACTCCAGCTCCCAATTTGAGAAGGTCTTCTGGACCACATGTGCCTAGCAGGAGATACATGAATTAGCTATTATTGACTGATGGAGGGGAGCCAGAATGCTATGAAGAAGCTTGTCAAGATAGTGATGCAAGCAAGTGGGAGCTTGCCATGAAAGACGAGATGCATTCTCTGATTTCCAACTAGACATGGGAACTAGCTGAGTTTCCCATGGGGAAGAAGGCACTTCAAAACAAATGGGTTTATCGAGTGCAAAGGGAACATGATGGTTCTAGGAGATACAAAGCTCGACTAGTTGTTAAAGGATTCCAAAAGAAGGAAGGAGTTGACTACACTGAGATTTTTGCTCCTATTGTGAAGCTGAATACTACCTTATCAGTGTTCAGTATTGTTGCAATTGAAGATCTTCATCTTTAATAGTTAGATGTGAAGACTGCATTTCTTCACGGAGTTGTGGATGAGAAAATATACATACATCAGCCAGAAGGTTTCTTAGAAAATGGGAAGGAGAACATGGTGTGTAAACTTAAGAAGAGTTTGTATGGCCTGAAAGAAGCCCTAAGATAGTGGTATAAAAAGTTTGACAGCTTCGTGCATAAAGAAGGTTTCCAGAAGTGCAATGCTGACCACTGTTGCTACTTCAAAATATATAGGTCCAGTTATATCATTTTACTAATTTATGTTGATGACATGTTAGTAGCAGTTCCAGATATGAATGATATTAGACAGTTGAAGCAACAATTGTCAAAGGAGTTTCACATGAAGAACATGGGTCCAGCAAAGAAGATTCTTAGAATGAAAATCAGAAGAGATAAGCATAAAAGGACATTGCAGTTATCTCAATCAGAGTACACCAATTGTAACGACCAGAATTTTCTAATCGGGCTTAGGGCCTGATTAGTGTGCCTGGAGGGCAATAAATGATTTAATATGCTTTAATGTGTTAATGGGTGAATTAATGTGAATATATGATAGTGATGCATGTTTAGTGAGTTAAATGTGCATGTGGGCCCCGTCTGGATATTAGGGGCATGAACGTGATAAATGTTATATATGTGATATGTTTGTGCAGCACAATCCGAGACAGTCCTGGAGAGCGCTTAACCAGAGAGTCACAACGGGGTTGAGATTCGGACTCGGGGTGAGTCGAGGGGTAATTTGGATACTAGGTGTGTTATGGGATTATCGGGACATGAAAATAAATATTTGGAGATATATTTGAGGATAGAATGTCTAGGCGGGAATACTAGGGAAATTTACCATTTTGCCCTCGGGGACGTTTTGGTACCCCGAGCCTTGAGGTAACCCTTTAGACTTAAGTCAAATAAAACAAAAAGAGGAATTAATTGGAACCTTGGGGAAACCAACTCATAAATTCTCTCTTAGCTGAGATAGCTCTCATCTTCCTCACTCTCTAAGACAAAACTCAAGGAAACCTTGGTGGAAACTAGCTTAAGCAAGGAATTGGCTGGGATTTAGGGAGCTTGGAGCATAAGGGGGCTGGTTCTAACGCTCAACTCAGCAAGAGGTAAGCTTTGATTATGGTGGATAAGTCTAGAGTTGCGGCTGGTTATTAGAGTATGCATGCTAGCAAGTTTGAATTGTTCTTGTGTGGTCTATTTGAGTTTGAGGTGGATTCTAATGGGTTTTGATGTTGTTACTGAGTTATTATTGAGCTGGAGCTTATGTGTTAAATATCTGGGTTAGATAGGTGAGTTTTGGTGAGGATTGGCTTAAAGAAAAGGTAGAAAACTGATGAAGAATTCTGGGTTCGGTGAAGAGAGTCGCGGCCCTAGGAGGGGTGCGACGCGGCCCGTGTGGGGGTCAGTGAGGAGCTAGCCTCTGTTTCGAGGCTAGCCGCGACTCTTGTGGGTGGGGCCGCGACCCTTTGTGCCAATTTGAGTTTTAAGGGTATTTTAGGCTTGGGAACTCAAGGGGTAAGGCTCGGGATGGATTTTATCACCCGGATTGATAGAATTCAAGGACCTGAAGGTTAGGGTTATGGCTCTAATTTATTTATTGGATTAGAATTTGATGGATGGACATTGTTAATGTGTTGTGACTAGGGTTTCGGCGAGGCTCACACTAGAGGACTGTGCATGGGGCATCAGTGCTCAGAAAGCTCGGAACTCAGGTAAGAGAACCCTTGTTCCCATAGAGCTTGTGTGCAGGGCTGAGCCCAACATGTTTGAATAGAATTGATATGCAGGGCTGAGCCCAATATGTTAGAACTGCGGGGCGTAGCCCTTTATCTGATTATGCTATTATTCTATACTTGCTTGTTATGCTATGTATATTATGATGTGAATGGTCGGCTTGAGCCGGGAACGGTGTAGACCGAGAACGGCGAAGGGCAGGGAACAGCATTGGGCACATTGAGTGCAAGGCCGAGAACGACAAGGGGCAGGGAGCAACATTGAGCACGTGGAGTGCGAGTTGCCAGGGCGAGTCCCTAGAAGGATACCTGGGATATCCTCACGGCGTGGTCCGCGAATCCAGGGCTTGGTAAACGCCTGGGACGGCTAGGCCGTATGTGTTTAACCATTGGTGGCCTCTTTATATGCTTGATATATGTGTTGCATATGTTATCTGTTTATGGGTTCTCTTGTTGGGCTTCAGCTCACAGATGCTCTGTGGTGCAGGTAAGGGTAAAGAGAAGATCAATCAACCATGAGTACAACAGGAGTGAGGCGGCGTGTACATGTTTGACCAGCCTGGCTGCCACAGCCAGTCGAATTTGGGAGATGCTTGTAAATAAACCTAGATTTTGTCGTTTAGTCGACTGGGTTCAGTTTATATGTTGTAAATTCTTCTAAATTGTATTTTGGGATCCCAAGTGTTAAAATTTTATGATTTTCAATGAAACAAATTTATTTCTAAAGTCTTTCCTTTGTTTATGGCTTAATTACACTGTTTGACTTAAAACCTCGATTAGCGAGTTGAAAGCACGTCTTTTTAACTCACTTAGTAACGGCTCTAAGGAAGTAGGGAATTACAACAATCGTGTCTTGCAAAGATTCAACATGAGTGATGCTAAGCCAGTCAACACACCCTTAGCAAGTCACTTTCACTTATCCAAGGACCAGTCTCCTCAGATGGAGGAAGAAAGTGATTACATGGCTAAGGTTCCATATGCCTTAGCCATTGGGAGTTTGATGTACGCGATGGTTTTCACAAGACCATATATTGGACATGCAGTGGGAGTTGTTAGCAGGTATACGTCAAATCCAAGAAAAGCTCATTAGAAAGTAGTGAAATGGATTTTGAGGTATCCACAAGGCACCACATAAAAGTGTTTGTACTTTGGTAATGGTGAATTAAAAGTAAAAGGCTATGTAGACAAAGACTTCAGAGGTGAAGTTGATCACCGGAAAAGTACCACTGGTTATATATTCACTGTTGGAATTACAGTTTTTAGTTGGATGTCGCAATTACCGAAGATTGTAGCTTTATCCACTACAAAGGCTGAGTATGTAACAGTGACAGAAGCTAGTATAGAGATGATATGGCTTCAAGGTTTGTTAACTGAGTTAGGATTCAACCAGGAGAATAATGTTTTGTATAGTGATAGTCAAAGTGTGATACACTTGGCAAAGAATTTAGCATTTCATTCCAGAACAAAGCATATTGGACTTCGTTATTGTTGACACGGTTCTTCGCCAATAGGTAATTAAGAGAAGAAGAGAAAGGGATTAGTGCTAAAGGTGAACCGAAAAAGATATATGATCTTAGAGGATGAAAGAGGTGACTCAAGACACAGTTTTTAAGTGGTTCGAAGGTTAAAATCCTTCTACTCCACTAGTCAATATTATTGATCTATACCGAGTATTTGATTACAGAGTATTTCTTACAAGAGATTATTTTTCCAACCCCTATCGACTCCCAGGGTCTCCATATTTATAGGAGAAGGCACCTGGAAGTTGGTAAGAAGGTCATCCCGTGACCTTCTTACTTGTCGTATCAATTCTGTGACATTCATGATTAATTCCTAAACCTGACACATAAGTGTGGTCAAATCAATAGGTAAGGAAGTAATGGGTCGCACGGCCCAACCCAGTCTTGGGTGCCTGAACACGCACGTTCCTGCTGCGTGTCCGAGAATTCAGGGGGATATCAGACACGTGATGCCTGATATATGCACGTTTACCTTGCGTGTGTTGACTTTACAAAGGGTCACAGCCTCCATATCAAGCTCGTATCACGAGCTTCATACTCAGCTCAGTATTTGGCCTTCGGAATCCCTGCCCCGGCCTTGGACGGTGAAGGCGAGCTCTTGGGGCTTCCTCGAGCTAAGAAGGCACGACACTACGATAGAAGCTCCGGTCCTGGGGATGAACATGAGGTAATCATGGTTAGGCCGCAACTCGGCTTGGTAATCAGCCTGTGGGAAAATCAGGGCGTACATCTGCCCCCCAAGCTCCTGCACGTGGTATATTTCGTCGTACATAAGACCATAGTAGGGGCTTTTAGACTTCCCCATGAGCTCTTCGTATTCCACTTCTTACGCAGGCGCCTGATACGTGGAACATCGTAGCTGGTGACGGTACGTCTTACGAGAACCGCATTTAATGGCCTAGCCTATGCTCAGCCGTCGTTTCGTATTTCGAGTGGAGGGCCTCGGATCCCTCATCAGGGCCATCCAGCGGCCTTCTACACGTGATCGTCTATGCATATAAAAAGGGGTGGCCACCCTACGCATGGGCCACCCTTTCATTCGAAAATTTTCAAGCTTCAAACTCCTCTTCTTCTTCTCTCTTATTTTCAGAAGAACAAACCCTCTACTCTGTTACTGCCATTTTCAGCGTTCAAGAAGCTTAGGTGCACGGATTTCTTCAAAACTTTGGAAGCCAATACACCGACGAAGCTTTCACCAAGGCGACACCTTCATCCACTCCCCAGCCACACATTGTAAGTTTCCTGACCATGTGCTTTTTGAAAATATATGCCACTGTAGCATAGGTAAAAAAATTTACTGTAGCCGCATGCAAGGGTTTACTGGGTTTTGTGGGTATGGAGGGTGAAAGCCCCTTTTAGGTTAGGGCATCTTTGCTGTAGGAAACCATTTTAGAGTATGGGTTTCAGGATGCTTTTTCTGGGGAAAATTTTCTGGGTAGGAGTTTTGGGAATTTTGGGTGCAAAACCGGGTAGCTTAGGGAACACGCCTCACATGCGGTTTTGCAATTTTCTGCTTACTGAAACTTTCCCCCCAAGGAAAATTCTATCCTGACCCTCCTAACACACGAATCCCGAGTAATCGGGGAATGGTTGGGAGCACAGATGCGTGTTCATCGAACCGCGTGGTCCCACTCTCCACGAGCTAGGCTTACCTCAGCTCGTGCAAATAATAATTGCTTTTTCCTCATGCTTGGGTCGCCTTTTCTGAAATGTTTTCTTTTGTTCGTTAGGCGACCAGATGGCTCCAAAGAGGAATCTCCCATAGAAGAATGTCAGCAGCTCGGCCTCCCAGCAGGACAGAGGAAAGGCGGTGATGCCGAGCTCCCCGATCCCCCGCTTCGGGCCGACAGTGGAGAAAGAGGCTGAGGTGGCCCCCGACGCATTCTTTGAGGCGGAGAGGATCGTCTCAAAGATCATCGACCAGGCGAAGATTAACAAAATATTCCTTTCCCACAACATTGCCCTGGGGAAAGCATCCATAGTGGCCCGACCTGCCTCAGAGGGCGAGCGGAGCTGTGCGCCGCTCGAGGAGTTGTTCATGGCCTGGAGCGGTGAACATTTTAAGGCAGGGGCCTTCCTTCCACTGGATCAGTACTTTGCTGATTTCCTCAACTACATGGGGTTGGCCCCATTTCAGCTCCCCCCCAACTCCTACCGCTTGCTGGCAGGGTTGAGGTATTTGTTCCAGAAGCACGAGTGGGAGGTCCCCACTCCTGCCGACATTTTATATTTCTTCTGCCTCAAAGCAAGCCCGGACCAGCGGGGGCGAGGCGATGGGTTTTACTATCTAACCCGGTTTCCCAATACGGCAGCGGTCATCGAACTGTCCAGCCACCCTAATGAATTTAAGGACCAGTTCTTCATGTCAACTGGGTTCCGGAATTGTGAGCACCATTACTTCACTCGTCCCTGTAAGTTTTTCCCGACCTTAGCTCGCACTTTAAGTGTTATTTTAGCTCCTCCCGCAACCCGTTCTGACTCAGACTAATCTTGCAGCCATCTTCGCGAGGACAGAGAAATCTGTGACCCTCAGGGCTCAATATGAAACGCTGGCGGGCTTGCCCCCCAGTGAGAAGGATTATCGCGTGCTCGTGACGGACGAGACGATGGTGTTCTGCAAACTGATTTTTCCAAATCAGACCCTGAACCTAAAGAGGCCTCGGGGGCTGCCCCCAGCTCGTGGCATTAGACCTATCAACGTGGAGGAGGTCGCGGGAGATGAAGATGAGGAGGACGAGGGCGACGAAGTTCCGTTCGTGAGGAACAGGAAGAGGACCTTGGAAGTCGGCCAGAGGATGGGCGAGGAGAGGATCCAATCCGGAGCAGCCGCGGGTCCTTCTGGACAAGGTAACCCTTACATGTTTAGGAGTCTAGATAGGGCCACCACAGACCCCCGGCTGGCTAGGTTCAATCCTAGGCAGCTCGTCCATCATCACCAAAGCGATCCGGACCTGAACACACTCCTACTCCATTGTGTCGACCGGCTCGTGCTGGATCACCAAGAGAGCCGACCTCGGGGTACCGTAGTAGTAGATAACACCCTAGCCTTTAGGTCGATCCTATTCGAGGAGTATGGGACCAACCTCCGCACATGTCCATCACTCCAGAGGGGTATCTTAGCTCCAGGGCTTAGGCAGTATGTAGGAGAATCTAGCCCTGAGTCAGAATCGGACCCAGAACTTGCGCCAGTTCGGGAAGTAATCGTCTTAGGTTCTTCCAGCTCGGGGGGTAGGGCTCCCTTAGTATTCGCATACTTTTTTACCTTTAACCCTTTGTCTTTGTCTCTGTATGGTTGTTGACTTGTACTAACCATGTTTTTGTTTTGACAGAAGAGATGTCTCTGCCCGAGGAGAGCTTGCGAGGTGCAGTCTTCGGGGGAAACCCCTCAGCCAGGCCAAGACTGAAAAAGCTCCGGGCGTCCAAGAGCGCCGCTGGGGCCTCCACCAAGTCTCCGGCAAAGGAGAAGGAGAAAACCCCGACAGCCCTGGTCGCGGGAGCGATTCTTCCTACTGCAGGAGCAGGCCAAATGCCCCCACCACCTCCGTGAGCTCCAGCCGCCACTCAGGACGCAGGAACGGAACTCGGGACTCCCGCCGTGGTGGCCTCCGATGTACGCATCCCAGTCAATCCCCAGGACCTGGAGAAGATCCCAGAGGCCTTCCGGGGAACGGTGTACGAGTCGGCAAACTACGCCGTCAGCCATATATATAAGTTCACTGAGAAGGAACTCCGGGCCAATGAGACAATGAGCCCGGTTGGCGTAATGGAGTCTTCAATGAGCATGACCCTAATGGTAAGTTGCCCTGTTTTCTTTGAAAGCTTTTACCCTTACACTTTGCCCTATTTTTCCTCTAAGGAAATTTATCTTTCATTTATCGCAGGGCGTCGTCGCTCTTCACCGGAGCATCATCAGGGCCAAAACTCAGCTCGATGATATGAGGGCCGAGCACCAGGCCTCTCTTCAAGAGGCTAAGGCGACTGAAGATGCCTTGGCGACCTCGAAGGCCGAGTTGGAGAAGACCGTCTCGAAGGTCCAAGAGCTCGAGACCTCCCTTGCCACCTCACAGACAGACCTCGAGGCTGCGAAGACCGAGATCCAGGCTGCCCTGGAGGCAGAACGGGCCACTTCGGAGCAGTCCATGGAAGATCTGTTCTATCACTGTTGGACTTACAATCCGGAGGCTGAATTTTCCTTCATGTCACCGAGCCTTTGGGTGCGCTTGCTGGTGAAGTTCCAAGCTCGCCTTGAGAAAGAGGCGCCGCCTTCGGAGACTGGGGAAGCCTCTGGCGCGGCGGAGCAGGGTGAGACAGCGACTTCCCGGGGGCCATCTGGTGGAGCTTAGGGCGTTTTTCTCTGTTGCCCTTGAATATTTTCAAGTATATTATTTTTTTTATGTAACCTTTGCATGAGGTGTTTTCACCTCGAGACAATTTGCTTTGACGTTTTTAATTTACGTTTTTTTATGCCTTTTCGCGGTTTGGTTACAATAATAATTTTTTTTTGAAAAACTTAGTTCGCGTTAACTTTAACCCATATCTCCAGCTCTTGAAGAAGAACGATGATCAATAGATTTAAATCAACTTCTAAGTTTTATGACCCGGTTAAAACTAGGAACTTAATTTGAAAACTTAGTTCGTGTTAACTTTTATCCATATCTCGAGCTCTTTAAGAAGAACAACGATCAATAGATTTAAATCAACTTCTATGTTTTATGACCCGGTTAAAACCAGGAACTTAATTTGAAAACTTAGTTCGTGTTAACTTTTATCCATATCTCGAGCTCTTTAAGAAGAACAACGATCAATAGATTTAAATCAACTTCTAAGTTTTATGACCCGGTTAAAACCAAGAACTTAATTTGAAAACTTAGTTCGTGTTAACTTTTATCCATATCTCGAGCTCTTTAAGAAGAACAACGATCAATAGATTTAAATCAACTTCTATGTTTTATGACTCGGTTAAAACCAGGAACTTAATTTGAAAACTTAGTTCGTGTTAACTTTTATCCATATCTCGAGCTCTTTAAGAAGAACAACGATCAATAGCTTTAAATCAACTTCTAAGTTTTATGACCCGGTTAAAACCAAGAAATTAATTTGAAAACTTAGTTCGTGTTAACTTTTATCCATATCTCGAGCTCTTTAAAAAGAACAACGATCAATAGATTTAAATCAACTTCTAATTTTTATGACCCGGTTAAAACCAGGAACTTAATTTGAAAACTTAGTTCGTGTTAACTTTTATCCATCTCTCGAGCTCTTTAAAAAGAACAACGATCAATAGATTTAAATCAACTTCTAAGTTTTATGACCTGGTTAAAACCAGGATAGGACTTAGTTAGCGTTAACCCTTATCAATATCTCGCGTTTTTAAGAAAACAACGGTCAATCAATAAGAATCAACATCTAAGTCGTTAAGGAGACCTGGTTATATCCAGGTACCATATGCTCCCCCAAGTAACTGGGAAAGGGTCTTTCATGGTTACTTTAAGATTACACTTGCAAATACGCGTAAAAAGCTGATTTTCATTAATACATAAAAAGTGGCCTTCCAAGCCTTACAAGTGGATCATTGATAATATCTCTTTAAGTGGATGGCGTTCCAAGTTCGCGGGACCGCCCCTCCATCAAGTCGAGCTAACTTATAAGTTCCCTCCTTGATGACTTCGATGACCTGGTATGGTCCTTCCCAGTTCAGTCCCAAAACTCCGTCTTTGGGATCTTTTCCGGCGAGGAAAAATCTCCTCAGGACCAAGTCGCCTACGCTAAAGGCGCGTTTTTTAACCTTGGTGTTGAAGTAGCGGGTGATTTTCTGCTGATAATGGGCGAGCTGGAGTTGCGAATCCTCTCGCTTTCCTCAACTAGATTGAGGGAATGGCACTGGAGCTCGTGGTTTCAATCTTGGTCGTAAGATTGGACTCTATGCGAAAGAACCTTTATCTCCACGGGGAGGACTGCCTCACTCCCAAAGGTTAGATAAAAGGGAGTATGACCCGTAGGAGTCCAATGCGAGGTCCGATATGCCCATAGGACCTGGGGGAGCTGTTCTGGCCAGACCCCCTTCGCTTCACCTAATCTTTTCTTGAGGCTCGCCTTCAGGGTCTTATTGACAGCTTCGACCTGGCCATTAGCTTGAGGATAGGCCATGGAGGAGAAACTTTTCACAATCCCATGTCTTTCACAGAACTCAGTGAACAGGTCGTTGTCGAACTGAGTGCCTTTATCAGAGACGATCTTCTTGGGCAGGCCGAAGCGACAGATGATGCTTTTAACCACGAAGTCAAGCACCTTTTTGGACGTTATCGTTGCCAACGGCTCTGCCTCAGCCTACTTAGTAAAGTAGTCGATGGCTACCACGGCGTAACGGACCCCGCCTTTTCCAGTGGGGAGGGCGCCAACCAAGTCTATCCCCCAAACGGCAAATGGCCATGGGGACGAGATCATCTTCAGCTCGACTGGAGGAGCTCGGGCAACGGTAGCGAATTGCTGGCACTTGTCGCACTTCTTCACGTACGAGATCGAGTCTTTGGACAGATTTGGCCAGTAATACCCCTGCCTGAGGACCTTTAAGGCCAAGCTCTGCCCCCCGGTGTGGTCTTCGTAGAATCCTTCGCGAACTTCTTGCAGGATGGCCTTCGATTCACTTGGAAGAACGCACCGGAGGAGAGGTAGGGAATGCCCACGTCGGTACAACACCCCATCGACCAGCATATATCTCAGAGCTTGATATTGGATTCATCGTGCATCGTTACGTCCTTCAGGCAGCTTGCCCTCCACGAGATATTCAAGAATGGGGGTCATCTAGGTCGGCCTGGCGTCGACCATCTCGTCCTCCGCCCGGTTTCCTTCTATACTTGGTTCTTCCAAGAATTCTAATGGCACCAACCCCAAGGTCTCCGTCTCTCCCGAGGTGGCGAGCTTTGCAAGAGC
Source organism: Humulus lupulus (assembly GCF_963169125.1). Taxonomy (NCBI): domain Eukaryota; kingdom Viridiplantae; phylum Streptophyta; class Magnoliopsida; order Rosales; family Cannabaceae; genus Humulus; species Humulus lupulus. Next base: position 131,428,774 of record NC_084799.1, read on the forward strand.
GTCTGCATTAGCGTTCTGTTCCTGAGGTATCTGTTCGATCGATCCTCGCCCAAATGCGGACAGCTCAGATTTTACCCTTGCCAGATAGGCAGCCATCTTGGGCCCTCGTGCCTGATATTCGCCCAGAACCTGGTTTACCACGAGCTGGGAGTCACTAAAGCACTGGACAGAGCTCGCCTTTAACTCCTTGGCTATCCTCAGCCCGGCCAACAAAGCTTCATACTCTGCCTCGTTGTTGGAGGCTTTGAATCCGAACCTTAGCGCCGAGTGAAATCTATGTCCCTTGGGGGATATCAGAATGATTCCGGCCCTGGAGCTGTTCTCGTTGGACGAACCATCCACATAGATCCTCCACAAATATTGGGGCGAGGCGACCTGGGGTGAGCCCTCCGCTGGATTCTCCTGGAATCCCGTGCAATCTGCCACAAAATCGGCGAGGGCCTGACTTTTGATAGCAGTTCGTGGAGTGTAGAAAATCTCGAACTGACTGAGTTCGATTGCCCATTTTAACAAACGTCCCGATGCTTCAGGTTTTTGCAAAACCTGCCTTAAAGGCTGATCGGTCATAACGTGTATTGAGTGAGATTGGAAGTACGGCCTGAGCTTTCGCGAGGCCGTGATTAGGCAGAACACCAATTTTTCCATCAGTGGGTATCGTGATTCTGCCTCGAGAAGTCTCTTGCTGATGTAGTAGACTGGCTTCTGAACTTGGTCCTCTTCTCGTACCTGCACGGCACTAGCTGCATCCTCAGCGACGGCCAGGTAGAGAAAAAGAGGCTCGCCTGCCTTGGGCTTGGATAGCACGGGCGGTTCAGCCAGATGTGCCTTCAGGTCGAGGAATGCGCTTTCGCATTCCACTGTCCATTCAAACTTCTTGTTTCCTCGAAGCAGGTTGTAGAAGGGAAAACACTTATCGGTTGACTTGGAAATAAATTGGTTTAGCGCCGCCACTCTTCCTGTTAAGCCTTGGACATCTTTCCGCGGCCTGGTCGAGGGAAGCTCGAGCAGTGACCTGATCTTAGCGGGGTTCGCCTCGATTCCTCGGGTATTGACTATGAACCCCAGGAATTTCCCTGATGCGACGCTAAAAGTGCATTTATGGGGATTGAGCCTCATGCCATATTCGCGTAGTATTTTAAAACATTCTTCCAGATCGGAAACATGGTTATCGACAGTCTTTGACTTGACTAGCATGTCGTCAACGTACACTTTCATGTTCTTTCCGATCTGGTCCGCGAACATTTTATTTACTAGTCTTTGGAAGGTAGCTCCGGCGTTCTTCAGACCGAAAGGCATGACCATGTAGCAATAGACATTAGTCGGGGTCATGAAGCTGGTGTGTTCCTGGTCCGTCGGATTCATGGCAATCTGATTGTAGCCTGAGTACGCGTCCATAAAGGACATGAGCTCGTGCCCCGCCGTGGCATCCTCCAGCTGGTTGATCCTTGGCAATGGAAAACAATCCTTGGGGCAGGCTTTATTCAGGTCGGAGAAGTCAATGCAGGTTTGCCATTTCCCGTTGGGCTTTGGAACTAGCATGGGGTTGGCGACCCAAATTGGAAACTTGGCTTCTCGGATAAAGCCACATTTTTTTAGCCGGGCTACATCTTCTTCTAGGGCTTCAACCCGGGTTGTTCCTAAACGTCTTTGCTTCTGAGACTTGGCAGAAATGCTCTTATCCAGATGAAGCGTGTGCATGATGACACTCGGGCTCATCCCCACCATGTCCTCGTGGGACCAGGAAAATACATCTAAGTTAGCCCGCAGAAACGTAGTCAGCTTCGCCTTTCTCTTGCCGCAGAGGTTTTCCCTAGCCTGACCGTCCGTGACGGATTCTGTGGATCAAGGTTCACTTCCTCGAGCTCCTCAATAGCCTGGAGCTCGGATCTGTCCTCGCCTATTTGGGGGTCAATATCCTCGCTTAAAGCAACATTTCCCCCTTTTGCGTTTTGAGGTTTTTCAATCTCAGGGTCCGCTGAGGGCTCCTGAGATTCCTCTTCACTCAGAATGGCCGTAGCCAACTGTCCGAGTTTAGATTTTCCCTTCATGGAAATGCTGTAGCATTCCCTGGCAGCGAGTTGATCGCCCTGGATAGTGCAGATTCCTGTTGAAGTAGGGAACTTCATGGCGAGGTATCGAATGGAAGTGATATCCTCGAAAGCTATGAGTGTAGGTCGGCCCAGAATGGCGTTGTAGGCAGCGGGGCAGTCTATGACCACGAACTTGAGTAGTTTGGAGACTGTCCGAGACTCTCCTAGGGTGATTACCAGCTCGATCGTCCCTATCGCTGTTGATCCTTCTCCTGAAAAACCATACAGCATCATGGAGGTTGCCTTTATCTCGGCCATGGTCAAACCCATCTTCTCTAACGTGGACTGGAATAGGAGGTTCACCGAGCTTCCATTTTCTACCAGTACCCTCCTTACTTTTCGGTTGGCGAGCTGGACTACTACAACCAAGGGATCATTGTGAGGGAACTGGACATGGCCTGCATCTTCCTCCGTAAAAATGAATGGCTGCCTCTCCAATCGCTGCTGCTTTGACTGACGCTGCTCCGGGACGAACTCCGCTCCGTTATGAGCCTTTAGTTCATTCACGCATCTCTTCTGGGCACCTCTGCTTGTGTCAGCCATGTGTGGACCTCCAGAGATGGTGGATATCTCTCCTCCGACCACGGGAGGGGGTACGTCCTGATCTACCCGGGACTCACGCTGACTGGCCGGGGCTTCTGGAGCAGGTCGACCCGCTGGAACCCTGTTCCGCGAATATTGAGCCAAAGGGCCCGCTCGGATGAGAGTCTCGATCTCATCTTTTAAATGCCTACAATCGTCGGTATTGTGGCCCACATCGTTATGAAAACGGCAAAATTTGGAGGTGTCTCTCTTCCCCTTGTGGTGCTTCAATGGCTCCGGCCTCTTCCAGGGGACCCGAGTAGAGTTGGCCAAGAAGATACTCTCTCTGGACTGGGTGAGCTCGGTATACGTCGTGAAAACGGGCTTAAATTTATCTACGGACTTATTCTTCTTTTGGCCGTGTTGACTGTTTTCGCCATTGCCCTTTCTTTTGCCTCCACCGGGCTAGTTGCTCTGCGCGACGTTTGGGGTCGCTGCCATGATCTCCGTCCCTACTCCCGCGGGCTGATCGGGAACCTGGCTAGTTCCCGCAGTTGAGGCTTTGACTTCTTCCAAGTTTATCCATTCTTGGGCCCTGTTAAGGAATTCGTTGACCGAGCTGACTCCCTTCCTCTGGATATCCTTCCATAGGTCTCCTCCGACAAGGATTTCGGTTCTCATGGCCATAAGCTTGGAGCTATCATCCGCGTCTCTAGCCCGAGCAGCAACGTTCGCGAATCTACTCAGGTAGGCCTTCAGAGTCTCACCGGGCTGCTGTCTCACGTTGGCCAGGGAGTCGGCCTGAACACGGGCGCCCTGGGAGGCTCGGAATGCCCTTTTGAAGTCGGCTGAGAAGATCTTCCAGGAACTGATTGACTGTCTTTTACTTTGCTTGAACCACTGTCTGGCAGGTCCAGTCAGTGTGGAGAGGAAGATCAAGCATCTCAGCTCCGGGCCAATGTTATGGGCCATCATTAGGGTGTTGAACATCCCTAAATGGTCCGATGGGTCTCCGTCCCCGTTGAACTTTGACAAGTGAGGCATACGGAAGCCAGATGGGTATGCCGTTGATGCTATATTGGGGGCGAAGAGTTCCATCTCGTCACCCGAATCATATTCGTCTTTTTCTTTTTCAGACAGGAGCTTCCTCATCAGCTCCTCCACCTGAGTCAGGCGATCGAGGGTTTGGTCATGATGTCCTTGGTTATTCCGGGGCTGTTCAACAGCTCCGGATCCATTGTACACATTTGGTGGGTTATTGCCCCTCCTATCTTGAGATAGGTTATTTGGGACATTCCCCCCGTTGCGTACTTCGGACAGAACCCCCCCTGAACGAGTCTGGCCACCATCTCTAGCTCGGTCCTCTCTATGAGAGTTGAGGCAATCTCGCAGGTCACCTCCCTGGGTGGTCTGGTGACTTTGTGCCGAACTTAAACGCTGACGGAGGTCTCCCCCGGAGAGATCATTCCGGCGACTGCCGGTCCAGTGGCTCATGCTGGATAGGCTTGGAGTCCGCCTTTGGTGGTGACGACCTGAGCTTTCCCCTGGCGCACTGCTACGCCGGGAAGGTCCAACTGATGGCCGGTTCCTCCTACTATTCCCATAGGCTGGGATGTCCTGGACGGGCCGAGGAGGAGACGGATATCTGATCGGAGATGGAGGATGCCTGACTGGGGAGGCGATCCTAGTTCCGTCTGGACGGATCAAGTTTGGTGGGGGCCTTTCGGCCCTGCCAACCTGCTGGTCCCGCGCCGGGCGATCAGGACGAGGCGCAGAACGGTCGTCGGGGACGGGCTGACGTCGCGAGCCCTCCTTGGATCTCCTTCGGGAATTTCCTCGAGCTCCCCTGGGCGTTCTCGAGGATGGCTGAAAGCTAGGAGTCGACGTCCTGACCGAACGGCTGTATCGCGGTTGTCCGGTCCTAGGCATTTCCTCGAAGTTTGCCTCTCGATGGTGTGATGAAGGGGTGGATTTGGCTGTCTGAAGCCTATCCGAACAGCTATGCCTGGACCGGTTACCCCGGCGAGACTTAGGAGCCTCGCCTTGCCTCTCTTCGACGTTAACGTCGGTTGTGAGAGGGGGTAATCGGGCCAGGATATCCTGGATTTGATGGCCGGCTGCTGCTAACTGGCTCCTCAGCTGAGTGTTTTCCATCTCCACCGCAATGTAATAACATGGGTTCGGATTAGGTGGCCGAGGCGCCGAACTACCGGTATCATCTTGGCCCACCGGCTGTTTTCCTGGCCGCTGCTGGACTTCAGGAACTTGTTCATCAGGGATGGTAGTATGATGAGCCTCCTGCCCATCATGTTGTTCTGTCTCGTTACCATGCCTGGATCGAGTAGTCACCATAGTTGGATGTTTGCAGCAGCACTAATTGAACTTGCTCTCACTGAAAGCACCAAACTGTTGACGCGGTTCTTCGCCAACAGGTAATTAAGAGAAGAAGAGAAAGGGATTAGTGCTAAAGGTGAACTGAAATAGATATATGATCTTAGAGGATGAAAGAGGTGACTCAAGACACAGTTTTTAAGTGGTTCAAAGGTTAAAATCCTTCTACTCCACTAGTCAATATTATTGATCTATACTGAGTATTTGATTACAGAGTATTTCTTACAAGAGATTATTTTTCCAACCCCTATCGACTCCCAGGGTCTCCATATTTATAGGAGAAGGCACCTGGAAGTTGGTAAGAAGGTCATCCCGTGACCTTCTTACTTGTCATATCAATTCTGTGACATTCATGATTAGTTCCTAAACCTGACACATAAGTGTGGTCAAATCAATAGGTAAGGAAGTAATGGGTCGCACGGCCCAACCCAGTCGTGGGTGCCTGAACACGCACGTTCCTGCTGCGTGTTCGAGAAGTCAGGGGGATATCAGACACGTGATGCCTGATATATGCACGTTTACCTTGCGTGTGTTGACTTTACAAAGGGTCACAGCCTCCATATCAAGCTCGTATCACGAGCTTCATACTTAGCTCCGTCTTCGGCCTTCGGAATCCCTGCCCCGGCCTTGGACGGTGAAGGCGAGCTCTTGGGGCTTCCTCGAGCTAAGAAGGAACGACACTACGATAGAAGCTCCGGCCCTGGGGATGAACATGAGGTAATCATGGTTAGGCCGCAGCTCGGCTTGCTAATCAGCCCGTGGGAAAATTAGGGCGTACAGTTATCATTTCATCAGATCTTTATTGGAAGATGAAGTGTTAATACTGGAGAGGATCCAAGGAAGTAAGAATCCAGCAGATATGTTGACAAAGAGGGTGACGATCGACAAACTGAAGGTGTGTTCAACTTCAATAGGCCTGCAAGAATAACAAGACTGGAAAAATCTTCTACATATAGTGAAGTGTGAAGACAGATTGAAACCAGTCTTCAAGTGGGAGATTGTTAAAGAAATGGAATTAACCATTAGTTAATGGTTATCATTCTTTATCAAATAGAAATCATCATTTATTAGTTAAAATATAGGATGCCTAAATTTAGCAAGTATCAATGGGAGGTATATAACCATTGGCTAGATTTTACCATCCATTTTATTTCTTCCAAAGCCTATATAAACCCACATAGGTTTCATTTTGATATATCCCAAAAAAAAAAAAAAAAACTTCGTTTAAAGCTTTTGAGAGAAAGAGTTTTGAGAGAATTTTTGTGAGAAAAATTCTTGGGTGTATTTGGGGTGTGGGTTGTGAGTAATAAGTGTTGTAAACACTTTGTGTAATTTTTATCTTTCTAATACAAGTTTTGCAGCAGATTTAGATACAGAGAACCTTGCTAAACTTGGTTATTTAATTTGTGCATTTGTGTGTATTATTTTGTTATTTTTTCTATTCTCGCTAATCTGTTTCATAAGAAACGTTGTGTATTTTACCCCCAACAAGTTGATGCATGACATATGCTTATTATAACTATCAATACCTATGCTTCAGATAGTTATGGATCAATCGACCAAAATGGTAGTACATAGCATACAATGTACTTTTATTTAACAATTGGTATGACCTATGCTTCAGATTATGCAATATACCGTGCTCAATCAACTATCATTATTGATCACTGGACATTATATGGGAGTCTAAAGCCATGCGCACACTTAAATGATCAATTGTGAATCGATCATTGAATCTGATCAAATGTTCATGCGTGAGTCTCATGTAAGCCACGGTTTAGGAGTTTGTTTTTTAATTATTTAATTAATTATGATTAATTATTTAAGTTAAATAAATATATATTTATTAATATTTAATGTTGATATATTTTTTAGAATAATTTGGTTGTAAGTTGAATGACTCAATTATTTTGTTTAAGAAACAAAAAGAGAATATTCTTCTTAAGAATAGGGGAGTTGGTGATGGTTGCCTAATGCAAATTTGAATTAACTAATTATCTTAGTATTAATTAATTAAATTCTAATTTTAAAAATTTAACTATATTAATTAAATTATTTTATTGACAATTAAATTGTTAATTGATAATTTTGGGGAAGAAGACATTTATGTCTTAATTCAAAATTAAGAAAATGAATTGTTTATTTTTCTTACTTTTAATATTGGGAACATTTGACTATTAAATTAGTCAAATACATTGTTTATGAAACAAGATTATTTGTTTTCATTTCTTAATGAAAAATATATGATTTATTAAAATAAAATATTGGTTTAAGGAAGCACTAATAAGATTAATAATATATTTTCATTTAGAGAAATGAAATTTTTTGAACATCTTAATTGGAGTCAAAATTTAGTTTATAGAAACTAAATAATTATTAATTAAATATAATTTGAGTAATTATAATTATAATAATAATTTAAGAAACTATTGATTATAAATAAAAATAATTATGAATTATTTTTCCTAAAATTTTGATAATAGTTTAGGTAATAATTAGTTATTAATTAATAATTTAGAATATTATTATTTTAATAACAAAAGTTTACAAACTTTTGATAAAATCCTAATTTTGGAAATTAAGTCATCTCATTTAGAAACTAGGGTTTGAGTGTGCAATCTCGGAAGGCCCACAACAAAGGATGACACTCATGGAGATTACAAGAAGCTTTGAAGCCCAAGGAATACATTAGTGTATTTTTTGTAATTTTAAAAAAAAAATTAAACCTGGTCAATACCTTAAAATTTTATTATATTGTATGATTGATAACATGTTGATATGATCACTTCACATGCCATGTAGAATAGGAATGCCCACTCATTGCATTAGGGAAATTTCACTATTTATGCATAATAGTGGGTATAATTACTAAATAATACCAGCACTAATAAATTTTCCAAATTGGCACTAAACTTTCACCAAGTACCAAAAAAAACCCTCTCATTTTTTCCACTCAAATTTTTTCCCACACAAACTCTCTCACTCTCTCTATTCAGTCTCTCAATCCCCGAAACCTAAACCCAAACCGAAGGAAACCCAAACCCGCCGATCTCTCGCTCTCTCTTTCTCTTCTCCGAAGTCAGCCACCCAGCACTGTCGTCGAACCTGTCGAGCCAACGACGACAACAAAGCTCGAAACCTACGTCGTCGAACCCATCAATCGAACCCATTTTCTCATTAAGGTATATTCTTGAACCCTCATGATTATTTTTGTTGTTTTGATCCCTTTGAATCTGGTGGTGTGGAATGGGTATGGTAGTTCTTTGGTCTGGGTGTTTCTGTGGTTTTTTCTGGGTTTGAACCAGTAGCTCGATAGGTTCAATGAAGGTTTGATAGAAGCTCGATGTTATCCATGGTAATATATGAAACTAGCTCGATAGGCTCGATTATGGTTCGATAGTAGGCTCGATAGGGTAGTTTGAATGGTTCGATGGTGGATCGATAAGGGCTCGATGGATCTATGGTATTAGGTTAAAAGGGCTCGATAGGTTCGATAAGGGTTCGACAGTAGGCTCGATGGATCTGTGGTATTAGATTAAAAGGGCTAGATATGTTTAATAATGGTTCGATAATAGGCTCGATGGTTATTTATGTAGACAGATTTTGCTTAGCTCAATAGGCTCGACACTGTCTCGATAATATATGTTTCAGCTCGATAGAGCTCGATGACACCTTATTTCAGCTTTTTGATGAAATTTTTTTGAATTTTTTCTTGATTATGTTTAACATTATGTTTTCTTACCAATTTTTTTTTCATGTGTTTTTGCAGAGGTCTAAGTTGCTTGTTCCGTTCAGTGATCACTTTCCTGGTCGAGTGACATATCGGGGTAGTAGTACTTTAAATCACATTAAGACTAGGTTTGTGGAGCTCGGGCTGCTTGAAAGGGCTAAGGAATCCCCTTTCAAGCAGTTCTTTTTTGCTTCGGAGTTTAATTTCTCCGGAGTCTTGGTGCATCAACTGCTGTTGAGGAAAATCGCCAACAACAACGAAGATGAGGTGCATTTCTTCTTGGGGTCGAAGTCTTGTAGATTCAGCATGGGAGAGTTTTCCTTGGTGACAGGATTGAATTTCAGTACGTTCCCATCACCAGAAGAGTTGGAAGGGCGTAATCTCAGCGATCGGTTGATAAAGGAGTATTTTAACGATGCTAAGAAAGTAAAACTCTCACAGGTGGACCATGCTTTCAAGACTTGTACTGTTGTGGAAGATGTGTACAAGCTTGGTCTATGTTTGTTGGTTGAGGGAGTTCTGAATGCCATATAGGGAAAGTTGCACATATGACGAGATATTCTAAAAATTGTTGAGGACGTAGAGTACTTCTTCAGCTATCCATGGGGGAAGTACTCTTATAGGAGGCTATTGCAGTCTTGTAAGAAGGACATGGTGAAGCAAAAGGCCGACTATGATTCCAAGAAGGATGCCAAGGTGCAGCAAGAGTCCAAGTAGAATATGTATGGTTATGCCCTGGCCTTACAGTACTGGGCATATGAGGCTATCCTGCAGCTTGCAACGGAGTTTGTTGTGAGCTTGGGAAACATGGTCCCGAGGATGCTTAGTTGGTCGCATCAGAGGAACAAGGATTTCACCAAGTCCGTCATCTCACCGATGTTATTGAAGAAGAATGTAAGTTATATTTTTTTTATCTATATGCTTATCTTTTATCATTATTTGAGTTAACCAAATGTTTTATGTTGTTTGCAGTTGATTGTCCTTCTGATGTCGAAGCCTCAACCAGCAGAAAAAGACTATTATTTGTCTTTGACAGAGGGAGATCTTCCCCTTTATCCTGGGCTTGGCTAGGATCTCTCGGAGGCTGATGAGGAGGAGGATGTGACTTTTGACAAAATCGCGGAGATAGTTTCTTAGGCAGCCGAGGCAGCCAAGATATTTGATGATGCTGCCCCGGGGGAGGAGGTTGCAGGTCCCACCCCTCTTGTTGCCCTAGCCTCAGCCCCAGCCTCAGCCTTCGCCCCAACATCAACCCTAGGCTCAGCGTCAGCCCCAACACCAACCTCAGCCTCAGCCCCTAAGCTCGCCGACTTGATTGAGCGGTTGGAAAGAGTCGAGGGTCGACATGAGACCCTCCTGAAGAACCAGTCAATGATCTTGGACGTAGTCAGTCAGATCCTAACATTTATTAAGGAGAAACTGAGGGGCTCCAATGAAGATTCAGACTCAGAGTAATTGGATATTCCTCTAGACTATGTTGATGATCCAACCATGCCTCCTACCATCATTGTGACACCTGATGCTAGGACTCCGAGAGTCGTTATTGTCAACCCTGAGGATGTTGCTGGGGTTTGGTTTCAGAGGACTGACACTAAAGACGTAAGCCAGATTGGTTTAAGGACTACATCGATCCCACGAGGAAAAGACCTCGCACTGATGCAGCTTCACCAGAAGAAGAGGCTACACAGGAGGCTACATAGGTGTTGGACCCTCTCAAGAAGCCAGATCCCAAATAGTATAGGACAATGTGCAAGTGGCTACTTGGAGACATGCCCAACAAAACCCCAAGGGATGTAAAGACTGGGAATCATGGTCCAGCGTGGTTTCTAACGTGGAAGACACCCCAGTCGTGGCTCAATGATGGGGTAAGCCATTTATACCTAATGACTCGATAGTGGTAGAAATTATGTTTTGTTTTCAATTTTACATGTTCTGCTTTTATTGACTCGATATGAGCTCGATGATAGCTCGATATGAGCTCGATAGGAGATTGATGGAAGTTTCCAAGATCGATGTGAGCTCGATGGAGCTTGATATTAGTTCGATATAAATGTTAAAATAGGGCTGTTATTTACTATTTGAGATTAGCTCGATGTGAGCTCAATGGAGCTCGATAGTAGTTCGATACGGATGTTAAAATAGGGTTGTTGTTTACTGTTTGAGATTAGCTCGATGTTAGCTCGATGGAGCTCGATAGTAGTTCAACGTGAGCTCGATGGAGCTCGACAGAAGCAATTTATGATGGTCTTTGCTAACTTTTTATATCGTACTCTCTTTGTAGCATATTGATGCGGCATAACACATGCTTCGTATGCGTCGCAAGTATTTTCCCAATATATATCGACAGAATGCAGTTGGGATGAACATGTATTTCTCACAAGTGATACCTGACCGATATGATCAGTACAAGAAAATTGCCGACAAAACAAAGTATACGTGGGATTCTGATGTTATGTCCATGTTGACCGACATCGAACAACAGTTTCTGGCATCTTGGGGAGGAGTTGAGGATGAATATTGGTGCCAGAACTAAGGACAACAACATTGGTTTTCCATTGAGGCTTCCATTTCTAGTTGGACCCTCACTGTTTACGATTCGGACAACTCGGTGATTAGTGACGCAAAGCTGGAGGAAATTATGAATCCATGGTGCTTTTTTCTTCCTCCTCTGTTAATGCAGAGTAAACTGTTTACTGATAGCTTGATGTTGAAGATTCCATCAGCAGGAAAGAGGCTGCATCAGTTCACATGGTGTCGGAAACAGAAACACGAGCTCACTCAGTCAAAGAGAAGGCAACAAACATCATCTTCATACTAAATTTGTTTCTAACTAAAATTATAGTAATGTACACTTAATGTTTACTTTTTTTTTCTTTTACAGTGGGGATTGTGGTGTGTATGATGTCAAGCATATTGAGCATCTCATGGTCGGCCTTCCATTGGAAACTATCTACGATGAAAATATGGAGGTGTTCAGGAACAAGTGGACCACAGACTTGTGGTATCAAAATTTGTTACCATGATGATTGTATATATACAGGGTCTTTAATTGTGCAGTTTTTTGTTCCCATTTTTTTGTAACTTACCTATGTCTGTTATTGAGTTCATATTGAACATTATCGAACTAATATCGAGCAGTTATTGAACTAATATCGAGCTTCAATAGAGCAATATCATTTTCATAACCATAAGTCTTTTGTTATCGAACTAATATCGAGCCATATCAAACTACTATCGAGTTATGTCGAATCATTATCGAATTATTATCGAGTTATTTGAATTCAGTTTAGAAGCTAACAAACAAATTATCGAGCTACTATCGAGTTAAGCTACAATCGAGCTCATCGAGTTTACATCGAGCTTAACATAACTTTTAAGAAAAATCAAATAAAAAAGAAAGGAAAACAACATAGGTTATTAATACAACAAGACCAAAAGTGAAAAAAGAGTTTATAGCCTAGCTTTGCACGTAGCCCGGTTGTGGCCAAGCCCACCACACATGCTACATTTGCTCTCTTTGCGAATGATTTCGCCACTCGATGGGTAGCAGTTTGTCTTCCATCTTCCCACCTTATTTTTCTTCGATCGACCAACTGGTTGTTTTTCAACGGGAACCCCAACTTGAATTTTCTCTATGTTCTCGGGAACTTCCCAATCATCCTCGTTGCCAGTTGGGTAAATTGTTTCTTTGTAAGACTCCCTCCACATCTCAGTAGTGTAATATGGTGAACATAGTGAGTAAATGTTGACACCACGCAAGATGGCCGCAGCCACACCATGAACACAAGGGTAACCCATTATTTGAAACTGGCCACAGAAGCATGATTTGGTCATAAAATTCACCTCACCATCACCTTCTGGGTCTACCACATGAAATTCGAGCTGTCCAAGAGGATGGACTTTCAAGTACCTTGCATCATCTGCAATGCCTGAGACATCTTTCTCATATATTGTTGCTAATTTCGATATGCACTTTTCTACCTCCTCACGACGTGCGGCAAACCATGACTGAATTGTGAAATGAATGAATTCCACAAAAGTAGTGAGTGGGAAGGTTCTTGCGTCTCTGATTTTTTTGTTGAAACTTTCAACGTAGTTGCTTGTCATTACATTGTATCAATTCCTAGGAAAGTAAGCACGAGTCCACTTATCGAAGCCAATACCCTTGAGATATTGAGCTATGGCAAGATCCATTTGCTTTATATTGTCGAAGAACCTGTGAAATTTTGACTTCCAAAATGCATATGCCGCATTCCACATCTTCTTGTGATAGTGATCGGTCTTGAACTTAGCGATTACATTCATACTTATGTGATGGTAGCATGCGCCGTGGTAGGCATCAGAGAAGACCAACTTAAGAGCATGAATAATGCTAGATTTCAATTTCATCATGAAATACTTCCAAGAAGCATTATTCTCACTATCAACAATCGCGAACGCAATTGGATAAATGTGGTTATCCGCATCCAATGCGACAGCACACAACATGTGACCATCATACCTTGACTTCAAGAAAGTGCCGTCCACACATATAACAAGACGACATGATGTAAATCCCCTTCAACAAACTCTGAGTGAGAAGAAACAATAATGAAAGCGACTGTCATCTGTGACAAAATCAGTTATTGTACCTGGATTCTTTTCCTGCAACATGTACAAGTAAGAAGGTAACTTGGAGTACAATTCTTCAGGTGTCCCCCTGACATAACCGAGTGCCTTCTCTCTGCATCTCCAAGCCTTCATATAACTCATATCAATCCCCAAATTATTCTCCATATCCTCCTTTATGCTGTTTGGTGGGTAGCTAGTGCCATCAGTAGCATATTTGTTCTCGATAAGGTGCCTAATGACAAAAGGTGCTGCTTGATGGTGGTCTTTTTGTCGCAATTCTAGTGAGCAAGTATGTACACTATTATAAGCAGTGATCTTAAACATCTCTGATCGTGTTACTTTTTTCTCTCTTATTCTCCAACCACAATCAGGATCCTTGCAGGTGAGATACAACACATCAGTACCATACTTCTTAAGCATAAACTCAAAATTATTCTTCATTGCAAAGAGAGTTGCTTTGGTTTTCAATTCCATCTTGTTCTCAAAAGTCTTCCCAAGATGTAATTCCCCCAACGCTACACCTGATGATGGTGATTCAAAACGACTAGAAGCCATGATATCTTCTTTTGTAAACATGGGAGCACACCATTTTTTGTGATCTTCTGTTGAACATATTGGAATGTTCCCTGTATATTTATATTCTGTTCCAGCAGGATGACTAGAGCTGGTGCCAGGTGTTCGACGTCCTTGACTTGGTGGGTTCGCCCGTGCAATATGACATATTGGTAGTCCTTGTGCTTGTTCTACTTGCAAATGTTCAGCTACTGGATCTTCATTCACTGAATTGTATCCTAAGTCCTCATTATGTTCAGCTACTGGATCATCATTCACATAGGGGTTGTACTCATACTGGTTGTCCCTCAGGTCACCAATAGGACATCCTAAAGTACTGGCTACTCCCTCAGGTCCGGGAGTGGTATATGGGTCTGCAATGACAATCTTTTTAACAGAAGTGACACACAAGGCCAACCTTTCTTTAGATGTTACTCCTAAGAATGCACAGACACCAAGATCACTTTCAACATGAACGGGTGTAAACAGTTGGTCGCCGCATGTATAAGGAACCTCCAATTTCAACCCATACATTTGTTTATCAACTTTAAGTTCCTTGTGCATTATGTCAAAAAGTTGCAAGTGCATTACAGTATCTTCCATCGGTATCACCATGCATTGAGGGTCCTTGAAAATCCACTTATTTCCTTGTAATTCCCAAACACCATTGTAGGATACAAAAATATAGACAATAGAAATTGTGTTGGAAAAAAAACATTGAAATTGTCAAGAAAACCGTCATTTTTTCATAAATTCATGAAAAAAGAAAATTATCGAGCTATCATCAAACTTTATCGAGTTAGCATCGAGCCCACAATCGAGCTCTTATTAAGTTAGTATCGAGCTACCATTTGATAAACCGAGCATAAAATCTAACCAAAACCTTCATCGAACCCTATCGAGCACATATCAAGAAAACAACTACACTAAGTATTCTAGGGTCCAATCGAACCCGTATTGAGATGCCATCGAGCACAATCGAGCAACAAAACCTGAACCTATCGAGCTATAATTGAGCTCACATCGAGCTCATAAAAGACCTTCTTCTACATACCACCGAGCTCATATCGAATCGTTATTGAGCTCCTATCGAGCAAAAAAGTTGCAGAAAACCCAGAAAAATGCAGATCATGGAATCTCTCTAAAAAACCCAAAAGAAAACACACCAATATAGGCTCAGATCTGTTCAAAATAGCCAAAAAAATGTAATCAAATAATACCCAATACATCAAATGTACAATCTTATTACCCATGGTTTTTCTCCTCCAAAAACCCTCAAAATAGATGTTGCCTTTGATATTGACGACTTCACAGAGACAATGGAGATGACTAACAACGATTTTGACAAGAAAATCATACAAATTTGTAGGTTTTAGGGATAATTTTGTGAGAATGAAAGAGAGAGAGAGGGAAGAAAGAGGAAGAGAAAGTTTTAGGATTTTTGATATAATGGGAGGGGTATTTTGGGTATGAGAGGAATGCTTAGCATCAAATTGAAAAGATCACTATTGTTAGGATTTTTTAGTAATATTAGGCATTATTAAGTATTATTTGTGAACTTTCCCCTGCATTATTAAAATGACATATTATGTATGAATGTTAATTTTATTATTAACATGTCTCATAGGATAGAAAAGTAGTATAGTTATTTTTTTGCCATAAATGGACACAAATAATGTAAATTAGATTTAAGTAGTTAGATTGGATAATATCACATTAATAGCATGTCTAGATTACCTTAATATATTTTAGGTTTATTAATAAATTTAATACCTAGGAAAAACATAGTTTAGAATTAATTAGTAATTATTCTAAATTTGGTAATCTTAGAATTTTAAGAGTTAAAATTTGGATTGCATAAGTGATTTAGATTTAATAGTTAAATTTTGGTAATAATCACTTAGTAATTAAATTATGAGATACTTTAATAGAAAACTTTTTATTTCTAAAATAGTGAGTGGGAGAAGGTTATAATGCACTATAACCTATGGTCTCTACTATTGGTTGAAAAATGTTGGCTCTAGTCAAGGCCTCGAGACGGCTTTGCTTTCGTCCTTCCTATCGGAATGTGTTTTGGCTAGGATTTTAACAGGTAGACCTCTTTCCGATAGGGTTTTAAGATGTATTCCATGTTTTACCTATCCTATCAACGACACTCATGAGTTAAGTCAAGAAACCTGAAATAGTAAGTTACACTCACGAAAAATATATCTACCCTAGCTGGATATATTATTGACCAAAGTAAAAGTAATTTTTTATTATAATAAAGATATCATATATTTTGATATAATAACAATTGAGGGTGTCTTATTTTCACTAGCAAGTGTTTGACCTATCCTATCGATGGCACTTACTTGTGTTGGTTATCTCATCATTACACTTATATGAATAGGTTTTTGTAAGCATGCAACATGTTTATATTTAATTTCATTGTACGAATACTATGATTTATGGTGTATGCGTGTATGGTTGTATTTATTATTTTTATTTTGTTTGATTACAATAATACAATGATTGAAGGAAACTCACATATATCTATTTTTGCTAATGAGAAATTAACTAGTAATATTAAAAGGTGGAAAAGTAACAAGAATTTATTGACAATGACTGAACACATAACTCAGAAGCCTAGGATTAACAAAGGCAAGGGAAAATAAGTTGCCCACTCCAACTACAATGGGAATTGTTCCCATTGCCATACAGATGGGTATAATTATAGGAATTGTAAAAGAAACCTCGACGAGTTAAAGAACAAGAAGGAAAGTAAATCTGATCTACAAGACATTGAGGCTTGCTTATTGGAAAATAATTGTTATACCTGGATAGTTGATTCATGAGCCACTAATCATGTTTTTTCTGGTTTAAAAATGCTTATCTCTTGAAAATATCTCCAAGAAGGAGAGTTCACAATGAGAGTGGGGGCAGGGGCTTTTGTTTCAGCCAAAGTAGTTGGAGAAACGGGAAAAAAAATTACTAAATTTTTTTTTATCTTTAAAAGACATCTATTTTATTCTTGATTTCAAAATTACTAAATTTTTTTTTATCTTTAAAAGACAATGCTATTCTATTTCTATTAATAATTATAATTTTATCATTTCAAGAAATGGTTCGCATGTTTGTCACAGAAATCTAGAGTAAGGTCTATATGTGATAAGATCTTAAATGTCTTCACTACTAAATATTGAAATGTTCATATCTGAACAACCAAAGTCAAAATGACAAAGAGTAGCTCAAGAAGATACGTATTTTTGGCACCTAAGACTAGGTCATATTAACTTAGATAGGATTCAAAGACTGGTTAAGGAAGGGTCTCTAAGTTAGGTAAAGGTTGGAACTCTAGCAGTTTGTGAATCTTGTATAGAAGGAAAAATGACCAAAATATTTTCTCCTCTAAAGGTGTTAGAGCCAAAGAACCTCTTGAGTTAATTCACACTGACATTTGTGGTCCAATGAATGTACAAGCTCAAGGTGGTTATGAGTATTATGTCACCTTCAATGATGACTACTCGAGATACGTTTACGTATACCTGATGCAAAGGAAATCGGAAACCTTTGAAAAGTTCAAAGAATTCCGAGATGAAGTTGAAAATTAGATAGGCAAAACCCTTAAAATGCTACGATCAGATCGAGGCAGGGAATACCTTGACAAGGAATTCAAAGATTTCTTGATAGAGCATAGAATTGTTTCACAACTCCTTGCACTAGGCACTCCGTAACAAAATGGTGTTGCAAAAAGGATGAATAGTGTAACGCCCTACTTCCTTAGAGCCGTTACCAAGTGAGTTTTAAGACAAAACAGTGTGCAAAGACTCGCTAACCGAGGTTTCTTTTTTAAAACAAAAGTGTGACTAATTAAAAGATAAGGCTGTAATCCTTAAAAATGCGTTGTTTCATTAAAAACTTCTAGCATTAAACGTTTGGGATCCCAAAATAAGGTTTGAAAACTATTTACATCTTGAAATAAGTTTACAGTTGATCAGTTATAAAAATCATAGATTATTACAGCCATTTCTCGAATAAACCCCCAACCAAAGCAGTCGGGCAGGCCAAACATGTACGCGTCGCTTCACGCTCTCCGTACTCATGGTTGGTTGACTCAATCTACGCCCTTACCTACAACACAGAGCACCCGTGAGCCGAAGCCCAGCAAGAAAACTCATGCAGTTCATAACATATGCAAATTATACAGTTAATCATATCAGATAGTCCACAGATAAACAGGTCAACCATTAGACTAAGCAAACACGGCCATGCCGCCCCAGAAGCCTTACCAAAGCCTGGGGTCTCGGTCCTCACCGTAAGGATATCACATGTATCCACTGGGTCCTACCCTGACTATAAGCATTCCATGTGCTAAGTGTTACTTCCGGCCCCACTGCCGTTCTCGGCCTTTCGCCGTTCTCGGCTCCATTGCCGCTTCATTCCACTATAATCACATATATCATAACTCAAACAACATTCAAACAAATATCAATTCATTTAAGTCTGCACCCTAACATGTAATGCAATATAGGGCCGTGCCCCGCAATCACACTATGGGCCCATGCCCTATCCTACGAGTGATATAGTTTTCTTACCTGTATTCCGAGCTTCCTGATGCACTAAAGCCGCGAGCACGGTTCTCTAACCCGAGCTTTACAAAGACCTAGTCACAACACGTATAAAACATCCTTTAATACTAATCAGTTCAAAACCACTTCCCGGGACCAATCCCACACTCTCGGGACTCCCAAATTCCTAAAACAAATCATTGGAAACATCCCCCGAACCCCCAGAGCAAAAGCTCAAAAAAATGCAAAATTTCAAGTCCTGAAAATGGCCTAGCGCCGCGGCGCTACCCAAGAAGGCCGCGGCGCCCTGCCCAATAGGGCCGCGGCGCCCAGCAAGTCAGAAGCCTCCCTCTGCCCAGAAATAGCCTCGCGTCGCAGCGCCCAAGAACAGGGCCGCGGCGCTCCTACGCGAAACCCAGACTTCTGGGTTTCTCCCTGCATTTTCCCCGAGCTAACACCACTCCAAATCATCCCAAGCAGGTACCCAAGCCCCAAAACCAAATCAAAACCCCACATAGACCATCTAACAACTCAGAAACATCATCAAAGAAACCCAAACACACAATCAAATCCCCAAAAATCCACATCTTTGATTTCAACTTCAGAAAATAAAAACCCAAAACTCAAACTTAAACCATGCTTAAATTCCTCAAACCATAACAGAAACAAGCTTTAAATTACATAGAACCCTTACCTTGAATGAAGAATCCAAGCCTATGCTTCCTTCAGCTCCTAAGTCTCCAATTTCAGCTCCTCCACTCATCTTCTTCTTCTTCTTGCCCTAGCTTTTCCCCTAGATTTTCTTCTCTCTATTCTTTAACAAAACCAAAATATGACCAAGCCCCAAACCGTGTACCCCTTATTACCCAGCTGCAACATATCTAATTCCCAGCCCAATGACCATTTTACCCCTTCATCAAAACCCTTTGCTAACTAAACCTCAAGGGCACTCTAGTCCTTTCTCCTATATTGCAATTCTACCATTTCTTTCACCTAAACTTGTTACTCTCAGCAGTAACTAATGGTTACCTAGGTTACTCAATCACCAATAACCATTACCCGCTAAGTCTTAATTTAACCATAACAATCCCCAAGGTACCCCTAGGCTCCTCCCGAGCCGGGTATAAAATCCCATTGTGACTTTTGAGTAAACAAGAAATTATGATTAACACTCCCACTCAATTATACTACCGAGTTCCCAAGAAGTAAGTATGGGCTAGTCCGTAGGGTAAGCTTGTAACGAACAAGTCAAAGAACTCAAATAATACAATCAGTTAGAATACTAACCACTCAGAATTGATATTGAAAAGAGTTATGGTCAACTATATGATATGACTAGAATAGATAATAACAGTATGTTTACTTATCTTATCAACTGTCAATATCGGTCCTGTCCGATGTAACAAATACACCTGATCTTATCTACTTTGCTACTGTTATGGAAAGAACATAACACTGTAATGTATAAGTAGATCATATCATAGATTAGCAAGTCAGTGTAAATCTTGTGCACTGACTAATCTTAGGACTAACTTATTTTGAACATATAATCATATCTATATTCCACTGTGATTATGTCACTATAAATAAGATTAGCTATATGCTCATGATTTAATAGAAGTTTATATTAAACAAATAATCATGAAAATAAAACATGTGAGCAAAGTGATTGACCAAGTCAAAAAATGATTTCTATTCTTTTATTGATAATAAAATGAGATTACAAAGAATTTGGGTTTTAATTAGGGCATAAAACCCCAACAAACTCCCACTTGCACTAATTGAAACTAATGCCTTAATTCTACTAATCCCATTTCCTTGATATGCTTATCAAATGTAGCTTCTGTTAGTGTCTTTGTAAACAGATCTGCAAGATTGTCTTTAGTTGCAATCTTCATAACCTTCACATCTCCCCTGGCCACATATTCTCGAATAATGTGATACTTCCTTTCTATATGCTTACTCCTCTTGTGAATTCGAGGTTCTTTCGAGTTGGCTATTGCTCCTGTATTGTCACAAAACAACACAAGCGATTTATCCATTTCTGGAATAACACCAAGATCTGAATAGAACTTATTTAGCCAGAATATTTCCTTAGCTGCTTCTGACGCGGCTATGTACTCAGCCTCCATGGTGGAATCTGAGATTGCAGACTGCTTTACGCTTCTCCAAATCACAGCTCCACCCCTAAGAGTAAACACCATTCCAGAAGTAGACTTCCTGTCATCGACATCAGTCTGAAAATCTAAATCGGTGTAGCCTACAGGGTTCAGAACACCACCCTTGTAGACTAACATATAATCCCTAGTCAGCCTTAAATACTTCCGGATATGCTTAACTGCTATCCAATGTTCCGGTCCTAGGTTTGATTGATACCTGCTCACTACTCCCACTGCATAGCAGATATCTAGTCTAGTACACAACATAGCATACATCAGACTTCCAACTGCAGATGTGCAAGGAAATTTTCTCATTGCATCTTCCTCTTCAGGAGTCTGTGGAGACTGCTTCTTTGAAAGATGAATTCCATGGCGAGATGGTAGATGCCCTTTCTTGGAATTTGTCATTGAGAAACGTTCAAGCACTTTATCTATGTAAGTTGCTTGAGATAGAGCTAAAATTATGTTCTTTCTATCTCTAATGATCTTGATTCCTATAACATAACTTGCTTCACCCAAATCCTTCATCTAGAATTGAGTGCTCAGCCAATTCTTCACATCTAATAATTTCTTAACATTGTTTCCAATGAGTAAGATATCATCTACAAAAAGTACCAGGAATATCACTATTTGATTTGCCTTCCGTTGGTAAACACATGGCTCATCAATATTTTCTTCAAAGCCATAGGTTTTGATTATTTCATCAAACCTAAGATTCCAAAAACGAGAAGCTTGCTTAAGTCCATAGATTGACCTATTCAACTTGGAAACTTTTCCTTCTTGTCCAGCTACTTTAAATCCTTCTTACTGATCCATATAAATGACTTTGTCAAGCTTTCCATTATGAAAAGTTGTCTTGACGTCCATTTGCCAGATCTCATAGTTGAGTGCAGCTGCTATGGATAGGAGGATGCGAATGGATTTGAGCATGGCTACCGGACTAAAAGTTTCCTCTAGTCCATGCCTTCTCTTTGGGTATAACCCTTTGCCACTAATCGAGCTTTATAAGTCTCGATATTTCCATCAACACCTCGTTTCTTCTTGTAGATCCACTTGCACCCAATGGCCTTAAAGTCACTAGGTGCTTCCATAAGATCCCAGACGGAATTTGAGTACATGGACTCCATTTCCTGTTTCATGGCTTCGAGCCATAGTTCCTTTTTAGGGCTAGCCATTGCCTGTTTGAAAGAAAACGGATCATCATCACTAGTGTCACCAACAACCATATTGGTTTCACCATCCAAACCATAGCGAGCTGGGTTCCTAGAAACCCTCCCACTACGACGAGGCACTGTGACAGTTTGCTCCGAAACAATGCTACTTTCTTCATTTGAATCGACTTGCGTCGGTTGGACATGAAGAGTGGGAATTTCATCATCAACTTGCGTTGATGATGATGGAACATTGGTTGGAGTCAATTCTTTAACCATCTCCTCTAAAACTACTTTTCTGCAAGGTTTGAAGTTTTGGACATAGTCATTTTCCAAAAAAGTAGCATTTGTAGAAGTAAACACTTTCTTTTCTGAATGACTATAGAAAAGTCCACCTTGAGTACCTTTAGGATAGCCAACAAACATGCAAACTTCAGTTCGCGGTTCTAGCTTTCCCTCCTTTTTCCTTAGGACGTGGGCGGGACACCCCCAGATTCTAAAATGGCATAAACTAGGTTCACGACCATTCCAGCTTTCTAAAGTTGTTTTGGGGATTGATTTTGACGGCACGACATTTAGAATGTCGTTCGCGGTTTCAATTGCATGTCCCCAAAATGAAGTTTGTAGAGTTGAGTAACTAAGCATGCATCTAACCATTTCCAATAAAGTGCTGTTACGACGTTCCGCTACACCATTTTGTTGCAGAGTACCTGGGGTAGTAAGTTGTGATAAAATCCCAAGTTCAGTTAAATGGTCTTGGAACTGCATATCCAAATATTCTCCACCCCTATCAGATTGCGTAATCTTTAACGTTTTACCTAATTGGTTCTGAGCCATTGCTAGGAATTCCTGAAACTTTGAAAATGTTTCTAATTTCCTATGCATTAGGTAAAGACATGAGTATCTAGTGTAATTGTCAATGAAATGGACGAAATACTCAAAACTACCCCTGGCTTGTACATTCAAAGGTCCACAAACATCTGAATTCACAAGACCAAGTGGTTCTTTGGCCCTATCACCCTTTGCAGAGAATGGATGCTCGGTTAGTTTGCCTTCTAGACAAGATTCACAGATAGGTAATTCACCTAAGGTGAGTTCCCTCAAAGGCCCATCCTTTGTAAGTCTTTGAATCCTATCATAGCCAATGTGACCTAGTCTCAAGTGCCATAAATACGTCATATTATCGTTATCGGTCTTTTGATATTTATTGGTCCTAGGTTTAGCTACTTTGAATAAATCATTATTAAGAGTGAGGGGTTTGTTAGGTCGCACAATATAAAGCCCATTTTCCAAACATGCAATACACAATTGTGATCCATTAAAAGAAATAGACATATTAAAACTTGTGAAAGTCATAACAAATTGTTCTAATTGCAACATGAAAACTAAAATTAAATTTCTACTAAAATCCGGAATGAAAAAGTACATCATTTAAAATTAAAAATTTATTTCCGAACATCAGACGAGCTCTTCCTTTAGCTTGGACCACAACGAATGCTCTGTTCCCAACTCTAAGCTTTAAGCCACCTTCGTCCACTTCCTCCCACGATTCAAGAAGCTGTAAAGAATTACAAACATTGTTAGTAGATCCATAATCAATAATCCAAACGGATTTATCATTCTCTAAAACATATGTTTCCAGGATAAATGAACTATAATCATTACCTTTGTTTTTCGCTGCTAGAAACTTAGGGCAATCTCGTTTCCAATGCCCCTTCTCTTTGCAGTGAAAGCACTTATCGTTACCTTTCTTGTTTTTCTTGTTCTTCCCCTTCGGCGTCTGTGCATATGGTTGTGCACTCGTCTTTGCAGCCTTTGCAGGATTGGGGTTGCTGTTTTGTCCATTCTTCCTCTTGTTTCCAGCTTTCGAAGACGAAGCTTGGTTAGCTTCAGCCTTAGCTGGATCAGCAGCAATAGCAGTAGTCTTATTTTCTCC
Source organism: Humulus lupulus (assembly GCF_963169125.1). Classification (NCBI taxonomy): domain Eukaryota; kingdom Viridiplantae; phylum Streptophyta; class Magnoliopsida; order Rosales; family Cannabaceae; genus Humulus; species Humulus lupulus. The sequence goes on from NC_084799.1 coordinate 131,452,466, forward strand.
TCCTTTACTAGGTCCATCCATGATCAGCTCAAAAATCTGAAGCTCGTTCATGAGAGGCATCAGACCATAGTTGAGTTGATTACAAACGTGCATACACGGTGCCTTTCGAGTATTCACAGTGTCATCACGTATGTGCGGAGACGGTGATATCCAATCATTTACGGTGTCATCATGAGCATTGACGGTGCTATCACGAACGTCCGGAAAAAATGCTCGTTCTGGGGATTCCTCAATCATGACGAACTCGGAGTTGTCACCAAACAACTCTATGTTGATATTCTGCTTCCAATTAAGGAAGTTTTCTCTAGTGAGTTTCTCCATTGAAAGTTGAGAAAGGATGGGAGTAGACACAGACACTACTTAACTTAAAACTAAAAATTATCAATAAAATAGAAATCAATCACATTTGCTCAATAAAACTTCTATTCACAAAAATTTCAAGAAATAGCACAACATATACCAAATATATGTAAGATATGAGAAAAAAAATACTAAAAACAATCATATCTCTATTTCTTTAGGTTTTTAACTAATCTATGGTATCCTTGTCCTGGTTGGCAAGAGTCAAAAAATACCACTAGTTAAATAGAGTTGTAAACTCATTTAATAATGGACACCACTATTAACAACCTACTATTCGATCAAAATAATAAACAAAATCTCTTATTTTATGAGCTAGACCCACGGTTTCGATAATCATAGATTTAGTCTTTGTAGTCACCGTAGGGGTGAGTCTAGTAGAATTTGACCTATAATTATCTGTCTTTCGAAATCTAACCTTGTCAAAATAACTAATGAACACCTTCTGTAGGGGGACGAATCAAAGCGCCTCGAGGCCCCATTAAGCTATTGACTATGTTAAACCAACGGTGGAGATCGAATAAAATTCTTAAAATAAGCTCATTATTAAATTAAAAATAGTATTTTTATTATTTATTTTTAGAAAATTAATGACTATGGTTTTAAAAAAAATTAAACAAATTAAATTTTTAAAACCAAAGTCCTATAATTTCCTATTAATTATAAAGTGTCACATTGAAACAAATTCAATTAATTTAGAATTAATTTTTTGCTAATCAATATTTAGGTTTAACTGATATAATGACCCTATACAATTAAGTCAAACTCAGGTAAATGGGCCTTAACAATTGGGCTTGTATGGAGGAGGGCTGGGTCCAATATGTCGTTCCCACTACAACGGGCCCCAATCTTCCATACAAGGTCCAACAGACAGGAACTTAAACCTTCATTTTATTAATTATTATTAATTGATTAGGCCCACTATAGTCATGCAAAGCAAATGGGCCTTCACAAGTGGAATTATCCACAAGAGAGGAATTTAAACTTTACATTTTCTAATGGTCCCAAGTAAAACCTATCATTTTATGAATATTTTATTTGACAAAAACCATATATCTAACAAATATATGAGTCACTATATGCATCTTTGCCCAATTGCAAAAAAACCACATATAGTGCAAACATGCATGCTATAATTGGATGGGCCTAATCATGTTACTATATGAGCAATTCTATGAATTTATGCAAAAATATTACAATTTATTTCATTTGAAAAAATACAACAATTAATTATCTAGAATTTATCAAAAAAATTAAAATTGTACAAAAAATAAGTCAATTTAAATGAAATTTATAAAAAAAAAAATTCACAAATTTTTTTTCTGTAATTTAAAAAAAATCAGATGAACATCACTCGGTGCTGTTCATCGCGAGCACGCGCGCGTGTGTGCGTAGTGCACGCGGGGATGCACGCTGGCGTGCACGTAGGCGGCGCGCGGGCGTGCGCGCAGGTGCACCCGCGCATGGGCAGCCAGGCAAAAAAATTTCCGAAAATTTTTGTGCAATTTTTCAAACCAAAACCATTTTCTAATTAATTTTTAACATGTTTTGCACAAAATAAAGCATATATAAAAATTAATCGCATAGAAGACATAACAAAATAACCTAAAAATTGCTAATAATCACGTAAAATCAATATGCTTCATAAAAACATGAAAACCATCCAATTATTTAAACACATCAAATAATCCAATTTTTAACATGTTCATGCATGAAAATAAAGATTACCAAAGGCTCTAAGGCCAATTGTTGGGAAACTTTTACAGGATCTTTATTTATTTTCATGTAGATCTAATAATAAATAATTTAAAATGAGATAACCTAGACTATGTTTCTAAAATTGAATTCAAAGAGAAAAAATGATAAGAATACTTATAGTATACGCTGTGGAATGAATGAGTCCTTCCTTTAGTTTCTCTAACCCTTGTATCGTTTCTGTCGCAAAGTATTATTAAGAAACTGAACCGTTCTACTAATTTCTTCACAGTCTTCCAATGTATCCTTAGAATCACCTAGACTAGTGTGGGCAATTCTCATCACATGAGATAGATAAAGAGAGAAGAAAGAAAATAACAAAGAGGCTTAGAAAAGGACTTGTGTTTAGAAAGAATCTAAAACCTATCAGAAAATCTGACTTGTGAATTGTCAAACTTGTTTTTAACTTCTGTCTAAGCACTCCTTTTATAGACTCAATTAGGCCATTTAATTTAATTAAAAAATCAATAAAATAATAGCCAAATTGAATCCCTAGGTTGATATTATCATGGGCTATAGGCCCATGAAATTTCACATTTGATTATAAGCCCATTGGACTTAAAATCAAGGCCTGTATTATTTTCTATTGATTTAATTAATTAAATAATTATTTAAATCCTTTATCAAATTAATTATTTATAATTTGAACCTTGATTTAAACTTATTTATTAATTTAGATACCAATTTATCTTAATTAATAAATCTTCCCTAATTTCTCTTTTCTTCTCTAAATTACATAACTCTGTGAAACTATCCAAAATTGACATTGTCAACTTTGATAATTCTAATTGATAATTAAATCAATTAATTGAGACTATCTAGATGATTTTATCCAAAGTACAATGGGGACCATGGGCCTATGAAATCAAGCTCTAATAAGCAATCATAAATCTAACAAATAAATTTACTAACTTATTAATTCCTCGTGACTCCACTATAGACTCGGAATTGCACTCTTGACTTTATAGAAAGCTCTATAACAAATATAGATATGCTATTAGTTATCCATTGTTACAACCATAATTGTCACTCAATTCTCTATAGACGGTCTACAATGAGATAGGACTAAAATACTGTTTTACCCCTCATTGTATTTTATCCTTAAGACACTTAGTTCCTTGTCAATGATATTTCAGTAAACTAATTTAATTACTGAAATGAGATCTCTATCATTTAGACCTTGAACCAAACTAAAAGGAAACCGACTTCTTCATCAGAAGCTATAGATGTTCATATCTATGATTAACAGTCCCACTCAATTTTACTACGAATTTCCCAAGATGTAAGTATGAGCTAGTCCGTAGGGTATGCTTGCAACGAACAAGTCAAAGAACTCAAATAATACAATCAGTTAGAATACTAACCACTCAGAATTGAGATTCAATTGACCTATGGTAAACTATATGATATGACTAGAATAGATAATAACGGTATGTTTATTTATCTTATCAACTGTAAATATTGGTCTTGTCTGATGTAACAAATATACCTGATCTTATCTACTTTGCTAATGTTCTGGAAAGAACATAACACTGTAATGTGTAAGTAGATCATATTGTAGATTGGCAAGTCTGTGTAAATCCTGTGCACTGACTAATCTTAGGAATAACTTATTTTAAACATATAATCATATTTATATTCCATTGTGATTACGTCACAATAAATAAGATTAGCTATATGCTCGAGATCTAATAGAAGTTTATATTAAACAAATAATCATGAAAATAAAACATGTGAGCAAAGTGATTGACCAAGTCAAAAAATGATTTCTATTCTTTTATTGATAATAAAATGAGATTACGAAGAATTTGGGTTTTAATTAGGGCATAAAACCTCAACACCTTGTGTATACAGGCAAATTGACAATGAAAAAATGGTCTTTCAAGTGTTATACGTAGATGATATATTAATCATTGGGAATGATGTGAATAAATTATCTGACATAAAAGTCTGGCTAGCTTACCAATGACCTATTATTAATGGAATTCCTTCCAAATGAAAGATTTGGGAGAGGCAAGCTACGATCTTGGGATACGATTAATTCATGACCGCAAGAAGTTGTTGCCACTATCTCAAGCATCTTATATAGATAAAATACTTGTGAAGTATGCGATGCAAAACTCCGAAAAGGGAAACCTTCCATCTCGTCATGGTGTTCACCTCTCCAAGAACCAATGTCCTAAGACAGCCCAAGAGGAAGAAGAAATTCGACGGATACCCTATGCCTCCACAGTAGGAAGCTTAATGTATACAATGTTATGTACCAGACCTTACATTTGCTATGATGTGGGTATAGTCAGTAGGTACCAGTCAAATCCAAGATTTGATCATTGGACTGTAGTCAGATATATTCTCAAGTATCTAAGGAGAATGAGAGACTATATGCTAGTATATTCTGAAGAGAATTTTATGCCAATTGGATATACAAATTCTGACTTCCAATTCGATAAATATTCCCGGAAATTTATGTCTGGATCTGTTTTCACACTTGGGGGTTGTAACGTCCCAAATTTTCTAATAAGTCTTGGTGCCTTGATTAGTGTGTCGGGAGGGAAATAAATGATTTAATTGTATTATTACGTGATTAATCATGATATATGTGTATCATTACTTAATTACTTGAGTTACATTATAATGTGAATATATATATATGCATGTTTGGGTGTATTAAATATGCATGTGGGCATGTTCTTGTCAATAAGGGGATATTTGTAATTTTGGCTCGTTATGGGGCATAAATGTAAATATTAGTGTGTTATGAATGAGACGACATTGTTATGTGGGTGTATTTACGATAATGGCCGTGAGGCAGTCCCAGTGAGTTTATTAGCCGAATAGTCACAACGGGGTCAAATACCCGGCTCAGGGTGAGCCTATGGGTATTTTGGGAAGTTATTGTGCGTTGGAGATTTATTGGGTAATAGGTAGTTATTTAGCAGTTATTTGGGTATGCTGGGATTAATTGGAGATTTATAGGATTACTCGAAGAATTAACAGGAATGTGGCGAATGATGGGTTTGCCCTTGGAGGCGTTAAGGGGCTAAGGCTTGATCTAGGGGAATTTTGGTCATTTTGGAGCCAAAGGATAAACTTGGGTAGGCTCTAGAGATCAGCAGAACACTTAGAAAAAAAAAAGAAAAGGAAAACACACACTCACTCTCTCTCCCTCTCACACGTTTCTCACTTTCTTTCTCTTACGCTCAATTGGTTATTTTCCTTTATGAATTTCTAAAGGAAAAAGGCTTGGGGATTGAAGGGAATTGAAGTTTGGAAGAATTTAACAACAGCTGAGGTTCAAAATCGACATTGAGATAAGGTTATCTCTGTTCTTTTTGGTAAATTTCTACACAGGTTTGAGGTTTACTTAAGTATTACACTTAGGTTGGGTTTTTATTAGGGATTTGGTTTGTTTTCTTAGGTGTTTGTTCTGTTCTAAGTGTAGTGAAGATGTTTTGGGACTTAATTCTGGCCTTAGAGCATGTTTGGAATGATTTTTGGGGAGTTTAGAAATCTAAAAAATCTGGGAAAAACTGGGTTCGCGGGGTCGCTCCACTGCGCTATTCTTAAGCAATGCGACCCACTTGAACTTAGAAGCCTAAGGGGATTCATTGAATCACCTTAGCGTCACGGCTCTGGGTAGGGTGCGTCGTGGCGCATGTCCAGAAAAAAGAAGGGTTGGGCTCTCTGACTTGGGGAGGGTCGCAACTATAATTGTGGGGGTGCCATGGCTCTAATTGAGGGGCATCGCGGCACAAATAGAGGTTTCTAGCCAAAACAGGTTTTTAAGCATGGGAACTCAAACTGAAGGGCTCGGGAAGGATCCTACTACCTGATTTCGTAGAATTCGAGGTCCCGGAGGCTAGTATATTATTCTGAAGCTTTTAATAAATTTAGATTGTGATGGTTATTCATTATTGCATTGTGACTAGGTATTATCGCTAAGGCCCGGGATTAGGGATTGTGCTTAGGATCGCCCTATTCTGTCAACTAGGGATTCAGGTAAGAAAATTGTTTCTACTCGTAGAACAGGGCATGGCCCAATTATCTGTGCTTAGTGTTATATGTGAATGTATATAATTATTATGCCATGTATTTGAGTTGAGACTGAACGGCAAGGGCCAAGGGCTTGGATCAGCAAGGGCCAAAAACAGCAATAAGCATGATGAATGCAGGCCACCATGGCATGGCCATCTAGGGTGTTGTACTCACCTGCTTGGTTAAGACCGTGAACTTGGTTCCTGGTAATGTACCTTGATTGGATTAAGCTGCTGTTGTGAATTGTCTGTTGTGTTTGTTTAAGTTGTGTGTTTACTGAAAGGAACTGTTATATGCTATGTTTATGGAGTTTTCTTGCTGGACCTTGGCAGACGGGTGCTCTATGGTGCAGGTAAGAGCAAGGGAAAGGTCAACCAAGCATGAGTTGGAGGGCATGGAGCAGTGCGTACATGTTTGGCCTACCTGGTCGCCATGACTGGGGTATTTTTAAGGAACATGCTATGAATGTTTGATTTTGTCGCCTAGGTCGACTGTAAAATAACCTTTTAGTTGTAAATATATTTTAAATAATATTTTGGGATCCCAATGTAACACTTTTATGATTTAAATGAATGTCCAAAAATTTATATTGAATTTTTATTTAAATGAGTATATACTTAAATTAATCACACTTCTTGGTCTAATACCTCGACTAGCGAGTTAATTTCACGTTTTAAAATCACATGGTAATGGCTCTAGGTAGTAGGGCGTTACAACTTGGTATCAGAGTGTGCCAAGGTTTATGGTTCCTAGAGATTGACCAAACATGTACGCTCATTACCAGAGCCAAGCTCGACTCAGGGTTGGTTGATATTAAGTGGAATCTATGTTTAATTGCTTCTCTGAATTGCCCTATTTGCCTGAGTGATATATATAGAGAATGATGAGTGCATATAATGCTAGGGCATGGCCCCCTTGATTGCTATATGATTATGTTTTGTGTGCATAGTGTTGGTTTGTTATTTGTGTGTGATCGTTGAATTGGGAGGTGGTTTTATTTAGATGTTGTTATCATGCCTGATGTGCAGCGTCATTGATTGCAGGCATATTGAAGTTATGCATCGACGTATAGGTGGGAGCCTTTGTATGAGAGGTTCAGAAAGTAGCACCCTCCCACCTTTGAGGGTGGTCCAGACCCACTGCGGGCAAAGAAGTGGATGAATATTATTTCTTCCATATTGGACTTATGAGGGTGGAAGGAAATGAGTGGGTGGCTTATGCTAGTTATATGTTGAGGAAAGATGCCCGCATCTGGTGGGACGTTTTGTCTCAGAGGAGAAATGTGACTACTATGAGTTAGGATGAGTTCAGGGACGTCTTTAACAAGAATTACTATAGTGTATCAGTTCGAGCTGCCAAGGTGGATGAATTCACCAATCTAACTCAAAACAAAATGACAGTAACAAAGTATGCCTTGAAGTTCGGCTGGTTGGCTAATTTCGCACCGGATTTGGTGCCTAGTGATATGGCAATGAAAGAATGAATTGTACGGGGGTTGAATGTATTGATAGCCTGGGATGTTAAGAAAACATTGGATCTGAGGACTACCACTTATGCTTAGGTAATGGAAAAAGCCCTTACTATCGAGGGTGCTGAAGATCAGATATGGAAGGACGGCACCGCTAGACGTGATGCTCGAAGGGTGGTGCCTCCCTTCATTGGTTCTGGCTAAGGTAGTGGCCTCAATGAGCAGAAGAGAAAGACCTCAAATTCTTTTGTTCCTCATGGTTAAGATAGGAGGGCACGGGGTGGCTTTGGTGGTCATCAGGGCGGGGGTGAGAACTGGAGAAGCTTCCTAGAGTGTCCTCGATGCAGATGACGATATATGGGGGAATGCAGATTCAGAGCATGTTTCGTCTGTGGGAGTGTCAGCCACTTGAGGAAAGACTGTCCACAGGTGAGAAAAGAGGAAAGAAAAAGTAGCGATAGTCTTACTCCAGCCAAAGTGTATACTTCGACCCAGACCGAAGCTGAGGCTAGTCCCTCGGTCGTGACAGGTTAGATTTCTAGTGTTAGTTCTTCATTTACACCATTGATTGATTCAGGAGCTACTCATTCATTTGTATCTACTAGAGTGATAGACCATCTGTGTAGACCTTGTGATCTATATGCTAAGGGATTTATAACTTTGTTGCCAACTGGGGAACTGGTAGTCTCTAGGAGGTGGGTTAGAGTGTTACCGGTGGAGATAGACAGTAGGGAGTTGTCTGTGGTTCTGATTGAACTGGTGATGGATGATTTTTAGATGATCTTGGAGATGCATTGGTTGGCAAAGTATGGGGCAATGATAAACTGCAAGTGAAGGATGGTAACGTTTGAGCCAGAAGGAGAGGAACCCTTTGTGTTTATGGGGACAGTGGGTGGACCACGAGTACCTATGATCTCTGCATTAAGAACTAGAGACATGTTGCAAGAAGGTTGCGTAGGATTCCTAGAAAACATAGTGGATACATCTAGGGTCATTTTAGTTGGACGAGGTGAGACTAGGGTTGTGTGTGAGTTCCCTGATGTGTTTCCAAAAGATCTCCCAGCATTGCCACCACACCGAGAGATCCAATTTTTCATAGAATTGGCACCAGGAGCAGAACCAGTATCGAGGACACCTTATAGAATGGCTCCATCATAGTTAAAGGAACTAAAGATTCAGTTGCAGGAATTACTGGATCTAGGATTCATTGGACCCAGCTTTTCATCGTGAGGTGCTCCCAGTGCTATTTGTCAAGAAAAAGGATGGGTCCTTAAGAATGTACATCGATTACTGAGAGATGAATAAGTTGACTATCAAGAATATGTATCCACTGCCTAGGATTGACGATTTATTTGATCACCTACAAGGGAAGATGGTGTTCTCTAAGATTGACCTTCAGTTTGGCTATCATCAGTTGAGGATTAAGGAAGAGGACATACCAAAGACCGTGTTCCATACGAGGTATGGACATTATGAATTCTTGGTCATGTCTTTTGGGTTAACCAATGCCCCCTCAGCCTTCATGGATTTGATTAATAGGGTATTCAGGGATTATTTGGATAAGTTTGTAATTGTATTCATTGATGATATACTGGTGTACTTCCAATCAGAGATTGAACACAAGCAACATCTTTGCTTGGTGCTACAACGGTTGAAGGAACATAGGCTATATGATAAGTTCAATAAATGTGTATTCTGGTTACCCCAAGCAACATTTCTAGGGCATATGGTGAGTAAGGAGGGGATTTTTGTGGACCCGACCAAGATCAAGGTAGTGAGAGATTGGTCGAGACCGAGTAGTGTACCAGAGGTTAGAAGCTTCTTGGGATTAGAAGGGTACTATCGGCGATTCATTGAGGGATTCTTCATAATAGCCACACCATTGACGGAGCTGACACGTAAGAAGAAGAAGTATGTCTAGATAGATAGATGTGAGAACAGTTGCAAGGAGTTGAAGCAGCAACTGATTATCGCTCCAGTATTGAGTCTTCCTTCTGACAAGGAAACGTTTGTGGTCTATTGCGATGCTTCGAGGCAAGGTTTGGGTTGTCTATTGATGCAAGCAGGGAATGTGATAGTCTGCGCGTCTAGACAGCTGAAGGAGTATGAGCAGAGTTATCCCACTCATGATCTGGATTTGGCAGCGGTGGTATTCGAACTGAAGGTATGGAGGCACTACCTGTATGGAGAGAAGTGCATAATATACACTGCCATAAAAGTTTGAAGTATTTCTTCACACAAAAGGATTTGAATATGCACCAAAGGTGTGGGATGGAATTGGTAAAGGACTACGATTGTGAGATGTACCATCCAGGAAAGGCCAATGTGGTGTCCAACGCATTGAGTCAGAGGGGTCCAAGACAGTTTTTCAATTCGAGAGAGATATTAGAAAAGCTAGCTAAAGAAATGAAGAGAGCGGGAATTGAACGGGTAGTTGGTCAGCTAGCCAACATTACTCTTCAGTCCACACTTCTTGAGAGAATCAGAGAAGCACAGAAGGAGGATTCTCAGTTGAGGAAACACAAGGAGAACATCTTAGCTGGATTGACTAGAGACTTTCCTAATTTAGAGGTAGATCTATTGAGATATAAAAATCGGATTTGAGTTCCGATGGATTTTTTATTAGGTGAGAGATTTTGGATGCGTAACATACCACTCCTTATTCTCTACATCCTGATATTGCAAAGATGTACCAAGATCTAAAGACTCCGTATTGCTGGCCAGGAATGAAGAAGGACGTGGTGGATTATGTGGCCAAGTGCTTAACTTGTTAGCTGGTGAAGTCTAAACATCAAAGGCCAGCATGGTTGCTGCAACCTTTAGGGATTCCAGAGTGGAAGTGGGAAGATATTACCATGGACTTTGTGGTTGGATTGCTGAGAACAGTGGGGCAACATGATTCTGTGTGGGTGATTGTTGATGGGTACACCAAATCAGCCCACTTTTTGCTTGTTAGGACAAATTATATGGTGGAGAAATAAGCTGAGTTGTATGTGAAGGAGAACGTGTGTCTCCATGGGGCTCCGAAATTGATAGTGTCAGACAGGGACCCCACCTTTACCTCTAAGTTTTGGGAAAGCCTGCAGAAGGCTATGGGCACACAGTTGAGATTCAGTACAACCTATCATCCTCAGATGGATGGACAGTTTGAGAGGAAGATTAAAATACTAGAGGATATGTTGCAGGCCTTTGTGCTGGATTCCAGTTATCTTGGAGTAAGTATCTCCCTTTGATTGAATTTTCTTATAATAACAGTTATCAGGTCACTACCGGATTGACTCCATATGATATGTTGTATGGGAGGAAATGCAAATTGCCCATTCATTGGGAGGAGATGGGTGAGAGGAAGTACTTAGGTCTTGAGGAAATTCAGAAGACTAATGAGGCAATTGAGAAGATTAGAGCTCGAATGCTCGCCTCCCTCGCCTTTAGAATTCAGTAAGAAGATAGAAGAAACTATTAGATAGATAAGGAGTAGGTGAGTGAGTCGACAGAAGAGTTATTCAGACTTGAATCATAGAAGTGTAGAGTTTCAAGTTGGTGATCATGTACTCCTCAGAGTTTCTCCTTTGAGAGGAGTAAAGCGATTTGGAGTGAAAGGAAAATTAAGTCCTAGGTTTGTTGGGCCCTTTGAGATTCTCGAACGGGTTGGAGAGGTGACTTAGAGATTAGCTATGCCTCTAGCCTTATCAGGGTTTCACAACGTATTCCATGTGTCTATGCTCCAGAAGTACGAATCAAGTATTAGACATGTGTTGAGTTATGAAAGCCTGGAACTGGATCAGGATTTATCTTATAAGGAGATACTGATTCAGATCCTAGACCGACATGAAAAATTCTTGCGAAACAAGAGCATTGCCTTAGTGAAAGTGTTGTGGATAAACAACAAAGTAGAAGAGGCAACATGGGAGCTTGAGTGCAATATGCGGGATTGACATCACGAACTATTTATGTAAATTTTGAGGGCGAAATTTCTATAAGGAAGAGATAGTTGTAACGTCCTAAATTTTCTAATAAGGCTTAGTGCCTTGATTAGTGTGTCAGGAGGGTAATAAATGATTTAATTGTATTATTACGTGATTAATCATGATATATGTGTATAATTACTTTATTACCTGAGTTACATTATAATATGAATATATATATGCATGTGGGTCTGTTCTTGTTAATAAGGGCATATTTGTAATTTTGGCCCGTTAGGGGCATAAATGTAATTATGTGTGTGTTATGACTGAGACCACATTGTTATGTAGGTGTATTTGCGATAATGGGCGCAGGGCTGTCCCGGTGAGCGGATTATCCGAATAGTCACAGCGGGTTCAAATAACCAACTTGGGGTGAGCCAAGAGGTATTTTGGGAAGTTAGTGTGTGTTCGAGATTTAATGAGCAATAGGTAGTTATTTAGAAGTTATTTGGGTATGCAGGGATTAATTTGGGACTTTTAGGATTACTTGAAGAATTAGAGGGAATGTGGAAAATGACGTGTTTGCCCTTAGAGGTGTTAAGGGGTTAAGAGTTGATCTAGGGGCATTTTGGTCATTTTGGAGCCAAAGGATAAACTTGGGTAGGCTCTAGACATTAGCAGAACACTTATAAAAAAAAAGGAAAATTATCTCTCTCTCCCTTTCTCTCTCTCTCTCCCTCTCACACGTTTCTCTCTCTCTCTCTCTCTACCTTAGCTCACTTGGTTATTTTTCCTTTATGAATTTCTAGAGGAAAAGGGCATGGGGATTGAAGGGAATTGAAGTTTGGAAGAAGTTAACAGTAGCTGAGGGTTAAAATCGGCATTGAGGTAAGGTTATCTATGTTCTTTTTGGTAAATTTTTGTTGTAGTTTAGCTAAGTATTAGACTTCGGTTGGGTTTTGATTTGAATTAGGGATTTGGTTAGTTTTCTGAGGTGTTTGTACTGCTCTAAGTGTTGTGAAGATATTTTGGGACTTAATTATGGCCTTAGTGCATGTTTGGAATGATTTTGGGAGTTTAGAAATCTAAAAACACTGAGAAAAATTGGGTTCGCGGGGTCGCGCCGCAGTGTTGTTCTTGAGTGATGCGGCCCGCATGAACTCAGAGGCCTAAGGGGATTTGTTGAATCGCCTTAGCACCGTTGCTCATGGTGGGGCACCCCGCAACGCATGTCCAAAGAAAATGAGGGCTGGGCTCTTTGACTTGGGGAGGGTCACGGCTCTAATTGAGGGGTGTCTGAATGAAAATAGAGGTTTTTGGCCAAAAAAGGCTTTTAAGCTCGGGAACTCAAACTTAGGGGCTTGTGAAGGATTCTACTACCCAATTTAGTAGAATTCGAGGTCCCGGAGGCTAGTTTATTATTCTGAAGCTTTTAATCGATTTAGATTGTGATGGTTATTTATTATTGCATTGTGACTAGGTATTACCGCTAAGGCTCAAGATTAGGGATCATGCTCGAGATCGCCCTATTCTTTCAGCTCGGGATTCAAGTAAGAAAACTATTTGTGCCCGTAGAGCAGGGCATGGCCCGATTATTTGTGCTTAGTGTTATATGTGAATGTTTTTAATTATTATGCCATGTATGTGTGTTGAGACTGAATGGAAATGACCGAGATCGGCAAGGGAAAGAAATGGCAATAAGCATGCTGAATGCAAGTCGCCCTGGCATGGCCATCTAGGGTGTTGTACTCGCCTGCTCGATTAAGACCGTGAACCTGGTGCTTGGTAATGCACCTTGACCGGGTTAGGCCGTTGTTGTGAATTGTCTGTTGTGTTTGTTTAATTTATGTGTTTAATGAAATAAACTATTATATGTTATGTTTGTTGAGTTTTCTTGTTGGACCTTGGATCACGAGTTCTCTATGGTGCAAGTAAGGGCAAGGGAAAGGTCCACCAAACATGATTTGGAGGGCATGGAGTGGTGTGTACATGTTTGGCCTACCTGGCCACCACGGTTGGGGTAGTTTTGAAGAACGTGCTATAAATGTTTGATTTTGTCGCCTAGTTGACTGTAAAATAACTTTTGAGCTGTAAATACATTTTAAACAATATTTTGGGATCCCAATGTAACACTTTTATGATTTAAATGAATGTCCAAACTTTTATATTGAATTCTTATTTAAATGAGTCTTTACTTAAATTAATCACACTTCTTGGTCTAATACCTCGACTAACGAGTTAATTGCATGTTTTATAATCACATGGTAACGGCTTTAGGGTAGTAGGGCGTTACAGGGGTGGAGCAATTATATGGAGTATAAAGTAAGCTTGTGTTGCTAACTGCACCATGGAAGTAGAATACGTTGCTGCAAGTGAAGCAGCTAAGGAGGTTGTATGGCTTAGGAAAATTTTGGGTGATCTAGAAATTTTTCCAGACATGGATAAACCAATTGTACTCTTCTGTGACAGCAGCGAAGCGGTTTCAAAATCAAGAGAACTAGAAGCCATAAGAGATCCAAGCATATAGAGCTTAAGTACCACCTCATAAGAGAGATAGTACAAAGACGGAATGTAATTGTTCTGCAGATTGAATTAGTAAACAATCATGTTGATCACTTTACGAAAATGTTGTCGGCTACAAGTTTTGATTGTGATTTCTTAGATTTAGGATTACACGACTTGTCTCATTTGCTTTAGGGCAAGTGGGAGATTGTTGGGATTTTCGCCCTTAAAGAGTTTTTCTGTATGAACGAACACTGTTAATTAAATACAGATAATATTTTGCACTCAAATTTGTATTTAATTATACATGTCATTTATCATGAAGATCCAATATTATTGACGCGGTCTTAAATTAAATATATGCATAATGATATATATACAAGAGGATTTAATTAAAGATAATAAAATAAAAATTGTCTGTAATCGCTAAATAAAGTGGGAGCTTTATTTAATAAAGATTATGAGTATGCTCTTTCTTTTGTTTAAGACAGAGCGATTTATCCAGATTGTTAAGTGTAGCGACACAAAGAGATAAAGGCACCCTGTATAATAAAGATTGTATTGGATTGGAACACGATGAAAGAAAGGACTTCTGATAATCTCCGTTAAAATATAGATGTTCTACATTCATCAATTAATGGTCGTTTGAGGCTTGACCTCAATCCTGAAGTGAGTAATGAACTCATATTTGTGCTTTTATGACTTATCGAGTAAGATTCAATATTCCTACGACTGAATTCTTGATATTTTGGAGTCATAGAACTGCAAGTGGCTGAGAACATACTTCACAGATATAGAATATGCTCCTTACTTAAATGAAAGAAAATTAGTTGTTCCTTTTAGTGTTGATTCGGGGCTTGAACATAGAGTGCTCAATTTCTGTTGGAGAACAGAAAATTCATTCTATGATTAATGTGGATGCAAAAAATTCCACACCAGTAAAATACCCACGTCGATCATGTCTAAAGCCTCATTGGTCTCTCGAAGCGACGTCTAGACGCTATGAAGGTAAACAAATAAAATAAAGCGTAGACTGGATATGCATGAGCATCACCAGCCACCCTACACAAGCTCACTTCAGGTGCACCTCACGCGGATTGGCCTACTCCAGGTGTGCCTCATGCAGATTTGTCTTTGAATGCCTCTCACGTGGGCTAGCGATGCACCTCGCTCATGCACTAGGCCCCTCCTACGCCTCGGGCCCCTCCAAGGCCTCCCGCCCCTCCTAGCGCCTCGCGCACTACCATGGTCTCATGCCCCTCTAGGTACCTCGCACATTACCAGGGCCTCACGCTCCTCCAAGCGCCTCACGAACCTCGGGCGCCTCACGCCTCTCCAGGTGCTTTGCAAGGCCCAAATTCCTCGTCGTGTCACACCGAGTGTAGAAATGTCGCCCATGTGTCAGAGACACCTCATGCACCTCAAGCACCTCGCGCCCCTCCAGGCGCTTTGTAGGGCCCAAATGCCTCGTCGGGTCGCACCGAGTGTGGAAATTCCGCCCATGTGTTGGGGACGCCTCCCCCGTGTGCAAGACCAATCGAGGGCCTTGCTTAATAAAGACTTCATTGCGACATCACATGTCGTCCATGCCAGGTCACCCAAGTATACGAGGAGAATTGGTAAAGGCATCCCACACATAGCAAAATATTAGAAATCTATGAAAGAAGATATATTTTGGATGTGTGAGGATAACCATCAAGGACAAGGTACGGGTGCGGGTACAGGATGCTCAGCCATAAGGAGGCTAGAGGCATGACCATGGCATCCGTATCAAGCAAGTAGTGGAGGTACAAGAATGGTTCATAGCAAGGACTCCCCAGGCACGCCTATGAGGTTCGTACCCAACAAGAAGTGAAGGTACAACATCGTACCAAGGTGAAGTACTTCTGGAGACCCCTAACACGTGCGGAAGCCGACCACCACTACCACCTGCACCACTATCACCTGCAGCCTAGATATGTAGTGTTTTGTTCCTCTGGGACCACAATGTACTAAGGACCATAAGATCCCACCTATAAATAGGGCCTCACTCCACCATGGAGGGGGTTGGAAAATTCTTGTAATGCCAAACTATTCAAAGAACAATATACATGTTCTCTTCCATTACTCTTCTTCAATTTTTCTCTAAATCTCCATAAGTTTTTCTAACCTTAATTCATTGACGAGTTTTCACCGTCAATAGTTTGGCACCGTCTTTGGGAAGGATAAGTGTCAATCCACTATTCTTCTATTGATTCCGGTAGCGAAAGATGCAAAGACGTTCTAAGTGTTTGAGAGAACCACGAGAGGTTGAGGTCCACCTGGACAGAGATCAGCTGAAAGCCTCCATGAGGAACCCTCCACCACCTAAAAATATGGACGCACCAAAGGAGCCCAGGGCTCCTGAAGATGAAAGGGAGGCTTCATCCCCAGCTGTCCAACCTGATGGAGACCGTCCAAGACCAGCGGCCGCCCATACGAGTGGCGCATGAGCATTTCCTCCCCCAAGGCCACCGCAGGTGGTGAACTCCAGCCGGCAAGATCTAGGTCCTTCAACGCGCAAGCCCGACAAGAGTCCCTGAGTACATTCCATAAGCTCAAGTTGTAGGACATGATTATTGGAAGATGAGATACACGAGTTACACCGAAAGAATCAAAGGCTAGAAACCACATAGAAAATATGCAAGAGGTGTTAAATGACCTATTACAGGGAAAATCAAGCATGCCACTTCCTAAGCAAAAGGAAAAAGGCCATGAGGGAGGAGAGACTATAGTCCATGTGGATGGCGGGAGGACTCAACTTTCCACTAGCAATACCCAGCCAAAGCAGCATGAACGTCCCGGGCAGGCGAAGAAGCCTAAGAGGCTAGAGCGAAGGAACGACGCTAACCCTCAACACGAAGTTGAGGTCACTTCAAGGGAAACACCCCCAGACTTGAGGGAAGAGCTCAACAGGAGAAGGACAGATGAGAGGACCACACCTCTTGTGGCTCCCTCGAAAGACAAAAGGAAAGGAAAGGCCAATCCATCCAACTTGAGAGACTCCTTGAACAAAAGGAGACAAGACTTAGTTACTGAGATGAGGAGCCTACAGAGCAAGATAATCACCGCGTGTGGGGGGCACATTGTCGATGATGAGTTTGAATACGAATCACCCTTCACTAGAGAAATCCAAGCTATGCGGCTCCCAACCAACTTCAAAGAGCCTTACATGACCCCTTACGAGGGCAATACAGATCCAAAGTATCACCTTAACTTGTTCAATGACCTAATGAAGTTAAGGGGAATTAATAGCAGAGCCAGATGCCACTTCTTTGCTATCACGTTAAAGAGTCCTGTGTACAAGTGGTCTAAGAGACTCAAGCCAGGGTCCATTAGGTCTTGGCAACAATTTTATGACCAATTTCTCCAGCAACATCACGTTGTGCGTGATTATACCATGCCAGGCACCAGCCTCGCAAACGTAAAACAAAGAGAAGACGAGAGCCTAAAGAGCTACATCCATAGGTTCAATATGGAGGCAGCCAAAGTAGGAAGCCTGACCCAAGGGGAGTTAAAAAGTGTCATTACAGCCGGAAAGCGCCCGGGTAGTAAGCTGTGGGATAACGTGCTAAAGAGAGAGGTCACTGACTTAGATGATTTCTACAAACGGGCACAAAAATACATCCATGTTGAGGATGGTCACGAGACTCTTAAGGCTGGGAAAAGTGAGCCGTCCCTAAAACCCTCAATCCGTGAAGGCCTAAATAGTGCAAAGAAAAAGAATGCCTACAAAGGGTCGAGAGATGATCATTCTCGGAAACCCCAATGTGTAGGTGAACACAGACAAACCCCATACACCTTTTATACTGACCTAACACATTCTAGGCAGCATATCTTCATCACGAACGAGAATCAGATCCCCTTTAGGAGACCCCCATCAATGAAGAAAGATCGATCGAAAAGAGACCCTAGTAAGTGTTGTCGGTATCATAGAGACATTTGCCACACTAGGGCAGAATGCACTCATTTAAAGGTAGAAATCGAAAAGATTATACGTAGGGGACATTTGGGTAGATATGTCTACAGAGAAAATCAAAGACCAGAAGAAGGACCACCCTCACCATAGGCACGAGATGTAGCCCTAGAGGTGCAAGGAGAGGTTAGGACCATCTTTGGAGGGCTAGGATTCTGAAGCGAATCAAGGAAGGGGCGAGATAGATACGCCAGGGAAGCTAGGAAAAGTCTACCTCCATGCATCATAAGTTTGGAGCAACAACCCCCAAAAAGTAATAAGGGAGAAAACGACTCAATAACCTTCACTAAAGAAGACACACTGGGTGTGCATTTTCCGCACAACGACCCATTGGTACTGACTGTACAACTACCTAACATGAGGGTGCATCAGGTCCTGGTAAACAATGGGAGCTCCATAGACATCCTATATTGCCCAGCCTTAGAGAAGATGGGATTGAGCATGAGGAACCTAAAGCCCTGCAATACCTCCCTATATGGGTTTATAGGAGACTCGATACAACCCCTAGGCGCAATCGAGCTAGCCCTCACCATGGGAGAGCAACCCAGACAAACCACTGTAATGGCAAACTTTGTCGTGGTAGACTATGCATCGGCCTTCAATGCGATATTAGGGAGACCCTCCCTAAGAGAATTGATGGAAATAAGCTCAGTATACCACTTGGTCATAAAATTCCCGACTCGTGGTGGGATAGCGAGCGTGAAATGGGATCAGAAGGAAGCGAGGGAATGTTATAACACGTCCCTCTGCACAGCTATGAAACTATCAGTACCCATGGCGATGGTAGTGCATGGAAGCACAAACCCGCACGAATTAGAACCTCGGGTCGCAGAGGAACCCAAAGCCGAGCCAGTAGAGGAATTGGAAGAAATCATAGTTATGAATGAGCTACTGAGGAAGCTGAAGGTAGGGAGAAACCTTCAGGATAACGTAAAAAATAAGTTGGCAGAATTTCTTAAAGATAACCTTGATGTGTTCGCCTGGAGTCACGAGGACATGATGGGGATAGATCCATCAGTCATGTGCCATCACTTGAACATCGACCCAAAAGCAAGACCCTTAAGACAGAAAAGGAGGGCGCTAGATTAGGAGAGATACGCAGCCCTGAAAAAAGAAGTTGACAAGTTGAAGGCAAATGGATTTATCTGAGAAGCATTCTACCTAGTATGGGTATCCAACCCAGTCCTAGTCCCAAAGCCCAATGGGAAGTGGAGGACTTGCGTGGATTGTACTAACCTCAATAAAGCTTGCAACAGCTGGGCATGAGCTACTCAGCTTCATGGACGCCTATTCCGGGTACAACCAAATACCTATGAATCCAGCTGATGAAGAGCATACTTCTTTTATAACGGACAAGGGGCTCTATTGCTATAAGGTGATGCCTTTTGGGTTAAAGAATGCGGGCGCTACTTATCAAAGGTTGGTAAACATAATGTTTGCAAATCAGATAGGAAGAAAAATGGACGTATATGTGGATGATATGTTGGAGAAGACTAAGAGGGAAGAAGAGCTCACAAGCAACCTTGGTGAAATGTTTGACACCCTCCAAAGATTCAGAATGAAGTTGAACCTGCTCAAGTGCACCTTTGGAGTTTCATCGGGGAAGTTCATTGGTTTTATGGTAAAATTCCCATGGTATTGAGGCCAATCCTGATAAAATCAGGAGATTATTGGAAATGAGCCCACCAAGAAACAAAAAGAAGGTGCAATGCTTGATAGTGAGGGTAGCAGCACTCAACAGGTTCATTTCCAGATCCACTGACAAGCGTCTCCCCTTCTTCAACATCCTGAAAGGGAGCAAAAAGTTCGTTTGGGATGAGAATTGTAAGGAAGCCTTTGCTAAGCTAAAAGAACACCTTAGAAAACGGCTAAGCCCGAAAAAGGGGAAAGGTTGTTGTAACGCCTTAATTTCTCATAGATTACCGAGAACACAGCGTTGGGTCGTAATCGTAAATATTGCTCTTTTATTGAAAAAAAACTTGAAAATAAATACATGGCCATGTTTTTTCAAAAAATAACATAATTGTCTTTAACATAAAAATGAGCAATATTTAAATAAAACTTTTTTAAAATAACATATTTAAATAAAATAAAATAAAATAGTCTCACTTGATCTTCCTCGACTATATGGTCCCCAACGAATACATCATGAAGCTCTTAGGTCCCACTCGCCACCAGCCTTTCTATCCTTAATTTCCTGAAATAACAACATCATAAGGAGTGAACTTCTAAGCCCAGTAAGGAAAATACAAACAAAGGTTAGTCATATAATCAAACATAACATAAATTCACAAAAGTCATGCCAACACAAACCTCTAGATCATATCATAACTTAAGTCATAATTCTAAATCATAATCTATAAATCATAGGTCATACTCTAAGTCATAAGTCATTGGTCATAGGTCATAGATCATACATCACAGGTCATAAATCATAATCATAACTATAGGTCATATGTAACGACCCAAATTTACTAATGAGGCTTAAGGGTCTTGATTAGTGTGCCGGAGGGCATAATTGGAATATATGTGATTTAATGATTTAAAAGCATGTTGTATGGCTATTTGAATATTTGAGATGCATGACTATGTGTATTAGTATGCATGTAGGCCCTGATTAGGTTAGAAAAGGCATGATTGAAATTTTGGCATGTTGAGGGCATAACTGTATATATATGTGATAATTGTTAAGACCATATTATTATGTGGATATATTTGAGATCTATTATTCGAGATGATCCTAGTGAGCAGGTTAGCGAAAAATTCACGGTGGGGATTTATACTCGGCTCGGGGTGAGCCTGGGGTTATAAATGGGAATTTAGAGAATATATTGGGGTCTATATTGACATCGAGGAATATAATTGGCGATTAATTAGGTATCAGGAAGCAAGCAGAAAATATTAAAGACACTTGAGGAATTAGCGGGAATTGGGTAAAATGACCAAAATGCCCCTAAGTGGATTAAAGGATTTAGAATTAAAGGGGAGGGTATTGTGGTCATTTGATATATAAAGATAGGCATAACTGAGGCTTTATCTTAGTAGAGTTTGTAGAATGAAGTAGAAGTCTGGGGAAAGAAAGAAAAGGAAAGAAAGAAAAGAAGGGAAAGAAAAGGGAAGAAGAGTAGGCCATTTTGTCAAGGTCGGTCTAGGTTTTCTTCATCAGTTCTTGAGGTATTTTGGAGCAGAAACTCAGGGGAAGCTAGAGTAAGCTTAAGGCAAGAATTCTTGGTCTGGCTTGAAGATTTGGCAAGGGTTTAGCAAGAATAAGCCACTTAGTCGAGGTAAAACTTTGAAGTTTCTTCAGTTTATGGTTTTGCTATTGAACTATGGTGTCTAAGCTGAATTTGGTGGGAACTCTAGGGAATTCAAGCCAGGGGTTTGAGGAGGAGTAAGCCAAGGAGGTATAGAAGCTGACTTAAGGTCGAATCCCCATTGAAGGTATGAAATTCCAAGCATTAAATTCTAAGGTTTTGACTGTTGTGCTGAAGTTTTTGAGTTTGATGTTCAACCATGGTGAATTTTGAGATTAGGGGTGCATGTGATTGGGTTTTATGTATTTGGGATGCTTGGGATGAGTGGAGTGTGTTGATAAGCTTGTTTTTAAGTTTGGTTGAAGATTGGAAAAGTTTTGGTAAGGTTTGGCTCGGGGAAATCGCAGGAAGGAAAAATGCAGGGGTGCTGGTTCTGTGACTAGCGCTACAGCGCTAGCCTTTGGGCGCTATAGCGCTTGGCTTGGTTGTCTGGGGGATTTTGGTTCTGCTTGTAGCACTGTAGCACCCTCCAAAGAGCGTTGTAGCACTACCCTGCTTCCAAGAGAGGGTTTTTGAGTTATTTTCAAGGGTTTTTGCCTGGGGGTTCGGGGTTCGATTCCACCACCCCGTTTGGTGGAATTAGAGCTTCCCGAGGGATCGGGATTGGTCCCGAGGCCAGGTTTTGGACTTGAGGTTTGGTGATGATTTTGACCTATGGTTGTGACTAGGTGTGTGCTAGGGCTCAAGGGGGATCGTGCTCAAGGATCAAAGTGAACAAAGCTAGCGAATTTAAAGGTAAGAAAACTGCACCCGGTTATATGTTTGTGACGGGACTAAGTGCTCCCAATATCTGTATAATGTCAATGATGGTATTATGCCATGGGACATGTGATAAACGGCCTAAGGGTGCCGTATACAAATTTTGCGCACAGGGCGCAGCTTGGCCACTGGTAGCCAAGGACAGCTTAATATTCACTGAGCTCGATTTAAACGGACCGGAGTCAGTGGGATAAACAGAGGGTGCGGCCCGAGGGCACTAACCCTAGTTATCATTTGTAAATTGGTGATTGATACGAGTTGATATGCTTAGTATGCTGAATACTTGATTATCATGAATGCTTATATGATTGAGAACATGCCTATGTGATATGAGATATTGGATTGTCGGTTGACTGCTTATGCTCTGTTATTGTGTTTTCTTGCTGGGCCTTAGCTCACGGATGCTACGTGGTGCAGGTAAAGGCAAAGGCAAGTTGGACCAACCCTGAGGTGGAGGGCTGCGGGGCAAAATGTACATAGTCAGATGTTCGGTCGCCATGGTCGAGGAGTGGATCAGGACAGGGATTGCTTAACTGTCTATTTTGCCTTAGTATGGGCAATACTGTAATTAAGTCTCAAATCTTTTGTAAATGGTTTTAATTCTATTAATTTTGGGATCCCGTGTAAACAGAAAATGTTTATTTATAAGAAATGCAGCTTTTGAGACAAAAATCTTTTAACCCTAGTTCCATTATAGTTTCGGTAAAACGTTCTTAGTTAAATGACTTGATTAGCAAGTCTGGCAATTTTATAAACACATAGTGTAGTGGTCTTGGCTATCCAGGGCGTTACATCATAGGTCATAAATCATAATCATAATTGTAACTATGGATCATACTATCAAGATATAATAAAAAGATAAGTGCTTATACAGGGGTGGCAATTATGCCACGGACAAAAGTCCGTCATACACCGGACATAGTTCCTTCATACACCGGACCTAGGTCTGTCATAAAGTTTTGGCAACCGAGCCTACCAGACATAGTCTGTAATAAATCATTGGACACCTTAGGTCCAGACACACTTACCCCTTTATTGTACCTAAAATGTTAGATCATACAAACATAAACCATATCATAACTAGATCCTAATACTAAACTACCTAATTTTCCTTACCAAAAATCATAATATTGGAGACAAGAGCGGGATTGGAACTCCTAAAGCCAAACATAAAGAATGGTGAGTTTCTAAAGAAAAGAGATGAAAAAAAAACTAAACCATCATAGAAGAAACTTACCAAGAAGAACCTTAAATTAAAGAACTCAAACACCTTGGATAAACTAGAACCGTTCTTCACCTCAATATCGAAATCACACTATATCTCCCTACCCAAGAGTTTACAAAGCTTAAGATGGTAAAGCTTTTATCCCAAAACCCTAGTGTTTCTCTCAAGAATAATCTAAGCAGCTTGGAGGTTGTTGACGGTGAGAACTCGTCAACTAAGTTAAGTTATAAAAATAGTAACGTAGAGATTATCATAAGAAATGCTTTAGAAATCGAAGTTGAAACTCCAAGAATAATAGCAGAAGAAAAATGATGAACTCAGTTTGTATTGATTATGGTGCAATGCTACAGTAATTTTTCCAACCCCCTTCAATGTTGAAGAGGGGTTCCCTTTATAGGGGGCTCTAATGGCCCCAGATACATGGTGGTCCAGGGGACCAGATTATACATGAGTACCCCAGCATGAGAGTAGCTTCAGAGGTAGTGGTGTTGACTCCCGTACATGATCAGGGTTGGTGGGAGCACTTCCACTTTGGTACCTGATCGTACCTCCACTACTTGCCAAGTACGGGTGTCAGAAGAAGTGGCACCTGACGTAGTGGTGCAGGTGGTTGTCGTGTCGACCCTGACACATGGCTACCAACGTACAGGTAGTGCCTTTGCCATTGGTACAAACTTGTACGACCAACACCTGTCTAGTACGGTCCTCAGAATCAAGTCCTTGCACTCCCCCTGTTGTACGACCCGCTCCCATACACGTTCTTCGTATTTGGAGGTCTCTCTTGTGTGTTCAAGATATGCCCTTGCTCCAATCTCCTTTCACTTCAAGAAATTTAAATGCACTTGTAGCCATGAGTATGCTAAGCAGAGGGGTGTTGTACCCCGCTGGTGACACCTTCCTAAGAAAGTAAAGAAGGGCCACATCAGCGGGGCCTATGCTTGTGTTGGAGCAGGGACACAGCTAAGGCGAGGCGAGGCCTCACGAACGACCTAGCGGAGGGGCCTTACTGAACGCCTCGCGGGCGCAAGGCGCGGGGTGCACGGGCGCGAGGTGTGGGGCGCACGGGCGCGAGGCGCACGAGAGCGAGGCTCGAGGCCGCACAGGGCGCACGGGCACGAATCGCGGAGCCACACGGGCGCGAGAGCATGAGGCCGCACGGGCGCAAGGCGTGGGGCCGCACGGGCGCGCGGGCGTGAGGCCTCACGGGTTTGCAGGCACGAGGCACGGGGTGCGCGGGGCCTAGCCTCACGAAGGACCGTTCATGCGAGGCGCCTTGGGGCGTCGAGGGGGTCCACGAGGTGCTTGCCTCTTTTT
This sequence comes from Humulus lupulus, assembly GCF_963169125.1. Lineage (NCBI taxonomy): Eukaryota > Viridiplantae > Streptophyta > Magnoliopsida > Rosales > Cannabaceae > Humulus > Humulus lupulus. The sequence continues at coordinate 131,477,097 of NC_084799.1, forward strand.
GGCACAGACCCATGCATGCGAGGTGATGGTGCGGTGGCCTCGCGAGGAGGTGGTGACTCGAGGGCCTCGTAGAGGCATATGCATATGAGGGCCTCACACGGAACATGTATGTACTTAGGCGTCTCTGGGACCTTAGCACGTATTTCGAGCCTGTCACAAGCATGGATATTTGAGCATTCACACTTGCCCCCCAGTCTAGAAGAGGACCTTTAGGTGCTTTTGTAGACTCTTCTCTTTAATTCTTATAAATAGGCCCTCATGCCAGGTATACTAGTTACACTCAATCTTCTCAGCTTAGTGGTATCTAGACCTTTGCTCCTTTCAAGAGGTATGGGGTTCAATCCCCCATAACCTCACTTTTATTATAGTTCCCTCTTTCTTTCTTTTTTTTTGGATATATTTGGGCTAATTTTTTGGTATGTCTATACCCCTTCATATATTTGGAGGCTAACACATCTTTTTTGTTTATTTTTGCAGACGCGTGCTTTCAACCATTTAGCTCTTTTTGACCGTGACTGTACTTTTGGCCCCCCAACCTCCTTTTGACCACGACAGCGTCTCATTTTTCCTGCTTGAGGTATATATTCTCTTTTTCCCCTGTTTTCATTGGGTCAATATTAGCACCACTCGGGATGGGGCACTTTGACCTGAGCTTGTCATGAGTTAGTTTTAAGGCATGCCCCTTTATTCACACCCCGTGGTGGGTCATTTAGAGTGTTTGTGCCTAGGAGTTTTGAGCCCATTCCTTTGTGTTTTGTAGCCATTCTCTCATTTATACGTGAACCCCTTTTTGCTTTTGGGACGAGGTCTCATGGCCAGTGACGGTCCGTTCGGCATACCTCCGGGGGTTGAGTTTGTTGACCTGTCTTCAGACTCAGAGTCCCCTGAGGAAAACCCTTACCGAGACTATGACTCCTTAAGGCAGGCCCGTATCCATCATCTTGAGCATATGGCTGAACTTAGGTGTAAAATTTGGGTGGTGGAGAGTGAAATCGACTCGGTGTTGAGAGGAGACGGAGCACCTTTTCCCCCTGACCTTAGTGACCATGTAGTGAGCCTTAGGGTGACCCTTTTAGATTTGCAGGGGGAGTTGGAGTTTATGGAGGGACACCTTCCGCCTGAGCCCTCCAGCCCATCCTCGCCTGATGACTGTCATGGGGCCGCTTCTGCTACTCTTCAGCCCTTAGTTTCGATCTTCCCTAGCTTAGCGCTTCCGCAGCCGGTGCCCTGGTGGAAGACTCTTGCTAGGAAGAGAAAATGGAGGGTCAAGTGTTCTGTCTCTTCCTCACCTTTTTCCTTTGGTTTTGCAGATATGCCGAGGGCACGACGACAGGTATCCATCAACGAACCGAACGATGCTCCTTTAATGGCATCCCAACTGGTGTCACATGTGTCAGAAAATAAACTGAGGGAAATTGTGAAGCACTACCGCATCCCTCCGGAGTACGCTTTATACACTTCTTTGGAGACATGCCGGGCTGACTGCCTTAGTACCGGCTTCGTGGCCCTCAGTTAGCACATCTTGAAGGCGGGTGGTACCATCCCGTTACACCCGTTCTTCGTTGTGGTCCTCAATTACTTTGACCTTGCTCCACTTCAGCTGGCACCCAATAGTTGGCTGACCTTGAGCTACCTTTTTATTGCGTTTACGGAATTGGTGAAACGTGCTCCTACGGCGCTAGAGGTGCATTTCCTCTACAATATCATGCCCTCCCCCAAGTCCAAGGGCTTTTATTACCCACAAAAAGCCAATAACGAGGTCCCTTTGATAGAGGGCTCAGTGTCCAACCCGGGGTCTTGGAAGCAGGACTTTTTCTTCGTGAAAGGCCCCCTCTCTGTTCGTGAGCACTTCCGTGCCACTCCCAGTAAGTACCCTAAGCCACATTTTCTCTCTTCTTCTTTTTTGTAACTTATTGTTTCATGACTTACGTTTGTGTCGACCATGGCATGGATTATGCAGAGCAATTCGCTGATCCCACAGTTGTTGGATCGGAAGTGAAAGCTGTGAAGAAGTTTATCAACATTGATCCCGCTATGAAAAAGGATGCGTACCTATTCACGGTGGAAAATCTGAACCTCCACAAACTGTCCCCAGTCTTAGATCCCAGGTTGTTGTGGACCATCCCTGGGTCCAAGAAGATGAAGGCAGTATCGGCCGAGCCTTGCCTAGATGAAGGTGGGGCTGAGGATGTGCTGGAGGAAGCCTCCCTTGAACGCGGGGGACCTCACCAGTTATCCTCGTCTCCTGGGGGATGCCCTCCTTTTGTCTCTTTTTACCCGGACATAGCCTCCCAATCCCACGACCAGCATGCCATTCCGGGGCATTTTGTTTGCCTCGACCCTGAGGACTATGACGCTTTCACTCAGGCTCCCCTCGACCTTGGTCCGTCGGGGGCTTACTTTGCCAATCTTCCAGCACCCCCTTCTGATCTACCGAGGCCTCACTTTTCCAATTTTCCTGCGCCCCCTCTCGTTTCGGCGAGTGGGTCGTCTGTCCTCACCCAGCCAGGTGCCCCTGGCCTGGATAGGGCGCCCTGGGTGAATCGTATGGCGACCTCTTACGGGCGGCGATACGTCCAAATTGCCTCAGACCTCCCCGAATCTGACTGGAACGGTCTTGGGAGTTTTGCTTTGTTGGACCTTGGGGAAACTCTAAGGCGCACCACTGCTTGGGTGAGTTCATGCATCTTGTGTCGGCCCTATTATATATAGATGTACATACATTTTTTTTTTGTTACTTATTATTGCTGTTGTTAACTTTCTTGTGCAGGCCTATACTGTGGCTCAGCGGTTTACCAACTCGGCTAACAATCTCTCCGCATCGAGTACTGAGAGGGACCGTCTCACGGCCCTGGTCCAGGAGCTTGAGAGAGAGCTTGAGGAAACCCAGACTAAGCTAAAAAGGGTTCAGACCAAACTTTATGTCTCGTCAAAAAGGAAGCAGAAGGCAGTTGCCAAAGCCACGATGCTGCAGGACAAACTTACTAGCCTAGAGGGCGAACTCCAGGGAACCAAGGCTATTGCGGCTGCGTCGCAGGAGAGAGTCGCTTCTTTAGAGGCCGAACTCGAGGTTGCTAGGGCCAATGTAGCCGCGTCGCAGGAGAGAGTCTCTTCCTTAGAGGCGGATAAGATAGCTATTGAGTACAGGTACATAGAGCGCACCCTTTACGGCGTGTGGAGGCAGGATCCCAACTTTGATTTTTCTTCTTTTGGCGAGCATGTCGTTGCCCGGGCGGCTGTGTGGAACACCTGGGGCAGGAGGCCCTGAGGTTGTTGTTTCATAACTTCTGTCAGCTAGCCCGGTGTGGGTGTATGCTCATTTGAGCCTTTGTAATATTATTATGGTTATTATTATTTTTTTGTAAATCTTGCCATGTTACCAAGACTCCTTTTTTAATATATACATCTGTGGTTATTTATCTCTTATTCCTATGCGTTTGAGGTCTTTTTGAGCCTGGATGATGGGGTTTGGTAGGTTCCCCTCTTTTATTTATCAGGTTAGAGGTCCTTTGGAGCCCATGTGAAAGGGTTCAATGGGTCCTTTTTTGGTGCCTCTTGATTATTTTTCTAAGGATATTTTGACCCCTTGGGTTCTAGCTATCCTTTTATATATTTTTGCGCGCGCTTATTATTATTTGCGAGAAGTGTCCTTCTCGTCATTATTCATAGTACTATTTTTGCAAGGGTCTCTTTTAGGACCCTTTTTGGCTTGACGGCTTGGTGGCCACTCTAGGCTTATTGGTGGGTGCTCTCTCTAAGGTCTTTCCTCTTGTGGGAGCATCTGCCTTTATTTGGAAGTGTATTTTTTTTTTTTGTAAGACCTTTTGGCCTCCTTGATGTTCATAAGGGTAGCTAATCCTTGTGAACCCAAGAGATGCCTTGCAAGGTCCTCTCCCTGTTTGTTAGGGTTCACCGCGAATTGCATTCCTCTATTAAAGAATTTTGTTTTAGGCTCCGATGCAAGGGGGCCTTTTTAGGATCCTCCTGTTAGAGGGCCCTTTTTAGGAACCTCCTGATAGAGGGTCCCTTTTAGGGTCCTCCTGATAGAGGGTCCTTTTTAGGATCCTGGTGCACGGGGTCCTTTTTAGGATCCTCCTGTTAGAGGGTCCTTTTTAGGATCTTGGTGCAAGGGGTCCTTTTTAGGATCCTTCTGTTAGAGGGTCCTTTTTAGGATCCTGGTGCAAGGGGTCCTTTTTAGGATCCTCCTGTTAGAGGGTCCATTTTAGGATCCTGGTGCAAGGGGTCCTTTTTAGGATCCTCCTGTTAGAGGGTCCTTTTTAGGATCCTCCTTTTTAGGAGTCCTTTTTAGGTTCCTCTTATTAGAGGGTCCTTTCTTGCTTGCTGTATGTTTTTACCTCCTGTCCTGCCCCCCAAGTGTTTGGTGAAATTTATTTCGGCAAGCACTTTGGCTGATGCTCGCATAGAGAAGAAAAATAACACGTGAAGTTGCGAACAGTTTCATTCATAGCATGTGGTTTACAACGACATATTTAAAAAAGGGTTACATCTATTTGGGAGGTTACCTAGGTAGCCTCTTTGATTCTTACTCACTAAGCTAACATAACAAGGAACCAACTAAACATAGGTCCTCTTGGCACCGGGTGCCGAAGCCTCACTGGTAGCATTTCTCGAGGTGTTCCGTAACTCGTGGGTCCAACTCGTGTGGGTCCCGCCTTCATACACAACCATTTTCATCGGCACCGATGGTTTTGTGGCTGTGTGGAGGGACATATTATAGCATTCCCCTCGCTTCCTTCTGCTCCCCTTCCATGCATGCTACTCCCCCAGGGGTTGGGAATTTCATAGATAGGTGGTACACAGAAGTTATCGCCTTCAATTCTCTCAGAGAGGGTCTCCCTAATACCGCTTTGAAGACTGAAGCACAATCCACCACGACAAAGTTTTCCATTATGGTGGTTTGCCTGGGTTGTTCCCCCATGGTGAGGGCTAATTCAATTGGACCTAGGGGCTGTATCGAGTCCCCTGTGAACCCGTAAAGGGAGGAATTGCAAGGTTTCAGGTGCCAGACGCTCAGTCCCATCTTCTCCAAAGCGAGGCGATGCAGGATGTCCACAGAGCTTCCATTATCCACTAGGACCCGATGTACTCTCATGTTCGCAAGCTGGATAGTTAGCACCAGGGGGTCATTATGAGGGAAATGTGCCCCCTGCATGTCTTCTTCAGTGAAAGTTATTGAGTCATTCTCGCCCTTGAAACTCTTCGGGGGCCATTGCTCCAAACTTAAGATGCACGGTGGTGGACTTCGTCTGGCCTCCTTGGCATATTTGTCTCGTCCCTTCCATGAATCGCCTCCGAATCCTGGTCCTCCAAAGATGGTCCTGACCTCCCCCTGTACTTCTGGGGCCACCTCTCGCGCCCGCGGCGGGGATGCTCCTTCTTCTGGCCTCTGGTTCTCCTTGCGCACATATCTGCCCAAATGTCCCCTGCGGATGAGATCCTCGATTTCCACCTTCAAATGGTTGCATTCCACGGTGGTGTCCGATATCCTTGGGATACTGGCAAAACTAGCTGGGGTCTCTTTTAGACCGGTCTTTTTTCATTGGTGGGGGCCTTTTGAAAGGGGCTTGGTTTTCGTTCGTAACGAAAATAGGCTCTCTCGCATGGGTGAGGTCGGTGTGAAAGGTGTAGGGGCCCTGTAGGCGCTCATTAGAGCGTTGATGCTTCCAGGGTCGATCATCTCTCGTTCCCTCATAAACCCCCTTCCTCTTTGCACCGCTTTGGTTTCCTCGGACTGAAGGTTTCGGGGGCGACGGGCCTTTTCCGACTTTGAGGTTCTCATGACCATCCTCCACGCGAATGTATTTTTGTGCCCGCTCGTAGAAATCATCCAAGTCTGTGACCTCCCTCTTGAGCATGTTATCCCATAACTTGCTTCCTGAGCATACTCCAGCTATGATGGCCATTTTCAGCTCTTGGCAGGTCAGACTCCCTACTTTAGCTGCCTCCATATTGAACCTGTGAATATAGCTCTTCAGACTCTCATTTTCTCCTTGCTTCACATTTGCGAGGCTAGTGCCTAGCATCGTGTAGTCTCGCACGGCGTGGTGCTGCTGAAGGAATTCATCAGAAAGTTGTTGCCAAGATTTGATGGACCCCGGTCTAAGTCTTTGGAACCATTTGTACGCAAGTCCTTTTAATGTGACAGCGAAGCAATGACATCTCTCCCCGCTGCCAATTCCCCTCAGCTTCATCAGGTCATTAAATGTATCTAGATGGTATTTTGGATCTGTGCTTCCTTCGTAGGGGGTCATATGGGGCTCCTTAAAATTGGCAGGGAGCCGGATGGCTTGGATCTCCCTAACGAAGGGTGACTCATGGTCGAACTCTTCCTCAAAAGCTTGACCTCCAAAGGCAATGACGATCTTGCTTCACAGGCTCCCCATTTCTGTGTCCAGGTCGTGCCTCCTCTTGCTTAGGAAGTCCCTTAAAGTGGACGAGTTAAGATCCCTCTTTCCTTTGCCCTCTCGAGGCACCATAGGGGGCGTGGTCCTTTTACCCGCCCTCTTCTTGTTGAGCTCCTCCCGTAAATCTAAGGGTGCTCTCTTTGAGGTGACCTTGTCATTGTTGCGAGGGGCAGCATTGGTCTTCAGTTCTGGTTTTCGGGCCTGCTTCGGTGGTTCAAGATGTTTGCGTTGCTTCGTTCGAGGGGTGTTACTGGTGGAGAGTCGAGTCCTCCCATCGTCTACCGGAATGGTGGTCTCTACCCCCTCCTGACCTTTCTCTTTTCTCTTGGGCAGGGTCACACTTGACTTTCCTTGCAATAGGCCATTCAGCACCTCTTGCATATTCTCCAGGGAGGTCTCCAACCTTTGGTTCTTATGGTGCAGCTCACGTATTTCCTCTTCATAGAACCGAGATTTAGAACTCGAGCTCACGGAATGGACCCGAGGATGCTTATCATGTTTACGCGTCGAGGGGCCCGGGTCCTGTCGGCCGGAGTTCGGTACTTGTGGGGGTTTAGGGAGCGGGAACTCATTGGCATTCTCTGGTGGTGCGGTGGTTGCTCTTGGAGGATTCTCACCGGGCGGAATGGTCGGTGATGAGACCTCCCTATCACCCTCGTGAACCTCAGGGTCCCTTGAGGGCTCCACATCTCTGGGTGGAGGAGGATCCTTCATGGAGGCCTTCAGCTGAACTCCGTTAAGGTGGACTTCCACCTCTTGTGGCTCCCTAAGTCGCCTTGAACGTCTCGGCATTTCCTCTTGCTGGGAGTAATGGTAGAACAGTAGCTTGGTACTTAGCTTCCCACAGATGGCGCCAAACTGTTGACGGTGAGAACTCGTCAACTAAGTTAAGTTATAAAAATAGTAACGTAGAGATTATCAAAAGAAATGCTTCAGAAATCGAAGTTGAAGCTCCAAGAATAATTGCAGAAGAAAAATGATGAACTCAGTTTTTATTGATTATGGTGCAATGCTACAGTAATTTTTCCAACCCCCTTCAATGTTGAAGAGGGGTTCCCTTTATAGGGGGCTTTAATGGCCCCAGATACATGGTGGTCCAGGGGACCAGATGGTACATGAGTACCCCAGCAGGAGAGTAGCTTCAGAGGCAGTGGTGTCGACTCCCGTACATGATCAGGGTTGGTGGGAGCACTTCCACTTTGGTACCTGATCGTACCTCCACTACTTGCCCAGTACGGGTGTCAGAAGAAGTGGCACCAGACATAGTGGTGCAGGTGGTTATGGTGTCGACCCTGACACATGGCTACCAACGTACAGGTAGTGCCTTTTCCATTGGTACGAACTTGTACCACCAACACCTGTCTAGTACGGTCCTTAGAATCACGTCCTTGCACTCCCCCTGTCGTACGACCCACTCCCATACACGTGCTTCGTATTTGGAGGTCTCTCTTGTGTGTTCAAGATATGCCCTTGCTCCAATCTCCTTTCACTTCGCGAAATATAAGTGCACTTGTAGCCTTGAGTATGCTAAGCAGAGGGGTGTTGTACCCCGCTGGTGACACCTTCCTAAGAAACTAAAGAAGGGCCTCATTAGCGAGGCCTATGCTTGTGTTGGAGCGGGGACACAGCTAAGGCGAGGCGAGGCCTCACGAACGGCCTCGCAAAATAGCCTCACTGAAGGCCTCGCGGATGGCCTCACGGGCGCGAGGCGCACGGGCGCGAAGCATAAGGCCGTCCATGCGCGCGAGCGCGAGGCGCGGGGTGCGCACGGGCACGAGGCGCGGGGGCGCGTACAGGCGCGAGGCGTGGGGCGCACACAGGCACGAGGCACGAGGCTGCATAGGGCGCACGGGCACGAGGCCGCGAGGCCGCACAGGCGCAAGGTGCAGGGCCCTGCGGGCACGAGGCCGCACGGGTGCGCAGGCGCGGGGCCTGGCCTCACGAAGGACCATTCATGCGAGGCGCCTTGGGGCATCGAGGGGGTCCACGAGGTGCTTGCCTCTTTTTGGCACAGACCCATGCATGCGAGGTGATGGTGCGGTGGCCTCGCGAGGAGGTGGTGACCCGAGGGCCTCGCGAAGGCATATGCATATGAGGGCCTCGCACAGTACATGTATGTACTTAGGCGTATCTAGGACCTTAGCACGTATTTCGGGCCTGTCACAAGCGTGGATATTTGAGCATCCACAGAGGCTCTAAACTGTGCTTGAAGAATGAATAAAATGGCTGAGTGAAGGGTCCTATTTATAGAGTATGAGGAGTGAAACTATCCTATTAAAAAAAATACTTAAATCCTTAAATAAACATAATTATGACAAGTGTCATGCTCGTAATGGTTCTGGAAGGTTCTAGAGTTTCTAGATCTTTCTTTTATTTAAATTTAAATCCTTAAATAAACATGATTATGACAAGTGTCATGCTCTTAATGGTTCTGGAAGGTTCTAGAGTTTCTAGGTCTTTCTTTTATTTAAACTTAATTAATTTCATTCTAACTATAATCCAAATTTAAATTTAAATAAAATAGAATCCTAACTTCTGTAGAAAATATCCTTAAATTATCTTATTAATATTTTTATTAAATAATTGAGGAATACTCTCACATGAAAAAATATCTCAACCTCTAACTTCCTAAATCTCGTAACTCTAAACTCAACTGTAGTAAAATCAATATAACTGGAGGTGTATGATTCCGATTTATACTATCTTTATATCGTTAGAAAGCTAACTCAATTATCTACAACTTTCTGGAAATACTATTTTTCGAAATTCATAAAATAACTGGGTCAAAAATAGGTCGGAAGTTATAGTACCCTAAAGTTACAAAAAATCTATTTAGTTATCTAAATAACAACATAATCCACAAATATTTTAACTAACAATAAAATAACAAACTCTAATTCCCTAGGCTGATTTCGAACTTACTAAGCCCAAAATCATATTGGGCTTTTGGACTTTATGTAGGCTCTGTGACGCCCCACATCACTATGGCTGCTTTCTGGAATGATGACTATCCCTACAAACCAAGACAAGTCTTTCCAGCGTGCTTTGTCCTCACCCGCACACTTCCTGGGAAAACTTCCCGGGAGGTCACCCATCCCTAGATTACTCCAAGCCAAGCACGCTTAACCATGGAGTTCTCAAGTGATGGGCTACCGAAAAGAAGATGCACCTTCCTGATATAGGCAGTACCCATTAATCCATTTAAGCCATCTTCAACTGTGTAGTCCCATACCTACACAATCTTAGAATCATTACACTTGACCTTCCCCAGGCGGTGTGGGATTGCACAGCTTACCCAGTCTTTCCCCTTATGGATCACGGGATTCTGACTGTCACAGGCTCGATCCATAACAAATAATATCATAATTAATTTATTCTTATGGAATCACCCCCTTTTCCACAAATAAGGCTACTAATATCATAAACCTATACTATACTATAATAATCATAACTACTAAAAAAAATTAAACCTTATGTTATAATTAATATTTCTTGACTATAGATTATACTTATAAAATTCATAACTATTGCTATGAGTTTCCAACTAAATCCCGGCTTGAACCAATATCCGCTAAAACTAACACACTATAAGCTATTACTACCTACTACTACTACTATCTAACTATGTAAAATTTCAGGACGCTACAATTCTCTCCTACTTAAAAGAATTTCGTCCTCGAAATTTACTTATCAAACATCTCGGGATACTGCTCCCTTATACATTCCTTCAATTCCCATGTGGCCTCTCTTTCTGTGTTATTGCTCCACAAGATTTTAACCACAGGAGCATTTTTGGATCTTAACTCCTTAGTTCCCTGTTCTAGAACGCGTACTGGCCGTTCTTCATAACTGAAATCTTATTCTTACTCTAGAGCCTGGTAATGGAGCACATGGCATGGATCAGATATGTATTTTCTCAACATCAATACATGAAAAACATTATGTGTTTCAGCTAATGATGGCGGTAAAGCCAACCGATATGCTACATGCCCTACTTTGTCCAATATCTCAAAAGTACCTATAAACCTCGGGCTTATCTTTCCTTTCTTTCTGAAATGCATAATCCCCTTCATCAGAGAAACTTTAAGAAAGACTTGATCGCCTACTGAAAACTCAACAGTCTGTCTCTTAGCGTCGACATAGCTCTTCCGGCGACTTTGAGCGGCAATCATTTGTTGTCTTATCTTTTCTAATGCCTCAGTTGCTTCTCTTACAGCCTCGGGTCCTAAATATCGTCTTTCACCAACCTCGTCCCAATGAAGTGGTGATCGACATTTTCGTCCATATAGCATCTCATAAGGTGCCATGCCTATCGTCGCTTGATAACTATTATTGTAAGAGAATTCTTTCAATGGAAGATACTTGCTCCATGATCCTGAGAAGTCTAATGCACACACCCTCAGCATATCTTCTAATATTTGTATGGTGCGTTCTGACTGACCATCGGTTTGAGGGTGAAAAGCCATACTTAGCTTTAACTTAGTGCCCATTGCACGCTGTAGACCTTTCCAGAACTTTGATGTGAAAATCGATCCTCTATTGGAGACTATTGTCTTTGGAACTCCATGTAGTCTCACTATCTCTGCCACGTAAAGATCTGCGTACTGCTCAGCACTATAAACTGTTCTTACCGGCAAGAAATTGAGCAGATTTTGTGAGTTTATCTACTATCACCCAAAGAGAGTCATGCTGCTTGGTGGTCCTTGGTAATCCCGTCACAAAGTTCATCGCTATATTTTCCCATTTCCATTCGGTAATCTCTAATGGTTGCAAGGTTCCAGCGGGTCTTTGATGTTCGTCCTTAACTTGTTGACATGCTTCCGTAACTCCGCCTACTAAATGTGTCAGCCACGACATTATCCTTTCTTGGATGATATAAGATCTCACAATCAAGTCCTTTACTAACTCCAGCCACCTTCGTTGCCTCATATTGAGCTCCTTCTACGTAAAGAAGTACTTCAGACTTTTGTGGTTCATATAGATTTCACACTTTTCTCCATACAAATAGTGCCTCCAAATATTTAGAGCAAAAACTACCGCTGCTATCTAAGTCATGGGTCGGATATCGCTGCTCGTACTCCTTTAGATGATGATACCCTGACCGCAAATCTATCTTCGAGAATACCGTAGATCCTTGTAGTTGATCGACAAGATCATATATTCGAGGTAAAGGGTATTTGTTCTTGATCGTCACTTTATTTAGCTCTCGATAGTCGATGCACATCCTCATACTCCCGTCCTTCTTTTTGACAAACAACATTGGTGCTCCCCAAGGCGAATAGCTTGGTCGGATGAAACCTTTGTCTAAAAGCTCCTGCAGTTGGATCTTTAACTCCTTTAGCTTAGTAGGCGCCATTATATAGGGAGCTTTTGAGATTGGTGCCGTCTCAGGTGCCAATTCTATTTCAAACTCAATTTCCCTAATCGGAGGTAATCCTGGTAGATCTTCTAAAAACAGCTCGGGAAATTCGCATACTATATGCACATCCTTTGGTTCAAACTGTGTATCTCGTGTTTTATCCACCACACTGGCTAGAAATTCTTGGCAACCGCTATTAATTAATCATTGAGCTTTGAGAGCTGAGATTATCAGTATGTGAGTTCGAGAAACTTCTCCTTTGAAAGTGAGCTGCTCTCCGCCTTCTGGTTGAAAGTTGACTTTCTTACCCTTACAATCTATCGTTTCCCCATGTTTTTCTAACCAATCCATGCCTAAAATTACACCATAATCCTTAAGGTCTAACTCGATCAAATCTACTGGTAATTCTTTTCCTTCGATTCTAACTACAACGTTACATACCCCTCTACTAGACAACATTCTTTCCCTCGAGGGTAACTCCGTGACAAACTTATCTCTAAAACGTTCGCATGGTCTATCAAAGCTATCAATCATATTCATAGAAACAAAAGAATGCGTAGCTCCTTAATCGAATAATACATTTCATAATTTATCGGAGAGAGTGACAAGACCCACTACCACAGTATTACTAGTTTCTGCTTCACCTCTAGTAAGAGCAAAAACTCTGGCTGGCACTAGCTTATCATCTTTCCTTTGATCCTTCAACTTTGGGCTATCCTTTTTAATGTTTCCTTCATCTCCACAACTAAAACAACCTTTCATCTTATATCGGCATTCTCCTGAATGCTTCCTTTTGCAGATAGGGCATTGGGGATATTCCACGTAAGGCTTCTTATTCCCGTTATTTTCTAATGCAGTCTTATTCTTCTTGTCGACTTTCTGATTTTGACCATCATCATGTTTCCATTTGTGGTCGTTATGATCATTGTTATTCTTTTTGGCGTCCCTTCTGGCCGCACCTTCTTTCCAGATTCTTTCTTCAGCCTGCTCAGCTTCCAAGGCTACCTCTAATGTTTCCGCATAAGTGATTATCCCCCGGATCAACTTCACGTCACGGGCTATCATAGGTTTCAGTCCCTTCACAAATCTTTGAATTCTTAGCGTCTCGGTGGGTGCCATGTCCGCCGCGAACTTAGCCAGCCTATCAAACTTCCTGGCATACTCCGTCATAGTCGAATTAACGCGATGAATTCGTCCACCCTTGTGGCTACAATCGCAGGACTATAGTACTTCTTGTTGAACACTTGGATAAACTCGTCCCAAGTCATCACGTTCACATCTCTAGTCTTTTTTACTATATCCAACCAGATGCGGGCGACCTTCTTTAGCAAGCTTGAAGCACATGAGACTCGATCTTCATTTCCCATCCGCATATGTTCTAGAATGAACTCCACTGATCGAAGCCATTCTTCTGCTTCTACTGGGTCTGACCCGCCATCGAAGTTCGGTGGTTGTTGTTTCCTAAAGCGCTCATATACCACCTAGTAGCGAGGTTCTGCCAATTGTAGTAATTGCACTAGAGGAACGACTTGTTGCACCACTTGTTTTTGTTGTCCTAAATTTATTTGGAATTCTTCTTCCCTTCTCCTTAATTCTTCCCTAAGACGGGCATTTTTTCTTTCCAAGTTTATTCGAGCAGCAGTGGCTACTGGATCTTCCACTACATTAGGTGCTTCTGGCACTTTTGGGGCTACTTGAATTTCTTCATATGTAGGGGTGGCGGTTACTCTTCTTCCTCACCCCCTTCCTCTTCCTCGGGTTCTACCTTGGCCATTTAGTCTTTCGAATCTTCTTGGTTCATGCTCCATGCGTCTCTTCTTTTTTTCCCCAAAAGAGAAAATATGAAAAAACAAAACAAGTACAGGATATAACGTAGCCTATTGTACTACTGTCTATTAGGTCCATCTATCTATAAAACTACCCTATTACAATTAAGTCCAACTCGGGTAAATGGGCCTTAACAATTGAATCTTCCATGGAGGAGGGCTGGGTTCAGTATATAGTACCCACTAATAAGGCCCCCTAACTTCCACTTAGACCCAAAAGACAGGAACTTGAACCATTACTTTATTAATTGTTATTCATTTAATTAGATCCAATCTAATAATGCAAAGCAAATGAGCCTTCACAAATGGGCTAACCCATAAGAGAGGAATTTAAACTTTACACTTTCAATTGAATCCAATTTTCTTAACACTTACTAAACAATGAAATAATAACAAAAGCAAATAACATGATTTTTTTTTTTAAAAAAAAAAACTAGTAAAAATATTCTAAACAAGCATATAATAAATTTTAACGATCTGTTCTTATATGTGTCTAATCCTTCACATCGGATCCATTATCATACTCAAGGTTGGTATCCTTCTTATAGCTTTAACCTTTGTCCATTGGGCTAATTTATGAAAATAACACAAGAAAAATATTACAAAAAAATTTGGAAAACAATGTGTATACTTACTTAGTAACGAGTAGGTCCTTTGTAGCTATCGTGTGTATTTTGTGTGAACGTTCAGGACTAATATAGTCGTGGGCTCTAATACCATCTGTAACGCCCTAATTTCTCATAGATTACCAAGAACACAACGTTGGGTCGTAATCGTAAATATTGCTCTTTTATTGAATAAAAACTTAAAAATAAACTTTAAAATAAATACATGGCCATGGTTTTTCAAAAAATAACATAATTGTCTTTAACATAAAAATGAGCAATATTTAAATAAAACTTTTTTAAAATAACATGTTTTAATAAAATAAAAAAAATAGTCTCACTTGATCTTCCTCGACTATGTGGTCCCCAACGAATACATCACGAAACTCTTAGGTCCCACTCGCCGCCGGCCTTTCTAACCTTAATTTCCTGAAATAACAACATCATAAGGAGTGAGCTTCTAAGCCCAGTACGGAAAATACAAGCAAAGGTTAGTCATATAATCAAACATATCATAAATTCACAAAAGTCATACCAACACAAACCTCTAGATCATATCATAACTTAAGTCATAATTCTAAATCATAATCTATAAATCATAGGTCATACTCTAAGTCATAAGTCATAGGTCATAGATCATACATCATAGGACATAAATCATAGGACATAAATCATAATCATAACTATAGATCATAGGTCATAAATCATAATCATAATTGTAACTATGGGTCATAATGACAAGTCAGATATAATAAAAAGATAAGTGTTTATACACGAGTGGCAATTATGCCCCGGACAAAAGTCTGTCATACACCGGACATAGTTCTGTCATACACCGGATGAGGTTTGTCATACACCGGACAAAGTTCCGTCATAATGTTTTGGCAACCGAGCCTACCGGACATAGTCCATCATACATCATTAGACACCTTAGGTCCAGACACACTTACCCCTTTATTGTACCTGAAATGTTAGATCATACAAACATAAACCATTTCATAACTATATCCTAATACTACACTACCTAATTTTCCTTACCAAAAACTGAAATATTGGAGACAAGAGCAGGATTGGAACTCCTAAAACCAAACATAAAGAATGGTGAGTTTCTAAAGAAAAGAGATGAAAAAAAAAAGTAAAGCATCAAAGAAGAAACTTACTGAGAAGAACCTTAAATTAAAGAACTCAAACACCTTGGATAAACTAGAATCGTTCTTCACCTTGATATCGAAATCACATTATATCTCACTACCCAAGAGTTTACAAAGCTTAAGATGGTAAAGCTTTTATCCCAAACCATAGTGTTTCTCTCAAGAATAATCTAAGCAGATTGGAGGCTCTAAACTGTGCTTGAAGAATGAATAAAATGGCTGAGTGAAGGGTCCTATTTATAGAGTTTGAGGAGTGAAACTATCCTATTAAAAAAATACTTAAATCCTTAAATAAATATAATTATGACAAGTGCCATGCTCTTAATGGTTCTGGTAGGTTCTAGAGTTTCTAGATCTTTCTTTTATTTAAATTTATATCTTTAAAAAAATATGATTATGACAAGTGTCATGCTCTTAATGGTTATGGAAGGTTCTAGAGTTTCTAGATCTTTCTTTTATTTAAACTTAATTAATTTCATTCTAACTATAATCTAAATTTAAATATAAATAAAATAGAATCCTAACTTCTGTAGAAAATATCTTTAAATTATCTTATTAATATTTTTATTAAATAATTGAGGAATAATCTAACATAAAAAAATATCCCAACCTCTAACTTCCTAAATCTTGTAACTCTAAACTCACCTGTAGTAAAATCAATATAACTGGAGCTGTATGATTCTGATTTAGACCATCTTTATACTGTTAGAAAGCTAATTCAATTATCTACAACTCTCTAGAAATACTATATTTCGAAATTCATAATATAACTAGGTCAAAAATAGGTCGGAAGTTACAGTATCATAAAGTTACGAAAAATGTATTTAGTTATCTAAATAACAACCTAATCCACAAATATCTTAACTGACCATAAAATAACAAATTCTAATTCTCTAGGCTGATTTCGAATTTACTAAAGCCAAAATCTTATTGGGCTTTTGGACTTTATGTAGGCTCGATCCATAACAAATAATATCATAATTAATTTATTCTTATGCAATCACCCCATTTTCCACAAACAAGGCTACTAATATCGTAAACCTACACTATACTATAATAATCATAACTACTAAAAAAAATTAAACCTTATGTTATAGTTAATATTTCTAAACTATAGGTTAAACTTATAAAATCCATAACTATTGCTTTGAGTATCCAACTAAATTTCGGCTTGAACCAATATCTGCTAAAACTAACATACTATAAGCTATTACTACCGACTACTACTACTATCTAACTAAGTAAAATTCTGGGACGCTACAGTTGTACCTATACTTAGTTGTGTCGGAACACGCCATTCGCGTCACCCTAGTAAAAGGGGAAAAGAAGCACGAACAGCCAGTATACTATGTCAGCAAGCGGTTGGTAGAAGCAGAAACCCGGTACCAAGAAATAGAAAAATTAGCATACGCCATGGTGGTGGCCTCACGAAAGCTAAGGCCCTATTTTCACGCTAATGCTATTGAAGTGCTCACCAGCACCCCTTTGAGCCAAGTCTTGCATAAACCAGAGACTTCAGGAAGGTTGCTAAAATAGTCGACTGAATTAAGTTAGTTCGACATCACTTATACCCCAAGAATCTTAATCAACAGGCAGGTACTTGTAGACTTTATGGTCGAGTTTACCTACCGACCCCATGGAGAGGGAGAGATAGAGGAAAATGAACCGACTTACGAAGGAAAAGAAAAGCAACCTGAAGAATGGAGTCTTCATGTGGACGGAGCATCCGAGGGGCAGGAGTTGGCATAGTAGTGATGGGACCTGGGGGGGACAAGATGTATTGCGAAATAAGATTCGGATTTGAAGCTTCCAACAATGAAGCAGATTATGAAGCACTCATGGCTGCCCTGCGATTAGCCAAGAAGCTGAAGGTAACACATTTGCATGTTTTTAGTGACTCGCAATTCATTGTATTTCAGGTGGAAGGTGATTATCAAGCAAGAGGCCTAAAGATGGCTGCATACGTGGCCGAGGTGAAAGGGTATTTGGACCAACTAGAACACTATACCATAGAACAAATCCCAAGAGAACAAAACATGAATTTTGATGCTCTCGCAAGCTTGTCTCCACCCGAGATGGAGATATGCTTGAGTCCATCCCTGTGGAATACCTGTCGAAACCAAGTATCGCAGAGAGGGAAGTTCACATGGTCAACGTCCCCGAGGGTTCATGAACCAAACCCATCTTGAGGTACTTAAGCGATGGAACGTTGCCTAGACAAAAAGGATGCCCACAAGCTGGTTTACAAAGCCGCCTAATACACCCTAGTGTATGGAGTCTTGTATAAAAGGGGCTTCTCCACCCCGCTCCTCCGATGTATAAACAAGGAGGAAGTTGTGAAAGTTTAATGAGAGATACACAAAGGAGAATGTGGAAATCATGCCGGGGGCAATCCACAACAAAAAAGGCCATCCGACAGGGGTATTATTGGCCTACCATGGAAAAGGACGCGAGCGACTTCGCAAGGAGATGCGACAATTGCCAACAACATGCAAACGGCCCCAGATAGTCACCAAATGAGCTGGTGAGCATGACCAGTTCGTGGCCCTTTGCTGTGTGGGGGATCACCTTGATTGGCGTGTTACCAGCAAGAAGAGGAGGAGCAAAGTACGTGGTTGTAGCAGTGGATTACTTTGCCAAGTGGCTTGAAGCAGAGCCTCTAGTAAATATAATGGCTAAGAAAATCACCGCCTTCATCAACAAGTTTATCGTCTGTAGGTATGGGGTGCCCTACAAGATAATCTCCGACAATGGCACCCAGTTTTATGGAGGGTTGTTCAACGAATATTGCAGAGAAAGGGGGATCAAGAGGAGCTTTTCTGCCATAGTACATTCGCAATCCTATGGTCAAGTGGAAGCCATCAACAAGATCCTCAAGAAGAACCTGAAAATGAAATTGGAAAAGTTGAAGGGAGCCTAGGTCGAAGAACTGCCTAATGTTCTCTGGGCCTACAGGACCACCCCTGGTTTCACTACCGGAGAAACACCTTTCGTCTTAGCCTATGGATGTGAGGCAGTTCTTCCAATAGAGATGAAAGTCAATTCTTTCCGTGTACAAGCATATGATGACTAGGCTAACCACGCAGTGTTGGCTAAAAATTTGGACTTGTTGGAGGAGAGAAGAGAAAAGGCACAGCTAAGGTTGGCGACGTACCAACAGCGAGCCGCAAGTACTATAAATCAAGGGTGCGAGAGAGGGCATTCAGGGTAGGAGACCTCGTGTTAAGGAAAGTCCTGCCAAAAACTCATGACCCAAGAATGGGTGTACTAGGGACGAACTGGGAGGGACCCTACCAGGTTGCGCAGGTAGTGCCACCAAACACCTACAAGCTAGCACGTTTGGATGATACCATGGTACCCAGAGCGTGGAACGCAGAGCACCTAAAAATATACTATCAGTATGACCTCCATGTATGATGCAAGAATGCCTTTACTTTTTCTAAGTATGCAATGTCAGATTAAATAGTTAAGAATTAAGGAGGTTGTCTCAAAAGCCTCGATAGATAAAATACTGCCATGAGCACCTTTGTAATCTACCTATCTTTAACAAGAATATTTCATTTTCCATCCCTGTTGTTACTTTTTTTTTTAAAAAAACACCCATATAACGGATATGCACACATGTTGGGGATAAAACGACCAAAGTGCTCAATGAGGTAAATCCCACCGACCACTTGGGGGTAGGAAGGAGATATATATAAAAAAAAAATGATGATGAAAAACCCTGCAAGGCGTCCCTTGAATTCATAAGGATTAGCTACCCCTATAAATATCAAAGGAGTCGTAAGGCAGGTATACAAAAAAAAAAAAAAAGAACCTCGTAAAGCATCTCCTGGGTTAATGAGGATTAGCTACCCTCATGGATCTCAGGAGAGCCAAGAGACTCTGTAGAGGTAACAAGCCAAAGGTATTCCCTAAATTAATGAGAGGTCAGCACCTCCATGAGGAGTAGGGCTTCAAGGACAACGTCTGTCAATAAGTCTGGAGTGGCAGTCAAGCTGTCCAGCCAAAAAGGGTCCCAAAGGAGACCCTTGTAAAAATAGTACCATGCATATTGACGAGAAGGACGCTTCTCACATAAAATAACAAGAGTGCGCAAGAAATATATAAAAGGATAGCAAGAACCCAAAGGGTCAACATATCTTTACAAGCAGTCACGATGCACCAAAAGACATATGGCAAACACAGTAAAGAGGTCCCAAAAGGAACCCCTTTAGAGTAAAGAGGTGCTAATAAGAAGCCTAATCAGATAAAAGAACATAGTAGTGTTCTGTCACAAAACAAGAATAAACCATGAGAACTTGTCAAAGTTCCCTGTAAGAAGAAAATGACATGGAGAAACCTCACAGACACAACAATTAATTAGCGGTTACAACATAGTCAAAATATGTAGATATAAACTTCCCATGCAAGGGAGCAAAAAAGACAAGGCCAAAAAAAAAATTCATGATTTCCCGTTGCAAGCATTCCATTCGGCAGCCTTAGCAACGGCAGGATTTTGTTTCCACACACCATAAAGGGTGCGCTCCACCGATTTATACTCAACCTCCGCCAATTCAACCTCAAGAGCAACGATCTTCTCCCGTAGTGCCTCTGCCATGGCTTCTGCTCTCTTCCTACTCTTAGACAAAGAGGAAGCCTTTGCAACAGCTGCTTCTACCTTGAGATTGGCCTCAACAAGCTGCTTCTTGAGCTCCTGGATTTTAGCGGTCAGCTGGAATTTTTCCACCTCGGCCGAGGACAGATCTCTCGCTGAAGTTGTTAACTGCTGAGCCATGAGAGAAGTCTGCAAAAAAAAAAGGTGCACATATAAGAGGTCGAGGTATAGGAAATATATGTACAAGGAAGCACACTCACAATAAAATATCACAAGATACAAACTTACCCAGGTTGTGGACTACATAAGAGCCTCCCCCAGCTCAGTCATGTTAAAACTCTCAAGGCCCTCCACTCGGTCTCTGCGATATCCTCGGCAGCACGGGTAAACCTTTGTATGTAAGGAGCCGACATGTGGTTCACCCATGGCACCTCACTCGAACTAGGGATGCCTGAATGGATAGGAATAGATGACCCACTGGCTGAACGAGGCGGAGGACCTCCAGAAAGGTCGTAGCTAGAAAAGCAGGCGGGCACAACATTAAACTCATCATAAGAGGGCAAGACGAAATGCCCTGGATTGGGAAGCATAGCTCGCGAATGGGAGGCTACATCAGGATCCGCAGTAGCAGGAGACACGTGGGCTGGCCGCTTGGACTCAGGTGAAGGTTCATCTTGAACCCAATCTTCATCTCCATAAGAGGAGTTTGAGCTTGTTGGAAGGTCCTTTTTCTTTCGCTCCGTGACATGCCACAATAAATCAGAATCGGAGACGCCCAAGAGACCGTAGGCATTGAGGTTTGCCATAGTAAAGAGGTAAGTCGCCATCTTCTCTGTGATGTCAACCTTAGCCAAGTCCTCTACACAAAGAAGTTTGAGTAGATATTTTTTGAGGAGGGAGGTCTCCTGAACCACAAGGTCGATTGTCAGCTTAACATCGACGAAAGAGATAAACAAAAACAAAAATTGAAGAACCCTTCTTGACAAATGAATGAAAAGAGATACAGTGCTTTTTTGGAGAGGTACGGAAGTGCTCACAAACCGAGGGGCAGCCCATAATGAAGAAGAAATCCTGTTTTCCATGAACCAAGATTAGAAACACCACCCTCGATCAACGAGACTTGGGTGTTGGCCTTCTGCAGGAAATAGAAGCCCTTCGACTTAGGAGTCAGCATAAGGTTGTACATGAAGTGCACCTCCTTCACCGTTGGAGCGTGACCCACGTGTCTCATATACGCCATATATAGGAAGTAGAGAGTCAGCCAGCTACTTGGTGCTAGCTGGAGAGGAGCAAGCCCGAAGTACTTTAGTGCCTCTTCAAAGAACGGATGGAGAGGAATCGTGCCTCTCGCCTTCAATATGTGTTCACTGAACGGCATAAAACCAGGGGGTGGCTCATGTGCCCGACACGTAGGAGTGGGAACGTAGCATTGGAACTCACCACTTATATGTCACCTCCCTATCAGTTCCATTAACTTATTATCTGACATATGGGAGACAAGGGAAGCCGCTAGTAGGGGACCTGAATCTAGCTTCTCGGGCGCCACATTTCGACTACTTCTCTTTGACATATCTACATGACCAAAAGAAAAAGGTGACGTTAGTACTAGACATTTTACCTTCCACTTACATTCCTGCCATTGGCTGCCCGCGGGAGTTTTCCACCTAAGTGTTGGAGGCTGAAGCATTAAAAATAAATACTCTATGGACAATGGTTGAGGGGATCCAGAGGTGGCTTCAAAATCGCTATAGAAAGCTTCCTCATAAAGAAGAGAGCCAGGGAGTGAAGGTTCAGGTGGAAGGTTCCCTTCCATAAACGCCAGCTCCGTTTGTAAATATAGGAGACTCACTCTGAGACTAGCAATGTAGTCGTCAAGATCCCTAAGAGAAGCAGTCTTCGCACCCCTCAAAACACAATCTATCTCACTTTCAACAACCCAAATTTGTTGCCTAAGTGCGGTTAATTGCTCCAAATTATACATACATGCATTCCTTAAGATCTCGCGTGTGGTCTGATTTATCTATAGATGGCTCTGAATCCGACAAAGATAACTCTATCGGTTCAACACTAGGAGGTACGCTAGACGACCCGTCAAAAGCCATGTGACGACGTCTCATAACGAACACGAGTGTAAGTGTCTGAGGAAAGTGTACTACAAGACACAAATGAATAAACTCAAAATCCTTAGACACAAGTGCTCCAAATGACCAGCTACATGGTACAATGGAGGGTATACGTGCTAATGGGTGCAAATGCATACATCAGCTCACATGGTGTTCCGATCGAAGCAACCCTTCCCAAATAACACTGATTTAGACCCAAAGGACACAAGAAAGGGTGGAGGCATACCTTAAACAAGTGAAGTTGCACACTGTCCCAACCGCAAAAGGGTCAAAAGTGCGTGCCTACAACAAACGAAGGGGATATATATATATAAAATTATTTTTAGTCTCCAAGTATACTTACAAATATCTATATAAAAAAAAAAGAGAGAGAAAAGAAAAGAAAGACAAAGTTCACTTGTGGGGGATAGAACCACTCACCTCTTGGAAGTTTTGAAGACTAAAGAACCACTAAGCTAAGAGAAATGAATGTATTGATTACCTTTAAGGAGAAGGCCTATTTATAGGAGGCTCAAACTCATCCTAGCCATTGAATCCAACATTTAATCCATGGTTAAGAATGAAGCCTAACACTCGCATTGGGATCCACGAAGCGAAACGATAGGCTTACAATCAATTTTAGGGAATCATAAGGATCACCCCAAAGTGTGCTACTTCATACCACCAAAGAAAAGAAACAAACTAACACCAAATATGGTTTGGAGACACCGTACCGAAAAGTCTACCAGAGTGCCTAAAGGCCCTCTCGTAGACAGGGGGGCAAGTGTGGATGCTTAAAATTCCACAGCAGTAAAAGACCCGATCATGTCTAAAGCCCCATTGATCTCTCGAAGCGGTGCCCAGACGCTATGAGGGTAAAAACATAAAATAAATAATAGACTGGAAATGCATGACCATCACTAGCCGCCCTGCATAGGCTCACTTCGGGTGTGCCTCGTGCAAATTGGCCTACTCTAGGTGAGCCTCTTGCAGACTTGTCTTCGGATGCACCTCGCTCACGTACCATGCCCCTCCATCGCCTCGCGCCCCTCTAGTGCCTCACGCCACTCTAGGCACCTCGTGCCCCTTCAAGGCCTCACACCCCTCCAGGCACCTCAGGCACCTCATGCCCCTCTAGGCGCCTCACGCACTGCCAGGGCCTCGCACCCCTTTAAGCACCTTGCACCCATCCAGGCGCTTTGCAAGGCCCAAACGCCTCACCATGTTACACCGAGTGTGGCAATGCCGCCCATGTGCTTGGAACGCCTCACCTGTGTGCAAGAGCACACAAGGGCCTTAGGAGAGCCTTGCATAGTAAAGACTTCATTGCCACATCACATGTCATTCGTGCTAGGTCACCCAAGTATACGAGGAGAACTGGTAAAGGCATCCCACACTTAGCAAAATATTAGAAATCTATGAAAGAAGTTATATTTTGGATGTGTGAGGATAACCATCAAGGACAAAGTACGGGTGCAGGTACAGGTTGTCTGGCCATAAGGAGGCTAGAGGCATGACCATCGCATCCGTATCAGGCAAGTAGTGGAGGTACAAGAATGGTACATATCAAGGAATCCCCAGGCAAACTTATGAGGTTTGTACCCAACAAGTAGTGGAGGTACAACATCATACCAAGGCAGAGTACTTCTGCAGACCCCTAACACGTGTTGTAGTCGACCACCACTACCACCTGCACCACGATCACCTACAGCCTGGATATGCAGTGCTTTGTCCATTTAGGACCACAATGTACTAAGGGCCATAAGAGCCCACCTATAAATAAGGCCTCACTCCATCATGGAAGGGGTTGGAAAATTCTTGTAATGCCAAACTATTCAAAGAACAATATACATGTTCTCTTCCATTACTCTTCTGCATTTTTTTCTCTAAATCTCCATAAGTTTTTCTAAGTTCATATGTTTCTGGTTAAGTCTTTGAATTTTCTGACCTTAATTCGTTGATGAGTTCTCACCATCAACAGTTTGGCATCGTTTGTGGGAAGGATAAGTGTCAATCCACTGTTCTTCAATTGATTTTGGTAGTGAAAGATGCCAAGACGTTCTAAGCATTTGAGAGAACCACGAGAGGTTAAGGTCCGCCTGGACGGAGATCAGTTGAAAACCTTCATGAGGAACCCTTCACCACCTAAAAATATGGATGCACCAAAGGAGCCCAGGGCTCTTGAAGATGAAAGGGAGGCTTCATCCCCAGCTGTCCAGCTCGATGGAGACCGTCCAAGACCAACAGTTGCCCCTACAGGTGGCGTAGGAGTGTTTCCTCCCTGGGCCACTGCAAGTGTCGAACTCCGACCAACAAGATCCGAGTCCTTCAATGCGCAGACCCGACAAGAGTCCCTTAGTACATTCCATAAACTTGAGCTCTAGGACTTGATTATTTGAAGATGAGATACGTGAGTTACACCGAAAGAATTAAAGGCTAGAAACCACCTTAGAAAATATGCAAGAGGTTTTAAATGGCCTGTTACATGGAAAATCAAGCATGCCATTTCCTAAGCGAAAGGATAAAGGCCATGAGGGAGGAGAGACCACAGCCCATGTGGATGGCAGGAGGACTCAACTCTACACTAGCAATACCCAGCCAAAGCAGCATGAACGTCCCGGGAAGGCGAAGCAACCTAAGAGGCCAGAGCGGAGGAACGACGCTAACTCTCAAAATGAAGTTGAGGTCACTTCAAGGGAAACACCCCCAGACTTGAGGGAAGAGCTCAACGAGAGAAGGACGGATGAGAGGACTGATCTCTTTAAAATTAACACGCAAGTATATGTGGTCAAATCAAGTAATATACGATAAGTAAAGTGTCGATCCCACGAAGAATGATATTAATTACCAATAATTAACTTTTAATTCTAATTGATTTAAATAATAATTTCAGAATTATGAGTAAAATAATTATTACTAAAATTAAGGAAATTATTAAGCACTAGAGAAATTCAGAGATAAAAATATGATTTAATTCAATGGATGTAAAAGTTAGGGTTTTAGTTTCATCAACCATCCACTTATGATTTCTGACCAATTTTCAATATTTCTTAATTCTATTGTGATAGCATATTACAACTATATATTATAGTCTTGCTAGGATCTATAATTCTCTACAACATATTATTTCCTACATCTCTGTGGTAAATCAACATAGTGCAGGCTTTAAACACGTAATCCCTGAACTACACAATTCATAGAAGTACTTCCGTCTAATATAAAATTGTGATTATCTACCTATAGCATAATTAGCCTTCTCTTTTCAAAGCATAGGTTAAAATCATATAAACATGTAAATGGTGATCAATCATTCATAAGCATTACGCATAAGATAAATAATTCACAGTGGGAGAAAGAAATTCAGAAAAATTGCATTGAGAAATCTAAAGCTTCAAGGAGAATCCACTAACACCCTAATAACAAGATTAGTTCAAAACAAACATAATGAAATCAATCAAATTAAATATAAATATAAAAATAAACTCAAGAATAGAGAGAATAAAGAAGAGATCAAGAAATCAAATTCTCAGATCTTCAATGTTCTCCCAAGTCTCTAGTAATTTCTGAACATCAAAAATTAATAATTCCCCCTAATTAACTCTTAAAAATGTATTTAAATAGAAACCCTAAAACTGTTTTTCAAAATAAATGATGATTTCTCCCTTCTGATAACCACGAAAAAAATACCTGTGTCGCGGCCCTAGTAATTAAGTGCCACGTTGTGCCTCTCTGAATTTGCGAAAACCCGGTCTCTGACTCCAGCAAGGGCCGCGGCCCTTCACCCATGCGCCGCGACCCTTGAAAATTCCAGAAAATGGTTCTCTTTGTTTTTCCCTTGCGCCGCAGCTCTTCATGTAAGCACCGCAGCCCTTCATATTGACCCCAAAACTTATTTCCAAAGCTCCAAAATGAACAAGTCTCTCTGCGTATGAATCCTCAACTGTCTTCTTGTCAACTTTTAGCATAAATTTCAAAAATTGTTATGATTTTTCATTCATTTCCACAACTCCATGTTTCCTTATTATATTTCCTGCAAACATACCAAAACAAGCGTAATACCGCATAACATTCCACCAAATTGACTCAAACTTACCCTAAACACAGGTTAAAAACTATGCTGAAAACTGACTCATCGAATTCCCCCAAACTTGACTTTTACTCGTCCTCGAGGAAACTAAAGCAAACAACTCAACTAATGAACAAAAACACAACACACACAAATGAATCAAGCCAATAACAATACTAAGCCTCAAGCTATGACAAACAACTCACTTATATAATCTTCAAGGAACTTAACTTTTAATCCAGAATTTCAGTTAAAATACTTATTCCATTCAATTAAACAACAAAAATAGCAGCTCTCAAAATCATGATTAACAAATAACATGTAATTGAATTTATTTATGCTCACTAAATTTCCACTTCAATCCAACAACCAAATAATATCCCATAAGCTTGCTACACTTGCTAATCTCCACTATTGTAGACAAAACATGCTCAGAAATCAATAGGTCTTTTCAAGCTTATAATTGAATGGCTTACGCAGAGGTGGATGAGAAAGTCATTTAAGCTCAAAATGTACCATGAACACTAACCAACCAATTCAACCTTTAATACAAATCACAAGCTCAATCCCAAAGTTTCCAATATCTTATCATTTTGAGAGAAATTGCATAATAAAAAAAAATTCATATATAACATTACACTCCCCCAAACTTATTCCTTGATAATACAATTTGGAGTGTAATGATTTCTCAACATTGTATATATATTTTTTTCCTCTTTTTTTTTTCCTTTTCTACTTTTCTCTTCTTTCTCTCAAAATATATTTTCTTCATTGTTGACACAACTTGTCATACATAACCTCCTATTACAAATCAATCCCAATTACTCCCAATTATCGTTCCTATGCTCATGGTACATTCATGGAAAGAAAAATAATAATTAGGTTCTCAAGTTATAAGGTTAAAGAAAATGTCAATCAATAAAAAAAAAATCAATTTAGGCTCAAAAATGGGTAACTAAGGATTTAATACATCAAGGTTGGTTTGAAAGGCTCAAACAGTTCAAAAAAAATGCCTAAATCATTTTTCTAAGCATGCATGTGATCTAGGATTTCGCCTCAAAAAGCAAGCAAACAAGTTCTAGGATAAACCAATTTCAATCTTCCCTTCCTATTTTAAATTTAGCAAGCATAAATTTTATTCAATCACGTATAATTTATCAAAATCATGATTAAGCTCTCAATTATTTAAGTGTTTAAGAAAAATAGAACATAATATTCAACCAAGCACACAGATTTTTTACAGTTTTATTCCCATTCAATTTACACAGCTCGTCATTCAATCATATTATCATTGGCTAATCATTTTCTACTTGATTCAACTGACACCCTAAACAACTTAAATGAAACACAACTAACACAAATTAGACATAATCAACACAAAACAAGATAACACAGACACAACAAACAACAATAAATCTCTTCCCCCAAACTTAATCTAAACATTGTCCCCAATGTTTGTTTTAAAAAATAAAATAAAAGTAAAGAAAAAGAGACTTACCATAAACATTCAAAATGGTGGAGGCGGTGGCGGTTGATAAGGAAAAAACTGAGATGGTAGTGGGAATGGAGCTACGTCTTCATTGTTTCGAAGGGACCACCGATTTACCAACGCATTGAGCTGGTCCACGTGAGCGATTTGATACTCACTTTGCTGCGCCAAATACTGCTGCATGTGCTGATTTTGAGCAATCTGATAATTGTTCTGTTGAACCAAATAGTGGAATTGATTCTACATCTTCTTCTTATATGGATCAAAAGTACCAGCTTCAGGCTGAATAGGTGGCTGTACAACTGGTACCTCAAGCCTAGGCTCCTCAGATTGAGTACCCTCTAAGTCTGCTTCATTATCCTCATCTTCTACATCATTAATTCGCTGTCTCTTATCAGTGGCACGCAGTCGAGGTGGTGGTGCTTCTAAGGAAGGTGGTTCATAATTAAGCACTCTATTTTTAGAAATTGCAGACATAGGCTTCCTAACTACGTCACTTCCAAACATAACAACTCCATATGTACGGCATAAATCAGTGATTAACGAGCCATGTCCTAATCCTGCCGTAGTAGTCAACATGCTAATATATTTCATACTTTTCCTAATAATGCGGCCCACATCAATAGTCATCCCAGTCATAATGGCATACACCAATAACAACCTCTCCTTATTGATATCCGACATGTGAGTAGTCGGCATTAGTCGTGCACTCACAAAATGCACCCAAGCCTAAGCCACATGATTCAATTGATAACGCCAAAGATACTTTGGAACACCACCAACAATAGTAAAACAAGCTCCTGGTATACTCAAAGTTTCAGCCACCTCTATCCAATTAATATCATCCCCATGAGCCCATTGATGATACTCATCATCCTCTTGTTCATACGTTGGCATGTTGTACAAAACAACAATAGTATTTATACCTACAGGAACTTGGACACCTCTCACAAATACTTCCATATTTTTCATCTCAACATAATTTGCATAAAATTCTAAAACCACCGAAAAATTGGCATGACTTAGATCCTCCGCAGCAAACATAGCCCAACCCCTTCGTTGAATTTCTCCACAAATATCTTCATAAGTAGAAATTTCACAGGGTGATTCAGTATACTCAAAACCTCTCTCACTTATCACCTTTCTCTTATGTATCCTTTTATACCGATCAAAAGCTGCCTTACTCACAAATTTTGTAGCATCATATTCTGGTGGCTGTTCAGGTTCCTTAGAAGAAGATGATCTATTTGTGTTCCTAGAGGATGATGCCCTAGAAGGATTTCTTTTAGGTCCCATAATATCCCACTAAGAATTTGACAGCACCTCCCCTATATTTTCAATATTCCCCAAACTTCACAATGTATTTTCAAACAATTCAAAATCTCAATACAATGCTTCTCAATTCACACAATAATCTCAAAACTATAATCCCTTCAATAATGTCTTCAATATAAGGAAATAGCCCAAAAAAAATTCAAATATTTGTAGAAACACTTACTTGACTGTGATAGACTCCTCTTGAACCCTTCAATTGCACCAAGTAAACATTAAATCACCATTTGAACTCCAGTGGATAGAATTTGAAAAATAAGGGTTTGAAGGTTTTGGGAATTAGGGATTTCTATACCAAATAAGGAATTTGAAGGAAAAAGAAATGTTTGGAGGATAATATATAAGGATTTAAGGTGTAATAGGGAATTGGAGAGAAAATTTATGGGTTAAAAGAGAGAAAATTTAGAGAGAAAATTGAGAGAGAATTCTTGAAATTTTTCAAAATGGAAGAAGTGACAAAAATGGAAGAGGGGAAACCCTCTTAAGGCCTCGGATCCCACATGCGCCGTGGTGCGCTCCCTTAAGCACCGCGGCCCGTGTCAAATTATTTTTTCAAAAATATTTTTTTTTCTGAGAACCCGATGAAGCGCCGCGACCCTTCACCCATGCGTCGCAGCGCTTGCTGCATGCCGAGCCATTGCACCCTCTCTGATTTTGTCAAGGGTCGTGGCCCTTGCTCCATCCGCCACAGCCCTCTCTTCAAGTTTCAACATTTTCATCATTTTCAGTTTTTTTCAATAGTTTTCACGATTTCCACAGTTCTATTACATTCAAAAATACTTAAAAATAAAAACTAAAAGAAAATAATATGTCAAGCCAAAACTAAAAAATAAAAAAAACTAAAAATTTTCATAAACTTTAAAACTTAAAACAAATGAAAATTAGAAATAATGAGATGCCTGTCAACTACGCTGTCGTTAACGTCATTTAGTCGAATGCTTCTTTATCTTCAGATGAAATTGGTTCCAACATCACCACGGACTTGCATTTTTCCACCGGACCCTCCAAGTAATGCTTCAACCTCTGACCATTCACCTTAAAATGTTCCATCTTCTCACTATGAACTTGCACTGCCCATAAGGAAGTTACACAACTACCGTGTACGGTTCTGACCATCGCGACTTCAATTTACCAGGAAAAATTTTAAGTCTGGAATTCATAGCAGGACTTTATCTCTTGGTTGAAAATCCTTCCTCAATATTCGCTTATCACGAAAGGCCTTCGACTTCTCCTTATAGATCTTTGCATTCTCATAAGCTTCATTTCAGAATTCTTCAAGCTCATTTAACTCCATAAGCTTATTCTGTCCCGCCATAAAGAGATCAATATTTAACTTTTTCACAGCCCAATAAGCTCTATGCTCCAGTTCCACTGGTAAATGACAAGCCTTACCAAACACCAATCAATAGGATGCATACCAATCGGAGTTTTGAATGCAGTGCGATAAGCCCAAAGTGAATCATCAAGCTTCTTCGACCAATCCTTCCTCAAAGTATTTACTGTCTTTTCCAAGATACCTTTTATTTCCCTATTCGACACTTCAGCTTGGCCATTTGCAATTGGATGATAGAATAACGCCTTTCGATGATGAACACCATAGCGAACACAAAGAGTAGTGAACCACTTATTGCAAAAATGACTTCCCCGATCACTAATAATTGCTCTGGGGGTGTCGAATCAAGTAAAGATATTTTTATGAAGGAATTTAATTACTTCCTTCCCATCACAAGTAGGAGTTGCTTCGGCTTCTACCCATTTAGAAACATAATCCACGCAAGCAAAATATATTTATTATTATACGATGATGGTAAGGGTCCCATAAAGTCTATCCCCCATACGTCAAATAACTCAACTTCCAAAATACCAGTCATTGGCATTTGATCTCTTCTCGATATATTCCCATTATGTTGACAACGATCACAACTTTTGACAAAATCATTAGCATCTTTAAATAATGTTGGCCAGTAAAATCCACTTTGCAAAACCTTTGTTGTTGTTCTTGTTCCTCCAAAATGACCACTGCAATGCAAACTATGACAGTGAGTTAAGATTGAAAACATCTCCTCTTCGGGCACACATCTCCTAATAACTTGATCATGGCAATGTTTATACAGAATAGGCTCCTCCCAATAATAATTCTTCACCTCTGAATAAAATTTCTTTAGTTGTTGCCTTGTCATCTCAGGAGGTATAACCTTAGCAGCCAAATAATTAACATAGTCTACAAACCATGGAACATCCTTGCAAACACTTGCTTCGAACAGCTGCTCATCAGGAAAAGCATCATTAATCTGAACTTCTTTATCAAGAGAATCTTCATCAACCTCCAATCTAGACAAATGATCGGCCACCAAATTCTCAGTACATTTCTTATACTTAATTTCCACATCAAATTCTTGTAACAACAAAATCCACCGAATAAGACGAGGCTTGTAATCTTTCTTGGTCATAAGATACTATCGTAAAATGATCTGTGTAAACAACCACCTTATTCCCAATCAAGTACGACCGAAATTTATCAAAAGCAAACACTATGGCCAACAACTCCTTTTCTGTAGTTGCGTAATTTATTTGAGCATCATTCAAGGTACGACTTGCATAATAAATCGTTCTGAATACCTTGTCAACTCTTTGTCCCAACACTGCCCCAACCGCAAAATCACTGGCTTCACACGTCAATTCAAATGGTAAATCCCATTGAGGTGCAACAACTATAGGTGCCGAAATCAATTTCTCCTTAAGTATCCTAAAAGCTTGTTGACACTTCTCATCAAAATCGAACGTAACCCCATTCATTCATTAAAAAAGTGGACAGTGGCTTCAAAACCTTGGAGAAACCTTTGATAAACCTCCTATAAAATCACGCGTGACCTAAGAAACTCCGTACTCCTTTTACTGAAACCGGTGGTGGAAAATTCTCTATCGTAGAAATTTTAGCCATATCTACTTCAATGCCTTTCTTAGAAATCTTATGCCCCAATACAATTCCCTAATTTACCATAAAGTGGCACTTTTCCCAATTAAGCACCAAATGCGACTCTTCACACCTCCTCAAAACCATCTCCAAATTAGTCAAACACGTGTCAAAAGAGGACCCATAAACGGAAAAATCATCCATAAAAATTCCAATCCCCTTCTCAACCATGTCAGAAAATATTGCCATCATACACCATTGAAATGTGGTTGGTGCATTACATAACACGAATGGCATCCTTCTAAAAGCAAAAGTCCCATAAGGACATATAAATGTTGTCTTCTCTTGATCCTCCGGTGCAATTACAATTTGATGATATTCTGAGTACCCGTCTAGAAAACAATAGTAGTTATGCCCTGCCAACCTATCCAACATCTGATCAATAAAAGGCAAAGGAAAATGATCTTTCCTAGTTGCCTTATTCAACTTTCGATAATCTATACAAATCCCCCAACCCGTCACAGTCCTTGTTGGAATCAGTTCATTACTTTCATTCTTCACCACAGTCATACCACCCTTTTTAGGTACTACTTGCACTAGACTCACCCAAGCACTATTAGAAATAGGGTAAATCACTCCAGCATCTAACCATTTCAAAATCTCTTTCCTCGCCACTTCTTTCATTTTCGGATTAAGTCTTCATTGAGCATCAATAGTCGGTCTCGCATCATCTTCCATGAGAATTCTATGCATAACTATCGATGGGCTAATTCCTCTTATATCAGCCAGAGTCCACCCTATAGCAGTTTTATGAGCTCTTAACACCCTCAACAACTTATCCTCCTGTACTTCTGAAAGAAATGATGAAACTATAATCGGAAGAGTCTCTTTTTCCCCAAGATAAGCATAATGGAGATGGTCTGGTAAAACTTTCAGTTCTAAAACAGGTGGCTTCAGAATCGATGGTAATGGTATTTCCGGTCCCTCACCCAATTCTTCAAATTTCTTATGGTTCCATGGCTCAGATGATTTTATCCACTTCAAATAACTCATCGCTTCTTCATTTTCCTCACCATCTACATCATCAACTATAAGACTTAATTCAAGAGGATCCTCAATTAATTCTTTTCTTCCTACTACTTCTTCTACCACATCAACTGAGAAACAACTATCACTTGCTTTAGGATAAGTCATAGCCTTAAACATATTAAATACTACTTCTTCCCCTTGAACTCTAGGCTTTAACTCTCCTTTTTGCACATCTATCAATGCTTGCCCAGTTGCTAAGAATGGTCTCCCCAAAATAATAGGAACATTTTCATCCTCCTCCATATCTAGAACTATAAAATCAGCTGGAAATATAAACTTATCCACCTTTACCAATACATCTTCTATAATACCACGTGGATGCTTCACAGATCTATCAGCCAGCTGCAATGTTACTGTGGTTGGCCTAGCTTCACCCAAACCAAGTCTACGGAATACTGACAAAGGCATTAAATTAATGCCACCAAATCACAAAGTGCATGCTTACATTCAAACTCCCCAATCGTGCATGGAATAGTAAAACTCCCAGGATCTCGTAACTTTTGAGGAAGTTTTCTTTGCAAAATTGCACTACATTCTTCCGTTAATGCCACCATTTCATAGTCACCCATCTTTCTCTTATTAGAAAGAATTTCCTCCATAAACTTTACATAGCTGGGCATCTGTTCTAATGCTTCTGCGAACGGTATATTTATATGTAGCTTCTTGAACACCTCTAAAAACTTTGCAAATTGTTTATCTAAATTTTGGTTACGAAGTCTTTGTGGATATGGAATTCTAACATGTTTCTCAATACTCACAGGTGGAGTCTCCTCTTCTTTCTTAAGGTCTTCAGTAACCATTTCATCATTAAACTTCTTTTCTTCAATACCTTGTGTATTTCCCTTCTGACCTTCTTCTTCTTCTGACTGATTCTTAGTTGGCCCTTCATATCTCATTCCACTCCTCAAAGTAATAGCTTGGCACTGTTCATTAGGATTAACTTATGTAGTGCTAGGAAAATTTCCTTAAGCTCTATTAGTCATTAAAGTAGCCAATTGCCCTATTTGAGTCTCCAAACTTCTTATGGACGCCCTGGTTTCAGTCATGAATTAGTTATGTACATTAGGTTGAGGTTTAGCTAGTTTCATTGGCATTGGGTGAGGTGGTTTATTTTGTGGTTGATAATATCCAGGTGGACGGTTTTGGTGTGCATATTGTTGTGGATATGGTGGTCTATTTTGGGCAGGTTGATACTGTGGCTGAGGTGGAGGATAAGGTTGTAAAGTATTTTGATTGTTAAACCAGGAGAAATTAGGATTATTCTTCCAAACTAGGGTGTAAGACATGGAATTGGGGTTATTAGGTTGTCTTTGGTAATTTCCTATAGCTTGTACTTCTTCCATGGGCATGTTATTTATATCTATAGCAGGGCATTGGTTGGGTTGATGAGTTGTACCACACACTTCACAAAGGTTTTGAATTTGCATAGCTTCAGATGGGAGTGCAGTCTTTTGTAGTTGCTTTGTCAAGGCTGCTACTTGAGCTGTAAGCATGGATATAGCATCCAATTCCATCATTCTAGCCACCTTCTTTGGTTGTCCCCTTTCAGTTGGCCATTGATAATTATTCATCGCCATCTCCTCTAATAGCTCATATGCCTCATTAGCACTCTTACTCATAAAGGCACCTCCCACTGCGGCATCTATAATTATCCTAGTGCTTCCATTCAACCCATTATAAAAATTATGCACCAGCATCCACTTTTCTATTCAATGGTGTGGACACTTCCTTAACAACTCCTTAAAGCGCTCCCAAGAATCATACAGTGACTCTCCATCCATCTGATAAAAATTATTAATTTATCCCCTCAATTTTGCAGCCTTCCCTGGAGGAAAGAACTTGGCAAGGAACTTCTGAGCTAACTCCTCCCGTGTAGTGATAGAATTTGCCTGTAAAGATATCAGCCAACTCTTTGCCCTGTCCCTTAGTGAAAATGGGAATAACCTCAATCTTATAGCATCATCACTCACCCCATTCATCTTGAACGTTGCACATAACTCCAGAAAATTAACTATGTGTAAATTGGGGTCCTCCATTGGCATACCTCCAAACTGAACAGTTGACTGAACCATTTGAAGAATTGCAGGCTTAATCTCAAAATTGTTGGCACCAATTGTTGGAGGTCTAATGCATGAATGCACTCCTGTAACAGTAGAAAGTACATAATCTCTCAAAGTTCTTGGGCCTTGCTCCCTAGGAACTTCTGCAGCCCCTTGACCATTATTAGCACTGTTTCCCAAATTGTCAGCCATGATAAAATCCAATCTCCTTTTTATTTTCTGGTTCTGTCTCCACGTTCAATTTCCTGATCTATTGGTATAATCTCATTTTGTCTATTGCTTCGCATATACCAAAAATTTATGGAACACAATAAACCTTGATCTGAATATATGTTATACAAAACATAAAAAAAATAAAAAAAAACAAATCAAATTAGAACAAAAATTAACTTTATTGATATTAATAAAAATAGTCCCCAGCAACGGCGCCAAAAACTTGATCTCTTTAAAATTAACACGCAAGTATACGTGGTCAAATCAAGTAATACACGATAAGTAAAGTGTCGATCCCACGAAGACTGATATTAATTGCAAATAATTAACTTCTAATTCTAATTGATTTAAATAATAATTTCATAATTATGAGTAAAATAATTATTACTAAAATTAAGGGAACTATTAAGCACTAGAGAAATTCAGAGATAAAAATATGATTTAATTCAATGGATGTAAAAGTTAGGGTTTTAGTTTCATCAACCATCCACTTATGATTTTTAACCACTTTCAATATTTCTTAATTCTATTGTGATAGCAGATTACAACTATATATTATAGTCTTGCTAGGATATATAATTCTCTACAACATATTATTTCCTACATCTCTGTGGTAAATCAACATATTGCATGCTTTAAACACGTAATCCCTGAACTACACAATTCATAGAAGTACTTCCATCTAATATAAAATTGCGATTATCTACCTATAGCATAATTAGCCTTCTCTTTCCAGAGCATAGGTTAAAATCATATAAACATGTAAATGGTGATCAATCACTCACAAGCATTAAGCATAAGATAAATAATTCACAATAGGAGAAAGAAATTCAAAAAAATTGCATTAAGAAATCAAAAGCTTCAAGGAGAATCCACTAACACCCTAATAACAAGATTAGTTCAAAACAAACATAACAGAATCAATAAAATTAAATATAAACATAAACTCAAGAATAGAGAGAATAAAGAAGAGATCAAGAAATCAAACTCTCATATCTTCAATGTTCTCCCAAGTCTCTAGTAATTTCTGAACATCAAAAATTAATAATTCCCCCTAATTAACTCTTAAAAACATATTTAAATAGAAACCCTAAAACTGTTTTTCAAAATAAATGACGATTTCGCCCTTCTGATAGCCACGAAAAAATACACGCGTCGCGGCCCTGGTATTTAAGTGTCGCAGCGCGCCTCTCTGAATTTGCAAAAACACGGTCTCTGACTCCAGCAAGCGCCGCGACCCTTCACCCATGCGCCGCGGCCCTTGAAAATTCCA
The DNA here is from genome assembly GCF_963169125.1 of Humulus lupulus. Taxonomy (NCBI): domain Eukaryota; kingdom Viridiplantae; phylum Streptophyta; class Magnoliopsida; order Rosales; family Cannabaceae; genus Humulus; species Humulus lupulus. The sequence continues at coordinate 131,513,598 of NC_084799.1, forward strand.
GAAAATGGCTCTCTCTGTTTTTCCCTTGCGCTGCAGCTCTTCATGTAAGCACCGCAGCCCTTCATATTGACCTCAAAACTTATTTCCAAAGTTCTAAAATGAACAAGTCTCTCTGCGTATGAATCCTCAACTATCTTCTTGTCAACTTTTAGCATAAATTTCCCAAATTGTTATGATTTTTCATTCATTTCCACAACTCCATGTTTCCTTATTCTATTTTCTGCAAACATACCAAAACAAGCGTAATACTGCATAACATTCCACTAAATTGACTCAAACTTACCCTAAACACAGGTTAAAAACTATGCTAAAAACTGACTCATCAAGGACCACACCTCCTGTGGCTCCCTTGGAAGACAAAAGGAAAGGAAAGGCCAATCCATCCAACTTGAGAGACTCCTTGAACAAAAGGAGACAAGACTTAGATACTGAGATGAGGAGTCTACGAAGCAAGATAATCATCGTGTCTGGGGGGCACGCTACTGATGATGAGTTTGAATACGAATCACCCTTCACTAGAGAAATCCAAGACATGTGGCTCCTAGCCAACTTCAAAGAGCCTCACATGACCCCTTACGAGGGCAATACAGATCAAAAGTACCATCTTGACTTGTTCAATGACCTAATGAAGTTAAGGGGGATTAATAGCTGAGCCAGATGCCACTGCTTTGTTGTCACGTTAAAGGGTCATGCATACAAGTGGTTTAAGAGACTCAGGCCAGGGTCCATCAGGTCTTGGCAACAATTTTCGGATGCCTCGCACGTGCGTGAGACCACGTGAGGGCCTTGCTTAATAAAGACTTCATTGCCACATCACATGTCTAGAACTGGTAAAGGCATCCCACACTTAGAAAAATATTAGAAATCTATGAAAGAAGATATATTTTGGATGTGTGAGGATAACCAACAATTAAAAGGTACAGGTATGGGTACAGGATGTCCGACCATAAGGAGGCTAGAGGCATGACCATGGCATCCGTATCAAGCAAGCAGTGGAGGTACAAGAATGGTACATAGCAAGGACTCCCCAGGCATGCCTATGAGTTTCGTACCCGAAAAATAGTGGAGGTACAACATCGAACCAAGGAAGAGTACTTCTGCAAACCCCTGACACGTGCTGAAGCTGACCACCTCTACCACCTTCACCATGATCACTTACAGCCTGGATACGCAGTGCTTTGTCCCTTTGAGACCACAATGCACTAAGGGCCATAAGAGCCCACTTATAAATAGGGCTTCACTCGATCATGGAGGGGGTTGGAAAATTCTTGTAATGCCAGACTATGGTCCCGGGCCTCACTCCATCGTTCTGAGCTCTTAGGTTTAAATCCCTGAGCCTCTCTGAGCCTAAAAACCAACCTAGGCTATGGCTGCCTAGGCGGGCTGCGACCTAACCCTAAGGGTCGCAGCGCGCCTCAAGTCAAAGGCACCAGCCTCTTGCTTCAGGGGGAAGGCGGGTCGCGACTTGCCACCTAGGGTCACGGCGCGCCCACAAGTTAATGATCCCTCAAGGCCTTCTCGGGCACGCGGGCCGCAGCACCCATGAACTGGGTCACGACGCGCCCTTGTGAACCCAAAATTCCCTAGGTTTCTTAAACACTTTCCCAGCTCAATTCAACCTAAAATCCCTTGCAACCTTCAACCAATCCCAGAACCGAGTCTAGGACTCTTAACCACATAGTTTAGGGATAATAACTCACCCCAAAACCTACTAAAATTACCACCCCAAATCAGAACTCAATCATCATCTAAAAATCGGTCTAAACTCAGCCTAACAATATGATTCCTAGCAGAAACAAAACATAATTATTACCTCATTTTAGTAGCTTGAATCCCCGAGATTTTCTTTGGCTAACCCTAGCTTAATTTCCCAAATTTCTCTGCTGAATTCCTTGAGTTTTCTCCTCCAAAGCTTCAAAGTTCACTTAATCTCTAGAAAGGGAAAGGGAGAACGTGTAAGAGGGAGAGGGAGATGGAGAAAGTGTTTGAGAGTATTCTGATATGTTCCACTAAGTTCTGATCACTCCAGCCTAAGTCTAACTCTTCCCATTTTATGTCTTTTATTAAAATGACCAAAATGTCGCTTATACTAACCCAGCCTCCTATTTTCCCTTAGGTGTAAAATGGTCATTAGCCCCGATTCCCGCTAATTCCTCGAGTCATCCTACCGATTCCCAATTAATCCCAACATGCGTAACTAATCACCAAATGCTTTACTCGTTACCCAATAAATCTCAAGTATATGTTAAGTTTCCCAAAATACCACTAGGCTCACCCCGAGCCGGGTATTAAACCTTGATGTGACTATTTCGCTAATACGCTCACTAGGATCGCCTTGAGCTGTATACTACAAATATATCCACATAATAATGTGGTCTCAATCATTTAACACATATAATCACATTTATGCCCTTAACGGGCCAAGATTACAAATATGCCCTTATAAACAAAAATGGCCCCACATGCATATAAATATATTCATATTATCATATAAATCATACATGCGACATAGTCACACATTTAATCAATAAATCACACATATGTCCAATTATGCCCTCCCGGCATGCTAATCAAGGCACTAAACCCTATTAGCATTTTTGGGACGTTACAACTATCCCCTCCTACTGAAAATTTCATCCTCGAAATTTACCTGAATAACTTAGGATATTGATCCCACCTAGCTAACTCAAGCTCCCACGTCGCTTCCTCGACCTTGCTATTCCTCCACAACACTTTGACTATAGGGATTGTCTTGTTCCTCAAAACTTTATCCTTCCTATCTAGGATCTGAACCGGTCACTCCTCATACGATAAATCTGTTTGTAGTTCTAGATCCTCATATCCCAATACATGAGTCGTATCTGAGATGTATTTCTGAAGCATTGAAATGTGCAATACGTCGTGAACTCTAGATAATGACGGTGGCAGAGCCAATCTATAGGCTACCTACCCGATCCTCTCCATGATCTCAAAAGGTCATATGAATCTAGGGCTCAGCTTACCCTTTTTTCCAAATCTCCTCAACCCACGCAGTGGAAAAACTCACAGAAATACGTGGTCCCCAACCTAGAACTTCACATACCTATGCTTGGGATCAGCGTAGCTTTTCTGTCTCTCTGCGAGGCGAGCATTCGAGCTCAGATCTTTTTAATAGCTTCATTAGTCTTCTCAACCATCTCCGATCCCAAATACTTCTTGTAACGTCCCAAATTCCCTAATGTGGCTTAGTGCCTACATTAGGGGGCTAGGAGGGCCATAATTGATTTAATATGTGATTATGTGATTATATGCATGATTATGTGAGTTATATTATTATATGATGATAATTGCATGCACGTGGGCCCACTTTTTATTGGAAGGGCATTTTCATAATTTTGACTCGTAAAGGGCATAATTGTATATTTATGTGCATGTATGTGATGTATGGATGAGACCACAAGGAAACAAGTTAGCGGTTTGGTCATAATGGGGTTAATTACCAGGCTCGGGACGAGCGTAGGTGCAATTTGATGCTTAGTACATTACCGAGAATGAGCGGGTAATGGGATATGATTTATTAATTAATTGAGGATATTGGGAGTAACGGGAATTGGAGGACGTTAATTATGATTAACGGGATAGGTGGGAAATGACAGTTATACCCTTGGGTGGCTTTGAGGAATTAAAATGGCCCCAGGGGCATTTTGGTCATTGTGATCATTATATATGTTTAGCCAAGGAAGGTTTTAGATTACATAGGCAGAAACAACAGAGTTCCCCTCTCTTCTGTCTCTCGATCATCTTTCTCTCTTTCCTTCCATTGGATTTTTGAAGCTAGGCTGGAAGATTAACTTGAGGATTTAAGGCTTGAGAGTTTAGGCTAGTGATCAGCAACTGAAAACGGTTCAATTTTGGGATTGAGGTAAGGATTTTAAGTTTAAATCTCAAGTTTTTACTCCCTTTTTTAGATGGTTTATAAGTTTGATATTTGATTGTGTAATTAGGTGTTTGAGGATGTTTTAAGTGTTATAGAACTTGGGTTTTGTTGTTAGAATGGTGGTAATGTTGTGGTAATAATTAATTGTGATACTGGGATTGGTTTGATGAAGATTTGACTGAGTTGGAATTGAGGAAAATGCAGGGGAGGTGGGTTCCCGGGGTCAAGTCACGACCGAGTTCATACAAGTCGCAACTTGAATGAACCCCAGAGCCTCCCCTGGGCTCTATTTGGCAGGCGCACCACGACCCTCAGGGTCAAGTCGTGGCCCACCCCTGGCACCTAAACAGGGGGCTCTCTGTCTTGGGGCACGCCGCGAAACTTGGGGGCAAGTCGTGGCTGTAATGCCCTGAATTTCCTAATAGGGTTTAGGACCTTGATTAGGAGGCCGGGAGGGCCATAATTGATTTATCATGGTATTAAATGATCATATGCATGTTAATGTGAATTATATTATTATATGATGATAAATGCATGCATATGGGTATATTTATAATCATAAGGGCATTTTGATAATTTGGCCTGTTGAGGGCATACTTGTAAATTGGGTGCATATTGTAATTTGTGAATGAGTTTTTATTATTATGGAGATAAATTCGAGCTATTCGGCATGAGACGATCATAGATTATGAGTTAGCGGTTTTGTCATAACTGGGTCAAGTATTGGGTAATAAGAATGTTTATTTGATGATAAATTGGGAGTATTTGAGATCAGGATGGAATTCTGGAAGTTTTGACTATAATGTCCCCGGGGGTGTTTTCGGCACCCCGAGCCCTAGGTTTTATTTGAGGTTACTTAAGCTTGAAGTAGCTTGTCAGATAAGAACGTACGTTAGAAAATCTCTCTCTCTCTTCCCGATAGCCTATTTTACCGTTCGAAGCTTTCTTAAAGGAATTTCGAGTTCTAGTTGTTGGAATCAAGCGAGGGTCGAAGCATAGCGATCCTAGGAAAGATTAGAAGCTTCTTAACCTAAGTATTTGACGGAAAACAAGCCAATCAAAGGTAATCTAAGTTTGAAGTTTTGAGTTTCTAAAGTTTTTAAGCTTAGAATTGGACTTTGTAAATTGTTGAGTTTTTGGTTGGTTTGAACCTTGGGTATTGAGGGTTATGGAGTTTTGGGAAGCTTGGGAACTTTGTTTTGATGATTTGGGAATGTTTGGGTATGATTCTGGAAGCTTTTAGAAGTTGAAAATACGTTTGGGCATGGCCCAGGGTTGGGGGTCGCGGCCCTAGCTCGATGAAGAAGGAGAAGGGTTTTGACTTGGCTGGGCGCCGCGGCCCTTGGTGTTGGGAGCCGCGGCGCTTGCTTCAAAAAATTCTGGGGGTCGTGGCCCAAGGTCCTAGGGCCGCAGCCCTTGCCCTGTTTTCACCCCGTTTGCTCGTTTTGACCCCGGGATTTTAGCTATAGGCCTCGGGAGTGTTCCTACTACTTGGATTAGTTTGGATTGTTGTCCCAGAGGCTAGATTTTGGTTTGGTAACCTATGTTGATCATTTTTATTGATGGTATCCCATATTTGGTTATGATTAGGTGACCGCTAAGGGCTTAAAGGTTGATCTTTCTCAAGGGTTGTTCTTATATTGGTTCTAGCTTGAATCTAAGGTAAGAAAACTGCACCCTGTGTATATGTGACATGCATGGCTATTATTGGTGCATGTTGGATTGTTAAATATAATGCATATGATGCACGAGAAACATGTGATTAGGACATGCTTTACATATTGAGTATGATATTGTTTAGAGCTTGAGCCTCTGTGTTCGTGCATAGTCCTAATTGTACTAGTACATGTTAAGTTAGCATGCTAAATACCTTGTTTATGGATATTGGATATGTGATATATGTTTGGTGGCATGGCTTACTTGTGTGTGGCACTAACTTATTAGCCAGAATCGGCAATGGTGTTAGATCCATGTGTGAAGCTGTGATTTACTAGTCAAGTTCACAATGGGTTGAACACTGGTCGTGTTTTACTGACCTAAGAGTCAGAAATGGCATAAAGTCGTGAACGCCGAGCCAAATGAAGATTAGATCTAATCGATATCAGCAAAGAATGACTCATATGGGGTATTAACGCTGGACCAACCCTAAGGTCGATGAACTTATAAGCGCTTGGCTAGTCTGAGACTAGTTATTCAGAGCCAGGGCATATGGCCCGGTGACTGTTTGTCACATGGCTAGGGAACGATGTTCCAAGGTTATGACTGTAAGTCATGGGGAAGGTTATGTTGGTGACTAATCACCATGCACCTATCCTGTTCAAACTTATGAAGGTTCTTTTATCAGTTAAGCTCGAGTGACCCTAACGTCACATGGCTAGAGGGGGTTGTACCCACGTTGGTGACTGTTGCGACTGTCACCTATTTGTTTGGACTGAGAATCCTAGATGGTTATTACGATCATTGCTGATATTATACCATGCTTTATTGTGTTTTCTTGCTGGGCTTCGGCTCATGGGTGCTATGTGGTGCAGGTAAAGGCAAAAGAAAGCTGGACCATCCTTGAGTTGGAGAGCTTAGGTGATGAGGTGTACATATGCAGCTGCTCGTCCACCACGGCCGAGGTTGAGAAGGAACAAGGGTTAAACCCTGTTTTGCCGCATAGAATGGCCTGTTGTAAATATTTTCTTGTAGTAGACTCTAAAATTATAATTTTGGGATCCCAACATATATATATTATACATTCTAATGAAACATTACATCTTATCCAAAAAAATTAATCCCTAAACCGCTAATCATACTTAGTACATGATTTTGGCCAAATGACTCGATTAGCGAGTTTAGCACTGTTTACAAGGCACACCGTAACGGTCCCTGGAGTTTAGGGCATTACAGTGGCCCACCTGTCTTCTTTATGCCAGGTTGAGTTTTAACAAGTTTTAAGCGCGGGTTTTCGATTCTTAAGGCTCGAGATCGAATCTACTAACTGTTTTAGTAGGTTTCGAGGTCCCAAGAATTGGGTTTTAGTTCATGAACCTTTTATTACTCATTTTATTGATGGGATTTCATATTTGGTTATGATTAGGTGACCGCTAAGAGCCTAAGGACAGGATCATTCTCAGGGTCATTATTCATTTATTTTACGCTCGAACTTGAGGTAAGAAGATTGCACCCAGTATGTGACTTTGTGACATACATGATTATTGATGAGGCATGTTGAGTGCTCTATATATGGACATTGGTTGCATTGTGAATGCCTGGCAGGGTTGCTTATTTGTGAATGGCATGACTTATTAGTCAAAAATGGCAATGGTGTTTAGTACCGGTCGGGAAGTTCTTACTTATCAATCATGATCGGCAATAACACTAAGCGTTGGTCTCATAGAATTGACTTATGAGTCAAGAGCGGCATTAGCGTTCTAATCGCAGGCTAAAATGATTAGATCTAATCAAAATGAGCATTAAATGCTTGACTGACCTGTTGGTCGAAGAAAACTAAAACTCTTGGCTAATTTATGACTAGTTACTCAAAGCCAGGACCAAAAAGGTTCAGGTGACTTGATAGTCACATGGCTTAGGGTGCATGGCCTCAGAGAGACTCGTTAGTCATCTATTCAAGACGCAGGACCCCAGAGGACTTATTAGTCATCTATTCAAGGCGCAGGGCCCCAGAATGATTAATTATTTATCTATTTAGGGCGTAGGACCCCGGTGTGAATGCACAAAATTCCATGCTTGAAAGAGGTCCAAAGTGCACGCTAAGGTCTCACGAATACCTAAATACATGCCTGTGTCGTGAGGCCCTTGGGCCACCATCATCCCACGGATAGGTACATGAGGCTAACCTCCGCGTGCCTAGCATCCATGCACCTCAGCAGGACCATCATCTCATGACGCATGGGAAGGAACGTCTCACGCCCAGGCAGCTGAGGGGCCCCGCGCGCCCCATGCGTGCCCAAGTGGCCGAGGGGCCTCGTGAAGGCCAGCGACTCGCACGCCCCACGCGCACCTAGTAGCCTCACACCTCGTGTGCCCCACGCGTGCCCAGGTGGCCGAGGGGCCTCGCACGCCCCACGCATGCCCAGGTGGCCAAGGGGCCTCGCCCCATGCATGCCCAAATGGCCTCGCGCCTGGTGCGCCCCATGCATGCCCAGGTGGCCGAGGGGCCTCGTGCGCCCCACATGTGCCCATGTGGCCAAAGGGCCTCACCCCATGCATGCCCAAATGGCCTCACGCCTGGTGCGCCCCATATCCGCCCAAGGGGCCTCACACGCCCCATGCATGCCCAGGTGCTTCGGGTGTCTCGCACCCTACACCTCAAGTGAGTGTCTCCCATGAAGGTCTATCTAGACTCCAGCATTTAGAGGTAAAATCCCAAGTATGATTCAAAAGGATCATGCTAGTACAATCTTGTACGGGGTATGGCCTTTAAGGCCCCGTAAGTCTGATACGGATACTCATGCCAGTTGAGTAGTGGGAGTACGGGGAGAAGGGACATGGCCTGTGTGTCTATGGCTAGATGTCAGAGTCGACACCAGCACCACCTGCACCACTATGCCTGGCACCACTTCTCTGACATTCATACGAATCAAGTAGTGGAGACATCCTCATGGTACCTGGCCATGTACTGGAACCAACACCACTACCCCTGAGACCACTCTCCTGACAGTGTACTTGTGTACCACCTGGACCCCTGGACCACAATGTATCCAGGGCCATTAGAACCCACTATAAAATGAACCCCACTTCCACATGGAAGGGGGTTGGAAAAAACACTATAGCACTACACCATAAGAAATACAAATTCAGTTCACCATTTTTCTTCTGCAAGTGTTCTTTGAGTTTCCAATTAAATCTTTAAAGTTTTTCTTTTGATAATCTCTACGTTTCTATTTTTCTAACTTAACTTGGTTGACAAGTTCTCACCGTCAACACCCGGGTTTGACTTACTAGTCATCACCTGATTAGGGCTGAAGCCCTAAAATGATTACAAGATCATTTATTTACATTGAATACATGCAATAATAAGTTTTCTTGCTGAGCCTTGGCTCACGAGTGCTATGTGGTGCAGGTAAAGGAAAAGAAAAGTTCACCCAGCCTTGAGGGAGAACTTAGGTGGCGAGGTGTACATATGCGGCTGCTTGACCACCACGGCCAAGGTGTTTCTCAAGGGAACTAGGGTTTAACCCTATTTTTGTCGCTTAGGTCGGTGGATTGTAACTTTTGAACTGTAATGACCATTTTGGAATGTAAACGACTTTGTAAACACTTCTATGGGATCCCATGTATACTTTAATGTTTTAAATAAAATATATCCATTTCTTTTTACCGAAATGTTTACCCTGGCCCATTAATAACACTTAGATGCACATTTATGACCTAATGACTTGTTTAGTGAGTTAAGCACTATTTAAAGTACACAGTGTGGCGATCTTGGCTAACCAGGGCGTTACACCTCCTCTCCCCCTTCTCATCCCAATGAATGGGTGATCTACATTTCCTTTCGTATAACATCTCGTATGGAGCTACTCCAATCGTTGATTGATAGTTGTTGTTGTACGAAAACTCAATCAATGGGAGGTACTTACTTCAAGACCCCTCGAAGTCTAGAACACATGATCTAAGCATGTCCTCCAATATCCGGATCATCCTCTCAGATTGTCCATCTATCACTGGATGAAAGGTTGTACGGAACTTCATTTGAGTTCCTATGGCCTTCTACAAACCACCCCAAATCTTGGAGGTCAATATGGGATCCCGATCTGATACTAAAGATTTAGGAACCCCATGGAGGCGTACAATCTCCCTCATATACAATGCTGCGTACTGATCCATAGTATAGGTCATCCTCATTGGCAGAAAGTGAGCTGACTTTGGGTACTTGTCCACTATTACCCACACTGAGCCATGCTGCCCCACTGTCCTAGGTAAACATCCCACAAAACCATAGTAATATCTTCTCACTTCCACTCAGGAATACCTAAAGGTTGTAATAACCCCGCCGGTCGCTGGTGTTCAACCTTTACCTGCTGACAGGTTAAACACTTGGCCACGTATTCAACCACACCTTTCTTCATCCCAGGCCACCAATATAAAGTCCATAGATCCTGGTACATCTCTGTGGTGCCTGGATGGAGTGAGTATGGTGTAGTATGGGATTCATCAACAATCTGTCGTCTGATACCCATATCCATCGTAACACAAATTCAACCCTTATACCGTAGTAAACCCGTCTCCGAAATGGAATAATCCTTAGCCACTTCAACTAGGACATTTCCTCTAACCTCCTGTAACTATACGTCACCCACTTTACCCTCTCTTATCCTCTCTAGGAGGGTAGACTACAAAGTAATATTGGCCATTCGGTCCACAACCGACTCTATCCTCGCTCTAGTCATCTCCTCGGCTAATTCCTCCGATATCTGCTTCGAACTGAATAACTGTCTTGGGCCCCTCTGGCTCAATGCATATGCCACTACATTGGCTTTGCCTGGGTGGTAAAGGATGTCAAAGTCGTAGTCCTTCACCAATTCCAGCCAGTGTCTCTGTCTCATGTTTAAGTCCTTCTGGGTGAAGAAATACTACAAAATCATATGATCGGTGTATATCTCGCACTTCTCTCCATACAAATAATGTTTCCATACTTTCAGTGCGAATACCACTGTTGCTAGTTCCAAATCATGGGTAGGGTACCGTTGTTCATAATCCTTCAGCTGCCACAACGCATAGGCAATAACCTTCTCATTATGCATCAACACGAATCCCAATCCCATTCTCAATGCGTCATAGAACACCACAAATTTCCCTCACTTTGAAGGAAGACTCAAGACAAGAGCAGTAATAAACTATCGCTTCAAATCCTGGATGTTACTGTAACACCCCAAGTTGCTAATCAGGTTTAGAACCTTGATTAGAGTGCTTGGAGGGCAATAAGTGAATTAACATGATAATATATGAATTTGAATGAATATGTGATTAGAAAGCATGTTTAGGTGGTATAAATATACATGTGGGCCCCGTTTGCGTGTTAGGGGTAAATTGGTAATTTTAGCCCGCTGAGGGCATAAATGTGATAATTGTATTATGTGATTATACCACGTGGGTGTGGTGATATTAATGTGATGCACATGCCGAGACGGTCCTAGGGAGCTAGTTAATTTAAAAGTCACAACAGGATTTTATACCTGGCTTGGGAGGAGCCTAGGGGTACTTTGGGAATCTTATAATTTGAGAATTAGTGGTTAATGGTTATTGGTGATTGAGTAACCTGTGTAACCATTAGTAACTGCTGAGAGTAACAAGTTCAGATGGAAAAATGGTAGGATTGTAATATAGGTGAAAGGACAAGAGTGCCCTTGAGGTTTAGTTAGGAGAGAATTTCTAGGGAAGGATAGATAAGTTTAAGCTGAAGGGAAGGATGGTTCATGTATAACACTTGGTCATATATTGGTTTAAGCTGAAAATTGGAAGAAAAGGCTAGAAAGAAAGGGCATCAAGAAGGAGGGCTGGAACTTGAAACCTAGGAGGAAATTCAAAGGAGTTTGAGGCAACCAAAACCAGATTTAAGCTAGGATTGTTCAAAGTTAAGAATTGTGCTTTATTTTTGTTAAATTTAAGTCTGAATTTCAGAGATTGAGTGTGGGAACCAAAAGGAAATATGGCTAGTTTTACTTGGAAATTCAGTTAGGATAATCAAGAGGAAAGAGGTTGGAGGCTGGAATTGAGAGGAGTTCAAGCTGAGTTTTGATTGAGGTAAGAATCCTTAGCATGTTTAATTTTTCGTATCTGATGTGGTTTAAGATTTTAGAGGCATGATTTATAGTTTTCAAGCTCTGGTTTAAGTCTTGGAAGCCATGGTTTAAGTTTCAGGAATTTGAAACTCAAGAATGGATTTTGAGTGTGATTGTGTAATTGAGCTTGTTTTTTATGTTTATAGGTTGTTAAAGGGTTCATTTGGGGTTTTAAATTGATTTTGGGGCTTAGGTACTTGTTTGGGTTGAATTGGAGTTGTTTTGGCTTGGGAAAATGCAGGGGGGAAAACCCAGAAATCTGGGTTCGCGTAGGGGCGTTGCGGCCCTGTTCTTTGGTGTCGCGGCACAAGCATGCATCAGGATTAGGGGAAAGATTATGGGCGTCGCGGCCCTTGATGGGAGTGCCGCGGCCCTAGGCTATTTTTGGCAGCCAAATATTGCATTTTTAGGGCTTTTGCCCAGGGGCTCGTGGGATGGTTCCAATACATTGTTTTAGGGAATTAGAGGTCCCGAGAGTACGGGATTTGTCCCGGGAAGTGGTTTTTGGATTGGTTCGTATAAAAGTGTTTTATATGTGTTGTGACTAGGATTTTGGAGAGGCTCGTGATAGAGGACTGTGCTTGTGACCTTGGTGCATCGGAAAGCTCAGGATACAGGTAAGAAAATTGTAACACCTGTAGAGCAGAGCATGGGCCCATAGTGTGGTTGCAGGGCATGGCCCTAGATTGTATCATTGCTAGGATGTAGCTTTAAATGAATTATTATATGTTTGATTGTTGTTTGAGAATGCTAACTGTGGTTATAGCAAAAAGAACGGCAAAGGAGCCGGGAACGGCGAAGGGCCGAGAACGGCAGTGGGGCCAGGAATACCACTTAGCACATGGAGTGCTTGTGGTTAGGGTGAGACCCCAATGGATACATGGGATATCCTTACGGTGTAGACCGAGATCCCAGACTTTGGTAACGCTTTTGGGACGGCATGGCCGCATATGTGTTTAAATCTTATGGACTGTTTGATTAGATATGAGTTATCTGCTATAGTGATTGTATGATATGCATATGTTATGTGCTGTATGAGTTTTCTTGCTGGGCTTCGGCTCACGGGTGCTTTGTGTTGCAGGTAAGGGCAAAGAGAAGGTCAACCAGCCATGAGTACGGAGAGCATGGGGGCGGCGCGTACATGTTTGGCCTGCCCGACTGCTTTGGTTGGGCGCATTTTGAGAAATGGCTGTACTAAACTGTGTTTTGATAATTGATCTTCTGTAAATCTATTTTGAATTGTAAATATTTTACAAACCTCATTTTGGGATCCCAAATGTTAAACTCTTGGAACTTTTAGTGAAAAGGAGTACTTTTAAAGATTACAGCCTTGTCTTTTTGTTTAATCACACTTTTGTTCTAAAATCCTCGCTGAGCGAGTTAATTGCACATTTTAAACTCACTTAATAACGGCTCTAAGGTAGTAGGGCATTACAACTTGGTATCAGAGCGAGCCAAGGTTTATTGGTTCTGGAGATTAACCGAACATGTACGCACGCTGCCATTGAAAAACTCGACTCAGGGTTAATTGGTATGGTTGATAAATATACTTGAATATGTGTTTGAATGCCTTGTTTGCCTGCTTAGTTCATAAAGAGCATGATGAGTAAGATAACATATGCATGATGCCAGGGCAAGGCCCGTTGTGTGTTATATGCTATTTGTATTTTATCTGGATTATTGATTTCGGTTGGTTGCTGGGAATGGGAAGTGGAATTGGATTTTGTTATCATGCCTGATGAACGGTGTCACTGATTGCAGGCATATAGTGTAATGCCTCGGCAATCATCTAGACTCTACGGTAGTCGGGCCGAGGATGACAATCAGGGTTAGGACCCTCCACCCGCCCCACAGAACTGGCAGTAGATGTTAGCCGAAATGGAGGCTAGATTACAGAGAACAGAGGAAGAACTTCGTCAGATGAGGCAACAGGCCCCTCCACAGGTTACAGGGTTACCAATACAGCAGAATATGGCGCCAGTGCCGGTTCAGCCTGTGGTTGAGAACAGGTGGGAACCCTTGTACGAAAGATTCAGGAAGCAACAACCTCCTACCTTTAAGGGTGGGTTAGACCCAGTGCGGGCCGAGCAGTGGATGAATATAATTTCCTTGATCTTAGACTTTATGAGGGTCGAAGGAAATGAAAGGGTAGCTTGTGCTAGCTACATGCTTAGGGAGGATGCCCGCATCTGGTGGGATGTAGTGAGTCAGCGGAGGAATGTTGCAGTCATGACATGGGAAGAATTTAAGAGTATCTTTAATGAGAAATACTACAACATAGCAGTTCGAGCTGTGAAGGTTGATGAGTTTCTCAACCTGACTCAGAATAGGTTATCAGTTACTGAGTATGCCCTGAGATTCGACAGACTGGCAAAGTTTGCGCCAGACTTAGTGCCGACGGATGCGGCCAGGAGAGATAGATTTATACGGGGGTTGAATGTGATGATCGCCCGTGATGTGAATATTACGTTGATTCCAGAGACTACTACTTACGCTCAAGCGGTGGATAAGGCCCTTACTGCAAAGAGGGCTGAGGATCAAATATGGTAGGACAGCGCTGTTAGGCGCAATGCCAAGAGGACGATGCCTCCTCTTGTTGGATCTAGTCGGGGCAGTGGCCCCAGTGAGCAAAAAAGAAGGGTTCCAGATTCATTTGTTCCTCCTAGTTATGATAGGAGGGTACGAGGTTCTGTTGGTAGTCGTCAGGGCGGAGGTGACAATTGGAGGAGTTTTCCGGTGTGTCCTCGATGCAGATGACGACATCAGGGTGAGTGCCGGATTAGGGCATGTTTTATCTGTGGGAGTGCCAACCATCTGAATAAAGACTGCCCATAAGTTAAGAAAGAAGAGCCAAAGTAGGGAGACAGTCTCGCTCCTGCCAGGGTATTTGCTTTGACTCAGACTGAGGCGGAGGCTAGTCCCTCAGTTGTGACAGGTCAGATCTCTAGCGCTAGTTCTTTGTTTACTGCATTGATTGATTCAGGGGCTACCCACTCATTTGTATCGGCTAGGGTGATAGACAAGCTTTATAGACCTAGTATTGTGTATGCTAGGGGTTTTCAGACTTTGTTGCCAACAGAAGAACTGGTAGTCTCTAGGAAATGGGTTAGAGCATTACTAGTAGAGATAGATGGTAAAGAATTGTTTGTTGATTTGGTTGAATTAGACATGGATGACTTTGATATGATATTAGGAATGGATTGGTTAACGAGGTATGGAGCGACGATTGATTGCAAGCTGCGTATGGTGACTTTTGAACCATAAGGTGAGGTACCTTTTGTGTTTGTGGGGACGGTGAATGGACTGCGAGTGCCTATGATCTCAGCACTAAAGGCTAGAGACCTGATGTAGGAAGGTTGTATAGGATTCCTAGCGAGTGTTGTAGATACCTCTAAGGTGGTGACAGTGGGACCGAATGAAACCAGATTGGTGCGTGAGTTTCCAGACTTATTTCCAGCGGACTTGCCGGGGTTGCCGCCACAGCGGGAGATTGAATTCGTCATAGAGTTGGCACCGGGGATGGAGCCAGTTTCCAGGGCACCCTATAGAATGGCTCCAGCAGAGTTAAAAGAACTGAAGATTCAGTTACAGGAGTTACTGGATTTGGGGTTTATTAGACCGAGTTTCTCGCCATGGGGTGCTCCAGTGCTATTTGTTAAGAAGAAGGATGGGTCGCTTAGGATGTGCATTGATTACAGGGAGTTGAATAAGCTAACCATTAAGAATAAGTATCCACTGCCTAGGATTGATGATTTATTTGATCAGCTTCAGGGGAGTACGGTGTTTTCAAAGATCAATCTTCGGTCAGGCTATCATCAGTTGAGAATTAAAGAGGAGGACATACCGAAGACAGCTTTTCGGACAAGGTACAGGCATTATGAATTTCTAGTTATGTCCTTTGGATTAACTAATGCCCAGCAGCTTTTATGGATATGATGAATAGAATTTTCAAGGACTACCTGGATAAGTTCGTGATTGTATTTATCGATGATATACTAGTATACTCCCAGTCAGAGATGGAGCATGAGCATCATCTGCGCCTGGCGTTACAGTGATTGAGGGAACACAAGTTATATGCTAAGTTTAGCAAGTGCGAGTTCTGGTTACTGCAAGTTACATTTCTGGGCCATATCATTAGTAAGGAGGGGATACTGGTTGACCCAAGTAAGATAGAGGCAGTGAGAGATTGGCCTAGATCGAGCAGTGTTCCTAAAGTTAGAAGTTTTCTCGGGTTAGCGGGGTACTACCGATGGTTTGTAGAAGGATTCTCTAGAATTGCTACTCCATTGACAGAGTTGACTAGGAAGAAGACCAAATATGTGTGGACAGATCGGTGTGAGAACAATTTCAAGGAGTTGAAGCGGCGATTGATTACTGCACCAGTGTTGAGCCTGCCGACAGATAATGAGAAGTTTGTTGTCTACTATGACACTTCTAGACAGGATTTGGGATGTGTGTTGATGCAAGCTGGGAAAGTAATAGCTTATGCGTCAAGGCAGTTAAAGGAGTACAAGCAGAGATATCCCACACATGATCTGGAGTTAGCTGCGGTGGTATTCACACTTAAGGTTTGGAGACATTATCTGTACGGTGAAAAGTGCGAGATATATACTGACCACAAGAATTTAAAGTATTTCTTTACTCAGAAAGACTTGAATATGTGCCAAAGACGGTGACTAGAATTGGTAAAGGATTACGATTGTGACATCCTATATCATCCTGGGAAGGCTAATGTAGTGGCTGATGCATTGAGCCGGAAGGGCCCAGGACAGTTGTTTAGTTCGAGGCAGGTATAAGACAGACTAGCTGAGGAGATGGCCAGAGCAGGTATTGAGTTAGTGGTTGGTAGGTTAGTCAATATTACTCTTCAGTCCATGCTCCTTGAGAGGATTAAGAAAGCACAGGGAAAGGATCCTCAGTTAGTTGAACGTAGGGAGAATGTCCTAGCTGGAACGATTAAGGACTTCTCTATCTCAGAGATGGGCCTATTGAAGTACAAGGGACGAATTTGTGTACCAATTGACTCAGATATTCAGCGAGAGATTCTGGATGAGTCTCATACCACTCCCTACTCTTTACACCCAGATACTACGAAGATGTACCAAGATTTGAGAGTTTTGTACTGGTGGTCAGGCATGAAGAGGGATGTGGTAGACTATGTGGCAAGGTGCCTAACTTGTCAGCAGATCAAGGCTGAGCATCAGAGGCCAGCAGGATTATTGCAGCCTCTAGGGATTCCCGAATGGAAATGGGAAGATATTACCATGGACTTTGTGGTTGGATTGCCGAAGACCGTGGGTTAGCATGACTCCGTGTGGGTGATTGTGGACAGGTATACTAAGTCCGCCCACTTTTTACCTGTGAGAACAACTTATACTATGGAGCAGTACGCTGAGCTTTATGTGAAGGAAATTGTCCGACTTCATGGGGCTCCAAGGTCGATAGTATCCAACAGAGACCCCACCTTCACCTCCAAGTTTTGGGAGAGCCTGCAAAAGGCAATGGGCACACAGCTACGATTCAGTACCGCTTATCATCCTCAGACAGATAGGCAGTCTGAGAGGACGATTCAGATATTGGAGGATATGTTATAAGCCTGTGTGTTAGATTTTGGGGGATCTTGGAGCAAATATCTCCCATTGATTGAGTTCTTGTACAACAACAGCTATCAGGCGACTATCGGAGTGGCTCCATATGAGATGTTATATGGGAGGAAGTGCA
Source organism: Humulus lupulus (assembly GCF_963169125.1). NCBI lineage: Eukaryota > Viridiplantae > Streptophyta > Magnoliopsida > Rosales > Cannabaceae > Humulus > Humulus lupulus. Next base: position 131,531,022 of record NC_084799.1, read on the forward strand.
GGTCACCGATACACTGGGATGAGACAGGTGAGAGAAGATATTTAGGTCCTGAGATGGTTCAGAGGACCAATGAGGCAATTGAGAAGATTAGAGCATGTATGCTCGCCTCCCAGAGTCGCCAGAAGAGTTACTCAGATCTGAGACGCAGGAGTGTAGAGTTTCAGGTCGGCGATTATGTGTTCCTCAGGGTTTCACCCCTGAGAGGAATGAAACAATTCGGTGTTTAGGGCAAGCTGAGTCCCAGGTTTGTTGGCCCCTTTGAGGTTCTGGAACGAGTTGGAGAGGTAGCCTATAGATTAGCAATGCCTCCAGCTCTATCAGGGGTTCATGACATGTTTCATGTGCCCATGCTTTGGAAATATGTATCAGGTACTACTCATGTGTTGAGCTATGAGAATTTGGAGTTGGATCAGGATTTGTCATACGAGGAGAAGCCTGTTCAGATCTTTGATAGGAAGGACAAAGTCTTGCGGAGTAAGACCATCGCCTTGATTAAAGTGTTGTGGAGGAACAGCAAGGTTGAAGAGGCGACATGGGAGCTTGAGTCTGATATGCGGGAGCGGTATCCCGAGTTGTTCAGGTAATTTCGAGGACGAAATTATTGTAAGGAGAGGATTATTGTAACACCCCAAGTTGCTAATAAGGTTTAGGACCTTGATTAGTGTGCCTGGAGGGCAATAAGTGAATTAACATGATAATATATGAATTTGAATGAATATATGATTAGAATGCATGTTTAGGTGGTATAAATATGCATGTGGGCCCCGTTTGTGTTTTAGGGGTAAATTGGTAATTTTAGCCCGCTGAGGGCATAAATGTGATAATTTTATTATGTGATTTGTACCACGTGGGTGTGGTGATATTAATGTGATGCACGTGCCGAGACGGTCCTAGGAAGCTAGTTAATTTAAAAGTCACAACGGGATTTTATACCTGTCTCGAGAGGAGCCTAGGGGTACTTTGGGAATCTTGAAATTTGAGAATTAGTGGTTAATGGTTATTGGTGATTGAGTAACCTGTGTAACCATTAGTAACTGCTGAGAGTAACAAGTTCAGATGGAAAAATTGTAGAATTGTAATATAGGAGAAAGGACAAGAGTGCCCTTGAGGTTTAGTTAGGAGAGAATTTCTAGGGAAGGGTAGAATGGTCAATTGGCTAAGGATAGATAAGTTTGAGCTGAAGGGAAGGATGGTTCACGTATAACACTTGGTCATATATTGGTTTAAGCTGAAAATTGGAAGAAAAGGCTAGAAAGAAAGGGCAGCAAGAAGGAGGGTTGGAACTTGAAACCTAGGAGGAAATTCAAAGGAGTTTGAGGCAACCAAAACTAGATTTAAGCTAGGATTGTTCAAAGGTAAGAATTGTGCTCTATTTTTGTTAAATTTAAGTCTGAATTTTCAGAGATTGAGTGTGGGAACCTAAAGGAAATATGGCTGGTTTTACTTGGAAATTCAGTTAGGATAATCAAGAGGAAAGAGGTTGGAGGCTGGAATTGAGAGGAGTTCAAGCTGAGTTTTGATTGAGGTAAGAATCCTTAGCATGTTTAATTTTTCGTATCTGATGTGGTTTAAGATTTTAGAGGCATGATTTATAGTTTTCAAGCTCTGGTTTAAGTCTTGGAAGCCATGGTTTAAGTTTCAGGAATTTGAAACTCAAGAATGGATTTTGAGTGTGATTGTGTAATTGAGCTTGTTTTTTATGTTTATAGGTTGTTAAAGGGTTCATTTGGGGTTTTAAATTGATTTTGGGGCTTAGGTACTTGTTTGGGTTGAATTGGAGTTGTTTTGGCTTGGGAAAATGCAGGGGGGAAAACCCAGAAATCTGGGTTCGCGAGGGGCGCCATGGCCCTGTTCTTTGGTGCCATGGCGCAAGCATGCATCAGGATTAGGGGAAAGCTTCTGGGCACCGCAGCTCTTGATGGGAGTGTTGCGGCCCTAGGCTATTTTTGGTAGCCAAATATTGCATTTTTAGGGCTTTTTCCCGGGGACTCGGGGGATGGTTCCAATACATTGTTTTAGGGAAGTAGAGGTCCCGAGAGTATGGGATTGGTCCCAGGAAGTGGTTTTGGGATTGGTTAGTATTAAAAGTGTTTTATATGTGTTGTGACTAGGATTTTGGAGAGGCTCGTGATAGAGGACCGTGCTTGTGACCTTGGTGCATCGGAAAGCTCAGGATACAGGTAAGAAAACTTTAACACCCGTAGAGCAGGGCATGGGCCCATATTGTGGTTGCAGGGCACGGCCCTAGATTGTATCATTGCTAGGATGTAGCTTTAAATGAATTATTATATGTTTGATTGTTGTTTGAGAATGCTAACTATGGTTATAGCAAAAAGAACGGCAAAGGAGCCGGGAATGGCGAAGGGCCGAGAACGGCAGTGGGGCCGGGAATACCACTTAGCACATGGAGTGCTTGTGGTTAGGGTGAGACCCCAATGGATACATGGGATATCCTTACGGTGTAGACCGAGATCCCAGGCTTTGGTAACGCCTCTGGGACGGCATGGTCGCATATGTGTTTAAATCTTATGGACTGTTTGATTAGATATGAGTTATCTGCTATAGTGATTGTATGATATGCATATGTTATGTGCCGTATGAGTTTTCTTGCTGGGCTTCGGCTCATGGGTGCTCTGTGTTGCAGGTAAGGGCAAAGAGAAGGTCAACCAGCCATGAGTACGGAGAGCGTGGGGGCGGCGCGTACATGTTTGGCCTGCCCGACTGCTTTGGTTGGGGGCATTTTGAGAAATGGTTGTACTAAACTATGTTTTGATAATTGGTCATCTATAAATCTATTTTGGATTGTAAATATTTTACAAACCTCATTTTGGGATCCCAAATGTTAAACTCTTGGAACTTTTAGTGAAAATGAGTACTTTTAAAGATTACAGCCTTGTCTTTTTGTTTAATCACACTTTTGTTCTAAAAACCTCGCTGAGCGAGTTAATTGCACATTTCAAACTCACTTAGTAACGGCTCTAAGGTAGTAGGGCGTTACAGTTACCCTCACATTTGTCTGACCATGTGAACCTCAGATTCTTCCATGTCTACTTGGTCAATGGTGTGGCAATCTTTGAAAACCCTTCCACGAACCGTCGGTAATATCCCGCAAATCCAAGGAAACTCCTAACCTCCGAGGCATTCCTTGGCCTCGGCCAATCCCTAGCTGCTTCTACCTTGCCCAAATCCACCTTAATCCCATCTCCACTAACAATGTGTCCAAGGAATGTCACCTCCGGCAGCCAAAACTCACACTTCTTAAATTTAGCATATAACCGATGCTCCCTCAACCTCTACAATACTCATCAGAGATGCTGCTTATGCTTTGTCTCTGAACTGGAGTAAACTAGGATGTCATCAATGAAGAAAATCACAAACTGGTCTAAGAAGTCCTTGAACATCTTGTTCATCAAATCCATAAATGTTGTTGGGGCATTGGTCAAACTGAATGACATGACTAGGAACTCATAATGCCCATACCTTGTACGAAAGGCCGTCTTTGGAATATCCTCGTCCTTGATCCTCAGCTGGTGATAAATAGATCGAAGATCAATCTTCAAGAATACCATCTTACCCTGTAGCTGATTGAACAGGTCATCTATCCACGGTAGGGGGTACTTGTTCTTGATTGTTAGCTTGTTCAACTCCCAATAGTCTATACACATTCTCAGAGTCTCATCCTTCTTCACAAAAAAACCAGAGCACCCCAAGGCGAGTAGCTAGGTCTAATGAATCCCAAATCCAATAATTTTTGCAACTGTTTCTTCAACTCTTTTAGCTCTGCCGGAGCCATCCTATATGGTGCCCTGAACACTAGCTCTTTACCTGGTGCTAACTCAATGACAAACTGAACTTCACTATGCGGCGGTAATCCCGGTAAATCCTCAAGAAACACATCCAAAAACTCACATACCAGTCTAGTCTCTCTCGGCCCCACTTGCATAACTCTGGTGGTATCCACCACACTAGATAGAAAACCTATACAACTTCCTTGTAATAGGTCCCTAGCCCTCAACGTTGATATCACAGGAACGCGAGGTCCATGCATAGTACCCACAAAAACGAAGGGGTCCTCACCCTCTGGCTCAAAAGTCACCATCTTCTTCCTGCAATCTATAGTGGCCCCGTATCTGACTAGCCAATCCATCCCCAAAATCATGTCGAAATCATCCATACCCAACACTATCAAATCTACTGATAGTTCCCTACTATCAACCATCACTAGCAGTGCTCTAATCCATCTCCTAGAAACTACCAGCTCCTCTGTACGTAGTATAGTCCCAAACCCCACAATATAATACTCACTAGGTCTACATAGTCTATCAATCACTTTACTAGAAACAAATGAATGTGTAGCACCAGAATCAATCAATATAGTATATGAAGAGCCAGCACTAGAAATTTGACCTGTCACTACCAAAGGACTAGCCTTAGCCTCTGCCTATGTCAAGGTGAACACTCAAGCTAGAGTCAAGCTATCCACCTTCCCTAGTTCCTCTTTCTTCAACATCGGGCAATCCTTCTTGAGGTGTCCAACCACCCCGCACAAGTAATAGGCCTTAGCCTGACATTCGCTCAGATGGCATTTCCGACATCTAGTGCACTCTGGAAAGCTCCTCCATCTCTCACCACCTCCCTAGCGGCCACCCTGGGCACCCTGACCCCTCCTATCAGGACCGGCAATGGTCGAGGTGTCGAGAGTCTTCTTCCTCTTCTAATAATTGGGGTTTCCACCTCTACCAAACCCTGTAATGGAGGCACTGCCCTGCAAACATCCTGTCTCGCAGCGTTCTCCCTCCAGTTCTTGTTCTCTACCTCCTCAACAGTGAGGGCCTTCTCAACAGTTTGGGCGTAAGTCGTCTCCCCAGGTACTGATGTGATCCTCACTTCTCGAGCTATCATAGTGTTAAGCCCTCGAACAAACCTATCATGTCTAGCTGCATCTGTAGGCACTAGATCTGATGCAAACTTTTCTAGCCTGTCAAATTTCAGGGCATACTCAGTAACTGTCATGCTGCTCTGAACCAACCCAGTGAACTCATTCACCTTTGCCACCCTGACGGTAATATTCTAATAATTCTAGTTGAATAAATGTAACGACCCAAATCCGCTATTAAGGCTTAAGGGCCTTGATTAGCGTGCCAGGAGGGCATGATGGGATTTATGTGTGATTTTAATGATTTAAATGCATGGTTATGATTTAAAGCATGTTATATGACCATTTGTTTATCTGAGATGCATGACTATGTATGTTAGAATGCATGTAGGCCCGGATCGTGTTAGAAGGGCATAATTGTAATTTTGGCCATGTTGGGCATAACTGTATTGATATGTGATGATTGTTGAGACCACACCGTGATGTGGATGTTTTTGTGATTTGTGACTCGAGGCGATCCCAGTGAGCAGGCTAGCGGAAAGTCTTAGCGGGAATTTATACCCGGCTCGGGGCGAGCCTAGAGGTATGAACAGGAATTCAGAGAAATAGATTGAGATTTATTTTGATGATGGGGGATAATTATTTGGTGATTTATCAGGTATTGGGAAGCAACGGGAAAATATTAGAGACACTTGAGGATTAGCGGGAATTGGGTAAATGACTAAAATGGCCCTACTTGCGTAAAAGGGTTTAGAATTAATAGGGAGGGCATTTTGGTCAATTGGCTTTTGAAGATAGAATAAATAAGGCTTTATACACTTAGTGGATTTTGTAGAATAGAGTAAAGGGGCTGAAAAAGAAAGGAAAAAGGAAAGAAAGAAAAGAGAGAAAACTGATGGGTTTTCTAAGGGATCGGTTTGGGGGTTCTAGCACCTCTTCTCTTCATTTTTCTTAAGGTCAAGCTCAGTGGGGAGCTAGGATAGGCTGTGCATCAAGAATCTTAAGGTCACACTTGAAGACTTGGCAAGGATTAGCAAGAACATCTGAAACTTGAGGTAAGTTCTTGAGGATTTCAGTTTTAGGGCTTTACTGGTTTTGAGCTGTGTTTTTGAGCTAAATGGATGGGACTTTTGGGGAAAAGCAGGTCAAGCTTTGATGATGAGCAAGCTAAGGAGGCCTAGGGTTGAATCAAGGTCGAAATTGCATTAATGGTATGATTTCTAAGACTCTATCTTTGTGGTTTACATGAATTTCTGGTTTAGGGTTGTTCATGGTAGATTTTGAGTTGTTGGGTTGCTTGAGCTTGGGATTGAGTTCTTGGGATGCTTGGGATGAGTGTGAGGTGTGTATAAGCTTGATTTTGGGCTTGGAAAAGGTTTGGACAAGTTTGGGATTGAATTGGTTGAAGGAAATCGCAGAAATGCGATTTTGGGTTTTCTGGGCTGCAACTAGCGCTACAGCGCTAGTCAGTGGGCGCTGTAGCGCTAGTCCCTGTTTCTGGGGGGGTGCATTCTGCTTGTAGCGCTACAGCGCCCTCTTTAGAGCGCTGTAGCGCTGCACTGTTCACAGAGGGGAATTTTTGAGTTTTGATGAGGGATTTTGACCTAGGGTTCGGGGCTTGTTTCCGCCACTTTTTTTTGGGGATTTGGGACTTCCCGGGGGCTCGGGATTGGTCCCCAGGCTAGGTATTCGGACTTGGGGTTCGGTGTTGACTTTGACCTATGTTTGTGCCTAGGTGTGCGCTAAGGCTCGTGTGGGATCGTGCTCAAGGAGTCAGGTGATCTAAGCTATTGATTGGAAAGGTAAGAAAACTATAACACCCGTAGGATAGGGCGTGAGCCCATAGTGTGATTTCCGGGCATGGCCCTATATTGCATGTTGCATGATGAGATGATTGCAGGGCATGGCCCCAGATTGTGTTGTGTGCAAATGTTTAACCTTAAATGAACCGTGATGTGTGTGAATGTTCATTTCGAATGTACTATATGTGTGATTATGATGAAATGAACGGCAATGGCCGAGTACGGCGTAGGCCGGGGCGGCAAGGGCCGAGTACGGCGTAGGCCGGGGCGGCCGTGGGGCCGAAAGTAACACCTAGCACATGGGATGCTATAGTCAGGGCGGGGCCCGGTGGATACATGTGTTATGCTATATTCAGGGTGGGACCCAAGGGATACATGAGTTATCCTCGCGGTGAGAACCGATACCCCAGGGCTTTAGTAAGGTTTCTGGGGCGGCATGGCCGTGTTTGCTTAGTCTAATGGTTGACTTGTTTATTTGTGGATTATCTGTTATGATAAACTGTATACATTGCATATGTTATGTTCTGCATGAGTTTTCTTGCTGGGCTTCGGCTCACGGGTGCTCTGTGTTGCAGGTAAGGGCAATGACTGAGTCAACCAACCATGAGTACGGAGAGCGTGAAGCAACGTGTACATGTTTGGCCTGCCCGACTGCTTTGGTTGGGGGTTTATTTGAAAATGGCTGTAATAATCTATGATTTTATGATTTACCAACTGTAAACTTATTTCAAGATGTAAATAGTTTTCAAACCTTATTTTGGGATCCCAAATGTTTAATACTAGCAGTTTTAAATGAAACGATACATTTTCTAAGATTACAGCCTTAAATTTTAATTAGTCACACTTTTGTCTCAAAACCTCGGTTAGCGAGTTCATTGCACACTGTTTTGTCTTAAAAATCACTTAGTAACGGCTCTAAGGAAGTAGGGCGTTACAATAAATCTCTGAACCTGTAATGCCCCAAAATCTCTAATGCGGTTTAATGACTGGATTAGTAGGCCGGAAGGGCCATAATTGTTTTATTACGCCATTAAATGACTATATGCATGTTTATGTGAATTATATTATAATGTGATGTTAAATTCATGCATGTGGGTCCACATTTGATTATTAGGGCATTTTGGTAATTTGGCCCATTAAGGGCATATTTTTGTATTTTGGTGCATATTGTGATTTATGGATGAGATCCCATTATTATGGGGATATATTCGAGCTATTCGGCATGAGACGGCCCTATGTTGCAAATTAGTGGTTTTGTCATAACGGGGTCAATTATAGGGATATTGGAGAGAGTGTTTATTTGATGATATATTGGGAGTTATTGAGATCAGGAGGAAATTCTTGGAGTTTTGACTATTTTTTCCCCGGGGGTGTTTTTGGGACCCCGAGCATTAGGTTTTATTTGAGGTTACTTAAGCCTGAAGTAGTCTGACAGAAAGAATCGTACGTTAAAAAAACACTTTCTCTCTCTCTCCTTAACCTTTGTGACCATTCGTGGCAATTTCGAAGAAATCTTAAGTTCTAGGAGTCGAAATCAAGCGAGGATCGAGGCATAGCGATCCTAGGAAAGATTAGAAGCTTCTTGACTGAAGGATTTAATGAGAAACAACCCAATCAAAGGTAATTCAAGCTTTAAGTTTTGAGTTTTAGAGTTTCTAAGCTTTGATTTGGATTTTGTGTATCCATGAGTTTTTTATTCGTTTGAGCCTCGGGATTTGATGATTTTGGATCATTGGGATGTTTAGGAACTTTGATTTTTGGATTTGGAGATGTTTAGGTATGTTTTTGGAAGGTTTAGAATGTGGAAAAATGGAGTTATGGCTTGTTCCCAGGTGGGGGTTGCGGCCCTGTTCTTGGGCGTCGCGACCCAAGCTCGATGCTGAAGGAGGTGAAGCTTGTGTGTGCTGGGGGCCGTGGCACTGGGTAGGGTGCGCTGTGGTGCTTGCTCCTGGTTTGGCTGGAGGTCGCGGCTCAAGGTTTTGGGGTCGCAGCTCATGAGGGCTTTTGAGGCCAATTGGGTGTTATGATCATGGGAACTCAATTTTAGGCCTCGGGATCGTTCCTACTACATGGTTAGTGGGGTTTGATGTCCCGGAGGATAGATCTTGGTTCAGGAACCTTTGTTATTCATTTTATTGATGGAATCCCATATTTGGTTATGACTAGGTGACCGCTAAAGGACTTAAAAGTTGATCATTCTCAAGGGTCGTTCTTTTATTCATTCTCGCTCAAACTAGTAGTAAGACAACTGCACCCTGTGTATATGACATGCATGGTTGTTATAGAGGCATGTTGGATGTTAAATGTGTACATTGATTTCATATTAAATGCTTGGAAAATCTTGCTTACTTGTGTATGGCACTAACTATTCAGAATCGGCATTGGTCACGTATTTATGACTTGAGAGTCAGAAACAGCATAAGCGTCAAGAACGTAGAGCCGATAAAAGATTAGATCTAATCGATATGAGTGTTGAATGACTCTAGGATCATTAATGCTGGACCGACCCTAAGGTTGATGAAAATTATAAGCGCTTGACTAGTCTAAGATTAGTTACTCAAAGCCAGGGCCTAAGGCCTAGGTGACTGTTTGTCATGTGGCTAGGGAGCGGAATCCCATGGTTGTGACTCTATGGTCATGCGGTAGGTTATATTGGTGACTAGTTCATTAAACACCTATCTTGATGAGCTAGTGAAAGGATCACTTATTTGTAAAGCCCAAGTGACCCTATCGTCACATGGCTAATGGGAACGGAACCCACTTTAGTGACTTTCCCAATTGTCACTCCTCTATTTTGGACTGAAAGTCCTCAATGATTATTATGATCATTGTTGATATTATATTCATGCAATATTGTGTTTTCTTGCTGGGCTTTGACTCATGGGTGTTATGTGGTGCAGGTAAAGGGAAAGAAAAGCTCACCCAGCTTTGAGTGGAGAGCTTAGGTGGTGCTATGTACATATGCGGCCGCTTGACCACCACGTCCAAGGAGTTCTCAGAGGAACTAGGGGGTTTACCCTATTTTTGCCGCTTAGGTCGGCGGGTTGTAAATTTAAACTGTAATGACCATTTTGAGTTGTAAATAACTTGTAAATATTTTGATGGGCCCATGAACAGTTTTATGTTTTAAATAAAATATATCCTTCCCTATTGATTGGTTTTTCACCTTAACCTGTTAGTAACACCTAGAAGCACGTTTTTAACCAAAGAACTCGGGTAGCGAGTTAAATTCACGGTTCAACGTTCACCGTAACGGTCTTGGGGTAACTAGGGCGTTACAGAACCCATCCCAACTCATAGCAAAAACATCTCGAGTCTGTGATGCTACCTCCCACCAGATATGAGCATCATCATGAAGCATATAGGTGGCACATGCCACCCTGTCATTACCTTCCACCCTCATAAAATCCAAGATTGAGGTGATCATACTCATCCACTGTTCAGCTTTAAGTGGATCTACTCCTCCCTCAAAGATTGGAGGTGTTGTCTCCTAAATCTTTTATAAAGAGGCTCCCACCTGTTCCCAATCTCAGGCGGTTGCACAACTAGTGCCACAACGGGTGGAAAATTAGGTGCAGCACTCCCTAACGGAGCCTGCTGCCTCAGAAGGCGAATCTCTTCTTCCTAACTTTGAAGTTTAGCTTGCATATCAACAATCAATTGCTGCCAATTTTTAGGGCCTGGTGGAGGGTTCCGACCCTATAATGCCTCGAATTCCCCGATGAGTTTAACGGCATGAATAGTAGGCCGGGAGGGCCATACTTGCTTAATTATGTTATTAATTGATAAATGCATGTATATGTTGATTATATTATGATATGATGTGAAATGCATGCATGTGAGTCCATATCTCTTGTTACAGGGGTGTGATGATAATATGGCCCGTTGAGGGTAATTTGTGTATTTGGGTGCATAACCTGATTGGTGAATGAGATTCCATTATTATGGAGATATATTCGAGCTATTTGTCATGAGACGATTATTTTTAGTGGATTAGTGGTTTTACCATAATGGGGTCAATTTTGGGGTAATAGAAATGTTCATTTGATGATAAATTGGGAATATTTGAGATCAGGGTGAAATTTTGGAGGTTTTGACTATAATGTCCCCAGGGGTGTTTTCGGGACCCCGAGCATTAGGTTTTATTTGAGGTTACTTAAGGTTGAAGTAGCTTATCAGATAGAACATACGATAAGAAAACCTTTCGTTCTCCCTTTTCAAAGTTCGTTTTACCGTTTAAGCCTTTTTGACGAAATCTTGAGTTCTAGGAGTCGGAATCGAGTGAGGATTGAGGCATAGCGATCCTAGGGAAGATTAGAAGCTTCTTAACCGAAGGATTCAACGAAAAACAACCCAATTGAAGGTAATCGAAGTTTAAGTTTTGAGTTTTTCCGAGTTTCTAAGCTTTGAATTGTTGAGTTTTCGGTTCGTTCGAGCCTTGGGTTTTGAGGGTTTTGATGCATGGGGAAGCTTGGGAACTTTGTTTTGATGATTGGGGAATGTTTAGGGATGATTTTGGAGGCTTTGGAGTGTTAGAAACGCGGTTGGGAATGGCCCAGGGTGGAGTGCCGCGACCCTGTTCTTGAGGCGTCGCGGCCCTTCTTTGAAGAAGCAGGTGGGGAGCTTGTGCTCGCTGGGCGCCGTGGCCCTTGATGAAGGGCACCGCGGCCCTAGCCTCTGGGAACCCTGGGGGCCGTGGCCCAAGGTGCTAGGGCCGCAGCCCTTGCCCTGTTTTCGCCCCGTTTGCTCGTTTTGACCCCGGAAACCTAGTTTTAGGCCTCGGGAGTGTCCTTGCTACTTGGATTAGTTTGGATTGATCTCTTGGAGGTTATATAATGGTTTGAGACCCTTGATTATCTTGATTATTAATGGTATCCCAAATGTGTTGTGATTAGGTAACCGCTAAAGGACTAAAAGCTAAACTGTTCTCAAAGGTTGTTCTTTTGCTCATTCTAGCTCGAATCAAAGGTAAGAGAACTGCACCCCAAGTGTGACATGCATGGATATTTGTGAGGCATGTTGATTGTATAAATATGGACATGGATTGAATACCAAATCGACAAAAGTGTTAGTATCAGCTGTGAGGCTGTGACTTATTTGTCAGGCTCGGCAGTGTTACTGGACACAGGTCAGGAAGCGCTGACTTACTTGTCAGAACGGCCTTGGCGTGAATCACGCAAGCCAACAGAGATTAGATCTAATCGACCACTAGCATTGAATGACTCAAGGAGCATTAATGCCTGACCGACCCTGAGGGTCGATGAACAAACAGAGCTTGGAGGCTAGTGGCTTACCTATCAGCCACTCTCCCGCTACAAAACAGAGCTTGGAGGCTAGTGGCTTATCTATCAGCCACTCTCCCGCTAGAAAACAAAGCTTGGAGGCCAGTGGCTTACCTAACAGCCACTCTCCCGCTAAAATCATGTGATATTCACACATTTTCTTGAAAGCTTTATGTTCAGTGTGATTATAATGATAATCATTTGATATTGTTTATGAAAAGTATTATGTTTTCTTGCTGGGCTATGGCTCATGGGTGTTATGTGGTGCAGGTAAAGGGAAAGAAAAGCTCACCTACCCTTGAGTGGAGAGCTGAAGTGGTGATGTGTACATATGCGGCCACTTGACCACCACGGCCAAGGAGTTCTCAGAGGAACTAGGGGGTTTACCCTATTTTTGTCGCTTAGGTCGACGGGATTGTAAATTTCAGACACTAGTGACCATTTTTTACTGAGAACCACTTGTAAATGTTTTATTTAGCTCTGCAGAGCAGTTTGTAATAAAATCTCCATTTCCTTTTTATTGGTTTTGTACCTTAACCTATTAATTACACTTAGAGCACGTTTTTGACCAAAGGACTCAGGTAACGAGTCAAATTTCCGGTCCACCGTTCACCGTAACTGTTCTGGGGTAGCCAGGGCGTTACAACTTGGTATCAGAGCAATGCCAAGGTTAAGGTTCCTGTAGACTGGCTGGGCATGTACACACATCACTGAAGTCAAGCTCGACTCATGGTTTGGTAACTCTTTATGTAGTTATGTGCATAACTGCCTAAATGTGGTGCAAATGCTTTACCTGTATGCATGAGATATTATGACTGGTTATGTGATACATGCTGAGTGCTGAGTGCCATAAACATGTATCCGTTTGTGCATATTGAATGACTATGGAACATGATAATTGACTGCTTGTTCTTGGACCGTGAGGCGGCAAGAGGTTTAGTTATTACTACCTGACTGGCCGTATTGATTATTGTTTCAGTAAGGTATCAGGGATAGAATGAACCCAGAACAGACAGACACTACAGCTGGCTAGAGTGGTCAGGGTCAGAATAATGACAACAGCCAGGGACAAGAGAATGACCAATCCTAGATTCCACAGCCAGCACCTGCAAACTGGCAACAGTTGTTTAGTGATTTGCAGGATATAGTATTGAAAAAGGGAGAGAAGCTTCGTCTCCTGAGGCAGCAACAAGTGCCTGCAGTGGTTAATGTGTCAGAGGCACCTTCTGTGTCAGTGCCAGTTATTGGGCAGCAGCCTGGGGTTGAAAACAGATTGGAACCTCTTTATGAGCGGTTCAGGAAACAGTAACCTCCAGTTTTTGAAGGCAGCGCTGATCCTATCAAAGCTGAGCAATGGATGAGCATGCTTAATACTAATCTTGACTTTATGAAGGTGGTTGGTAGTGAGAGGGTGGCCTGTGCTGCCTATATGTTTCGGGAAGATGCCCGGATTTGGTGGGAAGTGGTTGGCCAGACTAAGGATGTTAATCTCCTGAGTTGGGAGGAGTTTCAAACCTTATTTAATGAGAAATACTATAATGATGCTATAAGAGCGGCGAAAGCCGATGAGTTTATGAGGCTACTTCAGGGAAGCTTATCGGTTACTGAATACGCCTTAAATTTTGACTGTTTGGCAAAGTTTGCCAAAGAGCTGGTGCTCACTGATGGGACCAGGAGAGAGAGATTCCTCCAGGGGCTACAGCCCAGGTTAGCCCGTGATGTTCGCATCACCACTGTGGCAGGAGTCACTACTTATGCACAGGTGGTGGAGAAGGCACTCACAGCTGAGAGTGCAGAGATTAAGATCTGGCGTGACAATGCAGCCAGAAGGGATTTCAGGAGGCCAGGTCCTCCATTTGTTGGTTCTGGTAGGGGTGTTGGCCCCAGTGATCAGAAGAGGAAGGTTCCTGATACCTTCCCAGTTCCAGGTCCTGACAGGAGACCTCGTGGTATTACAGTAGGTCGTCCTGGGAACAGTGAAGCCTGGAAGGCTCGTCCTGAATGCCCTAGGTGCAAGAGGCGCTATTTGGGGGAGTGTAGAGCAAAGGCCTGCTATTTGTGTGGAGTAGTGGGTCACCTTAAGAAAGATTGCCCTCAGATAGGGAAAGAGGAACCCAGAAAGGTGGACTGCTCGGCCCCAGCTCGATTGTTCACGTTGACTCAAGCAGAAGCTGAGGCTTCCCCCTCAGTTGTTACAGGTCAGCTTCTTAGTGCAGGAACCCCTTATCATGTGTTAATTGATTCTGGTGCTACGCATTCCTTTGTTGCTAGTAGCGTTATTGATAGGTTGTGTAGACCTTGTGATTTCTATGTTGTGGGGTTTTGTACTTTGTTACCCACTGGTGAGATAGTGGTGTCCAGAAGGTGGGTCAGATCTTTGCCAGTGACAGGAGAGGGCAGAGAGTTGTCAGTGGACCTGATAGAGTTAGTTATGACTGACTTCGATATGATACTGGGTATGGATTGGTTGGCAAAGTATGGGGCAACTATTGACTGCAGAAGGAAGATGGTCACCTTTGAGCCTGAAGGTGAGGATCCTTTTGTGTTTGTTGGCACTGTGCATGGACCCCGCATTCCTATGATTTCTGTGTTGAGGGCCAGGGATCTTTTGCAGAGAGGATGCATTGGATTCTTAGCCAGTGTGGTTGACACCACTCAGGTCATGCCAGTGAGACCAGAGGATACTAGACTTGTATGTGAGTTTCTGGATGTGTTTCCAGAGGATTTGCCAGGGTTGCCACCACACAGGGAAATTGAGTTCGTTATAGAACTGGCACCAGGGACGGAGCCAGTGTCTAGAGCACCATACAGAATGGCCCCAGCTGAGTTGAAAGAATTGAAAGTGCAGTTGCAAGAGCTGCTAGATATGGGTTTCATCAGACCTAGTTTCTCACCCTGGGGTGCGCCAGTTCTGTTTGTAAAGAAGAAAGATGGTTCTCTGAGAATGTGTATAGATTACAGGGAACTGAATAAGTTGACAATTAAGAATAAGTATCCTTTGCCAAGGATAGATGATCTGTTCGATCAGTTGCAAGGTATGAAGGTATTCTCTAAGATCGACCTTCGTTCTGGTTATCATCAGTTGAGGGTCAAGGAGGGATACATACCGAAGACTGCTTTTCGTACTAGGTATGGGCATTATGAGTTTCTAGTTATGTCAGTTGGATTGACTAATGCCCCTGCTGCTTTCATGGATATGATGAACAGAGTGTTTAGGGATTATTTAGACCAGTTTGTGATCGTCTTCATTGATGATATTCTGGTATATTCTCATACTGAATTAGAACATGAGCAGCATCTGAGGTTGGTTCTACAGAGACTGAGGGAACACAGATTGTTTGCTAAGTTCAAGAAGTGTGAATTCTGGTTGTCTCAGGTATCCTTTCTTGGACATATTGTCAGTAAGGAGGGGATTAAGGTAGATCCATCAAAGATCGAAGCGGTCAGAGATTGGCCAAGGCCAAAGAATGCTTCTGAGGTTAGAAGTTTCCTTGGGTTGGTAGGGTATTACAGGCAGTTCATGGAAGGGTTCTCGAAGATTGCTAGTGCTTTGACTGAGCTGACACGCAAGAGCCAGAAGTTTGTGTGGTCAGATAAGTGTGAGAACAATTTCCAGGAACTGAAGCAGAGATTGATTACAGCTCCAATTCTGAGTCTTCCGACAGATCAGGAGAAATTTGTGATTTACTGTGATGCTTCTCATCAAGGTTTGGGCTGTGTTTTAATGAAATCAGAGAAGGTTATTGCCTATGCTTCTCGGCAGCTGAAAGAGTATGAAAGGAGATATCCTACTCATGATCTAGAGTTGGCGGCTGTGGTTTTTGCTTTGAAGATATGGAGGCATTATCTCTATGGAGAGAAATGTGAGATTTATACAGACCACAAGAGCCTGAAGTACTTCTTCACCCAGAAAGACCTGAACATGAGGCAAAGACGTTGGCTGGAGTTAGTAAAAGACTATGATTGTGAGATTTTGTATCATCCAGGGAAAGCCAACGTGGTAGCTGATGCTTTGAGCCGGAAGGGTCCGGGGCAGATTCATGGTGTGAGACTGATAGCCAGAGAGTTAGCAGATGATATGACAAGAGCTGGTATAGAGTTGCTGGTGGGCCAGTTGGCTAACATTACGCTACAGTCTACATTGTTAGAGAGGATCAAAGAGGGTCAGCTGAGTGATCCTCAGCTGATTAAGATCAGGGAGGATGTTCTGGCTGGAGCATCCAGGGATTATACAGTGTCTGAGGTAGGTTTGTTGAGATACAAGGGGCGGATATGTGTTCCGTTAGACACTGCATTGAGGCGAGAGATTCTGGATGAATCTCATACTACACCTTACTCTTTGCATCCAGGCACCACGAAGATGTACCAGGATGTAAGATCGTTATACTGGTGGCCGGGGATGAAGAAAGATGTAGTAGAATATGTGGCTAAGTGCTTGACATGTCAACAGGTCAAGGCTGAGCATCAGAGGCCGGCAGGAACACTGCAGCCTCTGGATATTCCAGAGTGGAAGTGGGAAGACATCACAATGGACTTTGTGGTGGGCTTACCCAGGACTACAGGTCAGCATGATTCTATTTGGGTGATAGTGGATCGCTACACCAAGTCATCTCACTTTCTGCCAGTGAGGACTACATATACAGTTGATCAGTATGCAGATCTCTATGTGAGGGAGATCGTGCGACTCCATGGTGCACCTAGGTCGATCGTGTCAGATCGGGACCCCACTTTTACTTCCAAGTTTTGGAAGAGTTTACAGACAGCCATGGGGACACAGTTGAAGTTCAGTACAGCTTATCATCCTCAGACAGATGGGCAATCTGAGAGGACGATCGAGATTTTGGAGGACATGCTGAGAGCATGTGTACTGGATTTCGGTGGGTCATGGAGTAAGTATCTGCCTTTGATTGAGTTCTCCTATAATAACAGTTACCAATCTACCATTGGAGTAGCACCTTATGGGATGCTATATGGTAGGAAGTGCAGATCTCCCATTCATTGGGATGAGACAGGAGAAAGGAGATACTTAGGTCCTGATGCAGTTCAGAGGACCAGTGAGGCTATTGGGAAGATTAGAGCTAGAATGCTTGCTTCTCAGAGTAGACAGAAGAGCTATGCAGATCCCAAGCGCAGGAACGTGGAGTTCCAGGTAGGGGACTATGTTTTCCTTAGAGTCTCACCATGGAAAGGGGTGAGAAGGTTTGGGAAGAAAGGCAAGCTGAGTCCTAGATTTGTAGGTCCATTCGAGATCCTAGAGAGGATAGGTCAGGTGGCTTACAGATTGGCTTTGCCTCCGGCGTTGTCTGCCGTGCATAATGTGTTTCATGTATCAGCTCTTCGGAGGTATGTATCTAATGTGGGCCATATTCTAAGTTATGAAGATCTGGAGCTTGAGCCAGATCTCTCCTTTGAGGAGCAGCCAGTTCAGATACTTGATAGAAAGGACAAGGTCCTCAGGAATAAAACAATACCTTTGGTTAAGGTATTGTGGAGGAACAGCAAGGTCGAGGAGGCGACCTGGGAGCTGGAGTCAGATATGCGGAGTCAGTATCCCGAGCTGTTCAGGTAAATTTCGGGGACGAAATTTCAGTAAGGAGGGGATAGTTGTAATGCCCCGAATTCCCCGATGAGTTTAACGGCATGAATAGTAGGCCGGGAGGGCCATACTTGCTTAATTATGTTATTAATTGATAATGCATGTATATGTTGATTATATTATGATATGATTTGAAATGCATGCATGTGAGTCCATATCTCTTGTTACAGGGGTGTGATGATAATTGGCCCGTTGAGGGTAATTTGTGTATTTGGGTGCATAACCTGATTGGTGAATGAGATTCCATTATTATGGAGATATATTCGAGCTATTTGTCATGAGACGGTTATTTTTAGTGGATTAGCGGTTTTACCATAATGGGGTCAATTTTGGGGTAATAGAAATGTTCATTTGATGATAAATTGGGAATATTTGAGATCAGGGTGAAATTTTGGAGGTTTTGACTATAATGTCCCCGGGGGTGTTTTCGGGACCCCGAGCATTAGGTTTTATTTGAGGTTACTTAAGGTTGAAGAGCTTATCAGATAGAACATACAATAAGAAAACCTTCCGTTCTCCCTTTTCAAAGTTCGTTTTACCGTTTAAGCCTTTTTGACGAAATCTTGAGTTCTAGGAGTCGGAATCGAGTGAGGATCGAGGCATAGCGATACTAGGGAAGATTAGAAGCTTCTTAACCGAAGGATTCGACGGAAAACAACCCAATTGAAGGTAATCGAAGTTTAAGTTTTGAGTTTTTCTGAGTTTCTAAGCTTTGAATTGATTTTGTGAATTGTTGAGTTTTCGGTTCGTTCGAGCCTTGGGTTTTGAGGGTTTTGATGCATGGGGAAGCTTGGGAACTTTGTTTTGATGATTGGGGAATGTTTAGGGATGATTTTGGAGGCTTTGGAGTGTTAGAAACGCGGTTGGGAATGGCCCAGGGTGGAGTGCCGCGACCCTGTTCTTGAGGCGTCGCGGCCCTTCTTTGAAGAAGCAGGTGGGGAGCTTGTGCTCGCTGGGCGCCGCGGCCCTAGCCTCTAGGAACCCTGGGGGCCACGGCCCAAGGTGCTAGGGCCGCAGCCCTTGCCCTGTTTTTGCCCCGTTTCCTCGTTTTGACCCCGGAAACCTAGTTTTAGGCCTCGGGAGTGTCCTTGCTACTTGGATTAGTTTGGATTGATCTCTTGGAGGTTATATAATGGTTTGAGACCCTTGATTATCTTGATTATTAATGGTATCCCAAATGTGTTGTGATTAGGTAACCGCTAAAGGACTAAAAGCTAAACCGTTCTCAAATGTTGTTCTTTTGCTCATTCTAGCTCGAATCAAAGGTAAGAAAACTGCACCCCAAGTGTGACATGCATGGATATTTGTGAGGCATGTTGATTGTATAAATATGGACATGGATTGAATACCGAATCGACAAAAGTGTTAGTATCAGCTGTGAGGCTGTGACTTATTTGTCAGGCTCGGCAGTGTTACTGGACACAGGTCAGGAAGCGCTGACTTACTTGTCAGAACGGCCTTGGCGTGAATCACGCAAGCCAACAGAGATTAGATCTAATCGACCACTAGCATTGAATGACTCAAGGAGCATTAATGCCTGACCGACCCTGAGGGTCGATGAACAAACAGAGCTTGGAGGCTAGTGGCTTACCTATCAGCCACTCTCCTGCTACAAAACAGAGCTTGGAGGCTAGTGGCTTATCTATCAGCCACTCTCCCGCTAGAAAACAGAGCTTGGAGGCCGGTGGCTTACCTAACAGCCACTCTCCCGCTAAATCATGTGATATTCACACATTTGCTTGAAAGCTTTATGTTCAGTGTGATTATAATGATAATCATTTGATAATGTTCATGAAAAGTATTATGTTTTCTTGCTGGGCTATGGCTCATGGGTGCTATGTGGTGCAGGTAAAGGGAAAGAAAAGCTCACCTAGCCTTGAGTGGAGAGCTGAAGTGGTGATGTGTACATATGCGGCCGCTTGACCACCACGGCCAAGGAGTTCTCAGAGGAACTAGGGGGTTTACCCTATTTTTGCCGCTTAGGTCGGCGGGATTGTAAATTTCAGACACTAGTGACCATTTTGTACTGAGAACCACTTGTAAATGTTTTATTTAGCTCTGCAGAGCATTTTGTAATAAAATCTCAATTTCCTTTTTATTGGTTTTGTACCTTAACCTGTTAATTACACTTAGAGCACGTTTTTGACCAAAGGACTCAGGTAACGAGTTAAATTTCCGGTCCACCGTTCACCGTAACTGTTCTGGGGTAGCCAGGGCGTTACAGACCCTGCTCATCACCCCTAGCCCAGACCCCGGTGTTGTCTAGTCGAATTGATCGCCTTTGACACATAACTATCCAAGTTTATCTGCAATCAACGACTCGGCTGGTCAGACAATGATAACAGTTTTATAATCATTCCACAGTCCAGCGCCGAAACTCAACTAACAATACACAATCATAATGCAATCAGGCATTTAAACAATTATTCACATACAGTAGCAATGCTAATAAGAATGCCTTAGCATATTCACTTAGCAGTCAAGGGCTAGGCTCTATCAGTATATCTCATGCTCCCTATTAATCGTGCAGACAAAGCATTTATATTTCATTTAAACATTCAAATATATAATCACATATATGGTTACCGAACCCTGAGTCGAGCTTGTCTTTAGCGACGAGTGTACATGCCCAGCGACTCTTCAGGAACCCTTAAACCTAGATCGCTGTGATACCAAGTTGTAACGCCATGGGTAACCAAGACCGGTACACTGTGTGTTTAAAATAGTTCAAGACTCACTAATCAAGTCATTTGAACATAAATGTGCTTCTAAAGTCAACTGACAAGTTAGGGTTAAAAGATTTTGATCATAGAATGGTTGACTTTCATTAAAACAAGTGTTTTATACATTGGATCCCAAAAATACTGTTTACATGGTAGATACAACCCTAAAAAGTTAATACAGAAAAAGCCAATCTAAGTGGGAAAATACAGTTTTGAGCTCTAATCCATGTAGGTCCCTCGGCCGTGACAGTCGAGCAGCTTCCAATGTACACACCACCCCCAAAGCTCTCCAATTCTTGGTTGGTCTAGCTTTCCTTTGCCTTTACCTGCACCACGTAGCACCCGTGAGCCAAGGCTCAGCAAGAAAACCATAATCAACAAGCATAGATAGCAACAAGTGTATATAACAAACTTTAGTCCAATTAGTTCAATTAATCAACAGAATACAAGTATTAGGCTAGGCAATGATAAACACATATACTTCCAAACATATAATTCAATCTTTAATGCAATATTTAGGTGTCGGCATCCTTAGGTCGAGCCCTCTGGTTACTTAGTTGATCCCAGCTCGCTTAGGCCGAGCTGCGTTCAGTATACTTACCATTAGCCTCGGCTCTCTTAGGTCGTACTTTCATATTACACGTAACAAATATATAAATTACATAACACATACATTCACTTACAGGGAATATCAGTCCCATTCACAACCGCTTGGGTGCAGTTTTCTTGTCTTAAGTCCCGAGGGAAGGATAAAAAGCGGTCGCGAGCACGACCCTTAGTCCTGAGCCTTAACGGTAACCCTAGTCACTAGCAGTAGTGGGTAACTATCAAATTCTAATCCAATTAAATGTTTTAAAAACAAATACTAGTCTCCGGGACCTTGAATTCTACTAAACTAGGTAGTAGAATTGTCCTGAGCTCTTAGGTTTAAATCCCTGAGCCTCCCCAAGCCTAAAAACCAACCTAGGCTATGGCTGCCTAGGCGGGTCACGACGCGCCTCAAGTCAGAGGTGCTAGCCTCTTGCTTCGGGGGGAAGGCAGGTCGCGACTTGCCCCTAGGATCGCGACGTGCCCACAAGTCAGCAAGCCCCCAGGGCCTTTTGGTGCACGCGGGCCGTGGCGCCCATGAACTAGGTCACAACGTGCCCCCATGAACCCAGAATTCCCTGGGTTTCTCCAACACTTTCCTAGCTCAATTCAACCTAAATCCCTTGCAACCTTCAACCAAACCCAAAACTGAGTCTAGGACTCTAAACCACATAGCTTAGGGATAATAACTCACCCCAAAACCTACTAAAATTACCACCCCAAATCAAAACTCGATCAACATCCAAAAACTAGTCTAAACTCAACCTAACAATTAGAATTCCTAGCAAAAACAAGACAAAATTCTTACGTCAGTTTAGTATCTTGAATTCCCCAGTTGTTCCTTGGCTGACCCTAGCTTAATTTCCCAAATTTCTTTGCTGAATTCCTTGAGTTTTCTCCTCCAAAGCTTCAAAGTTCACTTAATCTCTAGAAAAGGGAAAGGGAGAACGTGTAAGAGGGAGAGGGAGATGGACAGAGTGTTTGAGAGTATTCTGATATGTTCCACTAAGTTCTGATCACTCCAACCTAAGTCTAACTCTTCCCAATATATCTCTTTAATTAAAATGACCAAAATAGCCCTTATACTAACCCAGCCTCCTATTTGCCCTTACGGGCAAAATGGTCATTAACCCCGATTCCCGCTAATTCCTCAAGTCATCCTACCGATTCCCAATTAATCCCAACATGTCCAACTAATCACCAAATACTTTACTCGTTACCCAATAAATCTCAAGTATATGTTAAGTTTCTCGAAATACCCCTAGGCTCACCCCGGGCCGGGTATTAAACCCTGTTGTGACTATTTTGCTAATTCGCACACTAGGATCGCCTCGAGCCATATACTACAAATATATCCACATAATAATGTGGTCTCAATCATTTAACATATATAATCATATTTATGCCCTTAACGGGCCAGGATTATAGATATGACCTTATAAACAAAAACGGGCCCACATGCATATTTAATACTCATAATCATGGATATAAATATATTCATATTATCATATAAATCATGCATGCCACATAGTCAGCATTTAATCTATAAATCACACATATGTCCAATTATGCCCTCCTGACATGCTAATCAAGGCACTAAACCCTATTAGCATTTTTGGGACGTTACATTAATGAACATTAAGAGCTAGCTTTAATTCTAAACAACTAGCAGAGGGTTATAACTCATGTAATGACTAAATCAATGGACGACTTTATAGTTATAGTGTAGCGTCCCAAATTTGCTAATAAGGCTTAGGGCCTTGATTAGCATGCCTGGAGGGCAATAATTGAATTATTATGATAATATGTGAATTTGATGAGTATGTGACTAAAAATGCATGTTTAGGTAAATTAAGTATGCATGTGGGCCCCATTTGGTTGTTAGGGGCATGTTTGTAATTTTAGCCCGCTAAGGGCCATAAATGCAATATTTGTGTATATTGTGATTGACACCACGTGTAAGTGGTGATGTATTTGTGATGCACGACCCGAGACAGTCCTAGGGAGGGTTTAGCTAGAAAGTCACAATGGGGTCAAATGCCCGGCTTGGGAGGAGCCTGAGGGTATTTTGGGTATATATTATGTGTTCGGGAATTATTGAGTAATGGATACTAACTTATCAATGATTTAGTATGTCGGAATTAAATGGGGATTTATAGGAATACTCGAGGACTGAGTGGGATTTGGCAAATGACTGAAATGCCCTTGATGGCATTAAAGAGTTGAGGATAGGCTTAGGGGCAGTTTAGTCTTTTTGGCTAATGGATATACACTTAGAACCTTGGGAAACCACTAGAACAAAAGTAAGAAGATAGAAGTTTCTCAGCTGTTTTCTCTTACAAAACCAGTTCTCTCTCTCCATCTCCCTCTTTGGTGGTTGAAGATTTTAGAGGGGAATCAAGCATAGGAATTCAAGCTTCATGTTTGTTGAGCTTGGGGAGAAGTGAAGTTGGGGCAACTAGAGTCAAGCTTAGGCCAAAACTAATTCAGAGGTAAGGATTTAAGATTAACTTCTGTTTAGTTTTCTCTGTTTTTAGAGTTTGGGAGTTAGAACTTAAGTGATGGAATTGAAGTGTTTTTGGAGATTTGTTGTTGGAGTTTCTGGGTGAATTAACTGGTTATGTAGTTTGGAATTGAGTCCTGGGCAGAATTCTAGGATTAAGGCTCAGAAATGGTGAAATTCAGGGAGGTTAGCTCATGGAATGCATGGAGGTTTTCTGGGTTTGGGGGTCGAGCTGTAGCCCAAGGTCGGGCATGCTGCAGCCCGCGTGTACGTGAAGGCCTAAGGAGGCCTCTGTTCTTGAGGCGCGCCGCAGCCCTAGGAAGGGCATGCCACAGCCCGCATCTCCCAACAGGGAGGCATTGTGCCTCTGTTTTGGGGCGCGTCGTGGCCCTTAAGGGGCTGGGCCATGGCCCTAATTCAATGCATTGGTTGTTTTGTAGGTTTTTTTCTTGGGAACCCAATTGTTAAGGCCCGGGATGGATTTTATCACCCGGATTGATAGAATTCAACCTCTCGGAGACTAGAATTGCATTCCAAAGTAATTTAATGGATTAGGCATGATAGATAGCTTTTGTCAATGCGTTGTGACTAGGTTTTCAGCGAAGCTCGGACTAGGGGACTGTTCTCGGGATATTAGTGCTCGAGAAGCTTAGGACATAGGTAAGAAAACTGTTGTACCCGTTAAACAGGGTGTGGCCCTATAGTTTGTATTGCAGGGCACGACCCTATTTGATAGAATTGCAGGGCGTACCCCTATTGTTTATGTTCTGTATTTGTTTAAATATTTGTTGAATATATGCTATGTATTGCATATTTGTGAATGAACGGCGAAGGGCGAGTACGGCAAGTGTAACGCCCTACCTCCTTAAAGTCATTACTAAGTGAGTTTAAAACGTGCAATTAACTCGCTAATCGAGGTTTTAGGTTTAAAAGTGTAGCTAAACTGTAATAAAAGTCATACAATTTGAAAATGTAATCATCCATTGAAAATTATAAAGCGTTAAAAATTTGAGATCCCAAAATACTATTTTAGAAATATTTACAACTCAAAAAATATATAATTAAAGTTGACTAAACGACAAAATTAGGTTTAATACAAACATCTCCCAAAAATACCCCTGGTTGTGGCAGCCAGGCAGGCCAAACATGTACACGTCGCTTCACGCTCTCCGTACTTATGGTTGGTTGACTTTCCCCTTGCCCTTACTTGCACCATAGAGCACCCGTGAGCCGAGGCCTAGCAAGAAAACTCTACACAAGCAAATAACATATGCATAATCATCATTCAACACATAACAAAACCACCAACAGGCTAAACACATATCGACCATGCCGCCCTAGGTTTGCGGTCTACACCACGAGGATATCCCAGGTATCCTATAGGGGTCTCACCCTGGAAACTCGCACTCCGCGTGCTTAACGCTGCTCCTGGCCTCTTTCCGTACTCGGCCTTGCTGTTCTCGGCCTTCGCCGTTCCCAAATCTCACTGTTCTCGGCCTTCCCCGTTCCCAACTCTTGCCGTTCATTAACATATATGCACACATAGCATAATTAAACAAATACTTAAACACGTATAAACATAATCAATGGGGCCACGCCCTGCAACACAATCATATAGGGTCGTGCCCTGCAACACAAACTATAGGGCCTCGCCTTGCTCTACCGGTACAACAGCTTTCTTACCAGTGTCCCGAGCTTTCCAAGCATCGATGTCCCGAGCACAGTCCCCTACTCCAAGCCTCGCTGAAAACCTACTCACAACGAATCCATTCTGTAAGGTGTCCTAGATACTGGCTCCACCCCTGGCACCAACTCTATAACGAACTCGATCTCCCGTTGTGGCGGCAACCCTGGAAAATCTGCTAGAAATAAATCTGGAAGCTAACATACCAATCTGGTCTCACTCGGTCCAACCGACATAACCCTAGAGATATCCACAATATTTGCTAGGAATCCTATGCAACCTTCCTGCATTAGGTCTCTAGCCTTCAGTGCAGAAATCATAGGTACCCATAGTCCATTAACTGTCCCCACAAATACAAAGGGTACCTCCCCTTCTGGTTCAAAAGTCACCATCCTACTCTTGCAGTCAATCGTCGCCCCATACTTCGATAACAAATCCATCCCTAGAATCATATCGAAGTCATCAATCACTAGCTCAATCAAATCAACTGACAACTCCCTACCGTCTATCTCTACTAGCAATGCTCTAATCCATCTCCTAGAGACTACCAGTTCCCCAGTCGGCAAAAAAGTATGAAACCCCTAGCATACACTACACTAGGTCTACACAACTGTTCTATCACTCTAGTAGACACAAATGAATGGGTAGCTCTCAAATCAATCAATGCAGTTTAAGAAGAACCAGCACTAGAAATCTGACCTGTCACGACTGATGGGCTAGCCTCCACCTCAGTCTGACTCAAGGTGAATACTCTGGCAGGAGCGAGATTGTCACCCTACTTTAGCTCCTCTTTCCTAGCCTATGGGTAGTCCTTCTTCAAATGATTGACACTCCCATAGATAAAGCAAACCCTGATCCTGCACTCTCCCTGATGTCGCCGTCTGCACCAAGAACACACTCGAAAACTCCTCTAGTTGTCACCTCTGCCCTGACGGCTGCCAAAAGCACCCCGTACCCTCCTATCCAAGCTAGGTGGAACAAAATAATCTGGGGCCTTTCTCTTCTACTCACTGGATCCACTACCCCAAATGAATCCAATAAAAGGAGGCACTGACCTCCTGGCATCGCGCCTAACAGTGCTTTCTCTCCATATCTGATCCTCGGCCCCCTCGGCTATAAGGGCCTTGTCCACTACCTGGGCATATGTAGTAGTCTCTAGATCCAATGTAATCATAACATCACGAGCGATCATAACATTCAACCCTCGCACAAACCTATCCCTTCTTGCCGCATCAGTTGGCACTAAATCTGGCGTAAACTTCGCCAACTAGTCAAATCTCAAGGCGTACTCAGTAACTGTCAACCGGTTCTGAGTCAGGTTGATGAACTCGTCAACCTTCGCAGCTCGGACTGCAACTCTGTAATATTTCTCATTGAAGATGTTTCGGAATTCTTCCCAAGTCATAGTTGTGACATTCCTTCTCTGAGTCACTACATCCCACCAGATGCGGGCATCCTCTCTGAACATGTAGCTGGCACAAGCTACCCTCTTGTTCCCTACCACCCTCATAAAATCCAAGATTGAGGAAATCATATTCATTCACTGCTCTGCCCGCAGTGGGTCTGGTCCACCCTCAAAGGTGGGAGGATGCTGCTTCCTAAACCTCTCATAAAAAGGTTCCCACCTATTCTCCATAACAGGCTGAACCGGCACTGGCGCCACAACCTACTGAACTGGCAACCCAGTGGCCTGAGGAGGAGCCTGCTGCCTCAGCTGCCGAAGTTCTTCCTCTGTTCGATGTAGTCTAGCTTTCATTTTGGCAAACATCTGTTGCCAATTTTGTGGGGCAAGAGGAAGGTCCTGACCCTAGTTGTCATCCTCGGCCCTGCTGCCGCGAAGTCTCGATGATTGTCGAGGCATCTTAATAATATGCCTGCAATGAACGACGCCGCTCATCACGCATGATAACAACATCCAAAACCACCTCCCAATTCACATCAGCCAATCGAAAACAACAATCCACATAACATACAAATAGCATATAACACTCAACGAGCCATGCCCTAACATCATGCATAAGTTAACTCATTCAGCATGCTCTATATAAGAAAAGCAGGCAAACAGGGCATTTAAGCACATAATCAAGCATAAAATTCAATCATTACCAACCAACCGTGAGTCGAGCTTGTCACTGACAGCGAGCGTACATGTTCAGTCAATCTCCAGGAACCATAAACCTTGGCTCACTCTAATACCAAGTTGTAACACCCTAACTCCTTAGAGTCGTTACTAAGTGAGTTTAAAACGTGCAATTAACTCGCTAATCGAGGTTTTAGGTTTAAAAGTGTAGCTAAACTGTAATAAAAGTCATACACTTTGAAAATGTAATCATCCATTGAAAATTATAAAGCGTTAAACATTTGGGATCCCAAAATACTGTTTTAGAAATATTTACAGCTAAAACAAATATAATTAAAGTCGACTAAACGAAAAAATTAGGTTTAATACAAACATCTCCCAAAAATACCCCTGGTTGTGGCAGCCAGGCAGGCCAAACATGTACACGTCACTTCACGCTCTTTGTACTCATGGTTGGTCGACTTTCCTCTTGCCCTTACCTGCACCATAGAGCACCCGTGAGCCGAAGCCCAGCAAGAAAACTCCACACAAGAAAATAGCATATGCATAACCATCATACAACACATAACAAAACTGCCAGCAGGCTAAACACATATCGACCATGTCGTCCCAGGCGCTTTACCAGGCCCTGAATTTGCGGTCTACACCATGAGGATATCCTAGGTATCCTACAGGGGTCTCACCCTGGCAACTCGCACTCCGCGTGCTTAACGCTGCTCCCAGCCCCTTGCCGTTCTCGACCTTCATCATTCCCGGCTCTTGCCGTTCATTCACATATATGCACCCATAGAATAATTAAACAAATACTTAAACACGTATAAACATAATCAATGGGGCCACGCCCTGCAACACAATCATATAGGGTCTTTCCCTGCAACACAAACTATAGGGTTCACCCTGCTCTACGAGTACAACAGTTTTCTTACCTATATCCTGAGCTTTCCAAGCACCGATGTCCCAAGCACAATCCCCTAGTCCAAGCCTCGCTGAAAACCTATTCACAACGTATCAACAACATTCATCCATCTAGTTCTAATCCAGTAAATAACTTTGGTTCATAATGCTAGTCTTTGGGACCTTGAATTCTATCAATCTGGATGATAAAATCCATCCCGAGCCTTAACTTTTGGATTCTCAAGCCTAAAACCTCCTTGGAGTCCATAAACTCACTAAGCGTCGCGGCCTCAAGAACCCATGCCACGGCCCGCCTCAACCAGAAACCCCAACCCCCAAAACAAGGCATGTGCGTCGCAGCCCAAGCCATGGTGTGCCGCGGCCCACCCTTCTTCCTTGCCTCCCAAGTGTTCTAGATGGCCGCGGCTCAGCAAGAACAATGCCACGGCCCGACCCTTCAAACCTAGAAAAATCCTCCATTTTCTCCACCAAATCCAAGCTAATTTACCCCAAAATCAACCCAACGTTTCAAGTCTATCACCACAGAAGTTCTACCATAGTCTCAGCAACAAAACCTAACAAGAATTGACCCCAAACCTCATCTAAAACTCAAGAGTGATTCTCCACCTAGCTCACATGCACAACCTTGAAACATCAGCAGAAATTCAACATAATTCAGATAATTAGGTGCTAGATTCCTTACCTCAACTTATAACTTGTCCCTGAGCTAATCCTCATTCATAACCAACTTTAATTCCCTTGAAAAGCAAGCCAAAATCCTCCTATAGATCAAAGTCTCCAAGCTTCCAAAGAGAGAGAACTCCAAGATAGAGAGAGTTGGTTTCTCCAAGGTTCAGAATGTTTCTTGGCTTTGTTTTACTAATCCTAAGTCATTTAAGTTACCTCTAAGGCTCGGGGTACCAAAAACATCCCTGAGGGCAAAATGGTAAATTTCTCTGATATCCCTCCTATATGTTCTAACTTCAAATATATCTCCAAATTTTTATTTCCATAACCCGATAACCCAATAAAACATCTAATGCTCGAACTACCCATTGACTCGCTCCAAGTCAGGTATTCGACCCCGTTGTGACTTTCTAGCTAAACCGCTCCCTAGGACTATCTCGGATCGTGCAACACGAATACATCACAATTATTAAATTTATGCCCTCAACGGGCTAAAATTTCAAATATGCCCCTAATAACCAAATGGGGCCCACATGCATATTTAATTCACCGAAACATGCATTTCTAATCACATACTCAGCAAATTCACATATTAGCATAAAAAATCACTTATTGCCCTCCAGGCACGCTAATCAAGGCCCTAAATCTTATTAGCAAATTTGAGATGCTACATCAAGGGGCCGGGAACGGCGTTAAGCACGTGGAGTGCAAGGCCGAGTATGGCAAAGGGCTGGGAGCCGTGTTGAGCACGCAGAGTGCAAGTCACTAGGGTGAGACCCTTCTCGGATGCTTAAGTCATCCTCACGGTGTGGACCGCGAACCCAGGGCCTAGTAAAGTGCCTGGGACGGCATGGCCACTAAGTGTTTAGCCTGTTAGCTGCTTTATTATATGCTGACTGATAGATATGCATATGTTGATTATTTGTGTTAAGTTTTCTTGCTGGGCTTCGGGTCACGGGTGCTCTATGGTGTCGATAAGGGCAAGGGAAAAGTCGACCAACCATGAGTACAGAGAGCATGAAGCGACGTGTACATGTTCGGCCTACCTGGCTGCCACAGCTAGGGGTATTTTTTGGAGATGTTATGTATTAATCTAAATGTTGTCGTTTAGTCGACCTTAATCGTATTTTTGAGTTGTAAATATTTCTAAACAGTATTTTGGGATCCCAAATGTATAAAGCTTTATAATTCCAATGAATGAAAACATTTTCAAATTATGACTTTTATTACATTTTAGCCACATTTTTAACCTAAAACCTCGATTAGCGAGTGTTGACGGTGAGAACTCGTCAACTAAGTTGAGTTGGAAAAAATTATCAAGTAAAGATAGTCAATGAAAAAGCTGTAGAAATTTAAGTAATAACTCAAGAACAATGATAGAACAACAATGGAGAAATCAATCTTTCATTCACTCTCAAGCACTTGCTACATTAAATTTTCCAACCCCCCCCCCCCCCCATGTGGGAGAGGGGTTCTATTTATAATAGGCTCTGATGGCCTTGGATACATGGTGGTCCTGGAGACCAATCTGTGCACAAGTACACTATCAGGAAGGTGGTATCAGGTGTAGTGGTGTCGACTCCGGTACACGGTCAGAGGTCATGGGAGCACCTCAGCTTTTGTACCCGGTCATGACTCCACCACTCGCCTTGTACGGGTGTCAGAGACATGGTGGAGGTGTAGCCACTCTTCGTACTATTCCCAACTGCCACTACTTGTCGGGTACAGGTGTCAGGCCTGTCCCCTGATCCTAGCAGGCATGCACGTACCCCTTTAGAGGTACCTCGTTCGTACTCTTTTTATCTCTTGTGGGCCACCTTGAACACTGGCATCATGCACGTGTGGCCCTTAGGACGAGGCCCTTTGGGGCGAGGTCACTAGGCACACGTGGCCCTTGAGATGAGGCCCTTTGGGGCGAGGCCATTGGGCGTGCTTAGTCCTTGGGCGAGGCCACTAGGCACGCGTGGCCTTTGGGACTGGGCCCTTTGGGGCGAGGCCACTAGGCACGCATGGCCTTTGGGACTGGGCCCTTTGGGGTGAGGCCACTGGGCGTGCTTAGTCTTTGGGCGAGGCCCTTTGGGGCGAGGCCACTAGGCACGCGTGGCCCTTGGGACGAGGCCCTTTGGGGCGAGGCCACTGGGCGTGCTTAGTCCTTGGGCGAGGCCACCCTATGCTTGCATGTTACTTGGGCGTGGCCCTTGAGGGCGAGGCCACCCCGTGCACGGATCCTGGTGGTGTCGCACGATGCGTGCGCGCGGAGCAAGGGCATCGCACGGTGCGCGAGCACGGAGCAGGGGCGTTGCGCAGTGCGCGCGCGCAGAGCAGGGGCGTCGCGAGGTGCGCGCACGCGGAGCAGGGGCGTCGCGCGGTCAACACGCGCGGGTCCTTGGTGGCACGTGAGGGGCTCTTGGCACTTGTTTTGGGTCTCCATTAAGTACCAGATTTTTAGCATTCACAACGAGTTAATTGGACGTTTAAAACTCACTTAGTAACGACTTTAAGGAAGTAGGGCATTACAACTTGGTATCAGAGCAAGCCAAGGTTTATGGTTCCTGGAGATTGACTGAACATGTACACTCGCTGCCAGTGACAAGCTTGACTCAAGATTGGTTGGCAGTGATTGAATTATATGCTTGATTATGTGCTTAAGTTCCCTGTTTGCCTGATTATTTTATATAGAGCATGATGAATGCGTTAATATATGCATGATGCTAGGGCATGGCCCCTTTGAGTGTTGTATGTTATTTGTGTATTGCAGACTGTTGTTTATGATTGGTCTTTGACTAGAACTGCCCTATATGCAATTGCAATTTGTTGATGTGAATTGGGAGGTGGTTTTGGATGTTGTTATCATGCCTAATGAGCGGCGTCGTTGATTGCAGGCATATTGGCAACAGATGCCTCGACAATTAATCAGACTCTGCGGTAATAGGGCTGAGGATGACAACCAGGGTCAGAACCCTCCACCTGCCCCACAGAATTGGCAACAGTTGTTTGCCAAAATGGAAGCCAAACTGCACCGAATAGAAGAAGAGCTTCAACAGCTGAGGCAACAGGCCCTCCTCAGGGCATTGATTTGCAGGTTCAGCAAGTTGTGGTGTTAGTGCCAGTTCAACCTGTTATGGAGAATAGGTGGGAACCTTTGTATGAGAGGTTCAGGAAGTAGCATCCTCCCACCTTCAAGGGTGGACCAGACCCACTACGGGCAAAGCAGTGGATGAACATGATTTCTTCCATTCTGGATTTCATGAGGGTGGAAGGGAATGAGAGGGTAGCTTATGCCAGTTACATGTTCAGAGAGGATGCCCGCATCTGATGGGATGTGGTAACTCAAAGAAGAAATGTCACAGTTATGACCTGGGAAGAGTTTAGAGACATTTTTAATGAGAATTACTACAGTGTCGCAGTCCAAGCTGCAAAGGTTAACGAGTTTATCAACCTAACTCAGAATCGGATGACGATTACAGAGTATGCCTTGAGATTTGATAGGTTAGCAAAGTTTTCCCCAGATTTGGTGCCAACTGATGCGGCATGAAGGGATAGGTTTGTGCAGGGATTGAATGTTATGATCACTCGTGATGTTAAGATAACCTTGGATCTGGGGACTACTACGTATGCTCAGATAGTGGATAAGGCCCTTATCGCTGAGGGGGTCGAGGATCAGATATGGAGAGAGGGCACTAGTAGGCGCAATGCTAGGAGGACGGTGCCTCCTTTTAATGGAGCAAGTCGGCGTAGTGACCCCAGTGAGCTAAAGAGAAATGCCCTAGATCCTTTTGTCCCTCCTAGCTCAGATAGGAGGGCACGGGGTGGTTTTAGTGGCCGTAGGGCGAGGGTGACAACTGGAGGAGTTTCCTAGTCTGTCCTCGGTGCAGACAATGACATCAGGGAGAGTGCAAGATCAGAGTCTGCTTTATTTGTGGGAGTGTCAACCATTTGAAGAAGGGTTGTCCATAAGCCAGGAAAGAGGAGCCGAAGCAGAGTGACAGTCTCGCTCCTACCAGAGTATTCACCTTGACCCAGATTGAGTCTGAGGCTAGCCCCTCGATCGTGACAGGTCAGATTTCTAGTGTTGGTTCTTCTTTTACTGCATTGAGTGATTCGGGGGCTACTCACTCATTTGTGTCTGCTAGAGTGATAGATCAGCTGTGTAGACCTAATGATTTGTATGCTAGAGGATTTCAGACTTTATTGCCGACTGGGGAACTGGTAGTCTCTAGGAGATGGATTAGAGCATTACCAGTAGAGATAGACGGTATAGAGTTGTCTATTGATCTTATTGAGTTAGTGATGGATGACTTTGATATGATCTTGGGGATGGATTGGTTATCGAAGTATGGGGCGACGATTGACTGCAAGCGCAGGATGGTGACTTTTGAACCAGAAGGGGAGGTGCCCTTTGTATTTGTGGGGACAGTTAGTGGATCGCGAGTACCTATGATTTCGGCACTGAAGGCTAGAGACCTAATCCAGGAAGGTTGCATAGGATTCTTAGCGAACATTGTGGATACCTCTAAAGTAGTGTCGGTTGGACCGAGTGAGACCAGATTGGTATGTGAGTTTCTAGATTTATTTCTAGCAGACTTGCCAGGGTTACCGCCACAGCGAGAGATTGAGTTTTCTATAGAGTTGGCGCCAGGGGCGGAGCCAGTATCTAGGACACCTTATAGAATGGCTCCAGCAGAGTTGAAGGAATTGCAGATTCAGTTGCAGGAGTTACTGGATTTGGGGTTCATTAGACCGAGTTTCTCGCCATGGGGTGCTCCAGTCTTGTTCGTCAAGAAGAAGGATGGATCTTTAAGGATGTGTATTGATTACAGGGAGCTGAACAAGTTGACCATTAAGAATAAGTACCCACTACCTAGGATCGATGACTTGTTTGACCAGTTACAGGGGAAGACAGTGTTTACTAAGATTGACCTTCGGTCAGGCTACCACCAGTTAAGGATTAAAGAGGAGGACGTACCAAAGACCGCTTTTCGCATGAGATATGGACACTATGAATTCCTGGTTATGTCCTTTGGATTAACCAACGCCCCAGCAGCTTTCATTGATTTGATGAATAGGGTCTTCAAGGACTATTTGGACAAGTTTGTGATTGTGTTCATTGATGACATATTGGTGTACTCGCAGTTAGAGACAGATTACAGCGGTTGAGAGAGTATAGGTTATATGCTACGTTCAGCAAGTGCGAGTTTTGGCTACCGCAAGTCACATTTCTAGGCCATATTTTTAGTAAGGAGGGGATTCTGGTTGACTCAAGTAAGATTGAGGCAGTGAGAGATTGGTCTAGACTGAGCAGTGTACCGAAAGTTAGGAGCTTTCTGGGATTGGCAGGGTATTATCGCCGGTTTGTTGAGGGGTTATCTAGGATAGCCACACCGTTGACTGAATTGACGCAAAAGAAGACTAAGTATGTATGGACAGACAGGTGTGAAAACAGTTTCAAGGAATTGAAGCGGCGACTGATCACTGCTCCAGTATTGAGTCTGCCGTTAGACAATGAGAAGTTCATGGTTTATTGTGATGCTTCCAGACAGGGTTTAGGGTGTGTGCTGATGCAAGCCAAAAATGTGATAGTCTATGCATCGAGACAGCTAAAGGAGTATGAGCAGAGATATCCCACGCATGATTTGGAGTTGGCAGTGGTGGTATTTTCACTTAAGGTTTGGAGACATTATCTATATGGTGAGAAGTGCGAAATATACACCGACCATAAAAGTTTGAAGTACTTCTTTACCCGGAGGGATCTGAATATGTGCCAGAGATGGTGGCTGGAACTGGTAAAGGATTATGATTGTGATATCCTATACCATCCTGGGAAGGCCAACGTAGTGGCCAATGCATTAAGTCGGAAGGGCCCAGGACAATTGTTCAATTCAAGGCAGATATTTGATAAGTTAGCTGAGGAGATGATTAGAGCGGGTATAGAGTTGGTGGTTGGTCGGTTAGCCAACATCACTCTTTAGTCTACACTCCTTGAGAGGATCAATGGAGCGCAGGAGGAGGATCCCTAGTTGAGAGGGCACACAGAGAGTGTCTTAGTCGGAGTGGCTAGAGACTTCTCTATTTCGGAGATGGGGCTACTGATATACTGTCTTAGGTAGCCTATTGAGATCAAATTCTCAATCTCATCTTTTAACTATCTACATTCCTCAGTTGTATGACCCACGTCCCTAAGGAATCTGCAGAACTTTTTTGAATCCATCTTGGTCCTCTGATGTCGCATTGCATCAGATCACCTAAAGGAGACCTGATTCTCATTCACGACAAATATACTCTCCCGAGTATCCGTGAGCTCAATATATACTATATAAATGGAGAAGTTTTTACCTCTTTTCTTTTTCTTACCCCCATCAGCCTTGGGATTGTTCCCTTCATTCTTCTTTCTCTTAAAAGAATTGTCTCTTGTGGGTTGTGTCACGAATGGCGTAGCCAAGGTAGTGGCTGAGTTAACGTTTGTCGTTGAAGTTATTGAGGATGGAGGAGCCAATTTAAGTGCCAACCTTGCCTCCTCTACATTGACAAACTTTTGGGCCCAAGTGGTGAACTCGGCTATTGTCTTCACTGGCTTCCTTTGCATGTGATCCCAAAGAGGACTTCCTAGTAGTACTCCAGCTCGTACTGCCATAAGATGGCCGGTGTCATCAACATTGCGAGCTCGAGTTGCCTCTATATTGAACCTCGCTAGGTAGCTCTTCAGTGATACACCTAGTTGTTGTCTAACATTTGTTAGGGTGGATGCCCCGAGCTTGATACTCTTCAACGCTTGGAACTATTTTTTGAACTCCTTAGACAACTGATCCCAAGACGAGATCAAGTGTCTTCGAAACTGGTCGAACCAGGTTTTTGTTGGTCCAATGAGTGTGGTGGGGAAGAGCATACATCTGAGCTCATATCCAACATTGCTAGCTCGCATCACAATACTAAACGTGCTCAAGTGGCGGCCCGGGTCAGTAGTCCCATCATAGGGTGCCACGTGGGGTATGTTGAAACCATTGGGGAATGGTGTGCTCGAGATATGGGCAGCAAAAGGCTCAAGCTCCTCATCTAAATCGTAGACCTTTTCTTTGTTTTTTCACTCTTGAATGAACCTGAACGCTTCCTCAAGTTGGTTGATTCTCTCCTGAACTAAATCCACCGGAGGGGGAGCTTGCGCTACTGGGAGTTGCTTGTTGTTCGTAGGAACTCCAGCTCCTTGTCCCAGTATAGAGTTGTGTTGATTTCCATATACTGGTTGTAGAGGCTCCCTCTAGGCATTTAAGTGTGCCCTCAAGTCTAGGTTCGGTTGATTAAACTGGCCCTAGTTTTGGTTTAGGTGGTCTCGAAGATCAAGATAACTATTTGGATAGTTCTCATAACACCTAAGTTCGGTGTTATAAACACTCACTGACCTGCTGTAATCTTGACTTCCATCATGGAAGTTGGCAGTTCTTTTTGGCTGTTGTGAGAATTGATTGCGAGGTGGATTACTAACATGCACCCTAATTCCGGTTGCCTGTGACCTAGATACATAACTCCCAGGTGGTTGGGGTTTTCTATCCTGTCTATGCTTCTAATGTGCCCCTAGTTGGACCTCGTGTTCTCCATTGTGCTTAGGTCGAGCACGAAGGCGACCGTCCCGACTTTCGCTTCTAGCCCTTTGAGAAGGCCTCTGAGGCGCTCTCTTCCCAACTTGATTTTTGCTGGGGCCTTTCTAAGGTACACACCAAGATGGGGAGGGATTTCTTATTGGTGATGGAGGAAGCCCTATTGGAGATGGTGGTGGCCTTTCATCGTTTGGCCATGCACGTTCGGGGTTATTATTATTCTCGGCAGGTCCTGGGTTATTACCCTGAGCTGTCGGGGGAGCTCAATTATTCTCATGGTTTGTGAGAATGTCCCTACCTGGGTTGTTTTTAGCAGGGTTTCATGATGACACCCTGGGCAGGTTTTCTCCAATATTCTCCCTAGGCCTTGGTTGAGTCTGTTGGGCCTTTGCTCGGCCATCCTGGCAGCCGTACCTCCCCGAGGTTGCCCCCTGGTCCTCCGTGGGGGTGCCTGGGTCTCGGCAGCTTGTCTTGCCATCTCCTCATTTAGTTGCGTTGCTTCGACTAACTGTTCACATAGGCTCCAATTTTTGAGCTCAACTATTGGCACATATCTCTCCGAATTATAATAATCCTGCTCATTAGGTCTAGAACTTTGACCATGCCATCCTCTAGGAGACAATGAGGCGCTTCCCTCATTGGGACTCCAGTCCACGAATGGTTGTTTGCCAGGGCGTCGAGGATGCTCCTCAGTACGTGGAGTATTTTCCTCAGGGATTTGGGGAAGTGGTCGCCCACTGGTTCTAGGTATATTCTGGGCAGCCATTGTTGCTAAGCGGTAAGTTTTTCGCTAAATGGTAAGAAGAATTGCTTAATGCTCTCAACAAAAGCACAAAACTGTTGACGCCATTTTTGTCAACTTAATTATGTAGAGCAATTAAACAATTAAATAGGAAGAAAATAAAATAAAGAGATTTTTACGTGGTTCAGTAGTTAAAATCTACCTACGTCCATGAGTAACTTTTATTAACTTGTCTGCATTAAAGCTTCAAGAATGAGCAATTTCACAAAGCAATTTTCAATACAAAGTTGTGCGTAAGTCCAAATGACCAGATCCAGACTATTTATAGACTTAGTTACAAGAATATCTTCCCATAAGTTTAGGGAAGTTACAACATGTATTCAAATTTAAATTCAAATGAATACCCGAATAATAATAATACAATAAAAATTCCATAACAATAAGGATTTAATACACGGTTTTAACCAATCCCAAAGAAATAGGGATTTCCAAACAAATTCTCTGTGTATGTATTTAACGCGTCTTCGAGCTTGATCACTGCTTCAACACATTTTCGAGATCACTCAAAGCCTCAAGCTCACCATTCCATTTATCGCCGCCTCCTTTCTTGGTTAGTCTGTCAAACTCATCTCTTAGAGGAAACTGATGCTTTCGAGCCTGCAACTCATGCTCATGCGTTAATGATGTAGCTATGGAACTTCGTGACAATTTGTACAAGTATAATGCTAACCCTTGTTAATCTCGAGCTTACACTTTACGAACCTACATTTCGAGGTTGTTTATTTATTCTCGAAATTTGGGTGTAACATCTTGGTTTTCAAGATTTGCATTCATATCATGAATATAGTTCTTTGATGACCAATATTTGCATTCATACTTTGAATGAGGTTCTTGATTAGCATCTAGGGTTTGTAATATTGAATTATCCATATTATACATTGTTGATTAAGAAAGTGTAAATGTAATGCCCCGGATTCCCTAATGTGGTTAATGGCCGGATTAGTAGGCCGGGAGGGCCATAATTGCTTAATTATGCCATTAAATGTGTTTATGCATGTTTATGAGAATTATATTATAATATAATGTTAATTGTATGCATGTCGATGATATGTGTTGAGACCACATTATGATGTGGGTTTGTTCGAGCTTTTCGACATGAGACGATCGTAGAATATTGATTAGCGGTTTAGTCACAACAGGTTTAAGTGTCTGGACTTGGGTTGAGTCTCGGGGTGATTTTAATGATTAGAGCGTTACTGGGAGATATAGGGTAACGGGTTGAGAATTATTGGTATTTGAGAACATTGAGAATAATGGGAATTAGAGAGCATTAATTATGATTAACGAGGTAGGAGGGAAGTACCAAAAATGCCCTTGGGAGTCTTTAGAAACCATTAATTGACCTAGGGGTAAAATGGACATTTCACCCCTAGGATAGATATAACTCTTGATGGCTGAAGAAACTAGTGGAAAAACAGAGTATGCAAAAGGTGTTCTCCCGTACCTTCTTCTCTTCACCTTTCTTTGTGATTTTTGAGCCAACTTTGAGGATTCTAGCTTGGGAAGCAAGCCTTGGAAGTTTGGGAGTGTGTTCCACCATTGAAGAGCTTCATAAGCCAAGCTTTGGGTAAGTTCTTGACCATGGTTTTCTCTGGTTTGCTCTGTTCTGGTTTTATTTTGCAGCTGAGTTTTCTAGGGTGAATTCATGGTTTTGTTGGGAGTTTTGGCTAGGGTTCCCATGCTTGTGATGTTTGGGGTGTGTTAGAATGGTTTTTGGGTTCATTTGGCATTAAGAATAGGATTTGGAAGCTTGGAGATCGAGTTAGAATTGAAGGAGTTGAAGAAGGTCGGTTCAGGGGAGATTGGGTCTGGAGGTAGCGCTACAGCGCCCACCCTAGGGCGCTCTAGCGCTCCTCAAGAGGCTTTTTGGCTTTTGGGAGGCTCTGAGTATAGCGTTGTGGCGCTAGGGGTTGAGCGCTGTAGCGCTACCCTGTTCCTTCCAAACCCCGTTTTGAGTGTTTTTAAGGGTTTTTGACTTGGGATTTCAATCCTTAAGGCCCGGGATCGAATCTACTCACCGTGTGGGCATGTTTCGGGGTCCCGAGGGTGGTGCTTAGGTTAAGACCCTATTATCGTGGATTCTCATTAATGGAGGTTATAATTGGTTGTGATTAGGTAACCGCTAAGGAACTAAATGATCGATCATTCTCAGGGGTCGTCTTTATCGTACTTCTCGCTCGAACTTGAGGTAAGAAAACAGTGTATGACTACAGTTGCACCCTGTGTAGGTATATGACATGCATGGTTTGATATTGAGGCATACTGGTTGATATTTGTGGACGTGGATTGCATATTAAATGCTAGTGAACGCTGATTACTTGTTTAAGACACTGACTAGTCAGGGACCGACTCTAAAGCCGATGAGCATGCATTGAATGGCTCTATGACATTAGTGCGGGACCGACCCTAAGGTCGAAGAACTTATAAGCCCTTGCCTGGTTTACGACCAGATGACTATAGCCAAGGTATATGACCCCGGTGACCGTTTGTCACGTGGCTAAGGGACGTTGTCCATAGTTTCGACTCTAGAGTCGTGAGGAAGGTTATGTTGGTGACCAATCACCATACACCTGTCCTGAGCAAACTTATGAAAGAATCACTTATCGGTTAAGCCCTGGTGACCCTATCGTCACATGGCTAGAGGGAGCTATGCTCATTACTGTGACTTTTGGCTATTGTCACCTATTTGTTGGACTGATGGTCCTGAATGGTTATTATGATCGTTGTTGATATTATATCATGCTTTACTGTGTTTTCTTGCTGGGCCTTGGCTCATGGGTGCTATGTGGTGCAGGTAAAGGAAAGGAAAAGCTTAGCCAACCCTGAGTGGAGAGCTTGGGCGGTGTGATGTACATACAGGGCCGCTTGACCGCCACGGTCAAGGTGTTCTCAGAGGGACTAGGGGTTTACCCTATTTTTGCCGCTTAGGCCGGCGGGGACTGTAAATTTGAAACTGTAGCGACTCTTTTGTATTACGAACTACTTGTAAATGTTTTAAAAGGCTCATGAGCAGTTTATTTACTTAATGAAATGTACCCTTTCCTTTTTACTGGTTTTCACCTTAACCTGATAATAACACTAGATCACGTTTTTAACCAAAGGACTCGGGTAGCGGGTCAAATTTCCAGTTCACCGTTCACCGTAACTGTTCTGGGGTAACCAGGGCGTTACAGTAAACCCATAAATTCTCAACAAAAAATTAACCCAAAAACTCACTAGCTTGTTCTTGACAAGAACATAGACAAGAAAATAGGCCTCAAAATTGCCTACAAGGTTTTTCACTATACCCTAAGTTTGTTATATCTACAGGCGAAGTTCCCAGTTCTATGTGTGTTCAGAGGCATATTTCTCAAAGGAAAAGAATGCAAGAAAATATTAATGTAAACACACCAGACATCCCAAAAGAAAAAAATTATAGCAAACGAGATTATAGAGACTTATAGATAACGAAGATGATCTTGAACAAGGTCAGAGAAGGTAATATATTTTTTTTTTTTTGTGGAATCAAGAGAATATGTTGTCGAAAGTTTCAGAGAAACCAGAGAGAAAGTTGGAAATTTTTTTTTTACGAAGAGATATGAAATGGTGAAGATGAGATGAAAAGAAATGGGGTATATATAGAAAGAGCCCAAAGGAAATCAAGGATCGTCCAATCAAGAAAATTTTAGATCAAATGGTCATTGTTAAATGGGCAAAATAGCGATGAAAAGGTGAGAAGATAGTTGTTATTAGTACTTGGGAACCTGAACAGACTCCTATAGGGACATGACACGTGTCAAAGTACTTGAGAGGGTACGTGAGCATGTTTCCCAAGGAGAAGTGGAAAAGCCTCTACTATGTTTGTCAGAGACGGGGGTGATGTCATGCATGAGTAGAGGCTTGGGGCAAATTTTGTACCTAAAAAATACGAGCTGACGTGTCTTGTTTGCAGTATAGATAATGAGATTGCCTAAACTTAGCTCATGCGACCTGATTAGTAGATGAGTTATCCTGGCATGTTTGAGCTCGTGCAGTTAAACTTTAGATCGCGACTAATAGGCTGGAGGCGCAAATACGAATCCCTAAAGATTCAGGATTTATACCCATATAAGGATTATTGCGATTTTGCATAATAAATGTAAAATATTAGGCAATTAATGCAATCAATGTAATAAAGGGTAGTTACCTATTTTTGTAAGTTACCCAAACCTGTTTCTCCTATAAATAGAGGGGGAATGGGCACGGAAAGGGACGCAACTTTTGTATACCGAAACTCTGAAGAAATTTTCTTAAACAGTTTTCTTGAGAAAATACAACAAGAACATTGACTCGTGGTCTAGGTGGAGTTAACCATTGAACCACGTAAAAAGTGTGCGCTTAGTATTTACAATTTTGGTCAAGGCTAATTCTTTCTTTTTTAATTTCTTAAATCCTAGTTGAAGAAAAATTGTGTCAACAGTGTCAATGGAGAACATACTGACGTAAATGAGCTTGTTCACGTTAGTTCCCCACTGGCGCGAATGAGTGGGATAAACAACGTCGTATAATTTTTGACACTATTTATTCCTTTTTCATGTTAGTTCTCCACTAGTGCAAATGCCCAAATATGGTCAACAACGTCAGACAACTATGTTGATTGACTCGAAAAGACATTTTTCTAGTAGTGGTAGTTGAGTTTCAGATTATAAAGAAATAAGTGAGGTCTTTTATACTGTTGAGTCTCTATAAATTGCTTTGTTCTCCCCTCTCCCTATTTATAGTAAGGATTAAAGTTATCTTTGGCTTATAGCCAATAATGGCTAAATGTAGCTAATCTCGAGGAATTCGGGTTAACACCTAAGAACTGATTAAGCAAAAAAAGGGAATTACAAATTTATAAGTTATCTGCCTAGCCTACGAATTACTAGCGACCAAACATTGCTTCTTCATGGTGATAAAACTACTGGTGAGCACTCTTGATCCCCTAGCAAACAACTCTTCTTCAATCCTAGCCAACATCATTTTTGCCACATCATTACGACAAAAATAGCTATAGTATTATCTCAACCCAGCAAAATGTGTTTGCATTTTTAAAATAAAAATAAAAATCAAGCATCTATTTCCCAATTTCTATTTAATAGTTTAATATAAAAAGGGAGGAAAATCTCTAGTACGGGGTCCAAAATCTCCCATACATAGGGGAGTCTCCTATTTTCGGTGCATGGATAAGTTATGACACCATTTTTTTTTATATAAATGTGTACATAGTAGTTACAACAAACCTTCCACCAATTTTTAAATGTTTTGGAGTAATTTATTGTGCTGAAATCAGGGTTCAAACAACCTATTTTACACGGGTACAAAAATAAAACAGACATGTGTGCAACATGCTATTTGAACCCTATATTCGATACTAAAATTCATTAATAAATTTTTAAAAACTGGTGGGAGATTTGTTATAACTATAATATACACCATGAAGTAAAAATTTTGGAGTTATAATTTATTCACGTACAAAAAACAGGAGACTTCCCTATGTAGTGACTACCCTACATCAACTTTTCCCAAAAAAAGAAGTTTCATCAAATATGTTACATAATGTTTTTACTAAAATTAAAATCAATTAAGATTTGAAGAAATGCTAATTATTAAATTCTGAATAAATGAACAAATTAGTTGGCCACAAAATTAAAAAATATACATTTACTTATTATTGATTTGATGTTGTTTTTTATTTGCCTATGTATTATAATTTTATGTTTTGAACTTTACAAGTGTTTTATGGCTTAACCTAAGTGGTTTCACACCTCTCCTCTTGTTGAGATGGTTAAGTGTTCAATTCCTTCCCCACCCCACCCTTCCCCTTATGTATTATAAAATTAGGCGGGACATATGTGGATAAATTTAAATTTTATGAAAGTAAATACACGTGGAACAATAATTTTCTTAAACTTTGAGGTAGGGAGCTGCACACCTTGAGGCCTTTGCCTATACTCCCACGTATGCATAATGAAAAATCACCTTTTATTTCTTCAAACTGTTTTATTTATTTAAATCATATTTTTTCAATATTTAATTTTAAAATAAATTTATATATTTGTCATTTTTTATTGTTAGTGTAAGCTTATATAATTTTTTTAGTTATTATTTATTTATTAGTTTTTTTATATGGGGAGATGGAAATTTGAACTTAATACCTCCTCCTCTTTGATATACATGTAATACTAATAGGCTGTGCGTATTATTTATATTTAAATTTATATTTAGTTTTAATTTTATTTAAAAAATTGTATGAAAACTAATTTATATATAGAAAAAATAATTTGAGAATTGAGACTATTGGTACAAATAATTCAATGAAAAAGTATAAACCACGAATTTATCTATTTTATTTTTAATTTTAAAAAGAAGGCGGGTACTATAATTTTCTCTAACAGGGAAGTCAGTCTGTAATAAAGCCCACTAACAATCTTGACTCTTGTTCTTTTCCTTCACCACTTCTATTCTTCCCGCCATATTTTTCTCTTCATTTGTTGTTGTTGCTATTCTTCTTCTTCTTTAATTTAATGCTCAAACTCGGCTCATGCTATTGTCTACGCGTAGCTCCAGTCTCTCTCCCTCCTCTCTCTCTCTTCATCTCCAAACCATTCTCCTTTACTCCCATAACCCTCTTTCAGAACCCTAAACCATCTCCCCCCGCCATGTCCTCTCGCCCCTCCGCCTTCGACGCTCTCATGTCCGGCGCACGAGCCGCAGCTGCCAAGAAGAAGACCTCCGACTCCTC
Organism: Humulus lupulus; assembly: GCF_963169125.1. Taxonomy (NCBI): domain Eukaryota; kingdom Viridiplantae; phylum Streptophyta; class Magnoliopsida; order Rosales; family Cannabaceae; genus Humulus; species Humulus lupulus. The sequence continues at coordinate 131,574,870 of NC_084799.1, forward strand.
TGCTTCAGAACCCAAGAAACGCAAGACTCCCGACTCAAAATCCTCCTCGAAATCCGATTTTACCCTATCGGACAAGGCCCTTCCCCCTGCTGCAGCATCCGAAAATGGCCATGATACTGATAATGCCGTCGGGAAACAGGAGGTGGCAGCGACCGAGGAGCCGTCCGAGGCCGCAGCTACTAAGAAAGTTTGTACAGCCGCCTCCGGTGCGAGTGTTCAGTCGAGGAATGTGGAGTTAAAGGCTAAATATGCGCAATTGAAATCGAAGGCTGGGGATTTCGACCCGAAATCGATTGCTTGTTGGAATGAGGGAGAGAGGATTCCGTTTTTGTTTCTCTGCTTGGCTTTCGATTTGATTGCGAACGAGTCGGGTCGGATTGTGATTACGGATATTGTATGCAATATGTTGAGGACGGTCATGCATACCACGCCTGATGATTTGGTGCCTGTGGTTTACCTTGCGGCGAATCGGATTGCTCCTGCCCACGAGGGGCTCGAGCTTGGAATTGGAGATGCTTCGATTATTAAGGCGCTTGCTGAAGCTTGTGGGAGGACTGAAACGCAGGTTAAGAAGCAATACAAGGTAATGCCATTGTTACGGAAGAACTGTTGGTATTTTCTGGTTCCTTTACATTCAGTAAAAAGAATGCTTTTTAAAAAAAAAAAAATATGGGGATGACTTCTGTGTTTTTAACTAATATGCTTAAAGCTATATTGTATGTGTTCTCATTCAACGTTTTTCTCATAACAATAAATGGCATTTCTGTTCATAGGAGTTAGGAGATTTAGGTCTTGTTGCAAAAGCAAGCCGTTCTTCCCAGTCTATGATGCGCAAGCCTGATCCATTGACTGTTACTAAGGTTTTTGATACATTTCGTCTCATTGCAAAGGTGAATTTTCTTTAACTTTCATTAAATTAAAAATTTGAAGATATTGTACACTGGGTTGGATGCCTCCTCTTTTTCCTTGAATTAATTATGGTTGTGATACACACTAAAGGTGTGAAAACTTTAGGATGACTCTTTATTGATAATCAAGAGCAACTACAAGATGTACCAAGTTTTCTAGACACTTGGCTATCTTCACAGTTCACACTCTCAAAAACAATACAAACATTCTGATGCCATGAAATGAGGCTACTTAGATTTATTTATACTCAGCCATCCCCCCACTACTAACTACTCTCTAAGGCTACTTACAACACATCAACAAACTACAACTCAGCACCCTACAATACTATACTAACAAATGTCTAATTACTTTTCTTTGGCATCTGCCATCTAGAATATGTTAGCCTAATAGGTTGGTTGAATGAAATTGGTACTTTCAACTGCATTTTCTTGCCTGAGATGACTATTATTGTCCAATATGTCACCTTTCACTTAAGTGTTATAGTTCTTAGGCATCTCTTTGTATTTTTTATATTTTCCCAAGTTACCTCTATTGTGTTTGGTCCAGTTTATGTTATACTGTAATTTGTAGGCAAAATAAACAGGATATGTGCAACACACACAGAGGTTAGAACCTGTTTTATAACTTTAATTGTGTGGTCTAATTGTGGCAAGTTATCTACGTAGGTTTGAATTCTATGGGCCATAATTAGAAGTGAAGTGCAAGTTTTGGATTGAGTTGTCAAGTTACCAAGTTATGGAATTGATCCGTAGAACAGCTCGGCGTTCTTTCATTTATAAAAGCCACTCTAGTACTGATCTATCTTTCAAAATTTATTATTTGTTTGTCATAAATTATGGCCACTGGCAAGATAGATAGTCTTGTTTTTCTGCCTACGTTATGACTAATGATTTTTTGTTTGCCATAACTTCATATCTTTACAATGAAAAATATATTTTGTTAGTTAGTGAGGCTATACTCTCTTGAATGGAATGTACTGATCATTGTGTTTTGATAAACCACTGTGTAGGATATTTATAGAAACTTTGCCAAGGGAATCAAATTCAGTGACATTACAACTATTAATGCAGTTTATATGCACTTCCCCTGTTTTTTAATGAAACAGGAATCTGGGAAGGATAGTCAAGAGAAGAAAAAGAACCGTATCAAGGCACTTCTTGTTGCTGCCACTGATTGTGAACCTCTATATTTGATCCGATTGCTTCAGGTTTCCAACTTATAATATACTAAGAGTTTTGTTGTTGGCTGCTTTTAGCCTTTTGTTATATGTTCCAATAAAGTTTCTCTGCAGGCAAAGTTGCGAATTGGGTTGGCTGAGCAGACACTGTTAGCTGCTTTAGGACAAGCTGCAGTATATAGTGAACAACATTCTACTCCAAAAAATATACAATCTGCTTTAGAGGAGGTAAGATTATGTTATTTAGTTAACTGCACAATTGCTAACAAGAATACACTCAGAAAATAATATTTTTGTTTTTGTTTTTTTATAATTGTAATTTGTATGTGTATCAGGCTGTAAAGATTGTTAAACAAGTGTACTCTGTACTTCCTGTTTATGATAAAATAATTCCTGCCCTTCTGGGTGATGGTGTATGGAATCTTCCAAAGACTTGTAACTTTACTCCTGGTATTCCAGTTGGGCCTATGTTAGCAAAGCCAACTAAGGGGGTTTCTGAGATAGTACAAAAGTTTCAGAACACAGAATACACCTGTGAATACAAGTATGATGGAGAACGAGCACAGGTGATACTATCAAGTACAGTTGGTGTTTTTGCATGCTATTATACCCCATGGGCCTCATTTTTCTCTTTTTCCAAACAGATACATTACTTGGAGGATGGTTCAGTTGAAATATATAGTCGAAATGCTGAACGGAATACTGGAAAGTTTCCTGATGTTGTTGCCGCAGTTTCAAGGTAGACCAGTCTAATAGTTTGTTTTAAGTATGTTAATGTATCTGATTCTTCGAGGAAACTTTTTGATTTTGTAAATGTACTCGTATATAATGGAAACATAACAAATGTGTACAAGTGTGGTTCGAAAGAAGCTGGTGATTGATCTATGTTGTGGGCTTGCTGAATGAGTAGTGTATATTACTATTTTTCTGCTCTTAAAAATTGTTATTTCGACCTCCACCTTATTATCTAAGAGCTCTATATTCTGCATCATTCATGTTCTGTGTAACACTTGTACCTAAGTCTTGCCTCAGTTGTCAGTTCTGCATTTGGTAATATTTTTTGTCAGCTTGCAGGTTAAGGAAGTCATCTGTAAAATCATTTGTTTTGGATTGTGAACTGGTTGCTTATGATCGTGAAAAACAGAAAATACTGCCCTTCCAGGTTTATTATTTCTCCAACTATCTCTTTCTAGGAATTATGCTACAAGTGTGGCAGAAATAGAAGAATGTAGTATTATTTTGTGTTTGTAAGCTAATTTATATTTGGTCTTTACATGAGTATCATTTTACAGATTTCTGTTTGAGATTTAATATCACAGTAGGGAAAAAAAACAGGCGATTGTGATGAAGAGAATAATTATGATAACTATCTTTACTGCAGTTTCTTCAATGTAGTCCTGGAGGGAAATAAAAGAGTGTTGGGATATTTGTTCAAGTTACCCTGTATTTCTAGTTTGCTTTCAGGTTTTCCTGTCTAAATATAACCTCTCACTTCATCTTTAAGATTCCCTATGGTGTTTGAGTCTAGCTCAAGTGGTTGGGTGTGTGTATTGTGTGTAAGAGGTCTAATTTATTTAACAAATGGGTAGGGTAACTACTGACTGTTTCATATAAACAAACATAGAAACAGTCCATAGTTACCTACCTTGCTAAAATAGAGGACACTTAAGACAAACAGCCTTAAGAGAATCGCAGAAAAATATTACATTTGTATTAGTACACAGCCAGCCTTACTTATTCTCTGCTTTTCTACTATGCTTTCTCATTTATTTTCTGCATTTCAAAAAAAATTCTTGCTAATACCTTTCTACCATTTTAGTTGGTATTGTTGGTTCATGCTTTTGCTGAAATGTTGTTGATATTTATTGGGTTGAGATAAATTGTCATTTACAAGTGAATTTAATGGCAGATACTCAGCACTCGAGCTCGAAAAAATGTTGTTACGAGTGACATCAAGGTCAATGTTTGTATATTTGCGTTTGATATGTTATATCTTAATGGGCGACCACTTATTCAGGAAGAACTTAAAGTTCGTAGAGAGGTAAGATTTTTTCTTCATTCAATGAGCTATTTTTCTGTTGCTTTATGTTTTGATGTTTAAAATTGTTCATTATGACTGTTAGCAAACAGTGAACTTATATAATTTTGTGCCAAAATTTAATTTTACATCTGCATATACATAATTGATGTTCTATTTTTTGAGTTTAATTCAATATTTTAGATATTTGTGGTTCAGTGTTTATGATGATTCTATTTGGGTGTGGCAAGAATTGCACATTGATGATATGTTCTTCTGTAATTTGTTCTACTTGGTAGTATTACATTACCTGTAGATGTGACAAATATGATTAACCACATGACATAACATGAGTGTTTGTAAAGGACTTAACTGCACTCCAATGTGCTTTTAGCAATGACTTTGTATTTAATTATTAATCTTTATGATCTAAGAATTGAGAATATGATAAGTTTAAGCATTAATATGAACAATACTGTTTCCTTCCCGAATTTTGATGACTGATGTTGGCGATAATCATAATAAGGTATTAATAATTCATAATGTAATTTATATCGCCAATGTGTTCGCATACTGTTTATTGGGGGATGCATTCATGTCTAATAAGCTTCATTCACATAAAAAAAAATCAGTCTTGAAGTTGTTGGTGGACGCATTCATGTCTAATAAGCTTCATTCACGTATGTATAATGAAAAGATGTAGTTATGTTTCCTGGTTCTGCTACTTTTCTTGTTTATTTAAAATGTTCACATAAGAAAGTTGTACCATTTTAGTTTTCTTGTTTATTTAAAATGTCCACACAAGAAAATTGTACCATTTTTCTTATCTTTAAGACATGTCTTGTGCAGTGTCTTTACGAGTCTTTTGAAGAAGAAGCTGGTTTTTTTAAGTTCGCTACATCAATAACTTCAAACGATATTGATGAAATACAGAAGTTTCTTGATGCCGCTGTTGATGGCTGGTATTCATTTACTCGAGTTGGTTGTTGAGATAGCAATTTTAATATCCCTTGGTGTATTAGGACACTTCTGTTATACTGTACAAGGACCACAGATTTCTTGCTTTAGTTTTGAATGATTGATGTTTATGGCTAAAATATTTTAGAATTTATTTATTTATGCTATGTACTTTCTTGGTTTGTTTATTTAGTTCATATTTGTAGGAAAACTACTCTGTTTATGATAGTGATTCTTTATGGTTTGCAGTTGCGAGGGTCTAATTATTAAAACAATGAATAAAGATGCTACATATGAGCCATCCAGGCGGTCTCTTAACTGGCTCAAATTGAAGAAAGATTATTTAGATAGGTTAGTGTCCTAAATTAGTGTTTTTCCTCTAGTTGCTGCTGATTAAGTATTATGAAATATGATTCTGTTTACTTATTGCATGTGGCTTGCAGTATTGGGGATTCACTGGATTTGGTACCCATAGCCGCTTTCCACGGTCGTGGAAAGCGTACAGGTGACTATAACCTTGCAATTATCACTAGTTGATGCCTCTAAAAACAATTCTTAATCTTGCATTTAATAAGTTTAGATCGTCTTTTTGTTTTTCCCCTTGTGATGTGCCCTTGGTTTTCAAATTTCTAATGCTTTTTGTGTCTTCATACAGTTTATGAGCCTTATAGTTTATTTTTGTATGTCATCTTAATTATTTATCATTGTTGTAATGTTGAGTTCAATTGTACAAATTACTGACATCATCTTGTGGCGTATAAGGTGTCTATGGTGCCTTTCTCATTGCTTGTTATGACACCAACAATGAAGAGTTCCAGAGCATTTGTAAAATTGGTGAGTGAAATTAGTGGCTGAAACTTTCAAATGTCTCGACCTCGTAATGGTAATTTTCCCTGAAATTTATTTGATGATGGTTAGGCACTGGATTTTCTGAAGCAATGCTTGAAGAGCGCTCTGCTAGTCTCCGTTCTAAAGTTATAGAAAGACCAAAGGTCTGCATTTTTATTTTTTATTTATTTTATTTTTTCTTTTATCCTGATGATGTCAATATAGATGTGTATGCATGTGGTTTTCTAGTGTAACTTGCTGATTCTAGCATTCCCAATAATTGCAGCCATATTATCGATATGCGGAGACCATTACTCCAGACGTTTGGTTTGAACCCTTTGAGGTAACAGCAACCTACTTTTTTGTTTGAGCATGTAGTCATGTACTTTCCTTGCCTAACTCGTTTGTGCTTTTTTAAATCCCAATCGTCCTTTCCTATGCTGTAAAAACATAACTGACTGCAGTTCAATGTGATTTTTTATTTTCTAAATTTCATTGGAGTGAGCAGTGTTAAGAAATCTTTCAATTGTGACCTTTTTCAGGGTAATTTCATATGCTTTGTCCTGCAGCTGGAGTATGCTACAAACAAAATGAGCAAATTATACTCCTTTTGCTTGTAATCATTGCTAATCATTCAGTAATAAAAAGTGGTTTTTTTTTATAAAATTATTGGGTCTAATGAGCTTAACATAGGTTTGATCATTAATATTTGCCCCTCAACCTCTGTTTTCATGTAAAGAATTTTCCAGTATCAAAAAGAAATAAAAGAAACGTGAACTAAAGAACTATTATTTGTGTTGTTTGCTGAACTTGATGGAATTTAGCTTCTGGTTTTCATGTTTTAATTGTTGCTTGCTTCTAGGTCTGGGAGGTGAAAGCTGCAGACTTGACTATTAGTCCTGTCCATCGTGCTGCAATTGGCATAGTAGATCCTGATAAGGTTCAATGAGCCTTCATTTAAGTTCAAAGCTATATTATTTTCCTCTTCAATTATATTTGCTTCACCTTGCTATCAATGCTTGTGGAATTCAAATTCAATACGTTTTTTACTTGTGATTTTTTTAAAACTTGTGAATTGTGATAAAGGGCATCTCACTTCGATTCCCACGGCTTATCCGTGTTCGAGAGGACAAGAAGCCAGAGGAAGCCTCATCATCTGAGCAGGTGAAGAGTCACTTATCTTTTCTCATGATTTACTTATTTATTGGGTTCAAAAGTGATTGTGCGATTACACCAGCTTCATCCGGTGTTTAGCTTAGCCAGACAATAATCTTTTAATCTTAAACAGAGAATTTGGTTATTTTTAAAATTTGTGAAGTCCAGCTTGATAATAGTAGGCATGTATTGTGACTAAAATCAGAGTGGTTTTGCAATTTGCTGATCATTAATCTTATGAAAATAACAGGAGATGAAAGAGAAAGAACAATTTTTTTAATGTTGGTTTGAAGTGTGATTTTCAAGAGTTGAATCGTTATGTCATCTTAATACAGTCTTACCTGAATTTTAGGTTGCTGAGATGTACAATTCTCAAAGTCACAATCAGTCCAACAATCAAGATGAGAATGAAGATGATTGAGTGACAAAGTTGTCTTCCTTAACTCGTTTATGGGGGAATTTTTGTGCGTGTAAAGACCGGCAAGAGCTGTAATGCCCTATTGATAGCGATACCAGTCAACATGACTCGGAACCCCTTTTTTTCTTCATTTAAAAAAAACAAGCAAGAAATGAAGACGGCATCATTGTTTTTGGAATATTTTCACCTGTAAATTGGTAACATATGTTAGCTGCTCAAATCGAAAATGATTCACACTGAAAACTGCTTTTATCTTTTAGATTTGTAGTAGAGGACAATAACAAATAACAGACTAAAATTTTGATTGGACTATCACTTGCCTAATTTGATTTTAATGCGGAATTACCGAATTTCAATCCTACATCGGTAAGGGAGGGTTTTTTTTATTTTATTTTTATAATTTCTTTTAATGGATTTCTTCCCATGCTTCTTTTCAGTAGTTTTTTTTTCTTCTAAGATCGCGAGTTTATTTTAACTTTATCTGTCAGAATTATCTTTGTTTTTTTTTTTGTATGGCAATAAAAAAAAGTATTATTGAACTCTAAACATCAACCATTGAAAATCTAATCTTTATCATTTAAAAATGTACAATACTTGAATATTAATCTAATGATTCTAGAAATTTATATTAATTATAAAATCATTTTAAAAGTCAATATTTAACCAATAAAAAATATTTTATCATCATCAATTAAAAACTTTTCTATGTATTTGTCCAATGTGTATTTGATTAACAAATGTTGTGCTTATCTATAAATTCCTAAAAAAATAATGACATTTTCATTGAATTTAATATGGTAGTTCTGTGAGTATACTAGTGCACCCCCTCTAGTTTTTAGCTTGGGAAGTATTTGTGATACAATTTTTTTTATGGTGTATATTATAGTCATTTAGAGCTTCCTGCAAATTTTCAGAACTGTTTACAGTATAGAAAACAAAATTCAAATAGTTTGTTGCACTTGTGACTGTTTTTTATATGCGCATAGAATGTAACTTATTTGAACATTATTTTCAGTATTATAAATTATTCAGAATTTTTTAAAAATTTGCAAGGATGCTCTAAATAACTACAATATACAATGTCATAACAAAAATTCGCTGAAAATACTTCCTGAGCCAAAAACACCAAGGGGTGCACCGACCGAAGAATCCTCCTATATCTCTTCTATATAAAAAGTGTGTAGATAACAGAAATTCTTGGTTTTAACGTTTTTTTATTTTTTTTCGTTAACTTTAACATAACATTCTTATATTTAACAGAATATTCTTATATTTAACGGTAGATTGTAACATGAATTAAAATTAAATAAATAAATAATTAAACAAATTAAAATAAGATATTTTTGTGATATTTTACAATGATAATTACTTAAAAATAATTAAACTATATATTTTATAACTTAAATAAAATTTAATTAAACTTAATATTATATTAAATATATAATATATAATCTTTTGTTGTAACTACCAAATTCAAAAACTAGAACAAACATAAACTTAAACAAAAATTAATTAATTAATTAAAATAGGATATTTTAAGATATTTTATAATAATTTAAATGATTAAATCATAATTATTTAAAAATAATAAAAGCATACATCATATTTGATCTTATAAATTTGTATGATAGTTTGTGTTTTATCAAGTGAATGAAGCTATTTTTCTTCATCAAATTTACCAAATGACATTGTGAGATACATTAGAAACTAAAAATAGTTGATGCATGTATATTACTGTCTACACTATGACTTTTTCTATTCTTATTTTATTTATATTATTAATTTCTTTTTAAATATTATTGTATTTAATATATATGTCATGTAATCATGTAAATATATATATGTGTCAACGTTGTGTTTAGATGTCATATATGTAGAGATTATTGATATAAAATATTTATATATACTATATAACTATAATTCATTCTATTATATATATATATATATTAAAAAACAATGAACTAATTTTTATTAAAATTATAGACAATGTTCACAACTTTAAAACTAAGCAAACGTGGATTGCACGTTGCTTCTACCTAATATATATATAAATATATATATATCATATTTAAAAAAAACATGAATTATACCCATTTTATTAATATTGAATGAATGTTCTCCCTTAAAAAAAAGACATTGATTAAAAGTAATTTTTACCAATTATGTAATGTATTATTGGATGTAACGTGATACAACATACTGTTGCTAGAATCGTGTATATTATTAAGAAAATGAAACAAATGTGAAAATGATCTGATTCTCATTGAATAAACAAGAGAGATACAAGGGTATAAATATAGAGTTTAGTTAGAGAGATTAGCAGTACAATTAGTTAGAAGTGAGTTGTACAAAAGAAACTAATAACTAACTACTAACACACCACCCCCCCCCCCCCCCCCCCCCCCCTCCCCCCTCCCTCAAACTTAGAGTAGGTAGAAGAACATAAGTTTCTGTGTCAAAAGATAAAAACGAGCAGCAGACAATGGCTTAGTAAAGGCATTTGCAGTTTGATCCATCGAAGGCACATGCTTCACTAAAAGTTGCTTACTCGCCACTTTGTCACGAACAAAGTACATGTCCAGCTCAATATGCTTGGTGCGAGCATGCAAAACATGATTGTTTGCCATGAGAACTGTACTGAGATTGTCACACCATACAAAAGGAGGAGAAGACAGAGGAATGCGCAGCTCAGACAGAAGAGACTGCAACCAAGACAACTCAGCTGTGAGATTAGCCAAACTCCTATATTCAGCCTTGGTACTAGACCGAGAGATTGTATGTTGCTTTTAGGAAGCCCACGAAACTAAATTGCTGCCAAAATAAACGCAAAAATCAGAGGTGGAACGCCTATCATTAGGATTTGATGCCCAATCCTTATCACAAAAACCTACTAAATCAAGTGAAGTACTCGTCTAAAAGGAAAGACCATAGTCCAATGTGTTGGGAAACTTATACATGATCTTTATTTATTTTCATGTAGATCTAATATTAAACAAGTTAATATTAGACAACCTAGAACATGTTTCTAAATTTGAATTCAAAGAGAAATAACGACAAGAATACTTACATTATACGAAGCGGAATAATAGAGTCCTTCCTTCAGTTTTTCTAACCCTTGTATTCTTTCTGTCGCAGTGTATTACCAACAAACTGAACCGATCTTCAGTTTTCTTCACAGTCGTCCAAAGTATCCTTGGAATTACCTAGACTAGAGTGGGCAATTCTCAACACATGAGATAGATACAGAGAGAAGAACAGAAAATGACTTGTTGTTAGAGAATATATTTTTATACTCAATGGAAATATGGAAAAACCAAAATAAAACTCTATGCAAAAATACAATAGACAAGATAATATTGATTAAATAAATATTACAACTCAATTGCTCAAAATACAAGTAAATAAAAAGATGTAGAAGAAGAAGATTACAAACTCAAAACAATAATAATACAAGTAAATAAGATCAACAAGATCAAAAGAATGAAAATAAAACAAATAAAAAGAACAAACTCGCACACAACAAAAGTGTAGAGTAGTGGGAATCACCAACTTGAACAAAGTTCAAAACCTTTGTCCAAAATCTTATTTCTCCCTATTCTCTAAGCACTGAGAGATCTCTCTAGGAAATAGCTTTATAGAATTATCAAGCCTCTATGGTGTATTCTACAGCCAAGTACTTTGTGGATGGAAAATGGTGTGTCTTACAAGTGAGCATTATGCTCCTATTTATAGAGTTTGAGATACTCTTTGAATTTTAAATTCTACCAATCCCCATGGCTGTTACCAATGATTAATTGAATGTTTATGGAATTAAAAATGAGAATGGGGAGTTATTTGTGTTTTTTGAGCCATTACTAAATTTTTGGTCAGTCAACCACTGTGCCCATGCCCAGGAGTATCAGTGGCCGCGGCCACTGGTCTCTGTTCCCCAGGTCGCAGCCACCAACACCCCTGGTCGCGGCCATTGGCCAATTTCAGCACATAAAATTGTGCTATTTTTCCAAACGTTTCCAAATCACTTCCAATTGATTTTGTAACCCCCAAAACACATTATTGGGGGTTAAAATCATATCTCTAACAGTCATTTCACATATGGCTTTAAGAAATCCAATCTCAAATGTGTAACATACAATATACACATTATTGGGTAATATTTGGGAGTTACAAATTTGTGACTGAATTTGTAACACCAAATATGATATTTGGATATTCACATATATCTAAATATTGTAACTCTATATTATATGTTACAATATGTGACACTCTTTGTCACATTTATTTAATCTAAAACATTATATTATAAAATAATATAATATTACATTACATTATATAATAATATAACACTTGTGTTTAGAGAGAATCTAAAAACCTATCAAAAACTTGTGTTTTTTACTTCTAAACTTCAACTTTTCATCTCTCACTTAGCACTCCTTTTATTGACTCAATTAGGCCATTTAATTTAATTAAAAATCAATAAAATAATAGCCAATTAACAGCCCTAGGTCAAAATTATCATAGGTTTTAGGCCCGTGAAATTTCTCATTTGATTATAAGCCTATTGGACTTAAAATCAAGGCATGTGTTATTTTCTATTGATTTAATTAATTAAACAATTATTTAAATCTTTTATCAAATTAATTATTTATAATTTGAATCTTGATTTAAACGTATTTATTAATTTATATACCAATTTATCTTAATTAATAAATCTGCCATAATTGCTCTTTTCTTCTTAAAATTACAAAACTCTATGAAACTATCCAAAATTGACCTGGTCAACTTTGATAATTCTAATTGATAATTAAATAAATTAATTGAGACAATCTAGATGATTTTATCCAAGGTACAGTGGGGACCATGGGCCTATGAAATCAAGCTCCAATAAGTTATCATAAATCTAACAAATAAATTTACTAACTTATTAATTTCTCATGACTCCACTAAAGACTCGGAATTGCACTCTTGAATTCATAGAACGCTCTATAACAAATATAGATACCCTATTAATTATCCATTGTTACAACCATAATTGTCACTCAATCCTCTATAGACGACCTAAAATGAGATGGGACTAAAATATCGTTTTACACCTCATTGTATTTTATCCTTAAAACACTTAGTTCCTTGTAAATGATATTTCAATAAACTAATATTAATTACTAAAATGAGATCTCTATCATTTAACACCTTGAACCAAACTAAAAGGAAACCATCGTTTCACTTCTTCATCAGAAGCTATAGAGGTTCATATCTATGATTAACACTCCCACTCAATTATTGTAGCGTCCCAAATTCGCTAATAAGGATTAGGGCCTTGATTAGCGTGTGTGGAGGGCAATAAGTGATTTATTATTATAATATGTGAATTTGATGAGTATGTGATTAGAAATGCATGTTTAGGTGAATTAAATATGCATGTGGGCCCCGTCTGGTTATTAGGGGCATGTTTGTAATTGTAGCCCGTTGAGGGCATAAATGTGATAATTGTGAATATTGTGATATTTACCACGTGTGAGTGGTGATATATTTGTGATGCATGATCCGAGACAGTCCTAGGGAGTAGTTTAGTTAGAAAGTCACAACGGGGTCAAATACCCAGCTCCGAAGGAGCTTAGGGGTATTTTGGGAATATTATAATGTGTTTGGGAATTATTAAATAATGGGTAGTAATTAAGTAATAGTTGGGATATGTCCGGATTAATAAGGATTTATAAGACAACACGGGGACCTAACGGGGTATGGAAAATGACTGAAATTCCCTTGATGTCATTAAAGGGTTAAGGTTAGGCTTAGGGGAAATTTAGTTTTTTTGGCTAATGGTTATATACTTACAAGCTTAGGAATGTACTGGAATCCAGAAAAGATAAGGCATAACTCAATTTTGGCTTTCCTTTCTCTCTCCACCGATTCTCTCTTTCTCTCTTCGGGTGTTGAAGCTTTGGAGAAAACCTTGAGGACTTGGGCTAAGGATTTTGTGGTTTGCAAGCTTGTGGATTGAGGGGTTAAGGCTAGGAGGAGATTTGGAGTTAGCCAAGTCGAAATCATCAGCAGAGGTAAGGATCTAAGCTTGAGTTCTGTTTAATTTTTCTCTGTTTTATTGGTGTTTGAGGGGTTAGAACTTAGATAATTGAGTTTGAGTTATGCTAGGATTTTGGTTGGTTTCTCTAAGTTGATGTGCTACTAAAGTGTATTAGGATAAGTATGGGACTCAATTCTGCTGTTGGGATGTGTTTAGAATGATTTCAGGGGAGTTAGCTCGTAAAGTTTGCATGGGAATTCTGGGTTTCGGGCTCATGTCGCAGCCTTGTTCTTCAGCACTGCGGCCCGCTTGAGTTTATAGGCTAGTGGGGCTTCGAGGAATTTCCTAGGCGCTGCGCCACAAGGTTTGGGACCTGTGGCCCTAGGCTGTCAGATGAGAGGCAATTTCGCCTCTGCTTTGGGGTGCGGCGTGGCACTTAAGGGAGGTTGGGCCGCGGCCCAAAAGTGGATTTTTGGCAAAATGATGGTTTTTAGCTCGGGAACTTGATCGTTAAGGCTTGGGAAGGTTTCTACTACCCAGTTTGGTAGAAACCAAGGTCCTGGAGGTTAGAGTTATGTCTTGAAACTATTTAATGAGTTGGAACTTGATAGTTGATTTTATTTATGCGTTGTGACTAGGGTTTCTATTCAAGGCTCGGGTTAGAGGATTGTGCTCGTGATCACGGTGCTCGGGTAGCTTGGGACATAGGTAAGAAAACTGATGTACCCGTAGAGCAGGGCGAGGCCTATAGTTTGTGTTGCAGGGCACGACCCTATGTGATTACATTGCAGGGCGTTGCCCATTGTTTATGTTTATTTATGTTTAAAGTATTTGTTAAATTATGCTATGTGTGCATATTTGTGAATGAACGGCAAGGGCCAGGAATGGTGATGGTCGAGAACGAAAAGGCCGAGTACGGCAAGGGGCCGAGAGCAACGTCAAGCACACGGAGTGTGAGTTGCCGGGGTGAAACCCCTAAAGGATACCTGGGATATCCTCACGGTGTAGACCGCAAACCCAGGGCCTGGTAAAGCACTTGGGACGGCATGGCCGTATGTCTTTAGCATTTTGGCGACTTAATTATATGATTGATAAATATGCATATGCTATTTGCTTGTGTGAGTTTTCTTACTGGGCTTCGGGTCACGGGTGCTCTATGGTGCAGGTAAGGGCAAGGGGAAAGTCGATTAACCATGAGTATGGAGAGCGTGAAGTGATACGTACATGTTTGGCTGCCACGACCAGGAGTAATTTTGGGAGTTGTTTGTATTAAACTTAGTTTTGTCGTTTAGTCGAATCTAATCATATTTTGGAATTGTAAATATTTCTAAACAATATTTCGGGATCCTGAATGTTCAACGCTTTATAATTTTTCAATGAATGGATATATTTTCAAATTATGTGACTTTGTTTATGGTTTAGATACACTTTTGTCTTAAAGCCTCAATTAGCGAGTAAATTGCACGTTTAAAACTCACTTGGTAACGGCTCTAAGGAAGTAAGGTGTTACAATTATACTACCGACTTCCCAAGATGTAAGTATGGGCTAGTTCATAGGGTAAGCTGGTAACGAACAAGTCAAATAACTCAAATAATACAATCAGTTAGAATACTAACCACTCAGAATTGAGATTGAATAGACCTATGGTCAACTATATGATATGACTAGAATAGATAATAACAATATGTTTACTTATCCTATCAACTGTCAATATTGGCCCTGTCCGATGTAACAAATACATCCGATCTTATCTACTTTGCTAATGTTCTGGAAAGAACATAACACCACAATGTGTAAGTAGATCATATCTAAGATTGGCAAGTCAGTGTATATCCTGTGCATTGACTAATCTTAGCACTAACTTATTTTGAACATATAATCATATTTATATTCCACTATGATTAAGTCACTATAAATACGATTAGCTATATGCTGATAAACTAGTTTTAGGCTCGTTTATGGTCTAGTTTTTAGGAAGGATTTCATTAGTTTAGGGCTATTTTATTGTAGAATTATGCTCATTTGTTCATGTTTCAGGTTTTTCATGCTAAGATGGTGAAAAGAGTGGAATGAAGTGAAAGTGGAAGAAAATGGAGTTATTTTGGAGAAAATCGCATTTTTCGGGAGCAATATGTCCTAGTAATGATTCTATCAATAGCGCTACAACGCTATCAAAGTGGCACCACAACGCTATAAAGGAGAGATTTAACGCTTTTAAATTTGTCAGTAGCGCCCCAACGCTACAAAATAAGCGCTACAGTGCTATAAGGATCAGAAGAGTAGTGCTACATTACTGGCGCTACAGCGCTAGTGAGACAACTTTTGAGGCACTTTGGCACTGTAAATAGCGCTACAGCGCCTAAGACCTAGCGCTACAGCGCTATCGACGCGATTTTGAGATTTTTTAGCCACTTTTTGAAGGACAAAACGATCTTTTCACTTGGGAGCCTTGGAAAACTATTTAAGGGACATTATTCTGTGAATTTGAGAAGCAGTTTTAGTTTTATAAACCCTAGATTTAGAAAAGGCTGCTGTAATTAGATTTCTTTTTCTGGTTTATGACTTTCTAGATTTCTTCTTCATCTGAATTCTTTAGGTTATTTTCTATGAATAATTATTTGAATTTTATTTTCATTATGTTAGCTATGAACTAAACCTTTTATCTAGGGATTAATGTAGTCACTTGATATTCAATTTAATTTTATTATGATGTTCTATTGATACTTCTTCTCTATTCTAATCTATATGATGTTTATTTAATGCTAGTAAATACTTGATCACTATTTACTTGATTTAATGGTTTTGATTCAAAATTCGAAAGATGAGAATTGAATATGCTATCATTATATAGACATAGGTTGCATATTGGATGAAAGTACCTGTATGACTTGTGTAGTAATTAGGTTTCCATGCTTAATGTCTTCTATATGTTTAAGTTTATCACAGAGATGTAGAAAACCTGCATATAGTCTGAGATCTTATATCTTGAAAAAGAATACGAATCGACTATGTTAACTTGCTATTAGAATAGAAAACAGAGATTTAAATCTGATTAGTAAAATTAATAGAATGAAAAGCTGATGAAATTAATTACTAGGCTTCTTATTATTGATTTTTAATTCGTTAATTTATTATTCTGTTTCGAGTTATTTAAATTAAGTTTATAGTTTAGAATTATTCATCTTAATTTTAATCACCAAATAGAAAGTGAAAAAACAATTATTGGCAATTGGTTAAAAGTCTCTATGGGACGATCTCTGTTCTTAACACACTTTACTACTTGACACGACCACGTATACTTGCGTGCAGATTTTACAGATCAAGTTTTTGGTGCTGTTGTCGGGGACTAATAATCAATATCAAATATAATTGTTTGTCAATCTACTTTGGTTTTCATTTAATGTTTTCTAAATCGAGTTGCTTTTAAATTTCTCAATTTCAGGTGACTTATTTTTATGTGACGTAAGGGGTCGAAAATACTAGTACCTGTTGATCCTGAGATTAAGAAGATCTGCAAAAGAGAAAGAAAACAGAAAAGACTTGAAAAGATGGCTCAGAACGTCAATAATGTCGCTAACAACAATCTGAATCAGGGTAATGCGGGGAACAATGCAGCTGAGGCAAACTTACCTCTGAGGGACTATGTACTCCCTACTGTTACAGGGGTACATTCTAGTATTCGCCCACCTACTATGGAGGTGAACAATTTTGAGATCAAGCTCTCAGTAATTCAAATGGTTTAGAATTGTGTTCAGTTTTGGGGGCTACCTAATGAGGATCCGAACCTCCATATTACCAACTTTTTGGAGTTATGCGATACTTTCAAAATGAACGGAGTTAGTAATGACGCAATCCGTTTGAGGCTCTTTCCGTTTTCATTGAGAGATAGGGCTAAAAGATGGTTGATTTCACTGCAAGCCAATTCCATTCTGACATGGGAAGATCTTGCTAAAAAAATTCTCGCTAAGTACTTTCCACCTGCTAAATCGGCACAGAATAGAGGTGAAATAAATAATTTATGTCAAATTGAGAGGGAATCTTTATATGACGCTTGGGAGAGGTTTAAAGAGCTGCTGTGAAAATGTCCACATCATGGTATAGTGAAATGGATGTTGGTGCACACTTTCTATAATGGACTGAGGGGAAACACAAGAACTATCATAGATGTAGCGGCAGGTGGAGCATTTATGAGCAAAAGCGCTAACGAAGCTTACGAGCTTTTAGAGGATATGGCCATGAATAATTATAATTGGCCATCTGAGCGAGAAAATAAGAAGGTGGAAAGAGTTCTAGAAGTTTATCCTATGGCTATGCTCACTGCTCAAATTGCTTCGCTAACAAAACAAATACAACAACAAAACAACAATTCAGCTCAAGCGATGCAATTACAACCTGCCCCTATCAGTTGTGAGACATGTGGAGGCCTTCATCACTTTCAGCAATGTCCAGCGACGAGTTCTTATTCGGTTTATGATTTCCCACTTGAACAGGTTCAAGCCATAGGCAATTTCCCAAGGCAACCTAATAATAACCCATACCCTAACAACTATACCCCAGCATATAAGAACCATCCTAATTTGTCATGGAGTAATAATCAGGGGCACCAACCACAGTACCATCCAAATCCACCTCAATATCCTCCACATAGACCATCTAATGGGCTAAACCCAAGGCCCTTTTATGATACTCAAAGGCCACAAATGCCGCCACATCAACAACCACCACCTAACATGACTAAACCAGAGGTATTCGCTGATGCATTGAACCAATTTATGATAGAAACCAGATCCTCCATTCGGAGCTTAGAAACACAAGTTGGTCAACTTGGAAAGTTAATGGCGGATCGTAATCAAGGGGCTTTACCTAGCTCAGCTGTGGTGAATCCAAAAGAGCAATGTCAAGCGGTCACTTTGAGGAGTGGGATAAAATATGAGGGGCCTACAGTAGAAAACAAGGGTACTAAGATTGAAGATCAACCTGTACCTCATCCAGCACAAGAGGAGGTTACTGATGATCTTCCAAAGAAAGAGATGCCCAAATACACCGAGTCGACACCCAAGATTCCTTATCCTCAGCAGTTCCGAAAAGCTAATCTTGATAAACAATTTTCTAAATTTTTGGATATCTTTTGAAAACTACACATTAACATCCCTTTTGCAGAGGCTTTAGAACAAATTCCAAGTTATGTGAAGTTTATGAAAGAAATTTTGTCAAGGAAGAGGAAATTAGAGGATTATGAGACAGTTGCACTAATTGAAGAGTGCATCGCAATAATTAAGAAGAAACTGCCTCCAAAGCTTAAAGATCCTGGTAGTTTCAATATCCCATGTTCTATAGGGGGTTTAGTAGAAACAAAGGCTTTATGTGATTTACGGGCCAGTGTGAATTTAATGCCTCTATCAATTTTTCAGAAGTTGAATTTGGGAGATCTTTGCAGATGGCAGATAGGTCAGTTAATCACCCTCTTGGAGTGATTGAGGACATATTGGTAAAAGTGGCTAAATTCATCTTTCCTGCAGACTTTATTTTTTTAGATATGGAGGAAGATGAAAATATTCCAATAATACTTGGACGACCATTCTTAGCGACTTGTAGGGCTTTAATTGATGTACAAAAAGGTGAGTTAAAGCTGCGAGTGCAAAATGAGGAAGTTATATTTAAAGTTTTTGCAGCAATAGAAATTCCAACTTGTTATAGAGTTGAAGTGGTAAACCAAGAAAGGAACAAGTTGGAAGGCTCTAAGAAAAGCTCCATAGTTAAAACCAGAATGAGAAAGGGGCGTAACCGGTTAAAAAATACTTTAATGAAAGGATTTGAATGTTATATGAGCGAGGGAAAGTTCCGATAATTTCTAATCACAAGAAACGAGGGCCAACTCATAATACTGTGGCTCTAAAGGATGTGAGGGGAGGACTTGATCCAAGTTGAATATGAATGAAAACAAGAGTCCGACTAAAAGACGTTAAAGACAACGCTCTTAGGAGGCATTCCTATGTTTATTTTTAATTTTATGTTATTTGTTTTCGTTTTTGTTTTTTTATTGGAACAATGTTTTTAGAGATTTTTTTTAGTTGTTTTTAGTTTTATTCTGGAAAATTGTGTTGTAACTCGTAACCCGTGAAAAACGTGAAAAAATTGAAGTTTAGGTGGTTATAGCGCTACAGCAGCCGCCGTCGTCTCAACCATTTGAGGGTCCTTCGTTCCAGCCTCCACAACCACCATACATATGTGGCTGTTCAGGTCAGTCTCTTTTCTCATTCTTTATGCACTTTAACATTGGGGACAATGTTAGGTTTTAAGTTTGGGGGAGTGATTTATTTTTAGTTTTATGTTATTTGATGCGTTTTTTTAGTTAGTTTGTATTGAGTTGTGTTTTAGAGTATAAACTAAGTTGATGATAATTGTTATTCTGATGTGATTGATTGTGTTGTTGTATAATCCAAAGGAAAAGTTGATGTGCTTCTGAAACACTCTGTGTGTTTGGTTAGATTACTTTATTTTTTCACTGTGATATGTTGACATTAGAGATCTATTGCTCATAAATTGCAAATATTATAATTTAATTATTTTATGCATGTCGAATTTGGATCGTGGATTGAAAAAGATTGAAAAAAAATTCTAGAACCTGTTTGCTTACCATTTGAGATGAAATTTAAAACATTGCACATTTGGGAAAATGATATAGGCAATTTTTTGGAATGGTTGTGCCTTTCAAGCTAACCATATTAAATTTTGTCCTTAGTTAACCCTTTTGAGCCTTATAATTGTTTTCTTGTTAACACATTCTTTTGAGCCATTTACTCTTTTTGACCCATACCATGAGCATGAAAACTATTATATGAGGGGAGTGAATGTGTAATTGGATGTTATGTATCATGTGTGTTATTCAGAAAATTCCTTGTGATTGAGAAAAGTTAAAGAAAGAAAAGAAAAAGGAAGTGCAAAATGATTACACTCCCAAACAATTATCTATTGAAAAATCAAAGTTTGGGGGATGTATTGTGAAAAAGAAAGAAAAAAAAATTCTCAATCATTGCACAGAAAAATGGGTAACAAGGGATGAGTGGTTTGAAATTTGCTGGGAAAGTTTATTTAGTTGGAATGCTTGTGGTATGATTAAGCCTAAAAATGTTTCTTTATCTACCTGTACATAAGCCTTCTATTACAACCTTTGAAAATCCCTATTGATTCTTATTTGTGCATTTTTTTATATTAATGGAGAATAGTAAGTAGTGCAGGCATATGGAAATATTTGGTTATGTGGTTAGTTGGTGAGAATTTGATGTGCATAAAGTGGTTCAATTATTTTATTTGCAAGTTATGAGTAAATGAGCTTTGGTGTTGATAGATTGCAGTGAAAGGGTGAAGTATTTTGACTAAAAATCTAGATTAATATTTTGAATAGCATGATTGTTTTTCCTGAGAATTATATGTGCATAGCAGTCTTGAGTGTTGGAATTGGTTAGTTATGCCAAATTGATTGTTTAGGTTTAAGTCTAGTCTAGTTATGGTCTAGATTTTAGGAAGGTTTGCATTAGTTTAGGGCTATTTTATTGCAGAATTATGCTCATTTGTTCATGTTTCAGGTTTTTCATGCTAAGATGGTGAAAATAGTGGAATGAAGTGAAAGTGGAAGAAAATAGAGTTATTTTGGAGAAAATCACGTTTTTCGGGAGCAATATGTCCGAGTAATGATTTTGTCAATAGCGCTACAGTGCTATCAAAGTGCGCTACTGTAACGCCCTACTTCCTTAGAGCCGTTACTAAGTGATTTTTTTTAGACAAAACAGAGTGCAATGAACTCGCTAACCGAGGTTTTGAGACAAAAGTGTGACTAATTAAAATTTAAGACTGTAATCTTAGAAAATGCATCGTTTCATTTAAAACTGCTAGTATTAAACATTTGGGATCCCAAAATAAGGTTTGAAAACTATTTACATCTTGAAATAAGTTTACAGTTGGTAAATCATAAAATCATAGATTATTACAGCCATTTTCAAATAAACCCCCAACCAAAGCAGTCGGGCAGGCCAAACATGTACGCGTCGCTTCACGCTCTCCGTACTCATGGTTGGTTGACTCAGTCTTTGCCCTACCTGCAACACGAAGCACCCGTGAGCCGAAGCCCAGCAAGAAAACTCATGCAGAACATAACATATGCATTTATACAATTTATCATAACAAATAATCCACAGATAAACAAGTCAACCATTAGACTAAGCAAACACATGTATCCACCGGGCCCCGCCCTGATTATAGCATAACACATGAATCCACCGGGCCCCGCCCTGATTATAGCATCCCATGTGCTAGGTGTTACTTTCGGCCCACGGCCGCCCCGACCTACGCCGTACTCGGTCCTTGCCGTTCATTTCATCAGAATCACACATATATTACATTCGAAATAATCATTCACGCACATCATGATTAATTTAAGGTTAAACATTTGCACATAATACAATCTGGGGCCATGCCCTACAATCACACAGTGGGGCATGCCCTATTATCGGGTGTTACCGTTTTCTGACCTTTCCAATCAATAGCTTAGATCACCTGACTCCTTGAGCACGATCCCACTTGAGCCTTAGCGCACACCTAGGCACAAACATAGGTCAAAGTCAACACCGAACCCCAAGTCCGAATACCTAGCCTCGGGACCAATCCCGAGCCCCTGGGAAGTCCCAAATCCCCAAAACAAAGTGGCGGAATCGAGCCCCGAACCCTAGGTCAAAATCCCTCATAAAAACCCAAAAATTCACCTCTGTGAACAGTGCAGCGCTACAGCGCTCTAAAGAGGGCGCTGTAGCGCTACAAGCAGAACACTCCCCCCAGAACAGGGGCTAGCGCTACAGCGCCCACTGACTAGTGCTGTAGCGCTAGTTGCAGCCTAGCAAAACCAAAAATCGCATCTTGCGATTTTCTCCTCCCATTTCAACTCCAAACTTGTCCAAACCTTTTCCAAACCCAAAATCAAGCTTATACACACTCCACACTCATCCCAAACATCCCAAGAACTCACAACCCAATCACATTCAACCCAAATCTCAAAATCTAACATGATGAACTCAAAAACCAGAAATTCATTCAACAACAAAGTTAAAGGCTTAGAATTCTTACCATTGATGCAATTTCGACCTTGATTCAACCCTAGGCCTCCTTAGCTTGTTCATCCTCAAAGCTTGCCCAGAAATCCCCTAAAGTTCCCAACAACTCAGTTCAAAACACAGCTCAAACCAGCCAAAACCCTAAAACAGAAATCTCCAAGAACTTACCTCAAACTTCTGATGTGATCTTGCTAACCCCTAGCCAATCCTCAAGCCTAACCCAAGATCCTTGATGCTCAGCCTATCATTGCTCTCCACCAAGCTTTGCTCCAAGAAAAATGGAGGGAAAATGGTGCAAGAGTGCACAACCGAACCACCCCTCTGTTTTCCCTCTTCTTTTCCTTCTTTCCTTTATTTCTTTCTTTCCTTCAGCATTCACACTCTCTAACAATCCCACTCACAATATAAAGCCTTAAAAATCTATCTTTAAAGGCCAAATGACCAAAATGCCCACCCTATTAAATTCTAAACCTTTAAGTCCATAAAGGGGCGTTTTAGTCATATTACCCAAATTCCCACTAATTCCTCAAGTGTCCCTAATATTTTCCCGTTGCTTCCCAACACCTGATAAACCATCAAATAAGTACTCCCCATCATCAAGGTACATCTTACTCTATCCTCTGAATTCCTGTTCATACCCCCAGGCTCGCCCCGAGCCGGGTATAAATTCCCGCTAAGACTTTCCGCTAGCCTGCTCACTGGGATCGCCTCGAGTCACAAATCACAGAAACATCCACATCACGGTGTGGTCTCAACAATCATCACATATCAATACAGTTATGCCTAACATGGCCAAAATTACAATTATGCCCTTCTAACACGATCCGGGCCTACATGCATACTAATATACATAGTCATGCATCTCAGATAAACAATTAGTCATATAACATGATTTAAATCACAATCATGCATTTAATTTATAAATATCACACATAAATCTCGTCATGCCCTCCTGGCACGCTAATCAAGGCCCTTAAGCCTTAATAGCGAAATTGGGTCGTTACAACTATCCCCTCCTCATAAAAATTTCGTCCTCGAAATTTATCCAAACACATTAGTCAATAAACCCGCAGCTCTGACCATAACTTCCAAGGTCCACCGCCTTTACTTTACTTTTCAACAACACTCTTACAGGAGTAACAATCTTGCCTCTCAAGATTTTGTCTAATAGCCATGCTCCCGATAGCCTTTCGTTTACACTGCAACCCTGTTGAAGCCTCAGGGTCTGCCTTGATTACAATGACCAATTCATTGTCTTATTTCTGATTCCAGAGATACTCAAAATCATCACCTCTACTAGGTGGGATCAGCTTGTAGGCCCCGCTGGCCTAATGTAACGACCCAATTTCGCTAATAAGGCTTAAGGGCATTGATTAGCGTGCCAGGAGGGCATAATGGAATTTATGACTGATTTTATGAGTTTAATGCATGGTTATGATTTAAAGCATTTTATATGACTAATTGAACATTGAGGTGCATGACTACGTGGTTAGTATGCATGTTAGGTGAAATAATTATGCATGTGGACCCCGTTTGCATGATAGGGGTAAATTGGTAATTTTAGCCCGCTGAGGGCATATATGTGATAATTGTATTCTGTGATTTGTACCACGTGAGTGTGGTGTTATTGTTGTGATGCATGTGCCGAGATGGTCCTAGAGAGCAAATTAACTTAAAAGTCACAATGGGATTTTATACCCGGCTCGGGAGGAGCCTAGGGGTACTTCGGGAATTTTATGGTTAAGATTGAGATTTAGCGGGTAATGGTTATTGGTGATTGAGTAACCTGGGTAACCATTAGTTACTGCTGAGAGTAACAAGTTCTAGATAGAAAATGGTAGAAATGAAATAGAAGTAAAAGGACTTAAGTGCCCTTGAGGTTAGTTGGGAAAGGATAGGCAAGGAGGGGTAAAATGGTCATTTGGCTGGGAATTGGATTTATGGCAGCTGGGTATTAAGGGTTACACGGTTTGGGGCTTGGTCATTTGAGGCTTTGATAAATTAGAAGAGAAGAAAAAAGAGAGAAGGAAAGTTAGGGCATGAAGAAGAAGAAGATGAGTGGAGGAGCTGAAATTGGAGACTTAGAGGATGAAGGAAGCTTAGAGATGGATTCTCTACTTAAGGTAAGGAATTTATGCATAATTAAGTTTGATTTATGTTTTGATTTGTGAAATTTGAAGCATGGTTTAAGCTTTTTCAAGCTTTGGTTTATGTTTTGGTTTATGGGTTTAGATCTCTTAAGTTGAGATCAAATGGGTGGATTTTGAGTATGATTGTGTTATTGAGTTGGGTTATGATGTTTTGAGATTGAGATATGTGTTTGGGATGGTTTAAGGTGAGGTTTAGAGATTAAAATGGTGGGTTTTTCTGGGTTCGAAGGGTCGGGCCGCGGCATGGTTCTTGGAGGGCCGCGGCCCTTGAAGGCTAAGATGCGCTGAGGATGGAGGGCGGGCCGCGGCATGGTCCTTGTAGGGCCGCGGCCCTTACCTGTTTCTAGGCATTTTGTGGCCCTGTTTGGGGGCCATGCCGCGGCATGGTTGGGCCATGCCGCGACGCTTAAGGGATTTTGGGATTTTGAGAATTTAGGCTTGGGAATTTAACCTAGGGTGCTCGGGGTTGAGTCTTTTACCATGTTTGGTGAAGTTCAACGTTTCGAGTACTAGAGCTTGGCCTGGAGGCTCATTTAAGGTTGTTAAATGTGTCTTATGTGTGTTGTGACTAGGATTTCGGGGAGGCTCGTGCTAGAGGACCGTGCTCGTGGCCGTGGTTCATCGGAAAGCTTGGGATACAGGTAAGAAAACCGTAACACCCGATAATAGAGCATGGCCCCATTGTGTGATTGTAAGGCATGGCCCCGGATTGTATTATGTGTAAATGTGTTAACCTTAAATGAACCGTGATGTGTGTGAATGCTTATTTCGAATGTACTATATGTGTGATTATGATGAAATGAACGGCAAGGGCCGAGTACGCCGTAGGCCGGGGCGGTCGTGGGACCGAGTACGGCGTAGGCCGGGGCGGCCGTGGGGCCGAAAGTAACACCTAGCACATGGGATGCTATAGTCAGGGCGGGGCCCGGTGGATACATGTGTTATGCTATATTCAGGGTGGGACCCAAGGGATACATGAGTTATCCTCGCGGTAAGAACCGATACCCCAGGCTTCGGTCAGGCTCTGGGGCGGCTTGGCCGTGTTTGCTTAGTCTAATGGTTGACTTGTTTATCTGTGGGCTATCTGATATGATTAACTATATATATTGGCATATGTTATGTTCTGCATGAGTTTTCTTGCTGGGCTTCGGCTCACGGGTGCTCCATGTTGCAGGTAGGGCAAAGACTGAGTTAACCAACCATGAGTACGGAGAGCGTGAAGCGACGCGTACATGTTTGGCCTGCCCGACTGCTTTGGTTGGGGGTTTATTCGAAAATGGCTGTAATAATCTATGATTTTATGATTTCTTAACTGTAACCTTATTTCAAGATGTAATTAGTTTTCAAACCTTATTTTGGGATCCCAAATGTTTAATGATAGAAGTTTTAATGAAACGACGCATTTTCAAAGATTACAGCCTTAACTTTTAATTAGTCACACTTTTGTTCAAAACCTCGGTTAGCGAGTTCATTGCACACTGTTTTGTCTTAAAAACTCACTTAGTAACGGCTCTAAGGATGTAGGGCGTTACAACTTGGTATCAGAGCGAGCCAAGGTTTATTGGTTCTGGAGATCGACCGAACATGTACGCTCGCTGTCAATGACAAGCTCGACTCAGGGTTAGTTGGTATGAATGATTGACATGACTGAATATATGTTTGAATGCCCTGTTTGCCTTCTTATTTATATGGAGCATGAGGAATGAAATGACATATGCATGAGATGCTGTTGGGCTAGGCCCTTGATTATTGCATGTTGAGATTGATGCATGCTGAATAATACTATTATGCATATGGATGAATATTGGCATAATGGTTTACATATTGAGTGTATGTGGTTAATTTTCTGAATTAAATTCATAAGTTATATCCGTTTATTTGCTTGTATGAAGCATGTTGAGACCTGGATATACTTAGTGATGTTAAATCTGGTAGCTAAATGTGTGACATTGTGGATTTGACCTTGTATATGCTTGTGTGTGCATTATACCTGTGGATATTTGGATCTGGATGCGGTTTGGTTCAGAGTAGGGACCACAGAGTTCAGAAGTTGGGTCAGTTTTGGCAGGTGAACTCGGGTTGTTGGTTCCTAGAAGGGTTTGTGGACCTGATATTGTGTTGATAGGGGGATTCTAGATATAAGTTGGAGTTGAGATCTCCAGTTGTCCCTGAAAGCAGCAGCAGAGGGTCTCTAGTTTGTGAGTAAGCTGCGGAGTTTGTTAGTCGGGATGGGATAGAAGAACAGCGGATTTCTCTGGGGAAATAGCTGATTCCGTTGTATTAACAGTAAGGTTACCAGTGTTGGTTTGCTGTGAGGTATGGACAGATAAGGGTATTATATGAAAGGCTTAAAGGGTGTTATCCTCGGGTTTTGAGGAGAGTTCGAGTTGACAAGGAAATTTTCAATAGATGAGCAGAGTTAATTCCACCCTTGGTTAAGAGGATGAGAGATCCTGGTTAGAGGGTTGTATTAAATGTTGAGGCAGGGAGATGCCTGGAATTGGTACTCGAGATGAGGTACTGGCTTAATGGGTTGGAAAGAACCTAGATGATGAATGGTTAGAAGAGATTTTAAAGACATGATTAGAACCGTGGAGACGGGCAAATGTTTAAGTCTGGTTTGGACTGTTAGGGGTAACGACATCGTAGATCAATGGGTTTGGTGAATTGGATAGTTCATTTCAGAAATTTATACAGATGGATGTATCTGGAATTGGTGGCGACCCATTTAAGGACATGAGATCTGGAATAGTCTAAGGCATTTGGGCTGCTTTGAGGAAAGAGTTTTGTCTGCATGTGGATGGCGGAGAGGGCCATATTGTTTGAGGAACTGATGGTTGATGTGTAGAGCATGAGTGCTATAGCCGCAAGGGCAGTGCTTCCTTTGATGGAGTTAGTAAAGATAGATTTGTGATAATCGAGTTAAAGGAACCCCGAATAGTCCTATGGTGTCTGGTTTTCCATAAAGGGGGAAAAGTCTGACTGATAAGACGGTACTTTTGTTGATAGAACGCAGCGAGGTCGGATTCTCAATTTTGAGGTAAAAAGGACTCCAGACAGTGCTTGGGCACCTAGATTGAGGTTGGAAAGAAGCCTGATCGAAAAGGTAGTTGTCGAGATGGCGACAGGAACCAGGAGGTTAATTGGTATGCACATGAGGAAGAGGATGCCACCTGAGAGGAGGTCAGGTGAGGACATGACTTCTACGTAGAATGACTCGAGATGTTAGGATGGATTTCCCATGGTGCGGGAAACGGAGAACTGGAGTGCACCGATACATTCGAGGTTCGAGGTTGAGTCCTCAAGGATGAGTATTTAACTGGCGAGCTTATGCTTTGGGCATGTAGCGAACTGGAAGGGCTCGGTGTTGAGAATGTTCCGCGAGGGAGATGGACATAGAGAGGTTTCCTCAAAGGTGCCATTTGAGAGGCCGAGGACAGTAATACTTATTGAGAAGGAATTAGAAACTCTGGCAGATGGATTGTTGAGGATATCATCTGGAGTACGTAAGGAGACAGAGCTGACCAGTGGGAAAGTTATGTGGGTATGCAAAGAAAGATTTAGGGAATACTTCAAGGTCAGACTACAGATAGGATTGGTATAAGGGATGTTGTAGAAGACGGTTTTGGCCGACAGAAAGTCTATTGAAGAAATCGAAGGAATTTGATCTTGGATTAGCCAGAGTGTTATACTGCGGGGATTGCTAGTATCGTCGGGTTAGGATGAAAAGTATAATGCTGGATACAAGAGGGGACGATGTCCCCAAGAGTTGATCTACGACCTGGTTATTGCCAGTTGGAATCCAAGGATAGAGACATTTCGTGGGTTGTCTAGTTTGCGCCGGCTAGAGTGTGAGGAGTTGGTAACAAAGATTCTGGATTGGTTCAAGCTACAGCAGCACAGGTAAGTTCTTTAGGCAGAGAATGCATGAACGATGTGGGCAAGTCCCCTTCAAGCTCACGAGCAGTGCATGTGGATTACTCCCAGACGGAAATGGTGAGCAACTGATTATTATGCTGAAGACGTTAGTACCCAGAAGGCAGAGTCTCAGGTAAGGTTCTACGAAGTGTTAGTTGGGTGTCGTCAGGAGTTCTCAGATTACAGCTGCAAGAAGAAAGGACAGGTATGAGAAGATTTGGTCTGAAGTCGCAAAGAAGCTAATGAAAAACGTCTGAAGAATTGAAGGCATAACAAGACTGGTAAGCGCGTCATCTATTGCACAAGCACCTCCGGAGACGACTACATCAGAGATGAGGAGAACAGTAAAACTTGAGGTTAGACGGATTGAGTGGTGTCAAATCAGAAAGAAATTCAGAAGACAAGGTAAGATTTGATTGGTTACGGACGATGATGGAATTTGGGTGTTATGATTAAGTAAAGAGTGA
Source organism: Humulus lupulus (assembly GCF_963169125.1). Classification (NCBI taxonomy): domain Eukaryota; kingdom Viridiplantae; phylum Streptophyta; class Magnoliopsida; order Rosales; family Cannabaceae; genus Humulus; species Humulus lupulus. The sequence continues at coordinate 131,603,993 of NC_084799.1, forward strand.
TGGCATAAAGGACTTGATCTATGATGAGGACATGGACTTGTAGGGGTGCATCACGGATTAGGCACGCCCAGGCGCATCTGGCGCGAGGATGGACCGAACCTTGCGGGAGACGAAAGTATGAACCTGGTTGATACACTTGGAACGTTAAGTTGACAGTTATGCATATCATAAGGTGCTTGAGTATTGGGTATTAGTAAGAAAGATAGCGTTGAAGACACAGAGGTGGTGAAAAGTAATGGACAGATGATCAGTGTTTGAAATCCTCGATTGAACGAGGGGAGTTATAATTGGAGACTGAACTCCTAGCTGTGAGACGTGTGTCAGTCAGGGGATAGCGCCATAGACTGTGATAGAGTGGACAAGGCGACGACTGAGTTTGGCGTAACGCTAGTAGGTATGATTAGCTGGTGAGTGTCAATGATCTATGGAATTTAAAGTGTTGGCTTGAGTTGAAGCAGGGAAGGACCCTGCTAAGGTAGTACAAGTTGGGATACCAGGAATGGATGAAGGATCCAATTAGATTTGGTTTATGAACGAGAATTCTGAATGGATATCATTCCACCTCCTAGGGTACGTTGTACCGGGAGGGTCGAGAAGGTGGCGGAATCTAGTGTTTTCCTTTGGACCCTGAGGGGTTAGGTGATGTGGTAGTGTATCACGGGAATAGGCCACTTTAGACCTTGAGTAAGGTGTTTGGACATGAAAATTTTTAACTCAGTTGATGGAATTAATGTGGTTGGGTCAAGTGAACTGGTTTCAGGATGGAGCGTCGATGATATCGAATTGAGACCCTATAGTATTTTAAATTTTGGAATGGATTTAGAGAACGAAAAGAACAGAGTGGGAATCTGGGATTATCAGTTGATTGCAAGTGTAGTGGCAGTCTGAAAGCCTATCAGATATCTTAAAGAATTAAGTGATGAGTAGGCGAATACTTGAGGTATTAAGGGAAGTGTGTTTCCTGAGGAATTAGCCGTGGGGGCAGTTGCTGGTGTCTTGTTATGTAACGCGACATAGGGCTTGGTAAGAGGTGAAGGATAGTGAATACTATAGTTTGGCTTTAGTTCAGAGTGAAAGCCAAAGAGGTCGTTGAAACTTCTTAAGGCAGGGGTGTCTGTCTATTTGAAAGAATAAAGAGCTGGTAAATTGCTAAGTTATGAGGAAATAAAGTTCCGGGAAGAGAGAGTTGCATCTCTGCGTGGTAACAGACGAGGATCTGTAAGGTGTTCAGAGAAAGGAGGGAGAGTTCTGACTCTTAATTCAGCATGAACTGAAGTTGTCCTAAGGGTTAGGCCAGCGGGGCCTACAAGTTGATCCCACCTAGTAGAGGTGATGACTTTTGAGTATCTCTAGAATCAGGAATAAGACAATGAATTGGTCATTGTACTCTAGGCAGACCCTGGGCTTCGGCAGGGTTGCAGGGTTAACAAGGGGCTATCAAGAGCACGGCTATTAGACAAGATCTTGTGGGGCAAGATTGTTGCTCTTGAAAGAGTGTTGATAAAAAGTAAAGTTAAGGCGGTGGACCTTGGGATTCAGGGTTAGAGTTGCGAGTTTACTGATTGATGTGTTTGGATAAATTTCGAGGACGAAATTCTTATGAGGAGGGGATAGTTGTAACGACCCAATTTCGCTAATAAGGCTTAAGGGCCTTGATTAGCGTGCCAGGAGGGCATAATGGAATTTATGAGTGATTTTATGAGTTTAATGCATGGTTATGATTTAAAGCATGTTATATGACTAATTGAACATTGAGGTGCATGACTACGTGGTTAGTATGCATGTTAGGTGAAATAATTATGCATGTGGACCCCGTTTGCATGATAGGGGTAAATTGGTAATTTTAGCCCGCTGAGGGCATATATGTGATAATTGTATTATGTGATTTGTACCACGTGAGTGTGGTGTTATTGTTGTGATGCATGTGCCGAGACGGTCCTAGAGAGCAAATTAACTTAAAAGTCACAACGGGATTTTATACCCGGCTCGGGAGGAGCCTAGGGGTACTTCGGGAATTTTATGGTTAAGATTGAGATTTAGCGGGTAATGGTTATTGGTGATTGAGTAACCTGGGTAACCATTAGTTACTGCTGAGAGTAACAAGTTCTAGATAGAAAATGGTAGAAATGAAATAGAAGTAAAAGGACTTAAGTGCCCTTGATGTTAGTTGGGAAAGGATAGGCAAGGAGGGGTAAAATGGTCATTTGGCTGGGAATTGGATTTATGGCAGCTGGGTATTAAGGGTTACACGGTTTGGGGCTTGGTCATTTGAGGCTTTGATAAATTAGAAGAGAAGAAAAAAAAGAGAAGGAAAGTTAGGGCATGACGAAGAAGAAGATGAGTGGAGGAGCTGAAATTGGAGACTTAGAGGATGAAGGAAGCTTAGAGATGGATTCTCTACTTAAGGTAAGGAATTTATGCATAATTAAGTTTGATTTATGTTTTGATTTGTGAAATTTGAAGCATGGTTTAAGCTTTTTCAAGCTTTGGTTTATGTTTTGGTTTATGGGTTTAGATCTCTTAAGTTGAGATCAAATGGGTGGATTTTGAGTATGATTGTGTTATTGAGTTGGGTTATGATGTTTTGAGATTGAGATATGTGTTTGGGATGGTTTAAGGTGAGGTTTAGAGATTAAAATGGTGGGTTTTTCTGGGTTCGAAGGGTCGGGCCGCGGCATGGTTCTTGGAGGGCCGCGGCCCTTGAAGGCTAAGATGCGCTGAGGATGGAGGGCGGGCCGCGGCATGGTCCTTGTAGGGCCGCGGCCCTTACCTGTTTCTGGGCATTTTGTGGCCCTGTTTGGGGGCCATGCCGCGGCATGGTTGGGCCATGCCGCGGCGCTTAAGGGATTTTGGGATTTTGAGAATTTAGGCTTGGGAATTTAACCTAGGGTGCTCGGGGTTGAGTCTTTTACCATGTTTGGTGAAGTTCAACGTTTCGAGTACTAGAGCTTGGCCTGGAGGCTCATTTAAGGTTGTTAAATGTGTCTTATGTGTGTTGTGACTAGGATTTCGGGGAGGCTCGTGCTAGAGGACCGTGCTCGTGGCCGTGGTTCATCGGAAAGCTCGGGATACAGGTAAGAAAACCGTAACACCCGATAATAGAGCATGGCCCCACTGTGTGATTGTAAGGCATGGCCCCGGATTGTATTATGTGTAAATGTGTTAACCTTAAATGAACCGTGATGTGTGTGAATGCTTATTTCGAATGTACTATATGTGTGATTATGATGAAATGAACGGCAAGGGCCGAGTACGGCGTAGGCCGGGGCGGTCGTGGGACCGAGTACGGCGTAGGCCGGGGCGACCGTGGGGCCGAAAGTAACACCTAGCACATGGGATGCTATAGTCAGGGCGGGGCCCGGTGGATACATGTGTTATGCTATATTCAGGGTGGGACCCAAGGGATACATGAGTTATCCTCGCGGTAAGAACCGATACCCCAGGCTTCGGTAAGGCTCTGGGGCGGCTTGGCCGTGTTTGCTTAGTCTAATGGTTGACTTGTTTATCTGTGGGCTATCTGATATGATTAAATATATATATTGGCATATGTTATGTTCTGCATGAGTTTTCTTGCTGGGCTTCGGCTCACGGGTGCTCCGTGTTGCAGGTAGGGCAAAGACTGAGTTAACCAACCATGAGTACGGAGAGCGTGAAGCGACGCGTACATGTTTGGCCTGCCCGACTGCTTTGGTTGGGGGTTTATTCGAAAATGGCTGTAATAATCTATGATTTTATGATTTCTTAACTGTAACCTTATTTCAAGATGTAATTAGTTTTCAAACCTTATTTTGGGATCCCAAATGTTTAATGATAGAAGTTTTAATGAAACGACGCATTTTCAAAGATTACAGCCTTAACTTTTAATTAGTCACACTTTTGTTCAAAACCTCGGTTAGCGAGTTCATTGCACACTGTTTTGTCTTAAAAACTCACTTAGTAACGGCTCTAAGGATGTAGGGTGTTACACCTAACCCTTAGTACTACTTCCGAATTTTATGCCGAATTAAGAATCAGAACTCTCCCTTCTTTCTCTGAACACCTTACAGATCCTCATCTATTATTACGCAGAGACGCAACTCTTTCTTCCCGGAACTTTATTTCCTCATAACTTAGCAATTTACCAGCTCTTTATTCTTTCGAATATGTGTTAGGCTAATTTTAGCCTATCTTTTCAAGTGTCTTTATCAGTGTCTTTCTAATGGTTCTTGTGTTTTTGGAGCGGAATTATGCTTGTTTTTGCTTGATTTCAGGTTAAGCTTATGTTTTGGGCATTTGGAGTGGATTGTGTAGAAATCAAGCATTTGAATTGGATTATGCTGAAAATTCAATTAGGGCCGCGGCGCAGGAATTGGCGCCGCGGCGCTAGTGCGTATTAGAGCCGCGGCGAGCCCCTTTCCAGAGACTCGAGATTTTGCCTTTGCCTATTAGGGCCGCGGCGCTATCGGCCGTACACTTCAGAATTTTAAGGGCAATTTCGTCATTATGGGGAGAATATAGAATGAGGTCTTCATTCTGAAAAGGGGATCGCGATTTTGGACGGAAAAACACACAAAAAGGAGAGAAAAGACAAGAGAAGACGGACTTTGGAGCAAGCGTGGGCGATCTCCGACAACTCCCCATCTAGTTTCATCCTCTTTTTCTTTGATTTTCCTATGCTATTGTTTAGTTTGATTATGGATTTGAATTTTGAGATGATGAACTAAACTCTTATTAGGGATTTGATGGATATTGACTGAAATTATCCCATGGTTAATGCTATTTGATTATTTCTTCTCGCTTGTCTATGAAATTTGTTCATATTTATGCTTAATGTATGTTTGAGATTGATCACCTCGAGCATGATTCATGATCCTAATGTGAAATCTGAAAAGTGAATATTAGGAATGCTCTAAGTGAATGAACATAGGTTTTGATGCGAAACGAAAGTATTTGCATAGCTTATGTGACTTATAGATTATTACTTAAAGCTAATTGATTGTTGTGCTATCTCAGAAATGCAATAGTTGACAATGCAATTTAGAACCTAAATGATCTGAAAAGAGTTTAGGTAATTTTATAATCTGTCATTTCAGTGAAAGAAGAAGAATAGTCAACTAGCGTTAACAATTGGGTAATCGAAGCAATTGAAATCATATCCCTATCTTCGCATCCATTGTTAAAACCTTAATTTCTTAATTGTTGATTTTGCTTATTTTGTTTCTGCAGTATTATTTAAACAACAAATTTTATTGTAGCCAAATAGAAATATAGATCCAATTTTGTTAGTACTTAGCTACAATTCCCTTGGGTTCGACCTCACCTGTGTGAGTACTACTTGTATGATACGTGCACTTGCGTGTATTAAAATATAAGCAACAAGTTTTTGGCGCCGTTGCAGGGGAATTGTTTAGTTAATATTACGTTAATTGGATTAAATTCTAATTTGGTTTTCTTTTCACTTTTTGCTAACTTGTTTGTGTCAAATTCTTCTTATCTCATCTCAGGTACCATTGGTTTATGCGACGTCAAGGACCAGCTGCAAGAGTGCCTGTTGATCCTGAGATAGAGAAGACTTGTCGGCAAAACAGAAAAAACAAAAGGTTGGAAAGAGTTGCACATAGGATTGAGCAAGAGGAAGTTATGGCCAACTACGGTAATAATGGGGGTGCCATAGAAGACCCAGCTAATGGTCAGAATCCACCCGACCGTAGCCTGAGGGATTATGTTTTGCCAACAATGACAGGGGTCCAGTCTTGTATAAGACCACCCACCGTAGATGCAAACAATTTTGAAATAAAGCCAGCCATACTTCAGATGGTTCAGTCCACAGTCCAGTTTGGGGGACTACCCACTGAAGACCCAAACATGCATCTCTCTAACTTCATGGAGCTCTGTCAGACATTTAAGATGAACGGAGTTAGTGATGATGCTATCAGACTGAGATTGTTCCCATTTTCTCTGAGGGAGCGAGCTAAGAGTTGGTTGGTATCTTTGCCACCTAACTCAATCAATACCTGGAATGATCTAGCACTGAAGTTCCTCTCCAAGTTTTTCCCTCCAGCGAAAGCATCTAAGTTGAGAGGAGAGATCAATAATTTTTCTCAGTTGGATAATGAGTCTCTCTATGAAGCTTGGGAGAGATTCAAAGAATTGATAAGAAAGTGCCCGCATCACGGAATAGAGAAATGGATGCTAGTCCATAATTTTTATAATGGGTTGTGTGGTACTACTCGCACACTCATTGATGCAGCAACTGGTGGTGCGTTTATGAGAAAAAGCGCCAATGAGGCATATGACTTGTTGGAAGAAATGGCCATGAATAATCAGCAGTGGCCAAGTGAAAGAAGTTCTTCAAGGAAAGTGGCCGGTATGTATGAAGTGGATGCAATTTCAAAACTGACCGCTCAAGTTGAGGCCTTGACTAAGCAATTGCAAGGCAATGTGATAACAGCTCCAGTGCAACAGGCCCAGACTTTGTGTGAAATATGTGGGGGTCCTCATGCCTATGAACAGTGTCAGTATGCTGATGTAAACAACATGCCAATGGAGCAGGCTCAGGCTATTGGGAATTTTTCTCGACAGAACAATAACAACCCTTACTCCACCTCCTTTAATCAAGGGTGGAGGAATCATCCCAACTTCTCTTGGAAAAATGATCAGCAAGGCCAATCTTCCAGCCAACAGCAGTCATTCCAACAACAGCCACAGGGGTTCTTTCAGCCAAGATTTAGACAGCAGCAACAACCTCAACCGCCCACTCATCATCAGCAGCAACAAAATTCTGGTGGAAATTCTAATGCTCAGTCAGATGTGTTAAACTAATTCATGGCTGAAACTCGGTCTTCTATTAGAAATTTGGAGACCCAAATGGGACAATTGGCTACTCTCATGGCTAATCGTGCCCAAGGTAACTTGCCTAGCACCACTGAAGTCAATCCGAAAGAGAATTGCAAGGCAATCACGTTGAGAAGTGGGAAGAATTATGAGGGACCAAGTGAGAAGCAGCCAGTTGAAGAAGTGGGTCAGGATCAACAGGCACAGGCACCGACACAAGAGGAAAAGAAGCACAGTGAGAAAAAGGCTACTGAGGGCATACCAGTAAAAGAGGCTACCCCACCAATCAGTATTGAGCATCACATAAAGATCCCCTACCCCCAAAGGCTCCGTAAGAACAACATGGACAAGCAGTTTACTAAATTCCTGGAAGTTTTCAAGAAACTGCACATCAACATTCCATTTGCGAAGGCCTTAGAGCAAATGCCGAGTTATGTCAAGTTCATGAAGGACATCTTGTCCAAGAAGAGGAAGATGGAAGATTTTGAAACTGTGGCATTGACAGAAGAGTGTAGTGCTATACTGCAAAAGAAGCTCCCTCCTAAACTGAGAGATCCTGGGAGTTTCACAATACCGTGCACTATTGGGAGAATTGAGGGAATAAATGCTCTTTGTGATTTGGGGGCCAGTATCAACCTGATGCCATTGTCAGTTTTCAAGAGATTGCAACTTGGTGAAGCAAAGCCCACAACTGTAACTTTGCAACTAGCTGATCGTTCGTTGGCACATCCAAGAGGGGTAATTGAAGATGTCCTGGTCAAAGTGGACAAGTTTATTTTTCCTGCCGATTTCATAGTTCTTGACATGGAAGAGGATAGCAATGTCCCCATTATCCTTGGGAGACCCTTCTTGGCAACAGGCCAAGCACTTATAGATGTTCAGAAGGGTGAGTTGAAGTTGAGAGTGCAAGGGGAAGAAGTTGTGTTCAATGTGCTCAAGGCCATGACCTATCCAGAAGCTAGTGACAATTGCTTTTCAGTGGATGTAATGGGTAATTTAGTGGAAGAGAGAAAACTGACAAATGATCCTCTTGAGTTGAGTTTGGTTGAAGATGAAGTTAGTGATCAAGATGGAAAGGAAGCTATGGAGTACGCAAAATGGCTTAATTCTTATGGGCCATTGAAAAGGAAATACTTTGAAGAGCTTGGGGCAGTACCAAAAAGATCATTGCCCTCAGTTGAGAATCCCCCAGAGTTAGAACTGAAAGTACTTCCTGACCACCTGAGGTATGAGTTTTTGGGTGAAAATAAGACACTCCCAGTTATAGTTTCAGCTTCACTATCTGATGTGGAGACTGAAAAATTGTTGAGAATTCTGAGAGAGCACATGAAGGCCATTGGGTGGACTTTGGCAGACATCAAGGGGATCAGCCCCTCTACTGTTATGCACCGAATTTTAATGGAGGATGGAGTCAAACCAACCATAGACGCCCAAAGAAGACTTAATCCACCAATGAAAGAAATTGTGAGAAAAGAAGTGTTGAAGTGGTTAGATGCAGGGGTAGCTTACCCAATTTCTGACAGTGAGTGGGTGAGTCCGGTTCAGGTGGTACCTAAAAAGGGGGGAATGACGGTAGTGAAGAATGAGAAGAACGAGTTAATTCCAACAAGAACTGTTACGGGTTGGAGAATATGCATTGACTACCGCAAGCTCAACATGGCAACAAGGAAAGACCATTTTCCCCTTCCCTTTATTGATCAGATGTTAGACAGACTGGCAGGAAAGGAATATTATTGCTTTTTGGATGGTTACTCTGGGTATCACCAAATAGTCATTGCACCAGAGGACCAAGAAAAAACGACATTTACATGTCCTTATGGCACATTCGCTTTCCGACGCATGCCATTTGGGCTATGTAACGCACCAGCAACTTTCCAACGGTGTATGATGGCCATTTTTTCTGACTTGGTTGAGAACTGTATAGAAATTTTCATGGACGATTTCTCAGTGTTTGGCTCATCGTTTGATCATTGTTTGAGGAACTTGGAGATGGTATTGATTCGATGTGAAGAATCCAATTTGGTGCTTAATTGGGAGAAGTGCCACTTCATGGTTAGAGAGGGGATTGTTTTGGGTCACAAGATCTCACAGGAAGGCATTGAGGTAGACAGAGCCAAGGTGTCTACTATTGAGAATTTGCCCCCTCTAGTTTCGATAAAAGGGGTTCGTAGTTTTTTGGGTCATGCCGGTTTTTACAGACGGTTCATAAAGGATTTCTCGAAGATATCCAAGCCATTGTCTAATCTGCTTGTTAATGGAGTGCCCTTTGAGTTTGGAAAGGAGTGTATGGAGGCTTTTCAAACTCTTAAAGAAAAATTGATTTCAGCACCTATAGTCATTGCACCGAATTGGGAGCTACCGTTTGAGTTGATGTGTGATGCAAGTGACTATGCTGTCGGGGCTGTGTTGGGTCAACGAGTTGACAAGGTTTTTCGCACCATCTACTATGCTAGTAGAACCTTGAATGATGCTCAATTGAATTATGCTACTACTGAAAAGAAGATGTTGGCCATAGTCTTCGCTTGTGATAAGTTTAGGCCATACTTAATCGGGAATAAGGTTATTGTGTACACAGACCATTCGGCAATCAAATACCTTATGACCAAGAAGGATGCCAAGCCAAGACTAATCCGATGGGTCCTTCTCCTCCAGGAGTTTGAATTAGAAATCAGAGACAAAAAGGGTACCGAGAACCTAGTAGCAGATCATTTGTCAAGATTGGAGTCAGAAGAGGGTCAGAATATGAAAGAAGTCCAGATAAATGATGAGTTCCCTGATGAGCAGTTATTTGCTTTAAAAGAAAGTTTGTTGGTTCCATGGTTTGCTGATTATGTCAACTTCCTAGCTGCAAACATCACACCTCCTGACATGACAAGACAACAATTGAAGAAATTCTTTTCGGAGGTAAAGCACTATTATTGGGGGGAGCCAATCCTTTATAAGCACTGTGCCGATCAGATAATTAGAAGATGTGTGCCTGAAGAGGAGATGTACTCTGTCCTGAATCATTGTCATGGTCTGCAGTGTGGAGGTCACTTTGGTGGGACAAGGACCGCTGCAAAGGTTCTACAAAGTGGGTTTTTCTGGCCAACTCTCTTTAAGGATGCTCATGAGTTCGTCAAGGCATGTGATCGTTGTCAGAGGACTGGTAATATTTCAAGAAGGAACGAGATGCCTTTGACTGGTATTTTAGAAGTGGAACTGTTTGATGTGTGGGGTATAGACTTCATGGGCCCTTTTCCGTCATCATACAACAATCTGTTTATTTTGCTAGCTGTGGACTATGTTTCTAAGTGGGTGGAAGCGGCTGCAACTCATGCTAATGACGGTAAAACAGTTCTTACTTTTCTCCAAAAGTACATTTTCACCCGGTTTGGTACTCCTAGAGCTATTATTAGTGATGAGGGGAGTCATTTCTGTAACAAGCAATTTGAGGCATTACTTGCGAAATATGGAGTTAGACATAGAAAAGCATTACCCTATCACCCGCAGAGTAATGGACAAGCTGAGATTTCCAACCGGGAAATTAAGTTAATATTGGAGAAGACGGTACAGAGCTCAAGGAAAGACTGGTCAAAGAAGCTCGATGATGCTTTGTGGGCATACAGAACGGCTTTCAAAACACCTATTGGTATGTCACCATATAGGCTGGTCTTTGGGAAAGCGTGTCATCTTCCAGTGGAACTTGAGCATAGAGCATTTTGGGCCATGAAGACCTTGAACATGGACTTGGTAGCAGCTGGTGAAAAGAGGCTTTTGCAATTGAATGAGCTAGAAGAGTTTAGAAACGAAGCCTATGAGAACGCCAAGATTTACAAGGAGAGGACTAAGAAGTGGCATGACCAGAACCTTGTCAGGAAAGAATTCCAACCGGGTCAACAGGTATTACTCTTTAATTCAAGATTGAAACTTTTTCCGGGCAAGTTGAAATCGAGATGGTCTGGTCCTTTCACGATATTACAAGTGTTTCCTTATGGTTCCGTTGAAGTAACAAGTGAAAAGACTGGCAAGTTTAAAGTAAATGGCCAGCGATTAAAGCTCTACTTGGGTGGTCAGTTTGATCAAGCCAAGTCCGCCATTCTCTTGGCGCCTCAGTAAGGAGGAAACCAGCGTCCGGCTATATGACGTTAACGACAGCGCCATTGGGAGGCATCCCAATTTGTATTTTTATTTTGCATTTTAATCTTTGGTTTGGAACAATTAGTATTTTTAAGTGTTTTTATTTCGTAGTTTTATTGTATTCTGTGTAAAAAGAAAACCGTGAAAAGCGTGAAAAATTAAAAAAAATTTGCTGTATTTTAATTAGGGCCGCGGCGCATGTTGTAGAGCCGCGGCGCCCAAGGGTATTAGCGCCGTGGCGAGGCGCTAGACAGAGAGCATGAAAAATCTGGAGTCGAGCTAGCGCCGCGGCCCCACATTCCTGCGCCGCGGTGCCTGGGAAATTAAATTGCATTGCGCCGCGGCGCTAGTGGGTTGCGCCGCGGCGCAAACACGGGCCACCTTTTAAAAACGGGATTTTTCCCCAATTTTTTTTAGACCCAACAAAATTTCCCCATCCGACTCTCTTCATCCTCTCCGCCACTCCTCCGCCCAAATCACCATAAAACCTCCATAACCACCAATAATTCACTCATCTCTCATAATTTCTTCATCCCTTCCCATAAAAATCACTTCCTCCATCCTTTTCTTTGTCCCTTTTGACCTATTTTCTTCAAAAATCCCCTTTTACCCAATCATTTCAACCCTAATCCGAAAATCCCATTCTCTTCCTCAATATTGCTCCTTTCTTCAAGATTTGGATAACAATGGAGGATTATCCATGGGTTTCTCAATAATGTAAGTGATCTTGCTTCTCATCTTTTCAATTTATTGAGAATCCTTTGGCTATTGGGAAATCTAGTGTTTATTGGGTTTATTATGGATTAAGTGGTGCATTTTGGTTATGTTTGGTATTCTGAAAAATTGGAATGGAGAAGTGTGATTTGTAAAGAATTTTATGATTTTTTTGGGAAGTGACAAAAACAAGGGGAGGTGCTGCCAAAATTTCTAGTGATTTACAAATTGGTATTTTGTGAGTTGTTTCACTCAATGGGGCCAAAGAAGAGTACTGTGAATGCTTCAGGTGCATCATCGTCCCGCCCTCCTCGTGCCTCAACAAGGGCGGATTATGACACCTCAAGATTTGTGAGCAAAGAGGCTCAAGAGCGTTTTGTGGTGTTGTCAGGGAAACCTATTCTTGAAGAAAGAGGCATGGAATTTAGTCCAGAGCCCCTAGAAAACCAGCCATTGTATGAGCCTATTCGAGCTGAGATTGCTCGGCGGCAGTGGGACCAATTTGTTGACTGCAATGGCAAGGCAAACAACACGATGACATACGAGTTCCTTGCTAATTGGCCAGAAAAAGAAAATAATGCTGTCATGGTGCGGGGCAAGAAGATACCAGTCACTCTTGCAGCTTTTAATCAATTGTATGATGTACCTGACTTTCCCTTAGAAGAAGAGGAGCTGCGGGTACTGGGGGCCGATAATATAGACTATGTTGACCTTGCTGAAACATTGGGTTTTCCTGGCGCAAGAATTCATTTGAAGGATGGTGAGCCAAACTGTATGTATCGCTGTGAACTTAACCAAGTGGCTCGTGCTTGGTGCTATTTTGTGAGTGCCCGTCTGATTCCCAACAATCATTTGTCTGACATCCCTGTTGACCGGCTCAAGGTGACATATGCTATTTTAAAGGGATACAACATAAACATTGGGAGGTATGTTCGGGAAAGTATAAATCATATAATTCAGGGCACCACTACTGGAGGGTTAGGACATGGCACTTTCATTACTGAACTTTGCGTGGCATATGGCGCACCTCAATACTTGACTGACATGAAGGTGCCTCCGCAAAAGCCAGTCGGTCTGGCCATGGTGAATCGCCTCATTCCACCACATCCCTATGATGCCCCACAAGTTCAAAGAAGAAGAGGCCGCCGCCGACAAAGGACCGATGATGGTGAAGATGAGCCCGAACTTTTGGGTGGTCCCATAGACCCTGCTATGCAATACACTCATGCTCAGTTGAATTACCTGATTCAGCAAAACATGCATATGCAGACGTATATGGGGCAGCGGAGTGCTTACGATGCAAACCATATTCAGCAGCTAAATAGTTTGGTATCTCGGTGGTCCTTAGATGAAGAAGATGAAAATTACTTTGCACTACCACCGCGTTTCACTCCTTATGATCAACCACCACCACCCAACCCATTTTGAGGGGTTGTCAGGTAAGTTTCTCTCTTTTGATTGTCATGCTCACATTGGGGACAATGTGAAATAAAAGTTTGAGGGAGGGGCTTGCTTTTCTGTTTTAATTTAGGCTTAGTTAAATTTTGTTGTTTAATTTTGTTGTTTTTCTTTGTGTGTGTGTTAAAAGTTAAGCCGATGATATGTATAAATGCCGTTGTTGTCGTTTTTCAAACGGAAACTGTGTCTAACCGTGTGCTTGATTTGATCACTCTTTGGATTAATTTTAATGCCTTTTGGAAATTTTAGTATTTGTTGCAAATGTGAATAGGTGGATTATGCTATACATGTGTTACTTGGGTTTGAGGTATGAATTGATGAAAATGATAGAACTTGCACTGCTTGCCTTTTGAGACGAAATCCTTGATGACATATGTTTTGGAATATGATTTAGGCAATCTTTTGGAACGTTTGGGCCTTTCAAGCCTACCCTTATCATTATTATCCCTAGTCCGCCTATTTGTGCCTTAACTTGTTTGACTGATTGTATAACCACTCATTGAGCCAAAAATGTACCAATTATTATTTGTCCCTACCCTGTGAATTATGCCATAAGCTTAGAAATAAGTTTGGGGGAACGAATTGTAATTGGGTAATTGATGTAAGTGGATGAACGATGTAATCTCTTGATTGAGACAAGTGTGAAATGTAAAAGTGCTTCCAACATCACTAAATTTCTTTTAAAAAAAATAAATAAATAAATAAATAAATAATAAAAAAAAAATGAATAGTTAAATAAAGTGATGTTGGAACATTGAGTTTGTGTCCTCAATCAATAAAAAGTGGGTGAAAAAGGGGTTGGTAACTGAGTGCAAAGTGGGTTGTTTGATTGGTTTTTAATGTGCTTATGGTATATGAAGCCTAAATGTCTTTCTTATCCACCTTTACCTAAGCCAAAACGTTATGAACCTTTGAAGTCCTTTTGATTCCATAACATGTGTTGTTAACATTAGTGGAGAAAGGTAAGTGTGCAAGCATATTGAATTTTGGCTAGTGGATCGTTGGAATGAGTGAGGCATGTATGTTGTTATCTAGTTATTCATCTTTATTTGCAAGGTATAATCTAATTTCCAATTGAGGCATTCAGATTAATTGTTAGAGTTTTTGAATTGAAATTCTGGTTGATCAACAGTTGAAGTTTTGTGAGTGATGACGGCGTGGTTTAAATAAGACCGGAGGCTTAACTTGTCATGTTTATTTGTTTTAGTTTAATTTGTCGTTCCCTTACTCGAGGACGAGTAAGAATAAAGTTTGGGGGAGTTTGTTAGGCTAATTTTAGCCTATCTTTTCAAGTGTCTTTATCAGTGTCTTTCTAATGGTTCTTGTGTTTTTGGAGCGGAATTATGCTTGTTTTTGCTTGATTTCAGGTTAAGCTTATGTTTTGGGCATTTGGAGTGGATTGTGTAGAAATCAAGCATTTGAATTGGATTATGCTGAAAATTCAATTAGGGCCGCGGCGCAGGAATTGGCGCCGCGGCGCTAGTGCGTATTAGAGCCGCGGCGAGCCCCTTTCCAGAGACTCGAGATTTTGCCTTTGCCTATTAGGGCCGCGGCGCAGGAATTGGCGCCGCGGCGCTATCGGCCGTACACTTCAGAATTTTAAGGGCAATTTCGTCATTATGGGGAGAATATAGAATGAGGTCTTCATTCTGAAAAGGGGATCGCGATTTTGGACGGAAAAACACACAAAAAGGAGAGAAAAGACAAGAGAAGACGGACTTTGGAGCAAGCGTGGGCGATCTCCGACAACTCCCCATCTAGTTTCATCCTCTTTTTCTTTGATTTTCCTATGCTATTGTTTAGTTTGATTATGGATTTGAATTTTGAGATGATGAACTAAACTCTTATTAGGGATTTGATGGATATTGACTGAAATTATCCCATGGTTAATGCTATTTGATTATTTCTTCTCGCTTGTCTATGAAATTTGTTCATATTTATGCTTAATGTATGTTTGAGATTGATCACCTCGAGCATGATTCATGATCCTAATGTGAAATCTGAAAAGTGAATATTAGGAATGCTCTAAGTGAATGAACATAGGTTTTGATGCGAAACGAAAGTATTTGCATAGCTTATGTGACTTATAGATTATTACTTAAAGCTAATTGATTGTTGTGCTATCTCAGAAATGCAATAGTTGACAATGCAATTTAGAACCTAAATGATCTGAAAAGAGTTTAGGTAATTTTATAATTTGTCATTTCAGTGAAAGAAGAAGAATAGTCAACTAGCGTTAACAATTGGGTAATCGAAGCAATTGAAATCATATCCCTATCTTCGCATCTATTGTTAAAACCTTAATTTCTTAATTGTTGATTTTGCTTATTTTGTTTCTGCAGTATTATTTAAACAACAAATTTTATTGTAGCCAAATAGAAATATAGATCCAATTTTGTTAGTACTTAGCTACAATTCCCTTGGGTTCGACCTCACCTGTGTGAGTACTACTTGTATGATACGTGCACTTGCGTGTATTAAAATATAAGCAACAATATGCAGACACTCCTGCCTTAAGGATTCCAACAACCTCTCTGGCTTTCTCTCTGAACCAATGCCAACTAGTAGTATTCATTATCCTTCGTCTCTTACCATGTCCTATGTCGTGTTACTTTAACAAGACGCCAACATTTGCCACCACGGCTAACTCACCAGGGATTACACTTCCCTTAATACCTCAAGTATTCGCCTACTCAGCGCTTAATTCTTCAAGATCTTTGATAACTTTCAGACTGCCATTCCACTTGCAATCAACTGATAATTCTAGGTTCCCACTCTGCTCTTTTCGTCCTCTAGGCCCATTCCAAAATTTAAACTACTAAAGGGTCTCAATTCGATATCATCGACGCTCCATCCTGAAACCAGTTCACTCGACCCAATCAACATTAACTTCAAACAACCGAGTTAAAACTCTTCATGTCCAAATACCTTACTTAAGGTCTAATGTGGTCTATCCCCATGATATACTACCACATCACCTAAACGCTGTCACCCGCTCAGCCCTCCCGGTACAACGTACCCTAGGAGGTGGAATGATGTCCATTCAGAATCCTCATTCAAAACCATATCCTGTCTGGATCCTTCACTCGATCCTGGTATCCTACTGTAACACCATGACAGGGTCCTTCCCTGTTTCAACTCAAGCCAACACTTCGGATTCCATAGCTCAGTGGCACTCACCAGCTAACCCTTACCCATTGACATTATGCCGATCTCAGTCGTTGCTTTGTCCACCCCATTACAATCTATGGCGCTATTCGCCGACTGACACACGCCTCCCAGCTAGGAGTTCCGTCTCCAATTAAATCTCCCCTCGCTCAATCGAGGATTCAAACACTGATCATCCGTCTAGTACTTTTCACCACATCTGTGCCTCTCACGTTAACCTTTCTTACTAATACCCAACACTCAAGTACCTCATCATAGACCAAGTCCTTTATGCCACCACTCTTAACTTAGCCATAACACACACACATTCCAGCATTCCCAGATATTAATCAATTCTTACCTTGTCTTCTGAATTTCTTTCTGATTTGACACACTCAGTCCATCTAACCTCAAGTTTTACTGTTCTCCTCATCTCTGATGTATTTGTCCCCGGAGATGCTTGCATAATAGATGACGCGCTTACCAGCCTCGTTATGCCTTCAATTCTTCAGACGTTCTTCATTAGCTTCTTTGCGGCTTCCGATCAATTCTTCTCTTACCTGTCCTTTCTCCTTGTAGCTCAAATCTGAGCATTCCTGACGATGCTCAAACTAACACTCCGTAGAACCTTACCTGAGACTCTGCCTTCTGGGTACTAACGTCTTCAGCATAATTATCAGTTGCTCACCATTTCCGTCTGGGAGTAATCCACATGCACTGCTCGTGAGCTTGAAGGGGACTTGCCCATACCATTCACGCATTCTCCGCCTAAAGAACTTACCTGTGCTGCTGCAGCTCGAACCGTTCCAGAATCCTTGTTACCAATTCCTCACACCCTGCCCGATGCAACCTAATCAATTCACGAAAAGTCTTTATCCTTGGTTTCCAACTGGTAGTAACCAGGTCGTAGATCAACTCTTGGGGACATCGTCCCATCTTGTATCCAACATTAAACTCTTGTGCTAACTCGACGATGCCAACAATCCCCGCAGTATAGCACACTGGCTACACCAGGCTCAGATTCCTTCGATCGCTTCAATAGACTTTCTGTCGGCCAAAACCGTCTTTTACAACATTCCTTATACCAATCCTATCTGTAGTCTGACCTTGAAGTATCCCCTAAATCTTTCTTTACATACCCACGTAACTTTCCCACTGGTCAGCTCTGTCTCCTTTACGTACTCCAGATGAAATCCTCAACAATCCATCTGCCAGAGTTTCTAATTCCTTCTCAATAAGTATTACTGTCCTCGGCCTCTCAAATGGCACCTTTGAGGCAACCTCTCTATGTCCATCTCCCTCGCGGAACATTCTCAACACCGAGCCCTTCTAGTTCGTTACATGCCCAAAGCATAAGCTCGCCAGTTAAATACTCATCCTTGAGGACTCAGCCTCGAACCTCGAATGTATTGGTGCATTCCAGTTCTCCGTTTCCCGCACCATGGGAAATCCATCCTAACATCTCGAGTCATTCTTCGTAGAGGTCATGTCCTCACCTGACCTCCTCTCAGGTGGCATCCTCTTCCTCATGTGCATACCAATTAACCTCCTGGTTCCTGTCGCCATCTCGATAACTACCTTTTCGATCAGGCTTATTTCCAATCTCAATCTAGGTGCCCAAGCACTGTCTGGAGTCCTTGTACCTCAAAATTGAGAATCCGACCTCGCTGCGTTCTATCAACAAAAGTACCGTCTTATCAGTCAGACTTTTCCCCTTTTTCTTGGCAATCCAAAAGCCACAACACTATCCGGGGTTCTTTCAACTTGATTATCACGAATCTATCTTTACTAATTCCATCAAAGGAAGCACCGCCCTTGCGGCTCTAGCACTCATGCTCTATACATCAACCATCAGTTCCTCAAATAATATGGCCCTCTCCGCCATCCACATGCAGACAAAAACTCTTTCCTCAAAGCAGCCCAAATGCCTTAGGCTATTCCAGATCTCATGCCCTTAAATGGGTCGCCACCAATCCCAGATACATCCATCTGTATAAATTTCCGAAATGAACTATCCAATTCACCAAACTCATTGATCTACGCTGTCGTTACCCCTAACAGTCCAAACCAGACTTAAACATTTGCCCGTCTCCACGGTTCTAATCATGTCTTTAAAATCTCTTCTAACCATTCATCATCTAGGTTCTTTCCAACCCATTAAGCCAGTACCTCAGCCCGAGTACCAATTCCAGGCATCCCTCTACCTCAACATTTAACATAACCCCCCAATCAGGATCTCTCGTCCTCTTAACCAAGGGTGGAATTAACTCAGCTCATCTATTGATAAATTCCTTGTCAACTCGTACCTTCCTCAACACTAGAGGATAACACCCTATACGCCTTTCATATAGTACCCTTATCTGTCCATACTTCACAGTAAACCATCACCGGTAACCTTACTGTTAAAACATCTAATTCAACCATCTCCCCAGAGAATCCGTTGTTCTTCTATCCCATCTCAACTAACAAACTCCACAGCTAACTCACACACTAGTGACCCTTTGCTGCTGCTCTCAGGGATAACTGGAGATCTCAACTCCAACTTACATCTAGAAACCCCCTTTTCAACACAATATCAGGTCCCCAAACCCTTCTAGGAACCGACAACTCGAGTTCATCTGTCAAAACTGACCAACTCCTGAACTCTGAGGTACATACCCTGAACCAACCCATTGCTAGGTCCAAATATCCACAGGTATAATGCACACACAAGCATATACTAGGTCAAATCCACAATGTCATACATTTAGCTACCAGATTTAACATCACTAAGTATATCCAGGTCTCAACATGCTTCATACAAGCCAATATATAGATATAACATATGAATTTAATCCGGAAAATTAGCCACATACACTCAATATGCGAACCATTATGCTAATATTCATCCATATGCATAATAGTATTATTCAGCATGCATCAATCTTAACATGCAATAATCAAGGGCCCAGCCCTACAGCATCTCATGCATATGTCATTTCATTCCTCATGCTCCATATAAAATAAGCAGGCAAACAGGGCATTCAAACATATATTTAGACATGTCAATTAATCATACCAACCAACCCTGAGTCGAGCTTGTCACTGACAGCGAGCGTACATGTTCGGTCGATCTCCAGAACCAATAAACCTTGGCTCGCTCTGATACTAAGTTGTAACGCCCTACTTCCTTAGAGCCGTTACTAAGTGATTTTTTTTAGACAAAACAGAGTGCAATGAACTCGCTAACCGAGGTTTTGAGACAAAAGTGTGACTAATTAAAATTTAAGACTGTAATCTTAGAAAATGCATCGTTTCATTTAAAACTGCTAGTATTAAATATTTGGGATCCCAAAATAAGGTTTGAAAACTATTTACATCTTGAAATAAGTTTACAGTTGGTAAATCATAAAATCATAGATTATTACAGCCATTTTCAAATAAACCCCCAACCAAAGCAGTCGGGCAGGCCAAACATGTACGCGTCGCTTCACACTCTCCGTACTTATGGTTGGTTGACTCAGTCTTTGCCCTACCTGCAACACGGAGCACCCGTGAGCCGAAGCCCAGCAAGAAAACTCATGCAGAACATAACATATGCATTTATACAATTTATCATAACAGATAATCCACAGATAAACAAGTCAACCATTAGACTAAGCAAACACATGTATCCACCGGGCCCCGCCCTGATTATAGCATAACACATGAATCCACCGGGCCCCGCCCTGATTATAGCATCCCATGTGCTAGGTGTTACTTTTGGCCCACGGCCGCCCCGGCCTACGCCGTACTCGGCCCTTGCCGTTCATTTCATCAGAATCACACATATAGTACATTCGAAATAATCATTCACACACATCATGATTCATTTAAGGTTAAACATTTGCACATAATACAATCTGGGGCCATGCCCTACAATCACACAGTGGGGCATGCCCTATTATCGGGTGTTACCGTTTTCTGACCTTTCCAATCAATAGCTTAGATCACCTGACTCCTTGAGCACGATCCCACTTGAGCCTTAGCGCACACCTAGGCACAAACATAGGTCAAAGTCAACACCGAACCCCAAGTCCGAATACCTAGCCTCGGGACCAATCCCGAGCCCCCGGGAAGTCCCAAATCCCCAAAACAAAGTGGCGGAATCGAGCCCCGAACCCTAGGTCAAAATCCCTCATAAAAACCCAAAAATTCACCTCTGTGAACAGTGCAGCGCTACAACGCTCTAAAGAGGGCGCTGTAGCGCTACAAGCAGAACACTCCCCCCAGAACAGGGGCTAGCGCTACAGCGCCCACTGACTAGCGCTGTAGCGCTAGTTGCAGCCCAACAGAACCAAAAATCGCATCTTGCGATTTTCTCCTCCCATTTCAGCTCCAAACTTGTCCAAACCTTTTCCAAACCCAAAATCAAGCTTATACACACTCCACACTCATCCCAAACATCCCAAGAACTCAAAACCCAATCACATTCAACCCAAATCTCAAAATCTAACATGATGAACTCAAAAACCAGAAATTCATTCAACAACAAAGTTAAAGGCTTAGAATTCTTACCATTGATGCAATTTCGACCTTGATTCAACCCTAGGCCTCCTTAGCTTGTTCATCCTCAAAGCTTGCCTAGAAATCCCCTAAAGTTCCCAACAACTCAGTTCAAAACACAGCTCAAACCAGCCAAAACCCTAAAACAGAAATCTCCAAGAACTTACCTCAAACTTCTGATGTGATCTTGCTAACCCCTAGCCAATCCTCAAGCCTAACCCAAGATCCTTGATGCTCAGCCTATCATTGCTCTCCACCAAGCTTTGCTCCAAGAAAAATGGAGGGAAAATGGTGCAAGAGTGCACAACCGAACCACCCCTCTGTTTTCCCTCTTCTTTTCCTTCTTTCCTTTATTTCTTTCTTTCCTTCAGCATTCACACTCTCTAACAATCCCACTCACAATATAAAGCCTTAAAAATCTATCTTTAAAGGCCAAATGACCAAAATGCCCACCCTATTAAATTCTAAACCTTTAAGTCCATAAAGGGGCGTTTTAGTCATATTACCCAAATTCCCACTAATTCCTCAAGTGTCCCTAATATTTTCCCGTTGCTTCCCAACACCTGATAAACCATCAAATAAGTACTCCCCATCATCAAGGTACATCTCACTCTATCCTCTGAATTCCTGTTCATACCCCCAGGCTCGCCCCGAGCCGGGTATAAATTCCCGCTAAGACTTTCCGCTAGCCTGCTCACTGGGATCGCCTCGAGTCACAAATCACAGAAACATCCACATCACGGTGTGGTCTCAACAATCATCACATATCAATACAGTTATGCCTAACATGGCCAAAATTACAATTATGCCCTTCTAACACGATCCGGGCCTACATGCATACTAATATACATAGTCATGCATCTCAGATAAACAATTAGTCATATAACATGCTTTAAATCACAATCATGCATTTAATTTATAAATATCACACATAAATCTCGTCATGCCCTCCTGGCACGCTAATCAAGGCCCTTAAGCCTTAATAGCGAAATTGGGTCGTTACAGCTACAGTGCTAGAAATGAGACATTTAACGCTTTTGAATCTGTCAGTAGCGCCCCGGCGCTACAAAACAAGCGCCATAGCGCTATAAGGATCAAAAGTTAGGGAGGCACATTTTCCCCATGGGGATGGGGCCCCGCGGGGACCCGCCCCTATTGGGGCGGGGAATCCCCGACTAATTGGGGAACAGGGCTGGGACGAGGATAACTTTCAATCCCCGAATATTAAATGGGGCGAGGATGGGGATAGCACTCCCCGCCTTAACGGGGCCTCGTTTAAATTTTTATAATATTTTATATGTATTTAATATATTTCTTTATGTGTTTTTGTAGTATAGTAGTAACTTTTTTAATATTTTAAATTTTATTTAGGATAGTGTTTAATATTTTAAATAATAAATATTGTGCAATATTTTAATTTACATATAATTTACGATTTTTATTTTAAAATTTATTTTTTAAATAAATGGATTCCCCGTGGGGATTCCCCGCCCCAATAGGGGATTCCCCACCCCGTCCCCGACGGGGAATAAGCAGGGATGGGGCGGGGACGGGGACGGGGACGGGGTGAGCACTCCCCACCAATTCCCCGCCCCGTGTGCATCACTAATCAGAAGAGTAGAGCTACAACCCTACATTACTGGCGCTACAACGCTAGTGAGACAACTTTTGAGGCACTTTGGCACTGTAAATAGCGCTACAGTGCCTAAGACCTAGCACTACAGTGCTATCGACACGGTTTTGAGATTTTTTAGCCACTTTTTGAAGGACAAAACGGTCTTGGGAGCCTTGGAAAACTATTTAAGGGACATTATTCTGCGAATTTGAGAAGCGGTTTTAGTTTTATAAACCCTAGATTTAGAAAAGGTTGCTGTAATTAGATTTCTTTTTTTGGTTTATGACTTTCTAGATTTCTTCTTCATCTGAATTCTTTAGGTTATTTTCTATTAATAATTATTTGAATTTTATTTTCATCATGTTAGCTATGAACTAAATCTTTTATCTAGGGATTAATGTAGTCACTTGAATTTCAATTTAATTTTATTATGATGTTCTGTTGATACTTCTTCTCTATTCTAATCTATATGCTGTTTATTTAAGGCTAGTAAATACTTGATCACTATTTACTTGACTTAATGGTTTTGATTCAAAATTCGAAAGATGAGAATTGAATATGCTATCATTATATAGACATAGGTTGCATATTGGACAAAAGTACATGTATGACTTGTGTAGTAATTAGGTTTCCATGCTTAATGCCTACTATATGTTTAAGTTTATCACAAAGATGTAGAAAAGCTGCATATCGGCTGAGATCTTATATCTTCAAAAAGAATCGGAATTGACTATGTTAACCTGCTATTAGAATAGAAAGAAGACATTTAGATCTGATTAGTAAAAGTAATAGAATGAAAAGTTGATTAAATTAATTCCTAGGCTTCTTATTATTGATTTTAATTTGTTAATTTATTGTTCTGTTTCCAGTTATTTAAATTAAGTTTATATTTTAGAATTATTCATCTTAATTTTAATCACCAAATAGAAAGTGAAAAAACAATTATTGGTAATTGGTTAAAAGTCTCTGTGGGACGATTTCTGTTCTTAACAGACTTTACTACTTGACATGACCACGTATACTTGCTTGAAGATTTTACAAATCATATGCTTGGGATTTAATAGAAGTTTATATTAAACAAATAATCATGAAAATAAAACATGTGAGCAAAGTGATTGACCAAGTCAAAAAATGATTTCTATTCTTTTATTAATAATAAAATGAGATTACAAAGAATTTGAGTTTTAATTAGGGCATAAAACCCCAAAAA
Organism: Humulus lupulus; assembly: GCF_963169125.1. NCBI lineage: Eukaryota > Viridiplantae > Streptophyta > Magnoliopsida > Rosales > Cannabaceae > Humulus > Humulus lupulus. The sequence continues at coordinate 131,627,593 of NC_084799.1, forward strand.
ACTCCCACTTGCACTAATTGAAACTAATGCCTTAATTCTACTAATCTCATTTCCTTGATATGCTTATCAAATGTAGCTTCTGGTAGTGTCTTTGTAAACGGTTCTGCAAGATTGTCTTCAGTTTCAATCTTCATAACCTTCACATCTCCCCGGCCATATATTCTCAAATAATGTGATACTTCCTTTCTATATGCTTACTCCTCTTGTGACTAAGAGGTTCTTTCTAGTTGGCTATTGCTCCTGTATTGTCACAAAACAACACAAGCAGTTTATCCATTTCTAGAATAACACCAAGATCCGAATAGAACTTCTTTATCAAGACTATTTCCTTAGCTGCTTCTGACGCGACTATGTACTCAGCCTCCATGGTGGAATCTAAGATTGCAGACTGCTTTATGCTTCTCCATATCACAGCTCTACCCCCAAGAGTAAACACCATTCCAGAAGTAGACTTCCTATCATCGACATTAGTCTAAAAATCTAAATTGTTGTAGCCTACACGGTTCAGGACACCACCCTTGTAGACTAACATATAATCCCTAATCTGCCTTAAATACTTCAGGATATGCTTAACTGCTATCCAATGTTCCGGTCCTGGGTTTGATAGATACCAACTCACTACTCCCACTGAATAGCAGATATCTGGTCTAGTACACAACATGGCATACATCAGACTTCCAACTGCAAATGCGTAAGTAACTTTTCTCATTGCATCTTCCTCTTCAGGAGTCTATGGAGACTACTTCTTTGAAAGATGAATTCCATGACAGGACGGTAAACGTCCTTTCTTGGAATATGTCATTGAGAAACATTCAAGCACTTTATCTATGTAAGCTGCTTGAGATAGAGCTAAGAGTCTGTTCTTTCTATCCCTGATGATCTGGATACCTAGAACATAACTTGCTTCACCCAAATCCTTCATCTGGAATTGAGTGCTCAGCCAATTCTTCACATCTGATAATTTCTTAACATTGCTTCCAATGAGTAAGATATCATCTACATAAAGTACCAGGAATACCACTATTTGATTTGCCTTCAGTTGGTAAACACAAGGCTCATCAATATTTTGTTCAAAGCCATAGGTTTTGATTATTTCATCAAACCTAAGATTCCAGGAACGAGAAGCTTGCTTAAGTCCATAAATGTACCTATTTAACTTGCGAACTTTTCCTTCTTATCCAGCTACTTTTAAACCTTCTGGCTGATCCATATAAATGACTTCATCAAGATTCCCATTAAGAAAAATTGTCTTGACATCCATTTGCCAGATCTCATAGTCGAGAGCGGCTGCTATGGATAAGAGGATGCGAATTGACTTGAGCATGGTTACCGGACTAATAGTTTCCTCATAGTCCACGCCTTCTTTTGGGTATAACCCTTTATAAGTCTCGATATTTCCATCAATACCTCATTTCTTCTTGTAGATCCACTTGCACCCAATGGCTCTAAAGTCATTAGCTGCTTCCACAAGATCCCAGCCGAAATTTGAGTACATGGACTCTATTTCCTGTTTCATGGCTTCGAGCCATATTTCCCTTTTAGGGCTAGCCATTGCCTGTTTGAAAGACAATGGATCATCGTCACCAGTGTCACCAACAACCATATTGGTTTCACCATCCAAACCATAGCCAACTGGGTTCCTTGAAACCCTCCCACTACGACGAGGCTCCGTGACGGTTTGCTCTGGAACAGTGGTACTTTCTTCATTTAAATCGACTTACGTCGGTTGGATATGAAGAGTGGAAATTTCATCATCAACTCGCGTTGATGACAATGGAACATTGGTTGGAGTCAATTCTCTAACCATCTCCTCTAAAACTACTTTGCTGTGTGGTTTGAAGTTCTGGACAAAGTCATTTTCCATAAAAGTAGCATTCATAGAAGTAAACACTTTCTTTTATGAATGACTATAGAAAGGTCCACCCCGAGTACCTTTAGGATAGCCAACAAAAATGCAAACTTCAGTTCGCGGTTCTAGCTTTCCTTCCTTTTTCCTCAGGACGTGGGCGAGACACCCTTAGATTTTATAATGGCGTAAACTAGGTTCACGTCCATTCCAGCGTTCTAAAGGTGTTTTGGGGATTAAGAAAACACAACATTGAGAATCTCGTTTGCGGTTTCAATTGCATGTCCCCAGAATGAAGTTGGTAGAGTTGAGTCACTAAGCATGCATCTAACCATTTCCAATAAAGTTATATTCCGGCATTCCGCTACACCATTTTGTTGCGGAGTACCCAGGGCAATAAGTTGTGATAAAATCCCAACTTCAATTAAATGATCTTGGAACTGCATATCCAAATATTCTCCACCCTTATCAGATCGCAAGATCTTTAATGTTTTACCTAATTGGTTCTGAGCCATCGCTAGGAATTCCTAAAACTTTGAAAATGTTACTGATTTCCTATGTATTAGGTAAAGATATGAGTATCTAGAGTAATCATCAATAAAATGAACGAAATAATCAAAACCACCCCTGGCTTGTATATTCAAAGGTCCACAACACATCTAAATGCACAAGTCCAAGTGGTTCTTTGGCCCTATCACCCTTTGTAGAGAATGGACGCTTGGTGAGTTTTCCTTCTAGACAAGATTCACAGACAGGTAATTCACCTAAGGTGAGTTCCCTCAAAGGCCCGACCTTTGTAAGTATTTGAATCCTATCATAGGCAATGTGACCTAGTCTCAAGTGCCATAAATACATCATATTATCGTTATCGGTCTTTTGACGTTTTATTGGTCCTAGGTTTAGCTACTTTGAATAAATCATTGTTAAGAGAGAGGGGTTCGTTAGGTCGTAGAATATAAAGCCCATTTTCTAAACATGCAATACACAATTGTTATCCATTGAAAGAAATAGATATATTAGAACTTGTGAAAGTCATAACAAATTGTTCTAATTGCAACATGGAAACTTAAATTAAATTTCTACTAAAATCCAGAATAAAAAATACATCATTTAAAATTAAGTATTTATTTCCGAACTTCAGATGAGCTCTTCCTCTAGCTTGGACCGCAACAAACGCTCTGTTCCCAAGTCTAAGCTTTAAGCCGCCTCCATCCAATTCCTCCCACGATTCAAGATGTTGTAAAGAGTTGCAAACATGGTTGGTAGATCCAGAATCAATAATCCAAACAGATGTATCATTCTCTAAAACACATGTTTCTAAGATAAATGAACTATAATCATTACCTTTGTTTTTCATTGCTAGAAACTTAGGGCAATCTCGTTTCCAATGCCCCTTCTCTTTGCAGTGAAAGCACTTATCTTTACCTTTCTTGTTTTTCTTGTGTATCCCCTTAGGCGTCTGTGCACTTGGTTGTGCACTCATCTTTGCAGCCTTTGCAGGCTTGGGGTTGTTGTTATGTCCATCTTTCCTCTTGTTTCTAGCTTTCGAAGACGAAGCTTGGTTAGCTTCAGCCTTTGCTGGATCAGCAGCAACAACAGTAGTCTTATTTTCTCCTCACTTACTAGGTCCACCCATGATAGACACAAAAATTTGAAGCTTGTTCATGAGACATGTCAGAACATAGTTCAATTGATCACGATCGTGCATACATGGTGCCATTCGAGCATTTACAGTGCCATCACGTATGTGCGGAGACAGTGCTATCCAATCATTTACGGTGCCATCACGAACGTCTGGACACAATGCTCGATCTGGGGATTCCTCAATCATGACGAACTCGGAGTTTTCACCAATAAACTCTATGTTGATATTCTGCTTCCAATTAAGGAAGTTTTCTCCAGTGAGTTTCTCCATCAAAAGTTGAGAAAGGATGTGAGTAGACATAGACACTACTTAACTTAAAACTACAAATTTTCAATAAAATAGAAACCAAGCACATTTTCTCAATAAAACTTCTATTCACACAAATTTCAAGAAATAGCACAACATATACCAAAAATATGTATTATATGAGAAAAAAAATACCAAAAACAATCATATCTCTATTTCTTTAGGTTTATAATTGTACGCCCTAATTCCCCACAGGCTATTAGCGAGCTGAGGTAGGACATATTTATATCAGCCACGTGGGTGACTTGTATCCGGGGCTGCTGTTACCAGGTCCCACCTCTTTAGCTCGAGATAACAAAAGGCGTACTAAGGTTACTAAGGAGTTGGGTCAGAAGTATGGACACCGCGGGCTAAGAAGACATCCAGCTCGAGGTACGAGCTTGAGTTGGCAGCTGTGACCCTTTATAAAGTCAACCACGCAATGTAAACATGCATATATCAGACATCACGTGTCTAATATATCCCTGAATTCTCGGACACGCAGCATAAACATGCGTGTTCAGGCACCCACGACTGGGTTGGGCCGTGCGGCCCATTATCCCCCTTACCTATTGATTAGACCACACTTCATTTGTCAGGTTTTAGGAATTAATCATGAATGTCATAGAAGTGACATGATGGGTAAGAAGGTCACGGGATGACCCCCCTTGCCAACCCCCAGGTGCCCTCTCCTATAAATAAGGAGACCCTGGGAGTTGCAAAGGGTTGGATTCTATTGTGTAGAGAAATACCCTGTAGAGAATACCAGAAATCTAGGAATAATATTGGCTGGTGGAGTAGAAGGATTTTAACCTTTGAACCACCTAAAAAAGTATTCGTATCACCATTTTATTTTAAGATCATTCATCTGTTACGGTTCGTTACTTAGCACTAATCCCATTCTCTTATTCTATTAATTACTTGTTGGCGAAGAACCACGTCAACAGTTTGGTGCTTTCATTGAGAGCTTGTTAGATTGGTGCTATCGCAAATACCTAACCATGGTGGTCACTCGCTCAAGACATGGTAACGAGGCGGACCAACATGATAGGCAGGAGGCTCATCATGTCGTCATCTCCGATGATCAGAAACCTGAGGTTCAACAGCGGCCGGGCAAGCAGCCAATAGGCCAAGATGACACTGGAAGTTCGGCTCCCCAGCCACCTAATCCGAATCCAGATTTCTACACGATAGTGGAGATGGAGAATGCACAGTTGAGGAGTCAACTGGCGAAAGCTAACCAGCAGATTCAAGAGGTGTTGGCCCGATTACCCCCTCTTACAACCGACGCAAACGTCAGAAAGAGGCAAGGTGAGACTCATAAGTCCCGCTGGGGTAATCGGTCTAGGCCTAGCCGGTCGTCAGACTCCCGACGCCAAACTCTACTCCCTCATCGCACCACCAAGAGACGACTTTCGAAGAGCTACTTAGGGCCGAGCAACAGTATAGCCGATCGGTCCGGACCTCAACTCCAAGCTCACTTCCACCCTCGAGTGCGCCCAGGAGGGCTCAAGGGAGCTTGCGAAGGAGATTCGGGGAGGGCTCACAGCGACAGCCCGCCCCGGCCAGCCATCCGGCGCCTCGCTTAGACTGCCGAGCATAGGACCCGGCAGAGGGTAGAGCAGAGCGGCCCCGACCTAACCTAATCCGCCTTGATGGGACCAGGATTACATCCCCGGTCAGGCATCCTCCTTCACTGATAAGATATCCATCTCCTCCTTGGCCAGTCCGAGATATTCCAGCTTATGGGAGCAGTGGCAGAAATCCACCTTCCGTAGGGCCTTCCCATTGTAGCAGGGCGTCCAGAGAACTCCTGAATCCTCCTCGCCAGAGGCGGGCTCCAAGCTTCTCAAATGGGAGCTATTGGACCGGAAGCCGTCGAAATGACCTTTCTGGCGGAGACCTGCGCCAACGCTTGAGCTCAGCGCAGAGTCCTCAAGACGCCCCGAGGGACGACCTCCGAGATCGTCTAAACTCTCAGAGAGGAGACTCGGTAGGAAACGGCAGCCGTGCCCGCCCACGGGAAGACCTATTCAAGGTACGCGACAGCGGGAATGTCCCATATAACCTATCTCAAGATAGGAGGGACAATAACCCGCCAAACATGTACAATGGATCCGGAGCTATTGAACAGCCCCGGAACAACCAAGGAAATTGGGACAAAACCCTTAAGCGCCTGGCTCAGATGGAGGAGCTAATGAGAAAGCTCATGTCAGAAAAAGAAAAAGACGAATATGATTCAGGGGACGAACTTGAGCTCTTCGCCCCCAGCATAGCGGCGACGGCGTATCCACCTGGATTCCGTATGCCGCACTTGTCCAAATTCAACGAAGACGGGGATCCATCAGATCATCTGGGTATGTTCAATACCTTGATGATGGCCCACAACATTGGCCCCGAGCTGAGGTATTTAATATTTCCCTCCACCACTGGGCCGGCCAGACAGTGGTTCAAACAGAGTAAAAAACAGTCAATCAGCTCGTGGAAAACTTTCTCTACTGACTTCAAGAGAGCATTCCGAGCTTTCCAGGCTACCCGCGTCAAGGCCGACACCCTAGCAAACGTACGATAGCAACCCAACGAGCCTCTGAAGGCTTACCTGAGCAGATTCGCGAACGTCGCTACTTGGGCCAAAGACGCAGATGACAGCTCCAAGCTCATGGCTTTGAGGACTGGAATCCTCGTCGGGGGGGGCGGACTCTGAAATGAGATACAAAGGAAGGGATTCAGCACCATAAATGAATTCCTAAATAGGGCCCAGGGGTGGATCAACCTGGAGGAGGCGCAAGCCTCAGCCGCAGGAGTCAGCCAGGCCCCTGAGCAGGCCGCTGGAGTGGGAACGGAGGTCATGACAGCGACCCAGACCATTACACAGAACAACCAGTTTAGTGGAGGCAAGAGAAACGGGAGCAATGAGGGCAACCAGCACGGCCCAAAGAAGAATAAGTCCGTAGAAAAGTTTAAGCTGGTCTACACGACTTATACGGAGCTCACCCACTCTAGGGAGAACATCTTCCTAGCAAATTCTACTCGCCTCCCCTGGAAGAAGCCGGAGCCGTTAAAGCACCAGAAGGGAAAGCGAGAACCTTCCAAGTTTTGTCGGTTCCACAATGACATTGGCCACAATACCGATGACTGTAGACACCTGAAGGATGAGATCGAAACTCTCATTAGAGCCGGACCTTTGGCTCAGTATGCGCGGAATAGAGTTCCCGCAGGCCATCCAGCTCCGGAAGTCCCGGTCAGTCAGCCCGGGTCTCGGGTAGATCTGGACATCCCTCGCCCCATGATAGAAGGAGAGATCTCCATGATCTCTGGAAGTCCCCATTTGGCTGGCACGAGGAAAGGTGCCCAAAAGAGGTACGTCAACAAACTTAAAGCTCACAATGGAGTGGAGTTTGTCCCTGAGCAGCATCTGCCAAAGCAGCGACGATTGGAAAGGCAACCAATCATATTTACTGAAGAAGATGCCAGCCACGTCCAGTTCCCTCATAACGACCCTCTAGTCATAGTAGTGCATCTCGCCAATCGAAGGGTTAGGAGAGTGCTGGTCGATAATGGGAGCTCGGTAAACCTACTATTCTGGTCCACGCTGGAGAAGATGGGTTTGTCTGTCGCCGAGCTGAAAGCAACCTCCATGATGCTTTATGGTTTATCTGGAGAAGGATCGGCGGCAATAAGGACGATCGAGCTGGTGATCACCTTAGGAGAGGGACCTCGGACAGTCTCAAAACTCCTCGAGTTCGTGGTCATCGACTGTCTCGCTGCTTACAATGCAATTTTGGATCAACCTACACTTATAGCTTTTGAAGCAGTTACCTCCATCTGCCACCTCGCGCTGAAACTCCCCTCTTCCACGGGGATATACACGGTCCATGGCGATAAACTCGCTGCCAGGGAATGCTACGGAATTTCCATGAAGGGAAAATTAAAACCCGGGCAGTAACGATGACCATCCAGGATAGAAATGAGGAATCCCAGGAACCTTTGCCTAATCCTGAGATTGAAAAACCTCAAAGTACCGAAGGGGAAAATATTGTCCTAAGTGATGATATTGACCCCAGAATAGGCGAGGATAAGTCCGAGCTCCAAGCTATTGAAGAGCTCGAGGAGGTAAATATCGATCCACAGAATCCCTCGCGGATGGTTAGGCTCGGGAAAAATCTCTATGGCAAGGGGAAGGCGGAGCTGATCAAATTCCTGCAGGAGAACCTGGACGTGTTCGCATGGTCTCATGAGGACATGGTGGGAATCAGCCCGAGTGTCATCATGCACACCCTCCATTTGGATAAGAGTGTGCCAGCGAAATCCCAGAAACAAAGGCGCCTCAGAACAACCCGAGCTGAAGCCCTAGAAGAGGAAGTAGCCCGGCTCAAAAAGTGCGGCTTTATCCGCGAAGCTAAGTTCCCGGTTTGGGTCGCTAATCTTGTGTTGGTCCCGAAGCCCAACGGGAAATGGCGGACCTGCATCGACTTCTCCGATCTGAACAAAGCTTGCGCCAAAGACTGTTTTCCCTTGCCAAGGATCGACCAATTGGTGGACGCTACGGCGGGGCACAAGCTTATGCCCTTTATGGATGTGTACTCGGGTTATAATCAGATCGCCATGAATCCAGCGGACCAGGAGCACACTAGCTTCATGACCCCAACTAACGTCTATTGTTACAAGGTCATGCCGTTCGGGCTGAAGAACGCTGGTGCTACATACCAGAGATTGGTGAACAGGATGTTTGCCAACCAGATCGGGAAGAACATGGAAGTGTACGTTGACGACATGCTGGTCAAGTCGAAAACTGCTGATAACCATGTTTCTGACCTGGGAGAATGCTTCAAGATACTTAGAGAATACAGCATGAGGCTTAACCCGCAGAAGTCCACTTTCGGGGTTGCATCTGGAAAATTCCTGGGTTTCATTGTCAACACTAGAGGAATTGAGGCGAACCCCGATAAGATCAGGTCGTTGCTCGAGATTCCCTTACCCCGGTCATTAAAGGACGTTCAAGGCCTGACAGGAAGGGTGGCAGCCCTCAATCGATTTATTTCTAAATCCACCGACAAGTGCCTGCCATTCTACAACCTGCTCCGGGGGAATAAGAAGTTCGAATGGACAGAGGAGTGTGAACGTGCCTTCCTTGACCTCAAAGCGCATCTAGTTGAGCCGCTCGTATTTTCCAAAGCAACGGCAGGAGAGCCTCTTTTCCTTTACCTAGCTATTACAAAAGATGCAGCTAGTGCCGTATTGGTCCGAGAAGAAGACTGGGTTCAAAAACCAGTCTATTACATCAGCAAGAGGCTTCTCGGAGCTGAGTCCCGATATCCGTTGATGGAAAAGATGGAATTTTGTCTCATCATGGCCTCCTAAAAGCTCAGGCCGTATTTCCAATCCCACTCAATACATGTCATAACCGATCAACCATTAAGGCAGGTTTTGCAAAAACCTGAAGCTTCGGGACGTCTGTTGAAGTGGGCTATTGAGCTCAGCCAGTTCGAGATTTTATACACTTCGCGAACTGCAATAAAAAGCCAGGCCCTGGCTGATTTTGTGGCAGAATGCACATGATTATGAGAAGATCCTGTGGAAGATTCACCCCAGGTCACCTCGGCCCAGGCGTCATGGAAGATCTTCGTAGATGACTCATCTAATGAGAACGGATCTGAGGCTGGAATCATTTTGATATCCCCAGAAGGACATAGATTCCACTTGGCGCTGAGATTTGGATTCAAGGCATCCAACAACGAGGCCAAATACGAAGCTTTACTGGCCGGGCTAAGGGTGGCCCAGGAGCTGAAGGCCAGCTCCATTCAGTGCTTCAGCGATTACCAGCTCGTGGTAAACCAGGTGCTAGGTGAATATCAAGCACGGGGAACCAAGATGGCTGCTTACCTGGCCAAGGTAAAATTCGAGCTGTCCGCATTCGAACGGGGCTCAGTCGAGCAGATACCTCGGGAGCAAAATGCCCACGCAGACGCCCTCGCAAAGCTCACTACCTCCGGGGAGATGGAGACTTTGGGGTTAGTACCGGTAGAGTTCTTGGAAAAACCAAGCATAGAAGTCGGGGCGGAGGTCGAGATGATCGACGCTAGACCGACCTGGATGACCCCCATCCTCGAATATCTCACAGAAGGAAAGTTACCGGAAGAGCGCAATGACGCAAGGAGGGTACTTTACCAAGCTCCCAGGTATACAGTGGTAGATGGTCTACTATACCGGCGTGGGCACTCCCTGCCCCTCCTACGATGTGTCCTACTAGGCGAAGCAAAGACCATTTTACAAGAGGTGCATGAGGGATTTTGCAGAGATCACACTGGGGGGCAAAGTTTGGCCTTGAAGATCTTAAGGCAAGGATATTACTGGCCCACTCTGTCGAAAAACTCGATCTCCTACATCAAGAAATGTGACAAGTGCCAGCGATTTGCCACAGTTGCCCGAGCTCCCCCAGTCAAGTTGAAGATGATCTCGTCCCCGTGGCCATTCGCGGTCTGGGGAATCGACTTGGTTGGCGCTCTCCCTACTGGAAACGGAGGGGTCCGTTACGCGGTGGTGTCTATCGACTACTTCACCAAGTGGGCTGAGGCAGAACCCTTGGCAACAATTACTTCCAAGAAAGTCCTCGACTTCCTTGTCAAAAGCATTATCTGTCGGTTCGGGCTACCAAAAAAGATCGTATCAGACAATGGAACACAGTTTGACAGCGACCTCTTCACCAAATTCTGTGAGAGATATGGCATTGTGAAAAGCTTCTCCTCCGTGGCCTATCCCCAGGCGAATGGGTAGGTTGAGGCCGTCAATAAGACACTAAAGATGAGCCTTAAGAAGAGATTGGACGAAGCCAAGGGAGTCTGGCCAGAACAGCTCCTCCAGGTATTGTGGGCATACCGGACCTCGCACCGAACTCCTACGGGTCATACTCCTTTCTCCCTAGCTTTTGGGAGTGAGGCAATCCTTCCTGTCGAGATAAAGGTATCTTCGTATAGAGTCCAGGTGTATGACCAGGACCGCAATCATGAACTGCTTTGCACGTCCCTCGACCTGATAGGTGAAAGACGAGAAGATTCGCAGCTCCAGCTCGCACATTACCAGCAAAAAATCACTTGTTATTTCAACTCAAAGGTCAAAAAACGTGCCTTTAGCATTGGCAATCTGGTCCTCAGGAGAGTCTTTTTAGCCAGTAAGGACCCCAAAGATGGAGTATTGGAATCGAACTGGGAAGGACCATATCAAATAACCGAGGTCATAATGGAAGGAACCTACAAGTTAGCTCGGCTTAATGGAGAAGCAGTCCCAAGAACTTGGAACGCCATCCATTTGAAGAAATATTATCAGTAATACCCTTGTAAGGCCTACTCAGAAAGGCCATTTGTTTTATTTATTAAGCAATGAGAATTAAATCTTTTTTCATTATTGTGTACATTTGCGAATGTAATCTCAAGTAACCACGAAAGACCCTTTCCTAATTACTTGGGGGGCATATGGTGCCTGGACAACCAGGTCGCCCTAAAGACTTAGAAGTTGATCCAAATCGATTGATTGATGTTTTTCTTAAAAAGCACGAGATATTGATAAAGGATTAACGCGAACTAAGTCGTATCCTGGATATAACCAGGTCGTCCTAAAACTTAGAAGTTAATTCAAATTAATTGATCGGTGTTTTTCTTAAAAAGCACGACATAATGATAAGAATTAACGCCAACTAAGTTTTCAAATTAACGTCCTGGATGTAACCAGTTGCTAAAACTTAGAAGTTAATTCAAATTGATTGGTCGGTGTTTTTCTTAAAAATCACAAGATATTAATCAAGAATTAACGCGAACTAAGTATTCAAATTAACGCCCTGGATGTAACCAGGTCATAAAACTTAGAAGTTAAGTCAAATTGATTGATCGCTGTTTTTCTTAAAAAGCACGAGATATTAATAAAAAATTAACGCGAACTAAGATTTTAAATCAATGTCCAGGATGCAACCAGGACTTGTCTTAGAAGTTGGTTCAAAATTGATTAACATGTTTTTTCCTAGAAAAGTATAAAATGTCAATCACAGCATCAACAAAAACTAAGAATACTACCAAAATGCATAGAGGTAAAAGGATGTAAATCAATTAAAAATAAAAAGTTGATAAAACCAATTGTCTCAAGGTTAGAAAACCTCATACAAAGTTATAAAATAAAATGTTCGAATGGCAAAAAGAAAAGAAGTCCTAGGCCCCGCCAGGCTGCTTCGATGAGGTCACCACCTCGCCCTCCTGCTCGGTGGCTGTGGAAGTCTCCCCGGTCTCGGAGGGCGCCTCTTGTTGAAGGCGAGCTTTGAACTTCTCCAGGAAGCTATCCCATGCGTCCGCCCCCAGAAAGGAGAAGTCACCATCTAGATTGAAGACCGAGCAGTGGCACAGTATAGCCTCCATGGAGGAGCTGGAGGCTGCCCTCTCCGTCGCCAGAGCGGCCTTGGCCTCCTCGGCCTCGGCTTTTGTGGCGTCCAGTGTGGCCCTGGCCTTCTTGAGCTCAGTCCTCGCAGCGGCTAGGGCGGCCTTGGTAGCCTTGGCCTCCTGCAACTTAGGTCGAGATGCGTTCAGCTCAGCCTGCACAGTCGCCAGGGCATCCTTGGTGTCCTGTTCTTGCTTTTGGGCAGTCTTAAGGGAGGCCAGGGCAGTCTGGTGCTCGCCCCTCATATCCTCGAGCCGAGCCCTAGATCGAGATATGCTCCTGTGGAGAGCCAAAGCACCCTGCAGGACCAAAAGATAATAAGGCAACTTCCTAAAGAAAAAAAAACATGTGATGCATAATGAGAAAGGAATACAAACAGCAAGGTCAACTTACCGTGAGAGCCATCCCCAACGAAGACTCCATCACGTTCTCCGGGCTCCTTGTCTCGATCGCCCGCAGGTCCCTCTCGCCGGCATTGTAATAATTGTCCACGGTGTAGCTCGCCGTCTCGTAGACCGTTCCACGAAAGACGTCGGGGATCTTCTCCAAAGCCCGAGGATTCACCGGAACCCGCACCTCAAAGGCTGTGGTCGACAAGGTCCTGAGGGGCACCTTCGTTTCCTGAGCAGGGTCGGGAACTCGCGGGGGAGGAGGAGGCATCTTCATTGCAGGAGGGGGCAGAGGCACTTTCTCTTGAGCTGCCGGAGCCTGGTTTTTCCCCTTTGTAGGGGACTTAGAGGTACTCCTGATGGCCTTCTTCGCCAGCCGGAGATTTTTCACCATGGGCCCGGAGGCCCCAGAGGAAGGGTTCCCTCCAGGGAACATAGCTCGCAAATTGTTGCTCCCGGGCTGAGACATATCCTCGGGCAAAACAAAGACAAAATGTTAATATACAAGTAAAAGTATTCATGCAAAACAACAAAAAATAAAAGGGAAAACAGATCTCAAGTATATATTGAAAGGATCCTACCCTCAGATCTAGAGGAGGAATCTATGGTCACGACCACTGGCCCCGGAGCTGCAGCGGGGGAATCTAGGATAACGACTTCGCGGGCTGGAAGAGGCTCTGGGTCAGAATCTGGCTCGGGACTAGACTCTTCTACGTACTGCCTAAGACCCGGAGCTACTATACTCTCCCGAAGGGAGGGCCACGACCGAAGATTGGTCCCATACTCCTCAAAAAAGACCGACCTAAAGGCTAGGGTATTATCTACGACTACTGTACCCATAGGGCGGCTCATGTCATATCCTAGCACGAGCTGGTCGACGCATTGGAGTAAGGTTACGTCACGGTTTGGGTCACTCCGATGGCGATGAACAGGCTGGTTGGGATTGAACCTAGCTAATTGAAGGTCTGCAGTGGCCCTATCTAAGTCCCTAAACATATAAGGATTACCTTTCCCGGATGGGCCGACTGCTACTCCGGATCGGGCCCTCTCCACGTCTGTTTCTTGGGCGACCTCCAGCGTCCGCTTCCGCCACACGAGGGGCACCTCGTCCTCCTCGTCCTCTTCTTCTCCCTCGGTCTCCTCCTCGGGGATGGGCACCATATGGCGAGCTGGAGGGAGGCCCCGCGGTCTCCTCAAGGCCAGAGTTTGGCCTGGGGAGATTAGCTTGCATGCCAGCATCGTCTCGTCGGACATGAGCTGGCGATAGTCCTTTTCGCTGGGGAGCAGCCCCACCAATGTTTCGTATTGACCCCCGAGGGTCACAGACTTGGACGTCCTCGCGAAAATAGCTGCATGATAGTTTCCAAGTCAGGAACTAGTAAAGGAAGCTAATCAATAATCAGCTTACAAGCTAAGAGTAAAGGGTACTTACGAGGGCGGTTGAAATAGTGATGTTCGCAATTGCGAAACCCCTTGGACATGAAGAACTGGTCTTTAAAGTTGTTGGGGTGGCTGGGCAACTCGATGACCACAGCCATGTTTGGAAAACGGGTCAGATAGTAGAACCCGTCGCCTCGCCCCCTCTGCCCCGGGCTGGCCTTGAGACAGAAAAAGTATAAGATGTCCACCGGTGTGGGGACCTCCCATTCCTGCTTCAGGAATAAGTATCTCAACCCTGCTAACAAACGGTAGGAGTTAGGGGGGAGCTGGAAAGGAGCCAGCTTCACGTAGTTGAGAAAATCTGCGAAGTACTGGTCCAGCGAAAGGAAGGCCCCAGCCTTGAAGTGCTCATCACTCCAGGCCGTGTATTCCTCATCGAGTAGCGCACAGCTCCGCTCGCCTTCTAGGGGAGGTCGGGCGTTTAGGGCGCCCCTCCCAATCTTAATATTATGGGAAAGGAATATCTTATTCACTTTCCCCTGGCTGGTGATCTTCGAGACGATCCTCTCGGCCTCGAAGAAAGCGTCGGGCCCCACCTCGAGCTCCTGCTCCACGGCTGGACCAAAAATGGGGATTGGAGAGTCCATGACCTCCTCCTTTCCTTTGGCTTACTGAGAAGACGAGCTGCCAGCAGTCTTCTTAGGGGCGTTCTTCTTTGGTCCCATCTGGTCGCCTAACAAACAAAAGAAGAAAATTTAGAAAAGTTGACCTAAGCATAGGAAAGAATCTGACGCGAAGTGTTTCCTTTACACGGGCTGAGATAATCTCAGCCCGTGGAGAGTGAGACCACGCGGTTCTATGAACACACGCCTGTGCTCCCAACAGGTCCCCGATTACTCAAAATCCGTGTGTTAGGAGGGTCAGAATAAAAAAGTTTGCCTTGGAAGGAAAGTTTTAGTAGGCAAACAGTGCAAAACCGCCTGCGAAGCGTGTCCCCTAAGCTACCCGGTTTTTGCACCCTAAAAGCTGGTTATTTCAAACAGGCATACAAAATTTCTACCCAGAAAATTTCCCCAGAAAGTGTACCCTTTGAGTCGTATTCCTAAATGTTTTTTTTTCTACGGTCGATGCCCTGGAATAAAAACCTACGCCTATCATACCCACAAAAACCAGCAGGATACTGCATGCGGCTACAGAAACAATTTACCTAAGCAATAGTGAAAAGGAAATTTACAGCATGCATAAGCGGAGAACTTACAGAATGTTTTGCTGTGAGGAGGATGAAAGGGTCGTCTGGGTTGGAGTCCTGTTGAAATTGCTGGTGCCAAAGTCTCAAAGAAGTGCTCGCGCCTGAGCTTCTGGAACGCTGGGAACAGTAACCAGAAGAAATGGAGGATTTTTTGAGACTGAGAAGAAAGGAGAAAATAAGAAAATTTCAAAATGAACGGGTGGCCTATGCGTAAGGTGGCCACCCCTTTTATATACGTAAGAGGCCAAGTGAGGAGGACTGTTGGATTGCCTTGATGTAGGATACGAGGATCTCTACTCGAAAGGCGAAACGACGGCCGAGTATAGGCTAGGCCATTTAATGCGGTTCTCGGAAGACGTACCGTCACCAACCACGATGCTCCACGTACTCAACGCCTGCGTAATGAGCGGAATGTGAAGAGTCCACAAGGAAGCCTAAAAGCCTCCACTGTGGCCCCAGGTGACGTCGTGTGCCACGAGCAGAGGCTTGGGGGGAAAATGTACGCCCTAATTCCCCATGGGCTATTAGCGAGCTGAGGTAGGGCATATTTATATCAGCCACGTGGGTGACTTGTATCCGGGGCTGCTGTTACCAGGTCCCACCTCTTTAGCTCAAGATAACCAAAGGCGTACTAAGGTTACTAAGGAGTTGGGTCAGAAGTATGGACACCGCGGGCTAAGAAGACATCCAGCTCGAGGTACGAGCTTGAGTTGGCAGCTGTGACCCTTTATAAAGTTAACCACGCAATGAAAACGTGCATATATCAGACATCACGTGTCTGATATATCCCTGAATTCTCGGACACGCAGCATAAATGTGTGTGTTGAGGCACCCACGACTGGGTTGGGCCATGCGACCCATTATCCCCCTTACCTATTGATTAGACCACACTTCATTTGTCAGGTTTTAGGAATTAATCATGAATGTCACAGAAGTGACATGATGGGTAAGAAGGTCACGGGATGACCCCCCTTGCCAACCCCCAGGTGCCCTCTCCTATAAATAAGGAGACCCTGGAAGTTGCAAAGGGTTGGATTTTATTGTGTAGAGAAATACCCTGTACAGAATACCAGAAATCTAGCAATAATATCGGCTGGTGGAGTAGAAGGATTTTAACCTTTGAACCACCTAAAAAAGTATTCGTATCACCATTTTATTTTAAGATCATTCATCTGTTACGGTTTGTTACTTAGCACTAATACCATTCTCTTATTCTATTAATTACCTATTGGCGAAGAACCGCGTCAACAATAACTAATCTATGATATCCTTGTCCTGGTTGGCGAGAGCCAAAAATACCACTAGTTAAATAGAGTTGTAAACTCATTTAATAATAGACATCATTATTAACAACCTACTATTCGATCAAAATAAGAAAACAAAATCTCTTATTTTATGAGCTAGACCCACAGTTTCGATAATCATAGATTTAGTCCTAGTAGTCACTGTAGGGGCGAGTCTAGCAGAATTTTACCTATAATTATCTATCTTTCAAAATCTAACCTTGTCAAAATAGCTAATGATACCTTCCGTAGGGGGGCGAATCAAAGCACCTCGATGCCCCATTAAGCTATTGACGTTGTTAAACCAATGGTGGAGATCGAATATAAATCTTAAAATAAGATCATTATAAAATTAAAAATAGTATTTTTATTATTATCGAAAATTAAGGACTGGTTCTCTAAAAAATTGTAAGATTATAATTTTTAAAACCAAAGTCCTATAATTTCCTATTAATTCTAAAGTTTCACATTGAAACAAATTCAATTAATTTAGAATTAATTTGTTGCTAATCAATATTTAGATTTAACTAATATAATGAACCTATACAATTAAGTCCAACTCAGGTAAATGGGCCTTAACAATTGGGCTTGTATGGAGGATGGCTGGGTCCAGTATGTCGTTCCCACTACAAATGCCTCCTTTCTTCCATACAAGGTCCAAAAGACAGGAATTTAAACATTCATTTTATTAATTGTTATTAATTGATTATACCCACTATAGTCATGCAAAGCAAATGGACCTTCACAAGTGAAATCACCCACAAGAGAGGAATTTAAACTTTACATTTTCTAATGGGCCCAAAAAAAACCTATCATTTTATGAATATTTTATTTGGCAAAAACCATAGATTTAACAAACATATGTGCCACTATATGCATCTAAGCCCAATTGCAAAAATACAACATATAGTACAAACATGTTATAATTGGATGGGCCTAATCATGTTACTATATGAGCGATTCCATGAATTTATGCAAAAATACCACATTTATTTCATTTGCAAAAATACCACAATTAATCATCTAGAATTTAACAAAAAAATTCAAATTAACTAAATTTTTACAAAAATAAGTCAATTTATTAAATGAAATTTATCAACAATTAACAATATTAACTTGTTTTAGGTTAATTTGAAAAAAAAAAATTAATTTAATTTAAATAGGATTTATCAACAATTAAGCAAAGTTAATTTAAATCCCATTTATTAAAAAAAATATTTTATTAATTGGTTGAAAAAAATGATATTTTTCAAAATTTAACAAATTTTAAATTTTAAAATCATTATCTTAACTGTTTTTAGAAAATATCTTGTGTTGTTACAACTATTAGCTAATATTTTAACCATTTAATATATATATATATATACATATAAATAGTTATAACAACCCTAAAATATCTTAAAACAGTTAAACAAATTCAAATATCTAACTAACAAATTTAAAATAATTTAAATATAAAAAACTATAGAATAAACAGATATTTATATTTTCAAATAAAAATTTAATAAAATATCAATAATTTAAAAGAAAATATCTTAAATATTTGATATCTTAATTCTAATATTTTAATATATTAAAAGATTTAAAATTAAGTTGTTAGTCTATTTTTAAATTTGAATTTGAATCTTTGTAGACAATATATAATTATTTAAATCTCAACTAACAAAATATCTTATTTAAAAAAAACAATTTTAAATCATAAAACAAATCCGATATTTTTTTTGTTTTGATTATAAATAAAAAAAATTTCACATTTTTAATTTTCTTTAATTTAAAAAAAATAAAAAAAAAGGGATGAACAGTACCCGAAATGAGTATTGTTCATATGACTGTTGGTGTCTGGGCGTGCACGCGCGCACACAGGAGCTCCATGCAAGGCGCGCGCTCGAAGGCTGGTGACACCGAAGATGGAGGCGCGCGGTGGCAGGGCGATGTGCGTATATGTGCGCGCGTGATTGGCAGCCAGGCGAAAAAAAAATTCTAAAAAATTTGTGCAATTTTTCAAACCAAAAACATTTCCTAATTAATTTTTATCATGTTTTACACAAAATAAATCATATATAAAAATTAATGGCATATAAAACATTACAAAATAACCTAAAAATTGCTAATAATCACATAAAATCAATATGCTTTATAAAAAAATGAAAATTCATCCAATTATTCAAACACATTAAATAATTCAATTTTTAATATATTCATGCATGCAAATAAAGATTACCAAAGGCTCTGAAGCCAGTTGTTAGGAAACTTATACATGATCTTTATTTATTTTCATGTAGATCTAATATTAAACAAGTTATTATGAGACAATCTAGAACTTGTTTCTAAAATTGAATTCAAAGAGAAATAATGATAAGAATACATACATTATACGCAGTGGAATAATAGAGTCATTCCTTCAGTTTCTCTAATCCTTGTATCCTCTCTGTTGCAGAGTATTACCAAGAAACTTAACCGATCTTCAATTTTCATCACAGTCTTCCAAAGTATACTTGGAATCACCTAGACTAGAGTAGGAAATTATCAACACATGAGATAGATACAGAGAGAAGAAGAGAAAAGAATAATGAGGCTTAGAAAAGGACTTGTGTTTAGAGAGAATCTAAAACCTATCAAAAAATTTGACTTGTAACTTGTGTGACTTCTTATTTCAACTCTCTCTTAACATTCCTTTTATAGACTCATTTAGGTCATTTATTTATTAAAAAATCAATAAAATAATAGCCAATTAACAACCCTAGGTCGAAATTATCATGGGCTTCAGGCCCGTGAAATTTCCCATTTGATTATAAGCCCATTGGACTTAAAATCAAGGCCTGCATTATTTTCTATTGATTTAATTAATTAAATAATCATTTAAATCCTTTATCAAATCAATTATTTATAATTGGAACCTTGATTTAAACTTATTTTTTTAATTTAGATACTAGTTTATCTTAATTAATAAATCTGCCATAATTTCTCTTTTCTTCTCAAAATTACATAACTCTCTGAAACTATCTAAAATTGACCTGGTCAACTTTGATAATTCTAAATCAATTAATTGAGACTATCTAGATGATTTTATCCAAGGTACAATGGGGACCATGGGCCTATGAAATCAAGCTCCAATAAGTTATCATAAATGTAACAAATAAATTTATTAATTAATTCCTCGTGACTCCACTAAATACTAGGAATTGCATTATTGAATTCATAGAACGCTTTATAACAAATATAGATACGCTATTAATTATCCATTGTTACAACCATAATTGTCACTTAATCCTCTATAGACGGTCTACAATGAGATGGGACTAAAATACCGTTTTACCCCTCGTTATATTTTATCCTTAAAACACTTAGTTCCTTGTAAATGATATTTCACTAAACTAATATTAATTACTAAAATGAGATATCTATCATTTAACACTTTGAACCAAACTAAAAGGAAACCATCGTTTCACTTCTTCATCAGAAGCTATAGATGTTCTTATCTATGATTAACACTCCCACTCAATTGTACTACCAAGTTCCCAAGATGTAAGTATGGGCTAGTCCGTAGGGTAAGCTGGTAACGAACAAGTCAAAGAACTCAAATAATACAATTAGTTAGAATACTAACCACTCAGAATTGAGATTGAATTGACATATGGTCAACTATATGATATGACTAGAATAGATAATAACAGTATGTTTACTTATCTTATCAACTGTCAATATCGGTCGTGTCCGATGTAACAAATACATTTGATCTTATCTACTTTTCTAATGTTCTGGAAAGAACATAACACTACAATGTGTAAGTAGATTATATTGTAGATTGGCTAGTCAGTGTAAAACCTGTGCACTGACTAATCTTAGGACTAACTTATTTTGAACATATAATCATATTTATATTCCACTGTGATTACGTCACTATAAATACAATTAGCTATATGCCCGGGATTTAATAGAAGTTTATATTAAACAAATAATCATGAAAATACAACATGTGAGCAAAGTGATTGACCAAGTCAAAAAATGATTTCTATTCGTTTATTGATAATAAATGAGATTACAAAGAAATTTGGTTTTAATTAGGGCATAAAACCCCAACATGAAGCTCGTTCATGAGCTGCGTCAGACCATAGTCTAGTTTATTCAACACATTGTCGGTAGTGAACGACAAGAAATCTGGAGAAAGATTGTTGACAATTAATCCAAATTGAGTTTCCTCATCTATTGTTGCTCCATGTAGTTCAACTTTCTGAAATTAGTTTGTCATTTTGATCAGATGATCGCGGACATGTTGAGAAGGTGCCATCCGAGAATTTGGCATATTTCTTGGTGGCCTCAAAACGAGTCTGTGCTAACTTGGCACCAAACGTGTCTTGGGGCTGATTCGTGATTTCGTAGGCCATCTTGACATTCTCCATCTTTGTCTTGATAGTGTCGACCATACTATTCAACATTTAGTACTATGCCTTGTTGTTAGCCGCCTGCCAATGCTCATACTTATCCCTCACAGACTTGGTAGTTCCTTCAGCTGGAACTTCCGGGGATTACTCAGTCATGACGAACTTGGAGTTGTCACTAATCAACAGAATGTTGATGTTCTACTTCCATTTAAGGAAGTTTTCTCCAGTGAGTTTCTCCATCGAAAGTTGAGAAAGGATGGGAGTAGACACAACCATAATTATACTACAAATTATTAATAAAATAAAAATCATTCACATTTGCTCAATGAAACTTCTATTCACACAAATTTTCACGAAATAGCACAACATATACCAAAATATGTAAGATATGAGAAAAAAAAATTACAAATATACTCATTTCTCTATTTCTTTAGGTTTTTAACAAATCTATGATATCCTTGTCTCGGTTGGCGAGAGTAAAAAATACCACTAGTTAAATAGAGTTGTAAACTCATTTAATAATGGAAACCATTATTAAAAACCTAATATCCGATCAAAATAAGAAAACAAAATCTCTTATTTTATGAGCTAGACCCATAGTTTCGATTATCACTGATTTAGTCCTAGTAGTCACTGTAGGGGTGAGTCTAGTAGAATTTGACCTATAATTATCTATCTTTTGAAATCTAACATTGTCAAAATAACCAATGAACACCTTTCGTAGGGGGACAAATCAAAGTGTCTCGAGGCCCCATTAAGTTATTGACGTTGTTAAACCAATGGTGGAGATCGAATATAATTATTAAAATAAGCTCATTATAAAATTAAAAAAAAATTGTATTTTTATTATTTTTAAAAAATTAATGACTAGTTCTCCAAAAAATTGTAAGATTAGAATTTTTAAAACCAAAGTCCAATAATGTCCTGTTAATTCTAAAGTGTCACATTGAAACAAATTCAATTAATTTAGAATTAATTTGTTGCTAATCAATATTTAGGTTTAACTAATATAATGAACCTATACAATTAAGTCCAACTCAGGCAAATGGGCCTTGACAATTGGGCTTGTATGGAGGAGGGC
The DNA here is from genome assembly GCF_963169125.1 of Humulus lupulus. Taxonomy (NCBI): domain Eukaryota; kingdom Viridiplantae; phylum Streptophyta; class Magnoliopsida; order Rosales; family Cannabaceae; genus Humulus; species Humulus lupulus. The sequence goes on from NC_084799.1 coordinate 131,649,551, forward strand.
TGGGTCCAGTATGTCGTTCCCACTACAAAAGCCCTCAATCTTCCATACAAGGTCCAAAAGACAGGAATTTAAACCTTCGTTTGATTAATTATTATTAATTGATTAGGCCCACTATAGTCATGCAAATCAAATGGGCCTTCATAAGTGGAATCACGCACAAGAGAGGAATTTAAACTTTACATTTTCTAATGGGCCCAAATAAAACCTGTCATTTTATGAATATTTTATTTGGCAAAAATCATATATCTAACAAACATATGTGCCACTATATGCATCGAAGCCCAATTGCAAAAATACAACATATAGTGCAAACAGACATGTTATAATTGGATGAGCCTAATCATGTTACTATATGAGCAATTCTATGAATTTATGCAAAAATACCACAATTTATTTCATTTGCAAAAACACCACAATTAATTATCTAGAATTTATCAAAAAATTCAAAATATTTACATTCTTACAAAAATAAGTCAATTTAAATCAAATTTATCAATAATTAACAAAAGTTAATTTAAATTTCATTTATTAACAATCAACTTGGTTTAGGTTAATTTGAAAAATATTAATTTAATTTAAATAATATTTATCAACAATTAACCAAAGTTTATTTAAATCCCATTTATTAATTTTTTTTTAATAATTGGTTGAAAAAAAATGATATTTTTCAAAATTTAACTTAAATTTTAAAATCAATATCTTAACTGCTTTTCAAAAATATCTTGTGTTGTTATAACTATACACTAATATTTTAACTATTTAAACAAATATATATTTATAGTTATAACAAGCCTAAAATATCTTAAAACAGTTAAACGAATTCAAATATTCATGAATATATCTAACTAACAAATTTTTAATTTCAAATAATTTAAATATTAAAAACTATAGAATAAACATATATTTATATTTTCAAATAAAGATTTAATAAAATATCAAGAATTTAAAAGCAAATATCTTAAATATCTGATATCTTAATTATAATATTTTAATATATTAAAAGATTTAAAATTAAGTTGTTTGTCTATTTTTGAATTTGAATTTGAATTTTTGTAGAAAATATCTAATTATTTAAATATTAACTAACAAAAATATCTTATTAAAAAAAACAATTTTAAATGATAAAACAAATTTGGTATTTTTGGTTTTGATTATAAATAAAAAAATTTCACATTTTTAATTTTCTTTAATTAAAAAACAAATTCAGATGAACAGTACCCGTGATGGGTACTGTTCACCGTGCGCTCGCGGAGTGGTCTGGCTGTCGTGGTGTGCGCGCGAGGAGTGGGGTGATTCGCGCGCACGCGCTCGTGACTGACAGGCAGAGGAAAATTTTTCAAACCAAAACCATTTCCTAATTAATTTTTAACAAGTTTTACACAAAATAAAGCATACATAAAAATTAATGGCATAGAATACACAACAAAATAACCTAAAAATTGCTAATAATCACATAAAATCAATATGCTTCATAAAAACATGAAAATCTATCCAATTATTCAAACACATCAATTAATTCAATTTTTAACATGTTCATGCATGAAAATAAAGATTACCAAAGGCTCTGAAGCCAGTTGTTGGGAAACTGTGGATGCTCGAAATTCAACAGTTATAAAAAAGATAAAAGTGCATGATAGGCTCCCGTAAATGCCTCGTGGGTACGCCCAATATGCTACGGGCATATCGCACCAACTGTTTAAAGGCCCCGTCTCGTGCCCCTGCACGACACGGCCTCGCATGCCCCCGCACCACGGCCTCGCGTGCCACCAAGGGCCTGTGCGCGCTGGCCGTGCGACACCACCAGGATCCGCGCGTAGGGTGGCCTCGCCCTCAAGGGCCTCGCCCAAGGATCATGCATGCATAGGGTGGCCTCGCCCCCAAGGGCCACGCGTGCTTAGTGGCCTCGCCCAAGGGCCACGCGTGCCTAGTGGCCTCGCACCAAAGGGCCTCGCCCAAGGACTAAGCTCACCTAGTGGCCTCGCCCAAGGGCCACGCACGTCTAGTGGCCTTACCCAAGGACTAAGCACGCTTAGTGGCCTCGCCCCAAAGGGCCTCGCCCAAGGGCCACGCACGCCTAGTGGCCTCGCCCCAAAGGGCCTCATCCAAAGGGCCACGCGTATATGGCGGCCTCGCCTCAATGGGTCTCATCCAAAGGCCTCGCGTGCATGATGCCAGTGTTCAAGGTGGCCCACAAGAGACAAAAAGAATACGAACAAGGTACCTCTAAAGGGGTACGTACATGCCGGCAAGGATCAAGGGACAGGCCTGACACCTGTACCCGATAAATAGTGGCGGTTGGGAACAGTACGAGGAATGGCAACACCACCACCACGTCTCTGACACCCGTACAAGGCAAGCAGTGGAGTCATGACCGGGTACAAAAGTTGAGGTGCACCCACGAACTCTGACCATGTACCAGAGCTGACACCACTACCCCTGGAACCACTCTCCTGCTAGTGTACTCACGTACCATCTAGTCCCCTGGACCACCATGTACCCAGGGCCATTAGAGCCTACTATAAAATGAACTCTAACTCCACCTGAAAGGGGGTTGGAAAATTAACTGTAGCAAGGGCACCATAGTGAATACAAACTGATTTCACCATTGTTCTTCTGCAATTGTTCTTGGAGTTTATATTGAGAGTTCTAAAGCTTTTCCTTTGATAATCTTTACTTTGCACTTTTTCTAACTTAACTTAGTTGACGAGTTCTCACCATCAACAGTTTGGCGCTGTCTGAGGGAATCCAAGCACCAAGCTACTGTTCTACCATAACTTCCGGCAAGGAGAAATGCTGAGACGTTCAAAGCGACTCAGAGAGCCACGAGAGGTGGAGGTCCACCTTAGCGAAGTCCAGCTGAAGGCCTCCATGAAGGACCCTCCTCCACCCAGAGACGTAGAGCCCCCAAGGGACCCTGAAGTTCACGAGGGTGATAGAGAGGTCACGTCACCGACCGTCCCGCCCGGAGAGAGTCTTCCAAGGGCACCATCGGGAAATGCCAACGAGTTTCCACCTCCTAAACCACCACAAGTACCGAACTTCGGCCTGCAGGACCCGGGCCCCTCAACGCATAGACATGATAAGCCTCCCCGGGTCCATTCTGTGAGCTCGAGTTCTAAGTCTTGATCCTATGAAAAAGAAATACGTGAGCTGCACCATAAGAACCAAAGGTTGGAGACTACCCTGGAGAATATGCAAGAGGTGCTGAATGGCCTATTGCAGGGTAAGTCAAGTGTGACCTTGCCCAAGAGAAAAGAGAAGGGTCGCGAGGGGGCAGAGACCACCATTCCAGTAGATGATGGGAGGACTCGACACTCCACCAGTAACACCCCCCAAACGAAGCAACGCGAACTTCCTGAGCCACCGAAGCAAGCCCAGAAACCAGAGCCGAAGACCAACGCGGCCCATCGCAACGAGGATGAGGTCACCTCTAAGAGAGCACCCTCAGATTTACAGGAGGAGCTCAACAAAAAGAGGGCGGGTAAAAGGACCACGCCCCGTATGGCACCTCGAGAGGGCAAGGGAAAGGTAGATCTTAACCCGTGCACTTTAAGGGACTCCCTAAGCAAGAGGAGGTAGGACCTGGACACAGAAATGAGGAGCCTGCGAAGCAAGATCGTCACCGCCTCTGGAGGTCAAGCTGCTGAGGAAGAGTTCGACCATGAGTCACCCTTCGTTAGGGAGATCCAAGCCATCCAGCTCCCTGCCAATTTTAAGGAGCCCCATATGACGCCCTACGAAGGAAGAACAGATCCAAAATACCATCTAGATACATTTAACGACCTGATGAAGCTGAGGGGAATTGGCAGCGGAGCCAGATGCCACTGCTTTGCTGTCACCTTAAGAGGACCTGCGTACAAATGGTTCAAAAGACTTAGACCGGGGTCCATCAGATCTTGGCAACAACTTTCTGATGAATTCCTCCAGCAACACCACGCCGTTCGAGACTACACGATGCCCGGAACTAGCCTCGCAAATGTGAAGCAGGGAGAAAACAAGAGCCTAAAGAGCTATATTCATAGGTTTAATATGGAAGCAGCCAAAGTAGGGAGCCTGACCCGCCGAGAGCTGAAAATGGCCATCACAGCTGGAGTACGCCCAGGAAGCAAGTTATGGGATAACATGCTCAAGAGGGAGGTCACAGACTTGGATGATTTCTACGAGCGGGCACAAAAATACATTCGTGTGGAGGATGGTCACGAGAACCTCAAAGCCAGAAAAGGCCCGTCGCCCCCGAAACCTTCAGCCCGAGAAAACCCGAGCGGTGCAAAGAAGAAGGGGGTTTATGAGGGAACAAGAGACGATCGACCCCGGAAGCATCAACGCTCTGAGGAGCGCCTACAGGGCCCCTACACCTTTTACACTGACCTCACCCATGCGAGGGAGCATATTTTCGTTGTGAACGAAAACCAGGTCCCTTTCAAAAGGCCCCCGCCAATGAAAAAAGACCGATCCAAAAGAGACCCCAGCAGGTATTGACAGTATCACAAGGATGTCGGCCACACCACCGCGGAATGCAACCATTTGAAGGTGGAAATCGAGGAGCTCATTCGCAGGGGACATTTGGGCAGGTACGTGCGCAAGGAGAGCCAGAGACCAAAAGAAGGAGCATCCCCGCTGCGGGCGCGAGAGGTGGCCCCAAAAATACAGGGAGAGGTCAAGACCATATTTGGAGGACCAGGATTTGGAGGCGATTCAAGGAAGGGACGAGACAAATACGCCAAGGAGGCCAAACGAAGTCCACCACCGTGCGTTTTAAGTTTGGAGCAACGCCCCCCGAAGAGTTTCAAGGGCGAGAATGACTCAATAACTTTCACTGAAGAAGACGCGCACGGGGTGCATTTCCCTCATAATGACCCCCTGGTGCTAACTGTCCAGCTTGCGAACATGAGAGTACATCGAGTCTTAGTGGATAATGGAAGCTCTGTGGACATCTTGCATCGCCCCGCTTTGGAGAAGATGGGACTGAGCATCCGACACTTGAAACCCTGTAATTCCTCCCTTTACGGATTCACATGGGACTCGATACAACCCCTAGGTGCGATTGAATTAGCCCTCACCATGGGGGAACAACCAAAGCAAACCACCATAATGGCAAACTTTGTAGTGGTGGATTGCGCCTCAGCCTTCAACGCGGTATTAGGGAGGCCCTCTCTGAGAGAATTGAAGGCAATAACTTCTGTGTATCACCTGGCTATGAAATTCCCAATCCCTGGGGGAGTAGCATGCATGAAAGGGGAGCAGAAGGAAGCGAGGGAATGCTATAGCATGTCCCTCCGCATAGCCACAAAACCATCAGTGCCGATGGCAATGGTTGTGTATGAAGGCATGATCCACGCGAGTTAGACCCACGAGTTGCGGAACACCTCGAGAAATGCTACCAGTGGGGCTTCGGCCCCCGGTGCACAGAGGACCTATGTTTAGTTTATTCCTGGTTATGTTATCATAGTGTGTAAGAATCAAAGAGGCTACCTAGGTAACCTCCTAATTAGATGTAACCCTTCTTTAAATATGTCGTTGTAAACCACATGCTATGAATGAAACTGTTTGCAACTTCGCGTGTTATTTTTCGTCTCTATGCGAGCATCAGCCAAAGTGCCTGCCGAAATAAATTTCACCAAACAATTGGGGGGCAGGACAGGAGGTAACGACATACAGCAAGCAAAAAAAAAAAGGGACCCTCTAACAGGAGGATCCTAAAAAAAGGACCCTATGCACTAGGAGGATCCTAAAAAAGGCCCTCCATCAGGAGGACCCAAAAGAGACCATGAACCTAAAAAGGACCCTTTAACGGGAGGTCCCAGAAGGACCCCTTATATCGGGGCCTTAGGTGAAGTCCTTATACATAGAAAACAGGGAGAGGACCTTGCAAGGCATCCCTTGGGTTCACAAGGATTAGCTACCCTTGTGAACATCAAGGAGGCCAAAGGGTCTTACAAAAAAATATATATATATATATATATAGTAACAACACTAATAAGTCTAGAGCGGTCACCAAGCCGTCTAGCCAAAAAGGGTCCTAAAAGAGACCCTTGCAAAAATAGTACTATGAATAACGATGAGAAGGACGCTTCTCGCAAAAAATAATAAGTGTGCGCAAGAATATATAAAAGGATAGCTAGGACCCAAGGGGTCAAAATATCCTTATATAAGAAATCAAGAGGCACCAAAAGAGGTCTCATTGAACCCTTTAACATGGGCTCCGAAGGACCTCCAGCCTGGTAAATAAAAGAGGGGAACCTGCCAAACCCCATCATACAGGCTCAAAAGGGCCTCAAATGCAGTGGAATAAGAGATAAATAACCACATATGTATATATACATTAAAAAAGGGAGTCTTGAGGACATGAAAAGATTTACAAAAGCAAAATAGTAATGATAATGATATTACAAAGTCTCAAAAAATAGCGTACACCCATGGCGGGCTAGCTGACAAAAGTTATGAAATAACAACTTCAGGGCCTCCTACCACGGGCGCTCCGCATGGCCACTCGAGTGACGGCGTGCTCACCGAAAAAAGAGAAATCAAAATTGGGATCCTGCCTCCATACACTGTAAAGGGCGCGGTCTATGGACCGGTACTCAATGGCAGTCTTCTCCGCCTCAAAGGAAGCATTTCTCTCCTGCAATGAGGCGACATCGGCCCTAGCCGCCTGGAGTTCGCCCCTGGTAGCCTCGACTTCGGCCTCTAAATAAGTAACCCTCTCCTGCGACACTGCCGCGATAGCCTTGGTCGCTTGGAGTTCGCTCTTTAGGCTGGTAACTTGGTCCTTCAGCTTCATGACCTTGGCAACCGCCTTCAGCTTCCTTCTCGACAAGGCAGCAAGTTTGGTCCAAACCTTCTTTAGCTCAGTCTGGGTTTCCTCAAGCTCTTTCTCGAGCTCCTGGACTCGGGCCGTAAGGCATTCCCTCTCAGTAGTAGACGCGGAGAGGTTGCTAGACGAGTCGGCAAACCGCAGAGCCACGGTATAGGCCTGCACAAGAAAGTTAACGACAGCAACAATAAGTAAAAAAAAAATGCATGTACATCTATACATAATAGGGCCGACGCGAGGTGCAGGAACTCACCCAAGCCATGGTGCGCCTTAGGTTTTCCCCAAGGTCCAGCAGAGCAACATTCCCAAGACCGTTCCAGTCAGATGCGGGGAGGCCTAAGGCAAGTTGGATGTATCACTGCCCGTAAGACGTCACCATCCGAGTCACCCAGGGCTCCCCATCCGCACTAGGGGCACCTGGCTGGGTAAGGACAGACGACCCGCTCACCGAAACGGGAGGGGGTGCGGTGAAAGTGGAAAAGTGAGGCCCTGGTAGGTCAGAGGGAGGCTCCGGAAGATCGGCGAAATAAGTCCCCGATGGCCCAGGGTCGAGAGGAGCCTGAGTGAAGGCGTCATAGCCCTCAGGGTCAGGGCAAACAAAACACCCCGGAATGGCCTGCTGGTCTTGAGAATGAGGGGCTATGTCCGGATCATAAGAGGTACAAGGAGGGCATCCCCCAGGAGATGGAGGCAGCTGGTGAGGTCCCCCGCGGTCAAGGGGGGCTTCCTCCGGTTCTTCCTCAGCCTCATCGTCATCTGAGCAAGGCTCGGCCAATACCCCCTTCATCTTCTTGGACCCAGAGATGGTCCACAAAACTTGGGGTCTGAGACAAGGGACAATTTATGGCGGTTCAGATTCTTCACGGTGAATAAGTACACCGCCTTTTTCTTATCATCGTCAGCGTTGAGGAACTTCCTCAGATCTCTCGCTTCCGTCCCGACGACTATGGGTTCGGCAAATTGCTCTGCATAATACACGCCATGGTCGATATGAACGTAAGTCATGAAACAATAAGTTGTAAGAAAGTAAAAGAGAGAAAGTGATGCTCAGGGTACTTACTGGGAGTGGCCCGGAAGTCCTCGCGGACAGAGAGGGGGCCTTCCACGAAGAAAAAGTCCTGCTTCCAAGACCTCGGGTTGGACACCGAGCCCTCTATCAAAGAGGCCTCCCTGTTGGCTTTTTGCAAATAGTAAAAGCCATTTGACTTGGGAGTAGGCATGAGGTTGTAGAGGAAATGCACCTCTGTCACCGTAGGAGCGCGTTTAAACTGTTTCATAAACGCAACGAAAAGGCAGCTCAAAGTCAGCCAGCCATTGGGTGCCAGGTCGAAGTAGTTGAGGACCGCAACAAAGAACGGGTGTAGCGGGATGGTACCACCCACTTTCAGGATGTGCTCGCTAAGGGCCACATAACCGGTCTTAGGGCAGTTGGCCCGACATGTTTCCAAAGGAGTGTATAGAGCGTACTCCGGGGGAACGCGATATTGATGCAAAATTTCCCTCAGTCTGTTCTCGGACACATGTGACACCAGCTCGGACGCCAGTAAAGGAGCGTCGTCTAGTTCATGGGTAGATACCTATCGTCATGCCCTCGCCATATCTGCAAAATCAAAAGAAAAAGGTGAGGAAGAGACAGAACACTTGACCCTCCATTTTTTCTTCCTAGCAACAGTCTTCCAGTGGGAGAGCGACTGCGGAAGTGCTAAGCTAGGGAAAATCGAGACTAAGGGCTGAGGAGAAGCGGAAGTAGCCCCATGACAGTCATCAGGCGAGGATGGGCTAGAGGGCTCAGGCGGAAGGTGTCTCTCCATAAACTCCAATTCCCTTTGAAACTCTAAAAGGGTCACCCTAAGGCTCGCTACATGGTCACTAAGGTCTGGGGGGAAAGGTTCTCCGTCTCCTCTCAACGCCGAGTCAATTTCGCTCTCCACCACCCAAATTTTACGCCTAAGTTCAGCCATGTGCTCAAGATGGCGGATACGAGCCTACCTTAAGCAGTCATAGTCATGATGAAGGGTTTTCTCAAGGGACTCTAAGTCTGAGGACAGGTCAATAAACTCAACCCCCAAAGGTATGTCGAATGGACCGTCACTAGCCATGAGGCCTCGCCCCAAAAGCGAAAAGGGGTTCATGTGTAAATGAGAGAATTGCTACAAAACACAAAGGAATGGGCTTAAAACCTCTAGGTGCAAGCGCCCTAAATGATCCACTACAGGGTATAAACAGGGGGGCATGCAACTAGGCTAACTCACGGCAAGCTTAGGCCAAAATACCCCATCCCGGGTAACGCTAGTTTGGACCCAACGAATATGAGGGAAAAAGAAAATATACCTCAAGTAGGAAAAATAGAGTGCAGTCGTGGTCTATAGGAGGTCAAGGGCCAAACGCATCGGCAGAGTCAAAAAAGAGCTGAGCGGTCGAAAGCACACGTCTGCAAAAATAAACAAAAAGGATGCGTTAGCCTCCAAATATACGTACCAAAAATTAGCTCATATGTAAAAAAAAAAAAAGGAAAAACGATGATGAAATGAAATGAAATGAAATAATAAAATGAAAGAAACTATGGTAAAAATGGGGATGAGGGGGATTGAACCCCTTACCTCTTGAAAGAGGAAGGATTCTCAAAACCACTAAGCCAAAGAAGTAAGGTGAAAATAATAAGCCTTGCATGTAGGCCTATTTATAAGAATTAAAGAGAATAGTCTACCAAAGCTCCTGAAGGTCCTCTCCTAGACTGGGGGGCAAGTGTGAGTGCTCGAAATTCAACAGTTATAAAAAGGCCAAAAGCGTGTGATAGGCTCCCGTAAACGCCTCATGGGTACGCCCGATATGCTACGGGCATATCGTACCAACTATTTAAAGGCCCCGTCTCGCGCCCCTGCACGACACGGCCTCGCGTGCCCCCACACCACGGCATCGCATGCCACCAAGGGCCTGCGCGCGTTGGCCGCGCGACACCACCAGGATCCGCGCGCACTGGCCGCGCCACACCACCAGGATCCGCGCGCGCTGGTGACGCAACACCACCTGATCCGCGCGTAGGGTGGCCTCGCCCTCAAGGGCCTTGGCCAAGGATCATGCATGCATAGGGTGGCCTCGCCCAAGGGCCACGCACGTCTAGTGGCCTCGCCCCAAAGGGCCTCGCCTAAGGACTAAGCATGCCTAGTGGCCTCGCCCAAGGGCCACGCACGTCTAGTGGCCTCGCCCCAAAGGGCCTCGCCCAAGGACTAAGCACGCCTAGTGGCCTTGCCCCAAAGGCCCTTGCCCAAGGGCCGCGCACGCCTAGTGGCCTCGCCCAAGGGCCTCGTCCAAAGGGCCACGTGTATATGGCGGCCTCACCTCAGTGGGTCTCGTCCAAAGGCCTCGCGTGCATGATGCCAGTGTTCAAGGTGGCCCACAAGAGACAAAAAGAATACGAACAAGGTACCTCTAAAGGGGTACGTACATGCAGGCAAGGATCAAGGGATAGGCCCGACACCTGTACCCGATAAATAGTGGCGGTTGGGAACAGTACGAGGAATGGAAACACCACCACCACGTCTCTGACACTCATACAAGGCAAGTAGTGGAGTTATGACCGGGTACAAAAGCTGAGGTGCACCCACGAACTCTGACCATGTACCAGAGCTGACACCACTACCCCTGGAACCACTCTCCTACTAGTGTACTCACGTACCATCTGGTCCCCTGGACCACCATGTACCCAGGGCCATTAGAGCCTACTATAAAATGAACTCTAACTCCACCTGAAAGGGGGTTGGAAAATTAACTGTAGCAAGGGCACCATAGTGAATACAAACTGATTTCACCATTGTTCTTCTGCAATTGTTCTTGGAGTTTATATTGAGAGTTCTAAAGCTTTTCTTTTGATAATCTTTACTTTGCACTTTTTCTAACTTAACTTAGTTGACGAGTTCTCACCGTCAACAGAAACTTATACATGATCTTTATTTATTTTCATGTAGATCTAATATTAAACAAGTTAATATGAGACAACCTAGAAAATGTTTCTAAAATTGAATTCAAAGAGAAATAATGATAAGAATACTTACATTATACGTAGCGGAATAATAGAGTCCTTCCTTCAGTTTCTCTAACCCTTGTATCCTTTTTGTCGCATAGTTTTACCAAGAAATTGAACCGATCTTCAATTTTCTTCACATTCTTCCAAAGTATCCTTGGAATCACCTAGACTAGAGTGAGCAATTCTCAACACATGAGATAGATACAGAGAGAAGAAGAGAAAAGAATAAAGTGTCTTAGAAAAGGACTTGTGTTTAGAGAGAATCTAAAAAACTATCAGAAACTTGTGTTTTTGACTTCTGAACTTCAACTTTTCATCTCTGACTTAGCACTCTTTTTATAGACTCAATTAGACAATTTAATTTAATTAAAAAAAATCAATAAAATAATAGTCAATTAAAAGCTCTAGGTCGAAATTATCATGGGCTTTAGGCCCGTGAAATTTCCCATTTGATTATAAGCCCATTGGACTTAAAATCAATGCATGTATTATTTTCTATTGATTTAATTAATTAAATAATTATTTAAATCATTTATCAAATTCATTATTTATAATTTAAACCTTGATTTAAACTTATTTATTAATTTAGATACTAATTTATCTTAATTAATAAATCTGCCCTAATTTCTCTTTTCTTCTCAAAATTACATAACTCTATGAAACTATCCAAAATTGACCTAGTCAACTTTGATAATTCTAATTGATAATTAAATCAATTAATTGAGACTATCAAAATGATTTTATCCAAGGTATAGTGGGGACCATGGGCCTATGAAATCAAGCAACAATAAGTTATTATAAATCTAACAAATAATTTACTAACTTATAAATTCCTCGTGACTCCACTAAAGACTCAGAATTGCACTATTGAATTCACAAAATGCTCTATAACAAATATAGATACGCTATTAATTATCCATCGTTACAACCATAATTGTCACTCAATCCTCTATAGACGGTCTACAATGAGATGGGACTAAAATACTGTTTTACCCCTCATTGTATTTTATCCTTAAAACACTTAATTCCTTGTAAATGATATTTCAGTAAACTAATATTAATTACTAAAATGAAACTCTATCATTTAACACATTGAACCAAACTAAAAGGAAACCATCGTTTCACTTCTTTATTAGAAGCTATCGATGTTCATGTCTATAATTAACACTCCCACTCAATTATACTACCGAGTTCCCAAGATGTAAGTATGGGCTAGTCCGTAGGGTAAGCTGGTAACGAACAAGTCAAAGAACTCAAATAATACAATTAGTTAGAATACTAACCACTCAGAATTGAGATTGAATTGACATATGGTCAACTATATGATATGACTAGAATAGATAATAACAGTATGTTTACTTATCCTATCAACTGTCAATATCGGTCTTGTCCGATGTAACAAATACATCCGATGTTATCTACTTTGCTAATGTTTTGGGAAGAACATAACACCACAATGTGTAAGTAGATCATATCGTAGATTGGCAAGTCAGTGTAAATCCTGTGCATTGACTAATCTTAGGACTAACTTATTTTGAACATATAATCATATTTATATTCCACTGTGATTACGTCACCATAAATACGATTAGCTATATGCTCGGGATTTAACAGAAGTTTATATTAAACTAATAATCATGAAAATAAAACATGTGAGCAAAGTGATTGACCAAGTCAAAACAATGATTTCTATTCTTTTATTGATAATAAATGGGATTACAAAGAAATTGGGTTTTAATTAGGTCATAAAACCCCAACACAATGTTGCTTTAAGATATTGAAGAAGACAACGAACAGCTTTCCAATACGAAGCTAAAGGATTCTTCATATACTGAGATACCTTATTAAGAACATAGGTAATATCAGGCCGAGTTATAGTTGCATATTGAAGAGCTCCTACCAAACTTCGATAAGTAGTTGGGTCAGCTATTGGATCACTGCTGTTGCGATAATTTTGCTAAGCAAGTGCACACAGTCGCAAACTCGTATTAAAATGGTAAAACCAAGTATCGTCCTCAAGGACTGAGTTATCAATTACCAGTCAATTAATTTCTTGTTCTATTTGATGAATTAAAATTCTTGATTTTTGTAAAATACAGCAAAAGAACCAATAAAGTGCAGAAATAATAATCAACAATTAACTAGAATAATACTAATAGTAAAACTTTTAATTTAATCACTGAGAAACAATTAGGATATTCAATCTCATCAACTATCCTTCCTATTATTCCCTAATGCAAAGTATGAATTCTTCTTATTTTTTTACCTAATTCAATTAACAAGTTGAAACAGCGGCCTATAATCATACTATGAATTATAAACTCAACCTAGGTGACAATTTCCTATATTTCTATGGTAAATTGAACCACAAAGGTAGCATTAAATTCCACAACTTAATAACAGTTACACAATTAATTCAGATACTTTCGTTCTAAATTAGAATTATGTCCAATATAACCACAACATAATTAAATCTCACTTCTCAGATTTTGACTTAAAAACATATATATATGACTAAAGATGGCCAATCAATAATCACTCTATAAGAACAGATTATAAGGAATTGAAGAAGATTGAAATTAAAATTGCATTAGGTCATAACAGAAATTCAAGAGATTCAATTGAACATCCTAAACAGAAAATTAGTTCATAGTCATAGTGCTAATCACAACAGAAATTAAAGATAACATCAAGAAGAAAAACATGTAAAAAAACTCTAAGCTTGAGCCTTCAAAACCAGAACTCCTCCCTTCGTCCGTACCTCCATTTCTTCTCCTTTTCGCAATCTTAAAACCTAAGATTTCAAAAATTAAAGAAGCGGGCCGCGGCTCTACATGCACTATGCCGCGGCCCGTATAAAAATTTCTGGGCAGGAGGTCCTTTTCATGCCGCGGCTCTCTGAAGCCATGCCGCGGCCCGCATCGACGAATTCTGGGCAGAGTACCCATCTATGCCGCGGCTCTATCTAGCCATGCCGCGGCCCGAAGACTTCCTGAAAAACAATGCTTCTGTTTCCCACCTAGCCGCGGCTCCCTTTTGCTCATGCCGTGGCTCTTAAGGGAAATCTCATTTTTTCAAGTTTTCATCCCAAAATTTCACCAACACTTCCAAATTGTGTTGAGAACCATTCTTGATCAAAATATGATGGAAAACTCGGTTATTTCTTCCCTTTCTTTGGCATTTTCTTCCACATGCTCAATTCTTCCTGATATTCACAAAAACAACCAAACAAAGCATAAACCCGCGCTAAAACAAGGAAAAACAAAATAAAAGACTACTAAAAACATCACCAAAACATAATTACAAACTCCCCCAAACTTAACCTTTACTCGCCCTCGAGTAAAGACCAAGTTACACTAACAAAAAGAAACAAACACAAACGAACAAGCTAAACCATCATTACCATCTACACTGCTTTGCCAAAACTCATGAAATCTCAATTGCAATATTTATAACCAGAATTTCAGCTCAATTGCCTTAAAGTCCAACTTATACAGTTCAATTAGGGAAATCAATAATATATCATGAAAATGACTACAACATTTGGATTCTATCATATATGCTCAACTCATTCCAGACAATTCCACAAACCAACATCTGCAATATGCTTGCATTACTTGACCTTCTCCACTAATGTCAACAACACATGTTTTGAAATCAAAAGGACTTTCACAGGTTATAGTGTTAGGCTTAGGTAAGGGTAGATGAAATTCTGGTTATAAATATTGCAATTGAGATTTCATGAGTTTTGGCAAAGCAGTGTAGATGGTAATGATGGTGCATGATGGCCATATTTTCAGACATGGTAGACAGGTGTATTGAGATTTTCATGGATGATTTCTCTGTTTTTGGCTCATCATTCGACCTCTGTTTGGGTAACTTGGAGAACGTGCTGCGTCGTTGTGAGATGGCTAATCTGGTGTTGAATTGGGAGAAATGCCATTTTATGGTGAAAGAGGGGATCGTTCTTGGCCATAAAATTTCAAGTGAGGGAATTGAGGTAGATAGAGCGAAAATTTCTACCATTGAAAGGCTGCCTCCACCAGTTTCAGTCAAAGGAGTTAGAAGTTTTCTTGGTCACGCTGGGTTCTATCGAAGATTCATCAAAGATTTCTCAAAGGTGTCTAAGCCTCTCTCGAATCTGCTTATGAATGGAGTTGTCTTTGATTTTAATGACGAATGTTTGAGGGCGTTCAATTTCTTGAAAGAAAAGCTTATTTCTGCTCCAATTGTGATAGCTCCGAGATGGGAATTGCCTTTTGAGTTGATGTGTGATGCCAGTGATTACGCAGTGGGGGAAGTTCTGGGACAGTGGATTGACAAGGTATTCAGGTCTATTTACTATGCTAGTCGGACTCTAAATGATGCTCAGCTGAATTATGCCACTACAGAAAAAGAGTTGCTAGCTATTGTGTTTGCTTGCGATAAATTCAGACCATATCTGATTGGTAACAAGGTGATTGTCTACACTGATCACTCTGCCATTAAATACTTGATGTCAAAGAAAGATGCCAAGCCCCGCCTGATTAGATGGATTCTGTTACTTCAAGAATTTGACATGGAGATTCGTGACAAGAAGGGCAGCGAGAATGTGGTAGCTGATCATCTCTCTAGACTTGAGGTGGAGGAGACTGAAAATAAGAAAGCAGTACAAATCAATGATCATTTTCCTGATGAGCAGTTGTTTGGGGTAAGTGAGACTTTAGCTGTCCCGTGGTTTGCAGACATAGTGAACTTTTTGGTTGCAAAAATTGTGCCTTCTGAAATGTCAAAGCAGCAATTAAAGAAATTCTTTTCTGAGGTGAAACACTACTATTGGGAGGAACCTATTCTCTATAGGCACTATGTTGATCAGATTATCAGAAGGTGCGTTCCTGAAGAAGAGATGCAGTCCATTCTTAATCACTGTCATACTCAACAATGCGGAGGGCATTTTGGAGCATCAAGAACGGCGGCTAAGGTATTACAAAGCGGTTTCTATTGGCCTTCATTATTCAAGGATGCCAATGAGTTTGTCAAGGCTTGTGATAGATGTCAGAGAACTGGCAATATCTCGAGGAGAAACGAAATGCCTCTACAAGGGATTCTTGAGGTGGAACTGTTTGACGTATGGGGCATCGATTTCATGGGGCCTTTTCCACCATCTTACAACAATGAATACATTCTATTGGCAGTGGATTATGTATCCAAATGGGTGGAGGCTGCAGCAACTAGAGCCAATGATGGTAAAACTGTGCTTAATTTTCTGCATAAACATATTTTTACTAGATTTGGCACTCCCCGAGCTCTGATTAGCGATGAAGGGAAACACTTTATGAATAAGCAATTGGATGCACTGCTGGCTCGTTATGGAGTTTATCACCGAAAAGCTTTGCCTTATCATCCTCAATCAAATGGGCAAGCTGAAGTTTCGAACAGAGAAATCAAGAGCATCCTTGAGAAGACCGTTGACAGTTCGAGGAAAAATTGGTCGAAAAAGTTAGATGATGCGATTTGGGCATACAAAACTGCATTCAAAACACCAATAGGCATGTCTCCTTATAGGTTGGTGTTTGGTAAAGCGTGTCATCTACCAGTCGAATTGGAGCATAGGGCATTTTGGGCTATGAAAAAGTTAAATTATGATTGGAGTGCCGCTAGTGAAAGAAGACTGTTGCAACTGAATGAACTTGACAAGTTCAGAAATGAGGCTTATGAGAATGCCAAGATTTATAAAGAAAGAACAAAGGCTTGGCATGACAAGAACTTAATCAGAAAAGAGTTCCAACCAGGGCAGCAGGTACTTCTTTTCAATTCAAGACTGCGGTTGTTTCCTGGCAAACTGAAGTCAAGATGGTCAGGGCCATTCACTGTAGTTCAAGTTTTTCCTTATGTTTCTGTAGAAGTTCGGGGCAATTCAGGTGATTCCTTTAAAGTCAATGGTCAGAGATTGAAGCCCTACTTGGGTGGTAGTTTTGATCAAGCGAAGTCTATCCTTCTTCTGAAGCCTCTCTGAAGAGGGGTTCAGCGTCCGGCTAAATGACGTTAACGACAGCGCTTGTAGGAGGCACCCTATATTTTTACTTGTTATTTTTTTTACTTTTGTATTTGTAAACAATGGATATTTGGTTTATTTTTAGACTTTTAGAATTGTGAAAAACGTGAAAAATGAAAAAAACTATAAAAAAAATCAAAAAAATAAAAATTCCTTAAGGGCCGCGGCATAGCCATATGATGCCGCGGCATTGGGGGTTCCAGAGGCTCACGAATTTGGCAGTAAAGGGACGGGCCGCGGCATAGATGAGGAGGGCCGCGGCATTAAACCCAAGATTTCCCAGAATAATGAGGCGGGCCGCGGCATATGGATGAGAGAGCCGCGGCATTACATCCTGGCGATTCTATGCGGGCCGCGGCATAGTCAAGGTAATGCCGTGACCCTAGTCCGAAAATTGGGATAAAAAGCCCTAAATCAGCCATTGTCTCATTCATTCACTCTCACAATATACATCACACTCCAAACATCTTTCTCTCTAATTTTTTTTTGAGACTTCCATCAGTCAAGAAGACCACAAGAAGGATTTTTGTGCCATTCAAGTAAGTGTATCTTCTCTAGTCTAATGCTTTTGATTGGAGATTAGATTGAATTGTGGTGTTGTGGATTGTTCTTTGTTGTTCTTGTGAGAAGATTAAGGGTTTTGCCAACTATTGATTGTGGGAATTACTGTTTGAGGCTATTGATTGTGGGAATTATTGTTTGAGGCTATTGATTGTGGGAATTAGTGTTTGGGGTTGTTGATTGTGGTAATTAGTAAGTTTGGGGGGAGTGACACCAAAAAGGAAATTATACTCAAGTTCTTGAGAGCATATTTGGGGGTTTAGTTGGTTCTTTTTGATAGATATTATGGGCCCTAAGCGAAATCCCCTTAGAGGCACCTCCTCCAAGAAAGCATCCTCATCACGCACTCAACCACCACCAACACCACCTGCCCCAGCTGAGTATGACACTAATATATTTGTTAATAAGGACGCTGCCGAGTTGTTTAAAAAGATTTATAAAAGATCGGTGGTAAGGGAAAGGGGGTTTGACTTTAATGAGGTCCCTGTTGTACAACACCCTAGTTATGAACTTATCAAAGCTGAAATAGTGCGACGTAGATGGAATTTGTTTTGTGACTCGACCCATGTGGATTCAGCCAACTGCTCTATTATATATGAATTTTTCGCCAACTTCTCATATCAAGATGCAGAGCAGAATAATTTTGTCAGGGGAAAATTGGTGCCTACAACAGCCTATGCATTCAACCAATTACTGGGTCTTCCCTCTTTTTCTGCACAAGAGGATGAACACTGGCAGTTGGATCATTTCGAGGAGCCAGACTATGATGCGGTGGCTGTGGTCTTGAGTATGGAAGGGGCACGTTTCAGTTATCATAATGGGAGGCCCAAAGAGTTGTTCAGGTGGCAGCTAAACCCAGTTGCGAAGGCGTGGTTTTATTTTGTGAGTGCACGTTTACTGCCGACGTCTCATCTGTCTTCTGTTGATCGAGAGCGTTGTTTGTTAGTGTATGCTATCATGACCCAAAAGAAGGTCGATGTGGGCCGCATTATTCGATATAGCATACGCAATATCAGTAGATTCAACACTACCGCTGGTGTCGCCCATGGTACCTTCCTTTCGACTTTATGCAGCACTTATGAGGTACCAACCTTTTCCAACGATCTAGTCCGGAAGCCAATGGGGGCAATCAATCAGACCTTGTTTACGACCTTCCCTCCAGCCTCTCTTACGCAGCCTCCCTCTACTCAGCCAAATAAGCGCAGCCGGGCGGATGAAACAGGGGACCCTGATCAAGCTGAGGAGGAGGAAGTAGAAGAAGCGGGTCCCAGCAACCCACCTGAAAATTTGGCAATTGGAGGACCGATTGATGAGCACACGCAGCATACGCATGCTCGATTGGATTACATTATTCAACAAAATCAGTATTTAATCCAATCGCAGCAGGCGCAAAATCAGCACTATAATGACTTTATGGTGCAACAAAATGAATATGGGCGGGCTCACATTGAGGAGTTGAATACTTTGGTCACGAGGTGGACTATGAGTTCAGCTGATGAGAATTATTTCACTCCACCGCCACAGTACACTCCATATCAGTGGCCACCTCCACCACCTCCTCCGCCATACTGATGTGGCGTCAGGTAAGTTCTCTTCCCTTGTTCTTTTCTTTATCACATTGGGGACAATGTGCATCTTAAGTTTGGGGGGGAGCTTATTTTGTTTTATTTTTTGTTTTCTGCGTTGTTTAGTTTAGTTTTCTGTAGTGTAAAGGTTAAACCATCATTCTTGTCTGTAGTTGCTTTGTCTTTGCTCGTGAAAAGGAAATTTAATTCAACTGTGTGCTTGGTTCAATTGTTTTAGAGTTGAATTTAAAAAGTTTTGTGGGAAATTTTTAATATGTTTTGAAAAGACAACGTTTTGGATTGTATTATATGTGTTTGACTAGGGTTGGTGGAATGACAATTTGAATCTAATAGAACTTGCATTATTTGGCTTTTGAGGCGAAATTCTTGATGACATGTGTTTAGAAAAGTGATTTAGGCAATTTTTTTTTGGATCGATTGTGCCTTTCAAGCCGACCTTGAGTTAATTATCCTTAGTTACCCTTTTTGAGCCTTGAACTTGGTTTTTGTTCTTGATCATACTACTTGAGCCTAAATTTCTTAACTTCTTTATTTTTGTTGTCCTTTCTTTTTGTTATCATAAGCATATAATCTGTGGGAAAGAAGAAGGAAAAATAGTAAGAAGTTGGTATGATTGGAATATAGTATGATTGTACAAAAAGAAGAGAGAGAGAGAGAAGTCTTTGAAAAAAAAAATAATAATATCACTTTGTCACACTCCTTGATCATATATATATATATATATATATAGAAAATGATAAGTTTGGGGGAGTGTGATTTGAAAGAAAAAAAAAGGTGATAAGTCTAGAAAAAGAAAAGAAGAAAATAATGAAAAGTGTTGTCATCTCTCTCTCTAATTGTATAAAAAGGTGATTTTTGGTGTGGTAAAGAGAAATTTGGTGGGTTTCAAGGTTTTTTTTATGCTTATGGTAACGACTGAGCCTAAATGAGAATTTCATCTACCCTTACCTAAGCCTAACACTATAACCTGTGAAAGTCCTTTTGATTTCAAAACATGTGTTGTTGACATTAGTGGAGAAGGTCAAGTAATGCAAGCATATTGCAGATGTTGGTTTGTGGAATTGTCTGGAATGAGTTGAGCATATATGATAGAATCCAAATGTTGTACTCATTTTCATGATATATTATTGATTTCCCTAATTGAACTGTATAAGTTGGACTTTAAGGAAATTGAGCTGAAATTCTGGTTATAAATATTGCAATTGAGATTTCATGAGTTTTGGCAAAGCAGTGTAGATGGTAATGATGGTTTAGCTTGTTCGTTTGTGTTTGTTTCTTTTTGTTAGTGTAACTTGGTCTTTACTCGAGGGCGAGTAAAGGTTAAGTTTGGGGGAGTTTGTTGAGTCTAGTTTTTATTATGTTTTGGTGATGTTTTTAGTAGTCTTTTATTTTGTTTTTCCTTGTTTTAGCGCGGGTTTATGCTTTGTTTGGTTGTTTTCTCTTGATCCTCTGGTGCAATAGCGATCTGATGATATCCAGAATACCCATCTAAGAAACAATAGTAGCTATGGCCTGCCAATCTGTCAAGCATCTGATCAAGAAAAGGCAAAGGAAAATGATCCTACCTTGTTGCCTTATTGAGCTTGCGGTAGTCTATACAAATCCGCCACCCCGTTACAGTCCTTGTTGGAATGAGTTCATTGTTCTCATTTTTCACCACAGTCATTCCACCCTTCTTAGGTACCACTTGTACAGGGCTCACCCATGCACTATCCGAAATTGGGTAGATCACCCCAACATCCAACCATTTAAGAATCTGGTCCAATACTACATCCTTCATGGCTGGATTGAGTCTTCTCTGGGCCTCTATGGATGGCTTGCTATTCTCCTCCAATAAAATTTTATGCATCACTGTCGCTGGGCTAATTCCTCTAATATCTGCCAATGTCCACCCAATGGCCAATTTATGCTCCCTTAGAACCCTCAACAATTTCTCCAATTCTACCTTTGACAGGTCAGCTGACACAATGACCGGTAAAGTTTCATTCTCTCCCAAATAAGCATATTGCAAGTGATCTGGGAGGACCTTTAATTCCAACGGTGGTGGCTGCTGAATGGAGGTTAGCGGTTTATCAATCGCATCCGCTAATTCTTGAAACTTCTTCCAATATGGTTGGAAGGAGTTTATCCAGTTTACACATTCTCTGATCTCAGCATCATCATCATCATCGCCCTCATCACCCAATAATACTGCCTCTAAGGCATCACTGCTCATCCTTCTCTTGGAGATTGCCTTTTCTATCACATCCACACTAAAGCAACTGTCACTAGCCACCGGATACTTCATAGACTTGAAGACATTAAAGACCACCTCATCTCCTTGAACTCTAAGCTTAAGCTCTCCTTTTTGAACATCAATAAGAGCTTGGCCTGTGGCTAGAAATTGCCTCCCAAGAATAATGGGGACATCTGTGTCCTCCTCCATGTCCAGAACAATAAAGTCAGCGGGAAATATAAACTTATCCACCTTCACAAGAACATCCTCAATAATACCTCGTGGATATGTTAACGATCGATCTGCGAGCTGTAAAGTGACAGTTGTTGGTTTTGCCTCCCCCAAACCAAGTCTTTTAAACACAGATAAGGGCATCAGATTGATACTTGCCCCCAGATCACGTAAGGCGTGCTTGCATTCAAATTTTCCAATGGTGCAAGGTATGGTGAAACTCCCCGGATCTCTCAACTTTTGGGGTAACTTCCTTTGTAAAATAGCGCTGCACTCTTCAGTGAGTGCTACAGTCTCATAGTCCTCCATTCTCCTTTTCTTTGACAGAATCTCCTTCATGAACTTAACATAACTGGGCATCTACTCCAAGGCCTCCGCAAAAGGAATGTTTATGTGCAGCTTTTTAAACACCTCAAGAAACTTAGAAAACTGTTTATCAAGGGTAGTCTTTCTAAGCCTCTGAGGGTATGGAACTCTAACTGGCTGCTCAATGACAACTGGGGGACTCTGTTCTGACTTCTGATGGTCTTCAGTAACCCTTTTTGAATCAGACTGTGCACCCATCTCTTTTTTCTGAACCACTGCCTGTGGAGGTCTAGGCTGCTCTGTTTGCTTCCCACTCCTCAGAGTAATTGCCTGAACTTGCTCCTTGGGGTTGACTTCAGTATTACTAGGCAAGTTTCCCTGGGGTCTGTTATTGAGCATATTGGCCAACTGCCCAACCTGTGTCTCAAGGTTTCGAATGGAGGATCTTGTCTCAGTCATAAATTGAGTCTGAGTGTTAGTAAGAGTCAACAGGGCAGCTTGCAGTTCATTAGGTCTCTCAGGTTGAGGCATTGATTGTTGAGGCCTAGGCTGCATTGATGACGAAGCTTGATTCATAGGTGGCTGAGGCATGTTATTCTGAAATTGGCCCTGAAACTGAGGTTGTTGGCCTTGATTATTCTTCCACGAAAAATTGGGATGATTTCGCCACCCAGGATTGTAGTTGTTGGAGAATGGGTTATTGAGTGGCCTCTGAAAATTTCCCACCGCTTGAACTTGGGCATGATCCATTGGGGTGTTATTATTACAGATAGGGCACTGATCGAAAGAATGAGCACCACCACACATTTCACACCTCACTGCCATCTGAACCGCATTAGCAGACACACTACTCTGTTGCAACTGCTTGGTCAAAGAGGTTACTTGCGCTGTTAAAGCAGTGATTGCATCTAGCTCATGCACCCCAGCTACCTTTCTGACTCCTGATGATCTTTCCTCAGACCACTGATGGTTGTTTGTAGCCATGTCCTCTAGCAGTTCATATGCACCAGTTGCGCTCTTGCTCATAAAAGTGCCACCCGCTGCAGCATCAATAATGGTTCTGGTTGTCGGACATAAACCATTGTAGAAATTCTGTACTAGCATCCACTGTTCAATGCCATGATGAGGACATCTTCTCAGGAGTTCCTTAAACCATTCCCACGCCTCATACAATGACTCTCCGTCATTCTGGCAAAAGTTATTTATCTCTCCCCTCAATTTAGCAGCTTTGGACGGAGGGAAGAATTTGGACAAAAATTTCTGAGCTAGATCTTGCCAGGTGACGATAGAGTTTGGCTGCAGAGAGTTCAACCAAATTTTTGCTCTGTCCCTTAGAGAAAATGGGAACAGCCTGAGCTTGATTGCGTCATCGCTCACCCCATTATATCTGAAGGTCCCACATAACTCCAGAAAATTGGACAAATGGGTGTGAGGATCTTCAGAGGGTAACCCATTGAATTGCACAGAAGATTGCACCATTTGTAGAATAGCGGGCTTTATTTCAAAGTTGTTGGCCTCTACAGTTGGTGGGCATATACTATTTTGTACTCCCGTCAGAGTGGGTAGCACATAATCTCGCAGGCTCCTCTCAGCATTGGGTTGAGCCTGAACCCCTCGTACAACTCCAGGAGTTTGAACATTCCTGCCATCCCCTTCATTCTGTGCCATCTTTACAGATTTATGGGCCTCTCTCTTCTTCTTTCTGATTTGATTGCAAGACTTCTCAATCTCAAGATTCAGAGGAACAAGTGTGTCCTTTCCTTTTCTGCCACGCATATACCAAAATTCACCTGAGATAGACAAATTAAGCAACTAAACAGATTAGAAACGAGAGAAATCAAAATCAAATTAGAATAAAAATTAATTAGACTGATATTGATAATTTTCAGTCCCCGGCAACGGCGCCAAAAACTTGTTGCGATAATTTTGCTAAGCAAGTGCACACAGTCGCAAACTCGTATTAAAATGGTAAAACCAAGTATCGTCCTCAAGGACTGAGTTATCAATTACCAGTTAATTAATTTCTTGTTCTATTTGATGAATTAAAATTCTTGATTTTTGTAAAATACAGCAAAAGAACCAATAAAGTGCAGAAATAATAATCAACAATTAACTAGAATAATACTAATAGTAAAACTTTTAATTTAATTACTGAGAAACAATTAGGATATTCAATCTCATCAACTATCCTTCCTATTATTCCCTAATGCAAAGTATGAATTCTTCTTATTTTTTTACCTAATTCAATTAACAAGTTGAAACAGTGGCCTATAATCATACTATGAATTATAAACTCAACCTAGGTGACAATTTCCTATATTTCTATGGTAAATTGAACCACAAAGGTAGCATTAAATTCCACAACTTAATAACAGTTACACAATTAATTCAGATACTTTCGTTCTAAATTAGAATTATGTCCAATATAACCACAGCATAATTAAATCTCACTTCTCAGATTTTGACTTAAAAACATATATATATGACTAAAGATGGCCAATCAATAATCACTCTATAAGAACAGATTATAAGGAATTGAAGAAGAGGAAATTAAAATTGCATTAGGTCATAACAGAAATTCAAGAGATTCAATTGAACATCCTAAACAGAAAATTAGTTCATAGTCATAGTGCTAATCACAACAGAAATTAAAGATAACATCAAGAAGAAAAACATGTAAAAATACTCTAAGCTTGAGCCTTCAAAACCAGAACTCCTCCCTTCGTCCGTACCTCCATTTCTTCTCCTTTTCGCAATCTTAAAACCTAAGATTTCAAAAATTAAAGAAGCGGGCCACGGCTCTACATGCACTATGCCGCGGCCCGTATAAAAATTTCTGGGCAGGAGGTCCTTTTCATGCCGCGGCTCTCTGAAGCCATGCCGCGGCCCGCATCGACGAATTCTAGGCAGAGTACCCATCTATGCCGCGGCTCTATCTAGCCATGCCGCGGCCCGAAGACTTCCTGAAAAACAATGCTTTTGTTTCCCACCTAGCCGCGGCTCCCTTTTGCTCATGCCGTGGCTCTTAAGGGAAATCTCATTTTTTCAAGTTTTCATCCCAAAATTTCACCAACACTTCCAAATTGTGTTGAGAACCATTCTTGATCAAAATATGATGGAAAACTCGGTTATTTCTTCCCTTTCTTTGGCATTTTCTTCCACATGCTCAATTCTTCCTGATATTCACAAAAACAACCAAACAAAGCATAAACCCGCGCTAAAACAAGGAAAAACAAAATAAAAGACTACTAAAAACATCACCAAAACATAATAAAAACTAGACTCAACAACTGCCATGAGCTGAAAGCTTGTCATTTCCACACATAGGAGTAGGTAAGCCATTTGCAAACTCCATCTTGGCCTTACATAGAATATCAATGATGTATTTTTGTTGAGAAAGATACAAACCAGTAGTAGATTGAGTAAGCTGAATCCCAAGAAAACAGTGAGCTTTGCCAAGATCCTTCAAATAGAAAGAAGTATGCAATTGAGTAATAAGCTCAGCAATCACCCCATCAGAACTTCCTGTGATAAGAATGTCATCAACATATACAAGAATAAAAGTAGTGTGAGCTGGTGTGATGTGAATAAAAAAGGATTGAGCTGGTTTTGCACCCTGAAAACCAAACCGAAACAAATTATCTATCAACCTTTCGAGCCACGCCCGAGGGGCTTGTTTCGAGCCATAGATTTCCTTATGGAGCTTGCAAACCTTGTTCTTGAATTCAAAGACAACAAAACCGGGTGGTTGGTTCATGTAAACTTCCTCTTGGAGAACACAATTGAGGAAAGCATTGTTGACATCCAATTGCCTAAGCTGCCAACCTTTTGTCAATGCAACATTAAGAATGACTTGTATGGTTGTGGGCTTAACCACAGGGCTAAATGTCTCTGTAAAATCGAATCCATATTGCTGACTAAACCCTATAGCAACAAGGCGAGCTTTATGTCTAAGAATAGACCCATCTGGATTTTCCTTGACCTTAAACAACCAGCGGCAGCCAATAGCTTTTCGATTAGGAGGAAAATCCACAAGGCTCCATGTACCATATTTTATGATAGTCGAATACTCCTCTGACATAGCTAACTTCCATGGAGGATCCTGCAAAGCATCATTAACAGTTAATGGTTCTTTGGAAGCAATAAACACCTTTGGTTTGTATTCCCCTACCTTGGACCGAGTTACCATCTTATGAGAATTGATAGGACCTGTTGAAGATGATATTGTTAATAAAGTTTGATCAATCTCAGTGAATATAGAATGGTTGTTTTGAGGGTGAGGATGAGAGGAGGGAGGAAGAGATAGAGAGGTGGGAGAGAGAGGCGAATGCAGGGGAGAAGAAGAAGATGCTTGATGTGGAGTAGATGACTAAGTTGGTGATGAAGGTGGAGGGTGATGAGAATGAGACAAATTTTCAGATGATGAATGAGAGATTGTGGTTGGAACAGTAGAAGGATTAGAAACTTTGACAATAGGAATAGAAAAGGATGGTGATTTAGTTACATTACTAGCGGGAGAGTGAGTGAAGAGAGTACTGACCTTAGCATAAGGAAAGGAATGTTCATTAAAAATAACATCTCTAAAGATGTATATTCGACCAGTAGGAGATAAGCATTTATATCCCTTATGGTTGAGACTATAACCAAGGAAAGTGCATTGGACTGATCGAAATTCTAGCTTATTGGAGTTATATGGCCGAGTGTTTGGAAAGAAAGAGCAGCCAAACACTTTGAGTAGAGAGTAATCAGGAACTTTATGAAATAGAACCTGAAATGGGGAAGAATTAGAAAAAACCACAGTACACAAACGATTAATAGTGAATGCGGAAGTGTAGACAGCTTCATCCCAAAATTTAAATGGCATTGATGCATTAGCAAGAAGAGTGAGAGGGGTTTCAACAAGGTGACGATGTTTCCTTTCAGCTACACCATTTTGTTGGTGAGTTGTGGGACAAGAAAGTCTATGATGAATGCCATTTTCAGTAAGATAAGCATTAAAAGCTTAGAACTCACCTCCCCCATTAGATTGAATAAATTTAATCTTGCAATTAAATTCATTTTCCACTTGAGTTTTGAAATTAATAAAGGTCTGTAAAGAATAAAATTTTGCTTTTAAGAGATATACCCAGGTGTATTTAGAATAAGCATCAATAAAATGAATGTAATACTTGTACCCACTAGATGAAACAATAGGTGCAGGACCCCAAAGATCTGAATGCACTAATTGAAGAGGAGTAGTGTATTGTGAGTCAGAATGAGGAAAATGAAACTTGTGAATCTTTCCCGTACAACAGGCATTACAAAAATCAGCATGAGTTTTATTAATAAAAGGAATATTACAATTGGAAAGAACAGTTTTAACAATTTTAGCAGCTGGATGACCAAGCCTACTATGCCATGCATGGAAATCAGAATGAGGTACAACAAGAGTAGATGAATTACAAGAAGGAACAAAAGAATTTAAAGAAGTAACAAATGATTGCTTTGCAGTAGAAGACAGAGAGGAAACAACAAAAGAGACACTAAAAGAGCTGTCGACTTTAGGAAAACGCAGATTGGAAGAAGGAAACGCATAGAGGCCATTATTGAGATGCCCTTGCATCAAAATCTCCTTGGTAACCTGATCTTTGACAAGACAGAAGTCGGGATAAGATTCAAAATAAGCATTGTTATCTCTAGAGAGTTGAGAGGCAGAGATGAGATTTTTGGTTATATTTGGAACATGTAGAATATGATTAAGAATAAGGAATTTTGGAGAATAATGAGATTGAAAAACTGTCTGACCAACATTGTTTACCATGAGGCCACTACCATTACCCACATGAAGTTTCTCATGTCCAGAGTAATCTTGTTTCCGCATCAAGTTAGAATCATCACTAGTACAGTGATTTGTAGCACCAGAATCTGGATACCAAGTCGAATCATTGACCATTTCAGAAGTGGCAACCATTGCAGCCATGTTTGCTTAAGTCTTGTCCACTGGAGTAGCACCATATCCAGAAAAATTAGGATTAAAACGATTGTAACACTTGGAAGAAAAATGACCTGGTCTTGAACATAATTGACAAATAGGCCAACCAACACTAGGAGACAAGGAATAACCACGAGAAGAGCCTTGAGATGTAGCAGGACCACTTGAGACATTTGAAAACTGACCACAGCCACCAGTGGAAAAAGGATTCTAGTGAGACCGCCTAGCCATACTGGTACCATTACCACGACCATTATGAGAGAAGTTGTTGGAGTAACTTGGAGAAGAGAAATGATTGGGAAGATTTCCACATTTCTTGAACCCTTGAGAGAGGGTAAGAATGGCCATAGCAGGAGTAGAATCAAGATCTTGATAATTCTTTTCTAGGCGAGATTCTTGAGAAAGCAACAAAGATTCAATCTTAGCCACAGTGTATGGATGAGTTCGAGAGTGTTGACGCCGTTTTTCGTCAACAGATAAAAGAAGAGAGCACGTAAACAATTAAAGACAATAGCTAAAAAAAACAAACGAATCAGACACACGGTTTTTACGTGGTTCAGCAGTTAAATCTGCCTAGTCCACGAGTCTCTGTTATTAATCTCAAGATTATCTCTGAACAATTCTTTCGCATGAATTCTCCAGAGTTTTCTCTCAAGGATCAGAATTTCGGTCCTTTACAATGGTGCATGACTTCTCTATTTATAGAGAAGGATGCAGAATACTATCCCACATATTTTGGGTAGTTACTCTTTTGTGAATAAAAATAAATGGCCTTAAATGCCAATAATCAGATATACAAGGAAACGTTTCCCAAAGATCAGGAAACGCACAACTGACTAAACAATATCCCACGATTCTTGGGGATTTACATCAATAAATGAAGATTACATCCTATATCTACAATACTTGTAGATATTCAAAATGATCATAGCGTATCTCCAAGGCTTCAGCATCTAAAGTTTCATGTCATTGTGCGAGCCACTGACATTTCCCGAGCTAACATCGCTTTCGAGATAGCATATCGGGCTCGAGACCCCTGCTCCGAAGTTGTTCCTGAAGATGAGGGGCTCTCAGAGCTATCTTTCGAGATCGAGTTCATTTCAAGGTCAGTACATTCGAGGTCTGTATCATACTTTGCAGGCTCCGATTTACAATCGTAGAGCATACCCTAACCCTCACGAGACCATTTAATGCGAACTCAGCTTTCGAGGTCATATTTGCTATGGCTCGAAATCTGGGTATAACATTTTGCCCCCTCAAAAGTATTTGTTCGAATCCTAAGAGAAGGAAACTTTTGAACTACTTTTTTCGGGAACCATACCGTCACACTCTTAAAACGGACACGTGCCAGATGGGTATTGCTCACTTTAGGTACTTGAGTACCTTGGGAACATGCCCACGATCGTTCGTCTGACAGCTTTTCGGCGCCATCTTATCATCGAATCCCCTCCATTCGACCTGTTGAGGATTTTAATCAACGCTCCTGATTAATTCAGTTTTCCCACCTATTTATACAAGACCCCCTCTTCGTCTTCTTCACATTTGCTCATCACAGACCAGAAAAAAGAAAAACACTCCCTAAACCTCTTACCACAGTTTATGCTCATTGCATGTTTTCTAGGCCGAAGAAACAAAAGAATCCTGGTTTGTACGAGTCAGTGAGTTCTTTCCTGCAACCTCTTCTCCACTCGACGATTTCGCTGCACTCCCCATCACTGTGTAAGTACGCCATTTTTGTTGTTCTTTTTATACTGTGTTTGCTGTGTATGTTAGTATGTGTTCTTAGCATGATGCGATAGGAGGGTTTGAACCGATAGGTTTTTAGGCTTTCTGGATTTTCACTCTGGAAGTTCGTCTCTGGTTTATATCCAGTTTCGACGTTTGAATGTGATTTCAACTTTCTGGGTTTTGATTCAACTTTCTGGGTTTTGAAATTTTTAGGCTATGTTTCTTGTACACCAAGTTTTC
Source organism: Humulus lupulus (assembly GCF_963169125.1). Taxonomy (NCBI): domain Eukaryota; kingdom Viridiplantae; phylum Streptophyta; class Magnoliopsida; order Rosales; family Cannabaceae; genus Humulus; species Humulus lupulus. The sequence continues at coordinate 131,679,261 of NC_084799.1, forward strand.
GAGTAAAAACCCTTACTCTTGACAATTACACGAAACCCGAAAAAGCCCTTTCCTGGCTAACCGCCACCTTTCTTTCCCTTGAACTTCGGGATTTTCAAAAAATCATCCACGTTCTTTTTCTTCCCTGTGGAATACGCACTCTGACTCTTTAGTGAGGGTCTTAATATTTAGTTTCTTGCCCTTAGTTATCCGAGCTCATCTTATCGAGTTCGTGATCCTTGCATGCATGGCCCTCACCATTTTTTCTTTCTCGTTAGATGTCACAGAATCTGGAAAGACGGTGGGGGTCATTACGAGCAATCCCTTACGAGCCCAAATCTCCGAGCCCGGAATCGGTCTTTGTTCGGAACCAGCGTCAGATTAAAGAGTACGAGATCGCACGCGAGCAAGAAGACATTCGAGCCCACTATCGCCACCAGATTGACGAGGTCATCGAAAAGAAGAGAAGGGTCCTTCGGGAAGCCATCTATCCGGAGGCGAACCCCGGACCTAGGCCAGTTCCCCTTGACCCCGCGTTAAAAGTCACGGTAGCATACCACCCGGGGGAACTTCAGTTTTCCTTAATGGCGGAGCCTTCGTCTTCGCAGCCTAGGAGGGAGATGTTTGAAGCCGAGTTCTACCAGAGCTCGGTTACCACCTCCGACCAGATAACTGACATCCTGGCCCTTCATGGCCTTAGCTCGTTGGACACACTGAACTGTCGAGCTCCGACAAGGCATGAACGGAGCTGCTTCGCTCCTGGGGGCCGTGATTCCAGTGTGAAGTACGCGGCCTGGAGCCAGGAACACCTAAAGGCAGGAGCTTTGCTGCCCCTAAAGTCCTTTTTCAGAGATTTCACCGATTTCATTGGGTTGGCTCCATTCCAACTCAACACCAACTCATACAGGGTGCTGTCTGCCCTGAGGTCCTTATTCCACGAGCTGGGGTGGATAGGACCTTCACCCCAAGAGATTTTATATCTCTTTTGTTTGAAGAGTAATCCCTCCCGAGCTCGGGGAGGAGATGTTTTCTACTATCTTTCGAGCTATCCCAAAGAGACAAAAATCTTTGAAGACCTTCCGAACCATCCCCCTGACTTCAAAAGGGCTTTTTTCTGGACAGACGGCCTGTTCCCGTCTCGACATCGTTCGTTTAGGCGAATTCGTAAGTATTCTCGTTACTTTCTATTTTTGAGCTCGAATCTTTAGCCCTTGTATCCATGTTTAGTTGAAGTGTATCTCGCCTTTCAGCTAACTTTCAGCGTCCCACCCCCGACGAGACAATGAAGGAGCACAGAGGGAGCCTGCTCCGACTCCCTTATGGCAGGAGGTCTCTCTCATTTCTGCTACATGAGGACAAGCTTCGAGCTTGTGGCTTGTTGGGACAGGGCCAGTCAACCTCTGACTGGTCCAGTAAAAAATACGAACGCTGGGAGGAAGTGCCTCTGCCCACAGGCATCCTTCCCCCGAGGAGGGATAGGAAAGCATCTCTCCCAATTCGCTCGAGAAGTCCGCGGTCGGGGAACGAGGCCAATGATGAAGCCTCGAGCTCGGACTCCGGTGGAGGTAAAACCCTTCCTACTTCGCGAATGTGGTCCCCCACTTTATTAAAACACAGGCCCAATAGACTAGTCTCGTGCCCACAGGATAGATACCACTTCTACATATGGAGTTGGGTAGATGACTGTGTCCATAGGTTTGATAGTGGGCTCGGGAAATACGACACTATGTATACCACGGATGAGATGTGGAATGGGATAGCTGTGCAGTATGGGACCAATGATTATAGGGACCTTTCGAGGTTATCATCAACTTATAGGGAAGGCCCTCCCCCCGCCTCTTCTGAAGACGGGGGAATTTCATGGTCCCCAAGCTCAAGCTCGGGGGAAAGTTCCAGTTAGGTTTTTTCTTCAACTGGTTTACATCTTTTCCCAAAGTTATTATCATTGTTTAACTCACTGTCATTATGCAGGTGCCATGAATCCCGACCTCGACGCCATGCTCTTTAGTGATGGGGGAGTTGGCGCCCAGAAAAACAAACGCCCGAGGATACCAAAGAGGCCCGACCGACAGTCCAAGGTACCTAAACGTCACGAGACGACTCCCACGGCCCAGATCACTGCGGACACCTCCAAGGAGCCGACTGCCAGGTCGATGGGTCAGGCTCAACTGCATCCATCTCTCAGCTTCCCACCGAGACCCGGTTAATAGTTGCTCGGCCTCCGAAGAAACCTTCTACCTCAACGGTTCAGCTTCCAACGGCCCGAAATCATACTGAGGAATATGTACTTGATGGCACCGCTGGGGCAGAAGGGGCGCTTCTCAGCTCGGACGTCCTTTCTCGGGTAGGTCAGAGCTTTTCTGGCTTTAGTGCCGACCACTGGGACCTCGTGCGCAAGGCCTCGGACTGCAACACTCTTTATGAGAAGAGTATCGAACTCTCCGCCGCGGTAGCCTTCTCAAACACTCTTTATGTCTTAGAGTATTTATGTCTCTGATTATATTTCTGATTCATTCTTTGTGTTTCAGGCCCTTGTTGTTTCAGCGCAACTCAACTACAAGCTGACCAACGAGGTGCAGACGAGCTTAAATCTGGCTCAAAAGTCGAAGGATCTCGAGCTGAAGATGATTGACGAGCTCAAAGACTCGAAGTCTGAAATTGAAAGATTGAAGACCCGTCTCGAGGAGCTTGAAAAGTCAAACGCTGAGCTCGAAAAGGCCAAAGCCAAGCTCGAAGAGGAGAAGTCTGCCACCTTCGATTTCATGGAGAGCGAGAAGACCCGCCTCCTGGATGAGGCTAAGGAGCAGAGGGAGAAAGCGGTCGACCAGGCCATGTACAAACTTTGGGCCGACAATGCCGATCTTGACACCAGCTTCCTGGGTCCTCTCGAAGCCACATATGTTGAGCGGTGGAATGCCCGTCTTTTGGAAAGTACAGCTGCTCGAGAGGCGACCCAGCAGGATAGTCATGCTATTCGTCCTGGAGGGTCTGGTGATATTGATGCTGAGAAGGCCAAGGATACTCTTCTTCCTTAAATCCGATCTCGGAGAGATCAGCTATCGGGGCTGCGTCCCCTCATTCTTGTAACTATTTAAATTTGTGCCCACAGGGCTGACACAATTTCTTTATATGCTTTACATTTCTTGGCTCGAAATATTTTACATTTTTCTTGCATTGATGAGTTATGTTTATTTAATTCATACAAACATAGTTTAGATTTAGGCTCGAAATTCGATGCATTCATGCATAGTTTATTCGAATTATCCGTTTCCAACCTCGTTATTTTTCAAGGTCGTACATTACTTTAACCATGAACTAAAAAGTACTTATATGGCATGTAATATGAATGATTTGGTTAATCTTTTAGTCACTTTTCCTCATCCTTAGTATCTTAGCTCCGAGGTTATGAGTTCGAAACTATTTTAAGATGTTCCAGCCTCGATCTCGACATATTTCGTGATGGGTTTAGGCTCCCATTTATCATTGATCGATAATTTGGCTGGTTTGTTCCAAACCTGTTATGCTTGCACATCTGGTTAACTCCAAAAGTTTTTGGTTTTTGGTAGTTCGGTAATGTCTGAACTATCTAAGCCCGTGTACTTGGTTATTTCCAAATACTTAATGTTTTTGATAACTCGGTTAAGTCCGAAATATCTAAGCTCGCTCGGTTAAGTCCGAACTATCTAAGCTCGCGTATTTGGTTATATCCAAATACTTTTTTGTTTTTGATAACTCGGTTAAGTCCGAACTATCTAAGCTCGCGCATTTGGTTATATCCAAATAATTTTTTGTTTTTTTTTTTTTTAAGCTGGAGGTATGTATACCAATGATGCCCCCTTAATATCCTATGAGTGTGACCATAGGTTATTAAATTAAGAGAGATTGCAAAAATAAAAATAAATTACATGTGAAACAAAGTAGACCCTTTATTTGAAATTCAAAAACAAACTAAGTACAGAAAATCATGGTTACGGGCGACATTTCCTTCACTATTGATAATATGGTCTAAGGTGTTCGCCATTCCATGCTCGTGGTATGAGGCTCCCATCTAATCTCGCAAGTTTGTATACGCCAGGGCGGATGACTGATTCTATCTGGTATGGTCCTTCCCAGTTTGGCCCGAGTACTCCTGCTGCTGAATCTCGGGTTGCTAAGAATACGCGTCTCAATACCAGATCTCCTACTCCGAACTTTCGACTTCGAACCCTTTTATTGAAATATCTTGTTGTTCGTTGCTGGTAATCAGCATTTCTCAGCTGAGCCTCCTCCCTTTTTTCTTCAATCAAGTCTAGGGTTTCTTTGAGCTGAGTATGATTGGAACTTTGGTCGTAAATCTGAGTTCGAATCGTTGGAATTTCGATCTCAATGGGCAACATTGCCTCGCAGCCGTATGCCAGTTGATGTCCGAGCTGTAGGCAAAGGACTTGGGGTAATTCCTCAGGCCATCGTCCCTTCGCTTCTTCCAACTTTTTCTTCAAGGAACTCTTGAGAGTTTTGTTAACGGCTTCGACCTGACCGTTCGCCTGAGGGTGAGCCACTGACGAAAAGCTCTTGATTATACCGTTCTTGTTACAAAAGTTGGTAAATAAGTCGTAGTCAAACTGGGTTCCGTTGTCAGGCACAATCTTTCTTGGCACTCCATATCGGCATATGATGTTCTTTACCACGAAATCTAGGATCTTCTTTGAAGTTATGGTCGCTAGTGGTTCAGCCTCTGTCCATTTTGTGAAGTAATCAACCGCGACCACAGCATACTTTACTCCTCCTTTGCCAGTTGGGAGTGAGCCTATGAGGTCGATACCCCATACCGCGAAAGGCCATGGGGACGTCAACATGGTTAGTTCGGAAGGTGGAGCTCGGGGTATCGTGGCGAACCTCTGGCACTTGTCGCATTTTTTCACGAACTCGAAAGAATCCGTTTTAATGGTTGGCCAGAAATATCCTTGGCGTATAATTTTCTTGGATAGGCTATGCCCCCCGGTATGATCTCCGCAAAACCCTTCATGAACTTCTCTAATAATCTTCTTTGCCTCGGGGGGAGTCACGCATCTGAGCAATGGCATGGAATACCCTCTTCTGTATAGCCTTCCATCCAGGATGGTGTAACGAGGAAGTTGATACATTAGTTTCCGAGCCTGACTTCGATCTTTTGGAAGAATTCCATTTTCGAGGTATTCAACGATCGGGCTCATCCAGGTCGGTTCTGTCTCGATCATGCACACATCTTCCTTGTCTGACTCAGTAATGCTGGGTGCTGACAAATGTTCTATGGGTACAACATTCAGCTCCTCATTTTCAGTGGAAGTGGCGAGCCGAGCTAAGGCATCTGCATTTGAGTTTTGTTCTCGGGGAACCTGTTCGATTGCATAAAACTCAAAAAACTCCAATGCGTACTTTGCCTTCTCCAGATAAGCTGCCATTTTTGTGCCACGAGCCTGGTACTCTCCCAAGATCTGATTAACTACGAGCTGAGAGTCGCTGTAACAATGTATAGCTTTGGCCTTGAGTTCCTTTGCTATTCGTAGTCCCGCCAGTAAAGCCTCGTACTCAGCTTCATTATTAGATGCTTTAAAGCCGAACCTTAATGCAGAGTGAAATTTTCTCCTTGCAGGAGTGATCAAAATAACTCCTGCCCCCGCTCCATTTTCATTTGACAACCCGTCGACGTAAAGTTTCCACAGCTCGTGGGCCGTGGTTATTACCTCGTCATCAGCGATGCCGATGCACTCCACTATGAAATCCGCCAACGCTTGTGCCTTGATGGTCGTCCTCGGATGGTAGGTGATCTCGAATTGTCCGAGTTCAACAGCCCACTTTAGGAGTCGACCAGACGCCTCTGGTTTAGACAAGACTTGCCTTAGTGGTTGATCTGTTAATACGTGGATAGGATGTGCCTGAAAGTAAGGGCGGAGCTTTCGAGATGAGTGGATCAGACTGAGGGCGAGCTTCTCCATCAGTGGATACCTTGACTCTGCCCCCAGTAATCTTTTACTGATATAGTAGACGGGTTTCTGTATTCTCTCTTCCTCTCGGACGAGCACCGCGCTTATCGCGTGTTCGGTAGTTGAGAGGTACAGGAACAGTACTTCTCCCGTCTCAGGCTTTGATAGGATGGGCGGTTCGGCTAGGTGCTTTTTGAGCCCCTGAAAGGCTAGCTCGCACTCATCTGTCCATTCCAACTTCTTACTTCCTTTCAATAAGTTGAAGAATGGGAGACCGCGGTCTGTTGACTTCGAGATGAACCTGCTCAGAGCTGCCATCCTGCCAGTCAGGCTTTGAACATCTTTATGCTTCCGAGGCGAAGGCATATCGATGAGGGCCTTTATCTTGTCGGGATTAGCCTCGATCCCACGAGAATTGACAATGAAACCCATAAATTTTCCTGAAGACACCCCAAAAGTGCACTTCTGAGGATTCAACTTCATGTTGTACTTTCCGAGCACGCCAAAGCACTCTTCGAGGTCATCAACATGGTTCTTGTTAAGTTGAGACTTTACAAGCATGTCGTCAACATAAACTTCCATGTTGTTCCCTATTTTCTCTGAGAACATCATGTTTACGAGCCGCTGGTACGTGGCTCCGACATTCTTGAGTCCGAATGGCATGACATTGTAACAGTAGAGCCCTTTATCTGTAATGAAGCTCGTATGCTCTTGGTCGGGGGCATGCATGGGAATCTGGTTATATCCAGAATAGGCATCCATGAAAGACATTAGACCATGCCCCGCCGTGGCATCCACGAGCTGATCAATTCTCGGCAGGGGAAAACAGTCTTTCGGGCAGGCCTTGTTGAGGTCCGAGTAGTCAATGCACGTCCTCCATGTCCCATTGGGTTTCGGGACCAACACTGGATTGGCCACCCAATCAGGGTAAAAAGCGTCCCTTATAAAATTATTTGCTTTCAGCCTGTCCACCTCCTCCTTTAGTGCTTTCTTTCTGTCTTCATCCAGCTGCCTTCGCTTTTGCTGCTTCGGGGGAAAGCTTTTGTCTATATTCAATGCGTGGCTCGCTACATTAGGGCTTATTCCCACCATGTCAGAGTGGGACCACGCGAAGACATCCTGGTTTTTCTTCAGAAAGCAAATTAATTGCTATTTTGATTCGTCTTGGAGGTGTTTCCCGACCTTCACCTTTTTTGAAGGATCAGATTCATCGAGCTGAACCTCTTCGAGCTCCTCCAAAGGTTGGAGGTCAACCTTCTCTTCAATCCTTGGATCGATCTCCTCATCAATTTCTAAAACTGTCCCATCTTTATTCTGTATGACAACAAGTGCTTGCGCGCTTGTTTGTTTCTTTCCCCTTAAGGAAATGCTGTAGCACTCCCTTCCTGCCAATTGATCTCCTTTCAATGTTCCGACCCCGCTTGGAGTTGGGAACTTAAGGGCTAGATGCCTTACAGATAAAACTGCCCCCAGCCCGACTAGGGCGGGTCTCCCGAGCAATACATTGTAGGCAGATGGTAACTCTACTACCACGAACTCCATCATCTTGGTCACCGAGACTGGATAGTCTCCCAAGGTCACAGGGAGTTCAATGGACCCCATACAGGCGGTTCCTTCTCCAGAAAAGCCATACAAAGTGGTTGTGCAGGCCTTCAGGTCGCGAAGGGAGAGTCCCATTTTTTCTAGGGTTGCTTTATAAAGAATGTTAACTGAGCTCCCATTGTCTATGAGAACTCGGCGCACTCTTTTGTTGGCAAGCTGTAGGGTGATGACGAGTGGATCATGATGGGGGAACTGGACGTGGGAGGCATCCTCCTCGGTGAAGGTTATAGGCTGAGTCTCAACCCTTTGGCTTTTTGGTGCCCTTGGTTCGGGTTCATATGGAGACCCGTCCCCTGTCTTCAGCTCATTCACATATCGTTTTTGAGCATTTCTGCCCCCACCTGCGAGATGAGGACCTCCCGAGATGGTTATTACGTCCTCTCCATCTATCGGCGGAGGCCTATCCTCATCCCGAGATCGGGAGTTATTATTCTGTGCTGTCGGAAGCGCGGCTACTCTCTGGCTAGCAGTAGCCTGTCCAGTATTCTGGTTTTTGACGTACTGCCGGAAATAACCTCTCGAGATCAACCCTTCGATCTCGTCCTTCAGCTGTCGGCACTCATCAGTTGTGTGGCCGGTGTCCCTATGAAATCGACAGTATTTGCTGGAATCCCTCTTGGATTTTTGATTCCTCATAGGGTCCGGACACCTGAAGGGGACCTGGTTTTCATTAGCCAGGTATATGTTTTTCCGAGACTCGTTGAGCTCGGTGTGCACTTTATATACGGAGAAATACCTTTCTCCTTTTTTCTTCTTTCCTCCATCAACCTCGGGATTATTTCCCTCGCTCTTTTTCCTCTTGGAGGGATTCTCCGAGGTAGGCTGTGTAGCTGCTGGGTCAACCGAGGTTGAGGCGGAGTTAATGTTTATCGTTGTAGTTTCGGTCTGCGAGGTCGCCTTGAGTGTTGACCTCGCCTCCTCTACATTGACAAATCTCTGCGCCCGTCTGTTAAACTCGGTTATCGACCTCACCGGTTTCCCTTGCATGTCATCCCAAAGGGCACTCCCGGGCAAAACACTAGCTCAAATGGCCATCAAATGCCCACTGTCATCCACGTCTCGAGCTCGGGCGACCTCTAGATTAAATCTTGTCAGGTAGCTCTTTAGTGTTTCGCCCGGTTGTTGTCGGACGTTAGTCAAAGTGGATGCTTCGGGTCTGACTCCCACCATAGCCCGGAACTGCTTCTTGAAGTCTCTAGACAATTGATCCCACGAAGTTATAGAATGTCTCTTGTACTTCTCGAACCAACTATTGGCAGGCCCGACCAATGACGTCGGAAACAACATACATCTGAGCTCGTAACCCACGTTACTAGCTCTCATGATAGTGTTGAATGTACTCAGATGGCTGCATGGGTCGGTTTATCCTTCAAACGCTGGGACGTGAGGAATCCGGAACCCTTGGGGGAACTGAGTGTTAGAAATATTGGGAGCAAATGGCTCGAGCTCCTCATCAGAGTCCTCATATCGACCGTTCCCTCGTTCATTCTTCAAAAGCCTAAAGGCTTTTTCGAGCTGATCGATCCTTTCTTGTACTGGGTCCTTAGGCGGTGTTTGGAATTGACAGTCGTTAATCGCGATCCCAGGCTCGCATCTCCGTGAGGGATCTCTACGCCCGTTCAGATGATTCCTAAGATCCGGGTTTGTCTGATCTCCCTTTCCCCTGCTCTGATTCAGATGATTGTGCAGGTCGGGATGGCCCTTGTGATTTCCAGTATTTTTACGACCCCGGTCGTGTTTACTGACAGACCTAGTTTCTCCGGACTCATCACTGGTGAAACTCATCGATCGGTCATTTCGTGGTGGATCCTTTCTACGTCGCCTCGTCTCTGCAGTGCGAGATCGGGACGTCTGACTTCTCTCGGATGGCGCGCCTTTCCACCCCTGGAACGTCTCCCTGTCTCCTTGTCTCTCCCCTGTACACCCTTGATCCTGATCTCGACCAGGTTGAGCGTTCCTACGGGGAGGTGAAGGATATCTTATGGGAGACGGAGGAAACCGTATAGGTGACGGTGGTTGTCTTCCTTGCCTCGGCCTGGAGGGTCCAGAATTTGCCCGAGATGGGTCAGTTGCGTTCGGTGCACTACCAGGAACCTGAGTCCGAGCCTCGGCAGGAGCTCGGTTGTTCTCAGTTCTTGCAGGCACTTCCACAGGTGGATTAGGCGGGACCCGAGCTCGAGTACTCCTCTGAGGCCTAGAAGGAGCAGATGGCTCTGTTGGTGCTGGAGGTTGCGCTGGCCTCCTTGTGGTAGCATTTTTTCGTGGACGCCCACGGGGCCTCCGGGGAGGAACGTGCACGTCCCTTGGAGGAGGGACTTGGTCTTCGCGCGGAAGCGGGGGCTGAGCCACCCGCGCTTCCGCGGCTATCCTAGTCAACTCCTCGTTACGTTTGTTGGCGTCTGCCAGCAGTTGTTTCAGCTGCCGATTCTCCAATTCTACAATAGGGACATAACGCTCAGGGTTATAATACATGTCCTCATCCCTTGGTTGTGGAGGTGGTCCCCGGGAATCGGAGGACCCACTCCTTTCTTCAGCATCTGGGTTCTCCATCGGTTGTTTTCCAGGACGCCTTGGGTAATTTTCTTCAGGAGTGTTCTGATTGTTTGCAGCCATGAATCTCTCTGGGATGGATGCTTGAGGCTCTCAATGAAAGCACCAAACTGTTGACGCCGTTTTTCGTCAACAGATAAAAGAAGAGAGCACGTAAACAATTAAAGACAATAGCTAAAAAAAACAAACGAATCAGACACACGGTTTTTACGTGGTTCAGCAGTTAAATCTGCCTAGTCCACGAGTCTCTGTTATTAATCTCAAGATTATCTCTGAACAATTCTTTCGCATGAATTCTCCAGAGTTTTCTCTCAAGGATCAGAATTTCGGTCCTTTACAATGGTGCATGACTTCTCTATTTATAGAGAAGGATGCAGAATACTATCCCACATATTTTGGGTAGTTACTCTTTTGTGAATAAAAATAAATGGCCTTAAATGCCAATAATCAGATATACAAGGAAACGTTTCCCAAAGATCAGGAAACGCACAACTGACTAAACAATATCCCACGATTCTTGGGGATTTACATCAATAAATGAAGATTACATCCTATATCTACAATACTTGTAGATATTCAAAATGATCATAGCGTATCTCCAAGGCTTCAGCATCTAAAGTTTCATGTCATTGTGCGAGCCACTGACATTTCCCGAGCTAACATCGCTTTCGAGATAGCATATCGGGCTCGAGACCCCTGCTCCGAAGTTGTTCCTGAAGATGAGGGGCTCTCAGAGCTATCTTTCGAGATCGAGTTCATTTCGAGGTCAGTACATTCGAGGTCTGTATCATACTTTGCAGGCTCCGATTTACAATCGTAGAGCATACCCTAACCCTCACGAGACCATTTAATGCGAACTCAGCTTTCGAGGTCATATTTGCTATGGCTCGAAATCTGGGTATAACAGAGAGTTTAGAGAAACGATAAACACATTGTAATCAGAGGGAAGACCATTGAAAATAACGCGGATGTGTTCTTTGACAAAAATAGTTTGGCCAATAGATTCCAACTTGTCAACAATAGTTTTGAATTTCAGCAAGTATTCATTCAATGATAGAGATCCTTTCTTGATGTTCTTGAGTTTTGTCTAATATTGATCAATCTTCGAACAAGTTTGAGAAGTGTAATAGGAGTCAAGAATAGACCACACCTGAGCTGAGGTTTTGCCACCAACAACACGAGTAAGGATGCTTTCAGACATGGATGATAAGAGCCAAGAGTAAAGAAGCTAGTCTTGTTGCTCCCATTTCACAAACTTAGGATTAACATTCTTCGCCTCACGATCGACATTGGAAAGAAATTTCTCTGGAATCTTGAAATTTGGATCGATGTAATCGTGAAGTTGATGACCACGAATCGCCACATGCACTTGAGGTTGCCAGAGCAGAAAATTGTTGAGATCTAGCTTCACATACAGATTATGAGAGAACACCACCAGAGAGAATGAAGGAGTGGAAGCACCAGTCGGAGTCGACAAAGCAGTGTGAGTCGCCATTAGAGAACGAAAGAACAAGACGAAGAAGCTGAAATAACCAAAGGAAAAGAAAATTGGGGAAAAACGAAGAGGATCGAGAGAATCAAGAAGGCTGTGATACCATATTAAGAAAATGATCTGATTCTCATTGAATAAACAAGAGAGATACATGGGTATAAATATAGAGTTTAGTTAGAGAGGTTAGCAGTACAATTAGTTAGAAGTGAGCTGTACAAAAAGAAACTAATAACTAACTACTAACAAGATTACTAACTAATCCTAACATATATATGTGTAAGACTTTGGAGATGGATGAAATAAGCTTATAAAAAGCTATATAACTAGGTGCTGTGAGGTGTGAAAAGCTGCTCGTACGTAGTTAAATTTGTATTTTATTTTTTATTGCATAAAACATAATTCTCATTTCCATTCATATTCTTCCTTATTATCTATATTTTTTATTCACATTATTTTAAATTTAAATAGGAGGTAATCTTCAATATTAATTTTATTATTTTAACATAAATAAATTATTTCCATAAGTATTATCACTACCCAATAATTTTTATAATATATATATTTGTAGGATAATTCTCATATATGGGCTTCACTTTAAGCCTTACCGGTGAGTTCTTCAGTATTCTCGACCTGTGAACAGTTTTGAGCGTGAATTTTTTTATGCCCGTGTATATTGTAGTTGTTTAGAGCATCTTGCAAATTTTCAGAAAATTCTGAATAGTTTACAGTACCGAAAACTAGGTTCAAACATGTTGCTTTCCACGCTTATAAAAAAAATTAATCACGCATGCAACAACATGTTTGAACTTAGTTTTCGGTACTGCAAACTATTCAGAATTTTTTGAAAATTTGCAGGATGCTCTAAATAGCTACAATATACACGGTCATAAAAAAAATCACGCCGAAAGCTGTACACAGGTCGAGAACACTGAAAGCCTCACCGGTAGGGCTTAAAGTGAAACCCCTATAAGAAAATTATCCTATATTTATATACACCAATCATGATATCAAGCTATTACATGTAGATAACACTTAAAAATTTCCTTTATGCTACATATGATGATGGCAAAAGATGAAGAAAGTATGAACTAAAATGTATAATTTTCTTATTTGGGTAGGAGTTTTTTTTTTTTTTTTTGTAATAAATCTGAAACTTGTTTAATGTTTATGTTTATAATTGGTCTATAAGTTTGTGGTTATTTCTAAACAAACAACATGATTTGATAGAAACTTTCATGTTTTTATGTTGTGTTTTCCTTTTCAATCTAATGAGTGTTTTCTTTAGTTTTATGTTATTTTAATCATATATATTAGACACAAGTAGTTTGTAAGCTCGTTTTGCTTAGGCATAATTTTGTTTCAGTTTTATTATTTTATTTTTTATAAATTAAAAACTTTCATGTTTATATTTACCGATTGGTTTATAAGCTTCATGTTTATCTTATTACTAGGTAGAAACATTGCTTCATTTCAAATTTTTATAGTTTTTTTAATATATATATATATATTGTAAAATCATTTATTGGCATATTTGATAAAATTGACAAAATTAATTATGGAATGTATTTTCGAAATATATTGTGTGGTATTTTCGAAATTGGTAGTTTCCTGTTTTGTTGTGAAATGTTTTCTAATTTTTGAAATAGGTAGTTTCCTGTTTTGTTTGTGATATGTTTTCTATATTCAGATTATTATATATATGTTAATAAAATAAATATATAATTCCTTATAAAAGAATGTATTTTCTTGAAATTGGAAATTATTGGTATTTATTTTATTTTTTGATCTGATTTATTTGTCCAGAAATCGTGTACAACTTGCAGTGATAATGTACATATTGCTTCCTTATTTATTTAGGGAAACTGGGTGTAAAAACTGTCCAGGTTCAATGAATCTGTTTGAACGGATTGCTAGTCTTTTTGAACAGATTCTAACTTTCCTGTTTTGGAAGATTTTCCATTTATTGGCTGATTGGTTTCTGATTTGTTTTCCACGACCTAAAGGGATTCTAAAAAGTATATAATCATCCTTAGGTCGTTGGTTTTTTATTATCTCTCTTGGTGTATTATTTTCCAAATATTTTCAAGTTTTAGAGAGACTTTTTGTTATGTGAAGAACTTGAGTCCAGCAAGTTCTTAGTGGTTTATTACAGTGTAATTCTGTATTGTTTTCTTTGTGTTGATTGTGCAGGTTGAACACACTTGGACATTTTTCATCAAGCTTCCGGAGAAGTCTTGTTCGTGAGCCACTTTTCGGGAGGAAAAGTGCACGTGTTATGATTTGAAGGGAGTCCAAGATCTTAGCACTTCAGAAATTTGATTAGGAGTTTAGATTACAACAATTGCGACAAATTCAAGAGGGAGTCTTTATTTGTATAAGTCAATTTGGTTTTGTAATCGTTTAGATATTCTTTTAATAAATTTCATTCTCTGGGTGTGGCCCCGTGGACTAGTAGCAATTTGCAAAGATTGTTGATACCACGTAAAATTTTGTGTGTTCTTTACCTTATGTTTGTCTTTATCTTCTGGTCACAAACTGTTTAAACATATCTGGTTTCTGTTCAAACAGTCTCTGTGTCTGTTTAAACATTTCTGTAACAGTTCAACAATTAATTATTTAATTTGAATAATTATGTTGGTAATCATAAAAAACGAAATTTCATATATATAGAATGAATTATAGTTCTATAGTATATATAAATATTTATATCAATAATCTTTATATGTATATATATATATTTACATAGCTACATGACATATATATATATAAATTACAATAATATTTAAAAAAGAAATTAATAATAGATATAAAAAAGAATAGAAAAAGTCATAGTCTAGACAGTAGTATACACGCATAAATTATTTTTAGTTTCTAATATATCTCACAATGTCTTTTGATGCATTTGATTAAGAAAAAGAGTTTCAATCACTTGATAAAAAAACAAACTATCACACAAATTTATAAGATAAAAAAATTAATATGTATGTCTTTATTATTTTTTAAATAAATATAATTTAGTCATTTAAATTATCATTAAATTTATTAAAAATATCATATTTTAATTAATTAATTTTTGTTTAAGTTTATGTTTGTTCTAGTTTTTTAATTTGACAAATGACAACAATACATTATATATTATATGTTTAATATAATATTAATATTATAGGTGAATTTTAAATTTAAGTTTGTCGCTAATTGATAGTAGATTATATTATATTATATGATATGTTTAATGTGATATTATTCTAATAGGTGAAGTTTAAGTTTAATTAAATTTTATTTAAGTTATAAAATGTATGGTTTTATTATTCTTAAATAATTATCATTATAAAATATCTTATTTTAATTTGTTTAATTATTAAATTTTATCTAAGTTTAAGTCATGTTTACAATCTACTGTTAAATATAAGAATATTATGTTAAATATATGAATATTCCATTAAAGTTAATGAAAAAATAAATAAAAAATCGTTAAAACTAATAATTTCCGTTATTTACACATTTTTTTTTATATATATACTAGGTAGAAGCAACGTGTAATGCACGTTTTCTTAGTTTTAAAATTGTAAACATTGTCTATAATTTTAATAAAAACAGGTTCACTATTTAAATATATATATATAATAGAGTGAATTATAATTTCATAGTATATATAAATATTTATATCAATAATCTTTACATATATGACATCTAAACACAACGTTGACATATATATATTTACATGACTACATGACATATATATAAAATAGAATAATATTTAAAAAGAAATTAATAATAGAAATAAAAAAAATAGAAAATGTCATAGTGTAGAGAGTAGTATACATGCATCAACTATTTTTAGTTTTTAATGTGTTTCACAATGTTCTTTGGTGAATTTAATGAAGAAAAAAAAAACTCCAATCACTTGATAAAAAACAAACTATTACACAAATTTATATGATAAAAAAATGATATGTATGCCTTTATTATTTTTAAATAAATATGATTTAATTAATTAAATTATCATAAAATATCTTAAAAAATATTCTATTTTCATTAATTAATTATTTATTTTATTTTTATTTAAGTTTATGTTTGTTCTAGATTTTGAATTTCGCAGTGACAACAAAAGATTATATATTATATCTTTAATATAATATTAAGTTTAAGTTTAATTAAATTTTATTTAAGTTATAAAATATGATTTTATTATTTTTAAATAATTATCATTGTAAAATATTTAAAAAATATCTCATTTTAATCTGTTTAATTATTTATTTATTTAAGTTTAAGTCATGTTTACAATCTACCGTTAAATATAAGAATATTCTGTTAAATATAAAAATATTTCGTTAAAATTAATAGAAAAAAAAATAAAAAACAATTAAAATAAAAAATTTCTGATATCTACACACCTTTTATATAGAAGAGTTATGGTCACTTTTTGGATCAATAAAAGTTAAACAAAAACATGATTTTGCTTGGTTTATAAGCTTTGTTGTCTTTCTTATTTTTGTGGGGACTTTTTTGGATCGAAAAAAGCTAAACAAATACCATGATTTTATTAGAAACTTTTATGTTTATGTGTTAGTTTTCCTCCTTTTCGATCTAATGGGCTGCTTTTTGAGCTTTATATTATATTAATCATATATTGTACACCAATTGGTTTATAAATTAACTTGTTTGGGTGGGATTTTGTTTGCTTTTCTTATAAATTAGAAACTATATAACTTTTATGTTTACTAATTAGTTTATAAGATTCTGGTTTATATGTTTTTTTTATATAAATATTTGTTTCTTTTCTTTAATGTTTATGTTTATGTGTGTGTTTTTTCCTTCCATTTTCTACCTAATTGGTCATTTTATGAGTTTTATGAAATATTTAGCACATAATAGACACCAACTAGCTTATAATTCGGTTTAGGCGACATTCTGTTTGATTTTCTTATAAATTAGAAACTTTAATGTATATGTTTACCAATTGGTTTACAAGCTTGTGGTTTATTGTTTTTTTAACATTTTCCTTTATTTTCTTTAATGTTTATGTTGTGTTTTCCTTTTCCAACTAATTGGCCGTGGTATGAGTTTTATATTATACAAGCTTAGTTTTATTTATAAAACTAGAAAACATAATTATGCTTCGCGCGGTATTTTGTAATTTAATTTTTACTTGTTGTGAGATTTGTTTTATTTATTCATTTTTATTATTATTATTATTAATTATATGTCTGGCTTGATTTTTTTTGTAAAAGTTATAAATTATGTATAAATAAATCTATTTTTTGAAGAAGAGTTATTTTGGACGATTACCCATTTAGATCATTTATTTTTAAAAATAAACTTTTAGACTACGTGTTTTGTCAAAATATTAAAAATAGAAAAAGATAGATCAATTATTTGAATATTGCAATTTAGCTAATTACCTATTTTGACAATTTATTTTTAAAAATTAACATATACACCATGTATTTATTCAAAAGGCTAAAAATTATTTTTTTAAAAAAGCAAATTGTATATATATATAATTTATTTTCACACCATTTTGAATCTTGTATTTTAGCCAATCACCCATTTTGGCCCTTTATTTTAAAAAATTAACTTTTGGATCTCATGTTTTGTTAAAAGGTTAATAATAGGAATATATAGATAGAATATTTTAACCACATATATTTTGGTCGATTACTTGTTTGGAATCATTATTTTTAAAAACTAACTTTTGGAACCTCGTTTTTTTTTTTAAAAATGTTAAAAATAAAAATAAATTGATTCTTTAATATTATATATGAAAATTATTAATTGTCATTTATTATAATTATTATTAGAATAAAAAATGAGAATTTTTCCCTTTAAGCGTAAATTAAAAAAAATAGAATAAAAAGTGAGAAAAATGACTTTTATTATTATATTTATAATTTATAATTTAACTGAAAAATTATCATTATTAAATATCTAATCAAATTTGAATTTAAATTAAATGTCATTTCAGTTAAATATTTATATAAATCAAATTAGAATTCAAATTTAAAGTATATATGTTGTTAAGATATATTTTTATAAAACTATTTACATTTAAATAAAAAACATAAATATTTTGAATAAACGTTGTTTATTATTATTATTATTATTATTATCATTATTATATAGAATTAAAAAAATGATAAAAAATAGAATCATGTGTATAACATGGTGATAACTTATTTGATTTTAATTGGTTTAAGTTAATTTATTTATTTATTTTTATTATAGATATGAAAGGTTGCTAAAAAAGAATTAAAAAAATACAAAAAAAATGTCAGAGTATAAATACACAAAATAAGAAATCTAAATCCACATATAGCACTCTTAATAACAACTTTTTGACATGATATACTGTTGGGTTAATACTTAATACCAAACCTAAACGATGACTCTTTGAAATTGAATTGTCATACACTGAGTATTTTGAGTTACACATGAGACTCCATAAAAGATAAAAAAGGAAAACCTAACACAAAAGATTAACAAAATAAAAATAAAAAGGAAGTGAAATACAGAATTTGAAGTTTTCAACAATAAATCTTATGAATGTAATGATAAATAAAAAATGTAAAAGAAAAAAACACAACAATAGATAGATACGTATCTATTATCATAATTAAATAGCATGAAAATAATTTATTAACAAAAGTGGTTACACAAATTAAAAGTGACAATATGTAAAATCGATAGTAGTAATAATAATTGAAAAAAAATTATTAATAAAAAAGAACGTACAATATTTTCACCATAGAGAAAAATGATTACAAGTGAGAGACTTTTCTCTAGAGAATTAGAATTCAATTATCTTTTACCAATGAACTTAAACTCTATTTATAGCGAAGCATAAATGTAAACTTGATAATTTGTAAAATAGGATAATATACATATCTTTGATTTTGTTACAATATAAGAATCATTTAAATTCAATTAGAAACAGATTTGATTTTATAAGTTATATTAAATAAAATAATATATAATATTTTAGTTATTTTCAATTTAAGTTTTAGATTATTTAATTATTATAGATATTTTAGTGAAGCATTATGATAAACTTGGTAATTTAAGAGAGAAGATATTATAAATATCTTCACATTTATTACAACATAATAATCATTTAAATTCAATCAGACATTTACATTACATTAAATTAAATAATATATAATATTTTAGTTATTTTCAATTTTATTTTTAATTATTAATTTTTATAGATATTTTAGTTTTTTTTTTCTATAATTCAAATCCATGATTTATGTTATTTAAAATATAGATAGATATTTATAATATAGATTTACTTTTTCGGTAACTGTATAAATTATATTATTATTATTAATTAATTATTTAACTATTTTGTAATTATATAATTATTAGAAAATTAATTAAATAGTTATAAATTAGAAAAAATTAATAAGTGGTTTCTAATAAAATTTAAATTTAAAAAATTTACTACAGATTTTTTAATTGATCTATTCAATTGCTTTTATAATGGTTTTTTTTAATGAATAATAGTGAATATATAAATTATTATATATTCCAAATAATGTGCATAGTTTCGAATAATAATAAAAGTTTTAGATTATTTAATTATTATAGATATTTTAGTGAAGCATTATGATAAACTTGGAAATTTAAGAGATAAGATATTATAAATATCTTTACATTTGTTATAATATAATAATTATTTAAATTCAATCAGAAATTTACGTTACATTAAATAAAATAATATATAATATTTTAGTTATTTCAATGATTAATTTTTATAGAAATTTTAGTTTTTTTCTTTCTATAATTAAAAACCACCATTTAGGTTATTTAAAATATAGATAGATATTTATAATATAGATTTACTTTTTCGGTAATAGTATAATTTATATTTTTATTATTAATTAATTATTTAACTATTTTGTAACTATATCATTATTAGAAAATTAATTAAATAGCTATAAATTAGAAAAAAATTAATAAGTGGTATCTAATAAGATTTTGTTGACGCGGTTATTCGCCAACAGGTAATTAATAGAATAAGAGAATGAGATTAGTGCTAAGTAACGAACCGTAACAGATGAATGATCTTAAAATAAAATGGTGATACAAATACTTTTTTAGGTGGTTCAAAGGTTAAAATCCTTGTACTCCACCAGCTGATATTATTGCTAGATTTCTGGTATTCTCTACAGGGTATTTCTCTACACAATAAAATCCAACCCTTTGCAACTCCCAGGGTCTCCATATTTATAGAAGAGGGCACCTGGGGGTTGGCAAGGGGGGGTCATCCCGTGACCTTCTTACCCATCATGTCACTTCTGTGATATTCATGATTAATTCCTAAAACCTGACAAATGAAGTGTGGTTTAATCAATAGATAAGGGGGATAATGGGCCGCACGGCCCAACCCAGTCGTGGGTGCCTGAACACGCACGTTTATGCTGCGTGTCCAAGAATTCAGGGATATATCAGACACGTGATGTCTGATATATGCACGTTTACATTGCGTGGTTGACTTTATAAATAGTCATAGCTGCCAACTCAAGCTCGTACCTCGAGCTGGATGTCTTCTTAGCCCGCGGTGTCCATACTTATGACCCAATTCCTTAGTAACCTTAGTACGCCTTTGGTTATCTCGAGCTAAAGAGGTGGGACCTGGTAACATCAGCCCCTGATACAAGTCACCCATGTGGCTGATATAAATATGCCCTACCTCAGCTTGCTAATAGCCCGTGGGGAATTAGGGCGTACATTTGCCCCCCAATCCTCTGCTCGTGGCACACGACGTCACCTGGGGCCACAGTGGGGGCTTTTAGGCTTCCTTGTGGACTCTTCACATTCCGCTCATTACGCAGGCATCGAGTACGTGGAGCATCGTGATTGGTGACGGTACGTCTTCCGAGAACCGCATTAAATGGCCTAGCCTATACTCGGCCGTCGTTTCGCCTTTCGAGTAGAGATCCTCGTATCCTACATCAAGGCAATCCAACGGCCCTCCTCACTTGGCCTCTTACGTATATAAAAGGGGTGGCCACCTTACGCATGGGCCACCCGTTCATTTGGAAATTTTCTTATTTTCTCCTTTCTTCTCAGTCTCAAAAAACCCTCCCTTTCTTCCGGTTACTGTTCCCAGCGTTCTAGAAGCTCAGGCGCGAGCACTTCTTTGAGACTTTGGCACCAGCAATTTCAACAGGACTCCAACCCACACGACCCTTTCAGCCTCCTCACAGCAAAACATTCTGTAAGTTCTGCGCTTATGCTTGCTTTAAATTTCCTTTTCACTGTTGCTTAGGTAAATTGTTTCTGTAGCCGCATGCAGTATCCTGCTGGTTTTTTGTGGGTATGATAGGCGTAGGTTTTTATTCCAAGGCATCGATCGTAGAAAAAAAAAACATTTAGGAATACGACTCAAAGGGTACACTTTCTGGGGAAATTTTGTATGCCTGTTTGAAATAACCAGCTTTTAGGGTGCAAAAACCGGGTAGCTTAAGGGACACGCTTTGCAGGCGGTTTTACACTGTTTGCCTACTGAAACTTTCCTTCCAAGGCAAACTTTTTTATTCTGACCCTCCTGACACACAGATTCTGAGTAATCGGGGACCCGTTGGGAGCACAGGCGCGTGTTCATAGAACCGCGTGGTCTCACTCTCCACGGGCTGAGATTACCTCAGCCCGTTTAAAGGAAACACTTCGCGTCAGATTCTTTCCTATGCTTAGGTCGCCTTTTCTAAATTTTCTTCTTTTGTTCGTTAGGCGACCAGATGGGACCAAAGAAGAACGCCCCTAAGAAGACTGCTGGCATCTCGTCTTCTCAGCAAGCCAAAGGAAATGAGGTGGTCACAGACTCTCCAATCCCCGTTTTTGGTCCAGCCGTGGAGCAGGAGCTCGAGGTGGGGCCCGACGCTTTCTTCGAGGCCGAGAGGATTGTCTCGAAGATCACCAGCCAGGGGAAAGTGAATAAGATATTCCTTTCCCATAATATTGAGATTGGGAGGGGCGCCCTAAACGCCCGACCTCCCCTAGAAGGCGAGCGGAGCTGCGCACCGCTCGATGAGGAATACGCGGCCTGGAGTGATGAGCACTTCAAGGCTGGGGCCTTCCTTCCGCTGGACCAGTACTTCGCGGATTTTCTCAACTACGTGAAGCTGGCTCCTTTCCAGCTCCTCCATAACTCCTACCGTTTGTTAGCGGGGTTGAGATACTTATTCCTGAAGCAGGAATGGGAGGTCCCCACCCCGGCGGACATCCTTTACTTTTTCTGCCTCAAGGCCAGCCCGGAGCAGAGGGGGCGAGGCAACGGGTTCTATTATCTGACCCGTTTTCCAAACACGGCTGCAGTCATCGAGCTGCCCATCCACCCCAATGACTTTAAAAACCAGTTCTTCTTGTCCAAGGGGTTTCGCAATTGCGAACATTACTATTTCAATCGCCCTCGTAAGTACCCTTTACTCTTAGCTCGTAAGCTGATTATTTATTAGCTTCCTTTACTAGTTCTTGACTTGGAAACAATCATGCAGCTATTTTTGCGAGGACGTCCAAGTCTATGACCCTCGGGGGTCAATACGAAACATTGGCAGGGCAGCCCCTAGTGAAAAGGATTATCGCCAGCTCGTGTCCGACGAGACGATGCTGGTGTGCAAGCTAATCTCCCCAGGCCATACTCTGGCCTTGAGGATACCGCGGGGCCTCCCTCCAGCTCGTGATATGGCGCCCATCCCCGAGGAGGAGGCCGAGGGAGAAGAAGAGGACGAGGAGGACGAGGTGCCCCTCGTGCGGCGGAAGCGGGCGCTGGAGGTCGCCCAAGAAACAGACGTGGAGAGGGCCCGGTCCGGAGCAGTAGCCGGCCCATCCGGGCAAGGTAATCCTTATATGTTTAGGGACTTAGATAGGGCCACTGCAGACCTTCGGTTAGCTAGGTTCAATCCCAGCCAGCCCGTTCATCGCCATCGGAGTGACCCAGACCGCGACGTAACCTTACTTCAATGCGTCGACCAGCTCATGCTAGGATATGAAATGAGCCGCCCTAGGGGTACTGTAGTCGTAGATAATACCCTAGCCTTTAGGTCAGTCTTTTTTTAGGAGTATGGGAACAATCTTCGGTCGTGGCCCTCCCTTCGGGAGGGTATAGTAGCTCCGGGTCTTAAGCAGTACGTAGAAGAGTCTAGTCCCGAGCCAGATTCGGACCCATAGCCTCTTCCAGCCCGCGAAGTCGTTATCCTAGATTCCCCCGCTACAGCTCCGGGGCTGGTGGTCGTGACCATAGATTCCTCCTCTAGCTCGGAGGATGGGATCCCTTTCAATATATACTTGAGATCTGTTTTCCCTTTTATTTTTGTTGTTTTGCATGAATACTTTTACTTGTATATTAACATTTTGTCTTTGTTTTGCCAGAGGATATGTCTCAGCCCGGGAGCAACGATTTGCGAGCTATGTTCCCTGGAGGGAACCCTTCCTCTCGGGCCTCTGGGCCCATGGTGAAAAAGCTTCGGCTGGCAAAGAAGGCCATCAGGAGTACCTCTAAGTCCCCTGCAAAGGGGAAAAACCAGGCTCCGGCAGCTCAGGAGAAAGTGCCTCCGCCCCCTCCTGCAATGAAGATGCCTCCTCCTCCCCCGCGAGTTCCCGACTCTGCTCGGGAAACGGAGGTGCCCCTCGGGACCTTGTCGACCACAGCCTTCGAGGTGCGGGTTCCGGTGAATCCTCGGGCTTTGGAGAAGATCCCTGACGTCTTTCGGGGAACGGTCTATGAGACGGCGAGCTACACCGTGGACCATTATTACAATGCCGCCGAGAGGGATCTGCGGGCGATCGAGACAAGGAGCCCGGAGAACGTGTTGGAGTCTTCGCTGGGGATGGCTCTCACGGTAAGTTGACCTTGCCGTTTGTATTCCTTGCTCATTATGCATCACATGTTTTTTTTTTTTCTTTAGGCAGTTGCCTTATTATCTTTTGGTCCTGCAGGGTGCTTTGGCTCTCCACCGGAGCATATCCCGATCTAGGGCTCGACTCGAGGATATGAGGGGCGAGCACCAGACTGCCCTGGTCGCCCTTAAGACTGCCCAAAAGCAGGAACAGGACGCCAAGGATGCCCTGGCGACTGTGCAGGCTGAGCTGGACACATCTCGACCTAAGTTGCAGTAGACCGAGGCTACCAAGGCCGCCCTAGCCACTGCGAGGACTGAGCTCGAGGAGGCCAGGGCCGCTCGAGCCGCACTGGACACCACGAAAGCCAAGGCCGCTCTGGCGACGGAGAGGGCAGCCTCTAGCTCCTCCATGGAGGCTATGCTGTACCAGTGCTGGGTCTTCAACCCAGATGGTGACTTCTCCTTTCTAGGGGCGGATGCATGGGACAATTTCTTGGAGAAGTTCAAAGCTCGCCTTCAGCAAGAGGCGTCGTCCGAGACTGGGGAGACTTCCGCAGCCGCCGAGCAGGAGGGCGAGGTGGTGACCTCATCGGAGCAGCTTGGCGGGGCCTAGGAGTTCTTTTCTTTTTACCATTCGAGCATTTTTTTTTGTAACTTTGTATGAGGTTTTCTAACCTCGAGACAATTGGTTTTATCAACTTTTTGTTTTTAATTGATTTACATCCTTTTTCCTCTATGCATTTTGGTAGTATTCTTAGTTTTTGTTGATGCTGTGATTGCCATTTTATGCTTTTCTAGGAAAAAACATGTTAATCAATTTTGAACCAACTTCTAAGACAAGTCTTGGTTGCATCCTGGACATTGATTTAAAAACTTAGTTCGCGTTAATTTTTGATTAATATCTCGTGCTTTTTAAGAAAAATAACGATGAATCAATTTGAATTAACTTCTAAGTTTTAGGACCTGGTTACATCTAGGGCGTTAATTTGAAAACTTAGTTCGCATTAATTCTTGATTAATATCTTGCGCTTTTTAAGAAAAACACCGACCAATCAATTTGAATTAACTTCTAAGTTTTAGGACCTGGTTACATCCAAGACGTTAATTTGAAAACTTAGTTGGCGTTAATTCTTATCAATATCTTGTGCTTTTTAAGAAAAACACCGATCAATCAATTTGAATTAACTTCTAAGTTTTAGGACGTCCTGGTTATATCCAGGATACGACTTAGTTTGCGTTAATCCTTTATCAATATCTCGTGCTTTTTAAGAAAAACACCGATCAATCGAATTGGATCAACTTCTAAGTCTTTAGGGCGACCTGGTTATATCCAGGATACGACTTAGTTCGTGTTAATCCTTTATCAATATCTCGTGCTTTTTAAGAAAGACACTGATCAATCGATTTGGATCAATTTCTAAGTCTTTAGGGCACCTGGTTATATCCAGGATACACTTAGTTCGTGTTAATCCTTTATCAATATCTCGTGCTTTTTAAGAAAAACACTGACCAATCGATTTGGATCAACTTCTAAGTCTTTAGGGCGACCTGGTTGTATCCAGGCATCATATGCCCCCCAAGTAATTAGGAAAGGGTCTTTCGTGGTTACTTGAGATTACATTCGCAAATATACACAATAATGAAAAAAGATTTAATTCTCATTGCTTAATAAATAAAACAAATGGCCTTTCTGAGTAGGCCTTACAAGGGTATTACTGATAATATTTCTTCAAATGGATGGCGTTCCAAGTTCTTGGGACTGCTTCTCCATTGAGCCGAGATAACTTGTAGGTTCCTTCCTTTATGACCTCGGTTATTTGATATGGCCCTTCCCAGTTCGGTCCCAATACTCCATCTTTGGGGTCCTTGCTGGCTAAAAAGACTCTCCTGAGGACCAGATCGCCAATGCTAAAGGCATGTTTTTTGACCTTTGAGTTGAAATAACTAGTGATTTTTTTGCTGGTAATGCGCGAGCTGGAGCTGCGAATCTTCTCGTCTTTCACCAATCAAGTCGAGGGACGCGCAAAGCAGTTCGTGATTGTGTTCTTGGTCATACGCCTGGACTCTATGTGAAGATACCTTTATCTCGACAGGAAGGACTGCCTCACTCCCAAAAGCTAGGGAGAAAGGAGTATGACCCGTAGGAGTTTGGTGCGAGGTCCGGTATGCCCACAGTACCTGGGGGAGCTGTTCTGGCCAGACTCCCTTGGCTTCATCTAGTCTCTTCTTAAGGCTCGCCTTTAGTGTCTTATTGACAGACTCGACCTGCCCATTCGCCTGGGGATAGGCCACGGAGGAGAAGCTTTTCATAATGCCATATCTCTCATAGAATTCGGTGAAGAGGTCGCAGTCAAACTGCGTTCCTTTGTCTAATACGATCTTTTTTGGCAGCCCGAACCGACAGATAATGCTTTTGACAATGAAGTCGAGGACTTTCTTGGAAGTGATTGTTGCCAAGGGTTGTGCCTCTTCCCACTTGGTGAAGTAGTCGATAGCCACCACCGCGTAACGGACCCCTCCCTTTCCAGTAGGGAGAGTGCCAACCAAGTCGATTCCCCAGACCGCGAATGGCCACGGGGATGAGATCATCTTCAACTCGACTGGGGGAGCTCGAGAAACTATGGTGAATCGCTGGCATTTGTCACATTTCTTGACGTAGGAGATCGAGTCTTTCGACAGAGTGAGCTAGTAATATCCTTGCCTTAAGATCTTCAGGGCTAAACTTTGCCCCCCAGTGTGATCTTCGCAAAAACCCTCATGCACCTCTTGTAAAATGGTCTTTGCTTCGCCTGGTAGGACACATTGTAGGAGGGGTAGGGAGTGCCCACGCCGGTATAGTAGACCATCTACCACCGTATACCTGGGAGCTTGGTAAAGTACCCGCCTTGCGTCATTACGCTCTTTCGGTAACTTTCCTTCGGTGAGATATTCGAGGATGAGGGTCATCCAGGTCGGTCTGGCGTCGATCATCTAGACCTTCGCCCCGAATTCTATGCTTGGTTTTTCTAAGAACTCTACTGGTACTAACCCCAAAGTCTCCGTCTTCCCAGAGGTAGCGAGCTTTGCGAGGGTGTCTGCGTGGGCATTCTGCTCCCAAGGTATCTGCTCGACTGAGCCCCGTTCGAAAGCGGACAACTCGAATTTTATGTTGGCCAGGTAAGCAGCCATCTTGGTTCCCTGTGCTTGATATTCACCTAGCACATGGTTTACCACGAGCTGGGAATTGCTGAAGCACTGAACGAAGCTGGCCTTCAGCTCCTCAGCCACCCTTAGCCCGGCCAGTAAAGCTTCGTATTCGGCCTCCTTGTTGGGTGCCTTGAATCTGAATCTCAGCGCCGAGTGGAATCTATGTCCTTCTAGGGATATCAAAATGATTCCAGCCCTGGAGCCGTTCTCATTAGATGAGCCATCTACGAAGATCTTCCATGATGCCTGGGCCGAGGTGACCTGGGGTGAATCTTCCATAGGATCTTCTCGGAATCCTCTGCATTCTGCCACAAAATCAGCCAGGGCCTGGATTTTTATTACAGTTCGCGGAGTGTATAAAATCTTGAACTGGCTGAGCTCAATAACCCACTTCAACAGACGTCCCGATGCTTCAGGTTTTTGCAAAACCTGCCTTAAAGGTTGATCAGTTATGGCATGTATTAAGTGGGATTGGAAATACGGTATGAGCTTTCGGGAGGCCATGATGAGACAAACTTCCATCTTTTCCATCAAAAGATATCGGGACTCAACTTCGAGAAGCCTCTTGCTGATGTAATAGACTAGTTTTTGAACCCGGTCTTCTTCTCGGACCAATACGGCACTAGTTGCATCTTCTGTAACAGCTAGGTAAAGGAGAAGAGGCTCTCCTGCCGATGGTTTGGACAATACGGGCAGCTCGGCTAGATGTGCTTTCAGGTTGAGGAAGGCACATTCACACTCCTCTGTCCATTTGAACTTCTTATTCCCCCGGAGCAGGTTGTAGAATGGCAGACACTTGTCGGTGGATTTAGAAATAAACCGATTGAGGGCTGCCACCCTTCTTGTACGTCCTTGAACGTCCTTTCGCGACTGGGGTGAGGGAAGCTCGAGCAACGACCTGATCTTATTGGGGTTCGCCTCGATTCCTTTAGTGTTGACAATGAAACCCAAGAATTTTCCAGATGTGACCTCGAAAGTGCACTTTTGCGGGTTAAGCCTCATGCCGTATTCTCTTAGTATCTTGAAGCATTCTCCCAGGTCGGAAACATGGTTATCAGAAATTTTTGACTTGACCAGCATGTCGTCAACATACACTTCCATGTTCTTCTAGATCTGGTTGGCAAACATCCTGTTCACCAATCTCTGGTATGTAGCACCGGTGTTCTTTAGCCTGAACGACATGACCTTGTAACAATAGACGTTAGTTGGGGTCATGAAGCTAGTGCGCTCTTGGTCCGTTGGATTCATGGCGATCTGATTATAACCCGAGTACGCATCCATAAAAGAGATAAGCTCGTGCCCCGCCGTAGCGTCCACCAATTGGTCGATCCTTGGCAAGGGAAAACAGTCTTTGGGTCAAGCTTTGTTCAGATCAGAGAAGTCGATGCAGGTCCGCCATTTCCCGTTGGGCTTCGGGACCAACACAGGATTAGCAACCCAGACCGGGAACTTAGCTTCGCGGATAAAGCCGCACTTTTTGAGCCGGGCTACTTTCTCTTCTAGGGCTTCAGCTCAAGTTGTTCCGAGGCGCCTCTGTTTCTAGGATTTCGCTGGCACGCTCTTATCTAAATGGAGGGTGTGCATGATGACACTTGGGTTGATTCCCACCATGTCCTCATGAGACCATTCGAACACGTCTAGGTTCTCCTGCAGGAATTTGATCAGCTCCGCCTTCCCCTTGCCACAGAGGTTTTTCCCAAGCCTAACCATCCGTGAGGGATTCTGTGGATCGATATTTACCTCCTCGAGCTCTTCAATAGCTTGGAGCTCGGACTTATCCTCGCCTATTCTGGGGTCAATATCATCACTTAGGACGATATTTTCCCCTTCGGTACTTTGAGGTTTTTCAATCTCAGGATTAGGCAAAGGTTCCTGAGATTCCTCATTTCCATCTTGGACGAGCATCGTTAACTACACGGGTTTTAATTTTCCCTTCATGGAAATGCTGTAGCATTCCCTGGCAGCGAGTTGATCGCCACTGATTGTGCATATCCCCGTGAAAGAGGGGAGTTTCAGCGCGAGGTGGCGGATGGTGGTAACTGCTTCAAAAGATATAAGTGTAGGTCGACCCAAAATGGCATTGTACGCGGCAGGACAGTCGATGACCACGAACTCGAGGAGTTTTGAGACTGTCCGAGGTCCCTCTCCTAAGGTGATCACCAGCTCGATCGTCCCTATTGCCGCCGATCCTTCTCCAGAAAAACCATAAAGCATCATGGAGGTTGCTTTCAGCTCGGCGACAGACAAACCCATCTTCTCTAGTGTGGACCGAAATAGTAGGTTTACCGAGCTCCCATTATTGACCAACACTCTCCTAACTCTCCGATTGACGAGCTGCACAGCTACGACCAGAGGGTCGTTATGAGGGAACTGGACGTGGCTGGCATCTTCTTCAGTAAATATGATTGGTTGCCTTTTCAATCGTTCCTGCTTTGGCAGATGCTGCTTGGGGACAAACTCCACTCCATTGTGAGCTTTAAGTTCATTGACGTACCTCTTTTGGGCACCTCTGCTCGTGCCATCCAGATGGGGACCTCCAGAGATCGTGGAGATCTCTCCTCCTATCACAGGCTGGATGGCTTGCGGGAACTCTATTCCGCACATACTGAGCCAAAGGTCCGGCTCTGATGAGGGTTTCGATCTCATCCTTCAGGTGTCTACAGTCATCGATATTGTGGCCAATGTCATTATGGAACCGACAAAACTTGGAAGGGTCTCGCTTTCCTATCTGCTACTTTAACGACTCCAGCTTCTTCCAAGGGAGGCGAGCAGAATTTGTAGGAAGATGTTCTCCCTAGAGTGGGTGAGCTCCGTGGCTTAAAATTTTCTACGGACTTATTCTTCTTTGGGCCGTGCGGGTTGCCCTCATTGCTCCCCTTTCTCTTGCCTCCACCAAACTAGTTGTTCTATGTAACGGTCTGGGTCACTGTCACGACCTCCGCTCCCACTCCAGCGGGCTGCTCAGGGGCCTGGCTGACTCATGCGGCTGAGGCTTGTGCCTCCTCCAGGTTGATCCACCCCTGGGCCCTATTTAGGAATTCATTTACTGTGCTGACTCTCTTCCTTTGTATCTCATTCCAGAGTCCCCCCCCCCCCCCTCCCTGATGAGGATGAGGATTCCAGTCCTCAAAGCTCGTTGGGTTGCTGCCATACGTTTGCCAGGGTGTCGACCTTGGCGCGGGTAGCCTAGGAAGCTCGGAATGCTCTCTTGAAGACAGTAGAGAAAGTTTTCCACGAGCTGATTGACTGTTTTTTACTCTGTTTGAACCACTTTCTGGCCGACCCAGTCAAGGTGGAGGGAAATATTAAACACCTCAGCTCAGGGCCAATGTTGTGGGCCATCATCAAGGTATTGAACATACCCAGATGATCTGATGAATCCCTGTCTCCGTTGAATTTGGACAAGTGTGGCATACGGAATCCAGGTGGATACGCTGTCGTCGCTATGCTGGGAGCGAAGAGCTCAAGTTCGTCCCCTGAATCATATTCGTCTTTTTCTTTTTCTGACAGGAGCTTCCTCATTAGCTCCTCCATCATCTGAGCCAGGCGCTCAAGGGTTTTGTCCTGATTTCCTTGGTTGTTCCGGGGCTGTTCAACAGCTCCGGATCCATTGTACATGTTTGGCGGGTTATTGTCCCTCCTAACTTGAGATAGGATATATGGGACATTCCCGCTGTCGCATACCTTGGACAGGTCTTCCCTTGGGCGGGCACGGCTGTTGTTTCCTGCCGGGTCTCCTCTCTGAGAGTTTAGACGATCTCGGAGGTCGTCCCTCGGGGCATCTTGAGGACTCTGCGTTGAGCTCAAGCGTTGGCGCAGGTCTCCGCCAGAAAGGTCATTTCGACGGCTTCCAGTCCAATAGCTCCCATTTGAGAAGCTTGGAGCCCGCCTCTGGGGAGGAGGATTCGGGACTTCTCTGGGCGCCCTGCTACGATGGGAAGGCCTTACGGAAGGTGGATTTCTCCTACTGCTCCCATAAGATGGAATATCTCAGATTGGTCGAGGAGGAGACTGATATCTTATCGGTGAAGGAGGATGCCTGACCGGGGATGCAATCCTAGTCCTGTCAGGGCAGATTAGGTTAGGTCGGGGCCGCTCCGCTGGGTCCTGTGCTCGGCGGTCTGAGCGAGGCGCTGGACGGCTGGCCGGGGCGGGCTGTCGCTGTGAGCCCTCCCCGGATCTCCTTCGCAAGCTCCCTCGAGCCCTTCTGGGCGCACTCGAGGGTGGAAGTGAGCTGGGAGTTGAGGTCCGAACCGATCGGCTATACTGTTGCTCGGCCCTAGGTAGCTCTTCGAAAGTCGTCTCTCGGTGGTGCGATGAGGGAGTAGAGTTTGGCATCGGGGGTCTGACCGACTGGCTAGGCCTGGATCGATTACCCCGGCGGGACTTATGAGTCTCGCCTTGCCTCTTTTCGACGTTTGCGTCGATTGTAAGAGAGGGTAGTCGGGCCAACACCTCATGAATCTGCTGGTTAGCTTTCGCCAGTTGTCTCCTCAGCTGTGCATTCTCCATCTCCACCGCCGTGTAGAAATCAGGGTTCAGATTAGGTGGCCGGGGAGCCGAACTTCCAGTGTCATCTTGGCCAATTGGCTGCTTGCCCGGCCGCTGTTGACCCTCAGGGTTCTAATCATCGGAGATGACGGCATGATGGACCTCCTGCCCATCATGTTGGTCCGCCTCATTACCATGTCTTGAGCGAGTGATCACCATGGTTAGGTATTTGTGATAGAACCAATCTAACAAGCTCTCAATGAAAGCACCAAACTATTGACGCGGTTCTTCGCCAACAGGTAATTAATAGAATAAGAGAATGGGATTAATGCTAAGTAACGAACCGTAACAGATTAATGATCTTAAAATAAAATGGTGATACGGATACTTTTTTAGGTGATTCAAAGGTTAAAATCCTTCTACTCCACCAGTCGATATTATTGCTAGATTTCTGGTATTCTCTACAGGGTATTTCTCTACACAATAAAATCCAACCCTTTGCAACTCCCAGGGTCTCCATATTTATAGGAGAGGGCACCTGGGGGTTGGCAAGGGAGGTCATCCTGTGACCTTCTTACCCATCATGTCACTTCTGTGACATTCATGATTAATTCCCAAAACTTGACAAATGAAGTGTGGTCTAATCAATAGGTAAGGGGGATAATGGGCCGCACGGCCCAACCCAGTTGTGGGAGCCTGAACACGCACGTTTATGTTGCGTGTTCGAGAATTCAGGGATATATCAGACACGTGATGTCTGATATATGCACGTTTACATTGCGTGGTTGACTTTATAAAGGGTCACAACCTCCAACTCAAGCTCGTACCTCGAGCTGGATGTCTTCTTAGCCCGCAGTGTCCATACTTCTGACCCAACTCCTTAGTAACCTTAGTACGCCTTTGGTTATCTCGAGCTAAAGAGGTGAGACCTGGTAACAGCAGCCCCGGATACAAGTCACCCACGTGGTTGATATAAATAGGCCCTACCTCAGCTCGCTAATAGCTCGTGGGGAATTAGGGCGTACAGATTTAAATTCAAAAAATTTGTTATAGATTTTTTAATTGATCTAATGAATTGTTTTTATAATTGGTTTTTTATAAATAATAGAGAATATATAAATTATTATATATTATGAATAATATGTATAGTTCAGAATAATAATAAAGATAATATATATAAATTATATATGGTTATAAATAATTATATGGTTTATTATACGGTTTTATTACTTTTATGTAATTTTTCTAAAAAAATATATTTAATCTTAAAAATGATCATTATTATAGACATTTTTTTAGATTAAATAGAAAAAAAATAAGATAATGTGCTATTAAAATTCATAAAATGAATAAAAAAAATTAAATTAAAGGAGAAAATAGAAAGAGTGCTTTGAAGAGATTTTAGAGTATCACATCATCTCTTTGAAGTTCTCCTTTATATATATATTTATATATATATATATTAGTTATTGTTGACCTGTGAAATTGGCTAACAGTCGTATGTACAATATACGACACATTTTGAATGGAATGAATATAATATACGACAGAGTACAAATATCTTAAATAAACACACAAAATTTTTATAAGGGTTCAACCCTGTTCTTCTTAATAGTAATAACCTAATTCACTTAGTATTTAGTATTGAATCACTCGATAGACAATTACCAAGATCAACTCAGAGTTCACTCCTCACAAGTTTGTCCAAAAGATTGATCCAAAAAGTCTAGGAAAAGAGTCATTTGAAACGAAGCCCTGGGTCCTTTATTTATAGTACCCAGGGGCTGTTGCATGATCAGTAAGAGTGAGATCGTGGTTTGGTACACAATCATTGCGAGTGGAGATACGTGTCCACCTTCCCATGATTATGAGATTGTGGGTCTTCCCGTTGTCTTCTCTGGATCGTTGTCGATAATGCACGATTGAGACCTTCGAGAAAACACTAAGTCTTGATTGATCTATGAGACTTAGGTGCTAGGCTCGACGACCCTTTAGAGCTTGGGTGCTAGACTCGTTGGTCCTCTGGGTGCTAGGCTTGTGATCTCTTGGGTGCTAGGCCTGTTGATCTTAGTTTGAATGAGTGTGAGTTTTACCCAGTGAAGTGCCTTTGGGAGGGTAGGCTGACCACCCTATGAAGGATAGGGTGGGTCGACCACCCCAAGGGGTTCTTGGGCATGCTTAGGCCGACCACCCCTAGGGGGCCAATGCTAGGCCGACCACCCCTAGGGGGTTTAGGCCTGGTTGACTTTTTATAGGTCCTGGACCTATCTTTTTCGCTCATCGGTCTTTTTTCAATACTTCGTCGTTTTCCCTGATTTGTGATGCCACGTGTTGCTTTCTCATTTTCCATGTCATCTCTGGATTTTTGAGGGATAACATTTGCCTTCCAAGTTTATCGTAATGTGTTCAACATTATGGTAAACTTGATCTGGCCCGAGAAACATATCGTAGCAGTACTTTAATAGCAAAGTCCCTCAGGACATTACGTAGTACTTTTATCAACTATCGATAATTTGCTAAACACGATTTTTTCAAGGATAATTGTAATTCCTAAAAATAATTAGATTTTTCAAGAAAAATTAATTTCCTAAAAATCTAGTATATTTTTCAAGGAAATTTGAAGTCCTAAAAATATAAAATATTTTTCAAGGAGTTTTGAAGTCCTAAAAATATAATATATTTTTCAAGGATATTAATTCTTAAAAATACAAAATATTTTTCAAGGAATTTGAATTCCTAAAAATACTAGATATTTTTAAGGAATTTGAATTTTTAACCATACCAGATATTTTTCAAGGAATTTGAATTCCTAAAAATATATGGTTAGCCTGATAGGCTATAAGTAGGGTATTCACTTAGTTCTTTGCTCTGTGCGCCTAAGATGTAGGGTTCTCCAAGCGTGATTTCTTCAATTCTTCATCAAACTCAGATCTTTACTTGGGTAAGTATTTTCTCCTGATCATTACATCATTTAATTTAAACGTGCTTAGATTTAGAAGAAATACTTTGAATCTTTGGGGAATCTGTCCGAATCTCCTTATTTTATTTTATTTTGATCCAAAATAATTCACTTGTTTGAATCAAGTCTATGATTTCCCTATGATTTCCTTAGCCTGGACGATTTCCAGGGTTCCAAACCCTAGCATAGGCGATTTCAGGTTTGTAAAACTTTGACCTAGGCCAACCACTCTTAGGTTCCCTTGGTCTAGCAATTTTTAGGCTTGTAAAACCCTAGGCCGACCACCCTTGAGTTCCCTTGCCCTGGCGATTTCCAAGCTTATAAACATTAAGGTTAGGTGATTTTCAGGGTTTCAGATCCAGGCATAGGTGATTTCTAGGGATGTAAATTCCATCATGTGCCTACCACCCCTAGGGTTTCCATCATGGGCCGACCACCTCTAGGACTTCCCTTGCATTTCCCTTGCTTTATGCGACTTCCACGCTTATATACCCCATCATGGGCCAAACACCACACTCCTCTGGAATTTTTTTGAGGTTTGCATCCCCAGGGTGGTCGGTGGTAGGTCGACCACCTATGCCCTTTCTTTCACATTTTGTAAGCTTAGGGCCTAGGTTAAGCCTTCTTTGTGACTTTGATAGACTTTTCCAAGTCTAGAGGAGTCCTATGGTGGTCAGCCTGAGCTTAGTCTCACTAGGCCGACCCCCTATATAGATTTTTCCCTTGATTTCTTCATTTTTGCTCCTTAGTTAATGGATATGCCCCCATCTATTGGCTTCATTATGTTCACTTACTAACTTTACTCTTTATTTTTCCTTTGTTGTAGATGTCCAACTCCTTTTAGTTAGATAAGTCTGTAAGCTAGCGTACTCCACATGAGTTCTTGGAAAGGGTGAAAAGGATTTTCCTTCATTCCGCTTTATATTTGTTCAGTGAGGAAGACTTCTTGAAAAGGTATAGCCCAATGGCGAGAGTGAAACAGACAACTCGACAACCTTCCGAAGATGATCCTCGTATTGCCAGACACATCATTCACGACTCTTCGCTTGGCTCTTCTTAGATCTCTTCTCAGCATAGTACTCCCCGTGGCTCTCAAGGCACATCTCAGCGAAGTCATTCTTCTCAGCGGAATATGTCTGGTCAACGAGACTCATTGCAACGCCCTTTTCATCGGGATACTAGTTGGGTTCCCCATCACTCTTCTTCTCAGCGAGAACATACCGAGGGATCTCATTGCCAGGAAACTCATCCTCAGGAGCGTTCTATTCACAGGTTTCGGCCTAAGGTGGTTCGTCCTTCTTCCAAAAGCAAGACAATCTTGCTAGTTGCGTAGCAGAAGAAGAGATGACAAAAAGAGTTCCATTCATCAGATTCTAGGGCCACCTTTTCTAGTGAGATCATATGGAAACCGGTTGAGAAGCCTCGCACTGTTGATTACGAGGTGGTTTGGTTCAAAGGGGATGCCTCTGACATGACTGAAGAGAAGGTAAAGAACTTAACGAAGACCTTTGACCTTTTTGGTGTATCAATTACTATCCCTGGTCCAAATGATAGAGTTGAGGACCCCCCTTTAGGTATGTGCGCCTGGACACGTTCTGCCATCAAGTCTGGTGCCCTACTTCCTCTTCATCCATACTTCTGGAGCGTGGTAGATTATTTTGGTATTATTCCTTCTCAACTAGCTCCCAATGCGATCTTGGTGTTATCTGTGTTGTACATTATCTATCATTGCAGTAAATGGGCTGCTCCAGTGCCTCATGAGATCCACTACTTATTTGACCTAACAACGAACCCTTCTCAGCGCAACTCGGGGTATTTCTACTTCCACCATTATACGAGCGAGGGTACCGACACCTTCTTGGAAGAGATCTCTGGAAATAGCATGGCATTTAGATATGCCCAACTATTTCTTCACTAAGGATGCAAAGGCCAACTACTCCAATTTTATGTTGGGCCTTTTTATAGACCACTCCCGACCCAGACTATGACAGTTAGGGCCAAGGCGTTGATTTCCATGACCCTTGCGGAGAAGAATGTCATGACCCTCGTTACTTCAGAGAACCTTAGGAAGATCGTGTTGTTTCCTCCTACTATAGTCGATGTTCTGGATGAAGATGGTCCCGAGCCCGTGAACGCCATAGACTCCCCAGGACCTATTCATGTTGAGGAGGTACCCTCTTCGCCTGTGCTAGCTAGATAGGAGGGTGATGAGATGGGTGCATTTGTCACATACTCATTGCTTACTTCAGATGACTTTGATGAGATTATGTTCGATCCCAAATCTCATTAAGATGGTTTGACACTTTATCACCTTTATTTATGATTCATCTGTGCTTGATATCCTTCTAACATTGATCTTCTTTTGTAGGTTCATACATGTTCGACTTTGTCCATACTCAGCAGAGGTCGACTCCCATCGAGGCTAGTTCTTCTGTCCAAGCGGCTAAGAGGGCCAGGGTTGAGGCTGAGTCGATAATTGAGGTTCCTCCCGAGGTGCCTCCTTCGATTCCTTTGGCGTCTAGTCCTATCGCAGAGATAGAGCCATCCTTGCCTACACCAGTTCCTCCCTTATCTGAGCCACACCATTCTGCCATACGAAAT
Organism: Humulus lupulus; assembly: GCF_963169125.1. Classification (NCBI taxonomy): domain Eukaryota; kingdom Viridiplantae; phylum Streptophyta; class Magnoliopsida; order Rosales; family Cannabaceae; genus Humulus; species Humulus lupulus. The sequence goes on from NC_084799.1 coordinate 131,715,903, forward strand.
CTAGGTGCCATCATGGACCGAGCATCCCATCTGGAGCAGACGACAACGAATTTTAATGGGATTAAGAATGAGGACTTGAGCACCATCTTTACGAAGTCACTCCTTGACATTCAGAGTGTAAGTCCTCTACAATTCTTCTTATCTGGTAAGCTTGTGTGCTGATGTTTATCTAATACTTGTATGTTTTTCGCAGGCGCTGATGTTGGTCTCCCATGTCCGTGATAGGTCTGTAGAGTATACCTCTACACTTTCCAACCTTTGTTCTGAGCTTGAAGCTGTCCGCTAGGAGGTGTTGGACCTTAGGCACGTTCTTGGCTCTAGGGTTGCGGACATTGCTTTGAAAGATGAAGAGATCAACACTCTTCACAGTACCATGGAGCTCAAACAGTAGGAAGTGACCAAGTTGACTCTCAGGATAACCTACATGGAGGGGAAACTTGCTGATCAACTCCAACAGTCTGAAGCTAAGAAAGAGAAGTTGATTGCTGACATGGACCAACTACAAAAGGATGCTCTTGTCGAGAATGAGAAAGAGGTCAAGGCTGCCCAAGGCAAGGCTCGAGAAGAGTATTTAGAGGCAAATTTCTCTTGCTTCTACTTAATCTGGAAGTCCAATAAAGATCTGAACTTGGATTTCCTTCCCGAGAAAATGCGAACGAATAAGCTTAGGAAGTGTTTGGCTCGCGAGGCTACCGAGGCTCAGGGTGGTCTTTCAGATGATACTCCTTGCCCTAGTTAGTCTTCTTTTTGGTCTTTTATTCGTTGTCTTTCCTTTTTTTCCATTGGTGGGGAACCTTGTACTTGACATTTTTTACATATGACATTTTATGCCTTTATGCTTTTTTGTTATGAGTACTCAATGTATTGATTGAATTTTTTTATTTCCAATGCTTACTAATTATATCAACTCACAACGCTCATTGGTTCATGTATCAATATACTCTGAACACATGTATTTCATGTGACATACTAACCTTACTTTTTATGTTTTTCATTCTAACAACCATGGTAATGTGAGTAGTATGATAGTTCACCAAGTACCATGAACAAAATAGGTTAGGTCGACCACCCCATGGGTGATAGGCCGACCACCCTATAGGGTTGATGGATTGGCTGACCACTCTATAAGGGACATGGCAAGGAGTTTCCGCACCAATGACTTTTTTGTTTTTGTTTTTGTTTTTTGCACTTTCAGAACATATGTTGAACATATGTCGAACAAATGTGCTTAGTACTTAAGGTCACGTCCTCATTTCTTGTGTATACCCCGATTGGTATGTACTATATGCCCCCAAGTGATCATGGGTTTAAAAACCTTGGTCACTTGCTACTTGACCATGCCTTGCTTCGAGCATTTAGACACATAGTGCTATCATTTTCACCCAATGATGCAAGCAGCAAATGCTTGTCCCTCATTGGTAGTCACATGATGGTTTCATACTCAATAGTAATGATACCATTACACAGATCCAGATTGTGTAGCAAGTGTCGATCACGATATACGTAATCTCTCGTGTACTTGTTAGAATGATTGTAGACAGAAGTGTCTAAGTTGGACCAACCGGATGTAGATGGGCTAATCGAGCCTGTAACGAGTCTTAGATTAAATTATTGATTAGTCCCTCAAGGAACATATTCGATTATGATCCGATGATAGTGATTGGTCCTTCAACCAATCTCTTTTGTTGATCATATAGGTCGATAGGTTCCTCAAGAACCAAGATCGAACATGATCAAATAAATTGGCAACAAGGTCCTCAGACCAGTCTTTTATTTGGATCGTATGGGTCGATAGGCTCCTTAAGAACCAAGATCGAACATGATCCATAATTTGATGACAAGGTCCTAGGACCTGTCTCTCTTGTTGATCGTGGGAGTCGATAGGTTCCTCAAGAACCAGGATTGAACATGATCAAATAGTTTGGCAACAAGGTCTTAGGGCCTGTCTTTCTTTTGGAATGTATGGTTCGTTAGGCTCCTCAAGAACCAAGAACAAACGTGATCCATTAATTTGGTGACAAGCTCTTAGGACCTGTCTCTCTTGTTGATTGTGTGGGTCGATAGGTTCCTCAAGAACTAGGATCGAACATGATCAAATAATTTAGGCGACAAGGTCCTAGGACCTGCCACTTGTTGATTGTCTGGGTTGATAGGTTCCTCAAGAACCAAAATCAAACATGATCAAATAGTTTGGCGACAAGGTCCTCGGACCTGTCTATTTTTTGGATCGTATGGGTCAATAGGACTCTGAAGGACTAGAATCGAACATGATCTGATGATTTGACGACAAGGTCCTAGGACCTGTCTCTTATTGAACGTAATTTAAAGAATTAAGTGAAACATAAGAAATTAAATTCATTCATTCATTGAAGCACAATGGCTATTACATAGATAATTCAAAAATAATACATTTTCTCTTGCTCAGCTTGCTTCTTTTTGCCAAGTAATCAGCAGGAACAACATTCAGGGTGTCCGCATCTTTGGCACTGGCAAGCTTGGCTAAGGCATCAACATTGGCATTCTTCTCCCTCGTGACTTGTGTAATCGAGTATCTCTTGAACTGTGTCAACAAGTCCTTCACATTGTTCAGGTATTGCACTATCCTAAGTCCCTTGGCTTGATACTCCCCCAGTACCTGGTACACCACTAGCTAGGAATCGCTGAATATCTCTAGGGACTATGCATGCACATCCAGAGATAAGCATAATCCTGCTAACAATGCCTCGTACTCAGCCTCTTTGTTTGAAGCATTGAATCCAAATATGAGAGCGCAGTTGATTCGATGATTTTCTGGAGAAATCAGTATGATTCTGACGCCTGAGTTGTGTTCATTGGATACTCCATCAACATATAGCTTCTAGACGAGAGTATCTCCTTCCTTCTTGGTATCTCCATTCTTCGATTGGTAGGAATGGTCTTCAAGGTTGGTGCCTACGACTATGAAGTCCGCCAATGTTTGTCCTTTTATCGCCGTCCTCGAATGATAAGTGATATCAAAATTTCCTAGTTCCACTTCCCACTTGAGTAATCGCCCCGAGGTCTCTAGTTTTTGAAGAACTTGTCTCAGTAGTTGATCAGTCAGGACTCGGATCGAGTGAGCTTGGAAGTATGGACGTAGCTTTTGAGAGGCAATTACTAAAAAGTAGGATTGCTTTTTGTAGATGCTCAAGACTCCATGCTTGTGAAAGGTCCAAAGCACATGCCAAGGTCCCCCAAACGCCTAGACACCTACTTCTACCACGAAACCCATGGGACATCATCTTCTCGCAAGGAGGCACATGAGGCTATTCTCGGCATGCCCAACACCCGTGCACCTCGATGGAACTTCTCAGCGTGTTGAGCACCCGTGCACCCAGTGAGGCCTCGCCTCGCAAAGAGCCTCTCGCGCGTCACCTGGGATCTGCGCGTGCTGGCCTCGCGACGCCTTCTGGGATATGCGCGTGCTGGCTTCGCGACGCCACCTAGGATTTGCACGCACGTGGCCTCGCTGCAAAGGGCCTCGAATGCATGACAGCCTCGCCCCAAAGGGCCTCGCGTGCATGATGGCCTCGCCCCAAAGGGTCTCTCCTAAGGGCCTCACGTGCATGATGGCCTCGCCCCAAAGGGCCTCGCGTGCATGATGGCCTCACCCCAAAGGGTCTCATCCAAGGGCCTCACCCCAAAGGGCCTCGCCCAAGGGCCTCACGTGCATGATGGCCTCGCCCCAAAGGGCCTCGCCCAGGGGCCAATGCGCATAGGTGCTTCCACAGCCTCGTGCCTCACAGCCATGTTGCTTTGAAGGTGTATATGACACCCTATGCCTCGCGGGTGCACACGGTGCCAGGACCTCCCCACGTCCTCGTGAAACCTCACTAGCCTTATAACATGCTATGCCCACCTCGTTGAAAAGACCCTACGTCACTTGGTGAGGTTGGGGCCACCAACGAAGTGCACTATCTCCAGTTAGCCAATTGGGACCACTTACAAGAAGGCCAACCAGATATGTCGTTCAAGGTGGCCCACAAGAGACAAAAAATACAGATAAGGTACCTCTAAATGGGTACATGCATGCCTGCAGGGATCAAGGGACAAACCTGACACCCGTACCCAACAAGTAGTGGCGGTTAGGGGTAGTAAGAGGAATGGCAGCACCACCTCCACGTCTCTGACATGCACCAGAGCCGACCACCACACTCCCAACACCACTATACCTGATACCACTCTCTTGAGAATGTACTTGTGTACCATCTGGTCCCCTGGAGCACACTGTATCATGGGTCATTAGAGCCTACTATGAAATGAACCCCACTTCCACATGGAAGGGGGTTGGAAAAAAACTGTAGCATTACACCATAAGAAATACAAATTCAGTTCACAATTTTTCTTCTGCAAGTGTTCTTTTTGTTTCCAATTAGATCTTTAAAGTTTTTCTTTTGATAATCTCTACGTTTCTGTTTTTCTAACTTAACTTGGTTGATGAGTTCCCACCGTCAACAATTTGGCGAAGTCTGTGGGAAGGATAGATTGCAAGTCATTGTTCTTCCGTTGATTCTGATATGAAAAAAAAATGTCGCGACGTTCGAAACGGTTGAGAGAGCCGCGTGAGGTGGAAGTCCACCTTGACGGAGGTCAGCTAAAAGCCTCCATGAAGGATCCTCCTCCACCTGGAAACATGGAGGCACCAAGGGAACTTGAGGTGCCCAGAGATGAAAGGGAGGCCTCATCCCCGACAGTCCCACCTGAGGAGGATTGCCCAAGGTCGGCGACTGCCCCACCAAGGGGCGCCGATGAGTTCATGCCTCCAAGGCCGCCGCAGGTGCCAAACCCAGGTCGGTAGGATCCAGGCCCATTGAAGCGCTGGGCTAACAAGCACCCTTGGGTCCACTCCGTGAGCTCGAGTTCTAAGTCTCAATTCTACAAAGATGAGATACGAGAACTTCACTATAAGAATCAGAGGCTAGAAACCACCCTGGAGAACATGCAAGAGGTGCTAAATGGCCTGTTGCAAGGGAGATCACATGTGATACTCCCTAAGCCGAAAGAGAGAGGCTAGGAGGGGGTAGAAACCACAGTCTTGGTAGATGATGGACAGACCCGACTCTCCACTAGTAACACCCCCCGGACGAAGGAGCATGAACGCCCTGGACCACCGAAGCAGCCCCAGGGGCCAGGGCCAAAGACCAATGCTGCCCCTCGTAACGATGTTGAGGTCACCTCAGATCTACAGGAAGAACTCAACAAAAAGAGGGCGGATAAAAGGACCACACCCCCTGCAACGCCCCGGGGAGGCAAAGGAAGGGGGGATCCTAACCCATCCACGCTGAGAGATTCCTTAAGCAAGAGGAGGCAAGACCTAGACACGGAAATGAGAAGCCTACGGAGCAAAATCGTCACTGCCTCTGGAGGTAAAAACTTTGAGGATGAGTTCGACCATGAGTTACCCTTCATCAAGGAGATCCAAGCCATCCCGCTCCCAGCCATCCCGCTCCCAGCCAACTTTAAGGAGCCCCATATGACCCCTTACGAAGGAAGCACAGATCCAAAATACCACCTGGACGCATTTAACGATCTGATGAAACTGAGGGGAATTAGTAGCGGGGCTAGGTGCCACTGCTTCGCTGTCACATTGAAAGGACCTGCATACAAATGGTTCAAAAGACTTAGACCGGGGTCCATCAGATCCTCGCAACAGTTTTCTGATGAATTCCTCCAGCAGTACCACGCCGTACGGGACTACACGATGCCAGGCACCAGCCTCACCAATGTGAAGCAAGGAGAAAATGAGAGTCTAAAGAGCTACATTCACAGGTTCAATATGGAGGCAGCTAAAGTAGGGAGCTTGACCCGTAGAGAGCTGAAAATGGCCATCACAGCTGGAGTGCGACCGGGAAGCAAGTTATGGGATAACATGCTCAAGAGGGAGGTCACAGACTTGGATGATTTCTACGAGCGAGCAGAAAAATATATTCGCGTGGAGGATGGTCACGAGAGCCTCAAAGCTGGAAAGGGCCAGTCACCCCCAAAACCTTCGATCCGAGAAAACCAAAGCGGTGCAAAGAAGAAGAGGGTCTATGAGGGAACAAGAGATGATCGACCCCGGAAGCATCAACGCTCTGATGAGTGCATACAGGGCCCCTACACCTTTTATACTGATCTCACCCATGCGAGAGAGCATATTTTCATCATGAACCAAAACCAGGTCCCTTTCAAAAGGCCCCCGCCAATGAAAAAAGACCGGTCTAAAAGAGACCCTAGCAAGTATTGCCAGTATCACAAAGATATCGACCACACCACCGCGGAATGCAACCATTTGAAGGTGGAAATCGAGGAGCTCAACCGCAGGGGACATTTGGGCAGATATGTGCGTAAGGAGAACCAGAGGCCAGAAGAAGGAGCGTCCCCGCCGCGGGCACGAGAGGTGGCCCCAGAAGTACAGGGAGAGGTCAGGACCATCTTTGGAGGACCAGGATTCAGAGGCGATTCAAGGAAGGGACGAGAAAAATATGCAAAGGAGGCCAGAAAAAGTCCACCACCGTGCGTCTTAGGTTTGGAGCAATGCCCCCCGAAGAGTTTCAAGGGCGAGAATGACTCGTAAACTTCACTGAAGAAGATGCGCAGGGGGTACATTTCCCTCATAATGATCCCCTGGTGCTAACTGTCCAGCTTGCGAACATGAGAGTACATCGGGTCCTAGTGGATAATGGAAGCTCTGTAGACATCTTGCATCGCCCCGCTTTGGAGAAGATGGGACTGAACGTCCGACACCTGAAACCCTGCAATACCTCCCTTTATGGGTTCACAGGGGACTCGATACAGCCCCTAGGTGCAATTGAATTAGCCCTCACCATGAGGGAACAACCCAGGCAAACCACCATAATGGAAAACTTTATCGTGGTGGATTGCGCCTCAGCCTTCAATGCCGTATTAGGGAGACCCTCTCTGAGATAATTGAAGGCGATAACTTCTGTGTATCTCCTAGCTATGAAATTCCCAACCCCTGGGGGAGTAGCATGCATGAAAGGGGAGCAGAAGGAAGCGAGGGAATGCTATAACATGTCCCTCCGCACGGCCACAAAACCATCAGGGCCGATGGCAATGGGTGTGTGTGAAGGCGCGATCCACATGAGTTCGACCCACAAGTTCGACCCACAAGTTCGACCCACGAGTTACGGGACACCTCAAGAAATGGTACTAGTGAGGCTTCTACACTCGGTACAAAGAAGACCTATGTTTAGTGTGTTCCTTGCTATGTTAGCTTAGTGAGTAAGAATCAAAGAGGCTACCTAGGTAACCTCCCAATTAGATGTAACCCTTTTTTATATGCCATTGTAAACCACATAATATGAATGACACTGTTCGCAACTTCATGTGTCATTCTTCTTCTCTATAGCACCCACCAAAGTGCTTGCTGAAATAAATTTCACCAAGCACTTGGGGGGTAGGACAAGAGGCAAAGCATACAGCAAGTAGGAGGATCCTAAAAAGGAGGAACCCAAAAAGGACCCCTTATATCAGGGCCTTAAACGATTTCCTTAAAGAGACTCCTCGTATCCTAAAAAGTACCCTCTCTCAGGAGGATCCTAAAAAGGACCCTCTATCAGGAGGATCCTAAAAAGGACCCTCTATCAAGAGAAACCCAAAAGGACCCCTTATATTAGGGCCTTAAACGAATTCTTCAAAAAATGCATGGTGAACCCTAACAAACAGGGAGGAGACCTTGCAGGGCATCTCCTGAAGTTCACAAGGATTAGCTACCCTTACGAACATCAAGGAGGCCAAAAGGTCTTAAAAAAAAAAAAAAAACAAGCTCCCAAATAAAGGCAGATACTCTCTCAAAGGGAGAAGCCACCAGAAGGAGCACCCGCCGATAAGCCTAGAATGGCCACCAAGCCGTCTAGCCAAAAAGGGTCCTGAATGAGACCCTTGCAAAAATAGTACTATGAATAATGACGAGAAGGACGCTTCTCGTAAAAATAATAAGCGCGCGCAAAAATACATAAAAGGATAGCTAGAACCCAAGGGGGCAAAATATTCTTGTAAAAGTAATCAAGAGGCACCAAAAAAGGACCCATTGAACCCTTTCACATGGGCTCCAAAGGACCTCTGGCCTGATAAATAAAAGAGGGGAACCTACCAAACCCCATCATACAGGCTCAAAAAGACCTCAAACACAGAGGAATAAGAGATGAATAACCGCATATGTATATATTAAAAAAGAGTCTTGGTAACATGGCAAGATTTAAAAAAAAATTATTACAAGAACAACAAGGCTCAAATGAGCATACACCCACAGCGGGCTAACTGATAGAAGTTACGAAATGACGACCTCAAGGCCTCCTGCCACGGGCGTTCCACCCAGCCGCCCGGGCAACGGCGTGCTCGCTGAAGGAAGAAAAATCAAAGTTTGGATCCTGTCTCCATACACCACAAAGGGCACGCTCTATGAACCTATACTCGATAGCAGCCCTGTGCACCTCTAAGGAAGCAACCCTCTCCTGCGACGCAACTACAGCAGCCTTAGCAACCTCAAGTTCGACCTCTAGGGAAGCAACCCTCTCCTGCGACGCGGCTGTGGTAGCTTTGGCACCCTAGAGTTTGCCCACTAGGCTGGTGACTTTTTCCTGCAACATCATGGCCTTGACAACCGCCTTCTTCTTCCTTTTTGACGAGGCAGAAACTTTCGCCAAGGCCCTTTCTAGCCTAGACTTGGTTTCATCAAGCTCTCTCTCTCGCTCCTGGACCCGGGCTGTAAGACGGTGCCTCTCGGTATTCGACGCGGAAAGGTTGTGAGCCGAGTCTGCAAACCGATGAGCCACGGTATAGGACTGCACAAGAAAGATAACAACAACAATGATAAGTAACAAAAAGAAATAATAATAAGGCCGACACAAGATGCAAGAACTCACCCAAGCAGTAGTGTGCGTTAGAGTCACCCCAAGGTCCGACATGGCGAAACTCCCAAGACCATTCCAATTAGCTTCGGGGAGGCCTGAGGCTATTTGGACATACCACCGCCCGTAAGAGGTCGCCATGCGACCCACCCAGGGCACCCCTTCTGAGTCAAGGGTACCTGGCTGGGTAAGGAAAAACGACCCGCTCGCCGAAACAAGAGGGGGCGCAGGAAAATTGAAAAAATGAGCCCCGGGTAGATCAGGAGGGGGTACAGGAAGATTAGGAAAGTAAGCCCCCGATGGATCGGGGTCGAGGGGAGCCTGAGGAAAAGTGTCAAATTCTGCGGGGTCGGGGGAAACAAAATGCCCTGGTATGGCCTGTTGACCTTAGGATTGGGAAGCCATGTCCGGGTCGAAAGGGACAAAGGGAGGACATCCCCCGGGGGACGAGGATAGCTGGTAAGGTTGCCCGTGTCCAAGGGAGACTCCCTTCGGCACATCCTCGGCCTCATCTTCACTCGAACAAGGCTTAGCCGAGGCAGCCTTCACCCTTTTTGACCCAGGAATGGTCCACAACAACCTGGGATCTGAAACCGGGGATAGCTTGTGAAGGTTAAGATTTTCCACAGTGAATAGGTATGCAGCCTTTTTCATGGCGGGGTCAGCATTGATGAGATCGTTCACGACATTCGCCTCCAACCCAACAACTACAGGTATGGCGAACTGCTCTGCACGATCCGCACCATTTTCGACACAAACATAAGTTATAAGACAAAAAAGAGAAGAGAAGGTGACTTGAGGTACTTACTGGGAGTAGAACGGAAGTGCTCGCGAATAGAAAGAGGGCCTTTCACGAAGAAAAAGTCCTGCTTCCAAGACCCCGGGTTGGACACTGCGCCCTCTATCAAAGGGACTTTGTTATTGGCTTTTTGTAGGTAATAAAAGCCCTTGGATTTGGGAGAGGGCATGTTATTGTACAGGAAGAGCACCTCTAGGGCCGTAGGAGCACGTTTGGCAAATTTTGCAAACACGAAAAAGAGGCAGCTCAAGGTCAGCCAACTGTTGGGTGCCAGCTGAAGTGGAGCAAGGTCAAAGTAGTTGAGGACCGCAACGAAGAACAGGTGTAATGGGATGGTACCACCCACCTTCAGGATAAGCTCGCTAAGGGCCACGAAGCATGGACTAGGGCAGTTAGCCTGACACTTGTCCGAAGGGGTGTATAATGCGTACTCCGGAGGAACACGGTAGTGCTCTACAATTCCCACCAATTTATTTTCAGACACGTGGGACACCAAGGTGGATTCCAATCGGGGGCATCATCCTGTTCATTAATGGACACCTGTCGTCTTCCTCCCTTCGACATATCTGCAAAACCAAAAGAAAAAGGTGAGGAAGAGACAGAACACTTGACCCTCCATTTCCTCTTCCTAGCAAGAGTTTTCCACCAGGGCACCGGCTGTGGAAGCGCTAAGTTAGGGAAGATCGAAAATAAGGGCTGAAGAGAAGCAGAAGTGGCTCCATGACAGTCATCAGGCAAGGATGGGCTAGAAGGCTCAGGCGGAAGATGTCCCTCCATAAACTCCAACTCCCCCTGCAAATCTAAAAGGGTCACCCTAAGGCTCGCTACATGGTCACTAAGGTTAGGAGGGAAAGGTGTCCGTCTCCCCTCAACACCGAGTCAATTTCGCTCTCTACCACCCAAATTTTACGCCTAAGTTCAGCCATGTGCTCAAGATGACGAATACGGGCTTGTCTTACGGTGTCATGGTCTTGGTAAGGGTTTTCCTCAAGGGACTCTGAGTTTGAAGACAAGTCAACAAACTCAACCCTCAGAGGAATGCCGAACGGACCGTCACTTGCCATGAGACCTCGTCTCGAAAGAAAAAAGGGTTCACGTATAAATGAGAGGATTCTACAAAACACAAAGGAATGGGCTCAAAACTTCTAGGCATAAACACTCTAAATGACCCGCTAAGGGGTGTGAATAAAGGGGCATGCCTCAAGGCTAACTCACGATGGGCTCAGGCCAAAGTACCCCATCCCGAGTGGTGCTAATGTGGACCCAATAAAAATATGGGAAAAAGAGAATATACCTCAAGCAGGAAAAATGAAACGCTGTCGTGGTCAAAAGGAGGTTGGGGGCCAAAAGTACTATCATGGTCAAAAAGTGCCAAATGGTCGAAAGTACGCGTCTGCAAAAATAAACATAAAAGATGTGTTAGCCTCCACATATATGAAGGGATATAGACATACCAAAAATTAGCACAAATATATATATAAAAAAAAAGAGAAAACTATAGCAAAAGTGAGGTTGTGGGGGATTGAACCCCTTACCTCTTGAAAGGAGCAAGGATCTAAATGCCACTAAGCTAAGGAGATGAAGTGTAGATAATAGGCTTAGCATGGGGGCCTATTTATAAGAATTAAAGAGAAGAGTCTACCAAAGCACCTAAAGGTCCTCTCCTAGACTGGGGGGCAAGTGTAGATGCTCAAAACTCCATGCTTGTGAAAGGTCCAAAGCACATGCCAAGGTCCCCTAAACGCCTAGACACCTACTTCTACCATGAAACCCATGGGACATCATCTTCTCGCAAGGAGGCACATGAGGCTATTCTCGGCATGCCTAGCACCCGTGCACCTCGACGGAACTTCTCAGCGTTTTGAGTACCCGTGCACCCAGTGAGGCCTCACCTCGCAAAGAGCCCCTCGCGCATCACCTGGGATCTACATGTGCTAGCCTCGCACCGCCACTTAGGATATGCGCGCACTGGCCTTGTGACGCCACCTGGGATCCATGCGTGTGTGGCCTCGCTCTAAAGGGCCTCGCATGCATGATGGCCTCGCCCTAAAGGGCCTCGCCCAAGGGCCTTGCGTGCATGATGGCCTCGCCCCAAAGGGTCTCACCCAAGGGCCTCGCGTGCGTGATGGCCTCACCCAAGGGCCTCACGTGCATGATGGCCTCGCCCCAAAGGGTCTCGCCCAAGGGCCTCGCGTGCATGATGGCCTCGCCCCAAAGGGTCTCACCCAAGGGCCTCGCGTGCATGATGGCCTCTCCCCAAAGGGCCTCGCCTAGGGGTCAATGCACGTAGGTGCTTCCATAGCCTCGTGCCTCGCGACCATGTTGCTTCGAAGGTGTATATGACACCATATGCCTCGCGGGTGCACACGGTGCCAGGACCTCCCCACGTCCTCGCAAAACCTCACTAGCCTTGTATGCTATACCCACCTCGTTGAAAAGGCCCTACGTCACTTGGTGAGGTTGGGGCCACCAACGAAGTGCACTCTCTCCAGTTAGCCAATTGGGACCACTTACAAGAAGGCCAACTAGATATGTCGTTCAAGGTGGCCCACAAGAGACAAAAAATACGGACAAGGTACCTCTAAATAGGTACATGCATGCCTGCAGGGATCAAGGGACAGACCTGACACCTGTACCCGACAAGTAGTGGTGGTTAGGGGTAGTACGAGGAATGGCGGCACCACCTCCACGTCTCTGACATGCACCAGAGCCGACCACCACACTCCCAACACCACTACACCTGATACCACTCTCTTGAGAATGTACTTGTGTACCATCTGGTCCCCTGGACCACACTGTATCATGGGTCATTAGAGCCTACTATAAAATGAACCCCACTTCCACATGGAAGGGGGTTGGAAAAAACACTATAGCATTACACCATAAGAAATACAAATTCAGTTCACCATTTTTCTTCTACAAGTGTTCTTTTAGTTTCCAATTAGATCTTTAAAGTTTTTCTTTTGATAATCTCTGCGTTTCTGTTTTTCTAACTTAACTTGGTTGACGAGTTCCCACCGTCAACACTTTTCAAGAGGGGGATACCTAGACTCCATATAGTACACAGAGTGTTGCACCCTGTTCTCTTCTTTTACCACAGCAGTGCTGATTGCATGCTCGGTGATTCCAAAATAGATGAATAGTACTTCACCATCTATCGGCTTTGCAAGGACGGGAGGTTGAGTGAGATGCATCTTCAAGGCTTGGAAGGCTTTCTCACATTCCTCGCACCATTGATTCTTCTTGCTTCCCCTCAATAAGTTAAAGAAAGGGGCGCACTTGTCCGTAGACTTTGATATGAACCTACTGAGGGCAGCTACTCTCTCTGTTAAGCTTTGCACTTCTTTGATTGTGGTAGGTGACTTCATGTTGAACAATTCTTTGATCTTCTTGGGGTTAGCCTCGATTCCACGTGAATTGACTATGTATCCGAGAAACTTACCAGAACCAACTCCAAATGAGCACTTGAGAGGATTTAACTTCATGATATACTTTCTAAGTATTGCAAAGCATTCCTCCAAGTCTTGAACATGCCCTCCAGCTTCTTTGGACTTGACCAGCATGTCATCGACATATACCTCCATAGTTTTTCCGATCAAGTCTCAAAACATGCCATTCACTGGCTCCTGCGTTCTTGAAGTCGAATGGCATCACCTTATAACAATACAATCCCTTGTATGTCTGAAAGCTGGTATGTTCCTCTTCAGAAGGGTGCATACTTATTTGATTATACCCAGAATATGCATCCATGAATGAGAGTATTTCATGTCCTGTAGTTGCATCGACCAGTTGGTCTATTCTGGGTAGTGGGAGGCAGTCTTTGGGGCATGCCTTGTTCAAATCTGTAAAGTTCACGCATGTCTTCCACTTCCTGTTTGGCTTTGGGACCAGCACAGGATTTGATACCCAATCTAGGTAGTAGGCCTCCCTTATAAAACCATTTTCCTTGAGCCGTTTGACCTCTTCCTTCAGGGCTTGAGATCGGTCTTTGTCAAGAAGTTTCCTCTTATTTTGCACCGGTGAGTAGTTCTTGTCCACATTTAGGACATGACTTATCACGGATGGAGAAATTCCAACCATGTCCTTATGCGACCAGACAAAGACGTCCTGGTTCTTCTTCAAAAACTCTACCAATTGTGCTTTAATTTCTACCTTTAGCTCCTTCCCAACTTTAATTAATCTAGTTGGGTCCTCCTCATCTAGTAGGACTTTGTCAAGGTCTTCGACTGGTCCTACCCCCATGATGTCATCCCCAAAGCGAGGATCGATGTCATTTCCCTCACTTTGCAAAACTTGCTATAATGATAAATCTTCGTTAACAGGAGCCCCTGGATCTAGTAGAGTGTTTATTTAAATGTCAACTTCCATGTTGACAACCTCATCGGTTCCTTCATTCCCTTCGAAGCAGGTTATTACCATGTTGTTTACGCATGGTCCTTTCTTTGCCTTGACCACTGACGCATTATAGCATTCTCGTGCCTCCCTTTGGTTACCGTGTACGCATCCTTGCCCTACGCTTGTGGGGAACTTCAAAGATAGATGCCAGATAGACATTGCTGCATGTAATTCCATCAGGAGGGGTCTCCCAAGCACTACATTATAACTGATGAGCAATCTACCACCAAGAACTCTGTCATCACAGTCTCGTGCTTGGGGGCATCCCCCACCGTGGCTGGTAGTCTGATAGTTCCTGCTGGTGCTAGGCGTTCTCCTGTGAACCCATATATCACTTGGGAACACGGTGTCAGGTCCTTGACCATGAGCTTCATTTTCTCAAGGGATGATTTGTAGATGATATCTACTGAGCTTCCAGTATCCACCAAGCATCTATTCACTCAAGCATTGGCAATTTGAATGTTAAGGACCAAAGGGTCATTGTAGGGGTCCCTCATGTGCTCGGCGTCATTCTTCGTAAAAGTGAGAGTTTCACTTTCATACTTTGGATTTTTTGGAGACCGCTCCTTGAATACCATGCACTAGGAAGACTCCCCTACCTCATGTCTTAGGGTCCTTTCATATCGCTCACGACCATTGTTACTGTTGCCTGCTATGTGGGGTCGGTATCCAATGTGAAGTCCACGGCCGCTGGCTCCAGTGGTGGACTCCTCTGCCTTCATAACTCTGGATTCCTGCTTGAGGTTTTGGTCTTGACTCGGTACCTAGAGAGTTTTCCTGATCAGAGGAGAAACTCTGTCTCATCCTTCAAATGTTTGCATTCATTTGTGTCATGCCCATAATCATTGTGGAAACGACAAAACTTATTTTTGTCCCTCTTTCCTTCTGAACGCAAGGGTGGTGCCTTTTGGTATGGTACCTCCTGGTATGTTGCCAAGAAAATCTCAGCCCTTGATGTAGTCAGGATTGTATAAGATAACTCTTGAATAAAGAGTTATTTCTTGTGCTTTTGAACTTATAAATGTAGAAAAAATCGATGGTGATGTTAGTTTATTATTAGCTATTGTACTAACTTTTCTATTTTTATGATCTTAGTTAAGTTTAGTTGTTTTTTTTTATATAGTTTTTAATAGCTAATGGGTTGAAAACAATAGTTTCATGGATAGATATTTGTACAATGAATGAAAATAAAATTGTGAAACTATCTAAACTAAATTTTGATGATGAAATAGCAGGTTTGCAGTAGTAAAGCAGATTTTGCTGAATCATTTTGATCAGGTTGCTTTTGGAAATTTATGCGTGATTGGAAATTCAGAAGGTGAGTTGGATTAGTGGCTGAGATGGCAAGTACAGAGGGCATGAGTCAATTTGGAAGCAAATGTCAAAGAAAAGAAGGAAAAAAACCCACGTATGAATCAAAAGGAGGGGCAATTTTGTACTTAGATGACTAAATTGGGAAACCTAGAGGTACAAAGAAGAAATCAGCCGCACAAAGAGGGGAGTCTACCATTTTTTGAGAAAAGAAGAATCTATTTTAATTTCTACTCTAATACTTATGGGCAGAATTGAAAGTGGATTAATACTTTTTAAATTAGCCATGAACTAATTTTTTGTGTGGCTTGAATTGTTAATGAATCCTATGTCATTGTGTAGTAATTTCTTGCACCATATTTTAGTGAAATATCTCTTGTTCATTCAAGTGTGCTTATTGTTAATGTCTTGTTGTTGTTGTTTGGCCAGCAATGGCAAGATGTTTAATTATGTTTGATGCTGGAAGAATTAAATATAATGGGAAGAACTTGGATGACACAAGTTCATAATCTGTGTTAGGTTATGTTAGTAAACAACATAGGGATGTGCTATTTGCCTTGTGTAACTTTTGAGAATTGAACCCTAGAATTTGTATTCTTAAATTTGATTTGGCAAAGGAATATGTTTAATTAGGTAAAAGAATTAGTAACATAGGATTGGGAACGTTTTATGAGTTTTGATTGAAGTATTGTTAACTTGGGAGTTTTGCTAAAATATTACTGCCGCAATCTGTTCAGTATAATTGACATAGGAGGATTTAATAATTCAAGTCCATTGTACAATCCACGTATTTTTTTCTAATTACTTTGTTTAGTTCAGTTTTATTTTCAGTATTTTCATCTTTTTAATATTTCATTTAGCTTGCAAACAACCCATTTAGTTGTTAATACCTTTAAGTTGTTTAGTAATTGTTTTGCCTATTTTTCTATTTTGCAATCCCTGTGGAGATGATTTACTTATCACTGTATTAATTGTTGGACTATGTGTTAGGGATTTATGCCCTAACTAAAGCCCAATTTCTTTGTAATCTCATTTATTATCAATAAAAGAATAGAAATCATTTTTTGACTTGGTCAATCACTTTGCTCGCATGTTTTATTTTCATGATTATTTGTTTAATATAAACTTCAATTAAATCCTGAGCATATAGCTAATCATATTTATAGTGACGTAATCACAATGTAATATAAATATGATTATATGTTCAAATATAAGTTAGTCCTAAGATTAGTTAGTGCACAGGATTTACACTGACTTGCCAATGTACGATATGGTTTACTTACGTATTGTAGTGCTATGTTCTTTCCAGAACATTAGGAAAGTAGATAAGATCTGATGTATTTGTTACATCGGACTGGACCAATATTGACAGTTGATAGGATAAGTTAACATACCGTTATTATCTATTCTAGTCATATCATATAGTTGACCATAGGTTAATTCAATCTCAATTCTGAATGGTTAGTATTCTAACTGATTGTATTATTTGAGTTCTTTGACTAGTTCGTTACCAGCTTACCCTACGGACTAGCCCATACTTACATCTTGGGATTCGGTAGTATAATTGAGTAGGAGTGTTAATCATAGATATAAGCATCTATAGCTTCTGATGAAGAAGTGAAACGATGGTTTCCTTTTAGTTTGGTTCAAGGTGTTAAATGATAGAGATCTCATTTCAGTAATTAATATTAGTTTACTGAAATATCATTTACAAGGAACTAAGTATTTTAAGGATAAAATACAATGAGGGGCAAAACGGTATTTTAGTCCCATCTCATTGTAGGCCATCTATAGAGGATTGAGTGACAATTATGGTTGTAACAATGGATAATTAATAGGGTATCTATATTTGTTGTATAGTGTTCTATGAATTCAAGAGTGCAATTTCGAGTCTTTAGTGGAGTCATGAAGAATTAATAAGTTAGTAAATTTATTTGTTAGATTTATGATAACTTATTAGAGCTTTATATATTTTTTTTAATGGTTAGAATATTAGTTTATAGCTGTAACAACACAAGATATTGATTTTAAAGTTTAAAATTGGTTAAAATTTGAAAAATATCATTTTTTTTCAACCAATTAATAAAATATTTTTTTAATAAATGGGATTTAAATTAACTTTGGTTAATTTTTGATAAATCCCATTTAAATTAAATTGATATTTTTTTTTTCAAATTAACCTAAACCAAGTTGATTGTTGGTAAATGAAATTTAAATTAACTATTGTTAATTGTTGATAAATTTCATTTAAATTGACTTATTTTTTGTTAAAATTTAATCAATTCGAAATTTTGATAAATTCTAGATAATTAATTGTGATATTTTTGCAGATGAAATAAATTGTGGTATTTTTGCAAAAATTCATAGACTTGCTCATATAGTAACATGATTAGGCACATCCAATTATAACATGTTTGTTTGCACTACATGTGATATTTTTGAAATTGAGCTTAGATGCATATAGTGGCCCATATGTTTGCTAGATATATAGTTTTTGCCAAATAAAATATTCATAAAATGATAGGTTTTATTTGGGCCCATTAGAAAATGTAAAGTTTAAATTCATCTCTTGTGGATGGTTCCACTTGTGAAGGCTCATTTGCTTTGCATGACTATAATGGGCCTAATCAATTAATAACAATTAATAAAATGAATGTTTAAATTCCTGTCTTTTGGACCTTGTATGGAAGTTTGGGGGCCATAGTAGTGGGAACGACATACTGAACCCAACCCTCCTCCATACAAGTTCAATTGTTAAGGCCCATTTACTTGAGTTGGACTTAATTGTATAGGTTCATTATATTAGTTAAACCTAAATATTGATTAGCAACAAATTAATTGAATTTATTTCAATGTGACACTTTAGAATTAATAGGAAATTATAGGACTTTGGTTTTAAAAATTTAATTTTTTCAATTTTTTAGAGAACCATAGTCATTAATTTTCTAAAAATAAATAATAAAAATACTATCTTTAATTTTATAATGAGCTTATTTTAAGAATAATATTAAATATCCACCGTTGGTTTAACAAGGTCAATAGCTTAATGGGGCCTCGAGATGCTTTGATTCGTCCCCCTACGGAGGGTGTTCATTAATTATTTTGACAATGTTAGATTTCGAAAGATAGATGATTATATGTTGAATTCTACTAGACTCACCCCTACGGTGACTACTAGGACTAAATCTATTGATTATCAAAACCGTGGGTCTAACTCATAAAATAAGAGATTTTGTTTTCTTATTTTGATCGAATAGTAGGTTGTTAATAATGGTTTCCATTATTAAATAGGTTTACAACTTTATTTAGCTAGTGGTATTTTTTACTCTTGCCAACCGGGACAAGGATATCATAGATTAGTTAAATACCTAAAGAAATAAAGATATGATTATTTTGGTATTTTATTATGGCTGTATCAACTCCCATCTTTCCCAACTTTCAATGGAGAAACTTACTGGAGAAAACTTCCATAAATGGAAGCAGAACATCTACATTGTGTTGATTGGTGACAACTCCAAGTTCATCATGACTGAGGAATCCCCGAAAGTTCCAGCTGAAGGAGCTACCAAGTCTGTGAGGGATAAGTATGAGCGTTGGTAGGCGGCTAACAACAAGGCGCAATACTACATGTTGACTAGTATGGTCGACACTCTCAAGACAAAGATGGAGAATGTCGAGATGGCCTACGAAATCATGGATCAGCTTCAAGACATGTTTGGTGCCAAGTCAGCGCAAAGTCATTTTGAGGCCACCAAGAAATATGCCAATGCTCGGATGGCACCTTCTCAACATGTTCGCGATCATCTGATCAAAATGACAAAGTACTTTCAGGAAGCTAAACTTCATGAAGCAACAATAGATGAGGAAACTCAAGTTAGCTTAATCCTCGATAGTCTCTCTCCAGCTTTCCTGCCATTCACCTCCAACTATGTGTTGAATAAACTCAACTATGGTCAGACGCAGCACATGAACGAGCTTCAGACTTTTGAGTTTATCAAGGGTGGACCAAGTAAGGGGTGAGAAAATAAGACTACTGCTATTTCTGTTGATCCAGCTAAGGCTGTAGCTAACCAAGCTTCGTCTTCGAAAGCTGGAAACAAGAGGAAAGGTGGACAAAACAATAAACCCAAGCCTGCAAAGGTTGCAAAGACGAGTTCACAACCAAATGCACAGATGCCTAAGGGGAAGAACAAGAAAAGAAAGAAATGTAAAGATAAGTGTTTTCACTCCAAAGAGAAGGGGCATAGGAAACGAGATTGCCTCATGTTTCCAGCAGCTAAAAATAAAGGTAATGATTATAGTTCAATTATCTTGGAAACATGTGTTTTAGAGAATGATAAATCAATTTGGATTACTGATACCAGATCTACCAACCATGTTTGCAACACTTTACAACTTCTTGAATCGTGGGAGGAAGTGGACAAAGGTGACTTAAAGCTTAGAGTTGGGAGCGAAGCGTTCGTTGCGGTCCAAGCTAGAGGAAGAGCTCGTCTGAAATTTTGAAATAAATAATTAATTTTAAAAGATGTATTTTTTATTCCAGATTTTAGTAGAAATTTAATTTCAGTTTCCATGTTGCAATTAGAACGATTTGTTATGACTTTCACAAGTTCTAATATATCTATTTCTTTCAATGGATCACAATTGTGTATTGCATGTTTGGAAAATGGGCTTTATATTCTGCGACCTAACAAACCCCTCGCTCTTAACAATGATTTATTCAAAGTAGCTAAACCTAGGACCAATAAACGTCAAATGATCGATAACGATAATATGGCGTATTTATGGCACTTGAGACTAGGTCACATTAGCTATGATAGGATTCAAAGACTTACAAAGGATGAGACTTTGAGGGAACTCACCTTAGGTGAATTACCTGTCTGTGAATCTTGTCTAGAAGGAAAACTGACCAAGCGTCCATTCTCTACAAAGGGTGATAGGGCCAAAGAACCACTTGGACTTGTGCATTAAAATGTTTGTGGACCTTTGAATGTACAAGACAGGGGTGGTTTTGAGTATTTCATCACTTTCATTGACGATTACTCTAGATACTCATGTCTTTACCTAATGCATAGGAAATCAAAAACATTTTCAAAGTTTACGGAATTCCTAGCGATGGCTCAGAACCAATTAGGTAAAACGTTAAAGATCTTGCAATTTGATAGGGGTGGAGAATATTTGGATATGCAGTTCCAAGATCATTTAACTGAACTTGGGATTTTATCACAACTTACTGCCCCAGGTAATCCGCAACAAAATGGTGTAGCGGAACGCCGGAACAGAACTCTATTGGAAATGGTTAGATGCATGCTTAGTTACTCAACTCTACCAACTACGTTCTAGGGACATGCAATTGAAACTGCGAACGACATTCTCAATGTCGTGTCATCTAAATCAATCCCTAAAACCCCTTTAGAATGATGGAATGGACATGAACCTAGTTTACGCCATTATAGAATCTGGGGGTGTCCCGCCCACATCCTGAGGAAAAAGGAAGGAAAGCTGGAACCGCGAACTGAAGTTTGCATGTTTTTTGGCTATCCTTAAGATACTCGGGGTGGACTTTTCTATAGTCATTCAGAAAAAAAGTGTTTACTTCTACGAAAGCTACTTTTCTGGAAAATGACAATGTCCAAAACATCAAACCACGCAACAAAGTAGTTTTATAGGAGATGGTTAAAGAATTTACTCCAACCAATGTTCCATCGTCATCAACACGAATTGATGAAATTCCCACTCTTCATATCCAACCGACGCAAGTCGATTTAAATGAACATAGTACCACTGTTCCTGAGTAAACAGTCACGGAGCCTCATCATACTGGGAGGGTTTATAGGAACCCAATTCGCTATGGTTTGGATGGTGAAACCAATATGGTTGTTGGTGACACTAGCGATGATGATCAATTGTCTTTCAAACAGGCAGTGGCTAGCCCTGAAAAGGAACTATGGCTCGAAGCCATGAAGTTGGAAATGGAGTCCATGTACTCAAATTCCGTCTGGTGTGTTGTGGAAGCACCTATTGACTTTAGGGCCATTAGGTGCAAGTGGATCTACAAGATGAAATGAGGTGTTGATTGAAATATCGAGACTTATAAAGCTCGATTAGTGGCAAAGGGTTATACCCAAAGAGAAGGCGTGGACTATGAGGAAACTTTTAGTCCAGTAGCCATGCTCAAGTCCATTCGCATCCTCCTATCCATAGCAGCCGCTCTCGATTATGAGATCTGGAAAATGGACGTCAAGACAACTTTTCTTAATGGGAAACTTGACGAAGTCATTTATATGGATCAACCAGAAGGATTTAAAGTAATTGGACAAGAAAGAAAAGTTTTCAAGTTGAATAGGTCTATTTATAGACTTAAGCAAGCTTCTCGTTCCTAGAACCTTAGGTTTGATGAAATAATCAAAGCCTATGGCTTTGAACAAAATATTGATGAGCCTTGAGTTTAACAACTGAAGGCAAATCAAATAGTGGTATTCTTAGTTCTTTATGAAGATGATATCTCACTCATTGGAAACAATGTTAAGAAATTGTCAGATATGAAGAACTGGCTAAGCACTCAATTCCAGATGAAGGATTTGGGTGAAGCAAGTTATGTTCTAGGTATCCAGATCAATGGAGATAGAAAGAACAAACTCTTAGCTCTATCTCAAGCAGCTTACATAGATAAAGTGCTTGAACGATTCTCAATGACAAATTCCAAGAAAGGGCGTTTACCATCCAACCATGGAATTCAGTTTTCAAAGAAGCAGTCTCCCCAGACACCTGAAGAGGAAGATACAATGAGAAAAGTTCCTTACGCATATGCAGTTGGAAGTCTAATGTATGCCATATTGTGTACTAGAACATATATCTGCTATGCAGTGGGAGTAGTGAGCAGGTATCAGTCAAACCCAGGACTGGAAAATTGGATAACAATTAAGCATATCCTGAAGTATTTAAGGCGGACTATGGATTATATGTTAGTCTACAAGGGTGGTGTTCTGAACCCTGTAGGCTACACCGATTCAGATTTTCAGACTGATGTCGATGAAAGGAAGTCTACTTCTAGAATGGTGTTTACTCTTGGGGGTGGAGCTGTGATATGGAGAAGGGTAAAGCAGTCTGCAATCTCAGATTCCACCATGGAGGTTGAGTGCATAGTCACGTCAGAAGCAGCTAAGGAAATAGTCTGGCTAAAGAAGTACTATTCGGATCTCGGTGGTATTCCAGAAATGGATAAACCACTGGTGTTGTTTTGTGACAACACATGAGCGATAGTCGACTCGAAAAAAACCTAGTAATCACAAGAGAGTAAGCATAAAGAAGGGCTTTATCGCATTATTCAAGAATATGTAGCCAGGGGAGATGTGAAGGTTATGAAGATTACATTTGAAGACAATCTTGCATATCCGTTTACAAAGACACTACCAGAAGCTACATTTGATAAGCATATCAAGGAAATGGGATTAGTAGAATTAAGGCATTAGTTTCAATTGGTGCAAGTGGGAGTTTGTTAGGGTTTTATGCCCTAATTAAAGCCCAATTTTTTTTTAATCTCATTTATTATCAATAAAAGAATAGAAATCATTTTTTGACTTGGTCTATCACTTTGCTCACATGTTTTATTTTCATGATTATTTGTTTAATATAAACTTCTATTAAATCCTTATCATATAGCTAATCATATTTATAGTGACATAATCACAGTGGAATATAAATATGATTATATGTTCAAATATAAGTTTGTCCTAAGGTTAGCCAGTGCACATGATTTACACTGACTTGCCAATCTACGATATGATCTACTTACACATTGTAGTGTAATGTTCTTTCCAGAACATTAGCAAAGTAGATAAGATAGGATGTATTTGTTACATCGGACTGGACCAATATTGATAGTTGATAGGATAAGTAAACTTACTGTTATTATTGTGTATCCTAAGTTCAGCATGAGTCTTTTACTCAGATCGTGTACAGCTAGCAGGTAATTGCAGGGAAGGAATAGCCTATAAGTCCAGGTATCCTCCATGCTGATAGCACGGTTCTCATGACAACTGCACACGCTAGGGATGCATAAATTGAAAAGCGTGAGCTTCTAATATTTATAAGGCATGACCTCCATGATAACTTGGAGATATGGCATGTCCACGGATCCCCGAAGACTTGGATACTTTAAACGATCATTTATGGCCAGCCTTTGATAGTTAATGTCCTAGATATTAGGAGATTATTTATTTCATGATGAAATCATATCCAAGTATAAATAGGAATATTTCATAATAAATGTAACATATACGCAAATCCGTGATTGATTCACGCGGTTACCCAAACCTATCCAAGGAATTTCGAATATACGCAAATCCATGATAGAGAATATTGGACAAGAAAAGGGAGAGGATTATTTTGAAATACCGAGACTCTGTCCAAATAGAGAGAGAAAAACAATAATAATATAAACTTGTGGACTAGGCGGATTTTAACCACTGAACCACGTAAAAAGACCAGTGTTCTTTAGAGTAATTTTCTTACTTTGGTTTACCATCAAGCACTAATTCAACCTTATTATTTTCTTGATTCACTGTTGGCGAAAAACGGCGTCAACAATTATCTATTCTAGTCATATCATATAGTTGACCATAGGTCAATTCAATCTCAATTCTGAGTTGTTAGTATTCTAACTGATTTTATTTTTTGAGTTCTTTGACTTGTTCGTTACCAGCTTACCCTACGGACTAGCCCATACTTACATCTTGGGAACTCGGTAGTATAATTGAGTGGGAGTGTTAAACATAGATATGAACATTGATAGCTTCTAATAAAGAAGTGAAACGATGGTTTCCTTTTAGTTTGGTTCAAGGTGTTAAATGATAGAGTTTCATTTTAGTAATTAATATTAGTTTACTGAAATATCATTTACAAGGAATTAAGTGTTTTAAGGATAAAATACAATGAGGGGTAAAACGGTATTTTAGTCCCATCTCATTTTAGACCGTCTATAGAGGATTGAGTGAAAATTATGGTTGTAACAATGGATAATTAATAGCGTATCTATATTTGTTATAGAGCATTCTGTTAATTCAAGAATGCAATTCTGAGTCTTTAGTGGAGTCACGAGGAATTTATAAGTTAGTAAATTATTTGTTAGATTTATGGTAACTTATTGTTGCTTGATTTCATAGGCCCATGGTCCCCACTATACATTGGATAAAATCATTTAGATAGTCTCAATTAATTGATTTAATTATCAATTAGAATTATCAAAGTTGACTTGGTCAATTTTGGATAGTTTCATAGAGTTATGTAATTTTGAGAAGAAAAGAGAAATTAGGGCAGATTTATTAATTAAGATAATTAGTATCTAAATTAATAAATAAGTTTAAATCAAGGTTTAAATTATAAATAATTAATTTGATAAATGATTTAAATAATTAAATCAATAGAAAATAATACATGCATTGATTTTAAGTCCAATGGGCTTATAATCAAATGGGAAATTTCACGGGCCTAAAGCCCATGATAATTTCGACCTAAAGCTTTTAATTGACTATTATTTTATTGATTTTTTTTAATTAAATTAAATTGTCTAATTGAGTCTATAAAAAGAGTGCTAAGTGAGAGATGAAAAGTTGAAGTTTAGAAGTCAAAAACACAAGTTTCTGATAGTTTTTTAGATTCTCTCTAAACACAAGTCCTTTTCTAAGACACTTTATTCTTTTATCTTATTCTCTCTGTATCTATCTCATGTGTTGAGAATTGCCCACTCTAGTCTAGGTGATTCCAAGGATACTTTGGAAGACTGTGAAGAAAATTGAAGATCGGTTCAATTTCTTGGTAAAACTATGCAACAAAAAGGATACAAGGGTTAGAGAAACTGAAGGAAGGACTCTATTATTCCACTACGTATAATGTAAGTATTCTTATCATTATTTCTCTTTGAATTCAATTTGAGAAACATGTTCTAGGTTATCTCATATTAAGTTGTTTAATATTAGATCTACATGAAAATAAATAAAGATCCTGTATAAATTTCCTAACACTGTGTACACTTGAACATATAAATTTTCACAACAAGTTTTTGGCATCATTGCTGGGGAATGGAATTAGAAATTTGTGTAATATCAATTACTTGCAATTTATTTTTCTTTGTTGTTCTAACCTTGTTTGCTTGTTCCAGTGTTTTCTCAGGTGATCTATTGTATGAACGAGCAAGAAGACCTTGAACTAGCTCCTATTTACCCTGAGATTCAATGAACATTTAGAAGAAGACTAAGTGAACAATGAGCTCAAAATCACCTTAATATGGATGAAGAGGTTGAAGGAGTTGAGGGTGCTAATAATATCGCAAACGCGATTGCTATGGCTGATGATAGAGAACGAACCATGAGGGAGTATGCTGCTCCCATGTTTAATGAGCTCAATCCGCGCATTGTTAGGCCTGAAATTCAAGCACCCCAATTCGAGTTGAAGCCCGTGATGTTCCAAATGTTATAGACAGTTGGTCAATTTAGTGGGCTGCCTACTGAGGATCCTCATCTTCATCTTCATTCATTTTTGGAGATGAGTGATTCTTTCAAGCTACAAGGAATGAGTGAAGAGGCCCTAAGGTTGAAATTGTTCCCTTTCTCTTTGAGGGAACGAGCTAGAGCTTGGCTCAAAACCCTTCCTCCTGACTCGGTGACTACATGGAATGAGTTGGCTAAAAACTTCTTGATGAAGTACTTTCCTCCTACAAAAAATGCAAAGTTTCGCAATGAAATCATGTATTTTCAACAGCTGGAAGATGAATCCTTTTGTGAAGCTTGGGAGAGATTTAAAGAGTTATTGAGGAAGTGTCCACACCATAGGATTCCGCATTGTATACAAATGGAAACATTCTATAATGGGCTAAATTCTTCCACTCGCATGGTGTTGGATTCTTCAGCTAATGGGGCTATTCTCTCTAAGTCTTACAATGAAGCCTATGGGATTTTGGAGAGGATTGATAGCAACAATTGCCAATGGTCAAATGCTAGAGCCTCAAAAAGTCAAAAAGTAGCAGGTGTACTTGAAGTGGATGCATTGACAGATTTGACCGCTCAAGTTTCATCAATGACTAACCTTCTCAAGAACATGAGTTTGGGGGGAATGGTACAGCCAGCTGCTATGGGACAAGTTGCTGATGTGTCTTGTGTTTATTGTGGAGATGGGCACACATTTGAGAGTTGTCCTTCGAATCCCGCTTCAGTTTGTTATGTGGGGAGTCAAAATGCCAACCGCAATAAGCCATATCAAACTCTTATTGTAACGCCCTACTACCTTAGAGCCGTTACTAAGTGAGTTTAAAACACAACTATGCAACTAACTGACTCTACGAGGTTTTCAAAGACCAAAAGTGTGACTAACCGGAAGTTAAGGCTGTAGTCTTTGGAAATACTTAGTTTCATTGAAAAATTTAAGTACCAACATCTAGGATCCCAAAAATAAGGTTTACAAAATATTTACAACTCAAAAATAGATTTACACTTGATTGACTATCAAAAGAACAAGTTAATACAGCCATATTCAAAATGCCCCCAACCAAAGCAGTCGGGCAGGCCGAACATGTACGCGCCGCCCCCATGCTCTCCATACTCATGGCTGGTTGACTGACCCTTTGCTTTTACCTGCAACACAGAGCACCCGTGAGCTGAAGCCCAGCAAGAAAACTCATACAGTAAATATCATATGCATATAATATAGTTAACATATAATCCACTGATAAACATGAAAACCATCAGACTGAACAAACACAGCCATGCCACCCCAGAGGCCTTACCAAGCCTGGGGTCTTGGTCCTTACTGTAAGGATAACTCATGTATCGATTGGGTCCCACCCTGACTATAAGCATTCCATGTGCTAAGTGTTACTTCCGGCCCCACGACCGTTCTCAGCCTTCGCCGTTCATTTCATTATAATCACACATATAGTGCATCTCAAAATAATCATTCAAACATGTAATAATTCATTTAAGGTTATACGTTAGCACGTAATACAATCTAGGGCCATGCCCTGCAATAACACTATGGGCCCATGCCCTGTTCTCGGGTGCTACAGTTTTCTTACCTGTATCCCGAGCTTTCCGATGCACCAAGGTCACAAGCACGGTCCCCTAGCACGAGCCTCTCCGAAAACCTAGTCACAACACACATAAAACACTTTTAATACTAACCAAACCCAAAACCACTTCCCGGGACCAATCCCATACTCTCGGGACCTCTAATTCCTTAAAACAATACATTGGAACCATCCCTCGTGTCCCCAGGCAAAAGCCCTAAAAACCCAAATTTTTGGCTGCCAAAATGGCCTAGGGCCGCAACACTCCCTTCAAGGGCCGCGGCGCCTAGCGGCTAGGCCATTTCCTAAAGCAATCCCGCGCCGCGGCGCCCAAGAACAGGGCCGCGACGCTCCTTCGCGAACCCAGAGCTACAACCTCTCCAAATCATCTCAAACAAATACCTAAACCCCAAGATCAATTTTAAAACTTCAAATGAACCATCTAACAACCCATAAACACTAGTATCAAGATCAAAAGACAATCACACCCAAAAATCCACCATTTGATTTCTAATTTCAGCAAACTCAAACCAAAACTTAAAAACTTAACTCATGCTTTAAATTTCTCAAATCAAAACAGAAACAAGCCTTAAATTTGCAATAAATTCTTACCTCAAGTGGAGAATTCACCCCTAAGCTCCCTTGATTCTCCTCCTAAACTCCCACTTCAGCCCCTTCTACTCTTCTTCTTCTTACCCTAGATTTCCCTCTAGCTTTTCTTCTCTCAATTTTTAACAAAACCCATAATATGCCTAAGCGTCTAAACCGAGTACCCCTATATCCCAGCTGAAATTTGTCTAAACCCCCTGCCAAAAGACCATTTCACCCCTTCTAATTATCCTCTCTTAACTAAACCTTCAAGGGTACTCTAGTCCTTTCACTTCTATTTCAATTCTACCCTTTTCCATCTAAAACTTGTTACTCAAGGCAGTTACAAACGGTTACACAGGTTACTCAATCGCCAATAACTATAACCATTAGTTCTCAATTCAACTTACGAAATTCCTAAAGTACCCCTAGGCTCCTTCCGAGCCGGGTATAAAATCCCGTTGTGACTTTTAGACTAATTAGCTCACTAGGACCGTCTCGACGCGTGCATCACAATAAAAACACCACACCCACGTGGTACAACTCACATAATACAATTATCACATTTATGCCCTCAACCGGCTAAAATTACCAGTTTACCTCTAACATACCAACGGGGCCCACAAGCATAAATATACAACCTAATCATGCATTCTAATCACATATTCAATCAAATCCATATAATATCATGTCAATTCACTTATTGCCCTCCAAGCATGCTTAAACAAGGTCTTAAACCTTATTAGCAAGTTAGGGTGTTACACTTACAATCTAGGGTGGAGGCAGCATCCAAATTTCTCTTTGGGGGGGGGGGGGGGGGGGGGTTGTCAAGGAGCTAGTTTAAGCGAAGCATCAATGCAAAACAAGCCTACATACCAGGGTTTTCTCAACAACCACCAAGAGCTCAACCTCCTCCTCCTCAAGTGTCTCAATCAAGCTCGTTGGAGAGTTTAATGAAAGAATATATGGCCAAGAATGCTCCTGTGATTCAAAGCCAAGTGACATCCTTAAGGAACCTAGAGATTCAAATGGGGCAGCTAGCTAATGAGTTAAGGAATAGACCACAAGTCCCCTTGCCTAGTGATACCAAAAATCCAAGGAGAGATGGTAAGGAGCTTTGCAAGGCAGTTACCTTGAGAAGTGGTAAAAACTGGAGTTGAATGAGGATAATCCTAAGAGAAAAAATGAGCCCACTTCAATCCAAAGTAGTGTGGAAAAGGAAGAAAGAGTCGTGAGTTCGAAAATGTCAAATGCTAATCCTTAAGCAAATGCTACAACGATTCCTTAGCAAAATGCATTAGAGAAACCAATGAGCAAGCCACCTCCACCATTTCCTCAGCGATTTCAAAAGAAGCGGCAAGATGGTCAATTCCGAAGATTTTTAGACGTTTTGAAACAACTTCATATCAATATACCGTTGGTGGAAGCATTGGAACAAATGCCTAGCTATGTGAAGTTTTTGAAGGATATTTTAACCAAGAAGAGGAGACTGAAGGTTGTAGTGCTATATTGAAGAATAAAATTCCTCCTAAATTGAAAGATCCGGACAACTTTACAATTCCCTGTTTTATTGGTGGTAGAGATGTTGGTAGAGCACTTTGTGACTTGGGGGGCTAGTATTAATTTGATGCCCATGTCGATTTTCAAGAAGGTTGGAATTGGAGAAGTAAGGCCAACCACTATCACTTTGCAATTAGTGGATTGATCTATGGCACATCTGGAAGGCAAGATTGAAGATGTACTTGTGCAAGTTGATAAATTCATTTTTCCGGCAGATTTCATTATTCTTGATTATGAAGCGGATAAAGATGTTCAAATAATTTTGGGAAGACCATTTCTTGCCACCAAAAGGACTTTGATTGATGTTCAAAAAGGAGATCTTACTATGAGAGTGAATGACCAACACGTGACCTTTAATGTGTTTAATTATCTGAAGTTTCTGGATGAGATTGAGGAATGCTCTTCTTCGAGTATGATTGATACTATTGTGGCTGAAAAATTTCTAAAAGAAACTTGTAAAGATGGATTGGGAGTGATTTCACTTGAAGAGATTGAAGAAATGAGTGAAGAGGAAGAAACCCAAGTTACATGGGTAGAATCCAAGCAGCCTTTTACTAAAGTTAGAAGGAATTTTGAGTCCTTAGAGTTATCGGAAAGAAATTTCAAGCCTTCCAAGCCATCTATTCAAGAACCACCAAAGTTGGAATGGAAGCCTTTACCTAGTCATTTGAAGTATGCTTATTTGGCTTGTGAATAGACTTTATCAGTGATTATTTCTACGTTGTTGGGGGTTGAAAAAGAGAATATGCTGCTTGATGTGTTGAAGAAATACAAGAAGGCTATTGGTTGGACTATGGCTGATATAAAGGGTGTAAGTCCCTCACTTTGTATGCATAAGATTTTTCTGGAGGATATGTAGCAATTCTGTTGAACAACAACGAAGGCTTAATCTCATTATGAAGGAAGTGGTAAAAAAGGAGGCGATTAAGTGGCTTGATGCTGGTATTATTTACCCAATCTCAGATAGTTCGCGGGTCAGCTCCGTTCAATGTGTTCCCAAGAAAAGGGGAGTCAGTGTGGTAGATAATGACAACAATGAGTTGATTCCCACAAGGACGGTGATAGATTGGCATGTTTGTATGGATTATCGGAAGCTAAATAAAGCAACAAGAAAAGATCATTTCCCGCTGCCTTTTATTGATCAAATGCTTGATAGACTAGTAGGGAAGGAGTATTATTGCTTTTTGGATGGGTATTCAGGATACAATCAAATTTCTATTGCTCCTGAAGATCAAGGAAAAACTACGTTTACGTGCCCATATGGGACAATTGCTTTCAGGAGGATGCCTTTTGGATAATGTACCCACCACATTTCAACGTTCCATGATGGCTATTTTTCAGATATGGTGGAGAAAACTCTTGAAGTGTTTATGGATGATTTTTTGGTGTTTTGTGAATCTTATGATGCTTTTTTGGATAATCTTGAGAAAGTGTTAGAGAGATGTGAAGAAACAAACTTGGTGCTTAATTGGGAAAAGTACCATTTTATGGTGCAAGAAGGCATTGTATTGGGTCATCGGATTTCTAACAAAGGCATTGAGGTAGATAGAGCCAAGACTGAAGTCATTGAGAAGTTGCCACCACCTACTTCAGTCAAGGGAATTCGAAGTTTCTTGGGGCATGTGGGATTCTAACGGATGTTTATCAAAGATTTCTAAAAAATCTCTAAGCCTATTTGTTCTTTACTTGAGCAAAATCGAGCATTTGAGTTCACTAAGGAGTTTCAAGAAGCATTTTGACTTTGAAGAAAGCTCTTGTCACCGCACCCATCATTGTAGCTTCGGATTGGTCTCTTTCTTTTGAATTGATGTGCGATGCTAGTCACTTTGTTGTTGGTGTCGTGCTTGGGCAGCGAAAAGAGAAGGTTTTTTCATTCCATTTATTATGTAAGCAAGACAATAGCCGATGCTCAATTGAACTATACCACCACCAAGAAAGAGCTTTTGGCGGTTGTTTTTTCTTTCGACAAGTTTAGAGCTTATCTTGTGGGGACTAAAGTGGTGGTTTGCACAGATCATTTAGCAATCAAGTATCTTATAGCCAAGAAGGATGCTAAGCCAAGAATTATTCGATGGGTGCTTCTTCTTCAAGAATTTGACTTGGAGATTCGGGATAGAAAAGGAACATAGAACCAAGTGGCTAACCATTTATCTAGACTTGAGGTCGATAATGAGAAGCAAGGTGAAGGGCCTATTAAAGAGACATTCCCCAATGAGCAATTGTTGGTTGTGAACCAAGTCACTACACCATGGTACGCTGATTTTGTCAATTATTTGGTGAGTGGTTTGCAACCACCTGATTTGAATAGGCAGCAGCTCAAGAAATTCTTTCATGATGTGAGATTTTACTATTGGGATGAGCCCTATTTGTACAAGCAATGTCCAGATCGAATCATGAGGTGTTGTGTGCGTGAGGATGAAGTTTCGAGTATACTAGAGCATTGTCATTCAGCTCCTTATGGTGGACATTTTGATGGGCAAAGGACATCAGCTAGAGTTTTTCAATCGGGGTACTATTGGCCTTCTATTTTCAAGGATGCTCACGAATTTGCTCAAAGATGTGATCGATGCCAACGTGCTGGAAATATTTCAACAAGGAATGAAATGCCTTTGAATTGCATCCTTGAAGTGGAATTGTTCGATGTTTGGGGAATTGACTTTATGGGGCCATTACCATCGTCATTCGGGAATTTGTATATCTTGGTGGTGGTTGACTATGTCTCTAAATGGGTAGAAGTAGTGGAGAGTCCTACCAATGATTGCAAGGTGGTCATGAAGTTCTTACATAAGCATGTTTTCACCAACTTTGGCACTCCAAGGGCGCTTATAAGTGATGAAGTCTCCCACTTAGTGAACAAGATTTTGGCGGCCTTGTTGGCCAAATATAGTGTGAAACACAATATTTCTATAGCCTTCCACCCTCAAACAAATGGTCAAGCGGAAATATCCAATAGAGAGATAAAAGGAATTCTAGAGAAAGTGGTGAAGCCTAGTAGAAAAGATTGG
Organism: Humulus lupulus; assembly: GCF_963169125.1. Classification (NCBI taxonomy): domain Eukaryota; kingdom Viridiplantae; phylum Streptophyta; class Magnoliopsida; order Rosales; family Cannabaceae; genus Humulus; species Humulus lupulus. The sequence goes on from NC_084799.1 coordinate 131,748,489, forward strand.
TCTCAAAGATTGGATGATGCTCTTTGGGCCTATAGAACAACTTTCAAAATCCCTTTGGGAATGTCACCGTATAGTTTGATTTTGGGAAAGCTTTCCATTTGCCCATTGAGTTGGAGCATAAGGCATATTGGGCCACTAAGAAGTTAAATATGGATCTCCAAGCTGCTGGAGATGCTCGTAAATTACAATTAAATGAGCTATAAGAGATGAGGTTTTTCTCCTATGAAAATTCTAAGTTGTATAAGGAGAAAACTAAGAGGTGGCATGACCAGAAAATTCAATCTCGAGTCTTTGAGAATGGGCAGCAAGTGTTGCTCTTTAACTCACGCTTAAAGTTGTTTCCTGACAAATTGTTGTTCCGTTGGTCAGGCCCATTCACCGTGGTGAAAGTTTATCCCTTTGGAGCAATTGAAGTGCGAGAAGATAAATCTGGAAGGGAGTTTAAAGTGAATGGGCAGCGCTTGAAACATTATTGGGGAGGTGAGGTTGACCACGAGAAAACCTCTATCACTTTGGAGGATCCTTAAAGTAGTTGTTGTTTTGGGTTGTCAAGTGATTTAGGCACTATCTTTAAGACAACCAAAAAGCAGAAGTGTAAACTACTATATATATATAAAACATATAGATATTTGTTTTTCTAATTTCTTATAGTTCTTTATTTTTATTAGTTTAATTTCATGTGATTGTGTTGTTTTTGGAAGTGGTGTTACGTTTATTCTTGTGTTTCAGGGGTTCAAAGGTGAGAAATTGATATTCAGGAAGTAATTTTTGGGTATAATGGTGTTGCCAACTTTTTAATCAGCAAACAGGGAGAAAAATGGGTCTCATTTCCAAAAAATAGTGGGGTTCAGTCAAAAGCAAAAATTTGGCAGTTTGAAGTATGCACAATTTGAAAGGGGTGTGGTCTCACTCGAAAAAGAAAAAAAATATGAAAAATAATAATAACCTGAAACGACTCAAGACCATGCCCTAACTTGAATGCCCTCATTCCTTTTTCTCTTCGTACCTCTTTCATTTTCCGTAGCCACCATCACAAAAAAATTCCACCCTCACCACCACCTTCTCCTCCCTTCACCACCACACTAACCACCAACCACCATCATGCACCCATATCCCCGAACCTCACAAGCCACCAGATACCGACCCATTTCGATCCCCCTACACGTGCGCCGTGCAAGCCTTCTAGTCGCACACTCCCGACAATGCAATCCAAAGCACCCAGGTATGAGTGACGTTTGCGCGCCATGCAGAGGTGTGATTTCGCTTGGGCCGCCCTTCCTGTTTCCCTTCCTCGAGCCCAGGTGCCTCCAAACCAATCTGAGCCTAGGCGCCTCCAAGCTAAAACTGAGAACAAACCAAACCGAGCCTAGGCGCCGTTCACTCTTTGTCTACATCGTGAGTGCTCAGCTCTGACCAACACAGACTCATCACCTCTATTTTATGATATTGCCCCTGGGTAACTGCTTCCCTTTGTTTTTCCTTATTACTTTGCATTTGTGCATCTGTAGTGGATTTTGTTCGGTGGTGGGGGCATGTTATTATGATATGTTTCTCTTTCTGTTGGGGCAACTACTGGATGTGTTGAGCAGGTTGTAACTCCAATTATATTGTGGATTCTGTGTTGTTGTGGTATACTTGTCCATTATGACCAATATTACCCCACATACTCCCATAACCCCACATATCAATGGCCACCAAAACAAGAGCTCAAAAGAGAAAAGCCAAACCGCACTCTACTCCACCACCATCCAAAAAAATATCCACCGTTTCACACTCTATCCCACCACTATCACCCCCACCAGCCTTTGTCAATGATCCTACCACCATCACTACAAAACCATCAACCAAGAAAACCACCATCCCAATGTCCTAAAAGCCAGCCAAACCAGCATCACCCATACCTCCACCCAAGCCACAAAAGACCACTACTACAACGAAAGTTTTGACCAATCCAAAACTTGTTGCTGTACCAACCCCTAAGACCAAGAAAAATCCAGTTCCTTCAGTACCATTTTCAGAAATTTGCTTCTACTCAAGCCAAGGAGAAATATGAGTCCATTAAGCAAAAGAAGTTGCTCCCTGAGAAAGGTTTTTTGCCTACTACTGCTGTGGAGCTAGCCTTCCACAACGACGTCATTGAGAAGCACAATTGGGAAAATTTCTGTTAAAAACCAGAGCTTGCTATCATTCTGTTAGTACATGAATTTTACGCCAACATGGTGTCCTATGAGAATTTTGAAGTGGCTGTTAGAGGCAAGACTGTTTCATTTTCTGGTACTGCTATTAACTCTGTGTTTGGGCTTGAAAATTTTGAGTGTGCTCTTTATAATGATATGGTAGTGGCCACTACACCAGAAAATTTTGACAAGGCACTGCAGCTTGTCGCCTATGTAGGCGCTCAATGGTGTGTTTCTTCCAGTGATGCTCGTACATTATTGCACACCTCTGTGTTACCTGAAGTTGGTGTGTAGTTGCATTTCCTTAAATGTCATTTGTTGCCTGCCACACATGGCAGTACAATTTCAAAAGAGCATGTGCTTCTGTTGTATTGCATGTTGGCCGAGCTTAGTATCAATGTGGGCAAGTTGATCACTAGGAAAATTTTTAGTTGTGCCAGAAAGAAGAAGGGAAAATTGTTATGTCCATCGCTCATCACTCAGTTATGCCTTAGAGATGGGGTTCCTTATGATTCAAGTAAGGATGTACTTTTTGAGCGTTGTGACATTGATTTCCTCACTCTTGTTCAGCAGTGTGAGACAGTGTCTGAAGGTGGCCCATCCACCGCACCTCCGCCAGCAACCCCACTTGCTCCCCCACTCGCAGACATCCTTGTCAGCAACAGGAAATTCTTGGGCGGATGGTGTCTCTTGAAACTCAGCAGCAATCATCTGGAAATATGCCAAGCAGCGGGATGTGGCATTAATCAAGTCCCTTCAGCAGAACTTCACCAGACCTACTACTGCCTTCCCTAGCTCCATTTTGGAGAAGTGGACCGCTCCGGTTCTTCACAACAACCATATTCCTTCGGATGCCAATTCTGAGGAATAGGCACGGGGAGTACCCTTAACAGAACTTTTGTTCTTTACTTGTTTTCTGGTTTGGTTTGTCATGTTGTATTCTTTTAGTAGTCTATTGTTTAGTTATTGTTCCTGTCTTTGTCTTGTTGTGAATAATGTCTTTGTCCTGTTGTTTAGTCGCTCTTTTGAGGATATTCTTTGTTTGTGTTAGTGTTTAACTAGGGGGCTCGATGACGATATTGAAAAACTACAAAAATATAATAAATCTAAGTTGAAGTTGAATGTCTTTCCTACTTAAGTTTTAAACTAAATTCTTGGGGGTGTGAATGTTGCTAGAAATTGATTGATTAGAGTGTTTTTCTTTTTAGTGTGTGCATAGCTTGATTAAACATTTTTAAGACCCTAGAAAGAGCTCGTTTCTTGTGAGAGCTTAAGTTTCTAGAATTGCTTAGTGATTTTCCTTGAGGCGAAATCCTAGGCAACACCACACAGATGACATGATTTAGGCCATCCTTGGACCGTTTGAGCCTTTGAAGCCTACCTTTTCTACATTTTATCCCTAGTCACCCCGTTGAGCTTAAGTGTCATTTTCTTGTTTAGCCACTTATTAACCTAGCTTTATATATAAATATATCTATATATAATAACCTCTTTTCACCACACCCTTTAACACCTTGATCTTTATAGGATTTATTTGTTGTTGTCTTTTGGGGGTTAAGAGGCGTAGAGAGTGGGAGAGGCATTGGGTTAGCGTTTTCATTTTCTTCTTTTGCTTGTTTTCACCATTGGGGATAATGTTGATTTTAAGTTTGGGGGGAGAGTGTATTCTCATTTTTCTTGTCCTCTTTCCATCTAGTTTGTTTATCATTAATAAAAAAAAGTAGAAAAATGTAAAAAAAAAAAAAAAAAAAAAAAAGAGAAAAAAGCAAAAAAAAAAAAAAAAAATTTCAAGAGTGCACTCCCTTGAATCAAAGGAAAGTTTTGAAATTTTTTTTTTAGAAAAAAAGTCAAGAAAAGAAAAAAAAAAGTAATCAAGCATGTTTGTAAATAAGTTTGGGGGTGTAACTCTTCAAATAAAAGAAAAGTTTGTTTTGATTTTTGTCTTTGCATGTTAGTAATAAAGGCTAGTGGTAAGAGTTATATTTTGTTGTGGGGTGTTATTTGGGGAAATTAATGCGTGCATTGATTTAGGTCCTAGAAAAATTGAGGTGCTTAGGGTGATTCGAGCCAAAATTAATATCTCTAATCCTACCTTCACCCTAGCCTATCATTACAAGCTTGATAAAGTCTTATTGATCTTTGATGTGGTGTTTGTCTACATTAGTGGAGACAGAATCACTAAGTAACTTATGGAGACACTATTTAAGCTTTAGGACCAAGGCCTAGTTTGATTTTGGGTGATTGAAACTGTTTAGGAAAAGCTATACATGCACTAAAGGGTGAAACACTTGACTCATATTTTGACAACAACATGAATGCTTGAAGAGTTTGGTTTAAAGCTTGTGTAAGTTTGAAATTCAGTTTCTCTTATTCAAAATAAAATTCCTGAGAGCTTTCCCCTTTTAGCATTGGCAAAGAAAAGTTTATCCTATTTTATTGTGTCTTGTCCTTATTGTTTTCCTATTCCTTTTGTTGTTTAATTTGTGTCTTTTGTTATCTTTTTAGATTCATCACTCGAGGACGAGTAATGTCTTAAGTTTGGGGGTGTGATAACTCCTTAATAAAGAGTTATTTCTTGTGCTTTTGAACTTATAAATGTAAAAAACATTGATGGAGATGTTTGTTTATTATTAGCTATTGTAACTAACTTTTGTGTTTTTATGATCTTAGTTAAGTTTAGTTGTTTTTTTTTGTAGTTTTTAATAACTAATGGGTTAAAAACAATAGTTTCATAAATAGATATTTGTACAAAGAATGAAAACAAAATTGTGAAACTATCTAAGCTAAATTTTGATGCTGAAATAGTAGGTTTGCGGTAGCCAAGCAGATTTTGCTGAAGCATTTTGATCAGGTTGCTTTTGGAAATTTATGTGTGCTTCGAAATTCAAAAGGTGAGCTGGATTAGTGGCTGATGTGGCAAGTACAGAGGGCATGAGTCAATTTGGAAGCAAATGTCAAAAGAAAGAAGGAAAAAAACATCAAAAGGAGGGACAATTTTGTACTTAGATGACTAAATTGGGAAACCTAGAGGTACATTGAAGAAGTCAACTACACAAAGAGGGGAGTCTGCCATATTGATAACTCTTGAATAAAGAGTTATTTCATGTGCTTTTTAGCTTATAATTGTGAAAAAATCTTGGGTAATGTTAGTTTATTTTTAGCTTGTGTAGCTAACTTTGGTGTTTTAATGATCTTAATTAAGTCTAGTTATTTTTGTAGTTTTTAATAGCCAATGGGTTGAAGATAATAGTTTCATGAATAGATATTTGTACAAAGAATGTACTAACATGTGAAACTATCTAAATTGAATTTTTGATGGTTGAATTATCAGGTTTTGCTTAAGCATTTTGATTAGGCAGTTTTTGGGCACCTAGAACATGTGGCAAGTTAATGGGTGAGTTGGAATAGTGGCTGAGGTGGCAAGTACAGAAAGCATGAGTCAAAAATTGGGAGAAAATGACAAAAGAAAAGAGGAACTCACGTTTTTAGAAGGAATGGCAAAATTGTACTTTTGGGGCTAAAAGGAGGAAACATAGAATACACTTAAAGAGGTATCAACCGAAATAGAGAAGGAGGTAGCCATTTTTGGAAAGAAAAACTAGCAAGTAGAAGGAAAGAAACCCAGAAATCAGCAAGGAAGAAGGAGGACGAAAAAGAGAGCTCAAGCATCATTTTGGATTTGTTCTTTCTTCTATTTCTAAACTTCATTTTTACATTTTTTGAGTTGATTTCTAAATCTGAATATTATGGGCTGTTTTGATTGTGGATTAATTTTTATTAACTCAGCCATGAACTAATTTTTAGGTGGCTTGAATTGTTGATGAACCCTATGTTATAGTCTAGTAATTTCTTGCACTTTATTTTAGTAAAATCTCTCTTGTCCATTCAAGTGTGCTTATATTAATTTCATGTTGTTGTTTGGCCAACAATGGCAAGATATTCAATTATGTTTAATGTTGGAAATATTAAATGTAATGGGAAGAACTTGGATGACACAAGTCATAATCTAGGTTAGATTATGTTAGTAAGTAACATAGGGATGCGTTATTTTCCTTGTGTAACTTTTGAGAATTAAACTTTGAATTTGCATTCTTAAATCTGGTTTTGCATAGGAATATGTTTAATTAGGTAAAAGAATTAATGTCATAAAATTTGAGAATTAAACTTTGAATTTGCATTCTTTGTTTAGCTGACTTTGTTTGCTTGCTCTAGTGTTTTCTCAGGTGATTTACTATATGAACAAGCAAGAAGACATTGAACTAGTTCCTATTGACCCTAAGATTCCAAGAACAGTTAGAAGAGGACTAAGGGAACAATGGACTCAAAATCACCTTAATATGGCTGAAGAGGCTGAAGGAGTTGAGGGTGCTAATAATGTCACTAATGCAATAGCTATGGCTGATGATAGAGAGAGAACCATAAGGGAGTATGCCGCCCTAATGTTTAATGAGCTCAATTCGAGCATTGTTAGGTCTGAAATTCAAGCACCACAATTCGAGTTAAACCCCGATATGTTCCAAATGTTGCAAACAATAGGTCAATTTAGTGGGCTGCCTACTGAGGATCCTCATCTTCATCTTCGTTCATTTTTGGAGGTGAATGATTCTTTCAAGCTACAAAGAGTGAGTGACGAAGCCCTAAGGTTGAAATTGTTCCCTTTCTCTTTTAAGGATCGAGCTAGAGCTTGGCTAAACACTCTTCATCTCGACGCGGTGACTACATGGAATGAATTGGCTGAAAAATTCTTGATGAAGTACTTTCCTCCCACAAAAAATGCCAAGTTTCACAATGAAATCATGACATTTCAGCAACTTGAAGATGAATCATTTTGTGAAGCTTGGGAGTGATTCAAGGAGTTATTGAGGAAATGCCCACACCATGGGATTCCGCATTGTATCCAAATACAAACTTTCAACAACAGGCTCAATTCTTCCACTCGCATGGTGTTAGATGCTTCAGCTAATGGGGCTATTCTCTCTAAGTCCTACAATGAATCCTATGAGATTCTGGAGAGGATAGCTAGCAACAATTATCAATAGTCTAATGCTAGAGCCTCAACAAGTCGGAAAGTGGCTAGTATACTTGAAGTGGATGCATTGATAGCTTTGACCGCTTAAGTTTCTTTAATGACTAACCTTCTCAAGAACATGAGTTTGGGGAATGGTACAAACAGCTGTTATGGGATAATTTGCTGATGTATCTTGGGTTTATTGTGGAGATGGGCACACATTTGAGAGTTGTCCTTTCAATCTCGCTTCAGTTTGTTATGTGGGGAATCAAAATGACAACCGAAATAACCCATATTCGAACTCTTATAATCCGGGGTGATGGAAGCATCCAAACTTCTCTTAAGGGGGGGGAGGGGGGGGTCAAGGATCTAGTTGAAGTGGAGCACCAATGCAAAACAAGCCGTCATATCCACTGGGGTTTTCTCAAAAACAACCAAGAGCTCAACTCCTCAAGGGTCTCAATCAAGCTCTTTGGAGAGTTTAATGAAAGAAGATATGGCCAAGAATGATGCTGTGATTCAGAGGCAAGCGACATCCTTGAGGAACCTAGAGATTTAATTGGGGCAGCTAGCTAATGAGCCAAGGAATGGACCACAAGGCACCTTGCCTAGTGATACCGAAAATCCAAGGAAAGATGGTAGGGAGCATTGCAAGGTGGTTACCTTGAGGGGTGGTAAAAATCTGGAATTGACTGAGGAGAATTGTAAGAGAAACATCGAGCCCACTTCAATCCAAAGTAGTGTGGACAAGGGAGACAAAACTGTGAATTCAAAATTTTCAAATGTTGATCTTGAAGCAATTGCTGCAGTAATTCCTCAGAAAAATGCTACAGAGAAGCCTATGACCAAGCCACCTCCACCATTTCCTCATCGATTTCAAAAGCAGCAACAAGATGGTCAATTCTGGAGATTTTTAGATGTTTTGAAACAACTTCACATCAATATACCGTTGGTGGAAGTTTTGGAGCAAATGCCCAACTATGAGAAGTTTTTGAAGGATATTTTAACTAAGAAGAGAAGGCTTGGTGAATTTTAAACAGTGGCTTTGACTGAAGGTTGTAGTGCTATATTGAAGAATAAAATTCCTCCTAAATTGAAAGATCCGGGCAGCTTCACAATTCCTTGTTCTATTGGTGGTAGAGCACTTTGTGACTTGGGGGCTAGTATCAATTTGATGCCCATGTCGATTTTCAAGAAGTTGGGGATTGGAGAAGCAAGACCAACCACAGTCACTTTGTAATTAGCGGATCGTTCTATGACACACCCGGAAGGAAAAATTGAAGATGTACTTGTGCAAGTTGATAAATTCATTTTTCCGGCTGATTTCATCATTCTTGATTATGAAGCGGATAAAGATGTTCCTATTATCTTGGGTAGACCTTTTCTAGCTACCAAGAGGACCTTGATTGAAGTATAAAAAGGGGAGCTTACTATGAGGGTGAATGACCAACAAGTAACTTTCAATGTGTTTAGCGCTATGAAGTTTCCGGATGAGATTGAGGAATGCTCTAGGCTAAGTGTAATTGAGTCAATTGTCGCTGAAAAATTCCACTAGGATGCTTTTAAAGATGGAATAGAGGTGAGGTCACTTAAAGATCTTGAAGACTTAAGTGAAGAGGAAGAAAGCCAAGTTACATGGGTGGAGTCAAAGCAGCCCTTTGCTAAATTTAGGAGGCCTTTTGAGTCATTGAACTTGTCAGAAGGGAATTTTAAGCCCCCTAAGCCTAATCACTTGAAGTATGCCTATTTGAGAGATAATGAGACTTTGCCTATGATTATTTCAGTCATGTTAGGAGCTGAAAAAGAGAGTTTGTTGATGGCTGTTTTGAAGAAATATACAAGGGCCATTGGTTGGACCATGGCGGATATGAAGGGTATAAGTCCCTCATTTTTTATGCATAAAATTCTGTTGGAGGATTGCTGTAATAATTTTTTTGAGTAGCAGAGAAGGTTTAATCCTATCATGAAGGAAGTGGTTAGAAAAGAGATAATTAAGTGGCTTGATTATGGAATTGTTTACCCGATTTCAGATAGTTCTTGGGTTAGATCGATTCAGTGTGTTCCTAAGAAAGGTGGAGTCACGGTGGTGGCTTATGAAAATAATGAGTTGATTCCCACAAGACAAGTGACAGGGTGGCGTGTTTGTATGGACTATCGGAAGCTGAATAAGGCTACTTGGAAAGACCACTTCCCGCTGTCGTTCATTGATCAAATGCTTGATCGGTTGGCGGTAAAGGAGTTTTATTGTTTCCTTGATGGGTATTCAGGCTATAATCAGATTTTCATCGCACCAGAAGACCAAGAGAAGACTACATTTACTTGTCCTTATGGTACCTTTTCCTTTAGAAGGATGCGATTTGGGCTATGCAATGCTCCCGCCACTTTCCAACGTTGTATGATGGAGATATTTTCAGATATGGTAGAAAAGTCTCTTGAAGTCTTCATTGACGATTTTTCAGTATTTGGAGAGTCCTTTGACACTTGTTTGGCTAACTTGGACCAAGTCTTGGCTAGATGTGAAGAAAAAAACTTAGTACTCAATTGGGAAAAATGTCATTTCATGGTTCAAGGAGGCATTGTGTTGGGCCATGGAATTTCTAAAAAGGGCATAGAAGTGGATAGAGAAAAGCCAGAAGTCATTGAAAGCTTTTTGGGACATGCGAGCTTCTATAGGAGGTTTATAAAATATTTTTCAAATATTTCTAAACCCCTTTGTTCTTTACTTGAGAAAAATTGAGCATTTGAGTTCACCAAGGAGTGTCAAGAAGCATTTGTGACTTTGAAAAAAAGCTCTTATCACCACACCCATCATTGTAGCTTCGAATTGGTCTCTTCCCTTTGAATTGATGTGCAATGCTATTGACTTTGCTGTGGGTGTCGTACTTGGGCAGCAAAAAGAGAAGGTATTTCATTCCATTTATTATGCAAGCAAAACATTAGCCAATGCTCAATTGAACTATATCACTACTGAGAAGGAACTCTTGGCAGTGGTGTTTTCTTTAGACAAGTTGAGAGCTTATCTTGTGGGGACTAAAGTGGTGGTTTGCACTGATCATTCAACGATCAAGTATCTAATAGCCAAGAAGGATGCTAAGCCAAGACTTATTCGATTGGTGTTGCTTTTTCAAGAATTTGACTTGGAAATTCGAGATAGAAAGGGAACGGAGAACCAAGTGGCTGACCTTTTATCTAGACTTGAAGCTGGAAGTTACAAGCAAAATGAAGGGCCTATTAAAGAGACATTCCCCGATGATAAATTATTGGTTGTGAACCAAGTCACTACACCATGGTACGCTGATTTTGTCAACTATTTGGTGAGTGGTTTGCAACCACCTTACTTTAATAGGCAGGGGCTCAAGAAATTCTTTCATGAAGTGAGATTTTATTATTGAGATGAGACCTATTTGTACAAGCAATGTTCAGATCAAATCATGAGGCATTGTGTGCCTGAGGATGAAGTTTCAAGCATCATAGAGCATTGTCATTCAGCTTCTTATGGTGGACATTTTGGTGGGAAAAGGACAATAGCTAAGGTTTTTCAACCGGGGTACTATTGGCCTTCTATTTTCAAGAATGCTCATGACTTTGTTAAAACATGTGATCGCTGCTGTTATCCAGATTTCCGGATAGCGTTTAGATTGATGTCCTCGGGGAAGCAGAATTATCGATGTCTTTCACGGTAGGTGACCAGAGCTCGCGGATGAACAGAAAGGCTTCGCCTCTCCCGTTTAGTGTCCGGATTACTCTTCCAAGCAAACACAACACGGAAACTCGTCAACTCTCCCGGACTCCCGAAGGGGTATCCTTCGGGGAAGCCCCTTCCAGGAGAAGCTCTTCGAGTGGTCTCCGCAGGAACAGTTCCGTGCCTCGCACGGAACAAAGCCAAACGGTCGAGTCCTGGAGGAGGCATATTTGGAATGATATCCGCCTGACACAGGATCCCGCCTGACACGCCCGTCAGGTCAAAGCCGCACACATCCCAGCACGCCTAAGGGTACCTTTTTGCCTACTGTTCCGCTGACAACTTGGAAAAGACGGCTGACTTTGTGTGTTCCCCATACTTTCACGTAAATATACCCACATAGAGTCTTGTAGCCATGCTACTACAGTAATTGTATCCCTATTTATGGCTGGTGTAACTAAGACTCATGTAGGTAGAGAAAAACCCTAATCCGAAACCCTAGCTATAAAGACCCCTTCATTTTACAAGAAGGGGGACGACCAACAAATCAGATAGCAAAAACTCTACTGAAATCTCTCTAGCTTCATCTTCTTCAAGAGAACCCGAGAGAAACACTGTGAGTGTGTGAAGTTCTTGTGCACCAGCCATCTTACTGTAACCTTTTCCAAGTATAATAACATCGACTCGTGGACTAGGGCTTGTTAACGCCTGAACCACGTAAAAACACTGTTTGTTTAGTTACATTTCAGCATTTCTACAGTTCTTATCTTTTTATTATTCTGTTTGTATTCGTTTCCGAAAAACTCGGTAAACATTTTGGTGCTTTCATTGAGAGCTGTAGGAAGTTGTTAGTCAGCTCTTTTTCTGTGTACGTTTTTTGTATTCACTTCGTGCTAAAGAGATGGTGACTACGAGAAAATCCGCTGTTGAAAAAAATGCTACGGTCAACCCCGATACCGTGATGGAAGATGTGGTGCAAAGCGAACCCTTGGACTACCAAGGTGAAGACCCGACATCCCGCCAGGATCGGGTCAGTACCGAAGATACAACATACTTAGAAGACGAAGAAGAGTATGTCCAAGACGGTTATTACAAGGACGGCTGCTACTATGAGAAGGACCCAGAACTGGTCCAAGTAGCCGAAGAACTGGAGGTCACCAAAGCCAAGCTTGCTGAGCAGGAGCGCCTCTCCGAAAAAATGCAGCGCATGATGGAGCGCCTCCAAAGCAAGTTCGGAGACCTAGGCGACTCGGACGAGGACGCCTCTGTTTTAGGTGGTGCTGATGCCGCTATGCCGGATCCAGCCGCTGCTGGACCATCCAAAGCCGCCCCTAACAAGGGCAAAGAAAAAGTTGGAGAGCCTGTGCGCGCTGACGCCCCTGAACCTCCTAAAGGCGTGAATCACAAGGCCGAATGCCCCCCCCCTCCCCCCCACGCGCAGAAGGTCTCTGGCGCTCCTAAGCCCAGACGTCCTTCAGCCCCAAGGGGGCACTCCGTGCCTAAAGGGCCCGGTGCTAAGGCACCCAGGCCTAGGGGAAGGAACAACCGCCCCAGTGATTCCGTCAACCAGGACGGTCGGGCTGCGAACTCGCACTCCGAAGATAGCTGGTCCACGGTGGACCTAAGAAGAAGGTTGGAGGCCAAGTATGAAAAGGCCAAAGGAGAAAAGGCCCGGCCTCGCGGAGATGACCTCCGAAATCATATTAATGACAAGCTCCGGGGACGTGACCTCCCGGAGAGTGATACGAAGAGGCTCGAGGAACAGATTGCTGCCTTGACCAAGCTGGTCCGGAAGCAAAGTGGGGCCCTGTCAGACTCTGAGGAGGAAGACCCGGAACCATGTATTCGGAGGATCGCGGAAACGTCCCTCCCGGATAACTTCAAAATACCCCACATAGAATTATATGATGGGAGGACAGACCCGCGTACCCACCTAGCTAAATACAACAAAATGATGCAAGTGACGCGTGTCAGTGAGGACGCCAAATGCATGTGCTTCTCACTCACCCTTACCAGGTCCGCGGAGGACTGGTGGAAAAGATTAGCTCCCGGATCAATCCACAGTTGGAAGGAGCTACAGTCCACATTCAGGAGGCAGTTTATTGCTGCCCGCGACCACGACATGGAGGTTGGTTCCTTAACCAACATCAAGCAGCAACCCACTGAGAACCTCAAAGCTTTCATTCAGAGAATGATGGAAGCTGCTGCAAAGACCAAGGTCAGCGATGACATGAAGCTGATCGCCCTCCAATCAGGCCTTACTGTCGGCTCCCTGCTATGGGGGGAAATGCAGAGGAGACAGGCAGAAACGCTGTCCGAATTCATGTCAAAGGCTTAGGGAATCATCAACCTTGAGGATGCCTACCAGCAGGCATTTGGAGTTCCCCCAGCTCCAACGCCTTCTGTGACTGCGCCGAGCTTTGCTTCGTAAGCTCCCGCACCAGCCCTCACGCTTCCAGGAGCCCAATTCACTCCAAGTGTGTACGGGCCTTCCGCGTCTGCTCAGACGCCGAGTCAAACCCATTTCTCTGGGTACGGAGCTGTACAAACCGGATGTAGTATCGCTCCTGGCATGCCGCAGCCGCAAGCGGAAGCCCCAGAACGAAATTTGAGCCAATCGCGGAGCAAACGAAGCGGAAGAAACTCCAACCGGGGAGACCATTCAAAGAAGCCCCGGAAGGACTATGAGCCCAAGTTCACGGAATATACCAGTTTGATAGACTCGCGAGAGAATGTCTATCGGGCGACCTGTAATATGGTCAACTACAGGAAGCCCCCGAAAGTGTCTCACGGAGGAAGACGTCCGCGAGACTCCAATAAAAGGTGTGAGTTCCACGGAGACGTGGGGCACACCACGAACGAGTGCCTTCAGCTGAAGGATGAGATCGAGTCCCTGGCAAGAGCGGGACACCTCGGTCAGTGGGTGAGAATACCCATTATCTATCCTGGACAGGGGGTAGTTCACGGAACTGCATATTCCCCGGGACAGAGGGGGACCGCTAGCGCTCCTGGAGCCGGTCACCCCCAAGCTCCCGGGTCTCAGTACCCGGCGCTTCCTGCTCCACCCGCTCCGGCGCCCATTGCCTTGTTGGCTCCAGGACCGGGCAACCCATATCCGCCCGGCCTTGCTCCGCCACCCGTTGACGGACACGTAGCCACCATTTCCGGAGGACCGCACCTTGCCGGAAGCACCCGCAACTCCCAGAAGAGGTACTTGAGGGAGTTAGAACACTCCGAGGAGATGTGCACCTTGGTTCAATCACCTGCTCAACGTCCCCGAATGATGGATCTTCCCATCACCTTCACGGAGGACGATGCTCGACATGTGAACTTCCCCCACAACGATCCCCTCGTGGTGGAAGCCCAGATTTCCAATAAGAAGGTCTCACGGATCTTGGTCGATAACGGAAGCTCCGTAAACATCCTCTTCAAAGCGGCCTTCCACGCGATCGGATTGACTGAGACAGACCTGGCCCCATGCCCCATCCAGCTTCAAGGGTTCAATGGGGACGCACTCATGCCATTAGGCAAAATTCAACTTCCGGTCACCCTCAGAGGAGAAAGCGACGCTTGTGCCTTCAAGCATAGCACATTCGTGGTGGTCGACTGTCCCACGGCGTATAATGCCATCTTAGGCCGACCGGTCCTGATCGATTGTGGGGCCATAACCTCGATACGCCACTTATGTTTGAAGTTTCCATGCGACGATGGGCGTATTGGCACCCTCCGAGGAGACCAAAGAAGTGCACGGAGCTGTTATAACGTCTCCGTCCGATCCGTCTACACGGTCCAAGAGACGTTTGCTGCCATTCCTTTGGCAGAAGAATTACCAGAAACTGGGGGTGCTCAGGAGGCATACTTTGACGAACTCGACCCAAGAGTGGGAATCGAGAAAGCAATAGAGCCGATGGAGGAAGTCGAAGAGGTGATCCTCAACCCGGGAGAACCAACCAAAGTCATTCAGGTGGGGAAAAACCTGCCGTCGGCCATTCGAGATAAGATCGTGGCCACTGTGAAGGATAATCAGGATATCCTGGCATGGTGCCACGCTGATATGACGGGGATTACTCCCAATGTTGCGTGCCACGCACTCAACATAGACCCATCTGCAACTCCAATTCGCCAAAAGAGGAGGCCGCTGGACCCAGTGAGAGCCGAAGCCGTCAAAGCTGAAGTGGACAAATTGATGTCCATAGGCTTTCTCCAGGAGTCGCACTATCCCGTGTGGTTGGCCAACCCAGTTCTGGTCCCGAAACCCGATGGGTCCTGGAGAATGTGCATTGACTTCACGGACCTAAACAAGGCCTGCCCGAAAGATTGTTTCCCTCTTCCGCGAATCGATCAGATGGTAGACGCTACTTCCGGGTACGAACTCTTATCCTTCATGGATGCGTACTCCGGATACAACCAGATCAAGATGCATGTCGCGGACCAGGAACACACCAGCTTCCTCACGGACAAGGGTGTGTACTGTTACGTGGTCATGCCTTTCGGTTTGAAGAATGCTGGGGCGACGTACCAGCGTCTGGTAAACAGAATGTTCAAGGACCAACTGGGGAGGAACATGGAGGTGTACGTGGACGACATGTTGGTAAAGTCCAAGACCTCCGGGGACCACAGTGACGACCTTGAGGAAGCTTTCGCCATGATCCGAAAGTACGGGATGAAACTAAATCCAAAGAAATGTACTTTCGGGGTCTCGTCTGGAAAGTTCCTCGGTTTCATTGTCAGCTCCCGCGGAGTGGAAGCCAACCCTGAGAAAATAAAGGCGTTCATAGATATGCCTTCCCCCCGGAAACATAAGGATGTCCAGAGCGTTACCGGAAGGATAGCTGCTCTCAGCCGCTTTGTATCCAAGGCCACTGACAAGTGTATCCCCTTCTTCAATGTGTTGCGAGGAAACAAGAAGTTCGAGTGGACCCCCGAATGCGAAGCAGCCTTCCAACACCTCAAAGAACATTTAACCTGAGCTCCCATTCTGTCCAAACCTGTCGAAGGAGAGGCGTTGTTCTTATACTTAGCTGTGACTGAGCACGCAGTGAGTGCCGCTCTCGTCCGGGAAGATGGTCGTATCCAGCTCCCTGTGTATTACGTAAGCAAGAGGTTATTGGACGCCGAGTCCAGATATTCAATGATCGAGAAACTCTCCCTCTACTTTCTAATTGCTTCACGGAAGCTGAGGCCATATTTCCAGGCGCACACCATCAAAGTACTCACCAACCACCCTCTCCGACAAGTCCTGCAGAAGCCCGAGTCTTCTGGCAGATTGCTTAAGTGGGCCATGGAACTGAGCCAGTTCGACGTCCACTACCAACCACGTGTTTCCATAAAAGGTCAAGCTTTCGCGGACTTTAATGTGGAATGCTCGGGAATGAATGACCTCCCGGAAGATCCTGTCCCGGAACTTCCCACCTGGAAGGTCTATGTAGACGGAGCCTCAAATGAAAAAGGAGCTGGAGCGGGGGTCATCCTAATATCTCCCCAAGGGCATCATC
The DNA here is from genome assembly GCF_963169125.1 of Humulus lupulus. Taxonomy (NCBI): domain Eukaryota; kingdom Viridiplantae; phylum Streptophyta; class Magnoliopsida; order Rosales; family Cannabaceae; genus Humulus; species Humulus lupulus. The sequence continues at coordinate 131,764,851 of NC_084799.1, forward strand.
TCCAGAGCGCCATCCGTTTCGCGTTCCCAGCATCCAACAACGAGGCAGAACACGAAGCCATGTTAGCTGGGTTACGACTGGCCAGAGAAGTCGGAGCCCAAAAAATCGAAGTATACAGCGACTCCCTACTTGTGGTAAACCAAATATCCGGGGAATACCAGACGAAAGGCGAAAGGATGGCTGCCTACGTGTCTCTCTCCCGCGACCTACTGCAGCATTTCAAAGGCTACCAAATCCGCCAGGTCCCCCGGGACCAGAACTCACTCGCGGACACGCTGGCCAAGCTTGCAACGGAACCGGAGATTGAACAGTATGGCTTAGTCCCCATCGGGCACTTAGAAGCCCCCAGTACTGAGACACGAAGGATAAACACCATCATTGACCATTCCCACTCCTGGATAGGACCCATCCTCAGATTTCTCACCACCGGAGAGCTCCCCACTGATAAAGCTGACGCAAGGAAGCTCCAATATCAAGCTCCCCGATACGTGGTTATGGATGGAAAGCTTTACCGCAGGGGGTTGTCCATACCCTTCCTTAGGTGTGTTGCCAGAACCGAAGTCAGCACCATCATCCATGAGATTCACGGAGGCTTCTGTGGCGATCATACCTCCGGGCTGAGCCTCTCCAAAAAGATCCTTCGACAAGGATACTTCTGGCCCACCATGAAGAAGGATTGTGTGGATTATGTCAGGAAATGTGAGCAGTGCCAGAGGTACGCCAAGGTTCCGCGAGCGCCGCCTACAGAAATTACCCTAATGACCAGCCCCTGGCCGTTCGCCGTTTGGGGCATTGACCTAGTAGGTTCCCTCCCAACTGGAAAGGGTGGAGTGAAGTACGCCATAGTCGCGGTAGACTACTTCACCAAATGGGCTGAAGCTGAACCTATGAACACGGTCACATCTAAAAAAGCACTGGACTTTGTCATCAGGAATATAGTGTGTCGTTTTGGGCTTCCACGAAAAATTGTGTCCGACAACGGAAAACAATTTGACAGTGAACACTTCACGAACTTCTGTGCTTCGCATGGAATTATCAAAAGCTTTTCCGCAGTCGCCAGACCCCAGGCTAATGGGCAAGTGGAAGCTGTAAACAAAATATTAAAGACCACGTTGAAGAAAAAACTCCAAGCCTGCAAGGCTCACTGGCCGGAAGAACTTCCGCAAGTACTTTGGGCCTATCGCACAACAGAGAGAACTTCGACGGGGCACACGCCTTATTCCATGACCTTCGGTTGCGAGGCCGTCATCCCAGTAGAAACTATGATCCCCTCTCACAGGCAAGACACCTACGATCCTACCCGGAACCATGCCCTTCTCCAGGAGTCCTTGGACATGATCGAAGAGCTCCGGGAGCAGTCGCAGGTCCAACTAAAAATGTACCAGGGCAAGATAGCCCGACACTTTAACACGAGAGTCAAGAGCCGTACATTCGAAGTTGGGGATCTTGTCCTACGGAGAGTATTTCCTGCTACGCAGGATCCGGGAGTAGGAGTCCTCGGACCCAACTGGGAAGGCCCCTACGAAGTCCAAGAAAAAGTGGGCCATGGGACGTATCACTTAAAGAGACTCGACGGATGTAAAGTCCCGCGTGCCTGGAACGCGGAGCACCTCCACCGTTACTACCAGTAGGCCCCGGGCCATCCAGTCGGAAGTCCTTGGTGAAATTAGAAAAAGTGAAAAATGTGGAAATAATCCTCCCTGTTGTAAAACTCACGCCTAGCAGGCTAATTTAATGAAACACGGAGAGATTCACTTCGCTTTTACTGCACTTTTTATCCCTGTGTTCAAAGCTGCGTTTTAACAAGTGACCACGCGGTCCGGAGACGTCCGGACCCCACGCTCACTTGGGGGGTATACATGGCTAAGGCATAGCCATACGCCCCTTGAACAAAACGTACACAGAACACCACTTATGTGCTAGCATTGTGTTTGAAATTTTTAAATTGTTTGAAATGTTTAAATTGTTAAGCTTAGGTTTATTTGTTGCCATGAACATGCTGGCATTACGTGTCATATGTGCATTATGTGCTTATGTGAAGATTGCCATGGAAATGCCTGCCATTATGTATCATGAAAATTATCTCCTGTGTAGCCCAGCGATGGACGGGACTGGGGGTTGAGGCACGTTCATAGAGCTACGCCAAAACACCCCCAACTCCCTGACAAGTCCTTTGCAGAATACTCCGCGATCGCTGTAGAGCTTTGCTTCGCAAGTTCCAGCTCCGGGTCTCGCAAGGCGAAAGATGGCAAGATCCGCGAGCGCTGTAGAGCTTTGCTTCGCAAGCTCCAGCTCCGGGTCCCGCAAGGCGAAAGATGGCAAGATCTGCGAGCGCTGTAGAGCTTTGCTTCGCAAGCTCCAGCTCCGGGTCCCGCAAGGCGAAAAATGGCAAGATCCGTGATCGCTGTAAAGCTCTGCTTCGCAAGCTCCAGCTCCGGGTCCCGCAAGGCGAAAGATGGCAAGATCCGCGACCGTTGTAAGCCTTGCTTCGCAGGCTCCAACTCCGGATCTCACAAAATAATGCATGGCGAGCTCCTTGGCCATTGCAAGTTTCAGCTCCAGAAGCAGACATGGTCGATCCCCCACTCACAGCCGGCCTTGCTTTGCATAGCCCCTGCTCCGGGATCACACCTGGTGGGCGTGGCGATTTCCCCGACAGCAATGTGCCTTGCCTCGCAGGGCTCCATGCCAGGTCCCTGAAGTCAGCCACCATGAGGTTTGCAACAACAGTTAGTTTTTCTTCGCAAAGATCTAACCTTAAGTCTAGCGACGCTCACCAAAAGAACTCCCGTTCCAAACCATGGAACGGCTCACCTTAGCAATCCCAGCGAACAGTATAACTACAAGTCCCGGGATTGGCTATTTGCCTCAGGAAAGCTAAAATATGGTGAAAGGAGCCTGGCCGTTGGAACCAGGAAACCTTCGTAACCTAGAAACTACGTGGGAAAAGACATCATCCGTTAAAGCTTCAAGTGGGAAGTGCATAGGTTTTGGCCGTTGGAACCAAAACCTCATACGCCCCTACAACAGTTTCTACCGTATAAATGTCTACCCTAAGCGCAAAGATAAATAAAGAACTCGGCAGAAAAGAAAGGAGAATGCTATAATTATGGTGTCCGCAATGAAAAACTCAAAATGAAAAATAATTAAAGATAAAACCCCTTCAAGCATTGGGGGTAACTACAGCTTCCACGACCGCAGCTTCGGGGGCATCGGTTTCAACTGAGGCTGGCGGAGTCGGCTCATTGGAAGGCGGAACTTTGTCATGAGAAGGTTCAGAGGTCCCCGCCTCTCCGGGATCTCCCACCTCAGGAGGTCCCCGCTCATTGGAAGGCGGAGTCGGCTCATGTTGTAAGTTTGGACGTACGCCTCTGGGCCTTGATCCCACACGAGTAGCTTCTCCCTCATGGCTTCGGCATCATCTCCCAGATAGCCTAATACCTCCGGGTTCACTTTCCAGAGTTGATGCATGAGGACCACATGCGATATATTAATCGTCCAGTTCAGTATCACCTCAGCATCCTCCTTCTCCTTCAAGCGCTCCGCCTCGGAGGTTGCCAGCTGTACCTCCGCGACAGTTAGTTGAGCCCTCAATTTTTCCATTTCGGCCTTGGAGGCATCACGCTCCCCCTTAAGAGAATCAATCTCCTTGCGCTGCTCCCTATTTTGGCTCAGCACGGATTGCTTCTCGGTCACATGCCCCCTGGCAGTGAATTGTAAGGCCCCGATCTCTTTATCCTTCTCGGCGAGCCCCAACTGCAGCATAGACACGAGATCCCTGCTCCTCTTATGGAGTTGCTCCTCCTCGTGCAGCTTACTCTGAAGAGTGGAATATTCCTCTTGCTGCTTAAGGAGGAGATCATTTTTTGATTGCAAGCGAGCTTCGAGGGTATCCTTCTTCACCTTAGCTTGGGACAGCTCTTCCCGGAGCTTGGAGTTTTCGGCCTTCATCCCATCTAACCGCTGTCTAAACTCATTCTCTGCCTTGGCCCGGTACTCTTGATATTTGGCAAGATATTTCTTGTCCGCCTCTTCCTCGGTCGTGCGCCGGGCCTGATCAATCTTCTCCGAAGCCTCCAAGGCCTGTTGGGTCAGTTTCTGCTTCTCCGCCTCCAAGGCCTGGCGAGCCAACTGGCTCTCCTCTAGTTGAACCAGAACTGCACCAACCTCCCGGAACGAGCGTTCCGCGATCATAGAGGCCTGCAAGGAAAGACAACAGAATGAGCTAAAGCCGGACAAAAAGACAGATGATCCCAAAAAATAACAACTGACGGCTTACCCCGGACAGTTGCTGCTTCACAGCGTGTGTCAGTAACAGCGGATCCTTACTGCTACTGATGGCCCATTTCTCAGAATTGAGCTCGCATAAGCTCAGGGCCATGTCCTCCATCATCTCAGCTCCGAACGGCGCCAATGCACGTCCGAGCCTAGGCACCAGCCTCTTCTCCAAGGCTGGACCATCCAAAACCGCTCCGGCCGGGTGAAGGGATCTCACCCCCTCGGCCAGCTCAGCTCTCTTCACGGCAGACAAGTTATCTGCCCTTCCCTGAGTAACAGCCTTCTCCGCCTCTAACCGCCTCTTCAAAAAACTATCGGCCCATCTTACACCCTCCAGGAGAGCAGCGGGGAAACTGGTTGGCTTCCGCGGAAAGTGGAACTTCAGGCCAGGCAGAGGAAGGTTGGTTGTCTGAGAAGAAGGAGACCCCGGAAGGGTGGACCCCCTTTGGGCTGGAGGAGGAGGCAGACGGGGTATTAAGGCCCCGGTCTGTTGCTTTTGCTGCTGCGGCGGCAGAAGTAATTGCCCTTGTTGCTGCTGCTGGTTTGGATGTTGTTGTTGCTGCTGCTGCGACGTTGGTGATTGTCTCTGTTGTTCTTGTTGCTGCTGTTGTTGTAGTTGTGGTTGTTGTCGTTGCTGTTGTTGTTGCCTTCGACCGGGAGAAGAGTGTCTAAGGCGTTTGTTCTTAGCGCCCTCAGCATCTTCTCCGGGACGCTTCCTCACCCCAGTTGTCCTCACGGGGAACACAAGCCCTTCCCCGTCGCTGCTGCTACTCGAGACCATCATAGTCTCGGGAGGCCCGTCAGCAGGAGACTTCTCTACCCTCGGAGACGCTTGCGCCTCGCCACTTGTCTTCTTGGGGGAGGCAGCTTTACCTCCCCTACCAGCCTTGGTCTTCCGTCCTTTCCCCGTGGACGGGTCTTGGCTGGTGGCAGCCTTCTTAATGAGCAAAGTAACCCTCCCCAACATCTTGGCTTCTGGATACTCTGCAAGAAACGTACAAAGCAAGGTTAACGAACCAACAAGCAATGAGAAAGAAGATAAGCGGAAGACAAGACAATCAACAACATAAAAGCACAAGCAAGCCCGCCAGCAGGGAACAAGAAACAAGAAAATGAAAAGTTTGAAAGGGACGACCATGCACGAGAAACGTGGATGGCCTTCCCCGAGCAAAACAAAACATCGCTTCCTGCTCCAGGAAGCTCCCGTACTCCTTGAAGTCCGGGAATGACATGCTGAGGGAAGAAGGGTCAACCATGATGACACCTTCTGGCAGACTACCGTCACTCAGACACCAGAGGAGCTCATCTACCCTATCGCAATATCTGTCGAAGGGTATCCTACGCGGATCTAGCCTAAGGAAACGGGGATCAAACCCCATCTGAGAGGTCCGGGAAACCTCAGACAGGCTGGGGGTGTGGATCAATCGAAGACTAGTCTTACCTCTCCCGGAGGTACTAGCCCCCGGAGCCCCTTCGTTAGGGTAAGCCGCAGCGTGGCGAGCCTCGATCTCCTCTTCCTCCGGCTGGGGGTCGGGGAACCTCTCCGCCCAACTAGGAGATAAAGTATTTTCGCCCCGGGCTGCTTGGGTGATCACCTTAGACAGCTCCAAGGCAATCTGCTCCCGGATGTCAGCTGACACCTGAGTTTGCCCCCTGCCACTCACTGGCTCGATGTTTTGGAAGGAGGCAAGTAACCCATACTCCCTCAACGATTCGGAGGTCACAAGTCCCTCCACTTTCAACTCTTCCTCAGAAAGCCCTTCGTAGAACTTGGACCTCCTTATCATCTCCGCGCAGCGAGGTGTCCGCGGAACGACTTCTGCAAAATTCAAATACAAGCGTTAGAGATCCTACCAAAAGGCAAATCAAACGCAAAGAAACAAAGTTGAAAAGGAGAGGAAGGAACACTTACCAGGGATTTTGAAGTCCAAAGATAGGGCTGGCACCCTCTTCAGCGGAAAGCCAGTCGTCAGGAACCAGTATTCCCGGAGGTCTGGAACCCTCGCGGTATGACAGGTGGGGCACATCACGTCCGGGTGCCTTTCCATCCTGTAAAACCCCACCTTGTCTGAATGACCCCTCATAGGCTGAGACTTCAACTCGTAGAAGTACAGCACCTCCTCCGGGGTAGGAGCTTCCAGTTTCCGAGACTTGCAAAAGATGAACCACCCTGCTAGGAGCTTGTAGCTGGGAGGAATCAACTGGAAGGGGGCAATCCCCGCCTTCACACAGAAATTGGCAAAATAGCTCCTTAGGGGCAAGTGCGCCCCACACACTATGTGTGCCTAGCTCCAGGCACCGAAGCCCTCGTAACTCTGGCTAGCCGACTCGCCCAGCACCGACAGACGATGCCACATCAGACCTGGGATGTTCTCCAGGCCTACCTCGGAGGAATACAACTCCAGCATGCCATAATTCCTGAAAAGGTTCGGCTTTTGGTCCATCTCCCAGATGGAACTATTGGAAGTCGGTGGGCTAGCCGCGACCACTTTCGCCTTTCCTTTCCCCTTTGCACCAACGACAGGGGAACCCTTCTCTTGGGCAGAATCAGCCTCCCCCACAGCAAGGAGTTGTTCCTTTGAGATGTTCGTCACTGGACAAAAGAAAGAAAGAAGAAAACACTCTAAGCAGTCAGCACCCTTGTCATACCCTAGTGGTATCAAAGGCGTCGGGGAGACCCTCCCCGAAAACTGCTTGGAGAGGCTCCCACCGAGCTTACCGAGGGATTGGCACCATGCCACCCGAAGGGCAGCAAGGAACCAGACTCCGACTCCGAGCCTAAGCCCACCAAAAGAAGTGTTTTTCCAGAGAAAAACACCCTAAAGGCGTTCATGCTTATGCCCTAAAACAGCAAAACAAGGAACGACTTTCTGAACGCAGATCGCCCAAGCATGCAAAAAAGGCTACTTATCGACTCACATCAATCACATGCCTACCAAAGCCCTATTCACGCATGCACATAAGCGATAATGGCAGAAACCTCTACTCTAACAACTACGAACAACCTAAGGTTTGGGAGGAAAGAGAAAAGTAGAAATACTTACTGATATTCGGGTAGTTGGAGGTTGAAGGAGTAACTGGATCACTGCACAACACGATCGCGAGAAGTAAAAGCTGCAAAGACGAACGGCGATTCAAACCCTGAACTTCGGCGAACAAACCCACTGCCAAATCAAAAGTTTCCAGATACTTACCAAAAGAAATGGCAAGTTCGGGGGAACGTAGGCTGGGAAGCCTGAGAGTTCGAAGGTTTGGAAATCTGAAAATCCTAAAGATAGAGAATCTGAAAGCGTAAAGAGGAAGAAAGGTCCTTTCCCTCATTTTTATAGCAGGGAAGAAGTCGTTTCGAATTCCTCAAATGGACGGTCCCGATCTTCCCATTCCGTGTGCATCAGATCCAACGGCTGGAGATGAAGCGACGATCCTATTTATGACTCCTCGGATGGGAATAAAGTATTTATTTCCCATCATTACACCACCTCGGGCCCGGAGTACCATTAAAAACCGTCAAATCATTATTCAGATGACTGACGCACGCATACTCAACCAGTCGCCTCACGCACACGTCTTGGTCGCAGAACCATTCCCAGAATGACACGTGGTCCTTGCCGCACTTGAGTACTTGAGTTCAAACAGAAGAAATTCCCTTTCTTTTTCATACTAGCACTCAGGCGGGAAAAAGGACCCCTTCCGGGAACACAGAAGGTGCCCCCTCGCCTAATCTAAGAGACCGAAATACCCGGAGGACTGTACAAGCTCCCGGATCTCTCAAAGCTCCGTGACCTTGGGGGGTAAATGTTATCCAGATTTCTGGATAGCGTTTAGATTGATGTCCTCGGGGAAGCAGAATTATCGATGTCTTTCACGGTAGGTGACCAGAGCTCGCGGATGAACAGAAAGGCTTCGCCTCTCCCGTTTAGTGTCCGGATTACTCTTCCAAGCAAACACAACACGGAAACTCGTCAACTCTCCCAGACTCCTGAAGGGGTATCCTTCGGGGAAGCCCCTTCCAGGAGAAGCTCTTCGAGTGGTCTCCGCGGGAACAGTTCCGTGCCTCGCACGGAACAAAGCCAAACGGTCGAGTCCTGGAGGAGGCATATTTGGAATGATATCCGCCTGACACAGGATCCCGCCTGACACGCCCGTCAGGTCAAAGCCGCACACATCCCAGCACGCCTAAGGGTACCTTTTCGCCTACTATTCCGCTGACAACTTGGAAAAGACGGCTGACTTTGTGTGTTCCCCATACTTTCACGTAAATATACCCACATAGAGTCTTGTAGCCATGCTACTACAGTAATTGTATCCCTATTTATGGCTGATGTAACTAAGACTCATGTAGGTAGAGAAAAACCCTAATCCGAAACCCTAGCTATAAAGACCCCTTCATTTTACAAGAAGGGGGACGACCAACAAATCAGATAGCAAAAACTCTTCTGAAATCTCTCTAGCTTCATCTTCTTCAAGAGAACCCGAGAGAAAAACTGTGAGTGTGTGAAGTTCTTGTGCACCAGCCATCTTACTGTAACCTTTTCCAAGTATAATAACATCGACTCGTGGACTAGGGCTTGTTAACGCCTGAACCACGTAAAAACACTGTTTGTTTAGTTACATTTCAGCATTTCTACAGTTCTTATCTTTTTATTATTCTGTTTGTATTCGTTTCCAAAAAACTCGGTAAACAGCTGCCAACATGTTGGAAATATTTCAGTAAGGAGTGAAATGCCTTTGAATAGCATCCTTGAAGTAGAATTGTTCGATGTTTGGGGAATCGACTTCATGGGGCCATTTCCTCAGTCATTCGAAAATTTGTATGTCTTGGTGGCGACTGACTATGTTTCTAACTAGGTTGAGGCAGTGGCAAGTCCTACTAATGATTCCAAGGTGGTCATGAAGTTCCTACATAAGCATGTGTTCACCCGTTTTGGCACTCCAAGGGCGCTTATAAGTGATGAAGTCTCCCACTTTGTGAACAAAATTTTCCCAGCTTTGTTAGCCAAATATAGTGTGAAACACAAGATTGCTACAACCTACCACCCTCAAACAAATGGTCAAGCGGAAATATCCAATAGAGAGATCAAAGGAATCCTAGAGAAAGTGGTGAATCCTAGTACAAAGGATTGGTCTCAGCGATTGGATGATGCTCTTTGGGCCTATAGAACAACTTTCAAAACCCCTTTGGGAATGTCACCGTATCGTTTGGTTTTTGGGAAACCTTGCCATTTGCTAGTTGAGTTGGAGCATAAGGCATATTGGGCCACTAAGAAGTTGAATATGGATCTCCAAGTTGCTGGAGAAGCTCGAAAGTTACAGTTAAATGAGCTGGAAGAAATGAGGTTGTTCTCCTATTAAAATGCTAAGTTGTACAAGGAGAAACCTAAGAGGTGGCATGACCAGAAAATTCAAGCTCGAGTATTTGAGAAGGGGCAGAAAGTATTACTCTTCAACTTGCACCTGAAATTGTTTCCTGGCAAGTTGAAGTCCCGCTGGTCTGGCCCATTCACCGTGGTGAAAGTTTACCCCTTTGGAGCAGTTGAAGTTCGGGAAGATCAATCCGGAAGGGAATTTAAAGTGAATGGGCAGTGTCTGAAACACTATTGGGGAGGTGAGGTCAACAGTGAGAAGATCTCCATCACTTTGGAGGATCCTTAAAGCCGTTATTGTTTTGGGTTGTCAAGTGATTTAAGCACTAATTGAAAGACAACCCAAAAAGAAGAAAGTGCAAAATAAAAGTGTATATAAAAAAAGAAGAGAGAAAAAGAAAGAAAAGAAATATATATATAAATATATATGAGTGTTTTTAATTATTTTTATTTTTAGTTTTAATTTTTAGAATTTTAATTCCATTTTATTATGATGTTTTGGAGTGGTTTTATGTATGTTTTTTGTGTTTCAGGTGTTAAGAAAGCAAGAAGTTGGTGTTTTGGAAGTAATTTTGGGGTCTGATGGTTTTGCGAAAATTTTGCTTCAACAAATCAAGAGCAAAAATTTCTGAAAAATTGGAGGAGTTACGTCAAATTTTGGTTGCTGAAGCAAAACATAGGCAAAGTTGTGGAAATTTGGGTAGGCTCAAGTGAGGGGTGTGGTTCGTTCAGAAAAGAAAAAAAATTATATATATATACATATATAATACTACATATTTATATATATACAAAAAAACAAATTTTTTTATATAAAACTATATTTAATATTATATTTATATATATTACTACATATATATATATACAGAAAAAAAGTAATTTATAAATAAACAAATAAATATTACACACTATATATAATTGAATATAAATATTATATATTTATATATCAATAAAATACTCCCAAATCCCTATTCCCTTCAGTAGACGCCTACCACCACCATCACCACCGTCATCAATCTCCTTTCGCCCACAGCCACCCGTAATCCAACGCCTACCCTCACATGACTCACCAACCATCTCCTGAGAAGAGCCATCGGCCCCAGGTGTGCCTCTGTGCGCGCATCACGTAGAAGCGTAGTTCCCCAGTCATCCAGTCGAGCAACCCAGCGCGCAAAAACCAGGCGCGGCCAGCACTCGCGCACCACTCATAGGTGCAACTCTGCCTGTGCCACCCAACCATTCGCCCTGTACTTAGACTCAATCCCCACCCTCACCACCAAGGCGCCATTTTCTTGGGTCCCTTCGATCTTATCACCTATGGCCGCCTAAAGGAAAGCAAGAGAGACAACCCCCATCACCAACCCGCTCACCACCCTCAGACCCAGGTGCCTTCGTCATTGAAGCACCAAGCAAGAGGTTGGTATAATGCCCCGGATTCCCTAATGTGGTTTAGCGGCTGGATTTGTACGCCAGGAGGGCCATAATTGTTTAATTATGCCATTTAATGTGTTTAGGCATGTTTATGAGAATTATATTATACTATATTGTTAATTGTATGCATGTCGATGATATATGTCGAGACCACATTATGATGTGGGTTTGTTCGAGCTGTTCGACATGAGACGATCGTGGAATATTGATTAGCGGTTTAGTCACAACAGGTTTAAGTGTCGGGACTTGGGTTGAGTCTCGGGGTGATTTTGATGATTAGAGCGTTACCGGGTGATAAAGGGTAACAGGATGTGAATTATTGGTGTTTATGATTGTTGAGAATAGCGGGAATTGGAGAGCGTTAATTATGATTAACGAGATAGGAGGGAAGTACCAGATATGCCCTTGGGAGCCTTTAGAAAGTATTAATTGACCTAGGGGTAAAATGGACATTTCATCCCTAGGATAGATATAACACTTGATGACTGAAGAAAGTGGTGGAAAACAAAGTATACTTTTGAGTTCTCCCGTACCTTCTTCTCCTCACTGTTCTTTGTGGTTTTTGAATCAATTTTGAGGATTCAAGCTTGGGAAGCAAGCCTTGGGAGTTTGGGAGTGTGTTCCACCATTGAAGACCATCATAATCCAAGCTTTGGGTAAGTTTCTAACCATAGTTTTCTCTGGTTTGCTCTGTTTTGGTTTTGTTTTGCAGCTGAGATTTCTAGGATGAATTCATGGTTTTGTTGGGAGTTTTGGCTAGGGTTCCCATGCTTGTGATGTTTGGGGTGTGTTGGGATGGTTTTTGGGTTTATTTGGCATCAAGAGTAGGCTTTGGAAGTTTGGAAATCGAGTTAGAATCGAAGAAGTTGAAGAAGGTCAGTTCAGGGGTGTTTGGGCCTGGAGGTAGCGCTACAGCGCCCACCCTAGGGCGCTATAGCGCTCCTCAGGAGGCTTTCTGGCGCTTGGGAGGTTCTGTGTAGAGCGCTGTGGCGCTAGGGGTTGAGCGCTGTAGCGCTACCCTGTTCCTTCCAAACCCCGTTTTGAGTGTTTTTAAGGGTTTTTGACTTGGGGTTTCAATCCTTAAGGCCCGGGATCGAATCTACTCACCGTGTGGGCATGTTTCTAGGTCCCAAGGGTGGTGCTTAGGTTAAGACCCTATTATTGTGGATTCTCATTAATGGAGGTTATAATTGGTTGTGATTAGGTAACCGCTAAGGAACTAAAAGATCGATCGTTCTCAGGGGTCGTCTTTATCATACTTCTCGCTCAAACTTGAGGTAAGAAAACAATGTATGGATTCAGTTGCACCCAGTACAGGTATATGACATTTGATATTGAGGCATGTTGGTTGATATATGTGAACGTGGATTGCATATTAAATGCTAATGAATGCTGATTACCTGTTTAAGACACTGACTAGTCAGGGACCGACTCTAAAGTCGATGATCACGCATTGAGTGGCTCTATGGCATTAATGCGGAACTGACCCTATGGTCGAAGAACTTATAAGCGCTTGCCTGGTCTACGACCAGATGTCTATAGCCAAGGTATATGACCCCCGGTGACCGTTAGTCACGTGGCTAAGGGACGTTGTCCATAGCTTCGACTCTAGAGTCGTGAGGAAGGTTATGTTGGTGACTAATCACCATGCACCTTTCCTGATCGAACATATGAAAGAATCACTTAACCGTTAAGCCCTGGTGACTCTATCGTCACATGGCTAGAGGGAGCGATGCTCGTTATTGTGACTTCTGGTTATTGTCACCTATTTACTAGACTGATAGTCCTGGATGGTTATTATGATCGCTGTTGATATTATATCATGTTTTATTGTGTTTTCTTGCTGGGCCTTGGCTCATGGGTGCTACGTGGTGCAGGTAAAGGGAAGGAAAAGCTTAACCAACCCTGAGTGGAGAGCTTGGGCGACGTTGTGTACATACAGGGCCGCTTGACCGCCACGGTCAAGGAGTTCTCAGAGGGACTAGGGGTTTACCCTATTTTTGCCGCTTAGGCCGGCGGGGATTGTAAAATTTGGAACTGTAGCGACTACCTTGTATTACGAACTACTTGTAAACATTTTGAAAGGCTCATGAGTAGTTTATTTACTTAATGAAAAGCACCCTTTCCTTTTTACTGGTTTTACACCTTAACCTGATAATAACACTTAGATCACGTTTTTAACCAAAGGACTCGGGTAGCAGGTCAAATTTCCAGTTCACCGTTCACCGTAACTGTTCTGGGGTAACCAGGGCGTTACAGTTGGGCTTCCCAAGCTGTCTCCTTTCACAAAAATCGATCCAAAGCCACCACTCTCTCGGTCTAGAACTTCCATTTTGGGTATTATCTTCTTTGCCCCTGTCTATTAAGTGTGCATATTTGTGTTGAGTTGGGATCTCTGCTAGTATTTGATTTTGGGGCCAGCTATCGGACTATTGGTTAACAGTGTGATTCAAGTGTTTATTGTACGGCTCTGTTGCTGTGTTGCTCTGTTCCCATTCTCTTTACTGATAAGCAGGATATTTGTTGGTTGGGTGCTCATTTTGCTGTGTTGCTGCCTTGGGATTTAGTTGCTCCCATTTTGACCAGTATGGCCAGTAAAACACGAGCCTAGAGAAAGAAATCTAAACCAACCCCTACCCCACAACCAACCAGAAAGAGCACCACTGTCCCCATATCTATCCCACCATCCACTGTCCCACCACAAGACAAACAGAATTCAAAACCAACCTCTCTCCAACCACCAGTCACAAGGAAGTCCACACAAAGCTCTGTCCTGCGACCAACCAAAAAGAAATCCAAACCCACCACTATCCTACCAAAAGCCCCACAAATTCCCACCGCCCCATTACTCTTTCCTTCCCTAGCCACTATAAATGATCCTACCCCCACCATCCCTACCCCACCAGCCACTAAATCACCACCAACACGACCTGAATCCAAAAGAGCCGCCAAACCCGCATCAGCCGCACCTCCTCCCAAGAAACAAAAGACCTCAATTACCACCAAAGCCTCCTCCCATCAAACACCCAATGCGGTACCAATCCCATCCACCAAGAAAAACTTGGTCCCTTTAGGACCCACTAAGAAGTTTGTTTCTGCTCAGGCCAAGGCACAATATGAATCCATTAAAACCAAGAAGTTTCTCCCAGAAAATGGATTCTTACCCACTACTGTTAGGTGCCCGAATTTTTCAGTCGTGTCATTGAGCAGCATAATTGGGAGGTTTTCTGTCAAAAATCAGAGCATGCTATCATCCCATTGGTGCGAGAGTTTTATTCCAACATAGCCTCCTCTGAGAATTCTGAAGTGATCGTTCGAGGCAAGGTTGTCTCCTTTTCTGGTGAGGTTATTAATTCACTATTTGGGTTGGGCAGTGTTGAGTGGGCTGCATATAATGAGATTTTCTAGGCCCCTACACCAGACAATTTTGACAAGGCACTGCAACATGTCGCATCTCTCGGCGCTTAGTGGTGTATCTCTTGTGGTGGTGTGCGCACTTTATTACACACCACTATTTTGCTTAAAGCAGGAGTGTGATTGTATTTCCTCAAATGCTGCTTGCTGCCTACCACACAAGAGACTACGGTGTCCAAGGAGCAGGTACTCTATTATACTGTATGCTTGCTGTTTTGAGTATCGATGTGGGCAAGTTGACTCCAGGCAGATTATTAGCTGTGCCAAAAAGAAAAAGGACAAGTTGTTCTTTCCATAACTCATCACACAACTGTGCATTCGAGCTGGGGTGCCTTCTTCCTGCACTGAGGATGTCCTCTTCGAGCGCCGAGACATCGACTTCACCATCACTAGTCAGAGCCGCACATTTGCCTCAGCAGCTAGGCCATCCACCATGCCTCCACCAGCTCCGCCCCTTGCTACCGCACTCACCAACCTCATTGCTTAGCAGAGGGAACTTCTTGGGCGGCTGGTGTCCCTTGAAACTCAGCAGCACGACTACTTGAAGTACGCCAAACAGCGGGATGTCGCGCTCATCAAGTCCCTTCAGCGGAACTTCACCAAACTGACTGTTGCATTTCTAGTGTTCCCCAGCTCCATTTTGGAGGCTTGGACCGCTTCGATTGTTCATGATGACCCTATTCCTTCAGATGCTGATTCTGAGGAATAGGCGCGGGGAGCCTCTTTAACCCAACTTTTGATCTGTATTTAATATTCTGTACTTAATTTCTGTTTTGAACTATCTTGTTGTTTACTTTTCGTTGTCTATTGTTTTGTATTTCTTCTGTGTTGTCTTGCTGATTGTTGTGTCCTTGTCCATGTCTTGTCCTTGTACTATTGTTTCGTTAATCTTTTGAGGATAATCTTTGCTTTTGTTAGTGTTTAATTAGGGGGCTCGATGATGACTTTGCCAAACTTTCAAAATATATTCAATCTAAGTGAGGTTGAATGTCTTTCTTTCTTGAGTGTTAAACTAAATTCTTTGGGTGTGAATGTTGCTAGAAAATTGGTTGATGAGAGTGTTTCTCTTTTTAGTATGTGCATAGCTTGATTAAACAATTTTGAGACCCTAGAAAGAGCTAGTTTTTTTGTGAGAGCTTAAGTTTCTAGAATTACTTAGTGATTTTCCTTGAGGCGAAATCCTAGACAATACCACATCGATGAAGTAATTTAGGCCATCTTTGAACCGTTTGAGCCTTTGAAGCCTACCTTGTATGCATTTTTATTCCTAGTCACCCCATTGAGCTTAAGTGTCACTTTTCTTTCTTAGCCACTCATTAGCCTAGCCTTACATATATATAATCACCTCTTTTCACCACACCCTTTTAGCACCTTGATCTTTATAGGATTTATTTGTTGTGCATTTTGGGGGGTTGAGTTGAGTTGAGTGAATGAGAGGAATTGGGTGAGTGTTTTTCATTTTCTTCTTTTGCTTGTTTTCACCATTGGGGACAATGTTGATTTTAAGTTTGGGGGCAGAGTGTATTCTCATTTTTCTTGTTCTTTTGCCATCTAGTTGTTTATTTTCATTCTAAAAAAATATATAGAAAATCCAAAAAAAAAATTCAAAAGTAAAAATTAAAGAGTGCACTCCCTTGCATCAAAGCAAAGTTAAAAAAAAATCAGAAAAAAAAAAAATTATGTTTGTAAATAAGTTTAGGGGTGTAACTCTTCAAATAAAAGAAATTTTATTTTAGTTTTTGTCTTTGTATGTTAGTAATAAAGGCTAGTGGCAAGATTTATATTGTGTTGTGGGGTTTTCTTTGGTGAAATTAATGTGTGCATTTATGTAATTAGGTCCTAGAAAGGTTGAGGTGCTTAGGGTGATTTGAGCCAAAATTTATCGCTTATCCTACCTTCACCCTAGCCTATCATTACAAGCTTGATAAAGTTCTATTGATTTTTGGTGTGGTGTTTGTCTACATTAGTGGAGAGGAAATTACTAAGAAACTTATGGAGACATTATTTAAGCTTTAGGGCCAAGGTCTAGCTTGATTTTTGGTGATTGAAGATGTTTAGGAAAAGATATGCATGCACTAAAGGGTGAAACACTTGATTCATATTTTGGCAGCAATATTAATGCTTGAAGAATTTGGTTTAAAACTTGTGAAAGATTGAAATTCAGCTTCTCTTATTCCAAATAAAATTTCCAGAGAGCCTTCCCCTTTTTACCATTGGCATAGCAAAGTTTGCCCACTGTGTTGTGTTTTGCCTTTGTTGTTTCCTTGTCTTTGTTGTTTAGTTTGTGCCCTTTGTGTCTTTTTGTTATTTGTGTTTTGTTTTTAGAGTCATCACTCAAGGACGAGTAATGTCGTAAGTTTGGGGGTGTGATAAATCTTGAATAAAGAGTTATTTCATGTGCTTTTGAGCTTATAATTGTGAAAAAATCTTGGGTGATGTTAGTTTATTTTTAGCTTATGTAGCTAACTTTAGTGTTTTTATAATCTTAATTAAGTCTAGTTATTTTTGTAGTTTTTAATAGTCAATGGATTGAAGATAATAGTTTCATGAATAGATATTTGTACAAAGAATGAACTAACATGTGAAACTATCTAAATTGAATTTTTGATGGTTGAATTATCAGGTTTTGTTGCAGCAAAGAAGATTTTGTTGAAACATTTTGATTAGGCAGTTTTTGGGCACCTAGAACACATGGCAAGTCAATGGGTGAGTTGGAATAGTGGCTGAGGTGGCAAGTATAGAAAGCATGAGTCAAAAATTGGGAGAAAATGACAAAAGAAAAGAGGAACTCACGTTTTTAGAAGGAATGGCAAAATTGTACTTTTAGGGCTAAAAGGAGGAAACATAGAATACACTTAAAGAGGTATCAACCGAAATAGAGAAGGAGGTAGCCATTTTTGGAAAGATAAACTAGTAAGAAGAATGAAAGAAACCCATAAATCAGCAAGGAAGAAGGAGGACGAAAAAGAGAGCTCAAGCATTATTTTGGATTTGTTCTTTCTTCTATTTCTAAACTTCATTTTTATATTTTCTGAGTTGATTTCTAAATCTGAATATTATGGGCTGTTTTGATTGTGGATTAATTTTTATTAACTCAGCCATGAAATAATTGTTAGGTGGCCTGAACTGTTGATGAACCCTATGTTATACTCTAGTAATTTCTTGCACTTTATTTTAGTAAAATCTCTCTTGTTCATTCAAGTGTGCTTATATTAATTTCTTGTGGTTGTTTGGCCAACAATGGCAAGATATTCAGTTATGTTTAATGCTTGAAAGATTAAATGTAATGGGAAGAACTTGGATGACATAAGTCATAATCTATGTTAGATTATGTTAGTAAGTAACATAGGGGTGTGTTATTTGCCTTGTGTAACTTTTGAGAATTAAACTTTGAATTTGCATTCTTAAATCTGGTTTTGCATATGAATATGTTTAATTAGGTAAAAGAATTATTTTCATAAAATTTGGGAAAGTTTTATGAGTGTTTAATGAATTCTTGTTAACTTGGGAGTTTTGCTAGAATATTGCTGCCACAATTTGTTCAGGATGATTAATATAGGGGGAATCAATAATTCAAGTCTATTTTGCAATCCATATATTTTCCTTCAATTTTCTTGTTCAGTTCAGTTTTAATTTTAGTATTTCCATCTCTTTTAATATTTGGTTTAACCTAAAAACAACCCATTTGATTTTTAGTACTTTTAAGTTGTTTAGTAATTGTTTTGCTTATTTTTCTATTTTGCAATCCATGTGGAGACAATCTACTTATCATTATATTACTTGTGTGATTACGTGCACATGCGTATTTAAAATAAAATTAAATTTATCACAACATATATTTTGAGAAAAGAAGAAAGAAAAAGTCAGAAAAGAAACCAGAGAAACAAGAAGGAAGAAGAGGAGAACGAAGAAAGAAGATTCATCATCAATTGAATTTGCTCTTTCTCTTGTTTCTAAGTTTTATCTTGTATTTTCTATTTTAATTTATACTCTGATACTTATGGGAAGAATTGAAAGTGGATTAATGGTTTTTAAATTAGCCATGAACTAATTTTTTGTGTGGCTTGAATTGTTAATGAACCCTATGTCATAGTGTAGTAATTTCTTGCACCTTATTTTAGTGAAATCTCTCTTGTTCATTCAAGTGTGCTTATTGTTAATTTCTTATTGTTGTTTAGCAATGGCAAGATGTTTTATTATGTTTGATGCTGGAAGGATTAAATATAATGGGAAGAACTTGGATGACACAAGTTCATAATCTGTGTTAGGTTATGTTAGTAAATAACATAGGGATGTGTTATTTGCCTTGTGTAACTTTTTGAGAATTGAACCCTCGAATTTGTATTCTTAAATCTGATTTGGCATAGGAATATGTTTAATTAGGTAAAAGAATTAATATCATAGAATTGGGAAAGTTTTATGAGTTTTGATTAAATTCTTGTTAACATGGGAGTTTTACTAAAATATTGCTGCCACAATTTGTTTAGTATAATTGACATAGGGAGATTTAATAATTCAAGTCCATTCTACAATCCACATATTTCTTTCTAATTACTTTTTTTAGTTCAATTTTATTTTTACTATTTTTATCTTTTTAATATTTTGTTTAGCTTGCAAACAACCCATTTAATTGTTAATACCTTTAAGTTGTTTAGTAATTGTTTTGCCTATTTTTCTATTTTGCAATCCATGTGGAGACGATTTACTTATCACTGTACACTTGTTGGATTGTGTACACTTGCACGTATAAATTTTCACAACAATATAATTGGTGAACCTGGGGTGGTAGGGCTGATGCTTAGGCTGTTTGTTGCTAGTGCTGACTTAGCTTTCTTTTCTCCATCCTTGTAACGCCCTACTTCCTTAGAGCCGTTACCAAGTGAGTTTTAAGACAAAAAAAAATGTGCAATGAACTCGCTAACCGAGGTTTTTAAAACAAAAGTGTGACTAAGCAAAAGTTAAGGCTGTAATCTTTAAAAATGCATTGTTTCATTAAAAACTTCTAGTATTTAACATTTGGGATCCCAAAATAAGGTTTGAAAACTATTTACAACTTAAAATAAGTTTACAGTTGATCCGTTATTAAAATCACAGGTTATTACAACCATTTCTCGAAAATACCCCCAACCAAAGCAGTCGGCAGGCCAAACATGTACGCGTCGCTTCACGCTCTCCGTACTCATGGCTGGTTGACTCGTTCTTTGTCCTTACCTGCAACACAGAGCACCCGTGAGCCGAATCCCAGCAAGAAAACTCATATAGTTCATAACATGTGCAAATCATACTGTTAACATATCAGATGGTCCACAAATAAACAGGTCAACCATCAGACTAAGCAAACACGGCCACGCCGCCCCAGAAACCTTACCAAAGTCTGGGGTCTCAGTCCTTACCGTAAGGATAACTCATGTATCCATTGGGTCCCACCCTGACTATAAGTACTCCATGTGCTAAGTGTTTCTTCCGGCTCCACTGCCGTTCTCGGCCTCTCGCCATTCTCGGCTCCCTTGCCGTTCTCGGCTCCCTTGCCGTTCTCAGCTCCCTTGCCGTTCTCAGCTCCCTTGCCGTTCTCGGCTCCTTGCCGTTTCATTCTACTATAATCACAAATAGTATAACTCAAATAACATTCAATCATATATCAGTTCAATGAAGTCTGCACCCTAACATGCAATGCAATATGGGGTCGTGCCCTGCAATCTCACTATGGGTCCATGCCCTGTCCTATGGGTGCTATAGTTTTCTTACCTGTCAATTGATAGCTTTGAACACTTGACTCCTTGAGCACGATCCCCCTCGAGCCCTAGCGCAAACCTAAACAAAACCATAGGTCAAAGTCATCACCAAACCTCAAGTCCAAAAACCTAGCCTTGGGACCAATCCCGAACCCCAGGAAAGACCTAGATCCACAAAACAAGGTGGTGGAATCGAACCCCGAACCCTAGGTCAAAATCCCTCAAAAATAGCCCAAAAA
This sequence comes from Humulus lupulus, assembly GCF_963169125.1. Classification (NCBI taxonomy): domain Eukaryota; kingdom Viridiplantae; phylum Streptophyta; class Magnoliopsida; order Rosales; family Cannabaceae; genus Humulus; species Humulus lupulus. The sequence continues at coordinate 131,785,305 of NC_084799.1, forward strand.
TCCCTTTCTGGGAACAGGGTAGTGCTACATCGCTCTCAGGATGGCGTTATAGCGCTACAAGCAGAACCAGAATCCCCCCAGAAACAGGGCCTAGCACTACAGTGCCCAAAGACTAGCGCTGTAGCGCTAGTTGCAGGCAGGCAACATCAATTTTCTTTTTCTGCGATTTCTTTGAGCCAATCTCAACCCAAACTTCCCCAAATCTTCACCAAACTCAAAATCAAGCTTATAAATGCTCTCCACTCATCCCAAGCATCTCCAAATCTCAAAACCAAAGCTCATACATCCCAAATCTCAAGATTCACCATAGATGAACCCTAAACCCAGAAATTCAGTCAAACAACAAGTTAAAGGCCTAGAATTCATACCGTTGATGCAATTTCGACTTTGATTCAACTCCTAGAACTCCTTAGCTTGCTCCTCCTCAACCATGGACTGAATTCCCCTAAAGTTCCCATCAATTCAGCTTAGATACACAGCCCAAACCAGTCAAAACCCAAAAACTAAAAACTCTAAAACTTACCTCAAATGTTGATATGTTCTTGCTAATCCCTTGCCAAATCTTCAAGTCTAGCTTAGGATCCTTGATGCTCAGCCTATCCTAGCTCTCCTCTGAGCTTTGCTCCAAGAAATTTGAAGAGAAATGGTGCTAGAATCCTCAAACCGCCCCTTTTGGAAAACCCTCTGTTTTTCTCTCTTTTCTTTTCTTCCTTTTTCTTTCTTTTCCTTCAGATTTCTCCCTCTCTCTATCAATCCCACTAAATATATAAAGCCTCATTTAATCTATCTCTAAGAATTCTAATGACCAAAATGCCCTCCCTATCAATTCTAAACCCTTTTGTCCACATAGGGCCATTTTAGTCATTTTACCCAATTCCCGCTAATTCCTCAAGTGTCTCTAACATTTTCCCGCTTGCTTCCCAATGCCTGATAAATCAACAAATATGTATTCCTCATCATCAAAATTATTCTCAATATAATCTCTAAATTTCCTGTTTATACCCCCAGGCTCGCCCCGAACCGGATATAAAGTCTCGCCTTGACTTTTCCGCTATTCTGCTCTCTGGGATTGTCTCGAGTCACAGTTCACAAATACATCCACATACCAATGTGGTCTCAACAATCATTCCATATCAATACAGTTAAGCCCAAAATGGCCAAAATTACAATTATGCCCTTCTAACACAATTAGAGCCTACATGCATACTAATACACATAGTCATGCATCTCAAATAGTCAAATAGTCATACAACATGCTTTAAATCTCAATCATGCATTTTACTCATTAAAATCCCACATAAATCCCATTATGCCCTCCAGGCACACTAATCAAGGCCCTTAAGCCTTATTAGCGATTTTGGGTCGTTACAATCCTGCTTGGCCCCTAAGGTACTCCTCTTCTTACCGTTGCCTCCATTGCCGCCTTGAGGGTTTGCGCCGTTCTTGTTTATCCTGGTAGTGGCTGGATGGTTTATGCATTTTTCTTCCTTCATGATAGCGTCATCTAGCTTCATGTATTTGTCTGCTCAGTCCAGGAACTCATGCAAGGTGCTGATGGGGTTCTTGTATATGCTATCCCACAAGGGACTACGTTAGCTCGGGCTAACTGGGTAGCTGTCTCAAGGGCCACAGCAGCATCTTGGTGCCTCCAGTCAACTTCCTGCTTCCTCTGGAACATCCTCTGGATCTGCTCATCTATCTCTCATCATTGTCGTTCCATAGTCGCCCTCTGGAGGGAAATTTTTGCAGGAAAGGCCTCCTAACTTGACAGAAATTGCGCCATCTTCTCTTGGTGAATATCTTATGGATCTTCTATATCAGGTTGGTCTCCAACCTCCACCTGAGGTTCGTTAATGGGATCGATGGGATCATGAGTGGTGGAATCCCTGGGAGTCGTCTTCTTTGTCTGACTGGATTTTGGAGGCATCGTAAAACTGATGAAAGTGTGTTTCTTGATTTTGCACTCTCAATGAAAGCATCAAAATGTTGACCTGTGAAATTGGCCAGCAGTAGTATGTACAATATACGACACCTTTTGAACGGAAGGAATTTAATATACGACAAAGTATATATATCTTAAATAACACACAAAATTTTTATAGTGGTTCAACCCTGTTCTTCTTAACAGTAATAACCTAATCCACTTAGTATTTAGTATTGAATCGCTCGATAGACAATTACAAAGATCAACTCAGAGTTCACTCCTCTAAAGTTCATCCAAAAGATCGATCCAAAAAGTCCAGAAAAAGAGTCATTTGAAATGAAGCTCCGAGTCCTTTATTTATAGTACCCAGGGGATGTTACATGATCAGTAAGAGTGGGATCATGGTTTGGTACACGATCATTGGGAGTGGAGATACGTGTCCACCTTCCCATGATTATGAGATCGTGGTTCTTCCCGTTATGTTCTCTGGATCATGGTCGATAATGCATGATTGAGACCTTCGAGAAAATGCTAAGTCTTGATTGGTTTATGAGACTTAGGTGCTAGGCTCGATGACCCTTTAGAGCTTGGGTGCTACACCCATTGGTCCTCTGGGGGCTAGGCCTGTGATCTTCTGGGTGCTAGGCCTGTTGATCTGCTGGGTGCTAGGCATGTTGATCTTAGTTTGAACGAGTGTGAGTTTTACCTAGTGAAGTGTCTTTGAGAGTGTAAGCCGACCACCCTATGAAGGATAGGCTGGGTCGACCACCCCAAGGGGTTCTTGGGCATGCTTTGGCTGACCACCCCTAGGTGTTGGAGTCAGGCCGACCACCCCTAGGGGGCCAATGCCAGGCTGACCACCCCTAGGGGGTTTCAGTCCTAGTTGACTTTCTATAGGTCTTGGACCTATCTTTTTTGCTCATCGGTTTTTTTTTAATACTTCGTCGTTTTCTCTTGATTTGTGATGCCACATGCCGCTTTCTCATTCGCCACGTCATCTCTGGATTTTTGAGGAATAACAGATTTATAATTATACAGTTTTATCACTTTTCTATAATTTTTCTAAAAAATATATTTAATCTTAAAAAATGATCATTATTGTAGATATTTTGTTAGATTAAATAGAAAAAATAAGATAATGTGCAATTAAATATATAAAATGAATTAAAAAATTAAATTAAATGAGAAAATAAAAGAGTGCTTTGAAGAGATTTTAGAGTGCCACATCAATTAATTAATATTATTATAATTATTAATAAAAATAAATTAAAATATTATATTAAAGGAGAAAATAGATAGAGTGATTTGAAGAGATTTTAGAGAGCCACATCATCTCCTTGAAGCTCTCATTTATATATATATATATATATATATATATATGCACTCTTAATGGTTACTACCCATAGATGACTACTTTAATGTTAATTAATATTCAAAAAATAAATTTTGATTTTTTCAAATTTTTTGAAGGGTTACCTAATGAAAAACGTATATTTATTATGAAAATATAATATTGTAAATTTTTCATTTTTCAAATGCATATAAATTTCTAAATATAGCTAGTGTCTCTCATTGGTTGGAAACAACATTAATTATGGCAAAAAAAAAAAATAACTAAATTCGAAATTAATGTTGAAAATAAAATATTTACATATTGGTGAATTACTATACCAAGTCACCATGTTGCTACATCATCATAATTTTTAGTACCTGTTGACTGCGTTTTTAGCCAACGACGTGAGAACGTCAAATACGACAAGCCTTCAAGAGAAATAAAACCGACAACAGACGGTATAAGCAAGAAAAATAAATAACACACGAGATTTTTATAGTGGTTCAGCCCCGATTGTCGGTAATAGCCTAATCCACTTAGAGTTGTGATTTATAGATCCGTACTCAAGATCAGATGGACTGAGCCAACTGAGTTTCTTCAGTACAGATTGCAAAAATACAAGAATTCTCTCTTATATCAGCACTTTCTCTCTCTAGAATAGACAGTCCCAATTTTTTCTCTCTAGAAAGAAACAGCTCAAGAAGACTTCTCTCATCCCATAAGCTCTCTATTTATAGGCCTGGGATCATCAACTGATATCCCCTTACAATCGGGATATTTTATTATTCATCTTATATTTATATTACAATAAATGTTTAAAATATAACTAATTCCTCAATTTGAGTGAGGAATGAGAGATTCCCGCGTATGTTGTTGAAGCTGTCTTTGGGAACCTTGACTTAGTCTCCTCTAGCTAATTGATCCACCTCCTACTGACCACCCATGCAAGTGTTGGTCGGACGTGCATGGTGGTAGGACATGCATGGTGGTAGGATATGTTTTCGTGGGTTGAACGTGCATGGTGGTAGGACATGCACTTCTCTCCTCTAACATGGCACTCTCCTCTAGCATGCCATGTTCCTCCTTGAACCAATTTCCTTGGCTTCTCCTCGGACCAAGGTGGTCCGAGGCAACCTCCTTGGCACCTCACCTTGGACAACATTGGGGCAACTTCCTTGGCACCTCACCTTGGACAACATTGAGGCAACCTCCTTGGTGTCTCACCTTGGACAACATTGAGGCAACCTCCTCCATAACATCTCACCTTGGACAAGGTCAAGGCATTCTCCTTTAGCATCTCCCAAACATGTCCGATCGAACATTGTATAGGCTCTCCTTATCAAAATCTAAGTCTCCTTCCTCTTGCATGAGACTCCTCCTCCTTAGCTACTTACCTTGGACACGTTCGAGCCAACACTTAGGAAACCTTGGGAGGCTTGCCTCCTACACATCCTTGGGGTCTCTTAGGACCACATCCTCCTTGGGGTCTCCTAAGACCACTTTCTCCTTGGGGTCTCCTAGGACCACTCCCCTTAACTCTCCTAGAATGCATTCTCCTTAGCCTCCTAGGATGCATTCTCCAATTTTTGGGTATAACAGTACCCATTTATGGATAGTAACCATTGAGAAGTCTTCCATATATACATAAAGATTTATTAAATATTTTTATTAAATTTGTACGATTGTTATATAAATTTCAAATAAATAGAAAAAAAATATATAAAAGAATGACATAAATATATTAAAAGAAGAAGTAAACCAAAATACTATTTATAGTCTTTTTTAAATATATATATATATATAATATGATAACTTTTTAGATCATAGACTACCATATTTAAGGTACAGAACATTCATGATATTATTCTTTTTTTTAAAGGGACATGAAATTATTCAAATTACACATTAATGATCGGAAATAAGCTTGTTTATTCTTGATAGAAGATAAGTGTTATTCTAATTTATTATGTAGTTACACAATCATACTATTTATATACACATGACACCTATATATAATATATTTATAATATTTATTGTTATTCAATATGAATATATATATATATAAGTTAGATCAAATAAATAAATAAAATAACATGTTTTATTTTCAAATATAAATGATAATTTTTTTTAATAAAAATTAAGATTATGTATTATATATTATTGTTATAATGATATTATTATATTATTTTATAATATTTAAATTTATATTAATATAACTATTAAACATCTAGTTAGTCTTGTATTAAATATTATTATAATAATATTTTATAATATTTAATTTATATTAATATAAGTATTAAATATCTAGCCAGTCTTGCATTAAATATTATTATAATAATATTTTATAATATTTTAATTCATATTAATATAATTAGTAAAAATATAAGGATTATATATTATTATTATAATAATATTTTATAACATTTGAATTTATATATATAATTATTAAATATGTAGTGTTATATTAAATATTATTATAATAATATTTTATAATATTTAAATTTATATGAATATAATTAATAAATATCTATTTTTAATTAGTTTTAATTGTATATTCTGTTAAATATTTAGAATATTTATTAATATAATTATTAAATATATAATTTTATATTAAATATTATTATAATAATGATATTTTATAATATTTGAATTTTTATTAATATAATTAATAAATATCTATTTTTAATTAGTGTTAAACGTATATTTCGTAAAATATGTATAATATTATGGTAAAGTTAACAAACAAAAAAAACTATTAAAACCACGAATTTTTGTTATCTACACATTTTTTATATAAAAAGATAACACACATATATTAGACACCAATTAATTTATAAGCTTATTTTTTATTTTTTTATAAATTAGAGAGTTTTTATGTTTACCAACTTGTTTATAAGCTTCTGTTTTTTTCTTTGTTTAAAATAATCTTATTTCTTATTTTGTCACTTTTTTTATTCATTCAATTTTTGTTGCCTGGTGTGGGATTTGTACATGAAGGTGAAAAACAAATTAGAGTGAAGCTTGTTTTTTTGGAAATTAAAAATTTGTTTTTATTGGTCAAGTCTTTTTTATCACCATTTTAATAATATTGATTTGGTTATATTTAAGTAATTTTTTTTTAAATGATTGATTGGCAACAATTTTCCTCAATCGAATCGAAGAGAGTAGTATTTTTGTATATTTGTATAGGTATATTTGCTTTTTTTTAAAAAAAAAAATTGGCCTTGTTAAAACATCTTAAAAGTAAAACCCACTAGGTAAAAGCTCATGAGAGGAAAAATAGTATCAATTAGATATCATTGATATTAAGCATCAGCTCTATAAGAACTAGATACAGTCAGGAAATCATGGCCACCAATCAATATTATGAGTAACATTGAGAGCATGCTTAGCTAAAGCACGAGCTATCCTATTCACCAATCTAGAGCAAAACTGAAACTTTACATCAAAAAAATCATTACAAATAACAATGATATCTTGAATAACCAGGCCAAGAGACGAATCAAGAGAGGCCCGATTATTAATCTTGTTCAACACTAACATGCAATCAGATTCAATGATTATGGAAGAGTAGCCCAACTGTCGGCATAATCTTAGGCCATTGAGGATAGCCATAGCCTCGAAAAATTCTGGTGAAAAGGTAGTTGTAGAAGACCACACTGCTGAAGCAAGAATTTTTCCTTGAGCATCATGAACAACCCCTCCAAAACCCACTAGCCTTTTAGCCGCATCTACGTTGGCTTCCACCATTTCATATTCATGCTTTGGTGAATATTGCCCATAGGTCAAATCTCTTTAGCAACAACAGTTCCATTTACTTTTTGATAAGTCTCCAAGTAATCCAAAGACCAATTCACATTAAGTTCCACACTAAAGAGAGAACTTTCCTGAACTTTTTTATTTATCCTATGTTAAATATATTTGTTATTAATTGTTTTTGGTACAAGTAATAAAGTTGTATATCAATAAAAAAAAATCATTTTATCAAAATAAAAAAGTCCTTTTATTTTGTTTAATTTCGTTTCATATGCGTAATTACCTCAATTTGAAATCAATTCTTAAATTGTAATAAAAATTTGATGATGGTTTTTGTTTGTGGTGATTTTTCATATCAACAAGTTTGGTCAAAGTGGGCTTTATGGGTCCTAGTCCGTTATGAGCTCATTTGAGTGCTTATGGTCTCGATTCAAGCCCTAGCTCATTTGGATGGGTCATTACTCCCAAACTTTATTTATACTTGGTCTACGAGTTTGTAGCCTCAAGCTGCCTTCTGTTTTGTTGATTACTCCCTGTCTCAGGGTGGCCTTCTCGGCCCCGAGTTTGTTTGGATTAACTTACTAGTCCACCAGTATGATCTTAGAGGTAGGGACACATCATTATCCTAACCAATAACTTGTCTTTTAGCCACCTTAGCAAGTGGTGATGTATCATGCCACCTCTGCCCTATTAAATTCAAGTTTGATGACCAGCATATGTGATAAGTTCTTGTTGGTTTTTATTGATCAAATAAGAGATTATGCGCAGCGGAACAACAATCAAATTGTTAGATTAATCCCATAAGATTTCTAAATCTACTTCTTCACATGCATATATATATTGAATCAAGGACATGAATAGAAAAAATTACCTCAGGTCCTTCCTTGCTGCTATCTTCTCGTATGGCTAAATCCTCGAGACCTCACACCAAGATCTTCCAAAATGTTCTCAGGCACACAAAGAACGAGTGTAGGCTCGCTATACAAATAATAGGCAATAACTATTTATCAGATGTTCTCAACACATGAAATCTGATAAAGTTTGGACCTAGGTTTTGTGAAGAACAATGACTTTATTTTTGTCACTGTTCTCTTTCTCTGAGAGAGATTCATAGATATTTTTCTATCCCTGAAAAGTTACATTCTGCGAAAAACTCATATCCAATATTTAATAATATCCAATATATTAAAATATTTGTTATTTTAAACAAATTCAAAATAACTAATTAGTTATCAGATTTTTGTTTAAATAATAATATTTTAATCATATTAAAATATCTCATTATTTATTTAATATTTAAATAACTAAAATTGTGGAATCAAGAGACTGAGTAAACTCTCTTATGCGTGTAGCACAGTGCATGTGCACTGTGCCACACGTGTACCACATGCATGTGATGGCATGTGATTTTTCTCAATTTTTATTATTATTTAAATACCAAAAATCTCAAAAATAAATTAATTCAAAATTAATTATATTTTTGTTAAATCAAATAATTAATTAATTACACATAATTAAACAATAATTATGTTTGATACATAGAAAAATATTTTACTTATCACATAAGTCATTTTTGCCCATTTTTTGTATTTGCCTTTGACAGTGATTGTTTGAGCCATTTCGGGGACCATGGACCTATAACATTAAGCTCCAATAAATTGAAACTAAATAATTAAACTCTTTAATTATAATAGTTAATTTATTAATTATGATATTACTCCACTATAAATTCAGAATTGCACTCTTTATGTTATAGATATACTTTTATAGAAATCTTTTTCTTAAGTCGTCCATTGATATAACCATCTTACAATAGTTCAACCCTCTAATTAATTAGTTCATAAATTAGAATGGAAGAATTACCATTTAACCTTTCTAATTTACTTCTTATTCCTTAAGTACCATTAATTCACTAGTGAATAATTAATCTATCATCTAATTATAGATTTGAGCTCAAAATTATTCAGTTCCAGAATTAACCCTTAAGGGAACTAATATACGATCTGTTAGGAAAGATTAGATTCCGTATTGTTGATACATGTTCCCAGCCATCCATGATATTAAATCTCCAAAACAAAAGTCATTATCCTCAATTTTCAAAGAGACCTTAACGAACGAATCAAAAGATTTAATAAACATGAACAGGAGTTCATGAACACTCAGGATTTAGGTTGATCTATAAATGATCATCAGTTATGATATGAATTACAAATCTTTATTGTTAAATGGTTTTTGGATAAAGACTCTAATTCATATCGGTCCATGTCATATATAATCATATTATATAAAGCACATTTACTGAGATGTCTTTCCACATCAATAATCCGAATCTAGATTATTTGTATCATTATGATACTCAGTAAACCGTACTTACAACTCCAATTAAAGAATTCCATAACTTTAATTTGTTGTTGTTGACTATTTTTATTCATTCATGTGATCTTAATTCTCTCGTACTAATACAAGATCACATCCTCAATAATGAATATGGAATTTTTCTGATATTTTCAAAATTATTCAAACAATAATTTAACAATCTAAATATAACAATAATAATAAACCGTTGTATTTATTTATTAACAGAAAAACAAATGGCTTTACATGCTTTTAGGACACACTCCTCACAATCTCCCACTTGTACTTAAAGCAAGTGAGGCATTTCTCTCAATCCCATATTACGTACATGACCCTCGAATTGCTTTGCTGGAAGCGTCTTCGTGAACGGGTCTGCAAGGTTGTGTTTTGATGCGATTTTCAGAATGGTCACATCTCCTCTATGTACGATTTCTCTGACTAAGTGGTATTTGCGCTCTATATGCCTTCCCCTCTTGTGGCTTCTTGGTTCTTTAGAATTGGCCACTGCTCCACTGTTGTCACAGTAAAGAACAAGTGGTTTCTCCACTTCTGGAACTACTTCCAAATCTGTGTAGAACTTTTTCAACTAAACTGCTTCCTTAGCTGCTTCACAAGCTGCTATGTATTCAGCTTCCATGGTTGAGTCAGCTATACTGGATTGCTTAATGCTTCTCCAGACAACTGCTCCACCACCAAGAGTGAATACTAACCCAGAAGTAGACTTTCTACTATCCTTGTCAGATTGAAAATCTGAGTCAGTGTATCCAGCAGGTTCGAGGTCACTACCCGAATATACTAGCATATAGTCTCTCGTTTAAAGATATTGAATGAGTCATATGATGTAACACGCTTTATACATTTAAAGATATTTATTGTTGTAACATCCCAAAATTAAAGGGATATTTACAAGTCTGTTATTCGCCCCTTGGTCTTCAGGGGATGTTTCCTTGTATATAGGAGTTACAATATTTAATATCATTATTTTAATTAATAAGCATAAGTATCTTCCCGAAATATGTGGGAATGAACTCTGAAAACTCTCTATAAATAGAGAGTTCATGAACATTTGTAGAGGAGGGATCTTTGGATATACGGAGAGAAATTCTAGAGAATTCAACCCTGAAGGATTTCCAGAAAACTCCAAGTCTTAATAAAATAGACTCATGGACTAGGCAGAGTTAACTGCTGAACCACGTAAAATTCTTGTTGTTCTACCATCTTATTTATCTGCGTCATAGTTCCTATTGTTTAATTGCTCTACATTTTAAGTTGACGAAAAACGACGTCAATAGTTTGGTGCTTTCATTGAGAGCCTTAAGCAGTACAATCCCTGATTAGCTATGGTCGCAAATGATTAGATTATTCTTGAAGAAAACTATCCACGACGCCCTGGGAAGCAGCCGATGACGAATCTAGAACCAGAAGAGAGAAGTGATTCCTCCGATTCTCGAGGACCTCCGGCTCCCAGGGACGATGAGGACATGTATTATAATCCCGAGCGGTATGTCCCCATTATGGAACTCAAAAATCGACAATTAAGAAAACAGTTGGCTGAGGCCAAAAAGCGGAACGAGGAGCTGGCTTGGTTAGTTGCGGAGGCGCAGGCGGCTCAGCCTTAACCTCCGCCTGAGAACCAAGCCCCACCTCAGCGGGACGTTCATGTTCCTCCCCGCAGGCCTTGTGGGCGACCTCGCAAAAATGCTGCCACAAGAAGAACGGAGCAACCTCCACCACCGGTAGAGCAACTTGCTCTCTCGAGGCCTCGAAGAAACACCCGGGCTAGAGCTCCGGTTAACTCAACTGCTCAGTTACCAGCTGAAACTGGGAATAACCGAGCCCCTGCAGAGGCTCGGACTCAGAATCCTAGTAACAGGCAGAATGTTACTGAGCCGGCACTGGCGAACTCGGGACCATCCAAACCTCAAAATGGGTGGCAGCCACCATCACCCATACGGTTCCCTCCATCGCCAATAAGATATCCCTCATTGCCTCGGAGGAACAAATAACCGACTCAGGATGATAGGGAAAGGCGGGCTGGACAGAAGCATGGGAATGGAGAAGAGGCTAGATAACGAAGAGGTGCCTAGCCTACGAGAAGCAAAATGTCTCGGTCTCGCACTATAGAGACAAGGCAGCCTGAAAGGAATCCATCTCGAAACAATCATGCGACGAGCCTTGCCAGCGACAACTCAAGGGGCACCAGATCAGTCAGTATGTATGATCAAGGACGTAGGAATACAAGGAGCCAAAGGTACCACCCTAACTTTAGGGAACACCTGAATCAAAGTCGGGGTAGTGGTAATCCCTCGAACCTAGATCTAAGAGATCGCTTAAAGGGGCACAAGGATCCCCTGCGAAGGCGCGAGCCTGGAATTGTGATCAATGATAACCAATTTGTGGCGAGACCCCCTGTGGACCCAGTTCAGGATAGAATTGATCAACTGGAAAGAGCATTTAGGCTCTTCCAGAATGAGCGAGGTCGGAGCCGGTACGAAGATTCTGATGAGGAGCTCGAACCATTCGCTCCCCACATTTCCAACACTCCGTTTCCTCAAGGGTTTCGGATTCCTCATGTCCCACCTTTTGAAGGGAAATCCGATCCGTACAGTCATTTGAGTACATTTAACACTATAATGAGAGCAAGTAATGTTGGTTACGAGCTCAGATGCTTGTTATTTCCAGCATCGCTTACAGGACCAGTGAAAAACTGGTTCGAAAAATATAAGAGACATTCAATCACTTCTTGGGATTAGTTGTTGAAAGATTTCAAGAAGCAAGTTAGAGCCATGATCGGGGTAAGACCCGAGGCATCGACCCTGACCAACGTCCGACAACAACCAAATGAAACGTTGAAGAGCTACCTTACAAGATTCAATCTGGAAGTCACCCGAGCTCGGGATGTAGACGACAGCGGTCATTTAATGGCCGTCCAAGCTGGGGTAATGCTGGGAAGTCCCCTCTTGGAAGATATGCAGAGGAAGCCTGTGAGGTCCATAACCGAGTTTAATCGACGAGCTCAGAGGTTTGTCAGTGTAGAAGAGGCGAGGTCAACGCTGAATATGAATTCTCAGCCCATAACTACAACGATAAACGTAAACTCTGCCTCGACCTCGGCGGAATTGTCAGCCTCGAAACCCCTTGCCGAAAACCCTTCCAAAAGAAAGAAGAATGAAGGAAGTAACCCCGAGGCAGAAGGGGGAAAGAAGAAGAAAGGGGAAAGGTATTTCTCCGTGTACAAGGTGTACACCGAGCTCAACGAGTCTCGGGAGAATATTTACCTGGCTAATGAAAACCAGGTCCCTTTTAGGCGTCCAGACCCCATGAGAAATCAAAAGTCCAAGAGAGACTCCAGTAAATACTGTCGATTTCACAGAGATACTGGGCACACTACTGATGAATGCAGGCAACTGAAGGATGAGATCAAAGGACTGATCTCGAGAGGATACTTCAGGCAGTATGTTAGGAACCAGAACAATAATCATGCTTCTACCAGCCAGAGGACAGCTGCGCTACCGCCTGCTCAAAACAAAAATTCACGGGCTAGGAAGAAGAGACCCCCTCCGATTGATGGAGAAGATGTGGTAACCATCTTAGGCGGGCCTCACCTCGCAGGATCGGGGAAGAACGCCCAGAAGCGATACGTGAACGAGCTAAAAACTGGGGATGGGTCCACTTATGAACCCGAACCCAGAGCTCCAAAATACCAAAAGGTTGAATCTCAGCCTATAACCTTTACTGAGGACGATGCATCCCATGTTCAGTTTCCTCACAATGACCCACTGGTCATCACTCTCCAGCTCGCGAACAAGAGGGTTCACCGAGTTCTCATTGATAATGGGAGCTCAGTGAACATTCTCTATAAGGCCACCTTAGAAAGATGGGACTCAGGCTTCATGACCTAAAAGCTTGTGCAAGGACGTTGTACGATTTTTCAGGAGAAGGGATTTCCTGCATGGGATCCATTGAACTCCCTGTGACCTTGGGAGACTATCCAGTCTCAGCAACCAAGATGATGGAGTTTGTAGCAGTGGACCTACCATCAGCCTACAACGTGCTGCTCGGGGGACCTGCCCTAGTAGGGCTGAGGGCAGTCTCATCTGTAAGGCATTTGGCCATCAAGTTCCAGACTTCTAGTGGCATCAGGACACTGAAGGGAGACCAGTTAACCGGAATGGAATGCTATAGCATTTCCATAAGAGGAAAGAAGCAGGCGAGTGCACAAGTGCTCGTCGTTATTCAGACTAAGGACGGGACAGTCTTGGAGATAAATGAAGAAATCAATCTAAGAGTGGAGGAAAGAGCCGATCTCGAACCATTAGAAGAGATCAAAGAAATCAGGCTCGAAGAATCAGACATCCGAAAATGGTAAAGGTCGAGAAAAACCTCCACGAAGAAACCAAATAGCAATTAATTTGCTTTTTGAAGAAGAACCAGGATGTCTTTGGATGGTCACATGCGGACATGATAGCGATAAGTTCAAATGTAGTGAACCACGCGTTAAATATTGACAAAAGCTTCCTGCCGAAGCAGCAAAAGCAAAGACTACTGGATGACGACAGGAAGAAGGCCCTCAAAGAGGAAGTCGATAGGTTAAAAGAAAACTGATTCATCAGGGATGCTTTTTACCCTGATTGGGTTGCCAACCCGGTACTGGTCCCGAAGCCTAACGGGGCGTGGCGAACCTATATTGATTACTCGGACCTCAATAAGGCATGTCCTAAGGACTGCTTCCCCTTACCACGGATCGACCAGCTCGTGGATGCCACATCAGGGCATGGACTCATGTCGTTCATGGTTGCCTATTCTGGATATAACCAGATTGCCATGCATGCCCCTGACCAAGAGCATACAAGTTTCATGACAGACAAAAGGTTGTATTGTTATAATGTCATGCCATTTGGGCTAAAAAATGATGGAGCCACTTACCAGCGGCTCGTGAACATGATGTTCTCCGAACAAATAGGTAATAACATGGAAGTTTATGTTGACGATATGTTGGTTAAATCTCAACTTAACACTAACTATGTGGACGACCTCAAAGAAAGCTTTGTCGTGTAATGGAGATATAATATGAAACTTAACCCTCAGAAGTGCTCTTTCGGAGTATCTTCAGGAAAATTCATGGGCTTCATTGTAAATGCTCAGGGGATAGAAGATAATCCAGACAAAATCCAGGCTCTGATCGATATGCCGTCACCTTGGAAACAGAAGGATGTCCAAATTTTGACTGGCAGGATAGCGGCACTAAGTAGGTTTATCTCAAAATCTACTGACCGTTTTCTTCCATTTTTCAACCTTTTGAGGGGAGGCAAGAATTTTGAATGGACGGAGGAATGCGAGTTGGCTTTTCAAGAGCTCAAGAAACACCTCGCAGAACCCCCCATCTTGTCAAAACCCATTACGGGAGAAGTTCTATACCTGTACCTTGCTACGACCGAGCACGCCATAAGCGCGGTACTCGTGCAAGAAGAAGAAAAAGTGCAAAGGCCCGTGTATTACGTCAGTAAAAGATTACTAGGGGCAGAATCAAGATATCCCTTGATGGAGAAGTTAGCTCTCAGCTTAATTCATTCATCTTGAAAGCTCCAACCCTATTTTCAGGCGCCCCATTCATGTACTTACTGATCAACCACTAAGACAAGTCTTGTCCAAGCCAGAAGCTTCAGGTCGACTGCTCAAATGGGCCGTTGAACTCGGGCAATTCGAGATCACTTATCATCCAAGGATGACCATTAGGGGGCAGGCCTTGGAAGACTTCATAGTGGAGTGTACAGGTGTGTCCAACGATGAAGTTATAACCCCGACCCGCGAGCTGTGGAAACTTTATGTTGACGGGTCTTCTAATGAAAATGTATTGGGAGCAGGAGTAATTTTGATCACCCCTGCAGGAAGCCGATTTCACTCTGCCTTAAGATTTGACTTCGACGCGTTGAATAACGAGGCCGAGTAAGAGGCTCTACGGGTGAGACTTTGCATAGCCAAGGAGCTCAAAGCGACTGCCAGCTGGTGGTTAACCAAATTTTGGGAGAATACCAAGCTCGTGGTACGAGGATGGCGGCATACTTAGAAAAGGCGAAATCGACACTAGAGCAGTTCGAGTTCTATGCGATAGAACAGGTCCCCCGAGAACAGAACTCGAACGCAGACACCTTAGCCAGGCTTGCTACCTCTACCGAGAATGACAAACAGAATGTCGTGCCAATCAAACATCTCGCGACGCCCAGTATTAATGAGCCAGAACAAGAGGATGTGTGTATGATCAATTCCGAGCCAACCTGGATGACTCCGATAGTTGAATACTTCGAAATCGGCGTCCTCCCGGAAGAACGGGCCAAGGCTCAAAAGTTGATGTATCAAATCCCTAGATATACCATTGTAGATGGAAAACTATATAGAAGAGGGTACTCCGATGTGTGACCCCACCCAAAGCTAAGAAAATCATAGAAGAAATTCATGAAGGGTTCTGTGGAGACCATACTGGGGGGCATATCCTGTCCAAGAAAATCATATGTCAGGGATACTTCTGGCCTACCATCAAATCAGACTCGTTTGACTACGTCAAGAGGTGTGATAAGTGCCAACGGTTCGCCACAATTCCTCGGGCTCCACCATCCGAGCTAACTATCATGACCTCCGTGTGGCCATTTGCGATCTGGGGAATCGACCTCATAGGCTCCCTTTCGACTGGCAAGGGCGGAGTAAAATATGTAGTAGTCGCCGTAGATTACTTCACGAAGTCGACTGAGGCCAAACCTTTGGCGACAATAACCTCAAAGAAAGTCTTTGACTTTGTGGTGAAGAACATCATATGCCGATATGGGATGCCAAGGAAGATTGTGTCTGATAATGGTACCCAGTTCGACAGCGATCTGTTTACCAACTTTTGCAATAAAAATGGGATAATAAAGATCTTCTCATCAATGGCCCATCCCCAGGCGAATGGCCAGGTTGAAGCTGTAAATAAGACCCTAAAGAGTTCACTAAAGAAAAAGTTGTAATAAGCTAAAGGAAGATGGCCCGAAGAATTGCCCCAAGTACTATGGGCATATAGGACCACGGCCTGTATGTTAACAGGACATACCCCATTCTCTCTGGCGTACGGTTGCGAGGCTATGTTGCCAATCGAGGTCGAAATTCCCACAATTTGAGCCCTCGCTTATGATCAAACCTCGAACCACTCTCAGCTCGAAAAAACTCTGGACCTGATCAAAGAAAGAAGGAACGAAGCTCAATTAAAAATTGCTGCATACCAACAGCGAGCTGCCCGGTACTTCAACAAAAGAGTTCGAGATAGAAAATTTGGCGTAGGAGATTTGGTGCTAAGGCATGTATTCTTGGCAACATGGGATCCAACAGCTGGCGTGCTTGGACCAAATTGGGAGGGACCTTATCAGATAGAATCAGTCATCTGACCCGGTGTGTACAAGTTGGCAAGATTGGATGGAAGTCTGGTTCCACGAGCATGGAATGGCGAGCACCTACGACCTTACAATCAATAGTATAGGAATGATGTCGCCTATAACCATGCTTGTTTATCTGTACTATTTTTATATTTTTGGATTTATCAAATAAAGTTTAATTTCATTTTAATATGCTGTTTTTTTTTTTTTGCAATCTCTCTTAATTTAATAACCTATGGTCGCATTCATAGGATATATGACACTTAATATAAATTGTGCAAAATATTTCAGCCCAAGAAATGTAAAGCATATATATTAAAGTGAAGACAAAAAGTGGTATCTCAAATATCATAAAATGGCAGCTCCTTTACGAGCTGTAGAATTGTCTTGGCCCCATGGGAATAAATAATTAAAAAAAACATAAAAGGCTATTAACAAAAGATTCAGAGGGATGCATCCCCGAGGCAAGAATTAAGAAGGAGGAGCATTCTCCTTGGCCTTCTCAGTGTCAGCATCCTCCCCGGCTCCCTCCGCCTCATCCCGAGCAGTCTCCTCATCATCAAGTCGAACTTGCCATTTGGCTATGAGCTCCGCTTCAAGAGGGCCTAAGAAGCTGGTGTCGAGGTCGACATTGTTGGCCCATATTCTGTACATGGCCATGTCGATTGCCCGACCCTTCTTCTCCTTAAACTCTTCGAGAAGACGAGTATTTTCACCCTCCATGATATCGAAAGTGATGGCCTTCTCTTCTTCAAGCTTGGCATTGGTCTCCTTGACCCGAGCATTTTACTTCTCAAGCTCTGTGAGCCGGGCATTCAGCTTTTCAAGCTCGGAAGTCTTGGCCTTTAGCTCCTCAACTCCTGCCTCCACCTTTGCCTTTGTGGCCTTGAGCTCGTCACTCAGTTTGAGTTGGAGATCCTTCACCGCCTGAGCAAAAGACATACTCGAGTGGACCTCATTGTTCAACTTATAATTAAGCTGAGCAGAGACAAAAAAATTCTGATATACGAGAAAATAAAATTAGCATATGGACCAAGTATAAATACAGCTAATAGCAAGAGAAGAAAGGTTACCGCAGCAGTGAGCTCGATGCTCTTCTCGTAAAGAGTGTTGCAATCTCGGGCATTGTTCAGGAACTTCCGGTTAGGAGCGTCGAAGCTACCAAAACTCTGGCCCACCCGAGACAGAACGTCTGAGCCTAGCGTAGTCCAGTGGGGTCTAGCTGCGTTGTCAATCACATACTCATCAACATGAGTATAAATCTAAAGCAACGGTGTCTTTGAGGATGAGGGCTTCCTCGGAGGTAGGCCAACTGTGGGATTGACCTGGGGCAGGAGGAGCATGAGGTAGGGTCGACAAGGAAGTCTCAGCCTAAGCAGGTGCATTCAGAGCCGTGCTCGAAGCAACTGGAGCCAGGGGAGGTGGCGTTTTCTCGGTCCTCTTAAGGACCTTGGCAGACTGGTCTGTTTTTCGTGACCCCCTGGGGCGCTTACTCCTCTTTGCTCTTCCACTCTCTAGGATGTTGTCAAGGTCGGAGTCCATCTCACCTGCACATTTACATGACATTATGAGTTATCCCAAAAACAAAATAATTTAACATGATACAGACAGACAAGGGATAAAAAGAGAGAAACCTAACTGGAACTCTCCCCCGAGCTTGTGCTCGGCGACCACGAAATTCCCCCATCTTCAGAAGAGGCGGGGGGAGTGCCTTCCCTATAGGTGGATGTTAACCTCGAAAGGTCCCTATAGTCATTAGTCCCATATTGGACGGTTATTCTGTTCCATACCTCGTTTAGGCTATACATGGTGTCGTATTTCCCGAGCCAGCTATCGAACCTATGTACCCTCTCATCTACCCAAGACCATACATAGAAATGGTTCCTATCGTCCTTACATAATATTAATCTATCGGGCTTATGTTTTAGTAGTGGGGGAGACCACACATCCGAGCTATGGATGACTGTACCTTGTTCATCCGAGCTTGAGATTGAGGCCTCGTCGTTGGCCTCATTCCCCGATTATGGACTCCTTTGATGTTGAGCCAGAGATGGAGGCCTCGCATCTCTCCTTGGGGAGAGGTTGCCGGTCGGCTGAGGCACGAGCTCCCACCGGTCGTACTTCTTATTGGACAAGTCGGATGTAGACTGCTCCTCCCCCAAGAGATCACATGCCCAGAGCTTGCCTTCAATTAGGAGATAGGAGAGGGATCTCCTGCTGTAGGGAAGTTGGAGCAAATTTTCTCTGTGTTCCGTCTTCTCCGTGGTGGGGGTAGGGCGATGGTAATTGGCTGGAAGATAAAACACATTTCAACTAAGCACGAGCTAAAACAAAGTTCGAGCACAAAAATAGAGGGAAGTTGAGATACTTACGAATCTGTCTGAATGAATAAAATCGAGACGGGGCTAGGCCATCTGTCCAGAAGAAGGCCTTCTTGAAATCAGGAGGGTGGTTGGGAAGATCTTCAAACATCTTCTTCTCCTTGGGATAGCTCGAGAGATAGTAGAAGCCATCTCCTCTCCGAGCTCGAGAGGGATTGCTTTTCAAGCAAAAGAGATATAAGATCTCTTCAGGCGAAGGTCCTTTCCACTTCAGCTCGTGGTACAGCGACCTCAGGGCAGACAGAACCTTGTAAGAATTGGTGTTGAGCTAGAAGGGAGCTAACCCAACAAAGTCTGTGAAGTCCTTGAAAAAATACTTCAAGGGCAGTATCGCCCCTGCCTTCATATGCTCTTGGCTCCAAGCTGCATATCTCAGCTTGCTGTCAGGATTTCCATCTCCTGGAGCGCGGAAACTCCGCTCATGGAAGGTCGGAGCTCGACACCTTAGCGAGCCCGATAGTCCTATGCCGTGAAAGGCCAGAATATCAGCTATCTGACCCAACGACATCACTGAGTTCCAGTAATGCTCGGCAAAGAAGTTTCTGGTTTTTCTCTCTGAGAATTTGAACGTGAAAGAAAAATGAAGAAGACGACCGGATATTTATTTATAGGCCTGTGGGGATACAAAGGGGTTGAATTAATCTGGGCCATTGGCCAGATTCCCTATCAGATTTAACGGTCAGGGACAAATGAAATGATAGTACCATAAAAGGATGGCAGGTGGATAGGCGTGGGCAGAGTTTCAAGGAACTCAAGTACATTGAGTGAGCAATACCCAGCTGACGTGTGTCCATACTCGAGTGTGTGAAGGAACGGTTCCCGAAGGAAGTAGTTCAAAAGTTTCCTTCTCACAGGATTCGAACTAATACTTTTGTGGGGGAAAAATGTTACACCCAGATTTCGAGACCAGAGATTGTGACCTCGAAAGTTGTACTCGTCAAGTGTGAGCTCAAGATGTCTAAAACGCATGTTCGTGGTCCAGATGTTAAACCCTCGAATCAAGATGGCAACCTCGAAGACATTTAACCTCGAAGTTCTTTCTAAACTCGAAAGACATAGCATCGGAGTATATCCATTGTCGGGTGTCTTCAGATCAAGTAGCCCGAGCTTAAAAGAGTACAAGCTCGAAATATAATAGCCTCGATGGTATCTACTTGCTCCGAGCTAGTCTTGGAGTAAGGCGGCTAGTTCGTAACTTATCTATAAACCTTGACCGACATGACGCTGGTTGCTAACGTTGAATGATTTAATGAGTCATCTGATGTAACACGCTTTATACATTTAAATATATTTATTGTTGTAACATCCCAACATTAAAGGGATATTAACAAGGCTGTTATTCACCCCTGGTCTTCAGGGGACATTTCCTTGTATATAGGAGTTACAGTATTTAATATCATTATTTTAATTAATAAGCAGAAGTATCTTCCCGAAATATGTGGAAATGAACTCTGAAAACTCTCTATAAATAGAGAGTTCATGAACATTTGTAGAGGAAGGATCTTTGGATATATGGAGAGAAATTATGGAGAATTCATCCCTGAAGGATTTCCAGAAACCTCCAAGTCTTAATAAAATAGACTCGTGGACTAGGAAAAGTTAACTGCTGAACCACGTAAAATTCTTGTTGTTCTACCATCTTATTTATCTGCGCCATAGTTCCTATTGTTTAATTGCTCTACATTTTAAGTTGACGAAAAACTGCGTCAACATAATCATTATGGGGCTTGTAGCCCTAATCAGATAAGTGAATATTAATAAATGATTCTGGTAATCATTCTGGGGCTTGCAGCCTTAATCAGATAGTGAGTCACACTTTGGGCTCCGCATCCTAATCAAATAAGTGACTATTAAGTCATACTCTGAATAGATGACTAATAAGTCTATCACTAGGGCTCTGCACCCTAAGCCATGTGACGTTCAGTCACCTGAGCCTTTTGGCCCTAGCTCTACGTAACTAGCTTTTAGAATAGAGAAGCGCTTTTCGTTTTCATCGTACTTGGGGTCGGGCAAGCATTTCATGCTCATGGTGATTAGATCTAATCATTTCGGCCTGTGTTAAACAAATTAATGTTGTTCTTGACTCTAAAGCCAATACCATACGACCAGTGCTCATATCACCGCTGGACTTGACTGATAAGTCACAGCTTCAGGATCAATACTAAATACCATTGTCGTTCACTTACTAATAAGTCATTTCCATACACAGATAAGCAAAGATGTTATGCATGTACTATGCAATCAATGTCAATATATAGAGCACTCAACATGCTTCATAAATAACCATGCATGTCACATACTGGGTGTAGTTTTCTTACCTCTGGTCAGAGCGTGAAATAATAAAAGAACGGCCTTTGAGAACGATCAGTCCTTAAGTTCCTTAGCGGTCACCTATCCATAACCAATATAAAATCCCATCAATAAAAATAAATAATAAAAGGGTTTATAATCTAAATCCTCGCTTCCGGGGCCTTGAATCATACTAAAATGATTAGTAGATTCGACCCCGAGCCTAACCCTTGAAAAACACATCCCTGGCAAGGAAGGGGTGGGTCACAACTTGGCCTAGTGAGTCGCGGCGCGCCCTTAAGATAGAGAGCAATCTATCTGGGGTACTAGGGGCAAGTCGTGACTTGGCCTATCAAGTCCCGGCGCGCCTGCCTAAGAGAGCCCAAGGGAGGCTCTGGCTTGGGTCCAAGTCGCGACTTAGATGAACTTGGTCGCGATTTGACCCAGCGAACCCAGCTCCCCTGCCCATTTCTCAATTCAAACTAACCCAATCCTTCATCAAATCAACCCAGAAATCATAACCAACCATTACCACAATATATACACCAATTTATTTGCAAAACCCAAGCTTTAACCCACTCAAAACCACACCAAATAACCACTTCAAAGATCAAACCTCAAGCTCAAGAACTGACTTAAAAACATAGCAAAATAAGAAAATATAGCTTACAATTCTTACCCCTGACTTGAATTGAACCCCTTCCAATGACTGAACCAATAACCTAAGCTCACAAGCCTTGATTCCCTAGCTTGAATCCTCAATCTTGCCTCAAAATTCCAAGCCTAGAAGAAGAAGAAGAGATGATTGTCGGGGAGGAAGAGAACTCTAGTTTTGGCTGTCTAATTCCTTCTACAACCAGCCACCTAGTTTAAATATATCCCTTGGTCAAAAGACCAAAATGCACCCATGTCCATTTAATCCCTTTATAAGCCACCAAGGGCAAAAGTGTCATTTCTCAACTATCCCATTAATTATAATTAACGTCCTCCAAATCCCATTATTCCCAATATTCTCAATTAATAATTAAATCATATCTCGTTACCCGTTTATTCTTGGTAATGTACTAAGCACCAAATTACCCTTGAGACTCACCCCGAGCCCGATACTTAATCCCGTTATGAAAAAATCGCTAATTTGCATTCTAAGATCTTCTCATGCTGAATAGCTCGAAAATATCCACATAACAATGTGATCTCACCCATAAATCACCAACATGCATAAAAATATACAGATATGCCCTCAACGGGATAAATTATGAAAATGTCCTTCTAATAATATGAACCCACATGCATGAAATTATCATCATATAATCATGCATTTAATCACATAATTGCAAAATAAATCAATTATGGCCCTCCCGGCCCCCTAATCCAGGCATTAAGCCACATTAGAGAATTTGGGAGATTACACAAACACATGATAGAAGAGTACCGATTTTGAAGTGAAGTCCTAAACAAGTACTTGGACTTGGTGAAACAAGAGCTTTCCAAGTGGTATTATTCCCACTAGTACCTCAAGAAAAAAAATGACAAGGCTAACATTTTGGCATAACTAGCCTCTGGTTTGGAAGAGATAGAAAAAGGCTCACTTCTCATTCTACAACTTGAGGCAAACATCCCAAGGCAAGTATGGATCATGCCCATTAATGACCCAAACTGGATGATGCACTCGAGGAAATACTTTGAGTTTGGGATTAAACCCAAAGACGAGAAAGAAGCCTAACAAATCAAGTATTAGCTTTCTCACTATGTGCTCATGGGCTGAAAGCTCTATAAGAGAGAACACAGGCAACCTCTCCTTAGATGTCTCATTGATCATGATGTCGAGGAAATCTTAAGAGGCATGAATGAGAGTTTATGCAGAAATCACTCGAGGGGCAAGAAGCTTTTGTAAAAGGCCTTAAAGGAAAGCCATTATTGGCCAACCATGTTGGCTAACGATGAACCTAGTCCATAAGCGTGATTTATGCCAAAGGTTCACACATATACCAAGACAGACACCAAAATGGCTAATGTTGTTGGGGTAGTGGGATAACTCAACATTGTGGTTCAACAAAAACTTAGAGCAATAATACAAAACAATTACACAAATAACACAAAGTCTTGCACAAGATGATGATCTTTGTCCAAAAAATTTACTCCAAACCACTAGAAAGGTGTTTAAGGTTTCTACAATGAAGGAAAAAGGAGTAGGATATAATAAGCTGTTGGGGGGAGTCAGATAACACCACCTCAAAAAATAGAATCTACACAAGAAATTGATTGACAGAGACTAAATAAAGATTGATAAAGAACTTGCAAACCCAAGTAGATCAATGGTCTTTTTCAACTTTGATGAAGCTTCAAAACCCCTAGGAAAAACCACCACCTTGAGCAAACCCTTGCCCAAAGCAAAAACACAAAATCAAGGCTTATACATGTTACAAAACACTGTCCTAATACTATATTTCCTAGCCACCATGGATGCTTGAGGCCTTTTCTAAGAGGAAAAGAGGATTGAGATTTAACAAGCCTTAAACTCTCAAAGTCATGCACTTTCTTTGAGAGATCTTGGAGAAAACTCGAGATTCTTAGAGCTAGAGAGAGAGAGAGAGAGAGAGTAGAGAAATATTGGAGAGAGTGATCAAGTCTTCCAAAACACTATTTTGACCCTTATATAGAGTAGGCACAGTCATTAGGTCTAACCTATAGGATTAGACTTTTAAAACACGTCATTAAGAGAATTTCACGTAACTTGTATGTATTACAGCAGGCGACGCGTCGCTTGCATGCAGACGATGCATCGCCTGTTAGGCATTCTTGAAACCCTAAGTATCAGGCAATGCTACGCCACTTAGGTGGCGACGCATCGCCACCCTCTCTAGTTTTGGACACTTTCAAAAGTCCAAAAATTTCCTCAAATGCTATTGAAAGTTTTGGGAACCCTTACATACCTCCATGCGTCACTTTGGACCCAAAATCACATTTTAAAAGTGCCTACAATTGAAGCTCAAATTTCACATTTTCACTATGTGAAATTTACTAAGTGTTTACACCTTGCTTGTATTTCAACACTTATCTTTTGTATTTAACCAATAATAACAATCCCCCACTTGGTTAAATACAAGCCTCATTCTCTAGCTTAACTAGTTTTGGTGCATAAAATGAAGTGCCTTTTGGTTTGAACTTTACCTTAGTAAAAATACCACAAAGTCCTATCCAAATCATTAGTTTTTTAAAATCTTGAACCAAGTATTCCATTTGATAAAATTGGTGATACCTCACACACCTCCACCACATATTTTATTTTCTCACTTTCTCGCTTAGCACTATCATGGCCATGTGCTCATCTCTTCATGAACTTTCTGGGGAGAAACTCCAAATCCCATGAGAGGCGACACCACCTCAAAGTCCACATAGGTGAAGTTCTTATAGTATAGATGCTTGTTACACTCAAGTGAATTTTATTAAAAGCCCTAGGCTTAACCCTAATTCGGTAGCAACCAACACTAACAATCTTGAATGGAGCTCACCATAAGTTTTAGTGTTGAAACTATTCACTTATTAATGACTTGTTCTTACCCATTGAACTCTTTCCCTTGATTTGTATAAATTGAGAGTTGGGTTGCCATCATTGGTGAATCTATTATTCTAGAAGTTTCATTCTCATCCCTTTTGAAGTAGACTTACTAACCTTCTCACAAGAGGTTTTGTAAATGGATATGCTAAGTTCTCACTTTTCTTAACATATGAGATCGATATGATTCCACCTTGAATCAATTGTCTCACATATCCATGTCTTAGACTAATGTGTCTAGACTTTCTATTATACACACTATTATATACTCTAGCAAGTGTGGATTGGCTATCACAATGTATTGAAATTGTTGATACCATATCCGCAGTTAAAGGAATATCTATCATGAGATTCCTAAGCCACTCGGCCTTTTTGTTAGTTGTCGCTAAAGCTATAAACTCTCCTTCCATGGTTGAGTGTGATATACAAGTTTGCTTCTTGGAGCCCCATGAGATTGCACCTCCTCCAAGAGTAAACACCCAACCGGTGGTGGAGAGATTATCTCCAACTCGCGAGATCCAATTAATATCGGAATATCCTTCATGTATCTTTGGATAGTTTGTATAGTGAAGACTATACTCCTTGGTACCCTTAAGATAACAAAGAATTCTCTCAATAGTTTTCCAATGCTTGATACTTGGATAGCTAGTAAACATACTAAGTATACTAACAGCATATGCAATATCCGCTCTTGTGCATTGAGCGACGTACATTAGGATTCCTATTGCACTTGCATATTCCAATTGAGCCTATGCTCTTCCTTCATTCTTTTCAAACTTCAAGTTTGAATCAAATGGTGTGTGTGCTTCTTTGATTGTGAGATGAATAAATTTGTCGAGCACTTTCTCAACATAGTGGGTTTGACTCAACACAAAATGCCCACTATTCCTTCTAACTTTGATACCTAGAATGGCATCCATATTTCCAAGGTCTTTCATTATAAAGTTAGAAGATAGAAACCTCTTTGTTTCTATTATTCCTTTCAAGTCATTACTCAAAATCAACATATCATCTATAAATAGACACACAAGTATGATATTGTCACCACAAGTCTTATATTATAAGCACTTGTCCGCATTGTTGTGTCGAAATCCATTAGAAACAATGACTTTATCAAACTTCTTATGCCATTGTTTTGGAGCTTGTTTCAAACCATATAATGATTTGCCAAGTCTACACACTTTATGTTCATTTCCATAAAGAAAAAGACCATTCGGTTGTTCCATATAGACCTCCTCCTCGAGATCGGCATTTAGGAATGTTGTTTTGACATCCATTTGGTGAACATAAAGGTTATATATAGATGATAAGGCAAACAATAATCTTATAGAAGTATTTCTTGCTACCAGTGCATATGTGTCAAAGTAATCTATTCTCTCTTTTTGTTTGAATCCTTTGGAAACTAACCTAGTCTTAAAGGTTTGTATGGAGCCATCGGTATGGTATTTCTTTCTAAATACCCATTTGCAACCAATTGGTTTGGACCCTTTTGGAAGGTCAACCAATTACCAAGTGTGGTTTGACATAATTGAATCCACTTCACATTAATTTCCTCCTTCCAAAAAGCGGAGTCTCTTGAGGACATTGCTTCTTTGAAAGTTTTGGGATCATCTTCTATTTGAAGTACTATTTGATGTTTCCAAGTAACTTCCTCATTATCACATTCAACAAGGTATAGTGTCTCTATTGGAGAACACTTCTTGCTTGGTCCCAATCTTTGAGCCTCTGGCTCCTTCTAGGCAATTGAGGTTGCTAACCAACTATTCTAGGAGTCTCGTCTTGAGGCTCTCTAGTTTGAGTTGGTTCTAACTTGTTGTCATGTTGTCATCGCATGACATGTTCTCAAAGAACTCAACCTCTCTAGATTCAATTATTACATTAGACTACAAGTCTAATAATCTATAAGCTTTGTTATTTTGGGCATAACCCACAAATGCGCATCTTATAGCCCTTGGACCTAACTTGGTCATTTTAGAATCGATGCTCTTGCAATAAGCAAGACACCCCCATACTTTAAGATAACCAATGTTTGGTTTCTTTTCTTTCCATAACTCATATGGACATGAGAATACAATTCAAAATATGACAAACGCATAGCAAGGCTTCACCCCATAAAGTAATATTCAATTTAGAGTGTAATAACATAGCATTAATCATCTCAATAAATGTTCTATTTTTTCTTTCTGCTTTACCATTTTTTTGTGGAGTATAAGGAGCAGTACTTTCATGAATTATTCCATGTTTTTCACAAAACAAGTTAAATTCATTTGAAAAATATTCACCACCCCTATCACTTCTAAGCACTTTAATTTTCCTTTCAAGTTGATTTTCAACTTCGGCTTTATAAACCTTAAATACACCAAATGCTTTATATTCATTCTTAAGAAAATATACATATGTGAACCTAGAGAAATCATCAATGAAAGTAATAAAATATCTACTTCCTCCTCTAGACAACATTCCATTAAGTTCACATAAATCACTATGTATCAAATCTAACAACTTAGAGTTCCTTTCAACACTAGGAAAATGTTTCTTTACCATTTTAGATTTAACACATAATTCACATTTTTCATGCTCAACATTATCACAATAAATTAATCCACATAAATTCTATATGTGCAAGTCTAATATGCCACAAATTAATAGAATTTGAGTCAAGCATAAACAAGCAGAAGAAGAAACCTTATTGTTCACATGGTCAATAGATGTACAAAGTTCGAACATGCCATCACAAACATATCTCTTTCCCATAAAAACATTGTCTTTAGATAAAATGAGGTTGCCAGAATCTATCACAACCTTGATTCTCGGCTTGCCAAGTAAATTGCCACTCACAAGGTTTCTACTCATTTCTGGTACATACAAGACATTGGTGAGTAGAACCTTCTTGCCGGATGTGAAGAAAAAATCAATGGTTCCATTTCCTTCAACCTTGTATATTTTCTCTTTGCCCATTTGTATCTCATGCCCTTCCTTTGAAGATTCAAAGGTCTTGAAAAGAGTTCAATCATAGGTAACACGAATGGTGGCACAAGTATCATACCACCACCCACTCACCTTTCCATGAATGGCATTAACTTCGCTTAGTGTTGCCTCATTGTTTTGTTTCCTCTTGAACCTACAATCTCTAGCAAAGTGACCATTCTTTCTACACACAAAGCCTTGGAACTTTTGAATTGTCCCTCATTCTTCTTGGGTCCTAAGGGTCTTTAACCCTTGCCTTTGTTCTTACCAATTTCATTGCCCTTGGTAGGAAGGTTAGCCACCATATTGGCCTTAGAAGTCTTTCCATTGGACTTCTCCTCATTCATATCTCTAAAATGAGACTCCTCCTCAATTCTTAAGTTTTTAATAATTTCCTCCAAAGAAATCTCTTCATTTCTATGGAGAATTTTCTTTCTATAGCCTCTCCAAGAAAGAGGTAACTTGGCAATAATGGCACCAACAAGGAATTGTTCCAGCAATACAATGTTAAGTGTAGACAATTTATTCACAATAATTTGCAACTCATGAATTTGAGGGAGAAGGGGTTTATCATCATGAAATTTAAATTCCATATATTGAGTAATAAGGAATTTCTTAGTGTCTTCTTCTTCCGCTTTGTACTTCTTTTCCAAGGCCTCCCAAATCTCCTTGGCGGTCTTGGTGTTGGTGTGAAGATCATAGAACATATCTGAAAGGGCATTGAGGATGTGACCCCTACATATTGATTCATCTTCTTCGCGCTTCTTCCTTTCTTTGACAACTTCTTGAGTATCATCTTCCTTGGGATCTTCCAAGGCTTTTAGGACATTATCCAAGACATAGAAAACTTTCAAAGTGGTGAGTAAAGATCTAATCTTGTCTTGCCAACAAACAAAGTTACTCCCATCGAACCTATCCAATCTTACAAATTCTTGACTCATGAATTTCAATTTCGAAAGAGAGTTAGATTCTTCCATGATTTGTTATCTCAGATTATAGAGTATAAGAATGTTGGGGGAGCGTGAAATAACACCACCTCAAAAAATAGAATCAACACAAAAAATTGATTGACAGAAACTAAATAAAGATTGAGAAAGAATTTGCAAACCCAAGTAGATCAATGGTCTTCTTCAACTTTGATGAAGCTTCAAAAACCCTAGGCAAAACCACCACCTTGAGCAAACCCTTTCCCAAAGCAAAAACACAAAACCAAGGCATACACGCGTTACAAAACGCTGTCCTGATACTCTATTTCCTAGCCACCATGGATGCTTGAGGCCTTTTCTAAGAGGAAATGTGGACTGAGAATTAAGAAGTCTTAAACTCTCAAAGTCAAGCACTTTCTTTGAGAGTTCTTAGAGAAAGCTGGAGATTCTTGGAGCTAGAGAGAGAGAGGGTAGAGAGAGATTGGAGAGAGTGATCAAGCCTTACAAAATACTATTTTCACCCTTATATAGAGTAGGCACATTCATTAGGTCTAACCAATAGGATTAGCCTTGTAAAACAAATCATTAAGAAAATTTCACAAAACTTGTACGTATTACAGCAAGCGACGCATTGCTTGCATGCAGGAGATGCATCGCCTGTTAGGGATTCTTGAAACCCTAAGCATCAGGCGATGCTACACCACTTGGGTGGCGATGCATCGCCACTTTTTCTTGCTTTGGACACTTCCAAAGGTCCAAAAAATGTTCCAAATGCTATCGAAAGTTTTGGGAACCCTTAAATACCTCCATGCAACACTTTGGACCCAAAAACGCATTTTAAAAGTACCTACAATTGAAGCTCAAATTTCACATCTTCACTATGTGAAATTTACTAAGTGGTTATACCTTGCTTGTATTTCAACACTTATCTTTTGTATTTAACCAATCATAACACAAGCATATGTAATTCTTGATCAATTAGTCTTGATGAATTTCTTGGAGAAAGTTAAGAGTCTTGGAGAGCTCAAGAGAGAGTTTCATGCTTGATTTTCCATAGTGATGGTAGACTACTTCATAAAGTGAGTTGAGACCAAGTTCTTATTCACCATTACAGAGGCCAAATGTGTAATCTTCATCTGAAAGAACGTTGTTAATTGCCTATGTTGAGATTAGTTAAATATAATGGTTAAGGTGCTTACACAATGTGCGGCAAAGCACTTACAGTTCCACTTAAGTTGAAGTGAAATATGAGTTGTTATTGTAGGCATCTATAATTGACTTTTGTTGGTATAGAATGACACATTGAGGTATCTAATCTTACCATAAAAGTTTGGAGTCATTTGGAAGTATTTAAGGGAGTTTTGGAACACCTTAAGTAGTGGCATCGCGACATGTCACAACCTATATGGCGACATGTCGCCTATAGCCATTAAAAACTATAATGGCTACAACAAGTGACTTATCGCTTGTCACATTACATTAATATGCATTTTGGCTCTAAAAATGTGTGTTTAAAAGGTTGTTTCCTATTGGTTAGGCATAGTGATAATGCCTACTATATAAATGCTGGTTATTAGAGTTGGAAAACATTGATCACACTTTTCAACTCTTTCTTTAACCCCTCTCTGTCTAGCTTTCTAAGAATGCCCATATTTCCAAGAAATTCATCAAGAATTGCTTAACTTGTGTTTCAAAGGCTTGTTAAATCTCATTCTCATTCCATCTTGGTGAAGCTTCAAGAAACTTTGGAAAGGCTTGGAATAGAGATTTGGGATAGTGATACTCTTCATTTATAAGCCTTTTGATGTTCCCCCAAGTTTGAACACTTAATTGTTCAATTCAAAGGTTGTATCTCTCTAAAACCCTAACTATCTAAGATAGACTAAATTTGATTTCAATTTTTAGTTTCTCATTATATTTGTTATGCTTTTCGCTTTGATAGTTCTATTATGTTTTATGTGAGGATTTGATTCATCTAGGAGGTGTAATTTCACTCTCCATTTTTCATCATTTTCTAGATTTTTCTTTAATCTTTGAATTTTTCAAGATTTGCCTTCATATTATGCATGTAATTCTTGATTAGTCTATAGTGTTTGTATTATTAAATTTTTTCCTATTATTCATTTTGTATTTAGAGAGTGTAAGCCATCAATTCCCAACAGCCTAAAGATCTCACATTTTATGGTGACTGGCAACGGTAAACAATTTGTGGATGTCCAGTTGAAATAATTACATGACGGTATTTGGAAGTCAGTTTTGGCATCTTGACGTCCCTAGGCCAATGGTCAAGTTGAAGCCATGAACAAGACCTAGAAGGAAAACTTGAAGAAATAGCTTGTGGGCGTAAAAATTGCTTGTAGAAATGGTTGGGTTATGTCTCTTTAAAGCATAATCTTTTATAAAACAATTATTTTTTAATTATTAAAGATAATGTTTGCACTCATTGTTGTATTTCTTTATATACATGTCATATATCGTCAAGATCCAATACATTAATGTAATATTGAATTAAGTGTATGCATGTCGATGCGTATACAAGCAGATATAATTCATGATGACAATATAAAATTATCCATAATTGCTAAATAAAAATTATTCAATTAAAAGTTCTGAGCACGGTATCTTTTGTTTTAAACAGAACAACTAATGTGGATTGTTTAGTATGATGGCATATAAAGATAGGGAATGTCGTATAAAATATAGATTGTATAAAACTGGAACATGATGAAAGTACAAATTTCTAATAATCTCCATTAGAATATAGAAGTTTCACATTCATCACTCGATGATCATTTGAGACTTGACCTCAATCCTGAAGTAAGTAATGTGCTCCTATTTATAGTCCTATGACTTTTGACTTATCAAGTAACATGTATAAAAGATCATAGATTGAATCACTGATATATTTGTGTTGGTTTGAAAAGAGTACATCAGATGCGTAGAAAGAGTTTTAAAAAATTTATTTGTTTACCAAAACAATGGTTGGATCCTATATATTTAAATTTTTATTTGTTTACCAAAACAATGATAGGATCCTATATATACCTATACATTAAATAACATAATACAAAATAAATATATATACCTTTTGTAGCCTATCAGGTGTCTTTGTAATTTATTTAGTACAAAGTAACGATCATCCAATCCTTGCTATATGACAGCGAGATCCTCACTACGATCTTCCAAGTCAATCCTCAACACACTAGGACTTTTATGGGAAAGTAGAATGATTTAGACAAATTTCTATCTCTATGCGCAACTCATGAGATCTAGAGTCTTGGAGAAGAACTTTTGTATGTGAGAATAGAGAGTCGGAATAACTTTTTCTCTCTTGGTGTTTTTCAAGCTTAAAAACTTATGAGAGTCTTTCTAAGACAACTTAGAAAAATATCTATGTATAATCTAGGTCAAATTGTTGGCTTTTATGCCCTTAATAAAATCATATTTCTCATGCAACACGTTTTATTATCAATAAAAGAAGTAGAAATTATTTTGTTTATTCAATCAAATTGTTCCTCTATTTTATTACACATTTATTCAATTAATACAAACATTCGTAAAATCCCGAACATATGGATAGTTACAATTATAGTGACTAAGTCACAATGGATTATAGTTGTAATTATATGTTCAAAAGAATGAGTTCTAAGATTAAATCAGTGCATTGAATTTTCATTGATTTGGCTATGATATGATCTTCCTACACATTTGGGGTGATGTCTTGTACATCAGACTAGGAACAATATTGATTATTGGTAGAAAATAGTATCGCTGTTATCGAATCTAATCAATGTCACAACATTAATCATAGGTCAAATCGATCTTAAATCTGAGTGATAATATTCTGTTAATTATATTATTTAAATCTTTTGACTTGTTCGTTACCAGCTTACCCTACAGTCTAGCCCATAGTTATATCTTGGAGATTTAGTAGTGTAATTGAGTGGCAGTATTATTCATAGATATGAAATCTATAACTTCTGTATGAGAAGTGAAAAGATGGTTTCCTTAATTGCTTTGTTCAAAATGTTAAATGATTGGGATCTCATTTATATGATTAAGTTAACGTAAATATCATTTATAAGGAACTTAGTGGGAGTTAATGATAAAATACTGATGAGTGGCAAAATGGTAATTTTCACTTGGCTCGTTAGTAAGTCATCGATAGAGGATTGAAAAATATGTTCTGTGAATTCAAGAGTTCAATTTTAAGTCTATAGTAAAGTCACGAGGAATTAATAAGTTGTGAGATAATTTATTACTATAAATAAACTCAAGGAAACTTATTGTAGCTTGGGTTCATGGATCCATGGTCCTCATGTCGTCTCTAGTAAAATTAGATCTAATAGTTTCAAATAATTGATTTGATTATTAATTAGTAATATCAAGTTAACTGGGTCAACATAAATAAATAATTGTGAATTATTTATTGATATGAGGTGTGAATTAGAAATAAGTGAAAAAAAAATTAAGGATTTAATTGGAAATATTGAAAAGAGAGCTTTATAGACATTTGGACAATTTTATTAATATTAGTAAAATAAATTAAATAAAGGTTCAAAATATAAATAGTTATTTTGAACAAGTATTTAATTAATTATTATTTAAAATAAATAAATAAATAAGGATTTTATTTTGGGTAATTTTGGAAACAAAATTGAATATTCAAATTTGCATTTATACCCTTAAGTGGCTGGCCATATAGTAGACTTGATGAGCAAGTAATTGCTCCAATTACACACTTATTTATTTAATTAATGAATTTATTCAAAAATAGTAACTACCTTATTTTGGTTGCCCTAGCATTTGCCTATAAATATAACTTTAAGTAAAGTGATTTTCTAAGAGTTATTCATGTAAGAAAACTCTATCAAAATACTCACTAGGTCACCCCCTCTCTTTCTTTATTTCTCTGTATTTCTGTCTAAATTAGCCCACTCTCTGTTAGATCTAAATTAGAGAAAGGTTTGGAAGATTGTGGTGCTTGTTCTAGCAATTTGAATTCCTCGTAATACCTATCATTCTACAAAGACAAAATGTTAGGGAATTCAAAAGAAGGAGTCAATAAATCTGTTGAAATCTGTTGCGTATTCACAAGTATCTATATCTTTGTGTTTATGTTAAGTTATGAATCTGATGTTTAAATGTATGCCATGCGATTCTATGTTTTCTATGGTCTTTTTGAAAAAATTATAGGGAGCATGCATCTATATTTAAATTATTAGATCCTACACAAATCTTATTAGGATTAGATTTTATTTATATAATTAATATTTTAATCAAATTGAGTGACACAAACAAGTAACGACTCACATTTGTGCCGTACTAGTGGTTCTGTGCTAGTCACTGTACAAGGCATATGGCACTATAATGCCACATGGTATTTTCTTATTATTTATTTTATTTAATAAGAAAAAATATTTATGTATTCAAAATAATGTATTATTTCAAATATGAATAAATATCAATTAATTCAAAATTAATTTTATCTTATGAACGTATGATAAAAAAAAATACTTTATTTGATTCCATGAATTAAATATACGCTCTCTCAATATTAATTAATTCTCAACTAATATAGTTTTCTAAACAAACCATGCTAATTAATTAAATATAATTATAATTTTGCCTTGGAAAATGAATTCTTTTGCAAATTAGTCTTTTATTTTTCTCATAAATATTCACATCCTAGACTGTGTAGTATAAATGTCACTCGGGGACCATGGACCTGTAATTATTATGACATGAATAGGAGTTCATGAGTACTCAAGATTCAAACTTTTCTACATATGAGCATCATGTTGATATGAATTAAATATTTATAATCAAGAAATTAATTCACATTAGTCCTGTCATATATAATCTAATTATATAAAGCACGTTCACTAAGATGTCTATCCACATTAGCAATATGGATAAGATCACATGCATTCAAAGAATGCTTAGCGAACAGTACTAGCAACCATTCATTAAAGATTTTATATTTTAATATATTGCTGACTATTCTATTCATTATATATAATCTTACTCCTGTCGTATTAATACAAGATCACACTCTCATTAATGAATATGTAATTTTTCGATATTTGTAATAATAATTCAAATATTCAATTATAAGAAAAATGTACTTTTATCAACATCCAAAATAAATTGTCTTTACACATGCTTTCCGTGCATGAACCCTAACACTTTGAGTCATAGAGATGGAAGTGGTTAGGAACATAGTTTAGAGATATGGATTCCACTCATTCCTTGAGTGGGAATAGATTTGTTATTTCTCTTAATATTGATATAAGGCTTTGACATGGAGCACAGAATTTTTGTTGAAAATAGAAATCTTATTTGTAATTAAATTACAAGAATCTCCATTAGAGTATCAATGACAGTGACTAATAAAAATATAGTTAAAGTGGTTAGGAGACATTATAATTTCCTCTAATTAAGAGACATTTAACATGAGAGGTAGGTCTACTATCTATTAACCTCTTTAATTATATTTTCACCAGTCAATTTCATTGATACTCAATGGAAATTTATGTAATTTAATTATAGATAAGATTTAAATTTTCAACAAAAATTAAGTTCTCTAACTCCAACCCACGTATAATTACTAAGAGGAACAACCAATCTACTCCCACTCAAGGAAGGAGTGGTGTAATGTCCCGAAACTCCTAATAAGGTTTAGTACCTTGGTTAGTGTTCTGGGACGGCATAATTAGAATTATGTGATTTTAATAAAATATATATGTGTGATTATGTGCATTATATGAGTTATATTATGATATGACTGTTGTGTATGTTTATGTGTATTAAATGTGTTTAAAGGTCCGCTTTTATTGAAGAGGGGTATTTTTGTAATTTTAGCAAGTTGAGGGTATATTTGTGATTTATGTGCTATGTGCTTGTGACCACATTATTATGTGGATATATTTGAAATATTCGGCACGAGTGGAACCTTTCGATTATTTTAGTGGAAAATTCACAATGGGGATGAATGCTCGGCTTAGTTCGGGTCGAGCAAAGGGGTATTTTGGGGAAAATGAATATTCTGGGGATTTTTATTGATGAAATAAATTGGTGAACGTTAGTGTAGTGTTTGAGAGAATTGTGGATTAACTAGAAAATTTGAGCTGTAATTAGAGATTTAAGCCGACAGACTAAAATACCCTTGGGCTTAGCTTTAAGGATTAAATAGAGATAAGGGCAAATTGGTCATTTGACCAACTATAAGATCAAATTAGCTAAGGTTTTGGCAGCCACGTTTTGGATCCTTGGAGCCTTCTTGAACACCACCTATCAAGTTCTAACTTGATCAAGCTTTGGATTTGAGGACTCTTGAGAATTTGAGAATCAAGAAGAGTAATAGGAACTGCCAAACAACTTTAACTCCCTTGGAATTTCTAATTTATCACAGAGGTAAACCTTTCTTAACTACTCTTGGTTGTTCTTGAAGTTTTGATTCTTTTTTTTTTTTTGAAAATTCTTGACCCTAAGCTGTGTTAATGGGTATATGGATGTTAAAAACATGGATTAGGATTGATTTAACACTTGAATTTGAATTAAAAACCAAATAATTGGATTGAATTTTTGATTCGGGGAAATTGGGGAAAATTGACCTAAAACTTAGATTTTGACTTAAACATTGAAACTGGAGGTTTTGTTGTGGTAGTTTGATGTTGTAAGAGGTATATTTATGCTTGGGAGTACCTTTTTGGGGCAGGTTGCAGGTTTGGAGGAAATTTGGGTCAGAGTTAGCTAGGTTCAAAGATCTGGAAAATCACACATTTTAGCCTCTGAGTTGCATCGGTCGACCGGCATGCGGTTTGACAGGCCTGACCATTTTCGGCTAGGTGGTTGACCGGCCTGTGCTGGCAGCCAATTTTTTGGCCATTTTCAAGTGTTTTCGATTGGTAACCCTAGGGGGTTGAAACCTAAGGTTCCTAGGACATTATGAGGTATGTTTTAGGGGGTATTTGAGGACCAGTAAGTTTATAGAAAATTTTTGGTGGGTGTATGTTTAATGGAAACTGAACCTACATTTTTTGCTGCGACTAGGGTTTCTGAGAGGATCGCACTCAAGGTCGTCCTCATTCATTCATTGGACTGAGGTAAGAAAACAAGCACATGCACCAAGTGTAGGGCATCATCTCTTATCATCAAACAAGGTTATGACTGTGCCTTGAATCTATTAAAAGTTAAATGTTGCTATAGTTGTTTGTAATAATCAGTTGTTATTTGTGATTGATCGGTTGGGGCCATTATCGACAATATACATGCGTAATATAGGCAGTTATGGCATGGGCACTACAGGAGTGCAGTATGCATCTATTTGGCATGAGTCATTACTCTTGTTGGGAAAATCAATGTGAATCTGGTTATGATTTATAAAGCATGTATTTGATATAAATGCTTATATGAATATTTGTTTTACTTGAAAGAGTTTTCTTGTTGGGCCTTGGCTCACGGGTTCTTTGTGGTGCATCCATGAGTTGGAAAGCTCTAGGGGCGGCATGTACATTGTTGGGAAAACTTATTCAAGATCTTTTTTATTTTCATATAAATCGTATATTAAACATATTAATATAAGAAAACCTAGAACATGTTTCTAAAATTGAATTCTTACAGAGATAATGATAAGAACACTTACATTATTGTGCAGCGGAATGATTGAGTCATTCCTTCAGTTTCTCTAACCCTTGTATCCTTTTTGTCGCAGGGTATCACCTAGAAACTAAAAAGTTCATCAATTTTCTTCACAGTCTTCCATAGTATCCTTAGAATCACCTAGACTAGAGTGGATAATTCTCAACACATGAGATGGATACAATAAGAAGAAGATAAGAGAATAATGAGGCTTAGAAAATGACTTATGCTATAGAGAGATTCTAAAACCCTAAAGCATCAAAAGCAAGATCTTTTGATCATCTAAAACATCTATTTTCAACTCTCACTTAGCATTCCTTTTATAGACTCAATTAGGTTACTTATTTAATTAAAAAATCAATAAAATAATAGTCAATTATTAGCCCTAGGTCGAAAGATTTGTCAATTCCTCATGACTCCACGAAAGACTCGGAATTACACTCTTGAATTCATAGAACGCAATAAGCAATATAGATACATTATTAACTATCCATTGTTAGAACAATTATTGTCACTCAATCATCTATAGACGGTCTACAATGAGAAGAGACTAAAATACAGTTTTACCTCTCATTGTATTTTATCCTTAAAACACTTAGTTCATTGTAAATGATATTTCAGTAAACTAATATTAATTACTGAAATGAGACCGCTATCATTTAGCACCTTGAACCAAACTAAAAGGAAAATACCACTTCACTTCTTCATTAGAAGCTATAAATGTTCATATCTATGATTAACACTCCTACTCAATTATACTATGGGCTAGTCTATAGGGTAAGCTGGTAATGAACAAGTCAAAGAACTCAAATAATACAATCACTTAGAATACTAACCACCCAAAATTGAGATTGAATTGACCTATGGTCAACTATATGATGTGAC
This sequence comes from Humulus lupulus, assembly GCF_963169125.1. NCBI lineage: Eukaryota > Viridiplantae > Streptophyta > Magnoliopsida > Rosales > Cannabaceae > Humulus > Humulus lupulus. Next base: position 131,823,720 of record NC_084799.1, read on the forward strand.
TAGAATAGATAATAACGGTATGTTTACTTATCCTATCTACTAGCAATTTTGGTCCAGTTCGATGTAGCAAATACATCCGATCTTATCTACTTTGCTAATATTCTGGAAAGAACAAAACACTGCGATGTGTTGGTAGATAATATCGTAGATTGGCAAGTCAGTGAAAATCTTGTGCACTGACTAATCTTAGGACTAACTTATTTTGAACATATAATCGTATTTATATTCCACCGCGATTACGTCACTACAAATATGATTAGCTATATGTTTGGGATTTAATAGAAGTTTATATTAAACAAATAATCATGAAAATGAAACATGCGAGCAAAGTGATTGACCAAGTCAAAAATTTATTTCTATTCTTTTATTGATAATAAAATGAGACTACAAAGAAATTGGGTTTTAATTAGGGCATAAAACCCCAACAAACTCCCACTTGCAGTAATTGAAACTAATGCCTTAATTCTACTAATCTCATTTCCTTGATATGCTTATCAAATGTAAATTCTGGCAGTGTCTTCATAAATGGATCCACAAGATTGTCTTCAAATGCAATCTTCATAACCTTCACATCTCCCCTGGCCACATATTCTCGAATTATGTGATACTTCATTTCTATACGCTTACTCTTCTTATGACTTCGAGGTTCTTTCGAGTTGACTATCGCTCATGTGTTGTCACAAAACAACACCAGTGGTTTATCCATTTCTGGAATACCACCGAGATCCGAATAGTACTTCTTTAGCCAGACTATTTCCTTAGGTTCTTCTGACGCGACTATGTACTCAGCCTCCATGGTGGAATCTGAGATCGCTGACTGCTTTACGCTTCTCCATATCATAGCTCCACCCCTGAGAGTAAACACCATTCTAGAAGTAGACTTCCTATCATCGACATCAGTTTGAAAATCTAAATTGGTGTAGCCTACAGGGTTCAGAACACCACCCTTGTAGAATAACATATAATCCCTTGTCCTCCTTAAATACTTTAGGATATGCTTAACTGCTATCCAATTTTCTGGTCCCCCACTGCATAGCAGATATTTGGTCTAGTACACAACATCACATACATCAGACTTCCAACTGCAAATGCGTAAGGAACTTTTCTCATTACATCTTCCTCTTCAAGAGTCTAGGGAGACTGCTTCTTTTAAAGATGAATTCCATGGTGAGACATTAGACGTCCTTTCTTGGAATTTGTCATTGAGAAATGTTCAAGCACTATATCTATGTAAGCTGCTTGAGATAGAGCTTAGAGTTTGTTCTTTCTATCCCTAATGATCTGGATACCAAGAACATAACTAGCTTCACCCAAATCCTTCATCTAGACTTGAGTGCTCAGCCAATTCTTCACATCTGACAATTTCATAACATTGAATCCAATGAGTAAGATATCATCTACATAAAGAACCAGGAATACCACTATTTGATTTGCCTTCAGTTGGTAAGCACAAGACTCATCAATATCTTGTTCAAAGCCATAGGTTTTGATTATTTCATCAAACCTAATATTCCAGGAACGAGAAGCTTGCTTAAGTCCATAAATGGACCTATTCAACTTGCAAACTTTTCCTTCTTGTCCAGCTACTTTAAATCCTTCTAGTTGATCCATATAAATGACTTCATCAAGCGTCCCATTAAGAAAAGTTTTCTTGACGTCCATTTTCTAGATCTCATAGTCGACATCGGCTACTATGGATAGAAGGATGCGAATGGACTTGAGCATGGCTACCAGACTAAAAGTTTCCTCATAGTCTACACCTTCTCTTTGGGCATAACCCTTTGCCACTAATCGAGCCTTATAAGTTTCGATATTTCCATCAACACCTCATTTCTTCTTGAAGATCCACTTGCACCCAATGGCCCTAAAAACACTGGGTGCTTTCACAAAATCCCAGATGAAATTTAAGTACATGGACTCCATGTCCTGTTACATGGCTTCGAGCCATAGTTCCTTTTAAGGGCTAACGAACTGGGTTCCTAGAAACCCTCCCACTACAACGAGGCTCTGTGACTGTTTGCTTAGGAACAGTGGTACTTTCTTCATTTAAATCGACTTGTGTCAGTTGGACATGAAGAGTGAGAATTTCATCATCAACTTGCGTTGATGATGATGGAACATTAGTTGGAGTCAATTCTTCAACCATCTCCTCTAAAACTACTTTGCTGCGCGGTTTTAAGTTTTGGAAATAGTCATTTTCTATAAAAGTAGCATTCGTAGAAGTAAACACTTTCTTTTCTGAATGACTATAGAAAAGTCCACCCTGAGTACCTTTAGGATAGCCAACAAACATGCAAACTTCAGTTCGCGATTCTAGCTTTCCTTCCTTTTTACTCAGGACGTGGGCGGGACACCCCCAAATTCTATAATGACGTAAACTAGGTTCAAGACCATTCCAGCGTTCTGAAGGTATTTTGAGGATTGGTTTGGACGACACAGCATTGAGAATGTCGTTCGTGATTTCAATGGCATGTCCCTAGAATGAAGTTGGTAGAGTTGAGTAACTAAGCATGCATCTAACCATTTCCAATAAAGTTATGTTCCGCGTTCCGCTACACCATTTTGTTGCGGGGTATCTGGGGTAGCAAGTTCTGATAAAATCTCAAGTTCAGTTAAATGATCTTGGAACTACGTATCCAAATATTATCCACCCCTATCAAATCGCAAAATCTTTAATGTTTTACCTAATTGGTTCTGAGCCATAGCTAAGAATTCCTGAAACTTTGAAAATGTTTATGATTTCTTATGCATTTGGTAAAGTCTTGAGTATTTAGAGTAATTGTCAATGAAAGTGACAAAATACTCAAAACCACCCCTTGCTTGTACATTCATGGGACCACAAACATCTGAATGAACAAGTCCAAGTGGTTCCTTGGTCCTATCACCCTTTGCATGGAGTGGACGCTTGGTTAGTTTGCCTTCCAGAAAAGATTCACAGACAGATAATTCACCTAAGGTGAGTTCCCTCAAAGGCCCGTAATTTGTAAGTTCTTTAATCCTATCATAGCCAATGTGACCTAGTCTCAAATGCCATAAATACGCCATGTTAGCGTTATCGGTATTTGGTCGTTTATTGATCTGAGGTTGAGCTCATTTGACTAATTCATTATTAAGTGCAAGGAATTCGTTAGGTCACAAAATATAAAGCCTGTTTTCCAAACATGCAATACATAATTGAGATCCATTGAAAGAAATAGATATATTAAAACAGGTGAAAGTGATAACAAATCGTTCTGATTGCAACATGGAAACTTAAATTAAATTTCTACTAAAATCCGAAATAAAAAATACATCATTCAAAATTAAAAATTTATTTCCATACTTCAAGTAAGCTTTTCCTCTAGCTTGGACCACAACGAACGCTTTATTCCCAACTCTAAGCTTTAAGCTTCCTTCGTCCACTTCCTCCCACGATTCAAGAAGTTGTAAAGAATTACAAACATGGTTAGTAGATCCAGAATCAATAATCCAAACTGATTTATCATTCTCTAAAACATATGTTTCCAAGATAAATGAACTATAATTATTACCTTTGTTTTTCGCTGCTAGAAACTTAGGGAAATATTGTTTCCAATGCCCCTTCTCTTTGCAGTGAAAGCACTTACCTTTACCTTTCTTTTTTTTCTTGTCCTTCCTTCTAGGCGTCTATGCATTTGGTTGTGCACTCGTCTTTGTAGCCTTTGCAAGCTTGGGGTTGTTATTTTTTCCATCTTTCCTCTTGTTTCCAGCTTTCGAAGATTAAGCTAGGTTAGCTTCAGCCTTAGCTGGATCAACAACAGTAGTAGTAGTTGTCTTTTTTTCTCCTCACTTACTTGGTCCACCCATGATAGACTCAAAAGTCTGAAGCTCGTTCATGAGCTACATCAAACCATAGTTAAGTTTATTCAACACATAGTTGGTGGTGAATGGCAGGAACGCTGGAGAAAGACTGTTGAGGATTAAGCCGACTTGAGTTTCCTCTTCTATTATTGCTCCATGCAGTTTAGCTTCCTGAAAGTAGTTTGTTATTTTTATCAGATGATCGCAAACATGTTGAGACGGTGCCATCCGAGCATTGGCATATTTCTTGGTGGCGACAGAACGAGTCTACGCTGACTTGGCACCAAACATGTCTTAGAGCTGATCCATGATTTCGTAGGCCGTCTCAACATTCTCCATCTTTGTCTTGAGAGTGTCGACCATACTAGTCAACATGTAGTACCACACCTTGTTGTTAGCTACCTGCCAACGCTCATACTTGTCCCTCACAGACTTGGTAGCTCGTTCAGCTGGAACTTCAAGGGATTCCTCAGTCATGATGAACTTGGAGTTGTCACCAATCAAGGAAGTTTTCTCTAGTGAGTTTCTCCATTGAAATTTTAGAAAGGATGGGAGTAGACACATCCATAACTTAAAACTACAAATTATCAATAAAATATAAATCAATCACATTTGCTCAATAAAACTTCTATTCACACAAATTTCAAGAAATAGCACAACATATACCAAAAATATATAAGATATATGAAAAAAATACCAAAAACAATCATATCTCTATTTCTTTAGGTTTTTAACTAATCTATGACATCCTTGTCCCGGTTGGCGAGTGTCAAAAATACCACTAGTTAAATAAATTTGTAAACTTATTTAATAATGGACACATTTATTAACAACCTACTATTCGATCAAAATAGGAAAACAAAATTTCTTATTTTATGAGCTAGACCCACGGTTTCGATAATCATAGATTTAGTCATAGTAGTCACCATAGGGATAAGTCTAGTAGAAGTTGACCTATAATTATCTATCTTTCGAAATCTAACATTGTCAAAATAACTAATGAATACCTACTATAGGGGGGCGAATCAAAGCATCTTGAGGCCCCATTAATCTATCAACATTGTTAAACCACTGGTAGAGATCGAATACAATTCTTAAAAGAAGCTTATTCTATTATTAAGTTGAGTATTTTATTATTATTTTTGGAAAATTAATGGCTATGATTCTCCAAAAAATTATAAGATTAAAATTTTAAAACCAGAGTCCTATAATTTTCTATTAATTCTAAAGTGTCACATTGAAAAAAATTAATTAATTTAGAATTAATTTTTTGCTAATCAATATTTAGGTTTAACTAATATAATGAAGATGAAATTACATTTTATATGGGATTTTTAATAGAGTGTGCAAAAATATGGCTTTTTTTCAACAAAAAAAAAAGTTAATCTATGGCTTTTTTTTTTAAAGAATTTTCACTTTTATGGGTTTATTTTCCCATATTTTTGTATAAAAGTTGGTTTAGGCCATAGTTTTACTCTTAATCAAATTTGGAAGGGTATGTTTGTAATTTGATTATTATTTTTTTAGGTTATTTTTTTTATTGTTTTTATATTACTAATTTTATATTAAATTTTTCTTTGGTTGTTTTGCAAATTTTTTTTTTTTGTAATATGAATTGTTTTTAAAATTATTATTTATTTATTATAAACATGTTTTTTTTAAGATTGTACGTTTTTTTTCTTTCAAATCCTGGGTAGGGCAACGAGTTACTTGATTGATCTTAAAAAAAAATCCTAGAGCTAGGTTAAATAACATGCACCAGGAGGGGTAACCAGTTATCCTGAGATGAGTAACTTTCTGCCATAAGAGGGGTGACGAGTTAATCATATTAAATATGAAAAGAAACATCAAATTTGAAGGAAAAAAATGGAAGAACACTTCATTAAAAAAGGAAGAAGAAGTAACTATTATTTTAGTAACATAAGTAACTAGTTACCATAAAGAAACCATAAATATACACACACTAGAACATGAAAGTAACCAGTTACCCCCAGAAATATATACACAAAGAATGTGAAGGTAACTAGTTACCCATTCACGTTTTCATATTTTTATTAGTTTTCTTTCCAAATTTTGGTATTCCTATAAGTGTTTTTTTTTTTTTGATCAAGAAATGAAAATTTTTATTGATCAACCAAGTTGATACAACCAAAAGGCCGGAGCAAATCACTCCCCCTCAATTACAAACTAGAGAAAAAATGGATCATCAATTTCTCTCTTAAAGTCAGCTTTTTAGCTCTAAAACTAAGGCTAGAAACTCTAGCTTTAACTGATTCTTTAATAAGAAAATCTAAATGATACACTTAATAACAGCTACTATCAAAACAACATTTATTTCTATTAAGCCAAAGATAGTACACAGTAGCAGCCAAAGTAGTTGAGACTACCCGAGCCATGCCACCATTCCTGGAATCATTCAGCCAGATGCTCCAATCTTTGAACTTTTCAGGCCAAATTAAATCTCCCAGCCAGACAGCAACAGCTTGAAGCACTCTTTTGGACATTATACAGTCAAAAAAGAGATGGGAGTGGCTTTCCAACTCAACCTCACAAACCGAACAATATAGAGAGATAATTGGTATGTGACAGTGATGCAATAAGCCCCTAGTGAGTAATTTCTGATTAATTATCTGCCAAAAAATGAACCTATGTTTGGGCACTGAAAGTTTGCACCAAACAGCCTTCATACTGTTAATAGGAATACCAAGAATAGACAGTAAGTACAGTTTGCTCAACTGGAATTTCCCCTGTATGACAGCTTCATTCAAGATCGAGTTAGACAGAGATTTACTCATCTTAATCAACTTTTTCCAGTACCAGCTATAATCCTTATGCAATTTATAGTCCCAAATCTGGACCCCTTTTAAATAGATACTATTAACCCATTTAACCCAAAGGATGTCCTGCTTTGAAGAGATAGCCCAAATGAATCTAGCAAGATTGATTTTATTCCAGAGAGGTCCCTCTTTAAAGCCTAAACCGCCATAAGATTTAGGCCTGCAAACTAGATCCCAAGAGGCAAGATGAAACTCACTTCTAGTGCCTTTACCACCCCATAAAAAGATCCTGCAAAGACAGTCAATTTCCTTGATAACCTTTTGAGGCAGAAGAAAGATGCTCGTCCAATAATTCCTTATCCCCATCAAGACCAACTGGATTAGTTGCACACGACCAGCATAAGACAAGTTTCGACTAGCCCAACCATGTAATCTTTGCCTAATTTTTGAAATAATGATATCAGAGTCCATAGATTTCATTTTGTAGGTCTCAATGGCATGCCAAGATAAACTAAAGGAAAACTCCCTTCTATCATTTTAGAAAGACTCAGCAGATACGCCTTCTTAGTACCTGAGATACCTCCAAAAAATATTCGGGACTTGGAATCGTTGATGAACAGACCAGAAGCGGCCGAGAAGGTTTCAAAAGACCGTTGAATAATCTGAATAGAGCTAGCATGAGCTTTGCAAACAAGAAGTAAATCATCCGCAAAGCAAAGGTTAGTAATATTCAATGATTTACATAAAGGATGGAACCTGAATTTTTTTTCCTTAGCAGCCCCATGAAGGGCTCGTGTAAGATATTCCATGACTAGAACAAAGAGTAAGGGAGAGATAGGGTCACCTTGACGAAGCCCTTTACCACCCTTAAAACTACCTTGGAGCTGACCATTCATGAGTTTGCAATACGAGGAGCCTCTTAGACAAATCATAATCGACCTAATAAATCTGCCAGGGAACTTGAATGCATTCAGCAGGTTCTCTAAAAAGTCTTAATCAATGGAATCATAGGCTTTCCTATAAGTGTTACAGTAAAAAGAAAATGCTGAAAAAATTGATTTGAATTTTTTTTATATATAGTGGAAAAAACTATAAAAGAATTACAATAATAAAAGATAATAAATAAAAAAAAATAGTAGAGTAATTATGTAATGTAAAAATATGTGTGAAAAAAATGAAAAAAAAAAAGAAATAGAATGAGAAAATAATAAGTACAAAAATGAAAAAAAAAACAAAAGAAATGATGAATGAAAAAAAATAGATGAATAAATAAGAATGAAAATAAGAAGAAGAAGAAGAAGAAGAAGAAGAAAAATAATGGAAAAATGAAAAGAAAAAAAAATATGAATGAAAAAATTGGTAGAAAAAAATTAAAAAAAATAGAAGAAGAAAAAAAAGCTCATATGTGTGAAAAAAGAAAAAAAAATGGAATGAGAAAATAATAAATAAAAAAAGGAAGAAAAAATAGAATGAAAAAAAGCTGAAAAAATATGAAAAAAACAATACAAATGAAAGAAAAAAATAGATAAATGAATAAAAATGAAAAAAAAAAAAGAATGAAAAAATGAAAAGAAAAAAAAGATGAAGGAAAAAATTGGTAGAAAAAACAAGGAAAAAATGGAAGAAAAAACAAGGAAAAAAAAGTAATAAAAAAATGATGGAAAAAAATAAAAATAAAATTGCCTTCAAAATCAAAGAAAACATAACTATGATAAAAAAAAATGTGACATTTCCATATTTTAGTTAGCTATTAATTGTGTTTCCCATACTTTAACTTTTTCTTTAATAAATTTCACATACAAATTGAGAAAAGTATAACTCCCATATTTTTGCACATTAATGGTATAAAAGTCATATTTTTGAAAAATTCCCTATAATGAACCTATACAATTAAGTCCAACTCAGGAAGCTTTAACAATTGGGCTTGCATGGAGGAGGGTTCGGTTCAGTATATTGTCCCACTACTAAGGCCAACATACTTCCATACATGGTCCAAAAGACAGGAATTTGAACCTTCATTTTATTAATTGTTATTAATTGATTAGGCTCACTATAGTCGTTGGCCTTCACAAGTGAAATCACCCATAAGAGAGGAATTTAAACTTTACATTTTCTAATGGGCCTAAATAAAACCTATTATTTTATGAATATTTTATTTGGCAAAACCTATATATTAAGAAAACATATGGGTCACTATATGCTTCTAAACCCAATTGCAAAAATACCACATATAGTGCAAACACACATGCTATGATTGGATGGGCCTAATCACGTTACTATATGAGCAAGTCTATGAATATTCAAAAATACCACAATTTATTTCATTTGCAAAAAAAACCCCAAATTAATTTTCTAGAATTTATCCAAAATTCGAATTAATTAATTTTTTACAAAAATGAGTCAATTTAAATGAAATTCATCCACAATTAACAAAAGTTAATTTAAATTTCATTTATCAACAATCAACTTGGTTTAGGTTAATTCGAAAAATATTAATTTAATTTAAATAGGATTTATCAACAATTAACCAAGTTAATTTAAATCCCATTTATTAAAAAATATTTTATTAATTTGTTTGAAAAATGTGAAAAAATATTTTATTAATTTGTTTGAAAAATGTGATATTCTTAAAAAATTAACCAGTTATAAAGTTTTAGAACAAATATCATCTACTGTTTTTGAAAAAATATCTTAAATAGTTAAACAAATTTAAATATCCATAAAAATATCTAGTCAACAAATTTTCAAATTTCTAATAATTTAAATGTTAAAATCCTTAGAATAATCAGATATTAATATCTTCAAATATCAGATTTCAAAAAAAAATATCAAGCATTAAAAAAAATGTCTTTAATATCTGATAACGTAATTCTAATATTTTAATATATAAATATATTTAAAATTAATTAGTTAACTTATTTTTAAATTTGAATTTGAATCTTTGTAGAAAATATCTATTTTTTAAAAAATCAAACAACAAAATTATCATATTTCAAAAATGTATTTTTAAATAATAGAAAAGATATGATATTTTTGTATTAACCTATTAAAAAATACATTCAAAAATCAAATTTTAAGAAAAATTTATCGTAGGCTGTGGCCAATGAAAGTTGGTGGTCACAGCCACAGGACAATCTGGACAAAAATATGTGTGATGGTCGCGGCCAGGGGTTGATGGTGGCCGTGGCCACTAGCCGTTGTTACCCAAGGCGCAGCCAGTGAAAACTGAAGGCCGCAACCATTGCCCGAATAAAAAAAAATTTGTGTAATTTTTCAACCCAAAAACGTTTTCTAAATAATTTTTACCATGTTTTACATCAAATAAAGCATTATATAAAAATTATTTGCAAAGGAAACACAACAAATTAACCCAAATATGCTAATAATCACATAAAATTCAATAGCAACATAAAAAACATGAAATCCATCCAATTACTCAACACATCAAATAATTCAATTTTACCATGTTCATGCATGGAAATAAAGATTACCAAAGGCTCTAAGGCCAGTTGTTGGGAAAACTTAATTAGGATCTTGTTTGTTTTCATGTAAATCATATATTGAACATATTAATATAAGAAAACCTAGAACATGTTTCTAAAATTGAATTCATACAGAGATAATGATAAGAACACGTACATTATTGTGCAGCGGAATGATTGAGCCATTCCTTCAGTTTCTCTAACCCTTGTATCCTTTTTGTCCCAGGATATCACTAAGAAATTGAACCGTTCTTCAATTTTCTTCACGGTCTTCAAAAGTATCCTTAGAATCACCTAGAATAAAAAGGGAAATTATCAACATATGAGATAGAAACACTACGAAGAAGAGAAGATAATTGTAATGCCCTAAACTCCAGGGACCGTTACGGTGTGCCTTTTAAACCGTGCTAAACTCACTAATCAAGTCATTTGGCCATAATCGTGTAAATAAGTATGATTAGCAGTTTAGGGATTAAAATTTTTGGTTAAGATATAACGTTTCACTAAAACGTTTACTGTACACATTGGGATCCCAACAATATAATTTAAAGGTTCATTACAAGAAAATATTTATAACCAACCGATCTAAGCGGCAAAAAAAAGCTTTAACCCTAGTTCGTCTTTCAACCCCTTGGTCGTGGCGGTTGAGCAGCCACATATGTACACCTCATCACCTAAGCTCTCCAACTCAAGGATGGTCCAGCTTTCTTTTGCCTTTACCTGAACCACATAGCACCCGTGAGTCGAAGCCCAGCAAGAAAACTCAATATGCTCATGAACAGTAATAACATGTCATCAAGTCATAAAGTGCATGCCTAGCAATAATAGTCTTAATCACGCATAAAAATAAGTTCACACACGAGTGACTGATCAACAAGTCACTCATAGGGGGTCCGCACCTTTAAACGAGTGACTGATCAACAAGTCACTAACAGGGGATATGTACCTTTAAACAAGTGACTAATCAACAAGTCATTAACAGGGGGTCTGCACCTTTAAACGAGTGACTGATCAACAAGTCACTGACAGGGGGTTTGTACCTTTAAACGAGTGACTAATCAACAAGTCACTAACAGGGGGTCTGTACCTTTAAACGAGTGACTAATCAACAAGTCACTAACAAGGGGTCTGTACCTTTAAACGAGTGACTGATTAACAAGTCACAAACAGGGGGTATGTACCTTTAAATGAGTGACTGATCAACAAGTCCTAACAGGGGGTTTGTACCTTTAAACGAGTGACTGATCAACACGTCACTAATAGGGGGTCTGTACCTTTAAACGAGTGACTGATCAACAAGTCACTAACAGGGAGTCTGTACCTTTAGCCATGTGACAAGTCACCTGAGCCTTCTGGCCCTGGCTCTGAGTAACTAGTCATAGACTAGACAAGCGCTTATAATTTTCATCAAACTTAGGGTCAGTCCAACATTAATACTCCATATGAGTCATTCAATGCCGATGTCGATTAGATCTAATCTTTTATCGGCTCTGCGTTCATGACGCTTATCCAAAATCATTAAAACCCAAGTCTCAAATCACCCAAAAATTCATCAAAACACAAAATCCAATTCAAGCTTAAAAACTTTAAAAACTTAAAACTTAAAACTTGGATTACCTCCTATTGAGTAGTTTCCCAACTGAATCCTCCATCTAATAAGCTTCTATTCTTCACTAGAATCGCTATGCCTCGATCCTCACTTAAATCCGAGTCCTAGAACTCAAGTTTACTTCGAAAATGAGATCGGGTGTCGAAAATTGAACTTTGAGGGAGAGAGAACTTACTAAACGTACTTTTTATTTCTTAACAGGTTACTTCAAGCTTAAGTAGCCTCAAACAAATCCTAATGCTCAGTGTCCCGAAAACGTCCCCGAGGGAAAAATAGTCAAAACCTCCAAAATTTCCCCATGATCTTACTAACTCCCAATTTATCATCAAATATTTATTCCCATTACCCATTAACCTGGTAATGCACTAAATACCCCTTGACTCACTCCGAGTCAAGAATAAATCCCGTTGTGACTATTCCACTAGCTTACCTCCTAGGATTGTCTAGTGCTGAGTAACCCTAGCGTAACCAAATAATAATGAAACACTACACATATACCACATATATGCCAAATATGCCTGAAATGGCCAAAATATGAAAATCACCCAATTAATCATAAATGGGTTCACATGCATATTTAATACACATAAACTTGCATATAATCATTTAATAGCATAATAAATCAATTATGGCCCTCCCTCCCTCCAAATCAAGGTCCTAAACCTTATTAGGAAATTTGGGGCATTACAACTATCCCCTCCTTACAGAAATTTCATCCTCGAAATTTATCTGAACAACCCAGAATAAGAATTTCGCACAACTGATTCCAGTTTCCTAGGTCGTTCCCTCAACCTCACTGTTTTTGTAACATTACCTTAACTCAAGGTACACTTTGTTCCTTAGAACTTTATTCTTTCTGTCTCATATCTGGACTGGCTATTCCTTACAAGATAACTTAGCCTCAATCCCCAGATTCTCATAACTCAACTCATGAGTTTCCTTTAACCCATGTCCTCAACATGGAATTATAAAATACATTGTATTCAACTAGCAGTGCCAAAGATATGGCCAATCCAAAGGCAACCTGACCAGTCCTATCCAAGATTCACACGGTCATAACAATCTAGGAAGATACAATCTTCTACTTGGAACTCCAAGTTCCTGCTTTTTTAATTCAGTAAAACTTTTCCATTTACTTTGAGAAGTGAGCATCCAAGTTCTAACCTCTAATAATCTCAATGGTCCTCTGAACTACCTCAGGATCCAAAATCAACACCTCACCCATCTCATTCCAATGAACGGATGATAAACATTCTCCAACATACCTCATCTCATAAGGTTCCTTTCCAATGTTGGATAACTCTCTCTCATCTTTCTGATTTACCATTAGTCTGATGATAATGAACTGTACTAAATTCCATCTATATACTCATTGCCTTCCTTAACCCTTCTAACACCTGGAAATAAAAACTGAGTCCTCATCTGATAAGGTAGACCTTGAATTCCATGAAGGCCATTCTCTCACATAGAGATTTGAATACTGATCAGCTGTATTATTTGTTCTTACTGATAGAAATGAACTCACTTGGAATATTGGTCCATCATGACCTAAACCAACTCATACTGGCCCACTAACCTGGGCAATCCCAGCGCGAAACCCATCGCAATGTTTTCTTATTTTCAATATGGAATACTCAAAGGCTACCATAGCCTTACTGGTTTCTAATATCCTATCAGATTAAAAGCTTTGCCACATATACCATTATGCCCCTCTCCATCCCAGGTCATCAGTATTAAGCTTTCAAACTCTGGTACACTATCATGATGCCTGAATGAAGAGAATAAGAGAGTAATATAAGATTCATCCAGAATCTCCCAATTAATCTCAGTGTCCATCGGATTCCAAATCCAATCCTTATACCTCAATAAATTCCTACCTGACACTGTTTAATCCTTAACTAATCTAGCTAACACTTTCCAATCATTCTTTCCTATCTGTGGTTCACTTAATTGTTTTCCTTTTTAATCCTGTCTGAGATAGTAATCTCAAGCATAAAACTGGCCACCTAGCCCAAAAGAAACTATACTCTAGTTTTGGTCAGATCCTTTAACCAACATGATGCATAGGCAATCCCTTCTCCCTATCACTAAAATGTCATAACCACCTACTAACTGATTCTAATCTGCAAGAAGACTCAGAACTCTTTCCCAAGGTACATGTAATATCTTGCCCATCCAAGGAAACTCTTGCCTACCGAGATGTTCCTTGACCTTGGAAAATCTCCACGGAGAAAATACTATAATACCGTCAATCAAAACATTCACAAATCCAATTCAAATAATCCTTTGAATGCTCTGTCCATCTAATTCATCAAGACACTAAACATTAATCAAACTCTCAAATCATAACTCAGCACTCCCGGTGCCCTTATCTGATATAATAGTCTTCTGTTTAACCCTCTCCCTGATCTCTAATTGATACTAACCATATCAAAGATCCACCTTGGAGAATGCCATATTACTAAATAACTAAACCTTTAATTTTTATAACTCTACTGAGCCATTCAATACAGTACCCTAGTCTTGATTTCATTCCTGGCCCTAATCCAATCACCATTCTATTCTCTTTGTAAATGTAATCCTGACAAATCCCCTGGAAATACATCCAGAAACTCACAGACTACCTCTGTCTGTCCTGATCCCACTGGTACAATCCAAGTGGTATCCACCACACTAGCTAAGAGTTTTATGCATCTCCCTGCAATAAAACTCCAACTCTCAATACAGATGTCATCAGCATACAAACTCCATGCACAGTGGCAACTGCCACAAGGCTTTCCACTCTCAAGCCCAAGAGTTCCTATCCTTTCCTTGCAATTAGCGTTGCCCCACAATTACTTAACCAATCCATATCCCAGATCATACCAAATCCAGTCATAACCAGCTTTATCAAAACCACTGATGAGTCATTTTCATCATAATCCAACTCATCTCTTAAGTCACCAATACAGTATTACTTTCCCATCATAACATAACCATGCAATATGCATAACAACTCTATACTTCTCTATATGCAACAAACAAAGAAACAACATGGCACCGAAACCAATCAACATAACTCAAAAATTAGAACTAGAAAGCTAACCTGCCATCCCTGAGGAACCAGTCTCAGTCTATGACTGCATCGGAACGAACACTCAAGCTGAAGTCAAGCTGTCCATCCCCTTTTGCTCATCCTTTCTTAGCCTCGCGAAATTCTTCTTACGATGCCCAAATATTCTACATAAGAAACATGCCCTTGCTCGGTATTCTCCCAGATGATGCCTCTTGCATCGAGCGCATTCTGGGTAAGTCTTCCAGCTTTCATTCTTGCTTGCTCTAATAAGTGGAGGTACCACTACCTGAGCTCTGTGCTCCCTATCACTCTTCTTCTCATTTTTTATGCTCTCTACAGCAAGAGCCTTCCCCATCACATGAGCATAGGTAAATATTTCATGCACTGGGGAAACTCTAATGCCATGAGCTATTTTGGAATTCAACCCCTGAATAAACCTTTCCTTCCGAGCTACATCTGTGGGTACCATGTCAAAAGCGAACTTGGCCAACCCATCAAATATGTTAACATACTCGGTTACCATTACATTGCCCTGAACGAGATTCAAAAACTCATTTATCTTAGCAGTCTTGGCTGCATCACAATAGTATCTTTCATTGAACAGCTGCCTAAATTCTTTCCAATCCATCACAGCCGTGTCTTGTGTCTGGGATACTACTTCCCACCACGTTTGGGCATCATCCTGCAATACATATGTAGCACATATCACCCTATCGTGACCCACCAGCCCCATACTGTCAAGAATGGAACTGATCATCCCCATCCATTGCTCAACTCTGAATGGATCTAGGCCTCCCTCAAAGACTGGAGGGTAAAACTCCTAGAATCTTCCACAAATATATTCCCATCTATTCTCAACCCTAGGCTGAGCCAAAGCTGATGCCACTCCTGGCATAACAAAGGAAGAGGTGTTTTCCGATAGGTTCTGCTGTTGCTTCAAACACCTAATCTCTTCCTTATGCCTCTGCAATCTTGATTGCAAATCTGTAAACATTTGCTGAAAATTCATAGAAGCAGATGAAGAACTAAAACCCTGGCTGTAACTCCCAGCCTCTGTATAACCACCACCAGGCCTCATTATCTGCCTAAAACATATACTTGCTGATTGAATCTGCAGTCAATAATTTATCCCATTAATCATGATGAGCATATCAAGAGCTTTCCCCACGGAATCAATCATACCACACTACAATCACAAACCACAGTAGTGTTAAAAACATGCCCACGACATTCATACTTCAATCATAATCCCTGTTCTTCCAACATTCATACCATGCCTCCAACTCCAGCATGCGAATATCACAATTATATATGTTCATGGAGCAGGTAATCATGGAATCACAATCATATATGTTCACGGAGCATATAATCAAATAGTCAAGAGCCAAGTTCTATCATAATCTCATGCTCCCTAATACAATGTGCAGGAAAAGCATTTACATTCTATTTAAGCAGTTAAGCACATAACTACAAAAATAGTTACCATTCCCTGAGTGAAGCTATCTTCAGTGATGAGTGTACACGCCCAGCTTGACTTTAGGAACCCTTAAACATTGGCTCACTTTGACACCAAAATGTAACGCCCTAAACTCCAGGGACCATTACAGTGTGCCTTTTAAACAGTGCTAAACTCGCTAATCGAGTCATTTGGCCATAATCGTGTAACTAAGTATGATTAGAAGTTTAGGGATTTAAAATTTTGGTTAAGATATAAAGTTTCACAAAAATGTTTACTACATACATTGGGATCCCAAAAATATAATTTAAAGGTTCATTACAAGAAAATATTTATAACTAACCGATCTAAGCGGCAAAACAGGGTTTAACCCTTGATCCTCTTTCAACCCCCGGTCGTGGCGGTCGAGCAGCCGCATATGTACACCTCATCACCTAAGCTCTCCAACTCAAGGATGGTCCAGCTTTATTTTGCCTTTACCTGCACCACATAGCACCAGTGAGCCAAAGCACAGCAAGAAAACTCAATATGCTCATGAACAGTAATAACATGTCATCAAATCATAAAGTGCATGCCTAGCAATAATAGCCTTAATCACGCAAGTAAATAAGATCAGACAATGAACGAGTGACTGATCAACAAGTCACTCACAGGGGGCCCACACCTTTAAACGAGTGATTGATCAACAAGTCACTAGCAGGGGGTCTGTACCTTTAAACGAGTGACTAATCAACAAGTCATTAACAGGGGGTCTGTACCTTTAACGAGTGACTGATCAACAAGTTACTAACAGGGGTCTGTACCTTTAAATGAGTGACTGATCAACAAGTCACTAATAGGGGGTCTGTACCTTTAAAGGGGTCTATACCTTTAAACGAGTGACTAATCAACAAGTCACTAACAAGGGGTCTATACCTTAAAACGAGTGACTGATCAACAAGTCACTAACATGGGATCTGTACCTTTAGCCATGTGACAAAGCAGTCACCTAAGCCTTCTAGCCCTGGCTCTGAGTAACTAGTCATAGACTAGACATATAATTTTCATTGAACTTAGGGTCGGTCCAGCATTAATACTCCATATGAGTCATTCAATGCCGATGTCGATTAGATCTAATCTTTTATCGGCTCTACGTTCATGACGCTTATACCACTTCTGACTCTTAGGTCAGTAACACGCGACCAGTGTCGATTTTGACTAGTAAGTCAGTGCCACATACAAGTAAGTAATGCTACCATGCATATATCATATGTCAAATATCTGAATACAGGGCATTCAGCATGCTTACTTAACAATTGCTAGCATAATTAGGATCATGCACAAACACAGAAACTCAAGCTCTGATCAATCTCATATTTAATATTCATGGCATGTCCTAACCAAATGTTCCTCGTGCATCACATGCATCACATTTAAACACTCGACATGCCTCAATAATAACCATGCTTGTCATATACGGGGTGCAGTTTTCTTACCTTTGGTCTAAGCACAGGTAATAAATGAGCCACAAGTACGATCCTAATTCCAAGCCCCTAGTGATAACCTAGTCACAACCACAAACGGTGAGCCGATGAGTTCAAATTCTAAAACCCACTCTTGGAACCAAATCCTATCCTCCGGAACATCAAATCCCACTAAACCTGGTAGTAGGAATGATCCCGAGGCCTAAGGTTTGAGTTCCCTTGATCAAAACACCATTTTTGCCACAAATGGCCTCAAGCGTCACGGCCCTACCTCCCAAGCGTCGTGGCCCGCCTCCAAACAGAGGTGAAACCTTTCTCTGCCTGAGCCTTGCGCCGCGGCGTGCCACCTTGCACCGCGGCCCTAACAGCCCATCAGCCACCCTCACCTTCTTCATCGAGCCTGGGCCGCGGCGCCCAAGAACAGGTCCACGGCCCGACCACGAACCCAACCAAAAACCTCGATTTCTCCATTTTAAAACCTTCCAAAAACCTATCCAAACATCTCCAAATCCCAAAATAAAAGTTCCCAAACATCCCCATCATCCAAAATCATTAAAGCCCAAGTCTTAAATCACCCAAAAAATCATAAAAAAAAAATCCAATTCAAGCTTAAAAACTTAAAACTTGGATTACCTCTGATTGAGTTGTTTCCCAACTAAATCATCCGACTAATAAGCTTCTAATCTTCACTAGAATCGCTATGCCTCGATCCTCGCTTGAATCTGAGTCCTAGAACTCAAGTTTCCTTCGAAAATGGAACTTTGAGGGAGAGAGAACTTATTGAACGTACTTTTTATTTCTTAATAGGTTACTTCAAGCTTAAGTAGCCTCAAACAGATCCTAATGCTTAGGGTCCCAAAAATGTCCCCAAGGGAAAAATAGTCAAAACCTCCAAAATTTCCCCCTGATCTTACTAACTCCCAATTTATCATCAAATATTTATTCCCATTACCCATTAACCCGGTAATGCACTAAATACCCCTTGATTAAATCCCGTTGTGACTATTCCACTAGCTTACCTCCTAGGATCGTCTCGTGCTGAGTAACCCTAGCGTAACTAAATGATAATGAAACACCATACATCTACCACATATATGCCAAATATTCCCGAAATGGCCAAAATATGAAAATCAACCAATTAATCAGAAATGGGTTCACATGCATATTTAATACACCTAAACATGCATATAATCATTTAATTGCATAATAAATCAATTATGTGCCTCCCGGCCTCCTAATCAAGGTCCTAAACCTTATTAGGAAATTTGGGGCATTACAAGAATATTGAAGCTTAGAAAACGACTTATGTTGTAGAGAGATTCTAAAACCCTAAAGCATTAAAAACTAGAACTTTTGAGCATCAAAAACATCTATTTTCAACTCTCACTTAGCATTCCTTTTATAGGCTCAATTAGGTTACTTATTTAATTAAAAAATCAATAAAATAATAACCAATTATTAGCTCTAGGTCAAAATTCTCATGGGCCATAGGCTCGTGAAATTTTCCTTTTAATTATAAGCCTGTTGGACTTAAAATCAAGGCCCGTATTATTTTCTATTAATTAATTAATTAAATCATTTATCAAATTAATTATTTATAATTTGAACCTTGATTTAAACTTATTAATTAATTTAGACACCAATTTATCTTAATTAATAAATCTGCCCTAATTTCTCTTTTTTCTCTAGATTACATAACTTTGTGAAACTATCCAAAATTGACGTAGTCAACTTTGATTATTCTACTTGATATTTAAACCAATTAATTAAGACTATGTAGATGATTTTATCCAAGGTACCATGCAGACCATGGGCCTATGAAATCAATCTCCAATAAATTATCATAAATCTAACAAATAAATTTACTAACTTATTAATTCCTCATGACTCCACTAAAGACTCAGAATTGCACTCTTGAATTCATAGAACGCACTATAAGCAATATAGATACATTATTAATTATCCATTGTTACAACCGCAATTGTAACTCAATCCTCTATAGACGGTCTACAGTTAGATGAGACTAAAATATCATTTTCCCCTCATTGTATTTTATCCTTAAAACACTTAGTTCCTTGTAAATGATATTTCAGTAAACTAATATTAATTACTGAAATGAGATCACTATCATTTAACACCTTGAACCAAACTAAAAAGAAACCATCGTTTCACTTCTTCATCAGAAGTTATAGATGTTCATATCTATGATTAACACTCCCACTCAATTATACTACCGAGTTCCCAAGATGTAAGTATGGGCTAGTCCATAGGGTAAGCTGGTAACGAACAAGTCAAAGAACTCAAATAATACAATTAGTTAGAATACTAACCACTCAAAATTTAGATTGAATTGACCTATGGTCAACTATATGTTATAACTAGAATAGATAATAACAGTATGTTTACTTATCCTACTACTGTCAATATCGGTCCAGTCTGATGTAACAAATACATCTTATCTTATCTACTTTGCTAATGTTCTGGAAAGAACATAACACTGCGATGTGTAAGTAAATCATATCATTGATTGGCAAGTCAGTGTAAATCTTGTGCCCTAACTAATCTTAGGACTAACTTATTTTGAACATATTATCATATTTATATTCCAAGGTGATTACGTCACTATAAATATGATTAGCTATATGCTTGGGATTTAATAGAAGTTTATATTAAACAAATAATCATGAAAATAAAACATGTGAGCAAAGTGATTGAACAAGTCAAAAATTGATTTCTATTCTTTTATTGATAATAAAATGAGATTGAAAAGAAAATGAGTTTTAATTAGGGCACAAAACCCCATCATACGTACATACCCAGCCTGCTCGACCACCACGGTCGAGATACTTTTGAGGAACATGGAATATTAGTTTGATTTTGCTACTTAGGTTGGCTATTTCTGTAATTTTGCATAACTGTATTTTGTTTAAAACCTTTGGGGATCTCGTGTAAATGATTAAATCTTTCTAAATGAAAAGTTTAACTTCATTGACCAAAAATTTTAATACCTAAACTGTTGTTTATTCTTAATGACACTTTTGAGTCCAAATGACTCCCTTAATGAGTTAAGCCCTATTTTTAACACACGATGTAATGGTGCTGAATTAGTAGGGCGTTATAACTTAGTATCAGAGCTGCCAAGGTTTAATGGTTCTTGAAGATAGACTGAATATGTATGCTCACTGCTAAAGACAAGCTCGACTCACGGTTTGGTCACTAATGTGTTTAAATGCTTAAATGAAATATATATGCCATATCGTCATGGTAGAATAGGAAGCATTGAATATACTGATTGGGCCTGGCCCTTGACTATTATATGAATATGAAAGATATGCTTATTATTATTATTATTATTGATGTTTGTGAATATTAAGGATGTGCTTATTAGCACTATTGTTGTATGTGAATGCCTTAGTTGTTCGGTTTTGGACCGCGGGGTGGTTTTTGGATACCGTAATCGTTGTCTAATAAGCTGAGTCTTTGATTGCATATATACTTGGGGATTTATTCCTCCAATGAGATCAAATTGACTAGTCGGTGCTGATATCGAGGCTAGAGGGGATAACCAGGGTTAGAACCCTCCACCCGCCTCTCAAAATTGGTGGGTGCTTGTTTATATGCAAGCAAGATTACAGAGATATAAAGATGAGATTCGATTATTGAGACAAAAATTTCTGCTAGGGAACGCTACACCAGTTGTGCCGCCTGTCGTGGTAGCGCAACCCGAGATTGATAATAGGTGGGAATTGTTGTATGAGCGGTTCAGGAAGCAGCACCCTCCTACTTTTGAGGGAGGGCCAGATCCACTAAAAGATGAATAGTGGATGAGTATGGTCACCTCCATCCTTGATTTAATGAGGGTGGTAGGCAATGATAGAGTGGCCTCTACCACATATATGCTACATGATGATGCCCGCTTCTAGTGGGAAGTTATATCCCAGACCAAGAATGTAGCTATGTTGAGTTGGGAAAAGTTCCATAATTTGTTCAATGAGAAGTATTATAATGACACAGTTGGACTGCAAAGGCGGATGAGTTCACTAGGTTGGTTCAGGGCAACATGACTGTGACTGAGTATGCCCTGAAGTTTGACAGGTTGGCCAAGTTTTCATCTGACTTGGTGATTAGTGGTGAAAAATGCATTTTTATTGATTTTAATGGTCAAAATAAATTAAGTTTAATTAATATTTTCATGGAATTAATATGATTTATTTTTAAAATGAAAATATTTGATTGGGATTTAATTTGTTGTTATTTTTTAGAAAATAAAATGTATTTTCGTACTTTGAAGTGAACAGAAAAGAACAGAATTAAATTTGAAAGAAGAATAGAAAAAATGGCAAAATTGAAAGACAAAGGCCCAAGAGAGCAGCTCAGCCCAGCCCACTTCCTCTTCCTCTCTCCTACGCTTGCCATGTGGCGCAGCCCCAACACACCATGCGGCGCCTCCAGCACCACCCGTTCGACTCGCCTCCTGAACCCGGACCCGCGTCCATGACCCAAGAGCCCAGCCGACCCGCGCCTAACCCGGCCTCCACCGGCTCCGTCCTGCCTACCAACCCAACTACCTGCTAGCTCCTTCACGCGCCACTTGTCGCGCTTCTATTTTTTGCGTCAGTCAGAGAGTCAAACTCTACTCATTTCAATCATCTCTTCTCCATCAGCACTCATTTTCTCCCAATTTTCTCACACTCCACCTTCATGCACGACATAAACCAAAATAACAGTAATGATAACACTATAAATAATAATATTAATAATATAATTTGGTTTTAAATAATCAGATTTTATTATTTATATTTTATTTATTTATAACCTCAATTGTATTTCTATTTTTCATTTTAATCCCTTTTGAGACTTTATAAATAGGAGTTCATTTCTTTAGTATTGTATGTAATTTTTAGAGTAAAGAAACTATAGCGAAATTTCCTCTCACTTTTCTTCTCATATTTCTTTATAGAATTTTTGTGAGAATGAAGTGCATAATGGCGTAATCTTCTGGAAGGTTATAGATGATCCCATATGAAAAGTGATGTTATTTATATTTTTGATTCAAAATATGTGTCTTTAAAGTTTATACATTTGAGTAATTTATGTTCTTCTATCATCTTCTTCATCTTTATTTATTGTTGCTAATATTATATATAGAATTAGTCATATTTTTTCTATGTATTCAAAGTTAGTATAAATAATATTGATGCTTAGTTTTATGTTCAATCTTTTATTACATTATGGCCTACCGGTTAGTGTCATTTTTAGATTTTTCATAAGATTAACATATTGCTTCCAAAGTAAGAACATATTTGCTCAAATATATTTTTGTGAAACATGTATGAACTTTAATGTTAAATCCTCCAATTAAGTAGTTGGGATGTGAACTACTTGCTTGTGTAAATTTTATGAATCAAAGATCTAAATAGCTAAACAATGTAGTTGGGTGACTCTTGATGCCTTTCTATTCTCTAATATTGGATTACATCATATTTTTATTTGCTTTATTTTATGATCAAATTCTCAAACCAAAAATCATTAATCCACTTTGCTTTTCATTATCTTTCACTAACCTCTTGTGTTTATTTTCTACTAATATTTTTGCTCTTAGTTACCTCCTTTGGAATCGACCACCAGATCTTTACTTCAACTACCGCTTAGTGGATGCACATTTTGGGCGTTAAACAAATTTTGGCGTTGTTGCCGGGGAGGTAGTTTTTCAATAGTTTTAGTGGGATTTTTACCAAGATGTTAGTAACTTTATTTGTATTGTTGTTGGTATGAATATTGTGTTAGTGTAGTGTTCTTTCATTTGTGTGTTGTATTCTTTTTATTTGCTAATTTTTAGTTAATTTGATTATAGTAAAAAAAAAATTAAAAACAAAATTTAGTTATATATATTTTATCTCTTTCGGTAAAAAAAGTATAAATATATATATACATATATAAAAAAACAAAAAAAAAAAGAGAAAAAAAAAAGTAAGAAAAGAAAAACAAAAAAATATATATTTATTATTTTTTTCCTTTCTTTTTGGTTATGTAAAAAAAATTATTATATAAATATATATAATTGTATTTTTTTTCTTTTTAGTTAACTCTAATTTCATTCATCTTTCTTAATTTATTTTTTTTATTTTTATTTTATTGTTTTAGTTTAATAAATATTTGTAAAAAAAAAAAATATCTTCACTTCATTTCTCTTTTCTTTATTTTTGTGTTGACTATTTTTTTTGCTTTAGGTTTCATAGTTTAGACCTTTCATTCTTTTTACCTTTGTCTTCCTTAGAATTTAGTTATTCCTTTAAAAAAAAAAGCATAAAATTGCATTAAATTTTTCATAAAATTTCAATCATAAAACGCTTAGTATTGGGAACAATTGTGTAATATTACAAATGATAAAAATTGATATTGTTATGTCTAGAAAGATTGGTTGTTAAATAATAGTTGTAATAGCATTACCACCCACACTTACTTGGGAACCTCGAGGAGTTCTATCTAGGCAAGTGTGGGTCTAAAGCGGTACCTTGGCAACCTTCCCAATCGGTCTAGAAACATTTAAAGTGTATACCTTTGCACTATTACATTTTTGAACTTATTACTATAAGAAAACCAAGCTTGTTCTGTCAAAATAAGCAATTTTACTCTGCTTGAAGGTTATTTGGTCGAAAAGGTTTAACTTGTGATCCTCCATACTTACTCAATAACCTTAGGGAGTTCTAGTAAGGCGTTGGAGATCACCCCAAAACCTCCAAATCTACTTGGGAACAAGTTTAACAAAAATAAATAAATAAATAAATCATAAAATAGATTTAATTCTCATTTCCGAGAGTGGATGAATCATCACAAAACTTCTAGTGAAACTTCTTCCAATTCATCCAGTACTCCTTCGGAAACCTCTTCCACCATTCCTGCTTCTCCACACACCTTAGTTGGTAATAATTCATTTTCAGTGGCTCACAATGATGAAATCCAACCAAGGACTCTTAATGACTACCCCCATCCTACTCGCACTTCTACGCCTTCATGTATTATATTCCCTCCTAATATGCCTGCATTAAACTTTAAACCTGGCGTGATTCAACTCTTGCCCACATTTTATGGAATGGAAAATGAAAGCCCATATGTGCATATTGGAGAATTTGAGGAGGTAGTAGCCACATTCTATAACCATGCTGAAAATGTCGATTATGTGCGACTAAAGTTCTTCCCCTTCTCCTCGAAGGACAAAGCCAAAAGTTGGTTATACTCTTTGAGACCAAGTTCTATTGGAACATGGGAGGAAATGACCAAATATTTCTTTTTGAAACATTTCCCTAGCCATAAGACCAACAGTCTAAAATGACAGATTTCCACATCTGCCCAAAAAGACAATGAAACGTTCTATCAAGTCTGGGAAAGATTCAAAGATCTGTTAAATCAGTGCACTCACCATGGCTATGAGAACTGGCGTTTATTTAGTTACTTATATGAAGGCCTCACAAGTCGCGAATTCTAATTTTTAGAAATATTATGCGATGGTGAATTCCTCAAAAAAGAGCCAGATGATGCTCTTTAATATCTTGAAGAAACCGCAAAAAAACCTCACACCTGGACTAGTCCGAGTGCTACTTATAGCACCAACCGACACAAACCATCTAGGATCTATCAACTTCGAGAAGATGATAGTGTTAAGGCCCAACTCGAAGCTTTGAAAAAGAAATTTGAGGTCTTAATGACGAAAAATGGCCAAAAACCGCACATGATTTCTCTAGCGGAACCACAAGAACTGTGCTTTATTTGTGGAGGGACAGAGCATTTAGCTAAGGACTACTTAGTTTTTAAATAAATGAGGGGGGTTTATGAGGAGCATTGCAATGCCTTAGGGGCATATAACAACCATTCTCTCATACGTACAACCCTGATTGGAGAAACCACCCAAATTTAAGTTGGAGAGATTCCAACCAAGCTCAATCGTCTGGAAACCAATGCAGAAACGAGCATCAAGCTCAACCACCAAAAGTGTATTCTTCGCCTCAATACAATGCTCACCCACAAATAAATTCTCTTGAGAATACCCTTCATACATTCATAGAGGAACAATCCAAACTAAATCGCCAAATGATGGAAGAAATCAAGGAAATGAAAAATCAATTTTCAAAACTGACTGGATCCTTGGCTATTTCTAAAAAAGGCGAAATTCCTTCGCAACCTCTATTCAATGCACAAGGGAAACATATGGCCCAATCCTCCAACTCCAATAATCAAAACATAAAGGAGGTCAATGCCATCACAACTGGAAGTGGTAAAACTTTATAAGGTCTATCCATTAAGACCACTACTTCAAGCACTCCAAATGATATTTTTGTGAGTGCACCACCCAATGCTTTTGCAAAAGTTCCATTCCCTCAGGCTTTGAAACCTGTTGGGAAAATTCCTGATAACCGAGCAGAAATCCTTGAGCACTTAACACAAGTGAAGATTAATCTTCCTTTGCTTCACATCATAAAACAAGTTTTGGCTTATGCCAAATCATCAAGGATCTATGCACTGCAAAAATGGAAGCATCATGTCAAGAAGACTGCTTTCTTGACTGGGCAAGTGAGTGCAGTGATTGAACAAAAGACACCATCAAAATACAAAGATCTTGGTTGTCCCACCATTTCTTGCCAAATTGAGACTCATGAAGTTAGCCAAGCTTTACTTGATCTTGGTGCGAGTGTAAACCTCATGCCTTACTCTGTGTACTCGCAACTCAATCTTGGAGAAATGAAACCAAAATCTGTTGTGCTACAGCTTGCTGACCGCTTCATCATAAAGCCTAGGGGTATTTTTGAGTATGTTCTAGTTCAAATTGAAAAATTCTATTACCCCGTGGACTTTCTTGTTCTTGATACCCAATTTGTGGTAAACATGGAGTCAAAAATTCCTATTATCCTCGGAAGAACATTCCCTGCTACTGCAAATGCTTTAATCAATTGTCGAAATGGTCTAATGAAGATATCTTTTTGAAATATGACGCTGGGAGTAAATATTTTCCACATTGGAAAATAACCCAAAAAGGATGATGAGTGTTACCAAACTCTTATGATTGACAATCTAATTCCCAAGGAGATTCAATTGCGAAGCAATTTTGATAATCTTGATGAACTCCTCCTTCTGTCTGAGTATGAAAGTCTAGACCTTGTTGAGTCTACTCTTGCGATTTATCATCATAAAGACTCACAGCACAGAGGGACAAAATTTTGGAAGCCTTGTTTTGAAGAGCTACCTTGTGAGAGGGCACAACATAAAACTTTAGCAGAAGAGGTTCCACTTGTTCAATTAACCAAATTATTTGAGGGTTTAAAACATATCTTCCTAGGATACGGTGAAACCTTCCTAGTTATCATCTCGTCCAACCTTCAAAATTCTCAAGAATTGTAGTTACTCGAGCTACTACAAACGCAAAAATATGTCATAGGTTGGACACTTGCTGATATCAAAGGTGTTAGCCCTTCAATTTGCTCCCATCGAATCAATCTGAAGGACGAGGCTATCCCTCGAAGATATCATCAAAGGCGGTTAACCCCACAATGAAAGAAGTTGTGAAAAATGAAGTTCTAAAATTGCTAGACGTTGGTACCATTTATCCATGGCCTACAACAAATGGGTTAGTCCCACTCAGGTAGTACCCAAGAAATTGGGTGTCACCGTTATTCAAAATGAAAAAGGGGCCTTTGTCTCCACAAGAACTGTGACGGGATGGCGCATGTACATTGATTATAGAAAATTAAATGCTGCCTCCCAAAAAGATCATTTTCCGCTCCCATTCATTGATCAAATCCTTGAGCGTGTAGCTGGTCATCCTTTCTATTGCTTTCTTGATGGTTATTCAGGCTATTATCAAATTGAGATTGCATTAGAGGATCAAGATAAGACAACTTTCACTTGTCCTTTTCGCACTTATGCTTTAAGGCGTATGTCATTTGGGCTGTGTAATTCACATGCTACTTTCCAAAGATGCATGATGAGTATCTTCAATGACATAATTGAAAAATATATGGAAGTATTCACGGATGACTTAATCATCTTTGGAAAATCTTTTTATACTTGCGTTCTCAACCCTAAAGTCGTTTTAAAACAATGCATTAAGAAGGTCCTTGTGCTTAATTAGGAGAAGTGCCATTTCATGGTATCTTCCGGCATAGTCTTAGGCCACATTGTTTCTGAAAGAGGGATTGAGGTTGATCAATCTAAAATTGACCTTATCACGAAATTGCCTACCCCTAAGATTGTCAAAGACATTAGGTCATTCCTTAGTCATGCTGGTTTTTATCAGAGGTTCATACAAAACTTTTCAATGATTTCTCGTCCATTATGCAACCTCCTAGCCAAGGATGACATCTTTGAGTGGACACCAAAGTGTGAGGATTCATTTCAAACACTTGTAACCTTACTCACTTCCGCTCCCATCATTCAATCACCCGATTGAAATCTTCCTTTCAAAATTATGTGCGACACTAGCAACTTTGTTGTGGGAGTTGTGCTAGGACAACGAAGGTAGGGAAACCCTTTGTTGTCTATTATGCAAGTCAAACTCTCAATAGTGCTCCAATTAACTATTCCAGCACTAAAAAAGAGTTGCTTGCATTGGTCTTTGCACTTGACAAATTCCGAGCTTATCTTATTGGGTCCCCTATTACGATCTTCACAGATCACTCCTCCCTTAGTACCTCTTTTCCAAAAAGGATGCTAAGGCACGATTAATACAGTGGATCCTTCTCTTGCAAGAATTTGATATGACGATCAAAGACAAGAAAGTTGTTGAAAATGTTGTTGCGGACCACTTGTCCCAACTTGAATTCAGCGATCTTTCTAATGGTCCACCTATTCATGATGATTTCCCTGATGAACAACTGATTTATGTTACTAAGTTACCAAGGTATGCACAGATTGTTAACTAATTAGTAACAGGTGAACTTCCTTCTGAGTGGAGTTCACATGATAAACGCAAATTTCTGGTCAAGGTGCGCGATTTCTTTTGGGATGACCCATACTTATTCAAGTATTGCCCCAACCAAATCATGCAAAGATTCATCCACGATGATGAGGTGCCTATTGTGCTTAATTTTTGCCACAATTATGCTTGTGGTGGTCACTTTTCTATGAAGAAAACCACTTAAAAAATCTTACAATGCGGTCTTTACTAGCCCACTTTGTTCAAAGACACCAATGATTTATGTCATTCATGTATAAGGTGCCAAAAGTTAGGTTCCTTGTCCTGTTGACACATGATGTCGTTGAATCCAATTCTTATTATCGAAATATTTGATTGTTCGGGGATAGATTTTATGGGACCATTTCCAAATTCTTTTGGCTACCTGTACATTCTTTTAGTTGTGGATTATGTTTTGAAATGGGTCGAGGTTGTACCCTGTCGAACCAATGATAACGCTACAGTTGTCAAATTCTTGAAAGAAAATGTGTTATCAAGGTTCGGTCTCCTCGCGCTATCATTAGTGATCAAGGCACGCACTTTTGCAACAGATCTTTTGAGGCTCTTATGCGTAAGTACGGTATACTTCATAAAGTTGAAAATGTCTATCATCCACAGACAATTGGGCAAGCTAAGTTAGCAGATAGAGAGATAAAACATAATCTAGAAAAAATGGTAAATCCCGACCGCAACGATTGGTCTACATGTCTCCTAGACGTTCTCTGGGCATACCGCACTGCTTTCAAATCCCTTCAGCTGAAGCTTTCCAAGGCCATCACTGCTCAGAAGATGTTAGAAATGTTGAGCTGGCCCGCTGCACTGCTCGATTGGCTGAAGAAGAGGCAAGAGCAAGGATCATTGCTTCCCCAAGCATTGCTGGCGCAGAGGAAGAAGGAGTTGTTGAGGATGCGACCAATCAGAACGCTGATAAAGACCCTCTTGCTCCTAATGCCTCTTGAGCTTTTATTATTATTTTTCCTTTCTTTAATTACACGACCCACGGGTCGTGATGTAAAGACTATATATCCTTTTTTGAATTTGTTGCATGGGCAGCGAACTTTCCTTTTATTTGAACGATTACATCCAAGCAGTGATGCTTGAGTTGTAAAAGATTGCATTATAATGTTATAATATTTTCATTTACTATAATATCTGTCTGTATGACCGAACTTAGCATAGTACTTTGGCTTAATTTAACAAAATATAAATTTTGAAAAATACTCTAAGTTCCTTAGCATGCTTTCACTCATTTTGTTCATGTGTTTACATACCTCATGGTATGCTATGCTATCGATGTGCCTTATATGCCCCCCAAGTGATCGAGGAGCTTTAGGTCCTTGGTCACTTGCCTTGACCATGACCTGTTTGAACATTTCTGCTCGGGTGGAAACGTAATACTTGTAATACAGCAAAATAACACACGTAATGAACAAATACTTGTAAATATAAATTTACAAAGGTTGGCAAGAATGACTGGTTGCGCACAGTCCCTTATAATCTTGTATTAAAAATGGACTAAACATGTCTTTACGAGTGATCCTAAAATAGGATCTTACATATACGAGCGATTAGCCATACAACGTGGCCAACCCTCTTTGCAAAACTTGTAAAAAGTAAAATTTAATACAAGCCAGTCCTTTAAAAAGGACTGTTCACTGATAATACTTGCGCAGGTGTTCTCCATTCCAATAACGTGGAACGAGATCTCCATTTAGGCATGCAAGTTTGTAGGTGCCCGGATGAAGGACTTCTTCAATCTGGTAAGGTCCTTCCCAATTAGGTCTGAGTACTCCAGCAGTGGGGTCGCGGGTATTTAAGAAAACTCGTCGCAGCACCAAGTCACCGACGTTGAATTTTCTTTCTTTAACTTTGGAGTTAAAGTACCGGGCGACTTTTTGCTGGTACGCAGCA
Source organism: Humulus lupulus (assembly GCF_963169125.1). Lineage (NCBI taxonomy): Eukaryota > Viridiplantae > Streptophyta > Magnoliopsida > Rosales > Cannabaceae > Humulus > Humulus lupulus. The sequence continues at coordinate 131,854,237 of NC_084799.1, forward strand.
ACTCAGAGTTGGGCTTTCTCTCGTATCTCGTCAATTGAGTCTAGGGACTCCATCATCAGTTGGCTGTTCTGGTCCTAGTCGTATGTTACGTGTTGATGTGAGGGGGGATCTAACTCGACAGGTAACATAGCCTCATATTCGTAAGCTAAGGAAAATGGGGTATGACCTGTCGCTGTTCGGTGAGACGTTCTATACGACCATTGGACTTCAGGCAGCTACTCTGGCCATGCTCCTTTAGCATCTTCAAGCCTCATTTTTAGGGTATCCTTAAGAGTTTTATTTACGGTCTCGACCTGCCCGTTTGCTTGGGGGTGCGCAACTGACGAAAAGCTTTTAATAACTCTGTGCCTTTCGCAGAAGTCGGTGAATAAGTCATTGTCAAATTGGGTTCCATTATCTGACACGATCTTTCGGGGCAAACCATATCGGCAAACAATGTTCTTGATGACAAAGTCAAGAACATTCTTGGTCATTATGGTAGCGAGCGGTTCAGGTTCGGCCCATTTGGTGAAGTAGTCGACTGCTACAACTGTGTATTTTACTCCACCTTTTCCTGTGGGCAGGGACCCAATTAAATCTATCCCCCATACTGCAAAAGGCCACGGACTTTGCATCTGTTTCAATTCGTTTGGAGCTGCTCGTGGAATTTTGGAGAACCTTTGACATTTATCGCATCTTCGTACAAACTCCATTGAATCTTCGTTCATAGTTGGCCAGAAGTAGCCTTGCTTTAGAATTTTCTTTCCCAAACTCTGCCCCCCAGCATGATCCCCGCAGAAGCCTTCATGCACCTCTTTCATGAGTTCCTTAGCTTTTTCTGGCGTAACGCATCTGAGTAGTGGCATTGAATACCCTCTTCGGTACATAACACCATCGACCAGTATGTACCTACCGACCTGCCTTTGTAGAGTTCTGGCTTTGTTTCTACCTGTTGGTAGCACACTGTTTGTCAGATACTCCAAGTAAGGTGCCATCCATGTATCCTCCATTCGAATTTCCATACTGGTTTCAACCGCTTGTATGCTTGTCTCACTCAATCTTTCTACTGGCACAATGTTCAAAATGTTAGCATCCTTCGCGCTCATGAGTTTGGCTAAGGCGTCTGCGTTTGAATTTTGATCCCGCGGTATTTGCTGGAGGGTGTACTCCGTGAACTGGGCTAGCAGGTCTTTTGTTTTATTCAAGTAGGCTACCATTTTTAAGCCTCGTGCTTGATATTCTCCTAGAACTTGGTTCAACACCAGCTATGAGTCACTGTAAATATCAAGCGTCTTTATGCTCATGTCTTTCGCCATTCTCAATCCAGCGAGGAGTGCTTCGTATTCGGCTTCATTGTTTGACACGGTGAAGTCGAACCTGATGGCGCAGTGAAATCGATGCCCTTCCGGCGTTATCAATTTCACTCCCGCTCCAACGTGGGATTCGTTGGACGACCCATCCATGAATAACTTCCACGAAGGAGCTTTCTCTTGAGGCTCAGGCGCGCTAGGAGATTCGCACTGCTCGCTGTCTGGGAGTTCTGTGAACTCTACAATAAGATCATCCAAGACTTGTCCTTTTACTACTGCTCACGGAGAATATGTAATATTGAACTGCCCTAGTTCGACTGCCCATTTTAATAATCGCCCAGCCGCCTCCGGTTTTTGAAGGACTTGCCGAAGGGGCTGGTCGGTTAAAACTATGATAGGATGGGCTTGGAAGTAAGGACGTAGTTTCCTTGAGGCCAGGATTAAGCAATATGCTAATCTTTCGATGGGTGGATATCTCAGTTCTGCCCCGATCAGCCTTTTGCTAACATAGTAGACTGCTTTTTGTACGTCTTCTTCCTCTCGTACTAGTACCGCACTTGCAGCAACTTCCGTGATCGCCAGGTAAATGAACAAAGTTTCTCCTTCGATCGTCTTGCATAAGACGGGAGGTTGTGCCATATGGGCTTTCAAGGCCTGGAAAGCTTGCTCGCAGTCTCCTGTCCATTCGAACTTCTTATTGCCCCTAAGTAGATTGAAGAAAGGGACGCACTTGTCTGTTGAGTTTGAAATAAATCTACTTAGGGCTGCGATTCTCCCGGTTAAACTTTGTACATCTTTGATTCTTTCTGGCGATTTCATGTCGATCAGGGCTTTTCTCTTGTCGGGGTTGGCCTCAATTCCTCTTGAATTTACAATGAACCCCAAAAACTTCCCTGATCCAACTTCGAAGGAACATTTGAGGGGATTTAACTTCATCTGGTATTCGTTCAATACATCAAAGCACTCTTGTAAATCCTTCACATGTCCTTCTGCCTTCTTAGACTTTACCAGCATGTCGTCCACGTATACCTCCATGTTTACTCCGATCAGCTCCTTAAACATGTGGTTGACTAGCCGCTGGTAAGTCGCACCTGCGCTCTTCAGTCCGAAGGGCATTACTTTGCAACAGTATAAGCTCGTATCGGTCTGAAAGCTGGTGTGATCCTCGTCAGGGGGGTGCATGCTAATCTGATTGTAGCCCGAATATGCATCCATGAACGAGAGGATCTCGTGTCCTGCAGTAGCATCGACCAGCTGGTTGATTGTTGGGAGTGGGAAGCAATCCTTTGGGCAAGCTTTATTGAGGTCTGTAAAATCCACATAGGTTCGCCATTTGCCGTTAGGCTTGGGAACTAGCACTGGATTGGAGACCCACGATGGATAAAATGCCACCCTGATGAACCCATTCTCCTTTAATCTTTCAACTTCTTCTTTTAAGGCTCTCGATCTATCCTTATCGAGCAGCCTTCTTTTTTGTTGCACGGGTGGAAAAGTCTTGTCTATATTCAGGACATGATTGATAACTGCAGGGTCTATCTCAGCTATGTCTTTGTGCGACCAGGCAAAAACCTCCTGGTTCTTCCACAAAAACTCCACCAGCGTGTGCTTCGTGGTTGGTTCTAGGTTTTTCCTGACCTTTACGACTCTGGTCGGGTTTTTTTTGTCGAGTTGGACCTCTTCCAGGTCCTCGATGGGTCCAACGTTCTCTTCAAAATCCCCAAAGCGAGGATCTAGATCTCTATCCTCACTTTGGGCAACACCCTATTTGGTGACTTCATCACCGAATTGGGCTTGTGTATCAACTGTCGTCTGCAACCTATCTGAAGTAGTGTTTTTTGATGTTCCCATTTTTGCCTTCATAATTGATGCGTTATATAGCACTCTCTGGCCTCCCTCTGGTTTCCCAACGCGCGTCCTACCCCTGCATCTGTCGGCAACTTCATGGCTAAGTGCCACATAGTGATGATGGCCCGTAGATCAACCAGTATAGGCCTTCCAATGACGGCATTGTACGCCGAAGGACAATCGACTACTACAAAAGTAGCCAGTAATGTCTTGGTAGCAGGCGTTGTCCTGTCGTCACTGGTAGTCTGATCGATCCGGCAGGGGTGAGTCCCTCACCAGAGAAGCCATATATTGTTTTGTTGCAGGGCTTCAGGTCCTTAACGGAAAATTTCATGCGTTCCAGCGAAGATTTATACAGGATATTCACCGAACTTCCTGTATCGACCAGCACTCTCTTTACCATCATGTTGGCCATTTGGATGTCCACGACCAGCGAATCAGAATGTGGGAACCGAACGTATTGGGCATTGCCATCTAAGAAGGTTATTTTGCCCTCTTTTGATCAAGACTTCTTTGGCGAGCGGTCCTCCATAGTCATCATCTCGATGTCCTGGTCATGGCGCAGAGTCCGAGCGTATCGTTCCCTGGCCTTTCAGCTATTTCCCGCGAGGTGTGGGCCTTCACCAATGGTTAAGAGTGTTCCAGTCACGGGGGCAGGCTGCAAAGGTGGCGAGTGTTGGCGCGTGGGCGCTTGCTTGTTGCTACCCGAAGCTTCTCGTTGGGAATTTCTCGAGGCCCGTACGTATCTTCTCAAGTGTCATTGTCTAATAAGGAACTTGATTTCGTTTTTCAGCTGGTTTCATTCGTTGGTGTCATGTCCGTAGTCGTTATGATAACGACAAAACTTGGAAGTGTCTCTTTTCGAAATATCCTTTCAAATGGGGCCAAGCTTCTTATAAGGCACACTGGAACTCGTGGCCTGATAAACCTCTCCCCGAGACTCGACTAGGGCAGTGTAGTTAGTGAACCGAGGTTCATAACGATTACCCTTGGCTCGTTTTTTGTCGGAGGTGGAAGGCTCATTGTGTGGCCATTTTCCACCATTCTTGCCATTGCCGTTACCGTTCCCGTTGCCTTTGCCGTTGTCATTAGGTTTAGACCCATTGGTGGCTTTGGCGGGCTCGGCAGCCTTCTTATCCTTGCCTGAAGGCTTTCCATAGTCGGCAATGGCATCTTCGAGCTTGATGTAACGATCAGCCCGGTCCAAGAAATCCTGGGTAGTTCTAACTCCATCTTTGCGAAGGCTCTTCCATAGGAGGGAGCGACGCCTAACCCCTGCGGTTATGGCCATCATTTTGCCTTCATCCCCCACTGTTTTTGCTCCAGCTGCTACTCGCATAAAGCGCTGGATGTAGTCCTTCAGTGATTCTCCATCCTGCTGGCGAATTTCAACCAGCTGGTTTGCCTCGGTCGGATGCACACGACCTGCGTAGAACTGTTCGTAAAAATCCCTTACGAACATCTCCCAGGAGACTATGCTTGCAGGAGGGAACTTAAAAAACCACTCCTGTGCGGCATCAGAAAGTGTTGCAGGGAAGATCCTGCACCGAGCGTCTTCGAACACTTTCTGAATGTCCATTTGTATCTCAAACTTATTGACGTGAGATACTGGGTCACCGTACCCATCAAAGTTTGGTAGCGTAGGCATTTTAAACTTTCCAGGAGTTTCTACCATAGCAATCCTCTTAACGAAAGGAGTGCCTTTCCTCCTGTCGTGGTCGATATGAGATGTTCTTCCCCCGACCAGCTGTTGCACCGCCTGGTTGAGGGCATCTATCTGGGCCTGCACAGCGGAAGAAATCGATGTGGCCTCTGTTGCTGAGGGGACGTTCTCGCCATGTCACTCACGGCGATCGTTGAGTACATCTCTCAAGTCCTCATCTCTTCTCCGCTGCTCGCTAGCTCCGAGCCGGTTGAAGATGTTAGTTTGCCTAGGTTTCCCCCCAGCATCCCGTCTATTGGGTTGGTCATCTTGAGGTGCTTGGCTCCCGCCTCTACCTCTTTCTTTATTCCTCCGACCAGCATTTCCCTTGCTTGAGTCGGCTTCATTATACGCATGGCCATCTCTGAATCTTGACTGGCTATGGTGGGATCGACTGTTCCCTCGATTTCCATCCCTGGCTGAAACGTCCCGAGCGTTAGAGGGTGGCCTACGCTGGTCGTTGTGTCCCCGTGCATTATCATGTCGTGGGGGACCCCAGACCGCAGAGCCTAACTCCAAGTTCCTCCTGTTACCAGGAGGATTCTGACCTCTGTTCGGTAGGTTTGGTTCGTCACCTCTATGGCGTCTAGGACTGCCAGGCTGATGCTCGGTCCTATTCTGCCTCTGATGCAGGGGATTTCCGTTACCAGCTTGGGATGGAGGTTGTGCCTCAGGGTCCAGTGGGACATCATCGTGGAGCACCTGAGGCTGTTCGGGCCTTTGTGGGCTCGAGGGTTGGATAGGCGGACTTGGATTGGGACCCCTTTGGGGTGGCCCATTTGCTAGTTGATCAGGCTGCGAAGCAGGTGCAGCTTGATTCCTAGCTAATTGCAATGCTGCCTCGAGGGCAGCCATGGCTTCGCTCTAGCGGCAGTCCATCTCCGCCTGCCTTTCGCTTAACTCCGCGCGCTGCCGTTCAATCTCCTGCTGCTGCCGCGCCATGATTTCGGCAGTACTTTCTTGGCCGGCCCTCAAATTGGCCAGCTCTTCATGCAACGCCCCTAGAGTACTCTTCAGCATCGCGTCATCCATTTCTTCCTCCTCAAAGACCAAATGTGGCTCATCCTCAGCTACACTTGCAGGAGGAGGAGGAGGCGGGTTTAACGGTGCAGCGGCGGCTGCCTGTCCAGTTTTCCTTGCAGTTTTCGCCATTGGTTTTTTCAACGAGGATATACCAAGTTCTCAATGAAAGCACCAGAATGTTGACCCAGATTTTGGTCAACTGACACGGAGTCAAAATATGCTTGATGTGAATGAATGCGTTGAAAAGAACGTGATGACAAAAGTAATAAGAACACGATATTTTATAGTGGTTCGGCCCCAGGGTCTAGTAATAACCTACATCCACTTAGATTGTTATTGATGTGAGAATCAAAGGAGTGATCAAAGAACTATGGTTCAATGAGTTTCACTAACCTCTGAAGAACAATACAATACTTCGGGTAGAATTACTCTAGTCTCAAATAATTCAAAAGCCAAAAGTCTCTTCCTTTAGCTATCTTTCTATATTTATAGGCTCAAGGGGGATTACATGAGTTTGTTACAGATATTCTCTCCTAAATAATCAGATACTCAGGTGATTGTGTGAGTTTATTTTGGGATTTGCAAAGATCTTTATTGTAACATCATGTTGAATGCGGAACCATCGACCAGACTGGTCGAAGGAAAGACTTGGCCGCCTACTGCTTACAATGTGCCTCCTGGTCGAAATCCTAGCAGAGTTCCTCCAAATGTCAGCCACGTGTCCAGGAATAACTTGCCACGTCATCTATGCCTGTTTTTTGGATAACCATCCCAATTATTGGCAAGAAATGACTGGTTGCGCACAGTCCCTTATATTTCTCGTAATAAATGGACGAAGCATGTCTGTATGAGTGATCAATAAGATCTTATAATTATAAGCGATCAGTCACATAAAATGACCAACCCTTTTTCAAAACTTGTAAAAAGTAAAATTAATACAAGCCAATTCTTTAAGAAGAATTTTTTATTGGTAATACTTGCGCAGGTGTTCTCCATTCTATTAGTGAGGAACGAGGTCTCTATTTAAGCGTGCAAGTTTATAGGTGCATGGGTGAAGGACTTCGTCAATCTGGTATGGCCCTTCCCAATTAGGTCTGAGTACTCCAGCAGCTTGGTCGCGGGTGTTTAAAAAAACTCTTCGGAGTACAAGATCTCCAACATTGAACTTTCTTTCTCGCACTTTAGAGTTGAAATACCGGGCAACCTTCTATTGGTACGCAGCTACTCGGAGTTGGGCTTGTTCACGTTTCCCATCGATTGAGTCCAGGGATTCCATCAATTGCTGGCTATTTGAATCTTGATCATTCGCTATTCTGTGATGCGAAGGTAGATCTAACTCAATGGGCAACATAGCTTCATATCCATAAGCCAAAGAGAATGGAGTATGACCTGTTGTTGTTCGGTGGGAAGTTCTGTACGACCAGAGTACTTCAGGCAATTGTTCTGGCCACGCCCCTCAGCTTCTTCTAGCCTTTTCCTCAGTGTATCCTTCAGCGTTTTGTTGATTGCTTCAACTTATCCATTTGCTTGGGGATGAGCGACTGAAGAGAAGCTCTTGATAATACCATGTCGCTCGCAGAAATCAATGAATAAATCACTGTCAAACTGGGTGATATTATCCGAGATGATCTTGCTTGGCAATCCATAGCGACAAATGATGTTTTTGATCATAAAATCTAGCACCTTCTTGGTCGTTATGGTTTCCAGCGATTCAGCTTCGGCCCATTTGGTGAAGTAGTCGATGGCAACCACCGCATATTGGACACCGCCTTTTCCCGTGGGCAAAGATCTGATATGGTCGATACCCCAAAGTGCAAACGGTCATAGGCTTTGCATTTGTTTAAGCTCATTAGGGGCTGCTCGTGGGATTTTGGAGAATCTCTAGCATTTATCACACTTCCGCACGAATTCCATAGAGTCTTCATTCATCGTTTGTCAGAAATATCCTTGCCTTAGGATCTTTTTTGATAAACTTTGCCCCCCAGCGTGGTCTCCACAAAAACCTTCATGCACCTCTTTCATCAACTCTTTGGATTTCTCATTTATAATACATCTAATGAGTGGCATCGAGTATCCCCTTCGGTACAGGATTCCATCGACCAGGATATACCTAGCAGCTTGCCACTGAAGGGTCCTGGCTTTGTTTCTGTCCGTTGGTAACACGTTACTCGATAGATACTCTACTTATGGTACCATCCATGTATCCTCCATCTGGATTACCAGAGTGTTCTCTGTTGCTTGGATGCTCGATAAGGATAGTCGCTCGACTGGCACTATGTTCAGAGTATCAGCATCTTTCGCACTTGCCAATTTTGCCAAAGCGTTCGCGTTGGAATTCTAATCGCGAGGCACTTGCTGGAGACTATACTTATCGAACTGGGCTAACAGATCCTTTGTTTTGTTCAAATAGGAAACCATCTTTAAACCTTTGGCCTAGTACTCTACCAGGACCTGATTCACCACCAGCTGAGAATCACTATAGATTTCAAGCACTTTTATATTCATATACTTGGCTAACCGCAATCCAGCGAGTAGTGCTTCATATTCGGCCTCATTGTTAGAAGCAGTGAAGTCAAATCGGATTGCACAATGAAATTGATGCCCTTACGGCATTATCAGTATTACTCCTGCCCCAGTGTGGGACTCGTTAGAAGAACCGTCTGTAAATAATTTCCACGTGGGTACTTGGATTTGACATTCAGGTTCGTTGGGATCTTTAGTCTGCTCGCAACTCGCAATTTCAGTGAATTCCATGATGAATTCAGCCAAGGCTTGTCCTTTTATCGCTGATCGCGGCAAGTAAGATATGTCGAACTGCCCGAGTTTGACTGCCCACTTTAGCAATCTACCTGCAGTCTCTGGCTTTTGCAGGACTCGTCGAAGAGGCTGGTCGGTCAAGACCGTAATTGGATGAGCTTGGAAGTAAGGCCGCAGCTTCCTAGAGGAAAAAACTAGGCAATAGGCTAGTTTCTCAATGGGTGGGTACCGCTGTTCTGCTCCAATCAGCCTTTTGCTTACGTAGTAGACAGTCTTCTGCACACCTTCTTCTTCTCTTACTAAAACAGCACTAGCAGCGTATTCCGTGATTGCCAGGTAGATGAACAAAGTTTCTTTATCGACTGGTTTTGACAGGATGGGTGGTTGCGCCATATGTGTTTTTAGTGCTTGAAAGGCCTGTTTGCACTCATCTATCAATTCAAACTTCTTATTGCCTCTAAGTAGATTGAAGAATGGGACGCATTTATCTGTTGATTTCAAAATGAATCTACTGAGAGCAGCAATCTTCCCGTTCAGGCTTTGAACATCTTTAATCTTTACTGGCAATTTCATCTCGATCAGGGCTTTAATTTTCTTGGGATTGGCTTCAATTCCTCTTGAGTTAACTATAAATCCCAAGAACTTCCCTGATCCTACTCCGAATGAGCATTTAAGGGGATTTAACTTCATCTTATATCTATTCAAGACGTTGAAGCATTCCTGCAAATCCCTTACATGCCCTTCTGCTTTCTTCGACTTGACCAGCATGTCATTCACATGGACCTCCATGTTTGTGCCAATCAGCTCCTTGAACATGTGGTTGACGAGTCTCTGGTAAGTCGCACCAGTTTTTTTAAACCGAAGGGCATCACCTTGTAACAGTAGAGCCCTGTATCAGTCCGAAAGCTAGTGTGATCTTCATCAGAGGGATGCATACTAATTTGATTACACCCGGAGTATGCATCCATGAATGAGAGGATATCATGCCCGGCAATGGCATCGACCAGCTGGTCGATCCTTGGGAGTGGGAAACAATCTTTGGGGCAGGCTTTATTTAGGTCTATAAAATCCACGCACGTACACCACTTGCCATTCGGCTTGGGCACTAGTACGGGATTAGAGACCCACGATGGATAAAACGCCACCCTGGTGAACCCATTCTCCTTCAGCTTCTCGACTTCCTCTTTCAAGGTCCTTGATCTATCTTTGTCAAGCTGCCTTCTTTTTTGTTGTACCGGTGGAATGTTGTTATCGATGTTCAGGACATGGCTGATGACTGCAGGATCTATCCCGACCATGTCTTTGTGCGACCAGGCAAAGACCTCCTGGTTCCTCCTTAAAAATTCCACCAGTGCTTGTTTTTTTGTTGTCTCTAAATTTTTACCGACTTTCACAACTCTGGTCGGATTTTCCTCATCGATTTGGACCTCTTCAAGGTCCTCGATGGGTCCCACTTCTTCTTCAAAATCCCCAAAGCGAGGATCTAAGTCCTTTTCCTCACTTTGGGCAACGCCCTATTTGGTGAGATTATCACCCGAGTGGGCCTGAACATAAGTCGCCATTTGCAACTCCTTTCCGGTGGCATCTCTCGATACACCCTTCTTCGCCTTGGTGATCGAGGCATTGTAGCACTCCCTCGCTTCCCTCTGGTTTCCCAATACGCATCCTATTCCTGCGTCCGTTGGGAACTTCATAGCGAGGTGCCATATGGAGGTGACGGCTCGTAGGTCAACCAAAATTTTTCTCCCTATCACAGCGTTGTATGCCGAAGGACAATCAACTGCTATAAAAGTAGTGAGTAATGTCCTATTAGTAGGTGCAGTGCCTGCTGTGACTGGGAAACTAATCAACCCTGTTGGGGCGAGCCTTTCTCCAGAAAAACCATAAATGGTTTGGTTGCATGGCTCCAGGTCTTTCACAGACAACTTCATCCTTTCAAGCGAAGACTTGTATAGGATGTTGACCAAACATCCTGTACCGGCCAACACCCTTTTCACCATCATGTTTGCAATCTGTATGTCCACGACCAGTGGATCAGAGTGTGGGAATCTCACGTGCTGGGCGTCATCGTCAGAGAAGGTGATCATTTCCTCGTCTATTCGAGCCTTTTTTGGTGCTCGATCCTCAACACTCATCACCTCGATGTCCTGGTCGTGGCGTAGGGTTAGAGCATATCGTTCCCTCGCTTTCCCACTATCTCCTGCAAGAGGTGGGCCTCTACAGATGGTGAGTAGGGTGTCTGCCACAGGAGCTGGCTGTAGAGGTGGCAAGCATTGACGTGCAGGCACCAACTCGTTGCCACCTTGAGCCTCTCACTGAGAACCTCCCACGGCTCGCACAAATCTTCTTAAATGTCCCTGCCTTATCAGGAACTCAATTTCATCCTTCAGCTGGTTACATTCGTTAGTGTCGTGCCCGTAATCTTTGTGAAAACGACAAAACTTTGTGGTATCTCTCTTGGAGATATCTTTCCTTATAGGTGTGGTTCGTTTGTAGGGAACGCTTGAGCTGGTCGCCTGGTAGACCTCAGCTCAGCTTTCAACAAGGGCAGTGTAGTTAGTGAATCTTGGTTCATACCGATTACCTTTGGGGCGCTTATTCTCAGAGGTCGAGGGTTCGTTGTTCGCCCGCTTCCCAAGATTTCTACCATTGCCATTCCCATTGCCTTTGCCGTTGCCATTGGGTATTTCGGACCCATTGGTGGCTTTGACGGGTTCTTCCTTGGGCCCCTTGTCTTTTGTTGGTGATTTCCCTTCGTTGGCAATTGCGTCTTTGAGCTTGATGTACCGATCAGCTCGATCTAAGAATTCTTGGGTGCTTCTTACCCCATTCTTTCTGAGGCTGCTCCAGAGGGGTGAATGATGTCTAACCCCAGCAGTTAGGGCCATCATCTTACCTTCATCACCCACTGTTTTGGCTCCAGCTGCAGCTCGCATGAAGCGCTGAACATATTCTTTCAAAGGCTCTCCCTCTTTTTGGCGTATCTCGACCAGTTGGTTTGCCTCAATGGGGTGCACACGACCCGTATAGAACTGTCTGTAAAACTCCTTTACGAACATTTCCCATGATACTATACTAGCAGGAGGGAACTTAAAGAACCACTCTTGGGCAGTGCCAGACAATGTTGCCGGGAAGATGGGGCAGTGGGCATCTTCTGACACCTTTTGTATATCCCTTTGTATCTCAAACTTATTAACGTGAGATATCGGGTCTCCATACCCATCGAAATTTGGCAGTGTTGGCATCTTAAACTTACTGGGGTTTTAGCCACAACAATCCTCTTTACGAAGGGGGTGCCTCTCCTCCGATCGTACTCAATGTGGGATGTTCGCCCCCAAACCAGCTGCTGCACCGCCTGGTTCAGGGCATCAATCTAAGCCTAAACAATTCTGGGATTGCGGGGGCCTCTGGTGCCGAGGGAATGTACTCATCGTGCCTTTCTCGGCGGTCGTTAAGTACGTCCCTCAGATCATCGTCTCTTCACCACTGCACGCTGGCTCCCAGTCGACTAAAGACATTATTTTGCCTGGCCTGCCCCCAGCGTTATGGCCCGCTGGTCGGTCTTCTCTAGGCGGGGGCTCCTGCCTCCAACTCTTTCTTCGTTCCTCCGACCAGCATTTCTTCTGCCAGACTCAGCTTCATTATAGTCGTGGCCATCTCTGAATCATGGCTAACTATGGTGCGATCGGTTATTCACTTTGTTGCCTCCTTGGGCTGGCATTTCCTGAGCGTTAGGGGGAGGCATGCGCTGGTCAGTGGGTCCCCGTGCATTGTTATGCCATTGGGGGCCCCTGATCGCAGACCCTGTCTTGGAGTTCCTCCTATTGGCAGAAGGACGCTACCCCCAGCTCGATGGATGTGGCTCTTCATCCCCTGGGCGTCTAAGGCTGCGGGGCGGTTGCCCTGCCCTATTCTGCCTTAGGTGCGGGGGATTGCCTCGACCAGCCTGAGATGGAGGTTGCTGCTCAAGATCCCTAGGTGGGACATCATCCTGAGCCACAGGTGGCTGCTCCGACCTTTGGGGGCTTACTGGCTGGAGCGGAGGACTAGGATTGGGACCCCTTTGAGGTGGCCTGTTTGGTGGCTGATTTGGCTGGGAGGCTGGCGTAGCCTGATTCCTAGCCAGCTGGATGGCTGCTTCAAGGCCAACCATGGCATCCCTCTGTCAACGATCCATCTCATCCTGCCGCTCGCTCAGCTCCTAACACTAGCGTTCTATTTCTCTTTGCTGCGATGCCATTATCTCTGCAGCATTCTCTTGATTGGCCCTCAGATTGGCCAACTCATCCTACAACACCCCCAGCGTTGCCTTCAAGGTTTCAGAATCTAACTCCTCCTCATCAAACTCTAAATGGGGTTTGTCCTCAGCCACATTTGGGGGAGGAGGCTGGGATGATACAGCGCCAGCGGCCTGTCCGATCTTCTTGGATGTTTTTGCCATTAGATTCTTTCACAAGCTCTTAATGAAAGCACCAGAATGTTGACCCTCGAATTAGCCAATGACACGGAGTCAAATATACGACAGGAAATAGCATGACACTTGAAAAGATAATCTAATGGAAAGGAAAAAACACCAAGAATTATAGTGGTTCGGCCCCACTGATTGGTAATGACCTACGTCCACTTTGTGATATTGTTATTATAGAATCCTAAAGTGGTGATCAAATAACAAGGGTTCTTGAGTTTCACAGACCTTAAGCATAATACAATCAGATGGTAACAACTCACCTTAGCTCCTTTTCTCTCAATCTTTAGCAATAAAGCTAGAATGAATCCAAAAGTCCCTTCCTTGAGCTATTTCAGGCATATTTATAGGCTCAAGGAGGGTTACATATGATAACGTGTCTTATCTTATCCTCAATAACTGTGTATCAAGGATAATTATCAAGAAATATTCAAATGCAGTTAATATTAGATTACAACTTAAGAAGGAAATAAATCGGGCTTCACGACTAGCCTAGTCGTGACAAACATTAACACTGACGAGGGGGTGCGCTTCTGGTCGATGGCCGAACAGCTCCTCTGCCTTTTAATTCTGCCACGTGTCAATCTATGTGTAAGAAATCTTTGCCACGTCATCAGTGACCTTTTTTGGGTAAACAGTTGTCTTGACATCCATTTGTCAAATCTCATAATCAAGAACTATGACTATTAATAGAAGTATGTGAATGGATTTTAACATGGCCACCAGAGAGAAAGTTTCCTCACAGTCAACTCCTTCTCTTTGGATATAACCCTTTGTCACGAGTCAAGCTTTACATGTTTTGACCTTTTAATCATCACATCTCTTCATCTTGTAGACCCACTTGCATCCAATGGGCCTAAAGTCCATTAGCGCTTCTACAAGATCCTAAATGGAGTTGGAGTACATGGACTCCATTTCCTGGTTCATGGCTTCAAGCCACATATCATTTTCAGAACTAACCATTTCCTATTTAAAGGACAATGTGTAATGCCCCGAATTTCCTAATAAGCTTTAGGACCTTTTTTAGGAGGTCGGGAGGGCCATAATTGATTTATTATGCAATTAAATGATTATATGCATGTTTAGGTTTATTAAATATGCATGTGAACCCATTTCTGATTAATTGGGTGATTTTCATATTTTGGCCATTTTGGGTATATTTGGCATATATGTGGTATATGTGTGGTGCTTCTTTATTATTTGGTTGTGCTAGGGTTACTCAACACAAGACGACCCTAGGAGGTAAGCTAGTGGGAAAGTCACAACGAGATTTATACTTGACTCAGAGTGAGTCAAGGGGTATTTAGCACATTACCAGGTTATTGGGTAATGGGAATAAATTTTGATGATAAATTGGGAGCTAGCAAGATCAGGGGGAAATTCTGGAGGTTTTGACTATTTTGCCCCCGGGGGTGTTTTCAAGACCCCAAGCATTAGGATTTGTTTGAGGCAACATAAGCTTGAAGTAACATGTTAAGAAATAAAAAGAACGTTCGGAACGTTCTCTCTCCCTCAAAGTTCCATTTTTGACATCCGATCGCATTTTTGAAGGAAACATGAGTTCTTGGACTCAAATTCAAGCAAGGATGAAGGCATAGTGATTCTAGGGAAGATTAGAAGCTTATTAGCCAGAGGATTTAGTGGGGAAACAACTCAATCGGAGGTAATTCAAGTTTTAAGTTCAAAGTTTTTAAGCTTGAATTGGATTTTGTGATTTGATGAGTTTTTTCTTGAATTGAAGCTTGGGTTTTGTGGGTTTTGGATCATGGGGATGTTTGGGAACTTTGATTTTGGAATTTGGAGATGTTTGGATAGATTTTCAGAAGGTTTTAAAATGGTAAAATCGAAGAAAAATGGCTGGTTCGTGGTTGGGCCGCGGCCCAGGCTCGATGAAGAAGGTGGAGGTTGCTGAAAGCCCTGAGGGTCGTGGCGCTTGGGAGGTGGGGCCGCGGTGCTTGAGGGAATTTGTGGCCGAAGTGATGTTTCGATCATGGGTACCCAAAACAGGAGGCCTTGGGATCGTTCCTACTACCCGGTTTAGTGGGATTCGATGTCCCAGTGGCTAGGCCTTGGTTCCGGGAATGGATTTTAGAACTTGAACTCATTGGATCACCATTTATGGTTGTGAATAGGTTATCACTAGAGGCTTGGAATTAGGATCGTTCTTGTGGCTCGTTTATTGGTAACCCGTGCTTGGACCAAAGGTAAGAAAACTACACCCCATATGTGACATGCATGGTTATTCATGAGGCATGTTGCGTGTTTAAATGTGGACATTGATTGCATATCAAATGCTTAGCAAATCTTGCTTACTTGTGAATGGCACTCACTTATTAGTCAAAATCGGCAGTGGTGTTAGATCCATCTGTGAAGCTGTGACTTACTAGTCAAGTTCGACAACGGTACAGAGCACTGGTCGTGTGTTACTGACCTATGAGTCAGGAGTGGCATAAACGTCATGAACGCAGAGCCGATACATATTAAATCTAATTAACATTTGCATTGATTGACTCAACATGAGTATTAATGCCGGCCTGACCCCAAGTTCGATGAAAACTAAAATCAATTGTCTAGTCTAAAGGCTAGTTACTTAGAGCCAGAGTAGGAAAGACTAAGGTGACCTACACGTCACATGGCTAGGAGGGTATGGGACTTCAGAGATTGACTTACTAGTAATCTGACCGAGATTGACTTACTAGTCATCTGACCGAGATTGACTTACTAGTCATCTACCTCAGAGTGAGAGACTTACTAGTCATCTACTCAAAGCACAGGACTCCACAACATTTATTTGAACTTATTTGCATGCATGATTAAGGCTATAATTGTTAGGCATGCACTTTATGATTTGATGACATGTTATTACTGTTCATGAGCATATTGAGTTTTCTTGCTGGGCTTCGGCTCATAGGTGCTATGTGGTGCAGGTAAAGGCAAAAGAAAGTTGGATCATCCTTGAGTTGGAGAGCTTAGGTGACGATGTGTACATATGTGGCTGCTCGACCGCCACGGCCGAGGGTTGAAAGAGGAACTAGGGTTAAACCCTATTTTGCTACTTAGGTCGGCTGGTTGTAAATATTTTGTTGTAATAAACCTTATATTTTTGGGATCCCAATGAATACAGTAAAAAATTTAACCCTAAACTGCTAATCATACTTAGTTACAGGATTATGGCCAAATGACTCGATTAGCGAGTTTAGCACTGTTTAAAATGCACACAGTAACGGTCCCTGGAGTTTAGGGTGTTACAACTTAGTATCAGAGTGAGCCAAGGTTAAGGGTTCCTGAAGACAAGTTGGGCATGTACACTCGTCACTAAAGATAGCTTCACTCAGGGAATGGTAACTATTTCTGTAGTTATGTGCTTAACTACTTAAATAGAATGTAAATGCTTTACCTGCACATTGTATTAGGAAGCATAAGATTTTGTTAGAGTCAATCTCTTGATAATATGATTACCTACTCCATGAATATATATAATTGTGATATTTGTATGCTAGAGTTGGAGGCATGGTATGTGTGTTGGAAGAACAGGGACTATGATTGATGTATGAATGCCATGGGCATGTTTTTAGCACTACAGTGGTTTGTGATTGTAGTGTGGTATGATTGTTCCCGTGGGGAAAGATCTTGATATGCTCATCATGTTTAATGGGTCAAGTTATTGACTGTAGATTCAACCAGCAGGTATGTATCCAAGGCAGATAATGAGGCCTGATGGTGGTTATACAGAATTTGCAGCAGGTGCAATTAAGATTGCAGAGGCAGGAGGAAGAGATCAGGTGTTTGAAGCAACAGCAGAACCTGTTAGGGAACACCTCTTCCTTTGCTATGCCAGGAGCATTACCCTCCAGTCTTTGAGGGAGGCCTAGATCCATTCAGAGCTGAGCAATGGATGGGCAGGATCAGTTGCATTCTTGACAGCATGGGGCTGGTTTGTCACGATAGGGTGATCTGTGCAACATATGTATTGTGGGATGATGCCCGGACATGGTGGGAAGTAGTATCCCAGACATGAGACACAGCTGTGATAGACTAGAAAGAATTTAGGCAACTATTCAATGAGAGATATTACTGTGATGCAGCCAAGACTGCTAAGATGAATGAGTTTATGAACCTAATTCAGGGCAATGCAACAGTAAGTGAGTATGTTAATAGATTTGATGGGTTGGCCAAGTTCGTTGTTGACATGGTACCCTCAAATTCAGCTCGAAAGAAAAACTTTATTCAAGGATTGCATCCTAGAGTAGCTCAGGGCATTAGAGTTACCCTAGTGCATGAAATCTCTACCTACGCTCTGGTGGTATGGAAGGCTCTTGCGGTTGAGAGCGCATGAAATTAGGTTGGGCAGGAGAGAGCTGAAGAGCATGGAGCTCAAGCAGTGATGCCTCCATTTATTGGAGCAAGCAAGAATGAAAACTAGAAGACCCATCCAGTGTGTGCTCGGTGCACAAGGCATCATCTGGGAGAATGTCGAGCAAAGGCATGTTTCTTATGTGACATGGTTGGGCATTTTAAGAAGGATTTCCCACGGCTAAGAAATGATAAGCAAAAGGGGATGGACAGTTCGACTCCATCTCGAGTGTTCATTCTAAGGCAGTCAAAGTTGGAGATTGAGACTGAGACTAGTTCCTCAGAGGTGGCAGGCCAGTTTTCTAGTTTTGATTTTTGTATTATGCTGATTGGTTTTGGTGCTATGTAGTTTCTTTGTTTGTTGCATATAGAGAAACAAAGAGTTGTTATGCAAATCACATGATTATGTTGTGATGGGAATGTAATATTGTATTGGTATTTAAGAGATGAGTTGGATTATTGTGGAAAGGACTCATCAATGGTTTTGATAAAGTTGGTTATGACTGGATTAGGTATGATCCAGGATATGGATTGGTTAAGTAAGTGTGGGGCAATGCTAAATTGTAAAGAAAAGGATAGCAACTCTTGTGCTTGAGTGTGGGAAGCCCTTGTGGCAGTTGGCACTGTGCATGGATTTTGTATGTTGATGACATCTGTATCTAGAGCTAGAGATCGGTTGTAGGAGGATGCATGGAACTCTTAGCTAGTGTGGTGGATACCACTTAGATTGTGCCAGTGGGATCAGGACAGACTGGATTAGTTTATGAGTTTCTGGATGTGCTTCCAGGGGATTTGTCAGAATAACGTTTGCACAAATAGATAGAATGGTGAATGGAGTGGTGCCAGGAATGGAAACAAGTTTTAGACACTGTATTGAATGGCTTCAACAAAGTTGTAAGAACTTAAGGCTCAGTTATTGGATAAGGTAGTATTCTCCAAGGTGGATCTTTGACCTGGTTAGTACCAGTTAGAGATCAGGGAGAAGGATAAATAGAAGACTGATAAGAGCACTAGGAGTGCTGAGTATGTTTTGAGAATTTGGTTAATTCCAAGTTGTTTTTTTAATCAGATGAACAGAGTATTCAAGGATTATTTGAATTGGATTTGTGAACGTCTTGATTGATGGTATTATAGTATATTCTCAGTTGAAGATTTACCAAGGTCAAGGAACACCTTAGAGGGCAGGAGTTTCCTTGGACGGGCAGGATATTACATGTATTTTGTGGATGAGTTCTGGGTCTTCTAACAGATTAGAATCAGTTTGCAGGTTGTTATGACACCTTAGTGACAGGGAATAGTGGTTGCCTATGCATCATGGTTGTTAAAGGATCTGACCAGAATTGGAGTAGAGTTTCTGGTGGGCCAAGTGGCCAGTTTTATACTGGAGATTACTATTTCAGAGAGGATCAAAAGAAAAATAATTAAGTGAACCACAGATAGGAAGATTGAGTGGAAAGTCTTAGCTGGATTAGCTAAGGATTATAGAGATCGGGTATGAATTTATTGAGGTATAGAGATCGGATTTGGAATCTGATGGACACTGGGATTAAATGGGAGATTATGGATGAATCTTATACTATTCTCTTATTCTCTTCATACAGGCATCATGACAGTGTACCAGAGTTTGAAAGCTTTATATTGATGGTCTGGGATGGAGAAAGACATAATGGTATGTGTGGAAAAGTTCCTAACCTGTTAACAGGTCAAGGCAGAGTATCAGAAACTAGTAAGGCTATTGTAGCCTTTGAGTATTTTATAATGGAAATAAGAAAGCATCACGATGGGTTTCACGGTGGGATTGCCCAGGTTAGTGGGACAGCGTGAATTGGTTTGGGGTCATTATGGACCAGTATTTAAAGTGAGCCACTTCTATTAGTAAGAATGAGTAATACCGCTGACTAGTATTCAGATCTTTGTGTGAGAAAGGTGGTATGCCTTCATGGGAATTCAAGATCCATCTTATCAGATGAAGACTCTAGTATTACTTCCAAGTTTTGGAAGGGTTGCAGAAGGTGATGAATACACATTTTATTACTCTCAAACTGATGGTAAATCAGAGAGAGAGTTATCCAATTATTATTAGAAGAACATCTTATAAGGAGAATGAGATATTATATCTGGATCCTGAAGTAGTTCAGGGGATCATTAAGGTTCTTGAAAAGGTTAGAGCCTGGATGCTCACTTCTCAGAGTAAATGGAAAAGTTATATTGATTTGAGATGCGGGAGCATGGAGTTCCAAGTTGAAGATTGTATCTCCCTTAAAGTATTACCATGGAAAAGGGTGAAGAGGTAAAAGCATGTTGAGCCCTAGATTGAAATGACCATTTGAGTCTTGGATTAGCCTTATCATTGGCACTGTCAGCTGTATACAGTATATTTTATATTTTTCATGCAGAGGACATGGGTTAAAAGAAACTCATGAGTTGAGTTATGAGAATCTGGGAATTTAGGCTAAGTAGCCAATTCAGATTTTGACAGAAGGAATAGGGTTCTATGGAACAAAATTATACCTTGGGTCAAGGTAATGTTATAGAGACAGCGAGGTCAAGGGAACGACCTGGGAAACTGGAATCATCTGTGCGAAATTTATATTCCTAGCGGTTAAGATAAATTTCGAGGATGAAATTTATGTAAGGAGGGGATAGTTGTAATGCCCCAAATTTCCTAATAAGGTTTAGGGCCTTGATTAGGAGGTCGGGAGGGCCATAATTGACTTATTATGCAATTAAATGGTTATATGCATGTTTAGGTGTATTAAATATGCATGTGAACCCATTTCTGATTAATTGGGTGATTTACATATTTTGTCCATTTTGGGCATATTTGGCATATATGTGGTATATGTGTGGTGCTTCTTTATTATTTGGTTATGCTAGGGTTACTCAACATAAGACAACCCTAGGAAGTAAGCTAGTGGGAAAGTCACAACGAGATTTATACTTGACTCGGAGTGAGTCAAGGGGTATTTAGCACATTACCGGGTTATTGGATAATGGGAATAAATATTTGATGATAAATTGCGAGTTAGCAAGATCAGCAGGAAATTCTGGAGGTTTTGACTATCTTACCCCCAGGGGCGATTTCGGGACCCCGAGCATTAGGATTTTTTTTAGGCTACTTAAGCTTGAAGTAACCTGTTAAGAAATAAAAAGAATGTTCAGAACGTTCTCTCTCCCTCAAAGTTCCATTTTCGACATTCGATCACATTTTCAAAGGAAACTTGAGTTCTTGGACTCGGATTCAAGCGAGGATCGAGGCATAGCAATTCTAGGGAAGATTAGAAGCTTATTAGCAGGAGGATTTAGTTGGGAAACAACTCAATCGAAGGTAATTCAAGTTTTAAGTTCTAAGTTTTTAAAGTTTTTAAGCTTGAATTGGATTTTGTGTTTTGATGAGTTTTTTATTGAATTGAAGCTTGGGGTTTGTGGGTTTTGGATCATGGGGATATTTGGGAGCTTTGATTTTGGAATTTGGAGATGTTTGGGTAGATTTTTGGAAGGTTTTAAAATGATAAAATCGAGGAAAACTTTTTAGTTCGTGGTTGGGTTGCGGCCTTGTTCTTGGGCGTCGCGGCCTAGGCTTGATGAAGAAGGTGGAGGTTGCTGAACAACCTGAGGGCTGCGGCGCTTGGGAGGTGGGGCCACGGTGCTTGAGGGCATTTGTGGCCGAAGTGATGTTTCGATCATGGGAACAAAAACCTTAGGCCTTGGGATCGTTCCTACTACCCAGTTTAGTGGGATTCGATGTCCTGGAGGCTAAGTCTTGGTTCTGGGAATGGGTTTTAGAACTTGAACTCATGGATCACCGTTTATGGTTGTGACTAGGTTATCACTAGAGTCTTGGAATCAGGACCGTGCTTGTGGCTCATTTATTGGTAACCCGTGCTTGGACCAGAGGTAAGAAAATTGCACCCCATATGTGACATGAATGGTTATTCATGAGCATGTTGAGTGTTTAAATGTGGACATTGATTGCATATCAAATGCTTAGAAAATCTTGCTTACTTGTGAATGGCACTAACTTATTAGTCAGAATCGGCAGTGGTGTTAGATCTGTCTGTGAAGCTGTGACTTACTAGTCAAGTTCGACAGTGGTATTGAACACTGGTCGTGTGTTACTAACCTATGAGTCAGGAGCGGCATAAGCATCATGAACACAGAACCGATAAAGATTAGATCTAATCGACATCTGCATTGAATGACTCAACATGAGCATTAACGCCGGACCGACCCCAAGTTCGATGAAAACTAAAAGCGCTTGTCTAGTCTAAAGGCTAGTTACTTAGAGCCAGAGTCGGAAAGACTAAGGTGACCTACACGTCACATGGCTAGGAGGGTATGGGAGCTCAGAGATTGACTTACTAGTCATCTGACCGAGATTGACTTACTAGTCATCTGACCGAGATTGACTTACTAGTCATCTGACCGAGATTGACTTACTAGTCATCTGACTGAGATTGAATTACTAGTCATCTACCTCAAAGTGAGAGACTTACTAGTCATCTACTCAGAGCGCGGGACTCCACAACATTTATTTGAACTTATTTGCTTGCGTTATTAAGGCTATTATTGTTAGGCATGCACTTTATGATTTGATGACATGTTATTACTGTTCATGAGCATATTGAGTTTTCTTACTGGGCTTCGGCTCACGGGTGCTATGTGGTATAGGTAGAGGCAAAAGAAAGTTGGACCATCCTTGAGTTGGAGAGCTTAGGTGACAATGTGTACATATGCGGCTGCTCGACCGCCACGGCCGAGGGTTGAAAGAGGAACTAGGGTTAAACCCTATTTTGTCGCTTAGGTCGGCTAGTTGTAAATATTTTGTTGAAATAAACCTTTAAATTATATTTTTGGGATCATGATGTATACAGTGAACGTTTTAGTGAAACGTTATATCTTAACCAAAATTTTTAACCCTTAACTGCTAATCATACTTAGTTACAGGATTATGGCCAAATGACTCGATTAGCGAGTTTAGCACTATTTAAAATGCACACCGTAACAGTCCCTAGAGTTTAGGGTGTTACACAATGGATCATCCTCACGAGTGTTGATTACTACCATATTGGATTCACCATCCATCCCGTAGCGTTTCGGGCTCCTTGAAACCCTCCCACTACGACGAGGCGCAGTAACTGTTTGACTAAGACCAGCTGTATGTTTTTCTTCTGCGTTCTCATCTACTTGCATCAGTATGGGTTGAACATTTTCTCCTATTTCCATTTCTTCCAACACTACTTAACACCGAGGTTTGAAGTTTTTCATGTAGTCGTTTTTCAGAAAAGTAGTGTTTGTGGAAGCAAACACTTTCTTATCAGCTAGACTATAAACAAACCACCTCGAGTACCTTTAAGATAGCCAACAAATAAGCAAACCTCAGTTCATGATTCTAAAATGCAAATCTTGATATTTAAAGATTGAATGAGTAAATGATTATAACATAGATCTAGAATCATTTAATCATCAAACTAACAATAATGAACACAATTAAAGAAGTAATACACAATGAAATAACACAATTATAAAGTAGAGTGCTAGAGAGATACAACCCTGCATTGAGTACTTGAATCTTCAAACTTTGGGGAACAACTAAGCCTTATACACGAATTATTATCGTTGTCCAAAATGTCTATTCCAAGTGTTCCCTTTGTTGCTTGAAGTTTCACCAAGATAGAATGATTTTTGAGAATGAACAAGCCTATGAAACTTCACCAATTCAAGCAATACTTGGTGAATATTTTGGAGAAAACTTTTGATCTTTGAGGGCTAGAGAGAGAAAGAGAGGGGTTAAATAGAGAGTTTAAAAGTGTGATCAATACTTTTCAACTCTAATAACCCTTATTTATAGTGTAGGCACATTCTTTAAGTCCAACCAATAGGATTAGAGCTTTTAAACACATCATTTGGAGCTAAGTCACACATCTGTAAGGACCCGTATGGACCGCCCAAGCGATGTGTCGCCTACTAGGTGGCAATGCATTGCCTGCTAGGGTTTTTTCCTCGTAGGCACTTTTAGGCTATGTGTTGCCTCCAACAAGTGATGCAACACAGATTCCTCTGTATTAACGCCCCGAGCATGACCCCAAAATGACTCCAAATGCTTCCAAAATCTTTGAGAATGTTTAGATACCTTATTGTATCACATTAGACCCATAAAAGTCACTTCTAGATGCCTACTATACATTCTCAGATTTTCACTTCAACTTAAGTGAAAACTGTTAAGTGTTTTCCACCTCATCATGTAAGCATCTAAACCATTATATTTAGTCAAACACTATTGGGATTAGTGCCCTTTAAAGCATATTTATTGAACAATGTTTTATGAAATAAATAATTAAAATGAATTTTTGCATATATTGTTTGGTTATTATTATTATTAGAATAATATTATATGAATATCATAAAATTACCAAATTCGATATTGTGACTACAATCTTGTATTGGTACGAGAGGATTAAGATTGTAGGGAACAAATTTAAAAAATCCACAGTAAAACAAAGTTATATGAAATCTTTGGATTAATTACTATAAGTACGGTTCACTAATATTATGCATACATGTAATCTAGATCCGGATTACTGATGTAGTAGGACATCTTAGTGGAGGTACTTTTTATAAAGTGGTTATACATGAACGGGACCTGATATGTTATTAATACTTAATAATGTTGTTTACTTTACAGGTATTAATTAAACATATCAAGTAGATGATCATATACAAATTGATCTTAATCTTGAGGTTATTATGAACTCTTATTTATGTTATATGAGTTCTTTGATTCACTCGTTATGGTTTGTCAGAATGATCAGGCTGAAAAACCTTTGTTTTGAGAACTCATTAATGTAAATGGTTGGGGAAATAATATAAAAGATATGAAATCTATACCTTTTCGAGATGAATTGAATAATGGTTCTCTTAAGGGTTGCCTTTTAGAACTAAAAGGCCAAATTCATAAATCAATTTATGAATTAACTGTAATGCCCAAAATTTCCTAATAAGGGTTAGGACCTTGATTAGGAGGCCGGGAGGGCCATAATTGAATTATGATGCTATATAATGATCATATGCATGTTTATGTGAATTATATTATTATATGATGATAAATACGTGCATATGGGAGTATTTTTAATTATGAGGACATTTTGGTAATTTGGTCATTGTGGGCGTAAATGTGTATTTTGGTGCATGGTTGTGATTAATTAATATAGCCACATTATAAGGTGGATTGGTTCGAGCTATTCGGCATGAGACGATCATGGAATGTAAGTGTTCGGTCTAGTCATAACGGGTTTAAGTTCGGGGCTCGGGGTGAGTCTCGGGGTCATTTCGAATTAAAGAGTAATGAGATATGATTTATTGGCATTTGAGAATATTGAGAATAGCGAGAATTTGAGGGTGTTAATTATAATTAACGAGACAGACGGAAAAGGACGATTTTACCCATGGGAGTCTTTAGAAGCCTTTATTAGACCTAGGGGCAAAATAGTCTTTTCACCCCTAAGATTTATATAAACTCAAGGCTGTAGAAGAACAGAACAAAAACAGAGCCTCATCATCCTTATCTTTCTCCCTCACCCATGCACCATTTTCCCTCTTTCACTCTTTGGAATTTTGAAGCCAAATTGAAGGGGCAAGCTAGGAGATCAAAGGTGGGAGCTTAGAAACTTAGTTCAACCATTGAAGAGGGTTTAATCTTGAGTTTGAGGTAAGTTTCAGCCATGGAATCTCTGGTTTTACTCTGTTTTTGGTTTAAGTTTTAAGTTTGTGATTTCTTGGTGGATAGTTGGAATTAATGGAAGCTAGGTTGGTGTTTAACTTGGGTTTTGATGAGGGTGAGTTGTAGATGAAGTTTAGTGGTTGAATTGGGTGTTAGGTTGATGTTTGGGACTGGTTTGAAGGGTTGGTTTCAAGGAAAAACGCGGGGGAAGAAAACTGGTTCTTGTTGTCTTGTGTAAAGGGTCGCGGCACGGCTATGGTGACCCACGGCATGGCTATGGTGAGTCATGGGGTACGTTGCTTTCTGGGGGAGATGAACCTCTATCAGAGGTGTGAGCGGCGGCGCGGCTAGGGAGGGTCGCGGCCCATAGAGGCATTTTTTTCCAGAAATGGGGTTTTTACTTGAGGATGCTAGCCTTAGGCCTCGGGGTCTGTAACGACCCAAATTCGCTAATAAGGCTTAAGGGCCTTGATTAGCATGCCAGGTGGGCATGATGGGATTTATGTGTGACTTTGATGAGTTAAATACATGATTATGATTTAAAGCATGTTATATGACTATTTGTTTATCTGAGATCCATGGCTATGTATATTAGTATGCATGCAGGCCCGGATCGTGTTAGAAGGGCATAATTGTAATTTTGGCCATGTTGGGCACAACTGTATTGATATGTGATAATTGTATTCTGTGAATTGTACCACGTGAGTGTGGTGTTATTATTGTGATGCACATGCCGAGACGGTCCTAGAGAGCAAATTAAATTAAAAGTCACAACGGGATTTCTATACCCGGCTCGGGAGGAGCCTAGGGGTAATTCGGGGATTTTGTAACTTAGTTCTTGAGAGATTTTGGTGACTGGTAATTTGGTAACTTGTGTAACTGATTAGTAACCATAGAGAGTAACAGGTTTTGATGGTAAAATGGTAGAATTGTAATGGATAGGAAATGACAAGTAAGCCCTTGAGGTTTAGTTAGGAAAGGATAGGCAAGGAGGGGTAAGATGGTCATTGGGCAAGGGGTTTAGACAAATTGCAACTGGGTTATATGGGGTGAACGGTTTGGCACTTATCCATTTTGGTGGTTTTGTTTAAAAAATTAAGAAAAGGAAAGCTTGAAGGAGACCTAGGGCAAGAAGAAGAAGAAGGAGAAGAAGAGGAGTGAAGGAGCTAAAATTTGAGACTTAGGAGATGAATCAAGGATGCATAGGGTTGGATTTTTCATTCAAGGTAAGGATTCTAAGTAAATTTAAGGCTTGTTTCTGTTATGGTTTGAGGAATTTAAGCATGGTTTAAGTTTGGTTTTGGGTTTTATATTTTCTGAAGTTGAAAATCAAAGATGTGGATTTTGGGGATTTGATTGTTTGTTTGGGTTTCTTTGATTGTGTTTCTGAGTTGTTAAATGGTCTATGTGGGGTTTTGAATTGATTTTGGGGCTTAGGTGTGAGTTGGGGATGTTTTGGGAGTGTTTTGGATGATGAAAGGCAGAGGAAAAACCCAGTTTTTCTGGGTTCGCGAAGGAGCGCCGCGGCCCTGTTCTTGAGCGTCGCGGCGCGAGGCTGTTTTCAGTCAGGGGAGCTTTCTGACTTCGCTGGGCGCCGCGGCGCTACGCCTTTTTCAGGATGGGAATTTTTGCATTTTCGGGCATTTGTTCCAGGGGCTCGGGGGATGTTTCCGATGATTTGTTTTAGGAATTTGGGAGTCCCGAGAGTATGGGATTGGTCCCAGGAAGTGGTTATGATTTGATTAGTATTAAAGGATGTTTCATGTGTGTTGTGACTAGGATATTGGGGAGGCTCGTGCTTGAGGACCGTGCTCGCGGCTTTAGTGCATCAGGAGGCTCGGAATACAGGTAAGAAAACTATAACACCCGTAGGATAGGGCATGGGCCCATAGTATGATTGCAGGGCACGACCCTATATTGCATCACATGCTAGGATGCAGACTTAAATGAATTAATATTCGTTTGAATGTTGTTGTGTTATATTATATGTGTGATTATAATAAAATGAACGGCAAGGGCCGAGAGCGGCGTAGGCCGGGTGCGGCAGCGGGGCCGGAAGTAACGCTTAGCACATGGGTTGCTATAGTCAGGGCAGGGCCCGGTGGATACATGTGTTATCCTTACGGTGAGAACCGATACCCCAGGCTTCGGTAAGGCTTCTGGGGCGGCATGGTCGTGTTTGCTTGGTCTAATGGTTGACTTGTTTATCTGTGGACTATCTGATATGATTAACTGTATATTTGCATATGTTATGTCCTGCATGAGTTTTCTTGCTGGGCTTCGGCTCACGAGTGCTCCGTGTTGCAGGTAAGGGCAAGGACTGAGTCAACCAACCATGAGTACGGAGAGCGTGAAGCGACGCGTACATGTTTGGCCTGCCCGAATGCTTTGGTTGGGGGTTTGTTTAAAAATGGCTGTAATAATCTATGATTTTTAGAACTGATCAACTGTAAACTTATTTCAAGATGTAAATAGTTTTCAAACCTTATTTTGGGATCCCAACTGTTTAATACTAGAAGTTTTTTATTAATTCAACGCACTTTCAAAGATTACAGCCTTAACTTTTCTTTAGACACACTTTTGTTTCAAAACCTCGGTTAGTGAGTTCATTGCACTGTTTTGTCTTAAAACTCACTTAGTAACGGCTCTAAGGAAGTAGGGCGTTATAACTTGGTATCAGAGCGAGCCAAGGTTTATTGGTTCTGGAG
The DNA here is from genome assembly GCF_963169125.1 of Humulus lupulus. Classification (NCBI taxonomy): domain Eukaryota; kingdom Viridiplantae; phylum Streptophyta; class Magnoliopsida; order Rosales; family Cannabaceae; genus Humulus; species Humulus lupulus. The sequence continues at coordinate 131,882,099 of NC_084799.1, forward strand.
ATCGACCGAACATGTACGCTCGCTGTCAGTGACAAGCTCGACTCAAGGTTGGTTGGTATGAATGATTGACATGTTTGAATATATGATTGAATGCCCTGTTTGCCTGCTTATTTATATGGAGCATGAGAAATGAGTTGACATATGCATGAGATGCTGTTGGGATGGGCCCTTGACTATTGCATGATGAGATTGATGCATGCTGAATAACATTATTATGCATGTGGATGAATATGGGCATAATAGTTTACATATTGACTGTATGGGATCAATTGTTTAAACTGAATTCGTATGTATTATCCGTTTAATTGCTTGTATGAAGCATGCTGAGTATGGATATACTTAGTTGTGATAAAATTTGGTAGCTAAATGTATGACATTGCAGATTTGACCTAGTATATGCTTTGTGTGTGCATGATACCTGTGGATATTTGGATTTAGTTGTGGGTTGGTTCAGGGTACGAACCTCTGAGTTCAGGAGTTTGGTCGGTTTTGACGGATGAACTCGAGTTGTTGGTTCCTAAAAGGGTTTGGGGACCTGATATTGTGTTGAAAGGGGGGTTTCTAAATATAAGTTGGAGTTGAGATCTCCAGTTACCCCTGAAAGTAGCAGCAGGGGGTCGCTAGTGCGTGAGTAAGCTGTGGAGTTGTTAGTTGAGATGGGATAGAAGAACAGCGGATTTCTCTGGAGAAATAGCTGATTTATATGCTTTAACAGTAAGGTTACCAGTGTTGGTTTACTGTGAGGTATGGACAGATAAGGGTATTATATGAAAGGCTTAAAGGGTGTTATCCTCTAGTGTTGAGGAAGGTACGAGTTGACAAGGAATTTACCAATAGATGAGCAGAGTTAATTCCACCCTTGGTTAAGAGGATGAGAGATCCTGATTGGAGGGTTATGTTAAATGTTGAGGCAGAGGGATGCCTGGACTTGGTACTCAGGCTGAGGTACAGGCACAATGGGTTGGAAAGAACCTAGATGATGAATTGTTAGAAGAGATTATTAAGACATGATTTGAACTGTGGAGACTGGTGGACTTACAAGTTTGGTTTGGACTGTTGGGGGTAACAACAGTATAAATCAATGGGTTTGGTGGATTGGGTAAATCATTTCGGAAATTTATACTGATGGAATGTATCTGGAATTGATGGCGACCCATTTAAGGATATGAGATCTGGAATAGTCTAAGGTATTTGGGCCGCTCTGATGTAAGGGCTTATCGTCTGCAGGTGGATGGCGGAGAGGGCCATGTTGTTCGAGGAACGGACAGTCGATGTATAGAGCATGAGTGCTAGAGCCGCAAGGGCGGTGCTTCCTTTGATGGAGTTAGTAAAGGGAGAATTGTGATAATCAAGTTGATAGAACCCCGGATAGTTCTGTGGCTTCTGGTTTTGCCAGAAAAGGGGGAAAGGTCTGGTTGATAAGATGGTACTTTTATTGTTAGAATGCCGCAAGGAAGGATTCTCAATTGTTGAGGTAGAAGGACCCCAGACAGTGCTTGGGCACCTAATTTGAGATTGGAAAGAAGCCTGAATGAAAAGGAAGTTATCAAGATGGTGACAGGAACCAGGGAGGTTATTTGGTATGCACATGAGGGAGAGGATGCCACCTGAGAGGAGGTCAGGTGAGAGCATGACTTCTACATACAGTGACTCGAGATGTTAGGATGGATTTCCCAGGGTGAGGGAAACGGAGAACTGGAATGCATCGATACATTCAAAGTTCGAGGCCGAGTCCTCAAGGATGAGTATTTAACTGATGAGCTTATGCTTTGGGCATGAAACGAACTGGAAGAACTAGGTGTTGAGAATGTTTCGAGAGGGAGATGGACATAGAGAGGTTGCTTCAAAGGTGTTATTCGGGAGGCTGAGGACAGTAATGCTTATTGAGAAGGAATTAGGAACTCTGGCAGATGGATTGCAGAGGATATCATCTGAGTATGTAAAGGAGACTGAGTGGGAACGGAGTTGACCAGTGGAAAAATTATGTGGGTATGAAAAGGAAGACTCAGGAGTATTTCAAGGTTAGACTACAGATAGGATTGGTATAAAGAATGTTGTAAGAGACAGTTTTGGCCGACAGAAAGTCTATTGAAGCAATCGAAGGAATTTGGCCCTGGAGTAGCCAGAGTGTTATACTGCCGGGATTGATTAGCATCGTCAGATTAGAACGAAGAGTACAAGGTTGGATACAAAAGGGGACGATGTCTCCGAGAGTTGATCTATGACCTGGTTATTACCAGCTGAAAACCAAGGATAGACACATTTCGGGAAATTGTTTAGTTTGCACCGGGTAGGGTGTGAGGAGCTGGTAACAAAGATTCTGGAATGGTTCAAGCTACAGCAGCATAGGTAAGTTCTTTAGGCAGAGAATGCATGAACGGTATGGACAAGTCCCCTTCAAGCTCATGAGCAGTGCGTGTGGATTACTCCCAGACGGAAATGGTGAGCAAATGACTATGCGGAAGATGTTTGTACCCAGAAGGCGGAGTCTCAGGTAAAGGTTCTACGGAGTGTTAGTTTGGGTGTCGTCAAGAGTACTCAGATTAGAGCTACAAGAAGAAAGGACAGGTAAGAGAAGGTTGATCTGAAGCCGCAAAGAAGCTAATGAAGAACGTTTGAAGAACAGAAAGCATCTCAGGATTGGTAAGCGCGTCACCTATTGCATAAGTATCTCCGGGGACAACTACATCAGAGACAAGGAGAACAGTAAAACTCGAGGTTAGACAGACTGAGTGGCGTCACATCAGAAAGAAATTCAGAAGATAGGTAAGAATTAATTGGTATCTGGCGATGCTGGAATGTGTGTGTGTTATGGTTAAGTAAAAAGTGATTGCATAAAGGACCTGATCTATGATAAGGATAGGGAATTATGGGAGTGCAGCACGAGTTGGGCACGCCCAGGAATAGATTGACGCGAGGATGGATTGAACCTTGCGGGAGGCGACTGAATGGATCAGGGTTGATACACTTATAACGTTAAGTCGACTGTTGTGCATGGCATAAGGAACTTGAGTCCTGGGTACTAGTAAGAAAGGTTAACGTTGAGACCCAGATGTGGTGAAAAGTAACAGACGGATGATCAGTGTTTGAAACCCTCGATTGAAAGAGGGGAGATGTAATTGGAGGCGGAACTCCTAATAGTGAGGCGTGTGTCAGTCAGGGGATGACGCCATAGACTGCAATAGAGTGGACAAGGCAACGATTGAGATTGGCGTAACGCTAGTAGATATGATTAGCTGGTGTGTGTCACTAAGCTATGGAATCCGAAGTGTCGGTTTTGGTTGAAGCAGGGAAGGACCCTGCTAAGGTGGTACAAGTTAGGATACCAGGAATGGATGAAGGATCCAATTAGATTCGGTTTATGAATGAGAATTCTGAATGGACATCATTCCACCTCCTAGGGTACATCGTACCGGGAGGGTCGAGCGGGTGATAGAACCTAGTGTTTTCCGTTGGACCCTGAGGGGTTAGGTGATGTGGTGGTGCATCGTGGGGATAGACCACTATAGACCTTAAGTAAGGTGTTTGGACATGAAAAGTTTTAACTCGGTGGTTTGAGTTAATGTAGTTGGTTCAGGTGAACTAGTAGCAGGGTAAAACGTTGATGATACGGAATTGAGACCCAAGAGTATTTTAAATTTGGAATGGATTTAGAGAACGAAAAGAACGGAGTGGGAACTTGGAATTATCAGTTGATTGCAAGTGGAATGGCAGTCTGAAAGTTTATCGGATATCTAAAGAATTGAGCGCTGAGTAGGCGAATACATGAGGTATTAAGGGAAGTGTAATCCCTGGTAAGTTAGTCGTGGTGGCAGTTGCTAGTGTCTTGTTAATGTAACGCGACATAGGGCTTGATAAGAGGTGAAGGATAGTGAATACTACGGTTTGGCTTTAGTTCAGAGAGAAAGCCAGAGAGGTTGTTGGAATTCTTAAGGCAGGAGTGTCTGCCTATTTGAAAGAATAAAGAGCTGGTAAATTGCTAAGTTATGAGGAAATAAAGTTCCAGAAGGAAAGGGTTGCATCTCTGCGTAATAACAGACGAGGATCTGTAAGGTGTTCAGAGAACGAAGGGAGAGTTCTGACTCTTAATTCAACATATAAATTCTGAAGTTGTACTAAGGGTTAGGCCAGCGGGGCCTACAAGTTGATCCCACCTAGTAGAGGTGACGACTTTGAGTATCTCTGGAATCAGGAATAAGTCAATGAATTGGTCATTGTAATCTAGGCAGACCCTGAGGCTTCGACAGGGTTGCGGTGTAAACGAGGGGCTATCGAGAGTATGGCTTTTAGACAAGATCTTGTGGGGCAAGATTGTTACTCCTGTAAGGGTGTTGTTGAAAAGTAAAGTAAAGGTGGTGGACCTTGGAAATTATGGACAGAGTTGCGGGTTTACTGACTAATGTGTTGGATAAATTTCGAGGACGAAATTTTTATGAGGAGGGGATAGTTCTAACGACCCAAATTCGCTAATAAGGCTTAAGGGCCTTGATTAGCGTGCCAGGTGGGCATGATGGGATTTATGTGTGACTTTGATGAATTAAATACATGATTATGATTTAAAGCATGTTATATGACTATTTGTTTATCTGAGATGCATGGCTATGTATATTAGTATGCATGTAGGCCCAGATCGTGTTAGAAGGGCATAATTGTAATTTTGGCCATGTTGGGCACAACTGTATTGAGATGTGATAATTGTATTCTGTGAATTGTACCACGTGAGTGTGGTATTATTATTGTGATGCACGTGTCGAGACGGTCCTAGAGAGCAAATTAACTTAAAAGTCACAACGGGATTTCTATACCCGGCTCGGGAGGAGCCTAGGGGTAATTCGGGGATTTTGTAACTTAGTTCTTGAGAGATTTTGGTGACTGGTAATTTGGTAACTTGTGTAACTGATTAGTAACCATAGAGAGTAACAGGTTTTGATGGTAAAATGGTAGAATTGTAATGGATAGGAAATGACAAGTAAGCCCTTGAGGTTTAGTTAGGAAAGGATAGGCAAGGAGGGGTAAGATGGTCATTTGGCAAGGGGGTTAGACAAATTGCAGCTGGGTTATATGGGGTGAACGGTTTGGCACTTATCCATTTTGGTGGTTTTGTTTAAAAAATTAAGAAAAGGAAAGCTTGAAGGAGACCTAGGGCAAGAAGAAGAAGAAGGAGAAGAAGAGGAGTGAAGGAGCTGAAATTTGAGACTTAGGAGATGAATCAAGGATGCATAGGGTTGGATTTTTCATTCAAGGTAAGGATTCTAAGTAAATTTATGGCTTGTTTCTGTTATGGTTTGAGGAATTTAAGCATGGTTTAAGTTTGATTTTGGGTTTTATATTTTCTGAAGTTGAAAATCAAAGATGTGGATTTTGGGGATTTGATTGTGTGTTTGGGTTTCTTTGATTGTGTTTCTGAGTTGTTAAATGGTCTATGTGGGGTTTTGAATTGATTTTGGGGCTTAGGTGTGAGTTGGGGATGTTTTGGGAGTGTTTTGGATGATGAAAGGCAGAGGAAAAACCCAGTTTTTATGGGTTCGCGAAGGAGCGCCGCGGCCCTGTTCTTGAGCGTCGCGGCGCGAGGCTGTTTTCAGTCAGGGGAGCTTTCTGACTTCGCTGGGCGCCGCGGCGCTACGCCTTTTTCAGGATGGGAATTTTTGCATTTTCGGGCATTTGTTCCAGGGGCTCGGGGGATGTTTCCGATGATTTGTTTTAGGAATTTGGGAGTCCCGAGAGTATGGGATTGGTCCCAGGAAGTGGTTATGATTTGATTAGTATTAAAGGATGTTTCATGTGTGTTGTGACTAGGATATTGGGGAGGCTCGTGCTTGAGGACCGTGCTCGCGGCTTTAGTGCATCAGGAGGCTCGGAATACAGGTAAGAAAACTATAACACCCGTAGGATAGGGCATGGGCCCATAGTATGATTGCAGGGCACGACCCTATATTGCATCACATGCTAGGATGCAGACTTAAATGAATTAATATTCGTTTGAATGTTGTTGTGTTATATTATATGTGTGATTATAATAAAATGAACGGCAAGGGCCGAGAGCGGCGTAGGCCGGGTGCGGCAGCGGGGCCGGAAGTAACGCTTAGCACATGGGTTGCTATAGTCAGGGCAGGGCCCGGTGGATACATGTGTTATCCTTACGGTGAGAACCGATACCCCAGGCTTCGGTAAGGCTTCTGGGGCGGCATGGTCGTGTTTGCTTGGTCTAATGGTTGACTTGTTTATCTGTGGACTATCTGATATGATTAACTGTATATTTGCATATGTTATGTCCTGCATGAGTTTTCTTGCTGGGCTTCGGCTCACGAGTGCTCCGTGTTGCAGGTAAGGGCAAGGACTGAGTCAACCAACCATGAGTACGGAGAGCGTGAAGCGATGCGTACATGTTTGGCCTGCCCGACTGCTTTGGTTGGGGGTTTGTTTGAAAATGGCTGTAATAATCTATGATTTTTAGAACTGATCAACTGTAAACTTATTTCAAGATGTAAATAGTTTTCAAACCTTATTTTGGGATCCCAACTGTTTAATACTAGAAGTTTTTTATTAAGTCAACGCACTTTCAAAGATTACAGCCTTAACTTTTCATTAGACACACTTTTGTTTCAAAACATCGGTTAGCGAGTTCATTGCACTGTTTTGTCTTAAAACTCACTTAGTAACGTCTCTAAGGAAGTAGGGCGTTACAGGGTCGATCCTACTACTCGGTTTTGTTTGGATTGATGTCCCGGAGGCTAGATATTGGTTTGGGAACCTATGTTAATCATTTTTATTAATGGTGTCACGTATTTTGTTATGACTAGGTGACCGCTAAATGACTAAAAGTTGATTCTTCTCAAGGGTCGTTCTTTTAATCATTCTAGCTCGAATCTGAGGTAAGAAAACTGCACCCTGTGTATATGTGACATGCATGGCTATTCTTGATGCATGTTGATTGATTATTAAATATGACATGCATGGCTATTATCGGTGCATATTGGATTGTTAAATATAATGTATATGGTGCACGAGAAACATGTGATTAGGACATGCTTTGTATGTTGGGTACGTTATTGTTCAGAGCTTGAGCCTCTATGTTTATGCATGATCCTAATTATACTAGTACTTGTTGAGTAAGTGTGCTGAATACCTTGTATATGGATATTGGACATGTGATATATGTTTGGTGGCATGGCTTACTTGTGTATGGCACTGGCTTATTTGTCAGAATCGGCAATGGTGTTAGATCCATCTGTGAAGCTGTGATTTATTAGTCAAGTTCACAATGAGTTGAACACTGGTCGTGTTTTACTGACCTAAGAGTCAAAAATGGCATAGCGTTATGAATGCCGAGCCAAATGAAGATTAGATCTAATCGATATCAGCATTGAATGACTCATACGGGGTATTAATGCTGGACCGACCGGAAGGTCGATGAAAATTATAAGCACTTGGCTAGTCTGAGACTAGTTATTCAGAGCCAGGGCATACGGCCCCGATGACTGTTTGTCACATGGCTAGGGAACGCAGTTCCATAGTTATGACTCTAGAGTCAAGAGGAAGGTTATGTTGGTGACTAATCACCATGCACCTATCCTGTTAAAGCTAGTGAGATGCTCACTTATTTGTTAAACCCTGGTGATCCTGTCGTCACATGGCTAAAGGGTGATGTCCCCATATTTGTGACTTTTTGTGATAGTAACCTATTTGTTTGGACTGTTGGTCCTGAATAATTAATACAATCATTGTTGATATTATATCATGTTATAATGTGTTTTCTTTCTGGGCTTCGGCTCACGGGTGCTATGTGGTGCAGGTAAAGGCAAAAGAAAGTTGGACCATCCTTGAGTTGGAGAGCTTAGGTGATGACGTGTACATATGCATCTGCTCGTCCGCCACGGCCGAGGTTTAAAGGAACTAGGGTTAAACCCTGTTTTGCCGCATAGAACGACCTGTTGTAAATATTTTCTTGTAGTAGACTTTGAAATTATAATTTTGAGATCCCAGCATATATATTAAACGTTCTAATGAAGCGTTACATCTTAACCAAAATTTTTAATCCCTAAACCGCTAATCATACTTAGTTACACAATTTTGGCCAAATGACTCGATTAGCGAGTTTAGCACTGTTTACAAGGCACACCGTAACGGTCCCTGGAGTTTAGGGCGTTACATTAACCTTCACTAGTAAAGTTAATGGTACTTAAGGAAACAAGATATAATTAAAGAGGTTAAATGGTAATTAATTCCTACTTTAATTATGAACCATTAATAGATGATTAAATTGTATGTAGTAATTAAATTGATGGACACTTTTATGTTTAAAAGTACTCAATAAATATATGTTTATAATTACAAGAGTGCAGTCTCATATTTTTAGTAGAATAATATTGAGATTAATAAATAAAGGTTATTATATTAAAGAATTTTAATTAATAATATTAATTTATTGGAACTTAAAGTTATTGGTCCATAGGTCTCTGAGATGTCTCTAACAACATTGTTCAAGGTAAGAGTAGAAATTGGGAAAAATAAAGAAAATGACATATTTGGAAGAAATTTGTTCTTCAGTTGAAATATGTAATTGATGTGGCAATTTTCGAAATTGACATTTTAATTAATGCAATTTTTGAAATTAATTTTTCTAAATAAAATAGGAATTTTTAAATTGGTATTTAAATCATTAGAATAATTAATTTTGAATTAACTGATTTTATTTATTTAAATAAATGTGAAAAAGATATTTCTGATAATTCAAATTAGTTTTGAATTTGAATTAATATTTATTCTTTAATTAATATGATAAGATAAGCTATCAAGTTTAGCTATTTTTTTAATAAATAAATTATTAAATATAATTAAAAGAAAATTGGTTATGACACATCCTTAAATATAGGGATGTTACACGCCATCTACAGTCCAGGGGCTATAGTTGGTGTGTACACCATGTAACAAATCAAGATTGTATCTTGATATTTTTCTTTTATTTATTTAATAGTAATAGATTTATAGATTGAATTTTAAATTTTGAATTTAAATAATTGCTTTTATATATCTATCATGAATATAGTTTTCATAACATACGTAATATTCAAAATATTCTAGACAGAGAAAATATATCGTAATATTTTTCTATCTCTGAAATCTTTCTCAGAACTCTATCTCAAACCTAATATTCCAAGATCTCATGTGTTAAGAATATCTTGTGGATCATAAATTTTCCTACCATTACTCTACGTGTCCACACACGTCTTGAGGTGTAGAGATACACCTTGGAAGATCTTAGTCTTACTATTTAAAGAACTAGTTTGGATTGGATGTTCGTTGAAGATACAAAAAGGTAGCAAATATTCTTGATATTTCTTCAACTAGTAAATCATCATCGTTTTATTTCTTTATGATTAACGTTTTGCATATTAATGGATATAATTATTTAAAGAATGTTCAAATATATATTTTTTTTAAATCTCTGGGCCCAACACCTCGTTCTTTCCGATGTGCATATTGTAAACCAATTACCAACAATCTCAACAGAGTTGAATAACTAATCATTGACCTAACCATTTCTTACAACGTTTGGTTCCGACGCTCAGAAACACCATTTTGTTGCTGAGTCCCTGGAGCAGTGAGTTGAGACAGAATCCCACACTCAGTAAGATGATCTTGGAACTGATTATCCAAATATTCTCCACCCCTATCAGATCTCAACATCTTTAAGTTTTACCTAACTTGTTTTGGACCATTGCTAAGAAATCTTTAAACTTGTCCAAAGTTTCATGTTTCATTTGCATTAGGTAAAGACATAAATATCGAGAATAATCGTCAGTGAAAGTGACAAAATATTCATTACCACCTCTTTCCTAAACATTAATCGGTCCACATACATTAGTATGAACGAGCCCTAGGTGTACTTTGGCCCTTTCCTCTTTTGTAGAGAATGGACGTTTAGTCTTTTTCATTTTCCAAGCAAGATTCACAGACAGGTAAGTCACCCATTGTAAGTTCCCTCAAAGGCCCAGCCTTTGTAGTCTTTTAATCCTATCATAATTAATATGACCAAGGCGAAGATGCCACAGGTATGTCATGTGATCATTATCGATATTTTCTCATTTGGCGGTCCAAGGATTAGCTACCTTAAACAATTCGTTTGTAGAGTCCAAGAACTTTACTTAGCTAATTATTTAGTAGTATTATAGTATGTATAGTATTATCTTTGTAACTTTGGATTTTTGGTTCAGACCGGGAATTATTTGGACACTCATAGTAGTACTTATAGATTTTCTAAGTTTAACCTATAGTTTAAGAATATTAAGTATAACCTAAGGTTTGATTGTATGACTGATATTAAGGATAATATTTGTTATATTATAAGGTTTAGATATCAACCAATAGGATTTTAAGCACATGTTATGAATGGGTAATTAAGGATTAAGTATTTTTGAGGATTAAATTAAATAAGGGTAAAGTTTGAATGTTATAGGGTCAGTCAGCAGCTTTGAATACATTGAAGGCTTAGTCAAGGCTGTTTACTCCATTCAAACTTAGCTAAAAATGTGTAATTTCATGTTTAAATATTCAGCGTGTGCCGATATATCGCAGCTATAGGAGGCGATATATCGCAGCACGTAGATACGGAAAACACGAGACGATGCACGGTCGCCTCGGGCATACTGGCCCAAGCGATATATCGCCTACAGGGGGCGATATATCGCCTACAGGGGGCGATATATCGCCTCCTCCAGCATGTTTTCAAACATTTTTGAATTCTTTTCCTTTCAGCCATTCAAACTCCTTCATAAGTCCAGCATCTTTTGAACGAGTCTTCAGCCTCTGCTGAACGATTATTCAAATTATTTTCACCTAAAAAGCCATTATTTTTATTCAAGTAAAATCAAGATACTTTCATTCCCAAACTCTATAAATAGGACCTAGTACCTAGCCATTATTCACCTTCTGCTCTAAGTTCAGAAGCTGCTAGTGTTAAGTGAGTGTGAGAGTGTAAACACCTGGTTTGGGAAAATCATAAGCTTAAACATCATAAGCTTATCAAACACTTTGGGAAGTGAGGTTCTATAGTATTTCGGTTGTGGTGTAGATTGTTCTTTCAAGTCTTTAAGGTAAACCAAAACTCTAGCTCATTGTTTTATGTTATTTTCTTTCTCATAGCCTTCTATTCAGTTCCTTAATCTCATTCTTATTTTGGTTAGGAAATCTAAGCTCTTGAGCACATAAGTTTCGGTAAGCATGTTTTTCAAATGGTTTAGTCTTTCCATGCCTTTCATTTCATCTCTTTTCTTCATTAGACTCACTCTTTCTCGTAATGGTTATTAGGAGTGTTCCAAAGTCCCAACGCTGTCCACATATCCTGGTAACTTTGGTAAGGAAAATAGGCTAGAATCAATATGTTATATGCTTATGTTATCTTATGTTTTATGTTATTAAATGTGTTATGATATGTATGCATGTATGTTTGTAGGCTTGGGCATATGACCCATATGACTAACAAGACCCCAAATGGGTTATAGGCATATGACCTACTTAGCTAGTAGGACCCCACTAATCCCATGGGCATATGCTTGTTTAGTCTATGGGACCCCAAGTAATAATGGCCATTATAATAAGTGTATGTTATAAGTATTATGTTAAGTCTTTATGTTTCTTATGAAATTATGTTTATGACTATGTGTTAGATTTTCCTTGCTGGGCATTAGGCTCATTCCTTTTTGTTTTATGTGCGGGAAAATTTCTTTAAGAGGCGGTAAGATTCGTGGACGCTTAGAGGATGTGTATCGATGGTGAATGGAGTCAAGGGGCCGAGCGTTATTCGATTCGAGGATGTAGTTACTGTTTTATGTCTTTTTTATGGTTTTACATGTATTTTCCGCATTTCTTATGTAATGTCTTTTTATTTTAAATCATGTTTTGTTTTTAAAAACAATGGGATCCCATATCCTTTTTGGTATTTATGTAAGTAACTTTTATTTCTTCGAGTTACTTAATAAAATTATGGTATTTTCGCAAATGTAAGTTCTATTAAGGATTTTATGTATAGTTTCGTTAATGGTCCAAAAGTTTAGATTAGTGGGTCATTACATCGTTGTTAAGTGAGAAGGATTCGTTAGGTCGCAAAATATACAAGCAATTTTCCATACATCCAACACACAATTCACATCCATTAAATGAAATAAATATATTAAAACTTGTGAAAGTAACGACAAATCGTTGTTGATGTAATAAAAAAAACTGAAACTAAATTCCTTCTAAAGTTTGGAATAAAATAAACATCATCCAATAATATTTCCAAAATTTGAATGGGCTTGTTCTCTCACTTTGACCTCCACGAATTCACCATTGCCAACTCCAAGCTTTAACTCACCATCCTCCACCACTTTCTAGTTGCTAAGTAGTTGTAAAGAAGTACACACATGGTTAGTGGATCATGAATCAACTATCCAAATATAAGAATCATCCTCTAAAATGCATGCATCCAAGACAAATAGATTACTATTACCTTGGTTTCCAGTTTCCTTGAAGGCGACGCAATTATGCTTCCAATGCCCGTCCTCCTTGCAATGGAAACACTATCATTTAGTCTTCTTGCCAATTGGCTTTGCTCTAGTAGGCTTTTCAGTTGTCGGTGTCTTTCTAGCTGCTTGCTTCTTAGCCTTATTTTTCTACTTCCTTTCTTTTCTCTTCTTGCTCTTCGAGGACGGGCTAGGTAAGCCTCACTCTAAGCATCCCCAATGTAATATCACAAATTTGTTAATCAGGCTTAGTGCCTTGATTAGTATGCCAAGAGGGCATAAATGGATATTATATGCATTTTATGATTATAAGCATGATTATGTGAATTATGTGAGTTATAGTATGATATGACTACTGTAGCATGTTTAGGTGTATTAAGTATGCATGTGGGCCTGTTTCTTATTAGAAGGGGTATTTTTCGTAATTTTGACTCATTGAGGGTATATTTGTAAATATATGTGTTTTGTGATTTATACCATATTATTATGTGGATATTTTTGAGTTATTCGGCACAATAAGACCTTAGTGAGCAAATTAGCAGTTTAGTCACAATAAGGACTTCCACTGAACTCGGGGTAAGACAAAGGGTATTTCGGTAATTTTGTGAATTACCGGGACTCACTAGAGTATGAGTCGTATTTTGGGAAAAGTAGTGATATTCCAAATTTAGCAGAATTAACTAGGAATTTCAAGTTTTTTGTGAGACGAGAAGGTAAAATGACGATTTTACCCTTAGTCAGCTTTGAGAGAGAAGCTTGCCTTAGGGGCGTTTTGGTCTTTTGGACCCTTATGCTTTTTTTTAGCTGAGTTTAGTAACTAATGGGGATGGAAAATATGGCAAAAGGATGGGAAAAAACAGAACTCTCTCTCTCTCCTTCTCTCTCTCACGTTTCTCTCTCTCTCTCTCTCTCTCTCTCTCTCTCGCTCTCTCTTTCTCTCTATGTTGGGTTGAAACTTTGGAGGAGAATTTTGATTCTTAGGCTTGGAAGCAAGCTTGCTAGAGGATTGGAAGTTTTTGAAGCTTAGGATCTAGCTAGGGAAAATCATTTAACTGAGGTAATTCAAAATCATCTGAGTTTAATTTTGGTTTTTGAAGTTTTATTGGAATTCTAAGTTTAAGAGATTTTGATTCAGCTTTAAGATTGGTTTTGATGTTTCTGGGCTGTTGAGATCGTTTCAACGGTCAATTGTGAGTAAAATTAGGAGTTGGGATGATTTTGGGAGGTTGGGTGATTCTAAAAATCCATGGAAACTTGGATTCGCAAGGTCACGTCACAGCCCTGTTCTTGGGGCATCACCGCCCTCATAAACTTAGAGAGCAGGGGAGGTGCCTCGAACTTCCTTGGCATCGCGGTGCTAAGCGAGTTTTTCCGTAGTGCATGCCCTATGGTTTTGGACTCGGGGCTCTCTAAGTTGTTGCGTTGTGGTCCTTAATGGGGGGCGTCGTGGCTCAAATTGGGAGAAATGGCCAAATAAGGTTTTGAGTTGCGGGAACTCAAACCTAAGGGCTTGGGAAGGATTCTACTACCCAATTTAGCAAAATTCGAGGTCTCGAGGGCTAGGACTCGATCTAGAAGCCTTTATTCGCTCGTTATTGATGGTTATTTGTTATTATGGTCGTGACTAGGATTCACCGATTGACTCAGGAGGAAAAGGGACATGCTTAGGGTCGTGATATGTGTCGGGATTACATTTTTGTAAATAACTTTAAATACAGAAAATTAAATTACAAAAATCTTATGCCTCATGTGGCTTACAATTTTGTAGATCTAGAAAAAATAAGAATAATTCTTAAATCCAAAACACCATATAATTAACGACTCTTAAGAACAAACATTCATCAAAATAACCATCCATCCATTCATCACATATTATAATAATATAAGAATGCATATTATACACACACAAAAATTAATGTATGCAGAGATTAATGACTGCTTTGGTACCAATTGTTGGTAACTGGTTTACCATATGCGCAGCAGAAAGCACGGGATGGTGGGCCCTGAGATTTCAAAAAAAATTATTTAAACAATCTTTAAATAATCGGATCCATTAATATGCAAAACATTAATCAAAGAGAAAGAAAAAAAAATGAAGATTTACCAGTTGTAGAACAATCAAGAATCCTTGTTATCTTTTAGTAAGTCCAATGCACATCAAATCCAAGGCAGCCTTGTGAATACTCAAACCAAGATCTTCCAAGATGTATCTCTACACGTCAAGACGTGTGTGGGCACGTAGAGTAATGGTGGGAAATTTTCTAGATTCACAAGATGTATTTAACTCATGAAATCTTGGAATATTAGGTTTGAGACATATTTTAGCAATAGGAAAAATATTAATATATTTTTCTCTCTGTGAAAAGCTTAGAATTTTCTCTCTCTAGAATATTCTCTCACTTAAGTGTATCTTGAAACAATTTCTTTCTGATAAATTTATAAAAGAATTTATTAAATTCAAAATTCAAATTATAAACTAATTATTAAATAAATAAATCAATAAAAGAAATATCAAGATCCAATCTTGAATCCTTGTTACACGCCAACTATAGTGTTAGCACTGTAGTTGGCGTGTAACGCACCCTTGATTTCAGGGATGTGCTCAACCACTTTCTTTTAATTATTTATTCAAAAGTGTTACACCCAAATTTCGAGAATGAATTAGCACCCTCGAAATATGGGCTTGCAAGTGTAAATATCGAAAGTAGTAAAAGTATTCGGCATGAATACTTGTATAAATAATCAACAAAGTTCTAAGGTGCCACGTCATTGGCACTCGAGCATGAACTGTGAGCTCGAAAGCAGAGGTTTCCTCCGAAAGGTAGTTTCGAAAGACTGATCAGATAAGGAGGTGAAGTTACTAGAACGCTGAGCTCGAAAGTGTGTTGAAGAAGCACACGAGAATGTAGTTGTAAATTCCTATTTAAGTGGGTTCCATTAATACCGTTATGAACAACCCTATTTTTAAGGGATATTTATTTATATAAAGCATTTGATTTGTACTTATAGATTTTATTTTATTTTTTGTATTTTGAATTCAAATAAATTAGGTTGTAACATCCCTAAAAAAAGGGGAAGTAATATCTGTAAACCGGGTCTATAAATAGCCTGGATTTAGTCATTTATGGCTCACACTCAATTTTTAGCACAAAAACCCTGTGAATTACTTTCAAGCCTTTAACGCAGACATATAAATAAAAGTGACTCCTCGACAAGGTACAATTAATAACTTAACCACATAAAAAATCTATGTTCTTCTTTTCTTTCTTAATTATTCATCTGCTTGATTGCTCTTGTTTTAGTTGATGACAAACGTCGTCAACAAAAAATATCTACACCCGATAACGTATCTTATCATATTAAATAAAAAATAAAATCATTTCAAATTCAAATCCAATTTGAATTATCATAAATATATTCATAATATTTAAATAAATAAAACTAATTAATTCAAAATCAATTATCTTACTTATTTAAATGCCATTTTGGAAAATGCTCATTTTATTTAAAAATTTATGTTCAAAAATTATATTAATTAATTTATTAATTTCAAAAATTAATATATTAATTAATTAATTTGTCTCAATTATATATTTGACCCTGAAGAACAAACTTTTTCCAAATATGTCATTTCCTTGATTTTTCCCAATTTCAACTCTTACATTGAATATTATTGATATAGACATCTCGTGGACCTATGGACCTATAACTTGAAGCTCTAATAAATTTAGCTTATTAATTAAAACTCTTTAATATAATTACCTTAATTTATTAATCTCCATATCATTCCACTAAAAATATAAGATTGCACTCTTGTAATTATAGATATTTATTTATTGAGTACTTTTAAATATAAAAAGTGTTCATCGATTTAATCACTACATACAATTCAATCATCTATTAATGGTTCATAATTAAAGTAGGAATTAATTACCGTTTAACATTTTTAATTATATCTTGTTAAGTACCATTAACTTTACTATTAAATGTTAATTCATGAACTGATTTATGAATATGAGTTCAATAACCTTTCAGTTCCAAAAGCTAACACTTAAGAGAACCATTATTCAACTCCTCTTGGAATGGTATAGATTTCATATATGTATATTATGTCTCCAACCATTTACATCAATGAGTTCACAAAACAAAAGTTTTCAGCCTGATCATTTTGACAAACCATAACAAGTGAATCAAAGAACTTATATAACATAAACATGACTTCATAATAACTTCGTGAATAAGTTCAATTTGTATATGATCATCTTATTGATAGATTTAATAAATACTTATAAAGTAAGAGGTATTATTAAGTATTAATGACATATCGGGTTCCGCTCATGTATAACAACTTTATACAAAGTATCTCCACTAAGATGTCCCACTACATTAGTAATTTTTCTTTTTATTACAATATAAATAAATATATCTTAAAATAAATCCTAAAACAAAGTATTTTCCCCTTCATCCTCCTCCTCTTAAATTAAAAGTTTTTTTATTTATTTAAGGCATTCGTCCTTCTCTTTAATTAAGTTTTTTTCTTTGTTTTAGTATTTATTTTAAATGTTCATTCTAAAATAGTTTTAATTAATATTGTAAAAGAAAAAGTGAAAAAGATTTATTTGTTGATAATTAAAATTTTAATTTTTTTAAGGATTTAATTATTATTTTTAAGAAAAAAAATACTTTTTTTATAAAAGGGGTATTATTTGGTAGTGGTGAAAGTTCGGGGGCAAAATTGCTAATTATTCTACACATGGCATTGTCACATCAACAGACAAAATGTCACATCATCAATTTGTTAGCCACCTAGGATGAAATCTAACAGAAGTCCAATATTTCAGTAACGTGCATAGTTCGGGGGAATTTTTAACATCGTGAATCATTCTGGGGGCACGATCATATAGTGGTCATAGTTCGGGGGGCAAAAATATTATTTATTCTAATAATAAACAATCAATATATGCAAAAAAATTCATTTCATAAAACATTGTTCAATACATATATTTTACTGGGCACTAATCCCAACACTAACTTCTCAAAAATGACCTTAAACACCTCTAAATGCTCCCAAACTTTTTGGGCATGCTTAGATATCTCATTGTATCTCTTTAGACCCATAAAAGTCAATTATATATGCCTAATAAAAAATCTCATATTTTCACTTCAACTTAAGTGAAAATCGTTAAGTGTTTTGTACCACATTGTGTAAACAACTTAACCATTATATCTAATCAATCTCAACAGTGGGGAGATTCTATTTTGTATAGGTTAGATTGTTTAGTGAATCAAATCGATGGCAATTTAGCCGGTGAGAAAATGTGATTATTGTGTGCTATAATTTGAAGAGAAATGGATTGTTGCATTTATCTATGTGCTTAATTTAAATGTTGTTTTGCTTTGTTTTTGTATTCACTACACTACACATATTATGAGCATGTAGTCATGATTAATAGGTTGTTTATGCTTACAAAAGATTTCTACTTGATGAAAAAAATTGAGAATAGATTTGTTGTAGAACTTATTTGATCATTACTTGTGGCAAAATCTTAGAATATGCATGTTTAAGGAGATGATTTAGGCCATTTTTAGAGCAATCGGTCCTTTCAAGCTAACCTAGTGAGAATATATCTTGTCACCCTTTTGAACCTATTATTTAAAATCATATTCTTTGTTTATCTATGTCACTTGTTACTATTGTTTGGAGTATAATGTGAAGATAGAAAGAATGTGAAGTGTCAAAGTGCACGTTGTAGAAAAAAAATGTGTTCAATAAAAAAAAACATTGTAGTTACACTCTTTATGAAAAAAAAAAAAATACACTGAAAAAAAATAAGTTTTGGGGAGTGTAGCTTATATGAAGAAAAAAATTTGAGAAACAAATAAGTGAATGAAAAGGGAAAAGGGGTTGTGGAAAAGTGAATTGTATAACAAATTGTCACAATAGAAGGTTCTTTGTGGTTATGGTGTAAACTTTGAACTCCAAATTTTCCTTTGTCATTTACATTTACTTAAGCCATATGATACAAGCTTATTAAGTTATTTTGATCTTTGAGCATGTATGTTTTTAAATAGTGGAGAGTAGTGAAAAAAACTAGCCTATGGAACATAACATAATGAAAAGAGCAATTGTTAATTAGTATAAATTATTTGAGCGTTGATAATTTGTTGAGAATGACTATGCACACACATAGTGGACTCAAAAGTGAGACAAATGAATATGTAAATTAAAATTCTAAACACTGTGATGATTGAATTTGATGAGGATTATAGTTACATAATGTTCACTGTTTCGAGGCTTGATCAGTTTTTGTTGACTTGATTCATGAGTGTCTTAGTAGTGTTTAGTCTTCTTTGCTCGAGAGAGTAACGATTAAGTTTAGGGACTTATCAATACCAAACTCCTAGATATTACACCTTTTGACATACATGCCCTTGAGGAGAGAATCAAAAGCTCAAACTCGGGCGTGCCTACCCCAAAGTGATATATCTAAGTCTCAAGCTCCGATAATCTAAGATTCCATCTTATCTCTTCCATAATATTGGAAAAAAAATCTTGTATCAATATCCCTAGTAATTAATTTTAAAGATAATAGTAGTTTTCTAATTAAATACAAAAAAAAAAGTAATAATTAGTTTAACATAATAAAAATACCAATTTGTGAGAATATTATTTGGAAGTATATAGTTATGTTAATACTGTTATTTATGACTGATTTATAAAAATACAACATTTTATTTAACAAATTGAAATGATTGTTTTATCATTAATTTGTAGCATGAAATGATAAAATTTAGATAATGTTTATCTAAAACGCTAATACTTAGTCTTCAATGTATTGTCTTTGTAATTTTACTTCTTACATAAGAAGTTCTCTTTGAATAGAGGAATAGAGGAAATTATACATCTTTTATGAGTTATTTTAACAAGTTTACAAAAATATGACTTTTATTTAAAAGAAATTATATTATGGCTTTTTAAAAAAAATCAATTTTATAGATTTAGTTTCCATAATTTTGTATAAAATTTGGTTTATTATCATAGTTTTATTCTTAATTAATTTTATTTAAATTAGAAGATTATTTTAGTCATAAGTATTTTTTATTGATTATTTTCATATCAATTTCATTATACAATATTGACTTAGTATTTTAAAAAGGGAACTCAATCTATTTTATCTTTTTTATATTGTTTAATGTTTATTTTCCATAATTTACTGTTATAATTTAAAATCACAAATACATTTTCACTTTACTATTTTTAGTTTTTATCTATTCAACTTCTCTTCTCGTTGACGTCTTATTTCTCTTCCCTCTCTGTCAAACGTTTTTTGGAGAAAGCTTCTTATTAAGTCACTTCCCCTTCAACTCAAAATATTTTATTATTTATTTTCATTTTTTATTATTGTACTTATTGTTTTTACTATACATAAAGAAATCAAATCAATTTTTTTGCTCTGACTTTTTTTATATATACTTTTTAAAGATCATGACTGTGTGCTTCCTTGTTTGGATTAAGTAACGAATAACAATCACATTTTCATATATGATTTTTTTTTCCTAATTTGGATGTTCCCATCAGGGTAACCAGGTACCCATTCACATTTTCATATCAGATTTTTTTTTTCAAATTTGAATGTTTACATCAGGGTAACTTGTTACCCATTCATGTTTTTTATATCTATTTTTTTCTTTCCAAATTTGGATATTCCTATCACGGTTACTTGTTACCAATTCAAGTTTTCATATCTTTTTTTTTTTTTAAATTTGGATGTTCCCACTAGGTTAATTGGTTACCCATTCACATTTTTGTTAGATTTTTTTTTCTTCGGATTTGAATGTTCCCATCAAAGAAACTAGTTACTCATTCACGTTTTCATATCTACTTTTTTTCTTTCCGAAATTGGATGTTCCTATCAGGGTTACTAGTAACCCATTCTAGTTTTCATATATTTTTTTTCCATATTTGGATGTTCCCACTAGGATAACTGGTTACCCATTCACATTTTCATATAATATTTTTTCTAGATTTGAGAGTTTCCATCAAGGTAACTGGTTACTAATTCACATTTTCATATTTTTATTATTTTTCTTTCCAAATTTGGATATTCCTACAAGGGTTACAGTAAAAGGATAATGCTGAAAAAATTGATTTGAATTTTTTTACATATAATCGAAAAAAAAATTATATAAAAAAAACAATTGCAATAATAAATAATAAAATAGTAAAATAATTATGTAATGTTAAAATATGTGTGGAAAAAAAAAGAAAAAAAATGGAATGAGAAAAGAATAAGTACAAAAAAATAAGAAAAAATGGAAGGAAAAAAACTAAGAAAAAAGAAGGGAAAAAACAGAGGAAAGAAAATAAAAAAATATGAAAAGAAAAGAAAAAAAATGATGAAGGAAAAAAAAAGAAAAAAAAAGATGATTAAATACAAATTAAAAGAAGAAGAAGAAGAAGAAGAAGAAAAATAATGGAAAAATGGAAAGAAAAAAAATGAAGGAAAAATTGGTAGAAAAAATGAAAAAAAAATAAAGAAGGAAGAAAAGAGAAAATGGAAGAAGAAAAAAAAAGTTCATATTTGTGAAAAAAGTAAAAACAAATAAAAAAAATGGAAGGAGAAAAGAATAAACACAAAAATGAAGAAAAATAGAAGAGAAAAATGAAAAAAAGAAAAAAGAAAAAGGAAAAACAAGTGTTGACGCGGTTTTTCGCCAACAGTGAATTATATGAATAACTAGGATGGATTAGTGCTTAATGATAAACCGTAATAAGAAAATGATAATACTCAAGGATGCTGGCAATTAACTATCAAGAGAAGAAAAATGATCACTCCTTTTTACGTGATTCGGATGATAAAATCCCCCTAGTCCACGAGTCGATATTATTACTGTTTCTCTCTCTTGCTATTTTTACAGAGTATTTGCCTTACAAGAAGAATCCAACCCCTTGCACTGCCCAGGGTTTTGGTATTTATAGGAGAATGATCTCTGAGTAGGTATTGGGGTCATCCCGTGATCTCTTCATCCTTCACGTCATCTCTGTGACACTGATGACTAATATCTAAACCTTACATTGAAGTGTGGTCTAATCAATAGGTAAAAATGGATAATGGGCCGCATGGCCTAAATCAGGTGTGGGATGTCTGATCACACACGTTTATATTGCGTATCCGGGAATTCGGGAATAAAACAGACACGTGATGTCTGTTATATGCACGTTTATATTGCGTGGTTGACTTTATAAAGATCCTGGGGTATGTCAGGCCTCTGATGCACCACGAGCTTAATGTAGTGCCACCTCATGCCTTTTGGTGCCATGTTTACACAATGGTTCCAAGTGATAAGCAGCTAAACGATCCATCAGCTCGAGCTATTTGTTTAGGGGATTGTACCAGATTTCTCCTGATGAACGGTGAACACGTGGCACATCGATTATGGCTCTTTGCCAGCTCGACAAAATACATGCTGATATTCAAGGAGTACATTTGCCCCCCAAGCCCCTGCTCGTGATCTATAACGTCATTTTTTACCTTCACGGTGGGGGCTTTTAAACTTCCTTTTCGACTTTCCATGTCCTGCCCACCACTTGAGTATTGGACACGTGGAATGTCGTGATTGGCGTATGCTTGGGCTTCGAGGATTGCATTAAATGGCCTGGCCACCTTTTTGCCGCCGTCTCATCTTCCGAATTATGGCCCTCGTATCTCGCATTTGTTTGATCGGACGGTCCTCGTTCCCAAATGTCTTTTACGTATAAATAGGGCTAGCCATTTTCAGTACTCTTTACCTTTTATTCAAAAAAATTCTTCATTTTCTCTCTTCCGAGTCTCAAGAAATCTTCTTCTCCTTAACACCCTAGAAGTCCCCATATTCTTGCCACAAAAACCCTTCAGACGCCCCAGTCTTGAGGATTTCTCCAGGGCTTACACCTCTACGCTGCTTGCACCTTTCGTTTAGAAAATATACTATAAGTTTTCTACCTTTTGTGTGTTTTGGTTTCCTTTTTCTTTGACATGCAAATCTATATTTCATAGTCATGAACCGTAGGTTGTTTCTGAATAACTTTGGTGCATAGGTTTTGATTTTAGGCGTATTGAGTAGGTCCTAAAACATGTCTAGGATTGAGAAGTTCATAACTAGGCAATTTCTGGGTAAATTTAGGAAATACCCACTCGGGGTGTGGAAGGCGAGAGGTTTTTAGGGTATAAAACCGGGTAGCTTAAGGGTCACGTTTCTTGGGTGGTTTTTCTTTAAAACCCTCCTCCCAAGGCCAGTAGTGGCCTGACTCGCCTAACACGCGGATCGTTGAATATCAGGGGTCTATTGGAAAACTTAGGCACGTGGCACAGGCAACGTGTCGCATCACGCGGGCTGATATCGCATCAGCTCTATTGTTAGGACACTTGCCTTTGCTATATCTTTTGTTCAAAAATTCCACGTCGCCTACTAAAAAACTCCATCGTTTTTATTCGATAGGCGAGCTAATGCACCAAAGAAAGGAACACCTAAGAAGAACACGGCTGGCTCGTCGTCCCAGCAGCCTCGCAAGGGGAAGGAGGTCGTCCCCGACTCCCCCCTTCCGGAGTTTGGTCCCGTGGTGGAGGCGAAGGTTGCGATTGCTCCTGACGCCTTCTTCGAGGCCGAGAGGATCATCTCCAAGAATATGACCCAAGGAAGGGTCAACAAAATCCTCTTATCCCACAACATTGAGGCTGGGAAAGGGTCCTTAATTTCTCGACCTCCCTACGAAGGGGAACGGAGCTGCTCACCACTCCAGGACGACTTCGCGGCCTGGAGTGACGAACATTTGAAGGCCGGGGCCTTTCTCCCTCTCGACAAGAACTTTGCAGACTTCCTCAACTACGTGAGGTTGGTGCCATTCCAGCTCCCCACCAACTCGTACCGACTACTGGCGAGGTTGAAATACCTGTTCCTGAAACATGAGTGGGAGGTCTCCACTCCAGCAGACATCCTTTACTTTTTCTGCCTCAAAGCCTGCCCGGACCAGAGGGGACGAGGGGATGGGTTCTATTACTTAACCTGATTCCCTAACTCGCCTGCAGTCATTGAGCTGCCCAGCCACCCGAATGACTTCAAGGACCAGTTCTTCATGTCAAACGAGTTTCGCAACTGCGAACACCAGTACTTCAACCACCCCCGTAAGTTTTCTTTGCTCAACTCGCGTATAATTCCTTTCCTACTTGGTTTTGTGCGTATATTGATTGGAATATGTTCATGCAGCCATTTTCGCGAGGACGGCCAAGTCAGTGACCCTTGGCGGTCAGTACGAGACTTTGGCGGGGCTTCCGCCCAACGAGAAGGACTACTGCCAACTCGTGTCTGATGACACGATGCTGGCGTGTAAACTGATCGTCGAAGGTTAGACCTTGGCCTTGAGAAGGACGCGGGCCACTGCTCCCATGATCTGCGAGGTCCCTCCCATTCCCGAGAGGAATGTTAAGGCTGGAGACGAGGCATCAGAGGAGGACGAGGTTCCCCTCGTGCGAAAGAGGCGAGCTCCTAAGGCTGTTGAGGACCCCATTGTTGAGCGAGCTAAGTCGGGGGCAGCAGCCGGCCCCTCCGGCCAAGGTAACCCATATCCTTTTAGGGATTTAGATAGGGTTGTGACCAACCTTAGGCTAGTTAGGTTTAACCCCAACTAGCTCGTACACCGTAACCCTGATGACCTAGATCACAACATCACCCTGCTCCAGTGTGTGGACCACTTGGTTCTCCGGCATGATATGGGTCATCCTAGGGGGACCGTAGTGGTGGACAATACCTTGTCCTTTAGATCGGCTTTCTTTGAAGAGTATGGAACCAACCTTCGTGGCCGTCCCTTCTCCAAGGTGTTGTAGCCCCAGGACTTAGGCAATATGTAGAGGAGTCCAGCCCCAAGGTAATGTCTGACCCGGAGCCTCCCTTAATCTAAGAAGTTTTTGACTTAGACTCTCCTTCCCCCGTAGCAGCTCCGAGACCGGAGGTCGTGGAAATAGACTCCTCTAGCTCGGAGGGTAGGATTTTTTTGTTTTGATAATTTATGTATTTTCTGTGCAAACTGGTGAGTATGCATGTATATCTAATAGATTTTTCCTTTCTTTTTCAGTTGAGGAGATGGCACAAAGAGGGGAACCCGACATCTGGTTGATGTTCCAGGACGGGAGATCCAGTGGTGGCCCTCTAGTCAAGAAACTTCGACCCACGTCGAAGAAGACCCCTCCGGCTGCGGCCACCTCCAAATCCCCAGCCAAAGGGACGGGCACGACCTCAGGAGCTGGGCATGTCGCCCCTGCGGAGAAGAGGGGTCCGGCCGCACCCCCTCCTCACCTTCCCCCAATTCCTACTCGGGACCAGGTAGCACCACCTGGTCCCCCGGCTCCATTGGTCCCTTCTGCCTCCGCCCGCACCTGGTCGGGACCAGGTAACACCACCTGGTCCCCCGACTCCATTGGTCCCCCAAGGCTTGTAGCTAATCCCAGACACTTTTCGGGGGACGGTCTATGGGACGGCGAACTACGCGGTGGACCATTTTTACAAGGCCAAGCCCACCGATCTGAGGGCGATCGAGGAGAGGAGCCCAGAGAACGTCATGGAGTTGGCCCTGGGAATGAACCTCACGGTAAACACTTTTCCTAACCCGACTTTTATTATTCTTCTTAGTGTTAGGAAAATATAAATTTGGCTCAATGGAAATGGTAAGAAATTACAACTCTATGCAATATATTACAAATAATAATGATTGATTTAAAAAGAGTTACAACTCTAAAACTGAAAATTGCAAATAAAAGGAGAAGGAGATGTAAGATGATAGAAATGAAAAATACAACTCTATTACAAAAGATACAAATAAACTATAATTGTTTGAACAAAAAGAAATAAAAGGATTACAACTCTTAAACAAAAGGTGCAAGTAAATAGAACAAGAACAAATAGTAGAAAAGCAAATGCATGAAAATAAGAACAAGAACAAAAACAATAAACTCTCACTCACACAACCAAAGTGAAGAGTGTTGGGGATCACCAACTTGAACAAGGTTTGAAACCTTTGTCCAAAAGCTTATTTCCCCCTAACTCAAGCACTAAGGGATCTCTCACAGATTATAGGAAATGCCTTCTGGAATTATCATTCCTCAAGATGTTTCTAGCCAAGTGCTCTAATGGATAGAAATGTTGTATCTTACAAGTGAGCTATAGGCTCCTATTTATAGAGTTTAGAAACACCCTTTGAATTTCAAATTCCACCAACCCCCATGGCTGTTACCAATGTTTAATTGGATTAATATGGAATTAAAAATGAGATTTAGGAGTTATTTGGGTTTTTTGAGCCGTTCAACAAAGATTGAAAAAACTGAAAAAATTGTTAGTTTTTGGCCTGTGGCCGCGGCCACTAGCTTCTGTCCCACAGCGGCCACCGACCATTTTCAGCACTAAAAAATGTGTTGTTTTTCCAAACAGTTCCAAACCCTCCCAAATGATTTTGTAACTCCCAAAACACATTATTAGGGTTAAAATCATATCTCTAACAGCCATATCACATATGGCTTTATGAAATTCATCTCAATATTGTGCAACAACAATTTTACACAATAAAGGGTAATATTTGGAAGTTACAAATTTGTAACACCAAATATGTTACATTATTTGGATATATCTCATATATCTAAATATTGTAACTCTCTTATTATATGTTACAATATGTGACACACTTTGTCACATTTATTTAATCTAAAACATTATATTATAATATAATATAATATTACATTATATTATAAAATAATATAACACTTAGTATGTGCCTCACTGTTTCTTTGCTTCCTTGCAGGCGGTCCTGGCTCAGCTTCGTAGCATATCTCGGGCGAGGGCTAGGAATGCTGAACTTCAGGCCAAGATGACTACGGCCCAAGCTGCCCTCACCGCTTCAGAGCGAGCAGAATGCCAAAGCTACCTTGGCGGCGGCCCATGCGAGTGAACAGGCGGCGAAGGCTGCCTTAACCACTACTCAAGAAGGCGAGCAGGCAGCGAAGGCGGTCTCATTAGCCCTTCAGGGCGAGCTCGAGGGGGCTTAGGCCAAACAGCTTGAGGTTGAGGCAGCCCTTCTAGAGGAGAAAAAGGCATCGACCTCCTCCATGGAGAGTATGCTTTACCACTTCTGGGCCTTCAACCAAGACGGCAACTTCTCCTTCATGGCCTCCGACGCGTGGGGGCATTACTTTGAGAAGTTTAAAGTTCGTCTGCAACAGGAGCTGCAGGCGCCGACTGAGACCGGGGAGACCTCTGCTGCCGGCGAGCAGGAGATTGCGGAGGTGACGTCCTCAGAGCGGCCTGGGGGAGCTTAGAATTTTTTGTATTTTTACTTTTATTTACTTTTTTTTTTGTAAATACTAAGCATGAGGTTATTCTCCTCGAGCCAATTTGTACCTTCAGTTTATTTAAGTTTTACTTGTTGGTTATCTTTCATTCTTTATTATGTGCTAGGAAGAATCTTAGTTCGCATTAGCTATATCGAATCCTCCGCTTTTTCCTTAAGAAAAAAACATCGTTAATCGATTTAACTAACTTCTATGTTTTGGAACCTGGTTGTGTCCAGGATACTTAATTTTAAAAACTTAGTTCGTGTTAGTTTTATCGAATACTCCGCTTTTTCCTTAGAAAAAACATTGTTCAATCAATTTAACCAACTTCTATGTTTTGGAACCTGGTCATGTCCAGGATACTTAATTTTAAAAACTTAGTTCGTGTTAGTTTTATCGAATACTCCGCTTTTTCCTTAGAAAAAACATTGTTTAATCAATTTAACCAACTTCTATGTTTTGAAACCTTGTCGTGTCCAGGATACTTAATTTTAAAAACTTAGTTCGTGTTAGTTTTATCGAATACTTAGCTTTTTCCTTAGAAAAAACATCGTTTAATCAATTTAACCAACTTCTAAGTTTTGGAACCTAGTCATGTCAAGGATACTTAATTTTAAAAACTTAGTTCGTGTTAGTTTTATTGACACCTCGTGTTTTTTTAGAAAAAACACTAGTTAATTAATTTAACTAACTTCTAAGTTTTGGAACCTGTTCTGGTGATCTGCCCCCCAAGTAATCAGGAAGTGGACTTGCTTGGTTACTTTGAACTAATCATACAAACAAAATCGTACATAGACACAAATGAAACCATAAACCATTTTTTTTTATAGTTAATTGGCTTTTATATGCAAGCCTTACATACAAGAGTGATTTAATCACTAATAATACTTTCTCAAATGCATAGCATTCCAGGTCCGTGGCACCATTTCTCCATTAAGCCGGGCCAATTTGAAAGTACCTTCCTGTACAATTTCGATGATCTGATAGGGCCTTTCCCATCTCAGACCTAAGGCACCATCTTTGGGGTCCTTGCCTGCCAAAAACACCCTTCGGAGTACCAGGTCTAATAATCCAAAGATATGCCTCTTAACCTTTGAATTAAAATATCGAGTAATTTTTTGATGATAATGCGCGAGCCATAGCTGTGAATCTTCTCACTTTTCATCAATTAGGTCGAGGGACGCGCTGAGCAATTTGTCATTCTGCTCCTGGCTGAAGGCCTAGACCCTGTGCGAGGCTATCTTTGTTTCGACAGGAAGGACGGCCTCACTTCCAAACGTCAGGGAGAAAGGGGAGTGCCCTATTGAAGTTTGGTGTGAGGTCTGGTACGCCCATAGCACCTGCGGGAGCTACTCAGTCCAAACTCCGTTGGCCTCGTCCAGCCTCTTCTTAAGGCTTGCTTTGAGCGTCTTGTTCACAACCTCGACCTGTCCATTTTCCTGGGGGTAGGCTACTGAAGAGAAACTCTTAATTATGTCGTGTCTTCCACAAAATTCAGTGAAAAGGTCGCTATCAAACTGGGTTCCATTGTCCGACACAATCTTCCTTGGTAGTCTGAATCGGCAGATGATATTTTTAAACACAAAATCGAGGACTCTCTTTGACGTTATCGTTGCCAGGGGCTCTGCTTCTGCCCACTTCATGAAATAGTCAATGGCCACTACTGCATAGCGAACTCCTCCTTCTCCCGTGGGCAGGGCTCCAATTAAGTCGATCCCCCAGACCACGAATGGCCATGGGGACGAGATCATCTTTAGCTCAACTGGTGGAGCTCGGGCAATTGCGGCAAACCGTTGGCACTTGTCACATTTTCGGACGTAGGAAATTTAGCCCTTTGATAGAGTGGGCCAATAATATCCTTTCCTCAATATCTTCAAGGCCAGGCTTTGCCCCCTAGCGTGATCTCCACAAAAGCCTTCATGCACCTCCTGCAAAATAGTTTTAGCCTCCTCCGGCATAACACATCGCAGAAGAGACAGAGACAGGCCATGCCGGTACAACGTTCTGTCTATGACTGTATACCTCGGAGCTTGATAAAGTATCTTCCTTGCATTATTTCGCTCATCGGGTAACTTCCCTATTGTAAGGTACTCGACTATGGGTGTCATCCAGGTTGGCCTGGCGTCAATCATCTCGATCTCCCTTGTATCCTTTACCACGCTTGATCTTTCAAGAATTCCACCGGTGTCAGGCTCAAGGTCTCGGCTTCCTTGGAGGTGGCAAGTTTTGCCAGAGCATCAGCATTGGCGTTCTGCTCACATGGGATCTTCCCGATTAGGCTGTACTCAAATTCGGACAGCTACTTCTTTACCTTGGCCAGGTAGGTCGCCATCTTGGTTCTCGCGCTTGGTATTCCCCTAATACTTGGTTTACCATGAGCTAGGAATCGATGTAGCACTGGATGGCCCTGGCCTTCAGCTTCTTGGCCACTCTAAGCCCAACCAATAGAGCATCGTACTCGACCTCATTTTGGATGCCTCGAATCTGAATCTTAACGCGGAGTGGAAACGATGTCCCTCTGGGATATCAAAATGATTCCAACTCCGGACCCGTTCTTGTTAGACGAACCATCCACAAAGATCCTCCACATCGCCTGCACCGGCTCTTCCCCCAGTTTCTCTTGGAATCCAGTGCATTCCGCCATGAAATCAGCCAGGGCTTGGCTTTTGATTGCAATCCGTGGTACGTACAGAATTTCGAATTGGCTGACCTCGATGGCCCATTTCAAAAGACGTCCCGATGCCTCAGGTTTCTGTAGTACCTGCCTTAAAGGTTGATCGGTTATGACGTGGATTGAATGGGACTGGAAATACTTCCTAAGCTTTATGGAGGCCGTGATAAGGCAAAAAGCCATTTTTTCCATCGACGGATATCGAGATTCAGCTTCGAGGAGCCTTTTGCTAATGTAATAGACTTGCTTTTGAGCCCGATCCTCTTCCCAGACCAGCACGGCACTACCCGCATCTTTTGTAACAGCTACGTAAAGAAAAAGAGGCTCTCCTGCCGTTGGCTTAGACAACACGGGCAGCTCCACTAAATGTGTTTTTAGGTCAAGGAAGGCCAGCTCACACTCTTCAGTCTACTCAAACTTTTTATTCCCCTGGAGCAGGTTATAGAATGGCAAACACTTGTCAGTAGATTTAGAAATAAACCGATTAAGGGCTGCCACCCTTCGTGTCAGACTCTGGACGTCTTTTTGCGACCGGGGCAATGGCATTTCGAGTAGCGATCTGATTTTGTCTGGGTTCGCCTCTATCCCCCTAGTGTTGACTATGAAACCCATAAATTTTCCTGACGCCACCCCAAAGGTACATTTTTGGGGATTAAACCTCATACCATACTTCCTTAGGATCTCAAAACATTCCCTCAGATTGGGAACATGGTCATCGGCAGTTTTTTACTTGACCAACATGTCGTCAACATACACTTCCATGTTTTTCCCGATCTGATTAACGAACATTCTGTTGACCAATCTCTGAAATGTAGCTCCGGCGTTCTTCAGCCCGAAGGGCATGACTTTGTAACAATAAACAGTGGTTGGAGTCATGAAGCTGGTATGCTCCTGGTCCGCGGGATTCATAGCGATCTGGTTGTAACCAGAGTACGCATCCATGAAGGACATGAGCTCGTGCCCTGCTGTGGCGTCCACCAACTGGTCAATTCTTGGTAAAGGGAAGCAATCCTTGGGACATGCTTTATTCAGGTCAGAAAAGTCGATACAGGTCTGCCATTATTCGTTAGGTTTTGGGACCAGAACAGGATTGGCGACCCAGATCGGGTATTTTTCCTCACGGATAAAACCGCATTTTAAAAGCCAAGCAACTTCCTCTTCCAGGGCCACAGCTCGGGTCGTGCCCAGACACCTCTGTTTTTACAACTTCGCAGGCATGCTTTTGTCCAAGTTGAGGGTATGCATGATGATGCTCGGGCTGATCCCCACCATGTCTTCATGAGACCAGGCGAAAATGTCTAGATTTCCTTGTAGGAATTTCAGCAGCTCCGCTTTTCTCTCATCACCAAGGTTTTTCCCGAGCCTAACCACCCTCGAAGGGTCTTTAAGATCGATACTTACCTCTTCGAGCTCTTCGATAGCCTGGAGCTCTGACCTTTCCTTGCCAATTCTAGGGTCGAGATCATCACTCAGGGTGGTACCTACACCGTCGACTGGCCGAGATTCCTTTATCCCAGGGCTAGCTCTCACTTCCTGGGGTTCCTTGCTTCGGCCCTGAATGGCCATTGTCTGCTACCCGGGTTATGATTTTCCCTTCATGGAAATGCTGTAGCATTCCCTGGCAGCGAGTTGATCACCTCGGACCGTACATATCCCTGTATAGGAGGGGAATTTGACTGGGAGGTGGCGGATAGAAGTTATGGCTTCAAATGCCATCAACGTAGGCCGACCCAAAATTGCGTTGTATGCAGTGGGAAAGTCGATGACCACAAACTCGAGGAGCTTGGAGAAAGTTTGGGGTCCCTCTCCCAAGGTTATTACTAACTCAATTGTACCTATCGCTATCGACCCTTCGCCAGAGAACCCATACAGCATGATGGAGGTGGCCTTCATTTCGGTCACCGACAGCCCCATTTTTTCTAGCATGGACTGAAGCAGCACGTTCACTGAACCCCCATTATCAACTAATATCCTCCTAACTCTCCGATTGGCGAGCTGGGCGGTTATGACTAGAGGATCGTTATGTGGGAACTGGACATGACTAGCATCTTCTTCGGTGAAACTAATTGGCTGTCTCTCCAATCACTGTTGTTTGGGTATGGGTTGCTCTGGGACAAATTCGATCCCGTTATGAGACTTCAGTTCGTTGATGTATCTTTTCTGAGCACCTCTGCTTAAGCCTGCCAGATGGGGGCCTCCAGAAATGGTCGTTATCTCTCCTCCTATTATTGGAGGAGGGATGTCCTGACCCATCTGGGCTCCGGTCAGATTTGCGGGGACTTCCGGAGCTGATTGAATGTATTGCCTGGCGGGTTGATTAGGAGTGACCCGATTCCGGGCATACTGAGCCAAGGGTCCGGCCCGGATGAGTGTCTCAATCTCGTCCTTCAGATGCCTGCAATCATCGGTGTGTGACCGATGTCGTTGTGGAATCGACAGAATTTGGAAGGGTCTCTCTTAGCCTTCTGATTTTTCAAGGGCTCTGGCTTTTTGTGCTCCCTAGTGTCTGTGAGGTCGGTATAAACCGCATAGATCGATTTGAACTTATCCATGGGCTTGTTCTTCTTTGGAGCGTGCTGACCGCCCTCACCACTTCCCTTTCTTTTGCTTCCTTCCCCCTGGTTATTCTAGGGAACGGTCTGAGTCGTTGTTACGACGTCCATTTCCGCTCGAGCGAGCTGGTCAGAGACTTGGCCGGTTCCCGCAACCGATGCTCGCACTTCTTCCTAGTTTATCCATCTCTGGGCCTTGTTCAAGAATTCATCCACAGTGCTGACACCTTTCCTCTGGATTTCTTTCCACAGCTCACCCCCAACAAGGATTCCAGTTCTCATAGCCATAAGTTTGGAACTTTCGTCCGCGTCCCTATCTCGGGCCGCAACGTTGGTGAACTTGCTCAAATAAGCTTTTAAGGGTTCCCCGGGTTGTTGCTTCACGTTCTCTAGGGTATCTGCTTTGACACAAACTGCTTAAGAGGCTCGGAATGCCCTCTTAAAATCGGCAGAGAAATTCTTCCACGAGCTGATCGATTGTTTCTTACATTGCTTGAACCACTGCCTAGCTGGCCCGATCAGAGTTGAAGGGAATATCAGGCATCTCAACTCGGGCCCAATATTATGGGCCATCATCAGGGTGTTGAACATCCCCAAGTGATTCGACGGATCTCCGTCTCCATCGAATTTGGATAGATAAGGCATCCTGAAATCCGGTGGGTATGTCGTTGCTGCGATGTTGGGGGTGAAAAGCTCGAGCTCGTCCCTCGAGTCGTATTCGTCTTTTCCCTTCTCTGACAATAGCCTCTTCATCAGTTTCTCCATCTGAGCTAACCTTTCGAGGGTTTGATCTTTGATCCATGGGTTGTTCTGGGGTTGTTCAACAACTCACGTCCCATTGTATGCGTTAGGTGGGTTATTGTCCCTCCAAGCTTGAGCTTGGTTTGGTGGGACATTCCCGTTGTCACATATTTCGGAAGGACCATCCTCTCGGCGAGCATGACTTTCGTTTTTGGCCAGCTCTCCCCTCTGCGAGTTGAGGCGATCTCGAATGTCGGTCCGGGAGGCGGGCCGAGGGATTTGTGCAGAACTTAGATGATATTGAAGTTCTCCACCAGATCTGCCACTTCGGTGGCTTTCGGTCCAATAGATCCCATTGGAAAAGCTCAGGGCCTGCTGCCTAGGGTGAGGATCTGGGACAATTCCGTGCGCTCGCGGGTCATGAGCAGGAACGGCGGGAGGAGGATTCCTCCTGCTATTCCCGTATGCAGGAATATCTCGAGCAAAATGAGGAGGAGATGGATATCTTATCGGCGAAGGAGGATTCCTGATCGGTGATGAAATTCTAGTTCTGTTAGACCGCACCAAACTAGCTCGCGGTCTCTCTGCTCCAACACCTCCAGACATCTGCGTCTGATGATCCAATCGCTGCGCGGGGGGGCTAATCGAAGCAAGTTGGCTGTGCGAGTTCCCCCTAGATCTTCTCCTGGAACCATCGCGAGTTCTCCTGGGCGCATTCGATGGTGAAGTTGAACTTGGAGTTGAAGTTCTGACTGACTGGTTGACTCGCTGATGGGCCCTGGGAAAATCATCAAACATAGTTTCCTGGTGATGGTGCGACATGGGCGCAGAACTCGGGGTTGAGGTTCTAATTGATCGACTAGGCCTGGGCCGACTATCCCGGCGGGACTTGTGAGTCCTGCTTTGCCTCTTTCCGACGTTAATGTCGGTTGCAAGAGGGGGTTGCCGGGCTAAGACTTCCTCGATTTTCTTATTTTCTTTGGCTAGATGGCTCCTCAACTACATGTTTTCCATTTCCACCACCATCAGGTAACCTGGGTTCGGATTTGGAGGTACGGGCGCTGAACTCCCAGTGTCATCATGGCCCATTGGTTGTTTCCCCGATCACTGCTAGATCTCTGGGTCCTGTTCGTTGGATAAGGTGGTAAGGTGAGCCTCCTGCCCACCATGTTGATCCGCCTCGTTACCATGTCTCGAACGAGTGACAACCATGATCAAGTTTTTGTGATAGCACTAATCTAAATCCTCTCAATGAAAGAACCAAACTGTTGATGCGGTTTTTCGCCAACAGTGAATCATATGAATAACTAGGATGGATTAGTGCTTAATGGTAAACCGTAATAAGAAATTGATAATACTCAAGAATGCTGGCAATTAACTATCAAGAGAAGAAAAATGCTCACTCCTTTTTACGTGGTTCGGAGATTAAAATCCCCCTAGTCCACGAGTCAATATTATTACTGTTTCTCTCTCTTGCTATTTTTACATTACAAGAAGAATCCAACCCCTTGCACTGCTTAGGGTTTTGGTATTTATAGGAGAATGATCTCTAAGTAGGTATTGGGGTTATCCCGTGATCTCTTCATCCTTCACGTCATCTCTGTGACAATGATGATTAATATATAAACCTTACTTTGAAGTGTGGTCTAATCAATAGGTAAAAATGGATAATGGGCCGCGTGCCTTAAATCAGGAGTGGGATGTCTGATCACGCACGTTTATATTGCGTATCCGGGAATTTGGGAATAAAACAGACACGTGATGTCTATTATATGCAAGTTTATATTGCATGGTTGACTTTATAAAGATCTTGGGGTATGTCAGGCCTCTAATGCACCACGAGCTTAATGTAGTGCTAGCTCGTGCCTTTTGGTGCCATGTTTACACAATGGTTCCAAGTGATAAGAAGCTAAGTGATCCATCAGCTCGAGCTATTTGTTTAGGGGATCGTACCAAATTTCTTTGGATGAACGGTGAACACGTGGCACATCAGTTATGGCTCTTTGTCAGCTCGACAAAATACGTGCTGATATTCAGGGCGTACAACAAGGAAAGAAAACTGAAAAAAAAAATATATATATATATATAAGAAAAAACAATACAAATGAAAGAAAAAAATAGATAAATGAATAAAAATGAGAAGAAGAAGAAGAAGAAGAAGAAGAAGAAGAAGAAGAAGAAGAAAAAGAATGGAAAAATGAAAGAAAAAATTAGTAGAAAAAAATGAAAAAATGGAGAAAATGGAAGAAAAAATAAGTGAGGAAAAAAAGAAAAAAAACTGAAAAAATAAAGGAAAAATAACATAAAATGACCTTCAAAATTAAAGAAAACATAACCATAATAAAAAATAATTGGCATAATTGTATATTTTTTTCAAATTTATGAGAAAGAAAATCCCATAAATATGAATTTCCAAATCAAAAAGGCATGAATAATAGAAAAATTAAATGTCCATATTTTTAAAAAAAAACAACCTTAAAAACCCATAAATATGAAAAAATATCAAAATAATATGTATTACTATTAATGATGTACTTAATTGTGGTGTTTGTGTCTATATTAGTATCGTGATGGTTCATGGACTAATTGTAATGCCTCAAAATCTCTAATTGAATTAAATGCATGGATTAGCGTTACAAATTGGTATAAGAGTTTTCAAGGTTTAAAGGTTCTCAATGAATGGCTGAATGTGTACGCTCGCTACTAAAGATAAACTCGACTCACGGTTTGGTAACTAATGAAGTCAATATGTGCTTAATTGCTTAATTGGGATATGTATGCCTTATCTGCATGCTAGAATAGGAAGCATGAGATATACTGATAGGGCTTGGCTCATGACTGCTAAGTGAATATGAAAAAGATAAGCTTATTAGCATTCCTGTTGCATGTGAAAGTTATTGTAATGCTTATTACATTTGTTATTGCATGTGTATGCTTATTTGTTCGTTTTTGGACTGTGGGGCGATACCCTTGTACTTTTATCACTACCTGATGATTCGAGTCGTTGATTGCATATAGACTTTGAGAGTTATGCCTCCAAGGCAATCAAATAGACTAGATGACGCTGAGATCAATGCTAAAGATGATAACCAGGGTTAGAACCCTCCACCAACCCTTGAGAACTTGCATCAAATGGTTGCTAAATGCAAGCAAGGTTACAAAGACAGTGCAACAATCTAGACAGCCAAGACCATTACACTGTGTATTTTAAATAATGCTTGACTTGCTAATCAAGTCATTTGGACATAAACGTGTTACTAGAAGTAATTAACGGATTAGGGTTAAAAAATTCGGCCAAAGGAATATTTACTTTCATGAAAAGTTTAAGTTTGTACATGGGATCCCAAAATAAACATTTACAAGGTCATTTACAACTCAAAAGGGTGGTTACAACACAAGCTGGCCTAAGCGAAAAAAATTAGGGTTTAACCCTAGTTCCTCTGTGAATCCCCAGCCGTGTTGGTCGAGCAAGCTGCATATGTACACACCGCTACCAAAGTTCTCCAATTCATGGTTGGCCCAGCTTCCCTTTTCTCTTACATGCACCACATAGAACCCGTGAGCCAAGGGTCAACAAGAAAACTTAAACATGCTCATAAGTAGTTAATAACATATTACGGAATCATGAATAGCATGCCTAGTAGTAATAACCCTACTCATGAATGCATTCAATCCATATAAGTGACTATGGAGTCACACCGGGGCCCATTTCCCTAGGATAAGTGACTGTAGAGTCACCCTGGGGCCCATTGCCCTGTCCTCTTTATAACCAGCCTTAGAGTTGGCCAAGCGTACCTGGTGCTTTATTTTCTAAGTGACCATAGGGTCGGTCAAGCGTATACCACGCTCCTAGATAGGCCTAACCATATTGGCCAGCGCTCAGCGCGCTATTGCCGCCTTTGACTTATAAGTCAAGCCTTTCAATCAGATAATACAGAAAAGCATAAATTATTTAACAATTATCTAGATACAGAGCATTCAAGAATGCTTAATCAAATAATAATAGGCATAATCATGCTCATTCACAAGGGCTCGAGCCCTAATCATAACCCAAGGTGCAGTTTTCTCACCTCTGGTCCAAGCACAAGCTAAATCAAAATGATCATCGAGCACAATCCCCTTCCGAGCCCTACAGTACCCTATTCACTACCATAATATAGAATATCCATCAATATTGAGTAAATAAAGGCTTTCAGACCGAGTCCTAGCTTCCGACACCTCGAATTCTACTAAGCTGGGTAGTAGAATCCTTCCCGAGCCCTAAGGTTTGAGTCTCTGCAACTTGAAACCTCACATGGTCATTTGTTATCCGTAAAATTAGCATTGGTGACGTGGCAAGTGATCCTTGGACACGTGGCTGACACCTGGAAACGTTCTGCTAGAGTATCGACCAGAGGACACATTTGAAGCAGTGCGAGCCTTTCTTACCTACGACCAATCTGGTCGATAGTTCCGTGTACAAGGCAAAATTAATGGGAAGATATTTATGAATCCCGAATTTATCTCACACAATCTCCTGAGTATCCGATTATTCAAGGAAGAATATCTGTAACAATCTTTTGTAATCCCCCTTGAGCCTATAAATAGCAAGAGATAGCTCAAGGGAGAGGACTTTTGGCTTTTGAATCGTGAGAGATTATAGTAATTATCCTAGGAATACTGTATTGTTCTTCAGAAAGTGGTGAAACTCATTGAACCCTAGTTCTTTGATCACTCTTCTGGTTTTTATATCAATATCATTCTAAGTGGACGTATGTCATTACCAAATCCTGGGGCCGAACCACTATAAAATACTGTGTCTTATTTACTTTTTTCATTACGTTCTTCTCATACATTCATTCATATCAAGCATACTCTGATTCCGTGTCGGTTGGCCAAATCTTGGGTCAACATTCTGGTGCTTTCATTGAGAGCTTGATTTATCATTGTTGAGAAAACTAATGGCGAAAGCTGGAAAGAAAACTGGGCAAGCGGCCGCCGTTGCACCGTCGAACCCGCCACCTCCTCCTCCTCCTACAAGCATGGCAGAGGATGAGCCACAACTGGATTTTGAGGAGGAGGAAATGGATGATGCAACGTTGAAGAGCACCCTGGGCGCGTTGTAGGAAGAGCTGGCTAGTCTGAAGGCCAGTCAGGAGTTGAGCGAAAGGCAGGCGGAGGTGGATCGCCGCCAGACCAAAGCCATGGCAGCCCTTGAGGCAGCCTTGCTGTTGGCCAGAAATCAGGCTATACCTGCCTCGCAGCCTGACCCACCTGTGAATGGGCCACCCCAGAGGGGTCCTAATCCGAGCCCACCGATCCAGCCTTTGAGTCCGCAAAGACCCGAGCAGCCTCAGATGCCCCATGAAGATGTCCCACTGGAGCCTGAGACACAGCCACCGTCCCAAGCTGCTCGGGGTAATCCCCCGCAACGAAGACAGAATAGGGTCGAGCATCAGCCTCGCAGCCCTAGACGCCGTAGGGATGATGGGCCGAACCTACCAAACAGAGGTCACTACCCTCCTGGCCACAGGAGGGACTCAGAGTTAGGCTCTGTGGTCCGGGGTCCCCCACGACACGATGATGCACAAGGACCCCACGACCAGCGCAGGCCACCCTCTAACGCTCGGGATGGTTCAGCCAGGAGCGGACATCGGGGGAACGGTCGATCTCATCATAGCCAATCGAGGTTCAGAGATGGCCACGGATACAATGAGGCCGACTCAGGCAAAGGAAATGCCGGTGGAAGGAGTGAAGAAAGAGGTAAAGGCAGGAGCCAGGTACCCCAAGGTGACCAACCAAATAGGCAGGATGCTGGGGGGTAGCCAAAACAAAATAATGTCTTCGATCGGCTCGGGGGTAGCGAGCAGCGGAGAAGAGAAGAGGACCTGAGAGATGTACTCAATGATCGCCGTGAGAGGCACGGCGAGTACGTCCCCCCGGAAACAGAGGCCACAGCGATTCCTACCGCAGTGCAGGCCCAAATAGACGCACTCAACCAGGTTGTACATCAGCTGGTCGGAGGAAGGACTTCTTACATCGACCACGATAGGAGAAAAGGCACTCCTTTCGTACAAAGGATAGCTAACGCCGAAACTCCCAGCAAATTCAAGATGCCTACGCTTCCAAACTTTGACGGGTATGGAGACCCAGTCTCGCATGTCAATAAGTTTGAGATTCAGATGGACATTATGAAAGTGTCCGCAGACGCTCGGTGCAGGATCTTCCCTGCAACACTTTCTGAGGCTGCGCAGGAGTGGTTCTTCAAGTTCCCTCCCGCGAGCATTGTTTCTTGGGAAATGTTCGTACGGGAGTTCTACGGACAATTCTATGCTGGTCGTGTGCACCCGACCGAAGCAAACCAGCTAGTCGAAATTCGCCAGCAGAACGAGGAGTCAGTAAAGGATTACATCCAGCGCTTTATGCGAGCGGCGGCTGGAGCAAAAACAGTAGGAGACGAAGGCAAGATGATGGCCATTACCGCAGGGGATAAACTTTGCTCTCCCCTCTGGAAAAGTCTCCGAAAAGAAGGAGTGAGAACCACCCAAGAATTCTTAGACCGAGCTGACCGCTACATCAAGCTCGAAGAAGCCATTGCTGATGATGGAAAACCCTCGAACAAGGGTAAGAACGCTGCCGAACCCGCCAAAGCCGCCAACGGTTCCAAACCTAATGGCAACGACAAAGGCAATGGGAACGGCAACGGTAATGGCAAGAATGGTGGGAAACGGCCGTATAACAAGCCTTCCACCTCCGACAACAAACGAGCTAAGGGTAATCGTTATGAGCCTCG
Source organism: Humulus lupulus (assembly GCF_963169125.1). Taxonomy (NCBI): domain Eukaryota; kingdom Viridiplantae; phylum Streptophyta; class Magnoliopsida; order Rosales; family Cannabaceae; genus Humulus; species Humulus lupulus. The sequence goes on from NC_084799.1 coordinate 131,921,689, forward strand.
GTTCACTAACTACACTGCCTTCGTTGAATCTCGGGGTGAGGTTTACCAGGCCACAAGCTCCAGTGTGCCTTACAAGAAACCTGGACCCATTCGAAAGGACATTTCGAAAAGAGACACTACCAAGTTCTGTCGTTACCATAACGACTACGGACATGACACTAATGAGTGCAACCAGTTAAAAGACGAAATCGAGTTTCTTATTAGACAAGGACACTTGAGAAGGTATGTACGGGCCTTAGGAAATTCCCAACGAGAAGCTCCGGGTGGCAACGAGCAGGCGTCCACACGCCAATGCTCGCTACCATTACAACCTGCCCCCGTGGCAGGAACACTCTTAACCATCTGTGGAGGCCCGCACCTTGCGGGAAATAGCGGAAAGGCCAGAGAACGATACGCTCGGACTCTACGCCACGACCAAGACATCGAGATGATGACTGTGGAGGGTCGTGCACCAAAAAAAGTCTCGGTCAGAGGAAGGTGAGATAACCTTCTCTGATGGCAATGCCCAACACGTCCGGTTCCCACATTCCGATCCGCTGTTCGTGGACATCCAGATGGCCAATATGATGGTGAAGAGGGTACTGGTCGATACAAGAAGTTCGGTGAACATCCTGTATAAGTCAACACTGGAACGCATGAAATTTTCCGTAAAGGACTTGGAGCCCTGCAATCAAACGATATACGGCTTCTCTGGAGAAGGACTCGCCCCAGCCGAAATGATCAAACTCCCAGTAATGACGGGTACAGCGCCTGCAACAAGGACATTACTCGCCACTTTTGTAGTGGCCGATTGTCCCTCAGCGTACAACGCCGTTATTGGAAGGCCCATATTGGTTGATCTACAGGCCGTCGTCTCTATGTGGAACCTAGCCATGAAGTTCCCAATAGACACGGGGGTAGGACGCGTTTTAGGAAACCAAAGGGAAGCCAGGGAGTGCTACAACGCCTCGATCACAAAGGCGAAAAGTGGAACGTTGAGGAGCACTACCCCAGATAGATTGCAAATGGCAGTTGATATGCAAGCCCAATCAGGTGGTGAAGTCACCAAATAGGGTGTTGCCCCAAGTGAGGATGGAGATTTGGATCCTCGCTTTGGGGATTTTGAAGAAAATGTCAGACCCATCGAGGACCTGGAGGAGGTCCAACTCGACAAAGAAGACCCAACCAGAGTCATAAAGGTTGGGAAAAACTTAGAGCCTACCACGAAGCACGCACTGGTGGAATTCTTGCAAGAAAACCAGGAGGTTTTTGCCTGGTCGCATAAAGACATGGTTGGAATAGATCCTGCAGTAATCAACCATGTCCTGAATAAAGACAAGACTTTTCCACCCGTGCAACAAAAAAGAAGGCTGCTCGATAAAGATAGATCACGAGCCTTAAAAGAAGAAGTCAAAAGGCTAAAGGAGAATGGGTTCATATGGGTGGCATTTTATCCGTCGTGGGTCTCCAATCCGGTGCTAGTCCCCAAACCTAACGGCAAGTGGCGGACCTGTGTGGATTTTACAGACCTCAATAAAGCCTGCCCGAAGGACTGCTTTCCACTCCCAAGGATCGACCAGCTGGTCGATGCTACTGCAGGGCATGAGATCCTCTCATTCATGGATGCATATTCAGGCTATAACCAGATTAGCATGCATCCCCCTGATGAGGATCACACCAGCTTTCGGACCGATATGGGCTTGTATTGCTACAGAGTAATGCCCTTCGGACTGAAAAACACAAGTGCGAATTACCAACGGCTAGTCAACCACATGTTCAAAGAACAAATCGGGGTAAACATGGAGGTATATGTGGATGACATGCTAGTAAAGTCTGAGAAGGCAGAAGGGCATGTGAGGGATTTATAGGAGTGCTTTCATGTGTTAAACAGGTACCAAATGAAACTGAATCCCCTCAAGTGTTCCTTCGGGGTCGGATCAGGGAAGTTCTTAGGGTTTATTGTAAATTCAAGAGGAATCGAGGCCAACCACGACAAGATAAAAGCCCTGATCGACATGAAGTCGCCAGAAAAGATCAAAGATGTACAAAGTTTAACCGGGAGGATCGCAGCCCTAAGTAGATTATTTTCGAAATCAACAGACAAGTGCGTCCCATTCTTCAATCTACTTAGGGGAAATAAAAATTTTAATTGGACAGAAGACTGCGAGCAAGCATTCCAAGCGCTGAAAGCTCATATGGCACAGCCTCCCATCTTATCAAAGCCGATCAAAGGAGAAACTTTGTTTATTTATCTGGCGATTACTGAAGTTGCTGCCAGCGCGGTGCTAGTGCGAGAGGAAAAAGGTGTACAAAAAGCAGTCTACTATGTTAGCAAGAGACTGATCGGGGCAGAATTGAGATATCTGCCAATCGAGAGGTTAGCATATTGCTTGATCCTTGCCTCTAGAAAGTTGCGCCCCTACTTCCAAGCCCATCCTATCACAGTTCTAACTGACCAGCCCCTTCGACAAGTCCTCCAAAAACCTGAGGCGGCTGGGCGATTGTTAAAGTGGGCAGTCAAGCTAGGACAGTTCGACATAACCTATTCACCGCGAGCAGCAGTAAAGGGACAAGTCTTAGCCGATCTAATTGCGGAGTTCACCGAACTCCCAGACAGTGAGCAGTGCGAACTGCCTGAAGCGCCCGTGCCTCAAGACAAAATTCCTTCGTGGAAGCTATTTACGAATGGTTCATCCAACGAATCCCACGCTGGAGCGGGAGTGATATTGATAACACCGGAAGGGCATCGATTTCACTGCGCCATCAGGTTCGACTTCACTGCATCAAACAATGAAGCAGAATACGAAGCGCTCCTCGCTGGATTGAGAATGGCAAAGGATATGAGCATAAAGACGCTTGATATCTACAGTGATTCACAGCTGGTGGTGAATCAGGTCTTAGGAGAATATCAAGCGTGAGGTTTGAATATGGTGGCCTACATAAATAAAACAAAGGACCTACTAGCCCAGTTCACGAAGTACACCCTCCAGCAAATCCCACGAGATCAGAATTCAAACGCAGACGCCTTAGCCAAACTCGCGAGCGCAAAGGATGCTGACACTTTGAACATTGTGCCAGTAGAAATACTGAGTAAGCCAAGCATACAAGCAGCGGAGTCCAGTATGGAGATTCGAATGGAGGATACATGGATGGCGCCTTACTTGGAGTATCTGACAAATGGTGCGCTGCCAACAGATAGGAACAAAGCCAGAACTCTACAAAGACGGGCCGCTAGGTACATACTGGTCGATGGTGTTATGTACCGAAGAGGATTCTCAATGCCACTACTCAGGTGCGTTACACCAGAAAAGGCCAAGGAGCTCATGAAGGAGGTGTGTGAAGGCTTCTGCGGGGATCACGCTGGGGGGTAGAGTTTGGAAAAAAATATTCTAAGACAGGGCTACTTCTGGCCAACGATGAACGAGGATTCGATGGAGTATGTACAAAGGTGCGATAAGTGTCAAAGGTTCTCCAAGATCCCACGAGCAGCTTCAAACGAACTGAAGCGGATGCAGAGCCCGTGCTCTTTTGCAGTATGGGGGATAGATTTGATTGGATCCCTGCCTACAGGGAAAGGCGGAGTAAAGTACGCAGTTGTGGCAGTTGATTACTTCACCAAATGGGTCGAAGCTGAACCACTCGCAACCATCACGACCAAGAAAGTTCTCGACTTTGTTATCAAGAACATTGTCTGTCGGTATGGTTTGCCCAGAAAGATAGTTTCAGACAATGGGACCCAGTTTGACAGCGATTTATTCACCGATTTCTGCGAAAGTCATGGAGTTATTAAAAGCTTTTCTTCAGTTGCACATCCCCAAGAAAACGGGCAGGTCGAAGCCGTAAATAAGACTCTTAAAGACACCCTGAAGAAAAGACTTGAAGAAGCTAAAGGAGCGTGGCCGGAGCAGCTGCCTGAAGTACTGTGGTCGTATAGAACGTCCCACCGAACAGCGACAGGACATACTCCATTTTTATTAGCCTATGGATATGAGGCCATGTTGCCTGTCGAGTTAGATCCCCCCTCACATCGGCGCTTGACTTACGACCAGGATCAGAACAGCCAGCTAATGATGGAGTCCCTAGACTTAATCGATGAGATACGAGAGAAATCTCAACTCCGAGTTGCTGCATACCAGCAAAAAGTCGCCCGGTACTTTAACTCCAAAGTTAAAGAAAGAAAATTCAACGTAGGTGACTTGGTGCTACGACGAGTTTTCTTAAATACCCGCGACCCTACTGCTGGAGTGCTCGGACCCAATTGGGAAGGACCTTACCAAGTTGAAGAAGTCATTAATCCAGGTACCTACAAACTTGCACGCTTAAATGGAGATCTCATTCCCCGCTGTTGGAATGGAGAACACCTGCGCAAGTATTATTAGTAAACAGCCCTTTTTAAAGGACTGGCTTGTATTAAAAAAAAATTTAATTTTTACAAGTTTTGCAAAGAGGGTTAGCCACGTTGTATGGCTAACTGCTCGTATATGTAAGGTTCTATTATAGAATCACTCGTAAAGACATGTTTAGTCCATTTTTAATACGAGATTATAAGGGACTGTGCGCAGCCAGTCATTCTTGCCAACCTTTGTGAATTTACATTCACAAGTATTTGTTCATTACGTGTGTTGTTTTGCTGTACTACAAGTATCATTTTTCACACGAACAGGAATGTTCAAACAGGCCATGGTCAAGGCAAGTGACCAAGGACCTAAAGCTCCTCGATCACTTGGGGGGCATATAAGGCACATCGATAGCAAAGCATACTCTCAAGGTATGTAAACACATGAACAAAATGAGTGAAAGCATGCTACAGTACTTAGAGTGTTTTTCAAAATTTATGTTTTGTTAAATCATACCAAAGTACTATGCTAAGTTCGGTCATACGGACAAATGTTATAATAAATAAAAATATTATAGCATCAAGATTTAAGCTTTTACACCGCAAGCATCGCTGCTTGGATGTAACTGTTCAAGTAAAAGAAGAAAGATTTACTGCCCATGCAGCAAAGTTTAAAAAGAAATTATTGTCTTTACATCACAACCTGTGGGTCGTATATCCAAAAAGAAAGAAAAAATAAATGAGAAAGTTTAAGAGGCATTTGGGGCCGGAGGGTCCTGGGCAGCATCATGGTTGGTCGCGTCCTCGAAAACTTCTTCTTCTTCCACACCAACAATGCTTGGAGAGGCAGGGATCCTCAATCTTGCCTCCTCTTCGGCCAGTTGGGCAGTGCAACGAGCCAACTCAGCAGTCCTGACTTCCTCAGAAGTTGTAGAAACATCGAAGCGTCGTCCTCTTGTACTTTTCAAGATTTTTGGAGTTGTCAAGCTCCAGCTACTTCACCTTGCCGTCAAGAGTGACAATAGCCTCGTCCTTGGACTTGAGTGTCTCTCCCAAATGCTTGATCTCGCGAAGGTGGGTTTGATTGGAGTCTCGATATTGCTGCCTCAACTTCACCGCGGCATCTTTTGCGGCTTCAGCCTCTGACAGTTTGGTCACCGCAGCATCCCTCTCTCGAGCCAGTGCCTCCAACTCCTTGGCGTGCTTAGCCTCTGCAGCTGAAAGCTCCTCAACTGTCTTCACTTGATGCCTCTCAGTGGCCTTGGCTTTGGCCTGCTCGATGGAAGCCTGGATGCGGGTACGAGCAATGATGGCAGACAGCAAGGCCTGTGAATAAAGGAAAAAGTTAGAACCTTCCGTGAAGAATAAAAGACTAAGGCTTAAAAAGTAAAAAATTACTCACACTAGAGATTTCATTCAGGGCCCTGTTCAGAACCTGGTCGGCCCCCATGTTTTCAGCCTCAACCATTGCATCTCTGATACGGTCACCTTTGCCGATGTGGTCAAGGTGATCCCTGGCTGATCGAAGGGTACTGCTCATGAGTTTGGCCCCAAGATCTTCTTCACGGGTAATTTCCTCTCTGGCAGGTGCGGTCGGAGGATTCGGCGGGGCAGGAGGAGTCTGCTTCTCAGTAGGAGCTGGTGGATGAGTTTGCCCCGTTGGCCCAGGAGTCTGCCCAGTTGGCACGTCCTTGGGAAGTTCTTCTGTTCGACCCTTCTTGGCTGGAGGACCTCGGCTGGATTCACCAGTTCTCCTCTTGGATCTCCGCTGGAGTTGGGGAACCTCCTCTTCCTCCTCGGCCTGGTACATGTCAAAGATATTGGGAGTGGCCATATCTGCATGCAAGTAAACATAGGAAAGTGATAAGAATAAGAGGCAGATAAAAATATATTATATGCAACAGAAGAAAGGCAACAAAGTGAATACCCGAGCTACAACTAATGGTCGTTACACTATTGACTCTATTAGTCATATACTCATTATCTGGCATGAAGAAGTCTGGCCCTAAGTTTGGAGCATATGTAAAGTTACCCTCCCCGTCAAACAGATGACAGGGAATTGGTAAACCATTTAAAAGCGAAATAACTTTACCATTATCATCAGAGGATTCTCCCAAGTCTACAATAGGCTCTTTGGCCTTTTGTTTCCCCTTGCCTTGGGGAGCAGAAGGTCTTTCTGTGGTAGGATTTCCCGTGGGGTCCCTGATTGTAACCCCCGTTGGCCTCCTCCGAGGAGGAGACACAGGAGGTTGCTGCTCGAGAACCCCCTCGGCAGTGGCTTCGTCCACCACGGACCCTTTGGTTTCATGGCAAGGAGCCAGGAGGCCAGACAGCCTCATGTTTTCTTCAGTCACCAGGACCTTGACGGTTTTTGCTGCATCGGACATCCTGGCTAGAGTATTAGACCTCAACACCATGGCTGGTGTTGGGGTCGGGCGTAACCAAGGGCCTGAAAAGCAGATTACAGTTTGAGAAAAACGAAAGGAGACACCTTAAGTAAAAGTATCGACCAGTAGAAACAGCGCTTACCTCCTCGTGTGAAGGCCAAGTTGTTGCTGGTTACATCCGGAGTAAAGAAGTACTCCTTATGGTAGTGCCCCACGTTTGATATATGAGTGGTGTCACTCAGGAACGTCCGGTTGGTCTCCTGGTGGCAGAAATGAAAGAAACCCGTCCCGTTGTGTTGCGGGTTAGACTTAAGGTCAAAAAGATAGTTGACCTCGTGGGGTGAAGGTTCTGGCCATTTGTTAAGTTTATACAGGATATAGAGTACGGCCAGCATCCTATATCCGTTTGGAGTTATTTGGAAGGGGGCGACACCAAAATAATTGGCCACCCCACAAAAAAGGGATGAAGAGGGAGATAAGCTCCCGCCTCAATATGATACCAAGACCAGCCGCTGTTTGCACCTCCGGGGAGGTTAGCCCTCTGGTCTTCGGTAGGACGTATAATGGAAACCCCTGTGAGAGGGAATTTCCTGAAGCAGTTAGCAACCATTCGAAGAGTTACTGAACTGGCTGGGGAAGAATACCACTCGACATCAGGCAAGCTCTGATGGCGAGGGCTGGCCCTAATTTGGATATTAGGGTCAGGATCAAGATTTTCTCGACCACTGGTCGAGGGAGCCCTTGCCTGCGGATCAGGCCGGGCAGGAGAATTTGGGTTGTTTTCAGACTCGGGCCTTTTCTTGCCTGAAGATTTGGAACGGACCATTGAAGGAGGAGGATGGGGTCTGGAAGAAGATCGCGAGAAAGGGATCTCGTGGACACGGTCAGCTGGTTGTTCTTCTCCCTCGAGCAATTGGGCTCGAAGGTCGTCGTCAATAGGCCTTTCACCTCCCCACAAATCTGGCACTAAAGTCTACATACAGAAGAATGGGGAGATGAGGATAGAAAACTTTTAAAAGCTTTTTAGAATAACGCTGGTCGAGTATAAAAATTAAGTTTTCATACAACAGCATTCTAACAAAAGGCTAAATATTTCTACGCGAACAGTTTGAGAAACGAATCAAAGGGTGAAAGTAAAAAAAAAATTCTGAAAAAGCTTTTTCAACTCCCCTTAGGATGGGAAAAATTTATTTTTCAACTAGCCTAAAGATCGAATTTTTACTCCGATTTTACGTCCTAAAAAGCATGATCCTGGGTTTTAAACTAACTCGTAACCCTATTTCGCCTACAAAATTTTCTGTCTACAAACGTCTCAAACCAGAAATAGTACACATCCAGAAGCATGCACCACAAAAAATTAGAAGCGTGGAAACTCGAAAACTTACCAAGAAAAGTGATCGTGGAGATGGAAGAAGGGTCTTCGGAGATCAAGAAACTCTCGAATGGGGTCCTGAAAGTGCAGACGGAACGGCCTTCAGGAATGATAAGGGCTCTGAATCTTGGGTTTTCTTGTGGAGACGATGACGTGCGTAAAAAGAAAATAGAGGCTTTGAAGGTCTTATATAAGTTTGTCTCTGATAGTAAAAAGTGTAATCATTAGTTTCCCTTTTTCAAAGTATGGGGAAGCGGGATGGCCGTCGAAATCTTTTCTGGGGAACCGAAGGGACAAGATTGGACAGAGGTAGGTTGCTTTTTTCAAGAACACACGAAGGGTTCTGACACGTCAGGCGAGGTTACCGAAGAGTCGTTCGTTCAAAAGTTTATTTAATGCTCGTGATAAATAAACTTGGGGGGCAAATGTTATCCGTAAAATTAGCATTGGTGACGTGGCAAGTGATCCCTGGACACGTGGCTGACACCTGGAAATGTTCTGCTAGAGTATCGACCAGAGGACACATTTGAAGCAGTGCAAGCCTTTCTTACCTGCGACCAGTCTGGTCGATAGTTCCGTGTACAAGGCGACATTAATGGGAAGATCTCTATGAATCCCGAATTTATCTCACACAATCTCCTGAGTATCCGATTATTCAGGGAAGAATATCTGTAACAATCTTTTGTAATCCCCCTTGAGCCTATAAATAGCAAGAGATAGCTCAAGGGAAAGGACTTTTGGCTTTTGAATCGTGAGAGACTATAGTAATTATCCTAGGAATACTGTATTGTTCTTCAGAAAGTGGTGAAACTCATTGAACCCTAATTCTTTGATCACTCTTCTGGTTTTTATATCAATATCATTCTAAGTGGACGTAGGTCATTACCAAATCCTGGGGCCGAACCACTATAAAATACTGTGTCTTATATACTTTTGTCATTACGTTCTTCTCATACATTCATTCATATCAAGCATAATCTGACTCCGTGTCGGTTGGCCAAATCTTGGGTCAACACCATTCTTTTCCATTTTCATCTTGGCACACCTTTGAGGACCGCAGCGCCCCCCAAAGCAAAGAGCCATGGCCCTGTTTTCACTAGACACGCGCTGCGGTGCAACCCACCAGGCGTCGTGACGCTATGGCGGTTCAGAAGAACCCTAACGCTCCTGAGTTCATACGAGCTGCGATGCTCCAAGAACAGCACCACGACGCAACCCCGCAAACATAGAATTCCAACATTTTCCTCTAAGCCAAAACCCTCCAAATTCATCCCAAATAACAACCAAACCCATAATTGAGTTTGTTGACGCGGTTCTTCGCCAACAGGTAATTAGAAGAAAAAGAGAAAGGGATTAGTGCTAATAATGAACCATACCAGATATATGATCTTAGAGAATGAAAGAGGTGACTCAAGACACGTTTTTTAAGTGGTTCAAAGGTTAAAATCCTTCTACTCCACTAGTCAGTATTATTGATATATTTTGGGCATTTGATTACAGAGTCTTTTTTTTACAATTGAGAGTCCAACCCCTATTATCTCCCAGGGTCTCCATATTTATAGGAGAAGGCACCTGGGAGTTGGCAAGAAGGTCATCCCGTGACCCTCTTACCTATCGTATCAACTCTGTGACATTCATGATTAATTCCTAAACCTGACACATAAGTGTGGTCAAATCAATAGGTAAGGAGATAATGGGCCGCACGGCCCAACCCAGTCGTGGGTGTTCGAATACGCATGTTCCTGCTGCGTGTCCGAGAAGTCAGGGGGATATCAGACACGTGATGTCTGATATATGCACGTTTACCTTGCGTGTGCAGACTTTACAAAGGGTCATAGCCTCCATATCCAGATCGTACCACGAGCTGGATACTTAACTTGACCTTCGGCCTTCATAGTCCGGACGTAGGTCCTAGGCGATCTTGGCAAACCCTCGGGTTATCCCGAGCTCAAGAAGTACGACCTCTTGACGGGAGCTCCGGTCTCGGGGATGTCCATGGGATAATCATGATTAGGTCGCAGCTCCGACTGCTAATCAGCCCGTGGTAAAATCAGGGCGTACATCTGCCCCCCAAGTCCCTGCTCGTGGTATGCCACGTCGTACTGGACCACAGTAGGGGCTTCTAGGCTTCCCCATGGACTCTTCACATTCCACCTCTTACGCAGGCGCCAGATACATGGAACATCGTGATTGGTGACGGTACGTCTTACGAGAATCGCATTTAATGGCCTAGCGTAGCCCCAGCCGTCGTTTCGTATTTCGAGTGGAGGGCCTTGGATCCCTCACCAGGGTCATCCAACGGCCATCTACACGTGGTCCTTCACGTATATAAAGGGGGTGGCCACCCTACACATGGGCCACCCTTTCAATCAAAATTTTTCCAAACTCCTCTCCGTCTTCTCTCTTCATTTCAGAAGAACAAACCCTCTTCTCTATAGCTGCTACTTTCAGCGTTCAAGAAGCTCAGATGCACGGATTTCTTCAAAGTTGCGGAAGCCAACGCACCGACGCAGCTTTCATCAAGGCGATACCTCCATCCACCTCCCAGCCAAACATTGTAAGCTTCCTGACCACGTGCGTTTTGAAAATATATGTCACTGTAGCTTAGGTAAAAAATTTATTGTAGCCGCATGCAAGGGTTTACAGGGTTTTGTGGACACGGAGGGTGAAAGCCCTTTTAAGGTTAGGGTATCTTTTCTGTAGGAAATCACTTAAGAGTATGGTTTTTAGGATGCTTTTTCTGGGGAAAATTTCTGGGTAGGAGTTTTGGAACTTTGGGGTACAAAACCGGGTAGCTTAGGGAACACGCCTCACAGGCGGTTTTGCAATTTTTGCCTACTGAAACTTTCCCCCCAAGGAAAATTCTATCTTAACCCTCCTGACACACGAATTCCGAGTAATCGGGGATCTGTTGGGAGCACAGGCGTGTGTTCATAGAACCGCGTGGTCTCACCCTCCACGGGCTGGGCTTACCTCAGCTCGTGCAAATAACATTTGATTTTTTCCCCAAGCTTGGGTCGCCTTTTCTGAAACGTTTTCTTTTGTTCGTTAGGCGACCAGATGGCACCAACAAGGAATGTCCCACAGAAGACCGTTGGAAGCTCGGCCTCCCAGCAGGACAAAGGCAAAGCGGTGATGCCGGACTCTCCGATCCTCCGCTTTGGGCCGACAGTGGAGAAGGAGCTCGAGGTGGCTCCTGATGCATTTTTTGAGGCGGAGAGGATTGTCTCAAAAATGACCGACCAGGTGAAGATCAACAAGATCTTCCTTTCCCACAACATCGTGCTAGGGAAGGTGTCTGTGGTGGCCCGACCTGCTGCAGATGGCGAGCGGAGCTGCGCGCCGCTCGATGAATCGTTCGCGGCCTGGAGCGGCGAACATTTTAAGGCAGGGGCCTTCCTCCCACTGGATCAGTACTTTGCTGATTTCCTCAATTATGTGAGGTTGGCACCATTTCAGCTCCCGCCCAACTCGTACCGCTTGCTGGCAGGGTTGAAGTATTTGTTTCAGAAGCACGAGTGGGAGGTCCCCACTCCTGCGGATATTTTATATTTTTTCTGCCTCAAAGCCAGCCCGGACCAGTGGGGGCGAGGCGACGAATTTTACTACTTAACCCGATTCCCCAATACGGCTGCGGTCATCGAGCTGCCCAGCCACCCCAACGACTTCAAGGATCAATTCTTCATGTCGACATGGTTCAGGAATTGCGAGCTCCACTACTTCAATCATCCTCGTAAGTATCTTTTTCTTCTTAGCTCTTAAGTTAAGTGTCATTTTAGCTCCTCCTGTACCCCTTTCTGACTTAGGCCATTCCTGCAGCCATCTTTGCGAGGACAGAGAAATCCGTGACCCTCGGGGCCCAATACGAGACACTGGAGGGCTTGCCCCCCAGCGAGAAGGATTATCGCGTGCTCGTAACAGATGAGACGATGATAGCCTGCAAGCTGATTTTCCCGAATCAGACTTTAAACCTTAGGAGGCCCCGGGGGCTTCCCCCAGCTTGCGACACCAGACCCATCGTCGTGGAGGAGGTCGCGGAAGACGAAGATGAGGAGGACGAGGGCGACGAGGTTCCGCTCGTGAGGAACAAGAAGCGATCCTTGGAGATCGCCCCGGTGACGGGCGAGGAGAGGACCCAATCCGGAGCAGCCGCGGGTCTTTCTGGCCAAGGTAACCCTTATTTGTTTAGGAGTCTAGATAGGGCCACAGTAGACCCCCGGCTGGCTAGGTTCAATCCTAGGCAGATCGTCCATCGTCATCGAAGGGATCTGAACCTGAACATGACCCTGCTCCATTGCGTCGACCGGCTTGTGTTGGATTACCAACATAGCCGACCTAGGGGTACCGTAGTAGTAGATAACACCCTAGCCTTTAGGTCGATCCTATTCGAGGAGTATGGGACCAACCTTCACTCATGGCCATCACTTCTGAGGGGTGTCGTAGCTCCGGGGCTTAGGCAATATTTAGACGAATCTAGCCCCGAGTCAGACTCGGGCCCAGAACTTGCACCAGCTCGGGAAGTGATCGACTTAGATTCTTCCCCGAGCTCGGGGGGTAGGATTCCCTTAGTATTCATATACTTTTTACCCTTGGTTTTTGTATCTGTATGGTGGCTAACTCTTACTAACCATGCTCTTGTTTTGACAGAAGAGATGTCTCAGCCCGAGGAGAGCCTGTGAGGTGCGGTCTTCGGGGGGAACCCCTCAGCTGGGCCAAGAATGAAGAGGCTCCGGACGTCCAAGAACGCTGCCGGGACCCCCACCAAGTCTCTTGCAAAGGAGAAGGACCAAGCCCTAGCTGCACAGGTCGCAGAAGCGGTCCTTCCTGCTGTAGGGGGAAGCAATATGCCTCCACCGGCTCCGCGAGCTCCACTCGCCGCCCGGGACGCAGTAACGAAGGTCGGGACTTCGGCCATCGTACCCTCCGATGTGCGCATACCAGTCAATCCCCAGGACCTGGAGAAGATCCCTGAGGCCTTTCGGGGAACGGTGTATGAGTCGGAAAACTACGCCGTCCGCCATATATACAAGTTCACCGAGAAGGAGCTCCGGGCCATCGAGACAATGAGCCCAGTGGGCGTGCTGGAGTCTTCACTACGCATGGCCATGACGGTAAGCCAACCTTAACTTTTGTGGTTTTTTACTTTGTTATTCTTTGCCCTGCTTTTTCCAAAGGCAATTGTCTTTCCGTCTTTGCAGAGCGTTGTCGCCCTTCACCGGAGCATCGTCAGGACCAAAACTCAGCTCGGGGACATGCGGGACGAGCACCAGACTACCCTTCAAGCGGCCAAGGATGCCTTGGCAGCCTCTCAGAGCGAGTTGGAGAAATCCCGTTCGAAGATCCAAGAGCTCGAGTCCTCCCTTGCCACCTCGAAGACGGACCTAGACGCTGCGAAGACTGAGGTCCAGGCTACACAGGATGCCCTGGAGGCCGAGCGGGCAACTTCATAAAAGTCCATGGAAGATCTGTTCTACCATTGCTGGGTCTACAATCCAGACGCGGACTTTTCTTTCATGTCGGCGAGTCTCTGGGCGCGCTTGCTGGTGAAGTTCCAAGCTCGCCTTGATAAAGAGGCGCCCTCGGAGACCGGGGATGGCTCTGGCGCAGCTGAGCAAGGCGAGACGGCGACCTCCAAAGGACCACCTGGCGAAGCTTAGGGCGTTTCTTTTCTTGTGCCCCCTCAATTTAACACTTTTTTTTTATGTAACCTTTGCATGAGGTGCTTTCACCTCGAGACAATTTGATTTAACGCTTTTAATTGATCTTTTCTTTTTTGCCTTTACATATTTCGGTTACAATCTTTTCAAAAACTTAATTTATGATGATCTTTATCCATATCTCGACCTCTTTATGAAGAAGAACGATCAATAGATTTAAATCAACTTCTAAGTTTTATGACCTGGTTAGGACCAGGAACTTAATTTGAAAACTTAGTTCACGTTAACTTTTATCCATATCTCGAGCTCTTTAAGAAGAACAACGATCAATAGATTTAAATCAACTTCTAAGTTTTATGACCTGGTTAGGACCAGGAACTTAATTTGAAAACTTAGTTCACGTTAACTTTTAACCATATCTCGAGCTCTTTAAGAAGAACAACGATCAATAGATTTAAATCAACTTCTAAGTTTTATGACCTGGTTAGGAACAGGAACTTAATTTGAAAACTTAGTTCGCGTTAACTTTTATCCATATCTCGAGCTCTTTAAGAAGAACAACAATCAATAGATTTAAATCAACTTCTAAGTTTTATGACCCGGTTAAAACCAGGAACTTAATTTGAAAACTTAGTTCGCGTTAACTTTTATCCATATCTCGAGCTCTTTAAGAAGAACAACGATCAATAGATTTAAATCAACTTCTAAGTTTTATGACCTGGTTAGGACCAGGAACTTAATTTGAAAACTTAGTTCGCGTTAACTTTTATCCATATCTCGAGCTCTTTAAGAAGAACAACGACCAATAGATTTAAATCAACTTCTAAGTTTTATGACCCGGTTAAAACCAGGAACTTAATTTGAAAACTTAGTTCGCGTTAACTTTTATCCATATCTTGAGCTCTTTAAGAAGAACAACGATCAATAGATTTAAATCAACTTCTAAGTTTTATTACCCGGTTAAAACCAGAATAGGACTTAGTTGTCGTTAACCCTTATCAATATCTCGCGTTTTTAAGAAAGCAACGGTCAATTTATATGAATCAACTTCTAAGTCGTTAAGGAGACCTGGTTATATCCAGGTACCATATGCCCCCCAAGTAACCGAGAAAGGGTCTTTCGTGGTTACTTTATATTACACTTGCAAATATGCATAAAAAGTTGATTTTCATTAATACACAAAAAGTGGCCTTCCAAGCCTTACAAGTGAATCATTGATAATATTTCTTTAAGTGGATGGCGTTCCAAGTTCGCGAGACCGCCCCTCCATCAAGTCGAGCTAGCTTATAAGTTCCCTCCTTGATGACTTCGATGACCTGGTATGGTCCTTCCCAGTTTGGTCCCAAAACTCCATCTTTAGGATCTTTTCCGGCGAGGAAAACTCTCCTTAGGACCAAGTCGCCCACGCTAAAGGCGCGTCTTTTGACTTTGGTGTTGAAGTAACGAGTGATTTTCTGCTGATAATGGGCGAGCTGGAGTTGCGAATCCTCTCGCCTTTCATCAATTAGATCGAGGGAATGGCGTAGGAGCTCGTGGTTTCGATCTTGGTCGTAAGATTGGACTCTATGCGAAAGAACCTTTATTTCCACGGGGAGGACTGCCTCACTCCCAAAGGTTAGGGAAAAGGGAGTATGACCCGTAGGAGTCCGATGCGAGGTCCGGTAAGCCCATAGGACCTGGGGGAGCTGTTCTGGCCAGACCCCCTTCGCTTCATCTAATCTCTTCTTGAGGCTCGCCTTTAGGGTCTTATTGACAGCTTCAACCTGGCCATTAGCCTGAGGATAGGCCACGGAGGAGAAACTTTTTATAATTCCATGTCTTTCACAAAACTCGGTGAACAAGTCGCTGTCGAACTAAGTGCCGTTATCGGAGACGATTTTCTTAGGCATGTCGAATCGACAGATGATGCTTTTAACCACGAAGTCAAGCACCTTTTTGGACGTTATCGTTGCTAACGGCTCTGCCTCAGTCCACTTAGTAAAGTAGTCGATGGCTACCACCGCGTAACGGACCCCGCCTTTTCCAGTGGGGAGGGCGCCAACCAAGTCTATCCCCCAAACGGCAAACGGCCATGGGGACGAGATCATCTTCAGCTCGACTGGAGGAGCTCGGGCAACTGCAGCGAATCGCTGACACTTGTCGCACTTCTTCACGTATGAGATCGAGTCTTTGGACAGAGTTGGCCAGTAATACCCTTGCCTGAGAACCTTTAAGGCCAAGCTCTGCCTCCCAGTGTGGTCCCTGCAAAATCCTTCGTGCACTTCCTGTAGGATGGCCTTTGCTTCACCTGGAAGAACACACCGGAGGAGAGGTAGGGAGTGCCCGCGCCGGTACAACACACCATTGACTATCGTATATCTCGGAGCTTAATATAGGACTCACCGTGCATCATTACGCCCTTCAGGCAGCTTGCCCTCGACGAGATATTCAAGGATGGGGGTTATCCAGGTCGGCCTAGTGTCGATCATCTCGACCTCTATCCTGTCTCCTTCTATACTTGGTTTTTCCAAGAATTCTATTGGTACCAACCCCAAGGTCTCCGTCTCTCCGGAGGTGGCGAGCTTGGCAAGAGCATCTGCATTAGCGTTCTGTTCCCGAGGTATCTGTTCGATCGATCCTCCCTCAAATGGGGACAGCTCAGCTTTTACCTTTGCCAGATAAGCGGCCATCTTTGATCCCCGCGCTTGATATTCGCCCAGAACCTGGTTTACCACGAGCTGGGAGTCACTGAAGCACTGGACGAAGCTCGCCTTCAACTCCTGGGCTATCCTCAGCCCAGCTAACAAAGCTTCGTATTCAGCCTCATTGTTGGAGGCCTTGAACCCGAACATCAGCGCCGAGTGGAATCTATGTCCCTCAGGGGATATCAAAATGATTCCAGCCCCGAAGCCGCTTTCGTTGGATGAACCGTCCACAAAGATCCTCCACAACGATTGGGGTGAGGTGACCCTGGATGAGTCCTCTGCTGGGTCCTCCTGGAATCTCGTGCATTCAGCCACATAATCGGCAGGGCCTGACTTTTTATAGCAGTTCGCGGAGTGTAGAAAATCTCGAACTGACTGAGTTCGACTGCCCATTTTAACGAACGTCCCGTTGCTTCAGGTTTTTGCAAAACCTGCCTTAGAGGCTGATCTGTCATGACGTGTATTGAGTGGGACTGGAAGTACAGCCTGAGCTTTCTTGAGGCCGTGATAAGGCAGAACACCAATTTTTCCATCAGTGGATATCGGGACTCCGCCCCGAGAAGTCTCTTACTGATGTAGTAGACTGGCTTCTGAACTTGATCCTCTTCTCGCACCAGTACGGCACTAGTTACATCCTCAGTGACAGCCAGATAGAGAAAAAGAGGCTCTCCTGCCTTGGGTTTGGATAGCATGGGCGGCTCAGCCAGATGTGCCTTCAGGTCGAGGAATGCGCTTTCGCATTCTACTGCCCATTCGAATTTCTTGTTTCCTCGGAGCAGGTTGTAGAAGGGCAAACACTTATCAGTGGACTTGGAAATAAATCAGTTCAGGGCTGCCACCCTTCCTGTCAAGCCTTGGACATCTTTCCGCGACCTGGGCGAAGGAAGCTTGAGCAATGATCTGATCTTGTCGGGGTTTGCCTCGATTCCTCGTGTATTGACTATGAACCCCAGGAATTTCCCTGACGCGACTCCAAAAGTGCATTTCTGTGGATTGAACCTCATGCCATATTCCCGTAGTATCTTAAAACATTCTCCCAGGTCGGAAACATGGTTATCGGCAGTCTTTGACTTGACTAGCATGTCATCAACGTACACTTCCATGTTTTTTCTGATCTGGTCCGCGAACATTCTATTTACTAGCCTTTGGTAGGTAGCTCCGACGTTCTTCAGACCGAACGGCATGACCTTGTAACAATAGACATTAGTCGGGGTCATGAAGCTGGTGTGTTCCTGGTCCGCCAGATTCATCGCGATCTGATTGTATCCTGAGTACGCATCCATAAAGGACATGAGCTCGTGCCCCGCCGTGGCATCCACCAACTGGTCAATCCTTGGCAATGGAAAGAAATCCTTGGGGCAGGCTTTATTCAGGTCGGAGAAATCGATGCAGGTCCGCCATTTCCTGTTAGGCTTTGGAACTAGCACGGGGTTTCCGACCCAGACTGGAAACTTGGCTTCACGGATAAAGCCACATTTTTTGAGCCGGGCTACTTCTTCTTCTAGGGCTTCAGCCCGGGTTGTTCCTAAACGTCTTTGCTTCTGAGACTTGGCAGGAATGCTTTTATCCAGATGAAGCGTGTGCATGATGACACTCGGGCTAATCCCCATCATGTCCTCATGGGACCAGGCAAATACATCTAAGTTATCCCGCAGAAACGTAGTCAGATCCGCCTTCCTCTTGCCGCAGAGGTTTTTCCCGAGCCTGACCATTCGTGACGGATTCTGCGGGTCAATGTTCACTTCCTCGAGCTCCTCAATCGCCTGGAGTTCGGATCTGTCTTCGCCTATTCGAGGGTCAATATCCTCACTTAAGACGACATTTTCCCCCTTGGCACTTTGAGGTTTTTCAATCTCAGGATCTACCAAGGGTTCCTAAGATTCCTCTTCACTCTGAACGGCCATTGCCATCTGCCCGAGTTTAGATTTTCCCTTCATGGAAATGCTTTAGCATTCCCTGGCAGCGAGCTGATCGTCCTGGATAGTGCAGATTCCTATTGAAGTAGGGAACTTCATGGCGAGGTGTCGAATGGACATGACGGCCTCGAAGGCTATGAGCGTAGGTCGTCCCAAAATGGCGTTGTAGGCAGCGGAGCAGTCAATGACCACGAACTCGAGGAGTTTGGAGACTGTCCGAGATCCTTCTCCTAGGGTGATCACCAGCTCGATCGTCCCTATCGCCGCTGATCCTTCTCCCGAAAAACCATACAGCATCATGGAGGTTGCCTTTAGCTCGGCGACAGTCAAACCCATCTTCTCTAAAGTGGATCGGAATAGGAAGTTCACCGAACTCCCGTTGTCTATTAGTACCCTCCTCACTCTCCGGTTGGTGAGCTGGACTGCTACAACCAAGGGGTCATTGTGAGGGAACTGGACATGGCCTGCATCTTCCTCCGTAAAAATGATTGGTTGCCTCTCCAATCGCTGCTGCTTTGACTGACGCTACTCCGGGACGAACTCCACTCCGTTATGAGCCTTTAGTTCGTTCACGTATCTCTTCTGGGCGCCTCTGCTCGTGCCAGCCATGTGCGAACCTCCAGAGATGGTGGATATCTCTCCCCCAAGCACAGAAGGAGGGACATCCTGATCTACCCGAGACCTGGGCTGACTGGCTGGGAATTCTGGAGCAGGTCGACTCGCTGGAGCCCTGTTCCGTGAGTATTGAGCCAAGGGGCCGGCTCGGATGAGAGTCTCGATCTTGTCTTTTAAATGTCTGTAATCGTCGGTATTGTGGCCGAAGTCGTTATGAAAACGGCAAAACTTGGAAGGGTCTCTCTTTCCCTTGTGGTGCTTCAATGGCTCCGGCCTCTTCCAGGGGACTCGAGTAGAGTTGGCCAGGAAGATACTCTCCCTGGACTGGGTGAGCTCGGTATACGTCGTGAAAACGGGCTTAAACTTGTCTCCGGACTTATTCTTCTTTTGGTCGTGCTGACTGTTTTCGCCATTTCCCTTTCTTTTGCCTCCACCGGGCTGGTTGTTCTGTGTGACGTTTTGAGTCGCTGCCACGACCTCCGTCACTACTCCAGCGGGCTGATCGGGAACATGGCTGGTTCCTGCAGCTGAGGCTTCGACTTCTTCCAAGTTTATCCATTCTTGGGCCCTGTTAAGGAATTTGTTGACCGAGCTGACTCCCTTTCTTTGTATATCCTTCCAGAGGTCTCCTCCGACAAGGATTCCGGTTCTCATGGCCATGAGCTTGGAGCGATCATCCGCGTCTCTAGCCCGAGCAGCGACGTTCGCGAATCTGCTCAGGTAGGCCTTCAGAGTCTCACCGGGCTGTTGTCTCACGTTAGCCAGGGAGTCGGCCTGAACACGGGTGGCCTGGGAGGCTCGGAATGCCCTTTTGAAGTCGGCTGAGAAGGTCTTCCAGGAATTGATTGACTGTCTTTTACTTTGCTTGAATCACTGTCTGGCAGGTCCAGTTAGTGTGGAAGGGAAGATTAAGCATCTCAGCTCGGGGCCAATGTTATGGGCCATCATTAGGGTGTTGAACATCCCTAAATGGTCTGATGGGTCTCCGTCCCCATTGAACTTTGACAAGTGAGGCATACGGAAACCAGATGGGTATGTCGTCGCTGCTATATTGGGGGCGAAGAGTTCCATCTCGTCCCCTGAATCATATTCGTCTTTTTCTTTTTCTGATAGGAGCTTCCTCATCAACTCCTCCATCTGAGTCAGGCGCTCGAGGGTTTGGTCCTGATGTCCTTGGTTATTCCGGGGCCGTTCAACAGCTCCGGATCCATTGTACATATTTGGTGGGTTATTGCCCCTCCTATCTTGAGATAGGATATTTGGGACATTCCCTCCGTTACGTACCTCGGACAGGGCCCCCCCTGAGCGAGCCTGGCCATCTCCTCCTGCTCTGTCCCCTCTATGAGAGTTGAGGCGATCTCGAAGGTCACCTCCCTGGGTGGTCTGGTGACTTTGTGCCGAACTTAAACGCTGACGCAGGTCTCCCCCAGAGAGATCACTCCAACGACTGCCGGTCCAGCGGCTCCTGCTGGATAGGCTTGGAGTCCGCCTTTGGTGATGAGGACCTGAGCTTTCCCCTAGCGCCCTGCTACGCCGGGAAGGTCCAGCTGATGGCGGGTTTCTCCTACTACTCCCATAGGCTGGGATATCTCGGACGGGCCGAGGAGGAGACGGATATCTGATTGGAGAAGGAGGATGCCTGACTGGGGAGGTGATCCTAGTTCCGTCTGGACGGATCAAGTTTGGTGGGGGCCTTTCGGCCATGCCAACCTGCTGGTCCCGCGCCGGGCGATCTGGACGAGGCGCAGGACAGTCGTCGGGGACGGGCTGACGTCGCGAGCCCTCCCCGGATCTCCTTCGAGAATTTCCTCGAGCTCCCCTGGGCGTTCTCGAGGATGGTTGGGAGCTAGGAGTCGACGTCCTGACCGAACGGCTGTATTGCTGTTGTCCGGCCCTAGGCATTTCCTCAAAGTTTGGCTCTTGTCGGTGTGATGAAGGGGTGGAGTTGGCTGTTGGAAGTCTATCCGAACGGCTAAGCCTGGACCGATTACCCTAGCGAGACTTAGGAGCCTCGCCTTGCCTCTCTCCGACGTTAACGCCGGTTGTGAGAGGGGGTAGTCGGGCCAGCATATCCTGGATTTGCTGACTAGCTGTTGCTAACTGGCTCCTCAGCTGAGCGTTCTCCATCTCCACCGTAGTATAATAACATGGGTTCGGATTAGGCGGCCGGGGCGCCGAACTACCAGTATCATCTTGGCCCGCCGGCTGCTTTCCTGGCCGCTACTGGGCTTCAGGAACTTGTTCACCAGGGATGGTAGTATGATGAGCCTCCTGCCCATCATGTTGTTATGTCTCATTACCATGCCTGGACCGAGTAGTCACCATATTTCGATGTTTGCAACAGCACTAATCGAACTTGCTCTCAATGAAAGCACCAAACTATTGACGCGGTTCTTCGCCAACAGGTAATTAGAAGAAGAAGAGAAAGGGATTAGAGCTAATAATGAACCGTACCAGATATATGATCTTAGAGAATGAAAGATGTGACTCAAGACACGTTTTTTAAGTGGTTCAAAGGTTAAAATCCTTCTACTCCACTAGTCAGTATTATTGATATGTTTTGGGCATTTGATTACAGAGTCTTTTTTTTACAATTGAGAGTCCAACCCCTATTATCTCCCAGGGTCTCCATATTTATAGGAGAAGCACCTGGGAGTTGGTAAGAAGGTCATCCCGTGACCCTCTTACCTATCGTATCAACCCTGTGACATTCATGATTAATTCCTAAACCTGACACATAAGTGTGGTCAAATCAATAGGTAAGGAGATAATGGGCCGCACGGCCCAACCCAGTCGTGGGTGTCTGAATACGCACGTTCCTGCTGCGTGTCCGAGAAGTCAGGAGGATATCAAACACGTGATGTCTGATATATGCACGTTTACCTTGCGTGTGCAGACTTTACAAAGGGTCATAGCCTCCATATCCAGATCGTGCCACGAGCTGGATACTTAACTCGACCTTCAGCCTTCATAGTCTGGACGCAGGTCCTAGGCGATCTTGGCAAACCCTCGGGTTATCCCGAGCTCAAGAGGTACGACCTCTTGACGGGAGCTCCGGTCTCGGGGATGTCCATGGGATAATCATGATTAGGTCGCAGCTCCGACTGCTAATCAGCCCGTGGTAAAATCAGGGCGTACAGAGTTCTAAACTCATAACAACACATCACATGCAGCATATATAACCCAGAAACCAAACCAAAACCTCACCACAACTCAAAACTCAATCCCTGAGTTAAAAACTCAAGAACACTCTAAAACCAAACAAAAAATTCATCAAAACATGGTTTAAAACCTTACCTCAGCTGAGCAATTCGACCTCTAAGTTTCACCTTAATCCAATCCTAGTTCCAAACTCCTTCAATTACCAGGCCAATCTCTCAAAGTTTCAAGAACTCACCCAAGTGAGAGGGAGGTAGAGCGAAAACAGGAGAGAGAGAAAGGGAGATGAGTGTTTTTGTTTTGTGGTTATCTGCTTTCTAAAAGCTTCTAGGTGACTAAACCATTCCAAGGGCAAGAAAAGACTAAAATGCCTCTCACCCAATACATTTCTCTTCAGTGCTCTCAAGGGAAAAATCATCTTTTGCCACCATTTCCCGCTAATCTGAATTAATATCTCATAATTTCCCAATTATTTCCAATATCCCCAAGTAATCACCAAATAACTTCTCATTACTCGATAAATCCCGATAATGTACTAAATTACCAAAATAACCCTAGGCTCACCCTGAGCCGAGTATTTGACCCCGTTGTGACTAAACTGCTAACTTGCTCACTAGGATCGACTCGTGTCAAATAACTCAAATATATCCACATAATAATGCGGTCTCAATCACAAATCACATATATTTACAAATATACCATCAACAGGTCAAAATTACGAAAATACCCTTCTAATAAAATAGTTAAACATGCATATTTAAAATAGTTAAGCAAGCCCACAAGCATATTTAAAATAGTTAAACATGAAAACATAGTCATATCATAATATAACTCACATAATTCACATAATAATATACACATATCACATAAACACATAATTAATCAAATTATTGCCCTCCTGGCCCCCTAATCAAAACACTAAGTCTTATTAGGGAATTTTGGGATGTTAGAGACAAGAAGAGAAGATTAGATATATTAGGCAACAAGGTCCACCAGGGAACGCTGTCCCGCCTTCGCCACCAGTGGTAGTACCAGTTATGGGACAGCCAGAAATGGAGAATAGATGGGTGTTAGGAGTATGTCCTAAAAGCATGTAAAAGACATTTATTATTTCAATGAATAAATAAATACAATGGTTTATTATTGTTATATTTAGATTATTAAATTATTGTTTGAATAATTTATAAATATCAAAAAAATTCCATATTCATTATTGAGGATGTTATCTTGTATTAGTACGAGAGAATTAAGATTACATGAATGAATAAAAATAGTCAACAACAACAAATTAAAGTTATGAAATTCTTTAATTGGGGTTATAAGTACAGTTTGCTGAGTATCATGTTGATACAAATAATCTAGAATCAGATAATTGATGTGGTAAGATATCTCGGTAAAGGTGCTTTATATAATATGATTATATATGACATGGACCAATATGAATAAAAGTCTTTATCCAAAAACCATTTAATAATAAAGACTTGTAATTCATATCATAACTGATGATCATTTATAGATCAACCTAAATCTTGAGTGTTCATGAACTGTTGTTCATGTTTAAATCTTTTGATTCATTTGTTAAGGTCTCTTTATAAGATGAAGCTAATGACTTTTGTTTTGGAGATTTAATATCATGGATGGCTGGGAACATGTATCAACAATACGGAATCTAATCTTTCCTAATGGATCGTATATTAGTTCCCTTAAGGGTTAATTCTGGAACTAAATGATTTTGAGCTCAAATCTATAATTAGATTATAGATTAATTATTCACTAGTAAATTAATAGTACTTAAGGAATAAGAAGTAAATTAGAAAGGTAAAATGGTAATTATTCCATTCTAATTTATGAACTAATTAATTAAAGGGTTGAACTATTGTAAGATGGTTATATCAATGGACAGCTTAGAATAACTTTTCTGTAAAAGTATATCTATAACATAAAGAGTTCAATTCTGAATTTATAGTGGAGAAATATCAGAATTAATAAATTAACTATTATAATTAAAGAGTTTAATTATTTAGTTTCAATTTATTGGAGCTTAATGTTATAGGTCCATGGTCCCCAAAATGGCTCAAACAAACACTGACAAAGATAAATACAAAAATGGTCAAAAGGACTTATTTGATAAGTAAAATATTTTTCTATGCACTAAACATAATTATTCTATAATTATGTGTAATTAATTAATTAAGAATTAATTAATTAATTTAACAAAAATATAATTAATTTTGAATTAATTTATTTTTTGGATTTTTAGTATTTAAATAATAAGAAAAATTGGGAAAACTCACATGCCTTCCTTGGCATGTGGTACACGTGTAGCACAGTGCACAGTCACTGCGCTACACACACAAGAAGCTTCTAGAAGTTTTTTTGTTCCACAATTTTAGTTATTTAAATATTAAATAAATAATGAGATATTGTAATATGATTAAAATATTATTATTTAAACAAAATATGATAACTGATTAGTTATTTTAAAATTGTTTAAAATAACTATTATTTTACTTTTAATATATTGGATATATTAAATATAGGAGATCAGTTTTTCAAAACGATACTTTTCAATGATAGAAAATATATCGTGAAATCTCCCTGAGAGAAATAGAATAGTGATACAAGCATAGGTCACTGTTCTTCACAAACTTAGGTCTAAACTTTATCAGATCTCATGTGTTGAGAACATTTGATAAATAGATTTTTCCTATTGTTTTGTATAGCGAGCCCACACTCGTTCTTTGTGTGCTGAGAACATTTTGGAAGATCTTGGTGTGAGATATCAAGGATTACTGCCATACAAAAAGATAGCAGCAAGGAAGGACTTGAGGTCATTTTCTATTCGTATCTTTGATTCAATATATATATATGTATGTGAAGAAGTAGATCTAGAAATCTTGTGAGATTAAATTAACAATTTTGATTGTTGTTCCGCTGCGTATAATCTCTGATTTGATCTATAAAAACCAATAATGGGAGCCTCTTTACGAACGATTCAGGAAACAACAGCCTCCTTGTCGTACAAAAAGATAGCAGCAAGGAAAGACTTAAGGTAATTTTCTATTCGTATCTTTGATTCAATATATATGTATGTGAAGAAGTAGATCTAGAAATCTTGTGGGGTTAAATTAACAATTTTGATTGTTTTTTCGCTGCGTATAATCTCTTATTTGATCTATAAAAACCAATAATGGGAGCCTCTTTACGAATGATTCAGGAAACAACACCCTCCAACTTTTGAGGGAGGGTCAGACCCACTGCAAGCTAAGTAGTGGATGAGTATGATTACCACTATCCTAGATTTTATGAGGGTAGCAAGTAACGATAGAGTGGCATGCGCCACGTACATGCTATGGGAGGATGCCCGAATCTGGTGGGAGGTGGTATCCCAGACTTGAGATGTAGCTACAATGAATTGGGAAGAATTCAGGGGTGTATTCAATGAGGATTACTACAATAATGCAGTTAGAACTACAAAGGTAGATGAGTTTACTAGACTAGTTTAGGGCAACATGACCGTGACTAAATATGCCCTGAAGTTTGATAGGCTGGCCAAGTTTGCTTCTGACTTGGTGCCAACCGATGCTGTCAGGATAGAGAGAGAGAGAGAGAGAGGTTTGTTTAGAGATTGAACCCCATGATCACAATGGATGTTAGGATTACTACATATGCTCAGGTAGTAGAGAAGGCAGTTACTGGTGAGGGCGCGAAGGATAAGATTTGGCATAAGAGCGCCCTAGGCGTGATGCTAGGATGGTTGTACCTCCATTTATGGGATCTGGTAGGGGAGGAGGCCCTAGTGACAAGAAGAGGAAGACCCTAGACACTTCAACTACAATTGGCCCAGATGGGAGGGTTCGAGGTGCTCAGGGTGGTCGCTAAGGCGACAATGAGGGTTGGAGGAGTTATCCTGAGTGTGTCAGGTGCATGAGTCGCCTTGTAGGAGAATGTTGAGCGAATGCATGCTTTTGTAGGATCTCATTCATATAAGTCTATATGCACGCCTCCTATAAATATATATTCAAAACAATATACATAGTAAAAAATATAAATCATACAAGCATGTGAATATTATAAAGATACGTAAATACAATAACAAACCATTAGAGTACTTACGAGATGCGTAGCGGAACAATGACTACACCATTTGGATTCCCTAACCTTTTGTCCTTGTTGAATGCTAGGTATTGCAAGGAATCCAAACCTCTTTGAAACAATACCACGGTCTTCTAAGTCTTTCTCTAAAACAACCTAATGTTTGTGTGGGCATGTCTCAACACATGAAAAAAGAATTCCTAGAGAGAAAACTACGAGAGAGTAGGCGACTAGGTATAGAATATTAAGAGTGAATTTTTTCCTTGTTAAATTCTTCTTACCTAATGCATTCTATAACACTAGTATATTTATATATATATATATATGCAATTAGCTATGACATAAAATAGGTTATAGTTTCCCATTTTATTTTAATTATTTAATAATTATAATTAATTAACTACTTGTCAAAATTAACTAATTATAATTTTGACATTTATTTAATTCATTTTATTAATATTAATAACAATTCATCAATATTAACAAAATTGTTTCAATTGGCTATAAGACTCTCTTTTGAGACTTTGCAATAAAAACATCAAAGTTTATTCTATTTCTTTTCTCGTAAAATATCAATAAATAATTTAACATTATTAATTTCTATTTAACTAGTCAATATGATATTTTATAATTAATAATTAAATTAATTATTCAAGACTACTAGGTTCATTTTGACAAGAGATGACATTGGGATTGTGGATTTATGAACTCAGGCTCCAATAAGTTTTATAAAAAAAAAATAATCTCACTACCTTATTAATTCATCGTGACTCCATTATAGACTCAAAATTGCACTCTTGAATTCATAGAATGCTTTACCCCAAATGTAAATATGCTATCCATTGTTATAACCATAACAGTCATTCAATCATCTATAGATGATCTACTAATGAGATTGGTGCAAATTACCATTTTACCCTCATTGGTATTTTACCCTTAACTCCCACTAAGTTCCTTGTAAATGATATTTCCGTAAACTTAATTACAGAAATGAGTACTCTATCATTTAATAATTGAACCAAGATATAAGGAAATCATTGTTTCACTTCTTAAACAGAAGCTATAGATTTCATGTCTATGATAAATTCTCCCACTCAATTATACTACAAAATCTCCAATATGTAAGTATGAGCTAGTCCATAGGGTAAGCTAGTAACGAACAAATCAAAAGACTTGAATAATACAATTAGCAGAATACTAATCACTCAGAATAAAGATTGAATTGACCTATGGTCAACGTTGTGATATGATTAAATTAGAGAATAACGATACCTATTTATCTTATCAATAATCAATATCAGTCCAGTCCAATGTAACAAAATACATCTAATCTTATCTACTTGGCCAATGCCTTGGATAAGACATCACACCCCGAATGTGTAAGTAGATCATATCGTATATTACCAAATGAGTGAAAATCCAAAGCACTGACTTAATCTTAGTTCTCATTCTTTTGAACATATAATTACAATTATAATCCACTGTGACCTAGTCACTATAATTGTAATTATTTATATGTTTGGGATTTTATAAATATTTGTATTATTCCAATAATTATGTAATAAAACAAGCAAGCAACACAATTATCAAACTAAATTATTTCTACTTCTTTTATCGCGTTACATGTCTGGCATGGTTTTATAAGGGCATAAAACCCAACAAACTCCTGCTTGCCCTTTTAAAACAAATGGGACATATTTTTCAAAACCATTCCTTCTACATGCTTCATAATTATGCTCTCTGCTTATATCTTTGTAAAGGGATATGAAAGATTTTCTTCTAATGCTATCTTCATCACCTTCACATCACGCATTCGCCACACATCTCCAATAATGTGGTACTTTCTCTCTATATGCTTTGCTCTTTTGTGGCTTCGAGGTTCTTTCAAATTCGTTATTGCCTCATTATTGTCCCTAGAAAAAATGAGTGGTTTATCCATTTTTGGAATAACACTGAGATTCATATAGAACTTTCTAAGCCGCCACAAACGCAGCGATGTACTCAGCCTCCAAGGTAGAATTTGAAATGGCATTTAGCCTAACGCTTCTCCAAATCACAGCTACTGAGATGGCAGACAACCTATCGCTTCTCTAAATCATAGCTTCACCCTTAAGAGTAAACACTTTTTTTTTTTTTCAGAAGTAGACTTCTTGTAATCAACATCAATCTAAAATCTGAATTTGTTTAGCCTAACAGGTTCAAAGATTCACCCGAATAGACTAACATTAGTCTCTAGTCCATCTAAGATATCGACCGCTATCTATTTTTCATTTCCAAGGTTTCACTAACATTTGCTCACTACTTCCATTGCATAGAAAATCTCCTATCACATCACACATCATAACATGCATTATACTTCTAATTGCAAATGCATAAGGAATTCATTTCATCTTTTCTTTCTCTTGAGGGTGGAGACTGCTTCTTAGAAAAATAAATTCCATGTCAAGAAGCTAAACATCCTTTCTTGGAATTTATTACAGAGTTATGCCCAAGCACCTCACCTCAGTAGGTCGCTTGAGTTATAGCCAGAATTCAGTTTTTATATCCCTGATGATTTGGATACCAGGAACACGACTTGCTACAACGAAATCAGGAATTTTGTTTCCAGCCAATTCTTTATGTCTGATAATTTATTGACATTGTTTCCAATGAGTAAGATTGATGATCTGCTTCACCAGTTGCAAGGAAAAATAGTTTTTCCAATGATTGATCTTTGATCTGGTTATCACCAACTGAGGATCAAAGATGAGGATATCTCAAAGACGGATTTTCGCACAAGGTACAGACACTACAAGTTCCTAGTTATGTCATTTGGATTTACTGATGTCCCAACAACATTTATGGATCTGATGAACATAGTGTTCAAGGATTATTTGGATAGATTTATGATTGTCTTCATCAACGACATCCTAATCTACTCTCAATTAAAGGCAGATCATGAGCAACATCTTTGGTTGGTATTGCAGAGATTGAGGAAACACAAGCTACATGTGAAGTTTAAGAAGTGTGAGTTCTGGTTACCTCGGGTAACGTTTCTCGGTCACATTGTTAGTAAGGACAGGCTTATGGTGGATCCGACAAAGATAGAAGCGGTGAGAGATTGTCCGAGGCCAAAGAGTGTCTCAGAGATTAGGATTTTTCTTGGTTTGGCTGGGTTTTATCGATGTTTTGGAAGGGTTACCAAGGATTGCAACACCATTGATTGAGATAACACATAAGAATTTGAAGTTTGTTTTGTCTGATAGATGTGAGAACAATTTTCAGGAGTTCAAGCGACGATGGATTACTGCTCCAGTGCTCAGTCTTCCATTAGATTAGGAAAAGTTTGTAGTTTATTATGACGCTTCGAGGCAGGGATTAGGTTTTGTTCTTATGCATGCCGGTAAAGTTATTACTTATGCCTCGAGACAATTAAAAGGAGTATGAGCATCAGTACCCCACTCGTGACTTAGAGATGGTGGCAGTAGTGTTCGCCTTGAAGGTATGGAGACATTATCTGTATGGGGAGAAATGTGAGATTTACACTGATCATAAAAGTTTGAAGTATTTTTTTCACATAGAATGATCTTAATATGAGACAGAGCCGTTGGATGGAATTGGTGAAGGATTATGACTGTGAAATTCTTTATCATCCAGGGAAAGCCAACGTAGTAACAGATGCTCTGAGTTCGAGAGGCCCAAGACAGTTGTATAGCCTAAAGTGGATATCAAGAGAGTTAGAAGAAGATATGACCAGAGTGGGAATAGAGTTAATGGTGGGCCAATTAGCAAACATTACCTTACAGTCTACACTTCTGGAGAGGATAAAGGAGGGCCAGATGAGTGACTCTCAATTGATGAAGCATAGAGAGGATGTCCTAGCTGGAGTGATTAAGGACTTTATTGTTTCAAAGATGGGTATATTGAGGTATAAGGATCAGATTTGTGTTCCGATGGAGGTTGGCATCGGGCAAGAGATTTTGGACGAGTCTCATAGTACTCCGTACTCTCTGCATCCAGGTACCACAAAGATATATCAGGATCTGATATCTTTGTATTGGTGGCCTGGGATGAAGAAGGATGTTATTGAATATATGGCTAAGTGCCTGACTTGTCAGCAAGTAAAAGCTGAACACCAGATGTTGGCAGGGCTATTACAGCCTTTGGGTGTCCCTGAGTGGAAATGGGAGGGCATCACCATGAATTTTGTTGTTGGGTTAGGTGGGTCAGCATGACTTGCTTTGGGTGATAATAGAACAATATACCAAGTCAGCTTACTTCTTGCCTGTGAGAACAAATTTCACTATGGATCAATATATTGAATTGTATGTTAGAGAGATTGTACGTCTTCATAGGGCTCCAAAGTCTATTGTGTCAGATCGGGACCCCACTTTTACGACCAAGTTTTGGGGGAGTCTGCAGAAAGTTTTGGGTACACAGTTGAAGTTTTGTACCGCTTACATCCTCAGACAGACGGACATTATGAGAGGGCGATTCAGATACTAAAGGATATGCTTTGAGCATGTGTATTGGACTTTGAGGGTCGTGGAGTAAATATTTGCGTTTGATTGAGTTTACATACAACAACAATTATCAATTGATGATTGGAGGGGCTCCATATGAGATGTTGTATGATAGGAAGTGTAGATCACCAATTCATTAGGATGAAATGAGTGAGAGGAAGTATCTAGGTCCTAAAGCAGTTCAAAGGACCAATTAGGCCATTGAGAAGAATAGAACTCGAATGCTTACCTCACAGAGTAGATAAAAGAGCTACGCTGACCCTAAGCATAGAAACATAGAGTTCCAGGTTGGGGACTACGGTTTTCTCCGAGTTTCACTATTAAGAGGAGTAAAACGTTTTGGGGAGAAAAGCAAGTTGAGCCCTAGATTTGTGGCGCATTTTGAGATCCTAGAGAGGATTGGACAAGTGGCCTACAAGTTGTCCTTGTCCCTGTCACTGTCAGGATTTCACAACATATTTCACATCTCGATGCTCTGGAAGTATGTATCAGATACAACTCATGTGTTGAGTTATGAGGATCTGGAGCTACAAATAGACTTGTCCTATAAAGAGCAGCCAATTCAAATATTGGATAGGAAGGACAAGGTCTTGAGGAACAAGACTATACCATTGGTTAAAGTATTATGGAGGAATAGCAAGGTCGAGGAAGCTACCTGGGAGTTAGAGACATATAAGTGGGTTCAGTATCCCGAGCAGTTCAAGTAAATTTCGATGACAAAATATCTATTAGAAGGTCGAGGAAGCGACCTGGAACAAGACTAATATAATTAAGAGCATGGATTAGCGTGTCGAGGGGACACGTGGGATAATTATGTGCTAATTAAATGAACTATGTGATTCATATGCTTATATGATTGAGTATGCATGACTAGGTGTATTAAATGTGTATAAAGGCCCGCTTTTGTTAAAAAAAAAAGGGCATTTTCGTAATTTTGGCTCGTTGATGGTATATTTGTAATTTTATATGATGTGTGATTGAGACCGCATTATTATTGTTTACCGAATTTTTCGGAAACAAATACAAACAGAAAAATAAAAAGATAAGAACTGTAGAAGTGCTGAAATGTAACTAAACAAACAGTGTTTTTACGTGGTTCAGGCGTTAACAAGCCCTAGTCCACGAGTCGATGTTATTATACTTGGAAAGGATTACAGTAAGATGGCTGGTGTACAAGAACTTCACACACTCACAGTGTTTCTCTCGGGTTCTCTTGAAGAAGATGAAGCTAGAGAGATTTTAGTAGAGTTCTTGCTATGTGATTTGTTGACCGTCCCCCTTCTTGTAAAATGAAGGGGTCTTTATAGCTAGGGTTTTGGATTAGGGTTTTTCTCTACGTACATGAGTCTTAATTACACCAGCCATAAATAGGGGATACAATTACTTTAGTAGCATGGCTACAAGACTCTATGTGGGTATATTTACGTGAAAGTATGGGGAACACACAAAGTCAGTCGTCTTTTCCAAGTTGTCAGCGGAACAGTAGGCGAAAAGGTACCCTTAGGCGTGCTGGGATGTGTGCGGCTTTGACCTGTCGGGCGTGTCAGGCGGGATTCTGTGTCAGGTGGATATCATTCCAAATATGCCTCCTCCATGACTCGACCGCTTGGTTTTGTTCCGTGCGAGGCACGGAACTGTTTCCGCGAAGACCACTTGAAGAGCTCCTCCTGGAAGGAGCTTCCCTGAAGGATACCCCTTCGGGAGTCCGAGAGGGTCGACGAGCCTCCGTGTCGTGTTTTCTTGAAAGAGTAATCCGGAAACTAAACGGGAGAGGCGAAGCCTTTCTGTCCACCCGCGAGCTCTGGTCACCTACCGCGAAAGACATTGGTAATTCTGCTTCCCCGAGGACATCAATCTAAACGCTATCCGGAAATCTGGATAACATTTACCCCCCAAGGTCACGGAGCTTTGAGAGATCCGGGAGCTTGTACAGTCCTCCGGGTATTTCGGTCTCTTAGATTAGGCGATGGGCCACCTTCTGTGTTCCCGGAAGGGTTCCTTTTTCCCGCCTGAGTGTTAGTATGAAAAAGAAAGGGAATTTCTTCTGTTTGAACTCAAGTACTCTAGTGCGGCAAGGACCACGTGTCATGCTGGGAATGGTTCTGCGACCAAGACGTGTGCGTGAGGCGACTGGTTGAGTATGCGTGCGTCAGTCATCTGAGTAATGATTTGACGGTTTTTAATGGTACTCCGGGCCCGAGGTGGTGTAATGATGGGAAATAAATACTTTATTCCCATCCGAGGAGTCATAAATAGGATCATCGCTTCATCTCCAGCCGTTGGATCTGATGCACACGGAATGGGAAGATCGGGACCGTCCATTTGAGGAATTCGAAACGACTTCTTCCCTACTATAAAAACGAGGGAACAGACCTTTCTTCCTCTTTACGCTTTCAAATTCTCTATCTTTCGGATTTTCAGATTTTCAAACCTTCGAACTCTCAGGCGTCCAAGCTTTCATTCCTTGCCACCTCTTTTGGTAAGGGATCTAGAAACTTTTCTTTTGGTTTGGCAGTGGGTTTATTCGCCGAAGTTCAGGGTTTGAATCGCCGTTCGCCTTTGCAGCTTTTACTTCTCGCGATCGTGCTGTGCAGTGATCCGGTTACTCCTTCAACCTCCGACTACCCGAATATCAGTAAGTATTTCTACTTTGCTCTTTCCTCCCAAACCTTAGGTTGTTGGTAGTTGTTAGAGTTGGGGTTTCTGCCATTATCGCTTATGTGCATGCGTGAATAGGGCTTTGGTAGGCATGTGATTGATGTGAGTCGATAAGTAGCCTTTTTTGCATGCTTTGACGATTTGCGTTTGGAAAGTCGTTCCTTGTTTTGCTGTTTTAGGGCATAAGCATGAACGCCTTTAGGGTGTCTTTCTCTGGAAAAACACTTCTTTTGGTGGGCTTAGGCTCGGAGTCTGAGTCTGGTTCCTTGCTGCCCTTCGGGTGGCATGGTGCCAATCCCTCGGTAAGCTCGGTGGGAGCCTCTCCAAGCAGTTTTCGGGGAGGGTCTCCCCGACGCCTTTGATACCACTAGGGTATGACAAGGGTGCTGACTGCTTAGAGTGTTTTCTTTTTTCTTTCTTTTGTCCAGTGACGAACATCTCAAAGGAACAACTCCTTGCTGTGGGGGAGGCTGATTCTGCCCAGGAGAAGGGTTCCCCTGTCGCTGGTGCAAAGGGGAAAGGAAAGGCGAAAGTGGTCGCGGCTAGCCCACCGACTTCCAATAGTTCAATCTGGGAGATGGACCAAAAGCCGAACCTTTTCAGGAATTATGGCATGCTGGAGCTGTATTCCTCCGAGGCAGGCCTGAAGAACATCCCAGGTCTGATGTGGCACCGTCTGTCAGTGCTGGGCGAGTCGGCTAGCCAGAGTCACGAGGGCTTTGGTGCCTGGAGCTGGGCACACATAGTGTGTGGGGCGCACTTGCCCCTAAGAAGTTACTTTGCCAATTTCTGTGTGAAGGCGGGGATTGCCCCCTTCCAGTTGATTCCTCCCAGCAACAAGCTCCTAGCGGGGTGGTTCATCTTTTGCAAGTCCCGGAAACTGGAAGCTCCTACCCCGGAGGAGGTGCTGTACTTCTACAGGTTGAAGTCTCAGCCTATGAGGGGTCATTCAGACAAGGTGGGGTTTTACAGGCTGGAAAGGCACCCGGATGTGATGTGCCCCACCTGTCATACCGCGAGGGTTCCAGACCTCCGGGAGTACTGGTTCCTGACGACTGGCTTCCCGCTGAAGAGGGTGCCAGCCCTATCTTTGGACTTCAAAATCCCTGGTAAGTGCTCCTTCTTCTCCTTTTCAACCTTGTTTCTTTGCGTTTGATTTTCCTTTTGGGAGGATCTCTAATGCTTGTATTTGAATTTTGCAGAAGTCGTTCTGCGGACACCTCGCTGTGCGGAGATGATAAGGAGGTCCAAGTTCTACGAAGGGCTTTCTGAGGAAGAGTTGAAAGTGGAGGGACTTGTGACCTCCGAATCTTTGAGGGAGTATGGGCTACTCGCCTCTTTCCAAAACATCGAGCCAGTGAGTGGCAGGGGGCAAAGTCAGGTGTCTGCCGACATCCGGGAGCAAATTGCCCTGGAGCTGTCCAAGGTGATCAACCAAGCAGCCCGGGACGAGAATACTTTATCTTCTAGTTGGGCGGAGAGGTTCCCCGACCCCCAGCCGGAGGAAGAGGAGATCGAGGCCCGCCACGCCGCGGCTTACCCTAACGAAGGGGCTCCGGGGGCTAGTACCTCCGGGAGAGATAAGACTAGTTTTCGATCGATCCACACCCCCAGCCTGTCTGAGGTTTCCCGGACCTCTCAGATGGGGTTCGATCCCCGCTTCCTTAGGCTAGATCCGCGTAGGATACCTTTTGAAAGATATTGCGATAGGGTAGATGAGCTCCTCGGGTGTCTGAGTGACGGTAGTCTGCCAGAAGGTGTCATCATGGTTGACCCTTCTTCCCTCAGCATGTCATTCCCGGACTTCAAGGAGTACGGGAGCTTCCTGGAGCAGGAAGCGGTGTTTTGTTTTGCTCGGGGAAGGCCATCCACGTTTCTCGTGCATGGTCGTCCCTTTCAAACTTTTCTTTTTCTTGTTTCTTGTTCTCTGCTGGCGGGCTTGCTTGTGCTTTTATGTTGTTGATTGTCTTGTCTTCTGCTTATCTTCTTTCTCATTGCTTGTTGGTTCGTTAACCTTGCTTTGTACGTTTCTTGCAGAGTATCCAGAAGCCAAGATGTTGGGGAGGGTTACTTTGCTCATTAAGAAGGATGCCACCAGCCAAGACCCGTCCACGGGGAAAGGACGGAAGACCAAGGCTGGTAGGGGAGGTAAAGCTGCCTCCCCCAAGAAGACAAGTGGCGAGGCGCAAGCGTCTCCGAGGGTAGAGAAGTCTCCTGCCGACGGGCCTTCCGAGACTATGATGGTCTCGAGTAGCAGCAGCGACGGGGAAGGGCTTGTGTTCCCCGTGAAGACAACTGGGGTGAGCAAGCGTCCCGGAGAAGATGCTGAGGGCGCTAAGAAGAAACGCCTTAGACACTCTTCTCCTGGTCGAAGGCAACAACAACAGCAACGACAGCAACCACAACCACAACAACAGCAGCAACAAGAACAACAGAGACAATCACCAACGCCACAGCGGCAGCAACTACAACATCCAAACCAGCAGCAGCAACAAGGGCAATTACTTCCGCTGCCGCAGCAGCAAAAGCAACAGACTGGGGCCTTAATACCCCGTCTGCCTCCTCCTCCAGCCCAAAGGGAGTCCACCCTTTCGAGGTCTCCTTCTTCTCAGCCAACAAACCTTCCTCTGCCTGGCCTGAAGTTCCACTTCCCGCAGAAACCAACCCGTTTCCCCGCTGCCCTCCTGGAGGGTGTAAGACGGGCCGATAATTTTTTGAAGAGACGGTTGGAGGCTGAGAAGGCCATTACCCAGGGAAGGGCAGACAACTTGTCTGCCGTGAAGAGAGCTGAGTTGGCCGAGGGGGTGCGGTCTCTTCACCCGGCTGGAGCGGTTTTGGATGGCCCAGCCTTGGAGAAGAGGCTGGTGCCTAGGCTTGGACGTGCATTGGCGCCGTTCGGAGCGGAGATGATGGAGGACATGGCCCTGAGCTTGTGCGAGCTCAATTCTGAGAAATGGGCCATCAGTAGCAGTAAGGATCCCCTGTTGCTGACACATGCCGTGAAGCAGCAATTGTCCGGGGTAAGCCGTCAGTTGTTGTGTTTTGGGATCATCTGTCTTTTGGTCCGGCTTAACTCATTCTGTTGTCTTTCCTTGCAGGCCTCTATGATCGCGGAACGCTCGTTCCGGGAGGTTGGTGCAGTTCTGGTTCAGCTGGAGGAGAGCCAGCTGGCTCGCCAGGCCTTGGAGGCGGAGAAGCAGAAACTGACCCAACAGGCCTTGGAGGCTTCGGAGAAGATTGATCAGGCCCAGCGCATGGCTGAGGAAGAGGCGGACAAGAAATATCTTGCCAAATATCAAGAGTACTGGGCCAAGGCAGAGAATGAGTTTAGACAGCGGTCGGATGGGATGAAGGCCGAAAACTCCAAGCTCCGGGAAGAGCTGTCCCAAGCCAGGGTGGAGAAGGATACCTTGGAAGCCCGCTTGCAATCAAAAAATGATCTCCTCCTTAAGCAGCAAGAGGAATATTCCACTCTTCAGAGTAAGCTGCACGAGGAGGAACAACTCCATAAGAGGAGCAGGGATCTCGTGTCTATGCTGCAGTTGGGGCTCGCCGAGAAGGATAAAGAGATCGGGGCCTTGCAATTCACTGCCAGGGGGCATGTGACCGAGAAGCAATCCGTGCTGAACCAAAATAGGGAGCAGCGCAAGGAGATTGATTCTCTTAAGGGGGAGCGGGATGCCTCCAAGGCCGAGATGGACAAAGTAAGGGCTCAATTAGCTGTCGCGGAGGCACAGCTGGCAACCTTCGAGGCGGAGCGCTTGAAGGAGAAGGAGGATGCTGAGGTGATACTGAACAGGACGATTAATATATCGCATGTGGTCCTCATGCATCAACTCTGGAAAGTGAACCCGGAGGTACTAGGCTATCTGGGAGAGGATGCCGAAGCCATGAGGGAGAAGCTACTCGTGTGGGATCAAGGCCTAGAGGCGTACGTCCAAACTTACAACATTGACGAACGTGCTGGAGCCCCTGAGGCGGGAGATCCCGGAGAGGCGGGGACCTCTGAACCTTCCCGTGACAAAGTTCCGCCTTCCAATGAGCCGACTCCGCCAGCCTCAGTTGAAGCCGATGCCCTCGAGGCCGCGGTCGTGGAAGCTGCAGCTACCCCCAATGCTTGAAGGGGTTTTATCTTTAATTATTTTTCATTTGAGTTTTTCATTGCGGACATATTTGCCATAATTATAGCATTCTCCTTTCTTTTCTGCCGAGTTCTTTATTTATCTTTGCACTTAGGGTAGACTTTTATACGGTAGAAACTGTTGTAGGGGCGCATGAGGTTTTGGTTCCAACGGCCAAAACCTATGCACTTCCCACTTGAAGCTCTAACGGCTGATGTCTTTTCCCACGTAGTTTCTAGGTTACGAAGGTTTCCTGGTTCAAACGGCCAGGCTCCTTTCACCGTATTTTAGCTTTCCTAAGGCAAATAGCCAATCCCGGGACTTGTAGTTATACTGTTCGCTGGGATTGCTAAGGTGAGCCGTTCCATGGTTTGGAACGGGAGTTCTTTTGGTGAGCGTCGCTAGACTTAAGGTTAGATCTTTGCGAAGCAAAACTAACTGTTGTTGCGAACCTCATGGTGGCTGACTTCAGGGACCTGGCATGGAGCCCTGCGAGGCAAGGCTCGTTGCTGTCGGGGAAATCGCCACGCCCACCAGGTGTGATCCCGGAGCAGGGGCTTTGCGAAGCAAGGCCTGCTGTGAGTGGGGGATCGACCATGTCTGCTCCTGGAGCTGAAACTTGCAATGGTCGAGGAGCTCGCCATGCATTATTTTGTGAGATCCGGAGCTGGAGCCTGCGAAGCAAGGCTTACAACGGTTGCGGATCTTGCCATCTTTCGCCTTGTGGGACCCGGAGCTGGAGCTTGCGAAGAAGAGCTCTACAGCGATCACGGATCTTGCCATCTTTCGCCTTGCGGGACCCGAAGCTGGAGCTTGCGAAGCAAAGCTCTACAGCGATCGCGGATCTTGCCATCTTTCGCCTTGCGGGACCCGGAGCTGGAGCTTGCGAAGCAAAGCTCTACAGCGATCGCGGAGTATTCTGCAAAGGACTTGTCAGGGAGTTGGGGGTGTTTCGGCGTAGCTCTATGAACGTGCCTCAACCCCCAGTCCTATCCATCGCTGGACTACACAGGAGATAATTTTCATGATACATAATGGCAGGCATTTCCATGGCAATTTTCACATAAGCACATAATGCACAAATGACACATAATGCAAGCATGTTCATGGCAACAAATAAACCTAAGCTTAACAATTTAAACATTTCAAACAATTTAAAATTTTCAAACACAATGCTAGCACATAAGTGGTGTTCTGTGTACGTTTTGTTCAAGGGGCGTATGGCTATGCCTTAGCCATGTATACCCCCCCAAGTGAGCGTGGGGTCCGGACGTCTCCGGACCGCGTGGTCACTTGTTAAAACGCAGCTTTGAACACAGGGATAAAAAGTGCAGTAAAAGTGGAGTGAATCTCTCCGTGTTTCATTAAATTAGCCTGCTAGGCACGTGTTTTACATCAGGGAGGATTATGTCCACATTTTTCACTTTTGCTAATCTCACCAAGGACCTCCGACTAGATCGTCCGGGGCTCACTGGTAGTAACGGCGGAGGTGCTCCGCGTTCCAGGCGCGTGGGACTTTAGATCCGTCGAGTCTCTTTAAGTGATACGTCCCATGGCCCACTTTTTCTTGGACTTCGTAGGGGCCTTCCCAGTTGGGTCCGAGGACTCCCACTCCCGGATCCTGCGTAGTAGGAAATACTCTCCGGAGGACAAGATCCCCAACTTCGAATGTACGGCTTTTGACTCTTGTGTTAAAGTGTCGGGCTATCTTGCCTTGGTACATTTTTAGTTGGACCTGCGACTGCTCCCGGAGCTCTTCGATCATGTCCAAGGACTCCTGGAGAAGGGCGTGGTTCCGGGTAGGGTCGTAGGTGTCCTGCCTGTGAGAGGGGATCATAGTTTCTACTGGGATGACGGCCTCGCAACCGAAGGTCATGGAATAAGGTGTGTGCCCCGTCGAAGTTCTCTCTGTTGTGCGATAGGCCCACAGTACTCGCGGAAGTTCTTCCGGCCAGTAGGCCTTGCAGGCTTGGAGTTTTTTCTTCAACGTGGTCTTTAATATTTTGTTCACAGCCTCCACTTGCCCATTAGCCTGGGGTCTGGCGACTGCGGAAAAGCTTTTGATAATTCCATGCGAAGCACAGAAGTTCGTGAAGTGTTCACTGTCAAATTGCTTTCCGTTGTCGGACACAATTTTTCTCGGAAGCCCAAAACGACACACTATATTCCTGATGACAAAGTCCAGTGCTTTTTTAGATGTGACCGTGTTCATAGGTTCAGCTTCAGCCCATTTGGTGAAGTAGTCTACCGCGACTATGGCATACTTCACTCCACCCTTTCCAGTTGGGAGGGAACCTACTAGGTCAATGCCCCAAACGGCGAACGGCCAGGGGCTGGTCATTAAGGTAATTTCTGTAGGCGGCGCTCGCGGAACCTTGGCGTACCTCTGGCACTGCTCACATTTTCTGACATAATCCACACAATCCTTCTTCATGGTGGGTCAGAAGTATCCTTGTCGAAGGATCTTTTTGGAGAGGCTCAGCCCGGAGGTATGATCGCCACAGAAGCCTCCGTGAACCTCATGGATGATGGCGCTGACTTCAGTTCCGGCAACACACCTAAGGAAGGGTATGGACAACCCCCTGCGGTAAAGCTTTCCATCCATAACCACGTATCGGGGAGCTTGATAGTGGAGCTTCCTTGCATCAGCTTTATCAGTGGGGAGCTCTCCGATGGTGAGAAATCTGAGGATGGGTCCTATCCAGGAGTGGGAATGGTCGATGATGGCGTTTATCCTTCGTGTCTCAGTACTGGGGGCTTCTAAGTGCCTGATGGGGACTAGGCCATACTGTTCAATCTCCGGGTCCGTTGCAAGCTTGGCCAGCGTGTCCGCGAGTGAGTTCTGGTCCCGGGGGACCTGGCGGATTTGGTAGCCTTTGAAATTCTGTAGTAGGCCGCGAGAGAGAGACACGTAGGCAGCCATTCTTTCGCCTTTCGTCTGGTATTCCCCGGATATTTGGTTTACCACAAGTAGGGAGTCGCTGTATACTTCGATTTTTTGGGCTCCGACTTCTCTGGCCAATCGTAATCCAGCTAACATGGCTTCGTGTTCTGCCTCGTTGTTGGATGTTGGGAACGCGAAACGGATGGCGCTCTGGAGCTGATGCCCTTGGGGAGATATTAGGATGACCCCTGCTCCAGCTCCTTTTTCATTTGAGGCTCCGTCTACATAGACCTTCCATGTGGGAAGTTCCGGGACAGGATCTTCCAGGAGGTCATTCATTCCCGAGCATTCCACAATAAAGTCCGCGAGAGCTTGACCTTTTATGGAAACACGTGGTTGGTAGTGGACGTCGAACTGGCTCAGTTCCATGGCCCACTTAAGCAATCTGCCAGAAGACTCGGACTTCTGCAAGACTTGTCGGAGAGGGTGGTTGGTGAGTACTTTGATGGTGTGCGCCTGGAAATATGGCCTTAGCTTCTGCGAAGCAATTAGCAAGCAGAGGGAGAGTTTTTCGATCATTGAATACCTGGACTCGGCGTCCAGTAACCTCTTGCTTACGTAATACACAGGGAGCTGGATACGGCCATCTTCCCGGACGAGAGCGGCACTCACTGCGTGCTCTGTCACAGCTAAGTATAAGAACAACGCCTCTCCTTCGACAGGTTTGGACAGAATGGGAGCTCGGGTTAAATGTTCCTTGAGGTGTTGGAAGGCTGCTTCGCATTCGGGGGTCCACTCGAACTTCTTGTTTCCTCGCAACACATTGAAGAAGGGGATACACTTGTCAGTGGCCTTGGATACGAAGCGGCTGAGAGCAGCTATCCTTCCGGTAACGCTCTGGACATCCTTATGCTTCCGGGGGGAAGGCATATCTATGAACGCCTTAATTTTCTCAGGGTTGGCTTCCACTCCGCGGGAGCTGACAATGAAACCGAGGAACTTCCCAGACGAGACCCCGAAAGTACATTTCTTTGGATTCAGTTTCATTCCGTACTTTCGGATCACGGCGAAAGCTTCCTCAAGGTCGTCACTGTGGTCCCCGGAGGTCTTGGACTTTACCAACATGTCGTCCACGTACACCTCCATGTTCCTCCCCAGTTGGTCCTTGAACATCCTGTTTACTAGACGCTGGTACGTTGCCCCAGCATTCTTCAAACCGAAAGGCATGACCACGTAACAGTAGACACCCTTGTCCGTGAGGAAGCTGGTGTGTTCCTGGTCCGCGACATGCATCTTGATCTGGTTGTATCCGGAGTACGCATCCATGAAGGATAAGAGTTCGTACCCGGAAGTAGCGTCTACCATCTGATCGATTCGCGGAAGAGGGAAACAATCTTTCGGGCAGGCTTTGTTTAGGTCCGTGAAGTCAATGCACATTCTCCAGGACCCATCGGGTTTCGGGACCAGAACTGGGTTGGCCAACCACACGGGATAGTGTGACTCCTGGAGAAAGCCTATGGACATCAGCTTGTCCACTTCAGCTTTGACGGCTTCGACCCTCACTGGGTCTAACGGCCTCCTCTTTTGTCGAATTGGAGTTGCAGATGGGTCTATGTTGAGTGCGTGGCACGCAACATTAGGATTAATCCCTGTCATATCAGCGATGCACCATGCCAGGATATCCTGATTATTCTTCACAGTGGCCACGATCTTATCTCGAATGGCCGACGGCAGGTTTTTCCCCACCTGAATGACTTTGGTGGGATCTCCCGGGTTGAGGATCACCTCTTCGACTTCCTCCATCGGCTCTATCGCTTTCTCGATTCCCACTCTTGGGTCGAGTTCGTCAAAGTATGCCTCTTGAGCACCCCCAGTTTCTGGTAATTCTTCCGCCAAAGGAATGGCAGCAACCGTCTCCTGGACCGTGTAGACGGATCGGACGGAGACGTTATAACAGCTTCGTGCACTTCGCTGGTCTCCTCGGAGGGTGCCGATACGCCCATCGTCGCATGGAAACTTCAAGCATAAGTGGCGTATCGAGGTTATGGCCCCACAATCTATTAGGACTGGTCGGCCTAGGATGGCATTATACGCCGTGGGGCAGTCGACCACCACGAATGTGCTGTGCTTGAAGGCACAAGCGTCGCTTTCTCCTCTGAGGGTGACTGGAAGTTGAATTTTGCCTAATGGCATGAGTGCATCCCCATTGAACCCTTGAAGCTGGATGGGGCATGGGGTCAGGTCTGTCTCGGTTAATCCGATCGCGTGGAAGGCTGCTTTGAAGAGGATGTTTACGGAGCTTCCGTTATCGACCAAGATCCGTGAGACCTTCTTATTGGCAATCTGGGCTTCCACCACGAGGGGATCGTTGTGGGGGAAGTGCACATGTCGAGCATCTTCCTCCGTGAAGGTGATGGGAAGATCCATCATTCAGGGACGTTGAGCAGGTGATTGAACCAAGGCGCATATCTCCCCGGTGTGTTCTAACTCCCTCAAGTACCTCTTCTGGGAGTTGCGGGTGCTTCCGGCAAGGTGCGGTCCTTCGGAAATGGTGGCTACGTGTCCGTCAACGGGTGGCGGAGCAAGGCCAGGCGGATATGGGTTGCCAGGTCCTGGAACCAACAAGGCAATGGGTGCCGGAGCGGTTGGAGCAGGAAGCGCTGGGAACTGAGACCCGGGAGCTTGGGGGTGACCGGCTCCAGGAGCGCTAGCGGTCCCCCTCTGTCCCGGGGAATATGCAGCTCCGTGAACTACTCCCTGTCCGGGATAGATAATGGGTATCCTCACCCACTGACCGAGGTGTCCCGCTCTTGCCAGGGACTCGATCTCATCCTTCAGCTGAAGGCACTCGTTCGTGGTGTGCCCCACGTCTCCGTGGAACTCACACCTCTTATTGGAGTCTCGCGGACGCCTTCCTCCGTGAGATACTTTCGGGGGCTTCCTGTAGTTGACCATATTACAGGTCGCCCGATAGACATTCTCTCGCGAGTCTATCAAACTGGTATATTCCGTGAACTTGGGCTCATAGTCCTTCCGGGGTTTCTTGGAATGGTCTCCCCGGTTGGAGTTTCTTCCGCTTCGTTTGCT
Organism: Humulus lupulus; assembly: GCF_963169125.1. Taxonomy (NCBI): domain Eukaryota; kingdom Viridiplantae; phylum Streptophyta; class Magnoliopsida; order Rosales; family Cannabaceae; genus Humulus; species Humulus lupulus. Next base: position 131,965,141 of record NC_084799.1, read on the forward strand.
CCGCGATTGGCTCAAATTTCGTTCTGGGCCTTCCGCTTGCGGCTGCGGCATGCCAGGAGTGATACTACATCCGGTTTGTACAGCTCCGTACCCAGAGAAATGGGTTTGACTCGGCGTCTGAGCAGACGCGGAAGACCCATACACACTTGGAGTGAATTGGGCTCCTGGGAGCGTGAGGGCTGGTGCGGGAGCTTGCGAAGCAAAGCTCGGAGCAGTCACGGAAGGCGTTGGAGCTGGGGGAACTCCAAAGGCCTGCTGGTAGGCATCCTCAAGGTTGATGATTCCCTAAGCTTTTGACATGAATTCGGACAGCGTTTCTGCCCGTCTCCTTTGCATTTCCCCCCATAGCAAGGAGTCGACAGTAAGGCCCGATTGAAGGACGATCAGCTTCATGTCATCGCTGACCTTGGTCTTTGCAGCAGCTTCCATCATTCTCTGAATGAAAGCTTTGAGGTTCTCATTGGGTTACTGCTTGATGTTGGTTAAGGAACCAACCTCCATGTCGTGGTCGCGGGCAGCAATGAACTGCCTCCTGAATGCGGACTGTAGCTCCTTCCAACTGTGGATTGATCCGGGAGCTAATCTTTTCCACCAGTCCTCCGCGGACTTGGTAAGGGTGAGTGAGAAGCACATGCATTTGGCGTCTTCACTGACACGCGCCACTTGCATCATTTTGTTGTATTTAGCTAGGTGGGTACGCGGGTCTGTCCTCCCATCATATAATTCTATGTGAGGCATTTTGAAGTTATCCGGGAGGGACGTTTCCGCGATCCTCCGAATACATGGTTCCGGGTCTTCCTCCTCAGAGTCTGACAGGGCCCCACTTTGCTTCCGGACCAGCTTGGTCAAGGCAGCAATCTGTTCCTCGAGCCTCTTCGTATCACTCTCCGGGAGGTCACGTCCCCGGAGCTTGTCATTAATATGATTTCGGAGGTCATCTCCGCGAGGCCGGGCCTTTTCTCCTTTGGCCTTTTCATACTTGGCCTCCAACCTTCTTCTTAGGTCCACCGTGGACCAGCTATCTTCGGAGTGCGAGTTCGCAGCCCGACCGTCCTGGTTGACGGAATCACTGGGGCGGTTGTTCCTTCCCCTAGGCCTGGGTGCCTTAGCAACGGGCCCTTTAGGCACGGAGTGCCCCCTTGGGGCTGAAGGACGTATGGGCTTAGGAGCGCCAGAGGCCTTCTGCGAGCGGGGGGGGCAGTCGGCCTGGTGATTCACGCCTTTAGGAGGTGCAGGGGCGTCAGCACGTACAGGCTCTCCAACTTTTTCTTTTCCCTTGTTAGGGGCGGCTTTGGATGGTCCAGTAGCGGCTGGATCCGGCATAGCGGCATCAGCACCACCTAAAACAGAGGCGTCCTCGTCCGAGTCGCCTAGGTCTCCGAACTTTCTTTGGAGGCGCTCCATCATGCGCTGCATTTTTTCAGAGAGGCGCTCCTGCTCAGCAAGCTTGGCTTTGGTGACCTCCAGTTCTTCGGCTACTTGGATCAGTTCTGGGTCCTTCTCATAGTAGCAACCGTCCTTGTAATAATCGTCTTGGACATACTCTTCTTCGTCTTCTAGGTATGTCGTATCTTCGGTACTGACCCGATCCTGGCGGGTCTTCACCTTGGTAGTCCAAGGGTTCGTTTTGCACCGCATCTTCCATCACAGTATCGGGGTTGACCCTAGCATTTTTGTCAACCGCGGATTTTCTCGTAGTCACCATCTCTTTAGCACGAAGTGAATACAAAAAACGTACACAGAAAAAGAGCTGACTAACAACTTCCTACAGCTCTCAATGAAAGCACCAAAATGTTTACCGAGTTTTTCGGAAACGAATACAAACAGAATAATAAAAAGATAAGAACTGTAGAAGTGCTGAAATGTAACTAAACAAACAGTGTTTTTACGTGGTTCAGGCGTTAACAAGCTCTAGTCCACGAGTCGATGTTATTATACTTGGAAAGGATTACAGTAAGATGGCTGGTGTACAAGAACTTCACACACTCACAGTGTTTCTCTCGGGTTCTCTTGAAGAAGATGAAGCTAGAGAGATTTTAGTAGAGTTCTTGCTATGTGATTTGTTGACCGTCCCCCTTCTTGTAAAATGAAGGGGTCTTTATAGCTAGGGTTTTGGATTAGGGTTTTTCTCTACGTACATGAGTCTTAATTACACCAGCCATAAATAGGGGATACAATTACTGTAGTAGCATGGCTACAAGACTCTATGTGGGTATATTTACGTGAAAGTATGGGGAACACACAAAGTCAGCCGTCTTTTCCAAGTTGTCAGCGGAACAGTAGGCGAAAAGGTACCCTTAGGCGTGCTGGGATGTGTGCGGCTTTGACCTGTCGGGCGTGTCAGGCGGGATCCTGTGTCAGGTGGATATCATTCCAAATATGCCTCCTCCATGACTCGACCGCTTGGTTTTGTTCCGTGCGAGGCACGGAACTGTTTCCGCGAAGACCACTTGAAGAGCTCCTCCTGGAAGGAGCTTCCCTGAAGGATACCCCTTCGGGAGTCCGAGAGGGTCGACGAGCCTCCGTGTCGTGTTTGCTTGAAAGAGTAATCCGGACACTAAACGGGAGAGGCGAAGCCTTTCTGTCCACCCGCGAGCTCTGGTCACCTACCGCGAAAGACATTGGTAATTCTGCTTCCCCGAGGACATCAATCTAAACGCTATCCGGAAATCTGGATAACAATTATGTAGATATATTTGTGATATTGTGCTTCAGTAGACCCTGTTGAGCAATTTAGTGGAAAAGTCACAACAGGGATTTATACCCAGCTCGAAGTGAGCCTAGGGGTATTTTAATTTTGGCGCATTTTGGGAATTAATGGAGAATGAAATATTATTGGGAGAAATATTGGTGTTTGGAAGGTTAACGGATTAATTTGAAATTTAAGATGTAATTTGAGCTTTAGTGGGAAACTAGGATAAATGACCATTATACCCTTGGAAGTTACTTTTGAGGTTAAGTGTTGGTAGGGGTAAATGGTCATTTGGCCTATGAATTAGTGCAGTGGGCAACAACCTTTGGGAAAAAAATTCCCCTCTCCTTTGTTTCTTTTTTGGTGTTCTAATTGGTGCTAAGGCAGGATATTGAGGTTGATAGGATTTTTGGAGATTGAGGAAGCTTGGAGGGATTTGAGCAGTAAAGGAAGGAGTTGCCAAATTCACCATATGCATAAGGATTTTGAAATTTAGCAAAGGTAAGAATTTGTCTATCTATTTTGTGTAAGTTCATCATGAATTCTTGAATTTTTGGGAATTTTGGTTTGAGGTTTGAATTTGAGAACTTTAGGGTGATTAGGATATATATTGATGATAGAAAACGGGTTGTAATCTATAAGGAAGGATTTATTGTTGCTAAGTTTGTAAAATCCAAGTTTGAAATTCAGATTTTTGGAGTTGTAGTGAGTTTGAAACTCACTGATGATAAATCATGCTCAGTTGGATTTTGAGTGTGTTTATGTGGTTAAATGATGTTGGGTTTAGATTATCTAAGTTTAATGAGGTGTTTTAAGGTCACAAATCTAATGAAAAAGCTGCCTTGGGTTGATTTCCAAGGCTGGTTATGCAGGAAAATTGTGGGTTTGAAGTTTGTGGAAGAACACTTTGATTCTGGGCTCGTTTTGGGTTTCTAGAGACCTAGCGCAACCAGGCTAGGTCGTGGCGCGACTACGCTAGGGTCCCAGAACCTTAGAAATTTGGTTCCAATTTGGGGTTTTGAGGCTAGGGGCACGATTGCGCCAATGCCGTAGAAACCCCAAAGTTTATGTGGGCACGACCGCTCTTGGGGCAGGCGCGACCACGCCATGTGCCCCGAATGTGTGCTTTTCTAAATTTTGGGATTTAGGCTCAGGGCCTCAGGAATCTATTTTGGGGGCTCGGGGGACGTTTCTAGTGCCTCATTAACTAGGAATAGTGGTTCCAAGGGTTAGGGTTTAGATTGGAACTCAGGATTTAGAGTTGATTTCTAATAAGTGCATACTTGTGTTGTGACTAGGGTTTCCACGAGGCTCAAAACAGGGATCGCAATCGAGGTCGTTTCATCTTTCACGCAAGCCCTGAGGAAAGAAAACCGCACCTGCACTAAGAATAGGACATTGGCCCCAGTTATTGAAAGTGGTTATAACCACGCTTTGAATGCTCGTTTAAATATGAATGTCTTTGGATTGTGTTTAATTGTGTTATACCTGAAATGCATATCTGGTTGTATTTGTCTGGAAAACTCGACTTATAATTCGTGGTCGACAATAGCATGTGGAATGCAGACTATTATGGTTGGGCCACTCTAGGAGTGTGGTATGCACTTGTTTGACATAAATGTCGCATAAATGAATCGATTGCTTGCGTAAGTTGATTATAACTGATAAGCATGTTATCTATGATTTATATTCTATTGGTTAATTGTTTCGCTTATTTGAGTTTTCTTGTTGGGTCTTGGCTCATGGGTGCTATATGGTGCATGTAAAGGCAAAGAGAAGCTGGATCAGTCATGAGCTAGAGAGCTCTAGGAGCAGTATGTACATATGCAGTCTGCTCGACCGCCACAGGCGGGATTTCTCTTGAGGATCTAGGTTTTATCCTATTTTGCCGCTTAGGCCGGCCACTTTTGTACTTTGTTCACATTTGTATTCGGCTTATAAACTTTTTTTGGGATCTCGTGTATATACTTAGATTTTTAATGAAAAGTATTACTTCTTTGACAAAAAATTTTAATACCTAACCATTAGTTAACTTTAATCATATATTTAAGTCCAAATGACTCGCTTAATAAATTAAGCACTATTTTAAACACACAGTGTAACGATTCTAGATTAATTAGTACGTTACATGGTGTTGTGTTATTTTATAAATACGTTATGTTCATTCCAATCCACTTAAATTCGATGTCTATTGAGTAATAACATCAATAGTAGTATTACATGTGAAAATATATACTAGGGGAATAAGAGTGAATGAGGGTACAAGTGGATGGAGAAACTACAAAATAAATAAAAGTTTAATTAATAAATTATTAGGAGTATAATAAATAATAATTGAATTTTATAAATTTTAATTGGTACGGTAGCTTTAGCATTAGGAATGAATTTAGATTAGATCTTAAAGATTTTGTTTTTCTTTTCTTTCGTGTTGTGTTTTGCTTTTGTTTTGTCTTTATTTGTTTTTGTTTTTTGGAAGGTATGTGAGATTATTGTAACATTGTTGGACTGTCTTTTGTTGGAAACTTTAGTATAACATATTATTAACTGAGAATTTTATGTACTGCGAATTTTTTATCTTCGGAGATATTAGCTGACTTGGCAAAAGCTTCATTTAATAAGAGCCATTTTTTTTAGCCGAATAAAAAAGCATCGGTAATGTTATCACGCTACCAGTGCTATTTTAGAAATTTATTAGTACTACAGATAAATGAAAATAGACTTTTCCATATTTCTGTAATGGTTATTAAGGAGTTTACTAAGCTAATTAGGAATCACTCGACATAAGAAGAACATGTTCACAGGAGAAATAATAAATACAACTTTAATGTCTGACTTGATAGAAATAGATCTCTAAATGGCCTGAAAGAAAAATTTAGGTTGTGTTTGTTAAAAATTTTGTTTTTGAATTTTTTAAACTCAAAAATAGGAATATTATTTTTATTTTTGTTTTTTTATTTTTAAAAATATGTTTGGTAACTATTTTTATTTTTTATTTTTAAAAACAAAAAATAATAAATGGGTTTGATAACTTTTATTTTTATTTTTTTGTTTAACAATATAAAATGGGATAAGATGTTGATTTAAAGAAGAGAAGAAAAATAAATAAACCAAAAAGTGGTTTAAAAAAATTTTGAAAGTGAAAAAATTCTATTTTTAAAATTTAATGAATTTTATTTAAAATTTTTAAAAATAATAAATAAAAATAGAGTTACCAAATTCTGTTTTATGTTTAATTGTCAAATTTTTAATTAATTAAATAAAAAATTATTTTTTTAAGTGTTATCAAATAACACTTAGTAAGTCATCCTTTATTATTAGGCTATTTGAAATTTTTGCTCCTTGAACTATAATTTATACATTATCGTTCCTCTTTATATTTTTTTTACAGTTAAAAATTCTCCTTAAACTATTCACAATGTTATAAAATAGGAATTTCCGTCGAATTTTATATAATATAATTAACAACATACCGATGTGACATTTTATTTGCTGATGTATCTTGACCACGTCAGCGCAAGACTAAATAACCCTCCTTCACATGTTCATTGAAGAGGAATGCTTTCAATTAATTAGAAGGAAAAAAATCAACATCTGTGCTAACCAACTCGTGTGGCAATGGATTTGTCATCTACCTATAGAGGATCAACTAGATTCATTATAGAAGTTACAGCTAGAGCTAGCTTTTCAGAAATTGAGACATTATTTATGAGTTAATTTATTTGTATGCTATTTGGTGTTGGTTTTTTTAGGTTATTTGCATTCACCAATTTCAATTTATTATTTTCTGCGGAATTTCCTTAGTCTGTCTTTTTGTCATTCTCCAAAAATTTATCTATTGTTTTAATTTTCTTGGATACTTTCTTTTTTTTTCCTAGACACTTGTTTTATTTTTCTTGTCATTTGTTTATGTGTTTAGTTTTGATATGGTTACTCTTATAGATCGATATGTGTATAGATTATGCGACTTATTTAGCATATATAAGATTAGATTTTGTCAAAATCTAGAATATATTAAATTTTAATTCAAGTACATAAAATAGAACTTATAGAATTTAACCAGATGCATTTCATCTTTTCTTTTAAAAAAAATACAAACTGACTTGGTGTTTAAATAGGCTTTACTTCATACTGTACTAAACTAATCTCAAACAGTTGCTTGGCATGTGCTTTGACATGTTGAACACCAACAAATCACAATACAAAAAGACTTCTAACTTATTTAAGATTAAAGATCATGAACCCTATTAGAAATGTAATATATATTCATACATTTCATTTAATTATGATATGAAATTCAGAACACGTTCGCTGTTATCAACAATGTCAATTGGAAGTAATTTCAACCGAAAATCCATCAATTCTAAATTGGAATTGTAAAGTGCATTTGGGGGAGAGAGAGCCATCCATCCAACCATCGTTGTTCATGGAGCTCTGCCTAATTAATGACATATGTGATTGGTGCTAACACAATACAAAGCTTTAATGGTTAAGAAAAGTCTTTGGCCCTAATAGGGCTAAGGGGGAGAGACCTGAAAGGACGTTTTCCCATGGAGAAGGTCATATCTCTAATCCATTGAACCACATTGCTTGATTAGGTCAAGTAGTCAAGATCATCTAATCCAATTCCAACTTGTATCAAAATTCACCTTTTTTTTTTGTTAAAAAAAATATTTATATAATTAAAAAAAAAAATTTTAAAAAAAGTATTTTTCTTTAAAAACATTGCCGTGTGGACCCAGTAAGTTACCAACCATTGGGCTTTGGGCTCCTCCTAATATTCTCTCTTTGCTTTTGGATTTCATACTGATTTTAGTTTTGAGACTTATTGGTTTGCTGTCTAGTCACCCACAGAATTAGATGCAAAAGCAGCTATTTTCTTACTTATCAAATGGTTTCTCCATTTTTACAACCATATTTTACTCAAAACTCCAAGTCAGAAAATATTTTTTTTAAAAGAAATTGTATAAATTCTTCACTATTTTTTTTCAAAAAAATCTTCCACTAATTAGAAACATATTTATAACTCACTCTGAAAGATTAACTTTTAAAAGTGACGCAAGATCGTTTTAAACATACAGCATGAAAACCATGGGATTCTTATAATAGTTGGAATTTTATTTTCTTTTTAAGAGATTAGAGTTAGACCACTAATAATGTGACCATGTGATCAAAGATCAAAGTACGTTTACTTGGAAAGAAAACTAAAAAGTTTCCAACTTCTAATAGTTTTGGCATCGTAATATTTCTTATATTCACACATTGTTAGTACATTAGGTCCATTTTATTATTTGATAATACATGAACGGATAAAATAATAAGTAAACTTGGATTACATCTAAAAAATTACATTTTGTACTAGAAGCGCTGAATGTAATCTATTTCTAACTCTAGTTAAGACTTTTCGATGTCATTGATGTATGTATATATAAATAATATTACTAATTAGAAAAATATCAAGAAATAATAAAAGTATAAAAGAAAATGAAAAATAGTGTGTTGCTAAATGGCGTCGCATATGATTTAATAAGTAACATAAAAATGAGATGTTGGACTCTTCTAGAGACAAAATCATGACTCATGCACATATCTTAGAAGCATGTATTCATAAAAGGTAATGATTTTGAAGAGGGTTTGGTTCATAATAACACATTTGGAAATAACCCAACTTTAAAATAGGGTAACTCAAGTTCCATACTATAGCTTAGATGATTTGTTCTTTGGGCTAGAATATTAACGAAGAGATCATTTTCACATTCGAGAAGCCACAAAAAACTTTGGCATTGGAAGGCCTAAACGGCAATAGAATTAGTTAAGGTCTAGCGTGTGAAATGTGAAAGAAAAAGACCCAACAAGAATGAAGGTCAGCTTTGTCTCCTTCACTATTTCATTATTTATTTATTTATGCAAGTATAAAGGTTTTGGTCAACTCAGTGCAGTGCTTTTTCTCAGTAATAAAATGCCATGCCATTGGCAACTTGGATACCCTCTTACATTATTTGCTTCAACTTTAGAGGGATAAAGGTTCAAAGCTAAAACAAAGTATTAAAAACAAGTTGAAAGTGGGGGCAGATAAAATTACAAAAGAGGCTTTAGTTAATGAATTCTTCTACATTAAAACAGACATAAAAAGAAAAAAAAACATAAACAAATTAGAGACTTAATTGTATATAATCATAACTTCCCTTCAAAAAAAGACTTGGGAGAAAAAATATATAAATATAATCATACATCACACCAGTAATCAGATCCTGATTCTGATTTGTGGGATCCACTCAACCCGACAAGCTCAAAGGCTCTCTTAAAACAAAAACCTTCTGGTTGTTGGCCACACCCACACCCACACCCAACAACTACACACCTATTTTTCTTAATGTTTAGAAGTGATTCTGTCACTTTCTTTCAACATTACATAGATACACAACACAACACAACAACACACTCTTGCATACTAAACTAGTAAAAAAAGTTACAATTTTTTTTACAGTCCACAACTACGTTGTTGGAAAAATCAAGGGACCCCATTTCACATCTTGGAGCAAAATACTAAAATGTGAAGGAAAATTAAATAAGTAAAGGAGAGACAAAATCCCCACACAACAACCGCTTGCAGAAGAGCCTGAATGAATGAAACAAGCTTCCTTTCTTTTACTCATCTCACTGAGTTAATTTGGGATTGGTTCTTTTTTTCACTAGAACAAACCTCTGTACAAAATGCTAGATCATCAGTTAAAATACCCCAAGTTCAATTTTTTTTTGTTTTTTTTCTTCATAATCCTCACTAACCTCTCTTTTAGTTGTATTAAAATTATAATTATCAAACCTATAGTAGAATTGGACAAAAAAAAAGGATTACTTCTTAATAGCAGAAATATCAGTCAGTGAAGAACAATCCCTTGGTACTTGGCTTCTGTGGGAGAATCAGAGCCATCACAGAGGACCCTTTTCCTGTTGACTCTGCCACAGTTGGTAATGGTGTTGTTGCAGCCATTAAAGTTGTTAATGAAGGAATCTTGGTGGAACAGTACTTGTGGTGGTGGTGGTGGTGAAGGGATGGTCACTGGTGGGATCTCAAAGGACTCCAGTGGAGGTGGTGGGTGTCTCCATTGGGGAAGAGGTCCAGCCAGGAGAAGGGTCTGAAGAAGTGGCCCAGCTTTCATCACAGCCTGCAAAAGCTTTCCCTTTTCAGGTAATGGCTTCTCACAGACTAGGTCCAGGGCCGCCTCTGAAATGGAGGGTGCAGCTGCAGCTGCAGCTGGTGTTGTTGCCAACTGGGTTTGCTGAATTTGGTCCATCACTGGAGAGGAGACTATGCTTTCTTCACAATCTGAAGAAGAGAAGCCATTATTAGAGTCAATTCCTCTTCTGGGCTCATCTTCAATGCTGGAAATTCCTGAAAGAGGAGCTGTTTGTTGCTGCTGCTGCTGAAGCAGGAGTTTCTCCAAAAGGAGTCTTTGGCATTTCTCCTGGACTTCATCTTTTTCTTTGATGGTTTTGTTAAGCAGATCTCTGAGATGGCTTAGTTGATCGTCCTTCTTTCTTAGCTCATCTTGTAATGCTACCCTTGTCTGATCAAGCTCTAGTTTTGCAAAACAAAGGGAACTCCTCAACTCATCTTCAACATTCTGTACAACCCAAATAAACAGTACCATTAAGAACCGTTCTCTTAATTTGCAAATAGGAACACACAAATTTGACTCCATTTTACAAGGTAGTGTTTTAGTATTACTCCTACGTCTAAACCAGAAGAGTTAATACTAGACTAGTAGTACCCAAAAATGGTTTTGGGCAGTTCTAGATTTACGAGTAAGGAAACCCCATTATACATTTTCCAAGACTAAATCATTTGAGTAAGTAGTCTTCGAAGAGTAAAGAGAAGAAAATTGTTACCTTTCCATGGCAGTAGTAAGCCCAGCCAACACCAAGAAGAGGGTTGCGTTGATTGTCCATATTACCAAGATTAGATGGTAGAAATTCTAAAGGAGGGAGAGTGAGAGGGAGGGAGGGAGAGAGAGAGAGAGAGATGAGAAAGGGAGAGGAGGTGGGGTTATTGAGTGGTTCTTCTAGTTGTTCTTATAAGAAGTACCTATCGTCACTGTTCTCTTTTGCTATCTGTTTCTTTTTTTTCTCACTGGGGTTGGACAAAAGCACACAAAAGGCCAAAAGCCTAGCAAGGCCAATCTCTCTCTCTCTCTCTCTCTCTCTCTAAAAGAGTACATATTGGATTAGTAGTTAGTAGTCTAAGGCTCTACAGTATAGATATATACTGTACATAAACTATGGCGGGGAATATTAAACAAAAATATCAGCGATAAAAGCGGGAGTAACTAATAAGAGTCCACTATTATTTTTTTATTTATTTATTTACTTTTATATTCACTAATTAGTTATACATAAAAAAATATGCAAATAGGAAGAAAGAAATATTGAGATAAAACCAAAACTACTGATGAGACTTTTTTTAGCTTATATGTTTCTTTTATAAGAAAATGTTGATAGAGTTAGGCTTAAAAATATTTAGTTCTATGTGTACTTGATCAGTTTTGTTTGATTGCCAAGATTTTTTTTTTTTTTTTAAAGTTTTGAAAAATCAAAGTTGTAAGCTACGCTAAGGTTAGTGTTTTAATGGGACCAGATTGATGAGTTGTTACTAAACTGTAAACTAATTCATTCCACCCCTGTATTATAAACTATTCAATTTTAATATATATTTGTAATTATTATGCCTCGTAAATCATAATACTTCACATTTGAAAAAATATCATTTTTTTTAACTCACCATGTTTCTAAATAAGAGCTCTCTCTCTCTCTAAAGATAAATCTTTTAAATAACCATTAAGTATAAAAATAGTTTTGAAAAAATATAATTTTTTGTTTATAACACAAATAATATTTTAAACAAAAAGCATGAGTAGAATCACAACTTTCGGTATCTACATTTTAAGGTAAGATATTAAGAAATGAATTTTTATTGTATAAGGACAATAGAATTACTAATGATTTTTAGGACAAAAATTATTTCAAATTGTCAGAACTCATTAAAGAAAAGGGGATCGAATTCGATTGAAATCCATGAAAGTTACTTATATGATACATAATTATATTATATTACTAGGTATTTCCAACTTTTCCAATATCATTTGAAGTGTTTAAGGTAACTTATTAAAGCTTGAAAGGTGTATATAAGCACAAAATAATTATAAACAAAAAGATAAGAAGAATATCCAAAACATTTTGCATAAATACTAACAGTTTTGTATGTCTCCTTAAAAGAAAAAGAGGAAAAAAAGAAGTAGTAGTAAAGCTTTAATTCTTGAAATTAATACATTTGCGGCCTTCACACGTTTTAAGCCATATATTCCCTTCTTTCATTTTCACTTCCACTACCCATAAAAATGGAGAGTAACCTAATTCCTTAAGACAATAGTAGACTTGGAACCAGTTTTTGAACTTATGTGTGTACGTATATGAGAATTTGGATTTATACACATGATGATTTAACTAGTAATTAATTATTCCTCTCCTTTTAATTGCTTCATGAACAAGTACCAGCTTCAAATAATCTTTTTTATTTTTTCCTTTATCCTACTAATAATTCATTGTACCTTAAGATCAACAATTGCTAACTTCGAAAACTAATCGCATTTTGAAAAAAAAATCACCTTCCACGTGGGCTGCTTATATTCTTCTGAAATTTCAAACATATTATTTTGTTTCAGTCTGTCTTTTCAATTCAAAGATTATTACCTTCAATAACTATTTTCGTCTAGCTCCAAATATATCAGTCTCAATAAGGTATAATTGCTCAAAATTGCTTATATCTAAGCCATTATGATCATTGGTTATTGCAAAATATGCATCTTTTTGTCTCAACATTATGGCACGAGAATCGGAAAACTGGGTACTATTAATTCTCTCTCTTTTTTTTTACCAAGTACTGATCGAAATGGTTTAATGATTTAATCTACAAAATGAAAGTCGCATAAAAAGTAATTTTAACTAAAATTAGGTAAGATTCTTTAACTTTAGACTAAGAAAATTGAGAGAGAGTTTTGGTTTAATTTAGATAATAATTTAAGATATTGTTTTTCATACATCGAATAATTAACTAGTACCGTATGTGGTCGTCTCATGTTTCATCTGTTTTTCTTTTGTCTGTGGAATAATCTCCCATCCCATTAAAAACACTCACTCATCTTATCAGTCAAGAATAAATATTAAATCAGTCAGTCTCCAACTTTACCGGTATTTGTAAATTAATTAAAAACAAAGTCATTTTTTTTTTAAAAATGAAAAAAATTTCAAAACTGTACTACTACATATAGTTAAGCAACATGCTTTTCATAAAAAAAATCACCTAATATAGTACCATTTGGCTTAATTCAATTGCATGAGAGAATATTTTTTTAACCCAAAAGATAAATAAACTAATATAAAGAGTTTGACTTTCTTGAATCCAACTATTATAAGTTTATGTTATTTTTTCCTTTTGTTTTCATTTCGAGCTTTGTGAAATAAAAGTAAGCATGTTGTTCCCTTAATTCACTCAAACTTAAACATATATTGTGGGGAGTAAATAATTTTAAGTGGACATTTATATTGTTAATAAGTATATAAATTCATGACAAGTGAAATTTTAAGCTCTTCTAGCATGTCACTCCTCCACTTAAAAATCTAACAAGGAATTAATCCGTTACTACTAGCTAGCCTTTGTATTAATTATATAGTTCTCACATAAAAGCAAAAAAAAAAAAAAAAGAGACTAAACTATAAGAGCCATCATTTCTTGCTTGACAAACCCAACCAAAACATGAGAGATGAAAATCATAGCCTATTTTATTTAATGAAATCCCATAGTACTCATCTTTGACTTGAAGAATGTCTGCATGTGCAGTTCATGTGTTAAGCATAGACTAAAGTTTTGAAGTAGTCAAATAATTAATTATCAACAAAAATATGGAAAGTAATTAGTTATTTTTAGCTTTTTTTAAAAAAATTATATATATATATATATCCCTGTGTGTTCATATATATACATATATGTGAGGGGGGTCAAGCTAAGCTGCTTTTATTGGTCAGAAAAAGGAGCTGGTAACCAAACTTTCCCCACCAATATTTGTATATATGTATATATTTTTATTTTTTTTTGCCCTAAGAAAGGTGAAGAAGGGGTTGATGGTGACCCCCTTTTAAACCATAAAGTCCTCCTTGTAGGAAAGGAGGGAGGCTTCCATTTGACTATTTCAAGACTCTCCCCTACCCTTTATTTTATGGAATAATTTGATTATATTTTATTTAATAACTACTAATTAATTTATAAAAAAACATACATCTTTTAACATAATTGTCATAACAGTGTAAATTCTCTCATCCTCTAGATATTATTAGAGTTTAGTTTAGGACACGTGTGTATAATAACCTCGATGATCCTTGAATTGTATTATGATGAAAGATTGAAAGGTGATTCTTTTTTTGAGTAATATAGTCATCTAGCTCATCTTCTTTCTTTTCTAAACAACTCCTTGATTATATTATGCTATGTGGTATTGAATTTAATTTAATATAGAGTTGAACATGATCAAGGATCATTGTTTGGCACTTAATTTTGTCATTACTAATAAACTGTGTATATATTTATTTATAGCACTCCACTACTAATATTACATGGAAGCAATGCAACACCATATGTTTTAGTTTAGTGTCAAAAGGTTTGACAACGTGCAGCTCATGTGTAAAAAAGAGGCCTTTTTTCCCACCAAAGGCTTGACAAAAAATTGTTTGTGTTCGCCCTTTTTCTCTACTTAGTTTTGTATTTTTGTTTTGAAGTCATGAGTAAGTAAAGCCTGGGACTCGTTTTTTGTTGTTAAGTAGTAGCCACTACTACTAGATTATATATCATTAAAAAACTCCTTGGATATTGTAATAATATTTTTAACGTCGCACTTATTAACTATTTCAGTTATATATTCTCTAATAGTACAGTTTTTGTATAGTGTAAGGAATTCATTAAATAATGTCATGACATTTGAGAATATTCGGTTTTTGTTTGAAAAAATAAAACGATGCAAACACATAAAATAACCCAAATTTCAAAAAGATATATAAATAAATAGATCATATATAGATGGGGCGCCGCTGCTTTATGTCCCATCTAAGGAAGGGTGTGATTATGTTTGGCATTATGTTTTAGCTTTTGAGATAATGAAACCGGCAGCATATATAAATAAATATATATATATATATATTATTGATATGTATATGCCTAGGTAACGGTGAGTTTAAGCATCAAACCCAAACCAAAACCAAACTATTTGAGAATATTTTAGTTTGGAGACACTATATCTATATATAATTATATATATATTTTTGTCCTTAATATATATGCATCTTTTTTAACCCCACTAAGCGAAAATGATTAATTTATATTAGCCAAGAAATTTACAATTTTTGTTGTGGAATTATTTGGTAAATTATTAAATTTATGTCATATTTTCAAAGGAAACACTATATTTAGAAGAATTTCGAAAGTTATTTGTTAAACATGGTTGTTGCCTCCATTCCGACAATAGATAAATAAAATTAAGAAATCGTCAAGAGAAATTAGTACATCTATAATTTATTTAATATTCATTTTGTTGAATATTTTGTTTAAAGAGATTACCTTATCTTTGCGCCGTTGGTGAGTATTAATTTGTATGTATTTTAGCATCACGAGATTTTTATTTTTTTGTTTTATCAAAGTCGCATTTAAATTTCAAATATATATATTTAATTTTTACTATAAACGTCAATTTCTTCATACTCTTTTAATTTTATTTTTTCCACTTCCTTTCTAAATAAATCTCTTATTTTTTTGAAAAAATTACATTCTTTATTGTCTTTTATAATTTAATTACAAAAATCACTTACAAAATATTATTACAAAATTACATTGTCACGTCATCAAAAAATACCAGATTTTAAAAGTAATATACCTGAATTTGAAACTTTCCCGAAATCCCGATTTTTCTGTTTTTCTGGGTTTAAAAAAGTAACATTTTGTTACTTAAAATGTTAACAAGTTGTCAATTAGTTACTTTTTTCATGAAAATTTTTATTTTATAGCATATATATTTTGGTTACCTCTAATACTTATTTTTTAAAACTTTTTTTTATCGTAAGACAGTGATTAGTCATTTTGAAGTTATATCATGGTGTCTTATTGCTTAAGATACTTTTACGTTACCGATTAGTCATTTTTTAGAAACTAATAAGTTACAATAAAATATAACAAATTACTATATAATTTATTATTAAAAGTTATTTTTAGTATACGATACAGTAATTTTTTTATATTCTATTTAAAAGTCACCAAACAATATCCTAAATAATCTATTTTTAAAAAGTTACTTTGAATATTAATAAATTTAAGTTGTTTAGAATACAATATAGTATCTTTTAAATGTAAAATAAGAATACAGATTTTAGTTTATTAAATTTTTATCAAGCTTAAAATTTAGTTACTTTTTTGTCAACACAATATAAAAAAGAAACTAAAAGGTTGTTTTTTATTCTGGTCATCTTCTCCGGTGACGACCAAAAAACATATGCTTCCCACATATCAAAATGATCACCTTGAAGAGTAGGTCGCGATGGTACCACTTTTGAGCCCAACCGACTAGCAGTGTGGCTGGAAAATATTTTTTAAATTAAAGATAAGAGAGAAAGTAAGAAATCAATAATAATAAAAAAAAAGTATAGTGGAGAGAGAAGGGGCCCGTACCATGGAAAAAAAAACAAAAATAAAATAAAAAATTTGAAAAAACAAAATAAAAAACGGTGAAAAAAATAACTAATTGGTAACTTATTAATATTTTAAGTAACTAAAATGTTACTGTTTTAAACCTAGAAAAATTGGGAAACCGGGATTTCGAGAAAGTTTCAAATTCAGGTATATTAATTTTATAATCCAATATTTTTTATGACATAGCAAGGTATTTTTGTAAATAAAATTTTGTAAGTGATTTTTATAATTATTTTATAGGTATATAATTGTAAAGATCCTTATTTTTTTAACACACCTATATTTTTATTTAGAACTAAATTACATATTAAAAGTAAAAAAAAAAAAAGCATGACTTTAATGTATTGTACTAAAATATATTCCAAATATATTTTTATCCCTTAATATATAATAAAAAAATTTGTAAATCTACAATAAATTATAATTTGTAATAACTACTAAATTATAAATTAAAAGTTAATTAAATGTTTTAAATGTTCAAGTTAAATTTTCCAATGTCTCACCAATGAAGAAAAATTAGGATTGTGTATAATTATTTATATGTAGATGTTATCCGTATTTTCCACCTTGAACACATGACATTATCATGTGGGCCTCATAGGCCCTCAAGAGAGGTTAAGCTCGAGCGAATACTAAGCAGGCCCAGACCTTTCTTAGATTCAACGACTGGTGAATAATCGTATAGTAAAGAGCCCGGACCTAAGACATAGGCCCAAACTAACTTCATGGACTCACCCAATCTCCACCCTCTAGGCACAACTTCATTGTGGTAGACGGTCCATCCCAAGGGACGGATCCCACCATGTGGGATCCAAATGAAGTTTCTGGTTTCATCCTCTCGATCCAACTCACTACCAGGATCTTTCCTTTGATTCGTCATCGCTAGCTAATGTCCATCTTGGAAGAAGAACCCGGACCTTGGTAAATGACTCTGAGCCTGAGTAAACGAACCTGAACCTCGGTAAATGAACCCAGACCATGCGTCCGGGTAGATCAAGGCCAGTTCTTCATGCATCTGACGTGTCCCCGAGAAATCTGGAAGTTGATCTCCCTAGCTAACCTGCAGAAGGGGATACGCATGGAACGTATGATGTTCCTAGGGAACGATACCGCCACTACTCTGACAGATCCTGTCCCTAGAATCCCCTTGGTAGCCCACGCAGAGCAGTCCGTACTAACATACAAAGCGCAGCTGTAAGGCTTTACTATGCTTAAGTCGACCCAATGGACCTAGATTAACAATCCGTAATCATGTTATACTCTTGTATTATAGCTCCGTTAGAGAGCACTTATGATTATATCCCTATTAGGCTCGGATTAGTCTGGCCCAAGCTACACGACCACCTATAAATAGGGTCATTTGTGCATTGTAGAAGGGATCTGATTTTCTCATGTATGCATAAATGCTGTTGAACTTGCAGAAAACCTCCATTGTAAAACTCTCTAAAACTCAATACTATTAACTCGTGGACTAAGGCTCATTAACACCTCAACCACGTAAAAAATGTGATATTGTTTATTTCTTCTTTCTACATCATATTTCTCGATATATTTGTAGTTTTTGAAAAACTCGATAAACATTTTGGTGCTTTCATTGAGAGCTAGAAGAAAGCTTGAACCAGCCCTGTCATCTACAAAGATGGTGAATACCAGACATACTGTGTTTGATCCCGCTCAACAGCAACAACAACAAGACAATGGAGAACCATTGCAAGACCAGCAACTTCCTCAAGACCAGCTAGAGGATATACCTTATCACGAGCCCCTGTCTGAAGACTCCTAGAACTTTGGAGAAGGGGGTGAGAACGACAAAGAATACTACGAGGAAGAAAAAGAGGGGGACGAAGACCATGAGGTCAAGAATCCCATCAATCACGACGAAAATGATGTGGAACCTAAACAGGAGGACCTGGAAGTGGTTCGTCTGAGACAACAGGTCCTCGACTAAGAAGTAAGGATGGCAGAACAACAAGAGGCACCCGCCAGATGCAAGAGTCCCTCCTGGCTCTTCAAGAATTTATTGCTACTCAAGGATTTACAGTTAATCCCCCAGCTGTTCATCCCCTAGGAACTCAGCCACCTGTCCCACCTACAAGGACTGGCGCTCCCAACAACACTACAACCCCTACTCCTCCTCTGGGATGATCCACTCATGTCGGAGCCGATCCTTCAAAACCAGCTCAAGAAAAAAGGAAAGCCAAAGCGGTCGATCCCATAGAAAAAGCAAACCCCCAAAAAAACTCCTCTCGCTCCAAAAGCTAGGGTGGGCACAGGGCATTTCCTTAGGAAAGAATGGGTGAATCCTGTCCCAGGACGGAATCACCCGAACAACTCGCTGTTGGGAATTGTGTCCTTAAAGCAATTGTAGTAGACAATGGTTTTAATGAAATAAATAAATAAATGAATTGAATTGTTGTATATATGTAGCTTATGTACTATATTATTGCTAATAATATTAATTAAATATCATAAAATTCCCAAGTTTATCTATGTGGTCTCAATCTCATATTGGTTTGAGAGGATCGAGATTGAGATAATGAACTTAAATAGTTTGCAGTAAAATAAAATTATGAAATCTTTAGATTAATTACTACTAATACAGTTCACTAGTATTATGAATACATATGACCTTGATACGAGTTACTAGTGTAGTAGGACACTTTAGTGGAGGTACTTTGCATGCTGAGAGTATGCAGAACTGGACCAGATGTGATTTACTTGTTTAAATACCTTTTTGTAGTATTATAAAACACATTAACTGATGATCATATACAAACTGATCTAAATCCTAAAGTTACTATGAACTATTATATATGTCACTTGATTCTTTGATTCATGCGTTATTGTTTGTCAGAATGATCAGGCTAAGAACTATTGTTTTGGGGACTCAATGATAATTCCCTATTGGGTTGGCTTTTGGAATTGAAAAGGTTATTGACCTCAAATTCATAATCAGATTATGAATTAACATTCACTAGTAAAGTCAATGGTACATTAGGAATCAATATATAATTAAAAAGGTACAACTGTCATTTTATTCCCACTTAATTATGAATCATCAATAGAGGATTATTTTGTATGTAATGATTATATCAATGAACACTTTATGGTTACAATAAAGTACTCAGTAAATATATGTCTTTAATTCTCAAGAGTTCAGTCTCATATTTATAGTGGAATAATCATGAGATTAATAAATATGATTATTGTTACAAAGAGTTTTGGTTAATAATCTTTTATTTATTGGAGCTTGGAATTATTGGTCCATAGGTCCCCAGGGCGGCTTTATCAACACTAATCAAGGTAAGCGTTGATACAACGGTTAAACTATGAATGGGCTATTTGAGAGAATATTTATTTTTCGAGATAAATGTGCAATTATGTGATAATTGAAGTAGCACAATTTATTATTGCATTTGTGCAATTTTCTAAATTGTGTAGAAATAGAATAAATTGATTTTAATCAATTATTTTATTTAAGTGTGAATAAATAAATATGGATGGTCGAAATTTGGTTTTGATTATTATATTTATTTAATTGATAACAAGATGATAATGAAAATTTAAATTTTGAAATTTAAGTTGTTATCTTTTTCTTAAAAAGATGATACCTTATTTAGATATCTAATTATTAATTAATTAAAATAAAAACACATAAAAAAAAAATCAAAATCCCATTTTTCAGGGATAGGCCACACGCATAAGGCTTGGACTGTTCTATGCGTGTGGCACTTCTGATGTTATCAGAAGTTAGTTTTTTATTTTTATTTTTGATTAATTAATAAAACATTTTAAAATGGAATGTTAGACTTTTTATTTTATCATTATTATTATTATTATAGTAATAATGTTTATATGATAGAAAATAGAAACAACAAGTGATAATAAGTTTTTACAGAGGAGAAAAACTATCATCTTTTTCACAAAGCAAAAACATTTTGTCTCTAGCCTATAATCAAAAGTCTCATGAGTTGAGAATACTTTTAATTCACAAAATTGATCCGTGTTCTCTATGTACCCATACCACATCTTGAGGTGTTGAGAACGTCTTGGAAGATCTAGGTGTGAGTACTCAAGCAAAGATAGGAAGATCGAAATAGATACGAAAAGATTCAAGGATTCTTGATAGTTTACAAGAGGCAAATCGTTTTGTATTATTTTTCATATACATATTGTATATATATATTGATTAACATATTGCATATTAAAATATCCTCATATATTGTTGTTTATATGAAAATTTTTGTTGTATACCGTTACCACAACTTTCGTTGCGCACTAGGAACCGTTCCTAACACTCACATGGGAAACGCTCATAGGGCACCAAAGCCCGGAATGTCCCAGGACATGACGACCAGGGAAGACAATTTTATCCCAGCGCATCTGTGAACAAGGATCACAGAGGGCGTAAATGTAGAGAGGAGTTGGAAGTTGTTAGTTTGGGAGATGACACATCCCGCGTTGATTTGCGAGACAACCTCAATGCTCGAAAGGAGCAGGAATGTAAAGAAAAGAGTCGCCCTTGAGGAGGCACCTTGAGGAATAACTTCAACGACAGGAGGAACGAAATAGTTCCCATTGATGATGAAATGGCCAAGTAGTTCATGGAGCAGCTGGCCGATCTCAAAAAGGTCACGGACCGCTTGGTCTGAAAGCAAGAAGGCCGAGGTTCCGATTCAGAAGATGAAGAAGAGGATCCATGTGCAAAACACATCCTAGATGTCGTGTTACCCAAGGCGTTCAAGATGTCGGATATACCTGCCTACATCGCAAACGCTGACCCGAGAGACCATTTATCCCACTACAATCGCTTGATGACTGTAGCCCATGTCTGAGACAATGGAAAATGCCTATGCTTTTCTATCACCTTGGCCAGACCCGCCGAAGAGTGGTGGAAAAGGATCAAGACAAGATTGTTCCAATGTTGGTAAGAATTGCAGTCTGCTTCCAGTAAGCAATTCATAGTCGCCCAGAGTGGACATAGAGGCAGTGCGCTGGCCACATTAAGCAATATCCCACTGAAACCCTTAGGTATTAAATCAAACGCTTCACAAAGGAAGCTTTGAAGACTAAGGTGGATGATGGACAACGCTTAGTAGCCCTTCAGTCCGGAATCAGAGCTGGATCCCCTCTCTGGGATGACATGCAACGCAGCAAGGCGGCCACTCTTGAAGAGTT
This sequence comes from Humulus lupulus, assembly GCF_963169125.1. Lineage (NCBI taxonomy): Eukaryota > Viridiplantae > Streptophyta > Magnoliopsida > Rosales > Cannabaceae > Humulus > Humulus lupulus. The sequence goes on from NC_084799.1 coordinate 131,986,791, forward strand.
TATAAGGAGGGCTCAAGGCTATATCAACTGGGAAGAAGCTCGAATCCAAGCTTTTGGATGGCATCCAGCACCGCAACAAACAACATAAACCATTCTTGGGTATGGGGTGCAATACTTGGCAAATCCCTATCCCGCACCTCTAGCAATATCCGGGATACAGTTTATGACCCCGATTGTCTATGCACCCGCTTCATCGGGATATGATCCAGCTTCTTCAGCCCTTCATTCTGGATTATGGAGTTGCACCAACCGGATATAGTGTCGCCCCTGGAGCCGTTCAACCATCCCAGACTGAAGCGACTGAGGCGAGCATAAACTCTTCCCAGGGAAAACAATCCAGCAAGAGTCAGAGCCAAACTGAGCCCGCAAAGAAGGGAAAGAGGGGGTACGAGCCCCAATAGATAGTGTTGACTGTATTTTTAGCCAACGACGTGAGAACGTCAATAACTACAAGCCTTCAAGAGAATGTAAACGACAACAGACAGTTTAATAAAGAAAATAAAGAACACACAAGAGATTTTATATAGTGGTTCAGCCCCGATTGTCGGTAATAGCCTAATCCACTTAGAGTTGTGATTTATATATATGTACTCAAGATCAGATGGACTGAGCCAACTGAGTTTCTTCAGTACAGATTGTGAAAATACAAGAGTTCTCTCTCTAGAATACTCAGACCCAATTTTCTCTCTCTAGAATACACAGTCTCAATTTTCTCTCTCTAGAAAGAAGAAGCAGAAGAAGCCCCCTCTCTCATCCCATAAGCTCTCTATTTATAGGCCTGGGATCCTCAACTGATATCCCTTTTCGATCGGGATATTTTATTATTCATCTTATATTTATATTACAAAGAAACATTCAAAATTCGAAATGTAACAAACCCCCCATTTGTGGGAAGAATGAGAGATTCTCGCGTATGTTGTTGAAGCTGTCTCTGGGAATCTTGACTTAGTCTCCTCTAGCTAGTTGATCCACCTCCTACTGACCACTCATGCAAGTGTTGGTCGAACGTGCATGGTGGTAGGACATGCATGGTGGTAGGATATGTTTTTGTGGGTTGAACGTGCATGGTGGTAGGACATGCACTTCTCTCCTCTAACATGGCACTCTCCTCTAGCATGCCATGTTCCTCCTTGAACCAATCTCCTTGGCTTCTCCTCAGACCAAGGTGGTCCGAGGCAACCTCCTTGGCACCTTACCTTGGACAAGTTCAAAGCATTCTCCTTTAGCATCTCCCAAGCATGTCCGATCGGACATTGTGTAGGCTCTCCTTGGCAAAATCTAAGTCCCCATTCTTGACTTGCATGGGACTCCTCCTCCTTAGCTATTTACCTTGGACACGTTCAAGCCAACACTTAGGAAACCTTGGGAGGCTTACCTCAAACACACCCTTGGGGTCTCCTAGGACCACATCCTCCTTGGGGTCTCCTAAGACCACTTTCTTGAGTTCTCCTAGGATCACTTTCTTGGGGTCTCCTAGGACCACATCCTAGCCTCCTAGGATGCATTCTCCTATTTTTTGGGTATAACAGATAGAATACACGAACTTGGTGGACACCCAAGTGAATATTTACCTTGCAACGAACAACGTAGTCCACTACTAAAAACCAAGCCCCATGTGTTAAAGGGGGAAAGAACCCAAGGGATGCAATAAAACGATGTGTCAATCACAAGGACATAGGCCATACAACTGAGGAATGTCATCACCTGAAGGACGAGATCGAGAATCTAATCAAGCTGGGGCACCTCCACCAATGGGTCAAAATACTGGTTGGAGTTCTGGCATAACCCATAGCTCCCGAACAGCCTTTTGCCTAGGGAGCACCTAAGCATTTTAGACCCCCTCAGGCAGGGTATGCTCCACGACTGGGAGCACAAGCTCCTCAGGGGCCCTAAGTAGTGCGACCTCCTAGAGGCCCTATGGCTCCTGGACCTGAGATTCCATATCCGCTTGGAATTGCGCCCCCTCGAGTACATGGACACATCGCCACTATATCGGGAGGCCTGCACCTGGGGGGACCATCCCGGAATGATCAAAAGAGGTACCTCAGCGAACTCGACCACGACCATGAGATGTGTGCATTGGTCCAAACTCCGGCACAGCGCCCAAAGCTGATGAATTTGTCAATAACTTTCACGGAGGAAGATGCCTGAAATGTCCACTTCCCGCATCACGACCCCTTTGTCATTGACGCCCAAATTGCCAACAAAAGAGTATCCCAAGTGTTGGCAAACAACGATAGTTTTGTCAATGTCTTGTTAAAGTCAGCCTTCACAAAAATCAGCCTAACACAGGCGAACCTAGCATCGTGTCCAACACAGGTCTACGACTTTAATGGGGATTCATTGCTCCCGATGGGAAAGATTCAGCTCACCGTTACATTAGGGAACGAGGTTCAAAACATGTTCAAATACTGCACGTTTATGGTGGTGCATTGTCCCAGTGCGTATAATGTGATTTTTGGGTGCCTCACACTAGTCAACTTTGGTGTCGTTACCTCCATCTGCCACCTATGCTTGAAGTTCCTATGTGATAATGGCGGAGTGGGGACAGTATTGGGAGATTAAAAGAGCACCCGGAAGTGTTGTCACGTCTCCACTTGACCAATCTTCATGGTTCGTGAAGAACCCCTCGAAGAGGAGAATGTCGCTCTGGTCCCACAACCACAGCCAGCACGGGGGTGGTCCAGGAAGACAACGAATTGGATTCTTGAATAGAAGAGGATAGGGCATTAGAACCTGTGGAGGAAATTGAAGAGGTGTGCATCAGCAACACCGATCCGACCAGAGTAATCCGGGTAGGAAGAAATTGGAATCTGGAGGTCAGGGCTGCCATAGTCGCCCGAGTAAAAGAGAACCAAGACGTCCTGGCCTGGTCCCACTCGGATATGACCGGGATTGACAGCGAAATCATTTGTCATGCCCTGAACATCGTCAAAAACGCAACTCTAGTCTGGCAAAAGCGAAGGCCACTAGGCACGGAACGGGAAGAGGCCCTCAAATTAGAAATCGAGAAGTTATCCTCGATTAACTTCATTTGGGAAGCACTGTACCCCGTTTGGCTTGCAAGCCCAGTGTTGGTGCCAAAACCAAATGGATAGGGAGAACTTGCATAGATTTCACACACCTCAACAAAGCATGTCTGAGGTACTGCTTTACTCTGCCCTGGATAGACCAGATGGTGGATGCCACGTATGGGTATAAGTTGCTAAGCTTCATGGATGCCTACTCCAGCTACAACCAAATTTCAATGCACGTAGCAAACTAAGAACACACCAGCTTCTAGATGGACAAGGGTGTATACTGCTACATTTTCATGCCTTTTGGGCTAAAGAATGTCAGAACCACATATCAAAGGCTTATCAACAGAATGTTCTAGAACCTACTCAGGAAGAACATGGAAGTCTACATAGACAACATGTTGGTCAAGTCTAAGATGTCGGCCCAACAAGGAGACGACCTGGTGGAAGCATTCTCCATTATCTGGAAGTACGGGATGAAGCTAAATCCCAAGTAGTGCACTTTTGGCATGGAATCCAGGAAGTTTCTAGGCTTCATCGTAAGCTCGAGAGGGATAGAAACCAACCCGGATAAGATCAGAGCTTTGATCGTCATGTCATTGCCACGGAAACACAAAGATGTTCAGAGCCTGATGTGAAGAATAGTAGCTTTGAGCATCTTTGTGTCAAAGTCCACGGACAAGTGCATTCTGTTTTCAACATACTTCAACTGTCCTGGGGCTGGATCGCCTCCACTTCCTCAAGCGCTGAGATGCTCAGAGAAGATAAGTAGTCGATGGGGACTACATTGATTAGTTCGGTGTCCTTGGTGGTTGCAAGCTTGGCCAGGGCGTCACCGTTCCAATTCTGTTCCCAAGGCACTTGTCAAATTGTGAATTTTTTGAAGCCATGTAGCATCTCTTGGGTCTTTGCTAGGTAAGCGACCGTTTTCGTTCCTCGGGCCTGGTACTCCCCGAGTACCTGGTTAACTACTAGCTGTGAATCATTGAAAATTTTCTAGGCCCTCAGCTTTAAGCGCAAGCACAACTCGAAGCCCAACAATCAGCACCTCATACTCAACTTAATTGTTGGAGGCATCAAACCCAAATCTCAGGGTGGTGTGGACCATGTGTCCATCGGGGGATACTAAAATGAGACTTGCCTCAACACCATTTTCATTTGACGACCCATGTACATATAGCTTCCATGTGGGCCCAGCTATCGGGGCGCCCATAGGTTCCTCATGATTTCATGTGCACTTGGCAATGAAATCTACCAGTGCTTGCCCTTTTATGGCTGTCCTTGGGAGATAAGCGATGTCGAATTGACTAAGTTAAACAATCCCCTTCAAGAGTCTCCCGAACGACTCCTGTTTTTGGAGGACTTGCCGCATGGGGTGGTTTGTGAGGACTTTGATGGGATGTGTTTGGAAGTAGGGCCTTAGCTTCCGAGAAGTTATCATCAGGCAAAAGGTCAATTTCTCCATGAGCGGGTACCTGGTCTCCGCTCTGAGGATTCTTTTGCTCACATAGTACACGGGGTGTTGGACATGGCCCTCCTTGCAGACTAAGGTGGCGCTGATGGCTTTCTCAGAGACAACCATGTAGAGTAATAAAGGTTCCTTGTCCACGAGCTTTGATAGGAAAAGAGGGTTTTCCATATGAGCCTTTATCTATTGGAATGCTTGCTCACATTCCTCCGTCCATTCAAACCTTTGTCCACCTCGGAGGATGTTAAAAAACGGGATGCACTTGTACGTCGCCTTGGAAACAAAATGACTAAGAGCAGCGATCCTCCTAGTGAGGCTCTGGACATCCTTATACCTTCAGGGAGATGGCATGTCGATCAGAGCTTTAATATTTTCGGGGTTTTCTTTTATTCCATAAGCAATGACGATTCCCGAGACAAGGCCAAAAGTGCAGTTTTGGGGATTTAGCTTCATTCCGAACTTGCAAAGCACCAAAAACACCTCCGCGAGGTCCCTCATGTGGTCGAGGACCGTTTAAGACTTGACCAGCATGTCATCCACATACTCCTCCATATTCTGTCCCAACTGCTCCTTGAACATTCGGTTCATGAGCCTTTGGTAGGTGGCCCCAACATTATTTAGCCCGAAGGGCATCACCTTATAGCAGTAAAATCCCTTGTTTGTTCGGAAGCTGGTGTGCTCTTGGTCCGTTATACCCTGAGTACGCATCCATGAAGGACAAAACTCATACCTGGAGGTGGCATCGACCATCTGATTAATCTTAGGCAGTGGGAAGCAGTCCTTAGGGCCTTATTTAGGTCGGAGAAGTCTATGCAGGTCCTCCAGGCATCGTTTGGCTTAGGCACGAGGACCGGATTGGATACCCACTTGGGATACTGTGCGCTCCGGATGAAAGCATTCACAAGCAATTTGTCCACCTCCGCCTTTAGGGCTTCCGCTCTAGTGTGGTCAAACGTCATCCGCTTTTGCTGAATTAGAGCGACGTTTGGATCGAAATTCAAGGCATGGAAAATGATATTTGGGTAAATGCCTGTCATGTCGGAGTGAGACCAGGCAAAGACATCCTGGTTTTCCTGAAGGAAGGCTAGGAGCGAGTTTCAGACTTTCTCCTCTATATTTTTCCCAATCTTGGTTCTCCTATCAAGAGTGGTCACATCGAGAGCCAACTTCTCGAATTCCTGCATCATTTCAACCACCATCTCTTCTTGAACTCGCAGGTCCAACTCATCTGCCTCTTCCGCCAGCACCGCTAGTACTTCCGTATTCTCGGGAAGAGACTGTCCTCAGACCACCTCCTCGACTACCATAATTGGTTGTCTGAGGGAAACATTGTAGCATTGCCTCACATCCTTCTGGTCGCCTCGGACCATGTCGATTCCTGAGTCCATGGGGAATTTCATGCACCCATGTCGAATAGAGGTGACTGCACCGAACTCCACCAAGGTCAGACGCCCTAAAATGGCATTATACATAGAGGGACAATCGACCACCTGCAATATTTGAGGGCTTGACAAGGCTCTTTCCCCAATGTCACGGGCGATTTGATTTGGCCCATTGGTATGAGACCCTCTCCCGAGAATTTGTAAAGACTCAAGGTGCACAAGGACAGGTCGCTTTAGGTCAGCCCGATCTTCTCGAAAGTGGACTTAAACAAAAGGTTCACTGAACTCGCATTGTTCACCGAGATCCTAGCCCCCATCTTGTTGGATACCTGGCTCTCGATCACTAAAGGATCGTGGTGTGAAAAGTGAACTCTCCGAGCATCATCCTCGGAGAATGATGACTTGGTCAGTCATTTGCGGCATCTGGGCTGATAACTTCTCTAAGGCCAACACCTCATCATAGTGGTTTAAGGCTCGCTTGTACCTATTATGTGAGCCGTTAGAAGTGCCCCCCAAGTGGGGTCCACCAGAGATAGTCCCTACTCTGCCGTTAACCAGAGTGGGCCTGTTTGCTGTTGGTTGTGGCAGAGCCATGGGTACCGGGCTAGGAGATAGTGGAGCGACGGGTTGCGCAGGCATTACTGCTGTTGGGGTCGGAGCTTGGCGAGGCCCGCTTCGAGCATATTGGTGGAGCTGCCCCAACTTGATGAGGTTTTCAATCTCATATTTGAGCTGCGCGACACTCATTGGTGTGGTGCCCTATATTGTTGTGAAAACGACAAAACTTGTCGGGATCTCGCTTTTCCCTGTCCCTCCGGATGGGTTGTGGCCTTCAGTAATGAACATGTTGTTCTATAGCCACAAATATATTTTCACGGGATCCCACCAAGTCAGTGTACTCGGAGTACTGCGAGACATACTTCTCGCCAAGGGTAGTCCTCTGTTCAGCCTGCACGTTCCTATTTCCCTTGGGCTTTCGGCCCTTGCCTTTTCCCCTGCGTCTATTTCTGCTGGGGGTTTGATTGGGAACGACAGTCTGGGATGGAGCCGCAACTCCAGCACTGGATGCATACTGAAAAGCACTGTAACCAGTGGGCGCCGCTCCATATCCCGTCACAGCCGCACTAAAACCAGCGGTCGACATGGCACTAAAGCCAGTTGGTGGGACACTCAGACTGGACTGAAGTCCCCCCAAAATTGGTTGGACAGAAGCGTAAGGTGGATACTGGATCCCCAAAATGACGGGGCCAGACTGTCGGAGCAGGAAAGGCAACGGGCCCCCCAAATGCTCCAATCTGGGCATCCTCCTAACTGATATATTCTTGTGCTCGACCAATGAAGTCGTCAAGTCGTCAACACCATCTCCACTGGAGGTCATCCCACAATGGGGACCCTGCGCGAATGCCAGCCTGTGATGCCATCAGTTGTTGGCCATTTTCGACCCTCTTGGTCCTTGTAGCTTCCTTTTTGAAGCATTTGATATACGCCTTGAGGGTCTTGAAGGGTCCTTGCTTTACATTTGCCAAAGCATTGACCTCGAAGCTCACCTTTCAAGCTGCTATAAACTGTCTCCGGAAGGAAAATGACAGTTGGTGCCATGACTGAATGGATCCCGACCTGTGTTTCTTGAACCACTCATCAGTTGGTCTTGTTAAAGTTATCAGGAACACATGACACTTGGCATCATCGAATATGTGATGCACCGACATCATCCTGTTGAACTTTGAGAGGTGGTCGGTGGGGTCCGAGCAGCCATCATAAGACGTGATGGACAACATCTTGAAGCCCTTCAACAAAGGGGCTTCCACTATGTGAGGAGAGCAGGGCTCTCCATCTTCGTCATCCGAGTTAGAGTCATGGCCCTGTCGTCGGGCCATTCTGAGCATGATCCTTTTCAAGCTCTCTAATTCTGTGCGGAGCGAATCACGGTCTTGGTTGGCGCTTTTTTCCAAGTAATCTTTTCTTCGGGCGTTGAGATTGTCCCTGAGTTCCGATGGACCTTTCTTCGTAGGTTAACGCCCATGGGTCTTATTGCACCGACAAGCATTAAGGCTGTCTCGCAGGTCAGCCTGACCTCAAAACGCGCCATTGTTCTCAGGATGAGCCACCTCCATTTCCCCGTCAGACTCAACATTCTCATTATTAACCAAGATGTTGAGGTCGCGCTCTCTGCCGATAGGGAAATTTTGCCATTGTTCTTGTGATGATAGCGAGGTGTCGGGGGACACCACCTCTAGGCCTCACGCAGTCTACATTGGCGTGCCTGGACGAAATGCCACGGGCTCCACGGGCGTTGGTGGCTTGGCGTTGTCCTCGGGCTCCTCGGGCGTTGCCTATGTTGGCTGGCTTAGGGACTTGGTGGTATTTTGGGTTCTGATGAGCCTTCTTTGATTTGTGAGTAGGGTTATCATCAACCTTACCTTTGCCATGGTCCTGTGGCACAGGTGGGGTTCCATTTCCAGCTGGGTGCATGGGAGGCACGCCAGCTGGCGCATCTCGCGCCAACTCAGTCGGGTGCTCGGGAGGCACACTGGCTGGAGCGACAGGTGGCATTCCAGTTGGGGGCACAGAGGGCACACCAGCTGTTTGCCTAGACGATACTTCGCCATGGGGGTCCACTCGCAGCCCTTGGGCCGCCAGAGTAGCCCTTATGGCGTTAACCATCTTCTACAGGGCGGCGATGTTACCCTCTTGGGTATCGATCTTCTGCTATTGAGTGGCCACCTGGTCATGAAGCGCCACCACTCCTAGTGTCTCCTCTGCATCCATGAGATGAGGATACTCCTCCTCCTCATAGTATTCATCGTCGCCCTCGTCATCCATGTCGTCGTAGTCCTCCACCACGTCAGGGTGGTCTTGCTGCGGCATGTGACTTGTTTCTCCTCCCTTAGTTGTGACGTGGGGGGCGGTATCGTCCGATGCATTCCTTCAAGTGGTCACCGTGACTGTTTTCCAAGCTTCCTTCAAGCTCTCAATGAAAGCACCAAAATGTTGACTGCCTTTTTTGCTGTCAACTTAATCTAAGAGATTAAAGAAATAACAAGAATAAGACACAGGGTTTTACGTGGTTCAGGCTATAAAAAGTCATAGTCCACGAGTCTCTATTATTTAGTGAGCTTAAAGTTTGTAGTGGCAAGTGTGATAGTGATTACCAGGAAACGTATATATTGCACTGAGTACAAAGTTTCTCTCTCTAAAAATCCGAACCCTTTACAAGGAGGTACCCCAACCCTATTTATAGAGGCTGGGGTCATTAATGTTAATCATCTCTCATTATTATCAGGGTATTAATGTTTAGTTAATACATAAAGGGATGTGTCAAAATAAAGACTATGGCCTATGTAGATTCTACGGGGCCCATTGCAGAAAGTCACACACCAACTTTATGGGGAACATATCTGTGACTATCATGGTGCGGCACCTGTTTTCCCATGTCAGAAGACATTGTGAGAACTGTCGATTTTCGAGTGTACGAACTCGACACCACTAATCGAGGATCACCAAAAGCTGTCAGACGATCCTCTCGAGGCCCACACCTACAGTGATTGACACCCAACATTAATTCCGGGTCCGAGGATTGGAGTTCTGGACTTGGAGAATGGTCGAGTGAGAGGGGCCCCTCGGGGTGCAACCTCACTTGGAGACATCCTCCCCCAGAGGGGAGACCTCAAGGCATGGCCTCACCCAGAGGTATCCATGCTTTAGAAACTGGCTCGAAACGCAGTCTCACTTGGAGGCATCCTCACCTAAGAGAAGACCTCAGATCATGGCCTCTCCTGGAGACATCTCTGACTCGATCGAATTGGACTACATCAAGAAACTAGCACCCCATGGAATTCATGGCCTATCGCTAATTACACCTAATTGCCACATGTCATATGACCAAAACACGAACAACAACCATGGCATGGCCTCACCCGGAGGTATCCATGCTTTGGAAACTGGCTTGGAACGCAGTCTCACTTGGAGGCATCCTCGCCTGAGAGAAGACCTCAGGGCGTGACCTCACCGGGAGATTTCCCTGACTTAGTTGGACTGGACTACATTGAGAAACTAGCACCCCAAGGACTTCATGGCCTATCGCTAATTACTCCTAATTGCCACCTGTCGGATGAAAAAAACACGGACAACAACCATATTTAAGATACAAAACATTCGTGATATTATTCAAATTACACTATAATGGTTGAAGAATAAGCTTATTTATTCTTAATAAAAGATAAATGTTATTCTAATTTATTATGTAGTACATAGTCATACTATTTATTTACACAGAACACCTTTATATAATATATTTATAATATTTATTTTTATTCAATATCAATATATATATATATATTTATATAAGCTAGATCAAATAAAAAAAATAACATGTTAGTATAAATGATTTTTTTTTAATAAAAATTAAGATTATGCATTATATATTATTGTAATAATAATAATTCATAATATTTAAATTTATATTAATGTAATTATTAAACATCTAATCATGTATTAAATATTAGTATAATAATAATATTTTTATAATATTAGAATTTATATTAATATAATTAGTAAAAAATTAGAATTATATATTATATAATATTATCAAAATAATATTTTATAACATATAAATATAATTATTAAATAGTATTATATATTGTTATAATATTTGAATTTAAATTTATATTAATATAATTAATAAATATAAATATTTTTAATTTATTTTAAAAATGTATTATGTTCAATATTTGAAATATATCATTAAAATTAATGAAAGATTTCGTTAAAACCAATCACTTTTGTTATCTATACATTTTTTATATATAGAAATATATCCATTCTCTCTTGTTTTGGAGCCATCCTCACATCATGTTAAAGACATCACATAACTGACGATTTTTTTCTTTCATTTTCAACATTTAGTGCTTTGTTGTGGCACTTTTCATCTCATCTATATGTATATAGTTTTGATTTCTCTGTGTTTTAAGTGGATGTTTTTTATATCATATTATTCAATTGATTGTCTCCCAGTTTTATTTTGTTTAGTTTTTTTTCCCTGTTCTTTTAGGTTTTGTTTTGTGGAGTCGATCGAACTTTCACAACCTTGAAGGACTCCATTTATAAAATATTGTCATTGATAAGATAAGTTTTTTTCCCATTATTTTCTCAAGTTTTTCGTTCTTTATCTTTTTTATTGTATTCATTAATTTTTTAAAAATTTTATTTGAATTGATATCTCTTCCACTGTTTAATAATAATTGTTAGTTGTTTTCAAATAAACTGTTAATTGTTTTAAATAAATATATATTTTTTGCTCATTATTTTATTCTTGATAATATATATTGTTATCATACATAAATATTTTGATCATATTATTATGTCACAAAATATCTTATTGTTGAATCATTTTTTTCAAAACTTATATGCTTATATATATTTTTCTTTATTTATTTTTGTAGGTTGAGTTTCTGGATTGGATTTTACACCTTCATTTATCTATTGTTGAGTGTTTTAGTCATTGATTTCTTTAGGAGATCCAAGTATTTATTAATGACTTGAGTTTTTTAGTAGAGGCTATTGCAAAACTCGTCGAATTATTATTTTTTATTTTAATAAAACTCGTCTTGATTTTATTAATTAAAAAAATACATAAATTGAAAAAGAAATAGTTTCTAATAAATAAATAATAAAAACACATTTTAACTAAAATCAAATTTACTCATATAAAAAATAAACTTTGGTCGTGGAGGAAAAGCCATGGTCGTCGAAGTTGAATATCCACAATATTTTGGGATTTAGATAGTGACAAAAGAAAATCGGAACAAAGATGGAGTTACAATGAGAGCACGACTTTAAAGGCATGATTTGTTTAGAATTTAAAAATAATTTTACAAATCTAAAAATGAATTAAACATTTGGAACATACTAATTGATTTTCGAGAATAGTGAAAGCTTCATTTTCAAAAACACAATCATTCATAAAAATAAAAATTTATTTTCTCATTTTCTCTATTATATCTTTGTTTTATTCAGAAACTAACTTGTCAGACAATTTTTTTAAAAAAAAAACATAATATTAATTTTAAATAATATTTTCAAATTATAAAATTTCAAACGAATTATTATTTTCAAAAATAGAAATCAATAAATTGTTTAAATTTTTCAAAAGCTCCAATAACTTTTTCGTTAATGAACCTTTATCAATTCTCAATCATTCTCAATTTTGTTGTTACTATTTTCTTGAGCTTACATGTAATTCTTCATATGTTGTTGTATATTGGAATGGCAATATAGAACCCTACATTGTAATTTTAATAGAGAAAACATTGATTTTGTGAATGGCAAAGATTTCAATTTTTGAAAGACACTACAAGAAAAAGATTATACTGCAGCGACAATTCATATCGTTAAAATAGAAGAACAAAATACAATGATACAACAAATATACCAATAATATTTATTCCCTAAAATAATTACATATTGTGACATCCTGCATTTTGTCTCCATATGTGGAGAAAAATAAGGGCACATCCTCTGCGTGAAGGAGTTGAGAAAACAAGGACAGCAGAGTATAAAGCACTATTAGTTAGGTTGAAAGTGGGGAAGGAGTTGAAGGCAAGTTTGTTAAAAATCTATAGTGACTCCCAGCGTGTAGTAAACTAAGTGCTCAGAGAATACAAGGCTTAAAGTATGCAAATGACTTCGTATTTGCCAAAAGCAAAGGAAATTTTGGCTTAGCTTGACCACTACGTCATCAAAAAGGTCCTTGCAAACAGAATTCAATTGCTGGCGCTTTGTTAAAGTTGGCTAATGCCAAAGATGGAAAAACTCTAAATGTCGTATCAGTTGAATTCCTACCAGCCCCAACCATCAACCGGTAGGGAAAATGCATGTTGATTAATGAGATTGAGTCCTGGATGGCCACTAGTGGATATTGTTTTTATGAAATAAATAAAAGAAATGAATTTTTGTATATATTGATTGTTTTATATTATTGTTTGAATAATATTACATAAATATAATAAAATTCCTAAATTTGTTAATGTGACTACAATTTTGTATTGGTACGAGATGATTAAGATTGTAAGGAACAAATTTAAATATTTCACGGTAAAATAAAGTTTATAAGGAATTTTTAGATTAAATATTTTTAGTATGATCAATTAGTATTATGAATACATGTGATCTAGATCCGGATCACTGATGTAGCATGACATCTTAGTGGAAGTACTATGTATAATGAGATTATACAAAATTGGACCCAACATGTTATCAATACTTTATTAAATTCTATTTATCATAAAGAATTAATTAAACATATCAATTGATGATCATATACATATCAATATAAATCTTAAAGTTACTATGAATTCTTGCTTATGTTAAATGAGTTCTTTATTTAAAAGTGAGATATAAATGTGATAGTTTAAAGTGGATTTTAATTTAGATTTGTGATTATTCAAATAATTAATTAAATAAAAGATAATCCTAATTAGATTAGAATTGTTAATTATTAAGACATTTATTTTAAATAAAAGGTTGAATAAATAAGTTTTAAAAAATATTTTAAGGTAACTATTTTTTTAAATAAACATTTAAAAGAGGTTGGGACACAAGCCTCCTCGTGGTGACATGTGTCACACGCTAGTCATCGTGCTTGCAAAGTGATTGGTGTGTACACTGAGTGTTGGCTCAATGTGTGACTCTTTTATTTATTTAATTATGATTTTATTAGATAAATGATTAACTTTGATTTAATTATTTTAAAAAATAAGAAGATTGTTGACCTGTGAAATTGGCCAACAGTCGTATGTACGATATACGACACCTTTTGAACGATATAGATGTAAATATACGATAAAGTACAAATATCTAAATAAAGCACACATAAATTTATAGTGGTTCAGCTCTGTTATGATGAACAGTAGTGTTGACGCGGTTCTTCGCCAACAGGTAATTAAGAAAAGAAGAGAAAGGGATTAGTGCTAATGTTGAACCGAAACATATATATGATCTTAGAAATGAAAAGGTGACTCAAGACACGTTTTTTAAGTGGTTCGAAGGTTAAAATCCTTCTACTCCACTAGTCAGTATTATTGCTATATACTGGATATTTGATTACAGGGTATTCCTTACAAGAGAGAATCCAACCTCTGTTTACTCCCAGGGTCTCCATATTTATAGGAGAAGGCACCTGGGAGTTGGTAAGAAGGTCATCCCGTGACCTTCTTACCTATCGTATCAACTCTGTGACATTCATGATTAATTCCTAAACCTGACACATAAGTGTGGTCAAATCAATAGGTAAGGAGATAATGGGCCGCACGGCCTAACCCAGTCGTGGGTGTCTGAATACGCACGTTCCTGCTGCGTGTCCGAGAAGTCAGGGGCAGATCATACACGTGATGTCTGATATATGCACGTTTACCTTGCGTGTGTTGACTTTACAAAGGGTCATAGTCTCCAACTCTAGCTCGTACCACAATCTGGATACTTAACTCGACCTTCGGCCTTCGGAGTCCGAACTTAGTTCTTAGGCAATCTTAGCGAACCCTGGGGTTACCTCGAGCTAAGGAGGTGAGATCTTATGATGGAAACTCCGGTTTTGGGGATGTCCACGAGATAATCATGATTAGGCCGCAGCTCAGCTCGCTAATCAGCCCGTGGGAAAATCAGGGCGTACATCTGCCCCCAAGCCCCTGCTCGTGGCAAACGACGTCGTATAAGGCCATAGTGGAGGCTTTTAAGCTTCCCCATGAACCCTGCACATTCCATATTTGACGCAGGCGCCTAATACGTGGAACATCGTGGTTGGTGACGGTACGTCTTCCGAGAACCGCATTTAATGGCCTAGCCTATGCCCAGCCGTCGTTTCGTATTTCGAGTGGAGGGCCTTGGATCCCACATCAGGGCCATCCAACGACCCTCTTTACATGATCCTTCATGTATATAAAAGGGGTGGCCACCCTACGCATGAGTCACCTTTTCATTTCTAAGATCATACATCTGTTTCTGTTCAACATTAGCACCAATCATTTTCTCTTCTTTTCTTAATTACCTGTTGGCGAAGAACTGCGTCAACAAGTAGTAACATAATCCATTTAGTCTTTAGTATTGAATCACTCAATTGAAAATTATAAAGATGAACTGAAGAGTTCACTCGTCACAAATTTTCCCAGAGTTTCTCCTCCAAAAAATCGTTGACCCAAAAAAATCTCTCCTATTTTATGAAGCCCTGGGTCCTTTATTTATAGTACCCAGGGGTTGCTACATGATCAGCAAGATTGGGGATCGTGGTTTGGCACACGATCATTGGGAGTGGAGATACATGTCCAACTCCCCATGATTATGAGATCGTGGGTCTTCTTGTCGTTTCTCTGGATCGTGGTTGGCGATGCACAATTGAAACCTTCAGGAAAACATTAAGTCTTGGTTGGTCTATGAGACTTAGGTGCTAGGCTCGATGACCCTTTAGAGCTTGGGTGCTAGGCCTGTTGATCTTTTGGGTGCTAGATCTGTTGATCTTCTGGGTGCTAGTCCTGTTGATTTCAGCTTTGAACGAGCGTGAACTTTATCCAGCCCAGTGTATTTGGGAGTTTAGGCTGACCACCCCATGTGGTTCTTAAGCATGCTAGGCCGACCACCCCTAAGGGTTGGGGTTAGGCCGACCACCCCTAGGAGGTTTAGGCTTGGTCGACTTCCCTATAGGTCCTAGACCTATCCATTTTTGTTCATCGGTCATTTTTCAATACTTTGTCGTTTTTCCATGACTTGTGATGCCACATGTCGCTTTCTCATTCGCCACATCATCTCTTGAATTTTGAGGGATAACATTTTCCCTCAAGTTTATCATATGGTGTTCAACATTACGGTACACTTGATCTGGACCAAGAAACATATCGTAGTAATACTCTAACAGCAAAGTCTCGGGGCATTACATAGTACTTTTATCAATTATTGATAATTTGCTCAACACGTATTTTTCAAGGAAAAATAATTTCCTAAAAATCTAGTATATTTTTCAAAGAATTTTGAAGTCCTAAAAATATGATATATTTTCCAAGGAGTTTTGAAGTCCTAAAAATATAATATATTTTTCAAGGATATCAATTCCTAAAAATATAAAATATTTTTCAAGGAATCTGAATTCCTAAAAATATAAGATATTTTCAAGGAATTTGAATTTTTAACAATACCAAATATTTTTCAAGGAATTTGAGTTCCTAAAAAATGGTTAGCCTGAGAGGCTATAAGTACGGCCTCACTCATCAGACTCCTGACCCATGCGCCTCCTTCAGGAAATTTCTGAGCTGTTGAATCCTCCAATTATTCATTGACTTTGCGTTTCTTCTCTTGGGTAAGTATTCTCCCCCAATCATTATGACTTTGATGAATCTGTCTGAATTTTCTTGCTTTGCTCTATTTTGATTTAAAACAACTGACTAGTTGGAATAAAAAAACTTGTTTTCAATCAAAGATTGGCTTGATCCTTGTTTCTTTTTGCGAGATACTTTAGGGTTTAGAGGTATGTAGGACGACAACCCTTAGTTTCTCCTTAGCCTGGAAGATTTTCAGGCCTACAAATCCCTCATAGGCCGACCACCTCTAGGTTTCCATGGCTTGTGCGATTTCCAGGGCTACACATCTCATCATGGGCTGAGCACCCCTTGGGCTTCTTTAGCCTGGGCAATTTCTAGGCTTGTAAACTTCATTATGGGCCAAGCACCCCTAGGGCTTCCTTAGCCTGGGGAATTTATAGGCTTGTAGATCTCATCATGGGTCGAGCACCCCTAGGGCTTCCTTGACTTGTGCGATTTCATGGTCTACAATCCCCATCATAGGCCGACCACCTCTAGGGTTTCCCTAGCCTGTGTGATTTTCAGGCCTATAATTCCCATCATAGGCCGACCACCCCTAGGGTTTCCCTTGCCTGTGCAATTTCCAGGCCTACAATTCCCATCATAGGATGGCCACCCTTAGGGTTTCCCTTGCCTGTGCGATTTCCAGGCTTTTAGATACAGGCATAGGCGATTTTCAGGGTTACAAATCTAGGCATAGGCGACTCACAGGGTTACAAATCCAAGTCTAGACTGCATTTCCCATGTCCTGGGAGATTTCTAGGGTTCCTAGGCCCGGGTGGTTGGCCCAAACCTTAGCATAGGCCGACCACCATACTCCCTAGGCGATTTCCAGGGATCCAAGATCTAGGGTGGTCGGCTTAGTCATTGGCTGACCACCCAGGACCCTAATTTTTTTTCCTTTGATTTCTTCACTTTTGCTCCTTAGTAATGGATATGCCCCCAACTACTGGCCTATATGGTTCGTGGTACGGAGCTTCATTACGTCGATATACTCATTTTACTTTTTTCCATTTCTTTGTTGCAGATGTCCAGCTCTTCTTTGTCTGACAAGTCTTGGAGCAAGTGTACTCTCCAAGAGTTGTTGGAAAGGGTGAAAAAGACTCTCCCTCGTTCCACTCTTTATTTATTTAGTGACGAAGATTTCTTAAAAAGGTATAGCCCAATGGCGAGAGTAAAATAGAGAACTCGACAACCTTTCGAAGGTGATCCTCACATTGCCAGACACATCACTCAGGGCTCTTCGCCTGGCTCTTCTCAAATCTCTTCTCAGCATAGTACTCCTCGTGGCTCTCAGGGCACATCTCAGCGAGGTCATTCTTCTCAGTGGAGTCTGTCTGTTCAGTGAGACTCCTTGTAATGCCCTTCGCATCGGGATACCAGTCGAGTTCCCCATCACTCTTGTAATGCCCCAAAATCTCTAATGCAGTTTAATGGCTGGATTAGTAGGATGGGAGGGCAATAATTGTTTTATTATGCCATTAAATGATTATATGCATGTTTATGTGAATTATATTATAATATGATGTTAAATGCATGCATGTGGGTCCACATTTGATTATAAGGGCATTTTGGTAATTTGGCCCGTTAGGGTATATTTGTGTATTTTGGTGCATGTTGTGATTTATGGATGAGATCCCATCATTATGTGGATATATTCGAGCTATTCAGCATGAGACGATCTTAGGTTTCAAATTAGCGATTTTGTCATAACGGGGTCAATTATTGGGATATGGGATAATGAGAATGTTTATTTGAAGATCTATTGGGAGTTTTGACTATTTTTTCCCCGGGGGCATTTTTGGTACCCCGAACATTAGGTTTTATTTGAGGTTACTTAAGCCTATAGTAGTCTATCAGAAAGAACCTTACGTTAAAACACCTTTCTCTCTCTCCCGTTATCCTTTGTGACTATTCGTGGCAATTTCGAAGAAATCTTGAGTTCTAGGAGTCAGAATCAAGCAAGGATCGAGGCATAGCGATCCTAGGAAAGATTGGAAGCTTCTTGACCGAAGGATTTAGCGAGGAACAACCCAATCAAAGGTAATCCAAGCTTAAGTTTTGAGTTTTAGAGTTTCTAAGCTTTGATTTGGATTTTGTGTGTCGATGAGTTTCTGAATTGTTTGAGCCTCGGGATTTGATGATTTTGGATCATTGAGATGTTTGGAAACTTTAACTTGTGGATTTGGAGATGTTTAAGTAGGTTTTTTGGAGGGATTTAAAAGTGAGAAATCAGAGTTATGGCAGGTTTCCCAGGTGGGGCCGCGGCACTGAGTATAGTGCACCGCGGCGCTTGCTCCTGTCTTGGCTGGGGGTCGCGGCTTAGGGTTTTGGGGCCGCGACTCATGAGGGTTTTTGAGGCCAAATGGGTTCTTTGATCATGAGAACTCAATTTTAGGCCTCGAGATCGTTCCTACTACCAGGTTTAGTGGGATTCGATATCCCAAAGGCTAGGTTTTGGTTCAACAACCTCTGTTATTCATTTTATTGATGGAATCCCATATTTGGTTATGACTAGGTGGCCGCTAAGGAGCTAAAAGATAGATCGTTCTCAAGGGTCGTTCTTTTACTAATTCTCACTCGAATCAGAGGTAAGAAAAATGCACCCCATATGTGACATGCATGGTTATTCATGAGGCATGTTGAATGTTTAAATGTGGACATGGGTTGAATATTGAATGCTTAGCAAATCTTGCTCACTTGTGTATGGCACTGACTGAATAGTCAGAATTGGCAATGGTGTCAGTATTAACTGTGAAGCTGTGACTCATTAGTCAAGTTTGACAGTGGTATTGAGCTCTGGTCACAGGGGATTGAATCATAAGTCAAGAATGACCTTAGTGTGTTTAACGCAAGCCAACAAAGATTAGATCTAATCGACATCTGCATTAAATGACTCGAATGAGCATTAATGCCGGACCGACCTCAAGTTCGATGAATCTTAAAAGCGCTTGTCTAGCCAAAGGCTAGTCATTTTGAGCCAGGGCCAGCGAGCCCAGTGACTGTTTAGTCACATGGCTATGGGTGCCGAGCCCCGTGTGACTTACCCATCAGTCACTCATCTGTTTAAACTAGTGACTTACCCATCAGTCACTCATATGATTAAGCTAGTGACTTACCCATCAGTCACTCATCTGTTTAAGCTAGTGACTTACCCATCAGCCACTCATTTGTTTAAGCAAGTGACTTGCTCCTCAGTCACTCATTATGGTTTACCAGAACCTCAAGTGTTAAATCACTCATCTGATTAAGACTTTTAAGCTCCTTCATGGTTAATGTAACCACACAGTGATATTCAGTCATCTGTTCAAGGCTATAAGCTTTGTATGATCATCATGATCATCATTTGATATTATATACTTGCATTATTGTGTTTCTTGTTGGGCTTCGACTCATGGGTGCTATGTGGTGCAGGTAAAGGGAAAGAAAAGCTCACCCAGCCTTGAGGGGAGAGCTTAGGTGGTGCTATGTACATATGCGGCCACTTGACCACCATGGCCAAGGAGTTCTCAAGGGAACTAGGGGGTTTACCCTATTTTTGTCGCTTAGATCGGCGGGTTGTAAATTTCAAACTGTAATGACCATTTTGCATTGTAAATAACTTGTAAACGTTTTTATGGGCCCATGAACAGTTTTATGCTTAAAATAAAATGTATCATTTCCTTTTGATTGGTTTTCCACCTTAACCTATTAATAACACCTAGAAACATGATTTTAACCAAAGAACTCAGCGAGTTAAATTCACGGTTCAAAGTTCACCGTAACGGTCTTGGAGTAACCAGGGCGTTACAACTCTTTTTCTCAATGAGAATATATCGAGGGCTCTCATCGCCAGGCTACTCACCCTAAGGAGCGTTTTATTGGTCTTTTATTCTTTGTCTTTCCTTTTGTGCCATTAGTGGGGCACCTTGTACTTGACAGTTTTTACATACGACATTTTATGCCTTTATCCTTTTTTGTTATGAGTACTTAGTGTATTGATTGAAAGTTTTTATTTCCAATGCTTACTAAGTATATCAACTCACAAACCTCATATGTTCATGTATCAGTATACTCTGAACACATGTATTTCACGTGCCATACTAACCTTATTCCTTTAAGTTTTTCATGCTAACAACCATGGTAATGTGATTAGTACGATACTTCACCAAGTACCACGAACAAAATGGCCAGGTCGACCACCCCATGGGTGATAGACCGACCACCCTATAGGGTTCATGATCTGGCTATAAGGGATTTGGCTAGGAGTCTCCTCACCAATGCATTTTTTGTTTATTTTTTGCACTTTCGGAGCATATGTTGAACAAATGTCCTAGAAAAACTTGAGCTTGCTTAGTACTTAAGGTCACATCATCATTGCTTGTGTAATCGGTATGTACTATATGCCTCCCAAGTGATCATGGGGTTAAAAGCCTTGGTCACTTGCTACTTGATCATGCCTTGCTTCGAGCGTTTAGACATATAATACTATCATTTTCACCCAATGATGCAAGCAACAACTGTTTGTCCCTCATTGGTAGTCCGGTGATGGTTTCATACTCAGTAGTAATGATACCTATACATAGATGCAGATTTCTATAACAAGTGTCGATCACGATCTACGTAATCTCTTGTGTACTCGTTATAATGATTGTAGACAGAATTGTCTAAGTTGGACCAATCGGGTCTTAATGGGCTAATCGAACCTGTAACGAGTCTTAGATCAAATTATCGATCGGTCCCTCAAGTGTTAAGATAATTATATTTGCCTCAATGGAAATTGGTAAGAATATTACAACACTAGACAAAATATTACAAATAAATAATGATTGATTAAATAAAGTTACAACTCTATAACAAAAGATACATGTAAATATAGAGAAATAGGAGGAAGATGATAGAAATAGAAAGTACAACTCTATGACAAAAAGATACAAATAAACTAGAAGTAGTAGAATGAAAGATATAGATGAGATTACAACTCCAAAACAAAAGATACAAATAAAAGAGAATAATAGAAGAAATGAAAAAACAATAGAACAAAAGAATAAGAACAAGAACAATCAACAAAGAACTCTCACTCACACAACCAAAGTGAAGAGTGTTGGGGATCACCAACTTGAACAAGGTTTGAAACCTTTGTCCAAAAGCTTATTTCCTCGTAACTCAAGCACTAAGGGATCTCTCACAGATTTTGAAAATGCTTTCTAGAATAATCAAGCCTCTAGGTGTTTCTAGCCAAGTGCTCTAGTGGATAGAAAAATTGTGTCTTTCAAGTGAGCAATATGCTCCTATTTATAGAGTTTAGAGACACCCTTTGAATATCAAATTCCACCAACCCCCATGGTTGTTACCAATGATTAATTGGATGTTTATGGAATTAAAAGTGAGATTTGGGAGTTATTTTGGTTTTTGGAGCCGTTCAACATAATTAGAAAAAAACTGAAAAAATGGTCAGAAAACACATGTGGCCGCGCCCAGGGACATTAGTGGCCGCGGCCACTGCTCTCTGTCCCACAGGCGGAAACTATTGGTTTTAATAGATCAAATCAGAGATTATACGCAGCGGAACAACAATCAAATTTGTTAATTTAACCCCATAAGATTTCTAGATCTACTTCTTCACATACATATATATATTGAATCAAAGAGATGAATAGAAAATTACCTCAAGTCCTTCCTTGCTGCTATCTTTTTGTACGGCAAAAATCCTTGAAATCTCACACCAGGATCTTCCAAAATGTTCTCAACACTCAAAGAACGAGTGTGGGCTCGCTATACAAAACAATAGGCAAAATCTATTTATCAGATGTTCTCAACACATGAGATCTGATAAAGTTTGGACCTAAGTTTGTGAAGAACAGTGACCTATGCTTGTATCACTGTTCTCTTTTTCTCAGGGAGATTTCACGATCTATTTTCTAGCACTGAAAAGTATCGCTATAAAAAACTGATCTTCTATATTTAATATATCCAATATATTAAAAATAAAATATTAGTTATTTAAAACAATTTAAAAATAACTAATTAGTTATAAGATTTTGTTTAAATAATAATATTTTAATCATATTACAATATATCATTATTTATTTAATATTTAAATAACAAAAATTGTGGAATAAAGAAACTTCTAGATGCTTCTTGTGCGTGTAGCACAGTGACTGTGCACTGTGCTACACGTGTACCACATGCCAAGGAAAGCATGTGATTTTTCCCAATTTTTCTTATTATTTAAATACCAAAAATACCAAAAATAAATTAATTCAAAATTAATTATATTTTTTTAAATCAAATAATTAATTAATTACACATAATTATACAATAATTATGTTTAGTGCATAGAAAAATATTTTACTTATCAAATAAGTCATTTTGCCCATTTTTGTATTTATCTTTGTCAGTTGTTTGAGCCATTTCAGGGACCATGGACCTATAACATTAAGCTCCAATAAATTGAAACTAAATAATTAAACTCTTTAATTATAATAGTTAATTTATTAATTCTGATATTTCTCCACTATAAATTCAGAATTGAACTCTTTATGTTATAGATATACTTTTATAGAAATCTTATTTTAAGTTGTCCATTGATAGAACTATCTTACAATAGTTCAACCCTATAATTAATTAGTTCATAAATTAGAATGGAAGAATTACAATTTTACCTTTCTAATTTACTTCTTATTCCTTAAGTACCATTAATTCACTAGTGAACAATTAATCTATAACCTAATTATAGATTTGAGC
The DNA here is from genome assembly GCF_963169125.1 of Humulus lupulus. Classification (NCBI taxonomy): domain Eukaryota; kingdom Viridiplantae; phylum Streptophyta; class Magnoliopsida; order Rosales; family Cannabaceae; genus Humulus; species Humulus lupulus. The sequence goes on from NC_084799.1 coordinate 132,009,724, forward strand.
TCAAAATCATTCAGTTCCAGAATTAACCCTTAAGGGAATTAATATACGATCCATTAGGAAAGATTATATTCCGTATTATTGATACATGTTCCCAACCATCCATTATATTAAATCTCCAAAACAAAAGTCATTAGCCTCATTCTATGAAGAGACCTTAACGAATGAATCAAAAGATTTAATAAACATGAACATGAGTTCATGAACACTCATGATTTAAGTTGATCTATAAATGATCATCAGTTATGATATGAATTACAAATCTTTATTATTAAATAGTTTTTGAATAAATAATTTTATTCATATTGATCCATGTCATATATAATCATATTATATAAAGCATTTTTACCGAGATGTCTTACCACATCAATAATCCGAATCTAGATTATTTGTATCAGCATGATACTCAGCAAATCGTACTTACAACCCCAATTAAAGAATTCCATAACTTCAATTTATTGTTGTTGACTATTTTTATTCATTCATGTGATCTTAATTCTCTCGTACTAATACAAGATCACATCCTCAATAATAAATATGGAATTTTTCTGATATTTACAAAATTATTCAAACAATAATTTAATAATCTAAATATAACAATAATAGACCATTGTATTTATTTATTCATCGAAATAATAAATGTCTTTTACATGCTTTTAGGACATACTCCTAACAATCTCCCACTTGTACTTAAAGAAAGTAAGGCATTTGTCTCGATCCCATATTATGTACATGACCCTCGAATTGCTTTGCAGGAAGTGTCTTCGTAAACGAGTCTGCCAGGTTGTGTTCTGATGCAATTTTCAGGTGGACACATCTCCTCTATGTACGATTTCTCTGACTAAGTGGTATTTGTGCTCTATATGCTTTCTCCTCTTGTGGCTTCTTGGTTCTTTATAATTAGCCATTGCTCCACTGTTGTCACAGTAAAGAACAAGTGGTTTCTCCACTTCTGGAACCACTTCCAGATCTGTGTAGAAATTTTTTAGCCAAACCGGCTCCTTAGCTGTTTCACAAGCCGCTGTATACTCGGCTTCCATGGTGTAGTCTATAATGCTGGTTTGTTTAATACTTTGCTAGACTAATGCTCCTCCTCCAAGAATAAACACTGATCCAGAAGTCGATTTCTGACTATCTCTGTTTGATTGAAAATCAGAATCAGTGTAACCAGTGGGGTTCAGGTCTCCACCTAAATATACAAGCATATAATCTCTAGTATTTCTAAGATACTTGAGAATATTCTTCATTGCAATCCAATGACTCAATCCAGGATTGGATTGATAACGACTGACTATCCCTACTGCATAATAAATGTCAGGTCTTGTACACTACTTAGCGTACATCAGACTGCCTACTGCTGAGGCATAGGGATACGGTCTCATGTCTTCCTCTTCCTGAGGTGTTTTGGGACACTGCTCCTTGGAAAGGAATACTCAAGAATGGGTTGGCATATCACCATTTTTGGAGTTTTTCATATTAAAGCGTTTTAGCAACTTATCAATATAAGTTGCTTGAGACAGTGCCAAAGTTTTTGTTCTGTCTATCTCTAAGAATCTTAATGCCCAGAACATATTTGGCTTCTCCCAAATCTTTCATTTGGAGTTGTTCAGCTAACCAATTCTTTACCCTATGATCGAATGGAGTATTGGCATCTTTAACCTTGAGATGGTTAAATTTGTTCAATACTTTCTCAATGTAGTGGACTTGCCCTAACGCAAAACCCCCACTATGTTTCTTTATTTTGATACCAAGTATGGTGCCAACTTCTCCAAGATATTTCATCTTGAAAGTTGATGATAGAAACCTCTTTGTTTCTTCTATCCTTTTCATGCTATCACTTAGAATACACATGTCATCCACATATAAGCAAACAATGATCACATATCCCTTACAAGTTTTGGAATACAAACACTTGTCTCCATTGTTATGTCTAAACCCATTAGACACGATGGCTTGATAAAATTTCCCATGCCATTGCTTAGGAGCTTGTTTCAATCCATATAAGGATTTTACAAGTCTACATACTTTATGTTCATATTTTGGTAGGAAAAACCTTCGGGTTGTTCCATATTGACCTCCTCATTGAGGTCACCATTAAGGAATGTCATTTTGACATCCATTTGATGAACATACAAGTTGTGTATAGAAGCTAAAGCGAACAAAATTCTTATAGAAGTTGTTCTTGCAACAGGCGCATAGGTATCGAAATAATCGATACCCTCTTTTTGCCTAAATCCTTTAGCTACTAATCTCGCTTTAAAGGTTTGGATAGTGCCGCTAGTGTGGTATTTTCTCCTAAATACCTACTTACACCCAATTGGCTTAGACCCCGATGGGAGATCTACCAATTCCCAAGTTGTTGGAAAGAATGGAATCCATCTCATCATTGATGGCTTCTTTCCAAAATGCACTATCTCTTGATTGCATAGCTTCTCTATAAGTCTTAGGATCATCTTCAACGAGAAGTACAATAGGAATTTTCCTAATGTCTTTCTCTCTATTTCCTTCTACCATGTAGAATGAAATTCGTTGAGAATCTATCTCACCCACCACTAGACTTTTCTCATTTTTAAGCCTTTGACTTCTTCTAAGTTCAAAGGGTTGCTTTACATTCTCTTGAGAATCAACTTTGGATGTAGAAGCTTGAGAATTGTTCTAATATAACAAATTCTCCTTTAGAGATGTTGAAGCTTGAGAATTGTTGTTACATAACATGTTCTTGAAAAATTCAACTTCTCTAGATTCAATCACAATATTAGACTTTAAGTCTAATAGCCTATAAGCTTCACTAGTGTTGGCATAACTAACAAAAGCACACTTTATGGCTCTTGAATCTAACTTTGTTCTATTAAGTTCATTTTTCTTGCAATATGCAAGACACCCTCACACTTTGAAGTACCCTATGTTGGGTTTTCTTCCTTTCCATAACTCATATAGATATATCTCATTTTTCTTCATTGGTATTCGATTAAGAATGTGACAAGCGGTTAATAACGCTTCACCCTATAAGTTGAAATTCAACTTAGAAAACACCAACATAGAATTTATCATCTCTAGATAAGTCCTATTTTTCCTTTCGGCAACACCATTGTGTTGTGGTGTATAAGGTGCGGTGCATTCATGAATTATACAATTTTATTCACAAAATGTATTGAATTCATTAGAGAAGTACTCTCCTCCTCTATCACTTCTTAGCACCTTAATCTTTTTATTAAGTTGATTTTCAACTTCTAATTTATATAATTTAAAAGCATCAAAAGTTTCATCTTTATGCTTTAAAAGAAACACCTAGGTATATCTAATAAAATCATTTATAAAAGTAAGAAAATATCTTTTACCACCTCTAGTTAAAACATCATTTAATTCACAAAGATCACAATGGATAAAATCTAGTAAATTAGATGATCTTTCTACACTAGGAAATGGTTTCTTAAGCATTTTTGCCTTAACACACGTTTCACATTTACCATAGTTTTTAATATTGCATGCAATCATACCTTATTTTAATACTCTTTTCATGGTTGAAAAACCTATGTGAGATAGTCTAAGATGCCACAAAAATAAAGAATCATACTAAACTATATAGGCGGAATTAACATTTTTATTGATAACATTGAAAGTTACATCATTGGTGCACAATTTAACCATACCCTCACAAGAGTACCCCTTTCCCAAAAATACATTTGATTTGGTAAGAATAAGTTTACCGGACTAAAAAACGGCTTTAATGCCGGGCTTGCCAAGCAAATTACCATTTACCAAATTCTACTCATTTCGGGAACATAAAGTACATTCACTAATGTAACTTTCTTGCCGGAGGTGAAAAAGACTTCAATGTTACCTTTGCCAAGTACCTTGGATTTGCCCTCATTGCCCATTTGAATTTCATGGTTGCCCTTTGACTCTTCAAAGGTCATGAACAATGATTTGTCATAGGTGACATGGACAGTGGTACATGTATCATACCACCACCCTTTCACCTTGCCTTGGACCGGATTCACCTCACTAAGGGTAACAACTATGATTTCCTCTTGAGTTGTGTTCACCTTAGGTCCTTGTTGGTCTTTTCTATGCCTACACTCTCTAGCATAGTGACCTTTTTTCCCACACCCAAATCAATGACCTTTCTCGCCCTTACACTTGTTTGGGTTGGTTCTTGGACCCAAGGATTTCTCATTACCCTTTTCCCTTTGTTTTTGGGATGTTTTGGTTGTGATACCGCATTTGCTTTGGAAGTCTCTCCATTAGACCCCTCCACAAGTTTATCTTTACAAATCGATTCCTCCTCGATTCAAATATGTTTTTGGATTTCCTCCAAAGAATAATCCTCATTTTTATGAATGATTATTTTCCTATAGCTCTTCCAAGTTGGTGGTAATTTAACCACTATAGCACCAACTTGAAAGGCCTCAGGAATCTCAATCTTTAACACTTTCAATTTGTCAACAATTATTTGCAATTCATGTATTTGAGGAAGAATAGGTTTATTACCAAAAAAATTGGAATCAAAGTATTGAGATATCAAAAAAATTTTGGTACCTCCCTCTTCCGCCTTGAACTTTGTCTCAAGTGCGTCCCATATCTCCTATGCTGATTTGGTCTCGGTGTAAAGGTCATAGAGCCTTTCGGAAAGCACGTTGAGGATATGACCCCTACAAAGGAGATTGTCCTCCTCCCTCTTCTTTCTTTTCTCCACCTCCTCGGCAGTGTCCTTGTTAGATGGCGTTGGGAGAGGTTCTAGAGTGGACTCTAGAATGTAGGCGATTTTGAGAGTGGTCAAAAGGAATCTCACCTTGTCTTGCCATCTAGTGAAATTGGACCCATCAAACCTATCCAACCTCACTAGGTCTTGATTCATAATCTTGATGGTCTCACCTTCCATTGAAATAAACAAAGGGTGAGCTTTTGAATGTTAAGAAAATTATATTTTCCTCAATGGAAATTGGTAAGAATATTACAACACTAGATGAAATATTACAAATAAATAAAGATTGATTAAATAAAGTTACAACTTTATAACAAAAGATACATGTAAATATAGATAAAGAGGTGGAAGATGATAGAAATAGAAAGTACAACTCTATGACAAAAAGATACAAATAAACTAGAAATAGTAGAATGAAAGATATAGATGAGATTACAACTCTAAAAAAAAAGATACAAATAAAAGAGAAGAGGAGAATAATAGAAGAAATGAAAAAACAATAGAACAAAAGAATAAGAACAAGAACAATCAACAAAGAACTCTCACTCACACAACCAAAGTGAAGAGTGTTGGGGATCACCAACTTCAACAAGGTTTGAAACCTTTGCCCAAAAGCTTATTTCCTCCTAACTCAAGCACTAAGGGATCTCTCACAGATTTTGAAAATGCTTTCTAGAATAATCAAGCCTCTAGGTGTTTTTAGCCAAGTGCTCTAGTTGATAGAAACATTGTGTCTTTCAAGTGACCAATAGACTCCTATTTATAGAGTTTAGAGACACCCTTTGTATTTTTAATTCCACCAACCCCCATGGCTAATACCAATGATTAATTGGATGTTTATGGAATTAAAAGTGAGATTTGGGAGTTATTTGGGTTTTTGGAGCCATTCAACAAAATTGGAAAAAACTGAAAAAATGGTCAGAAAACACATGTGGCCGCGGCCAGGGACATTAGTGGCCACGACCACTGCTCTCTGTCCCACAGGCCACGGCCACCAACATTTTGTGGCCGCGACCACTGACCATTTTCAGCACACTAAACTGTGTTGTTTTTCTAAACGGTTCCAACACCCTCCCAATTGATTTTGTAACCTCCACAACACATTATTGGGGTTAAAATCATATCTCTAACAACCATTTTACATATGTCTTTAAGAAATTCATCTCAATATAAAATCATATCTCTAACAACCATTTTACATATGTCTTTAAGAAATTCATCTCAATATTGTGTAACAACAAATTTATACAATAAAGGGTAATATTTGGAAGTTACAAATTTGTAGCTGAATTTGTAACACCAAATATGTTACATGTTTGGATATTTCTCATATATCTAAATATTGTAACTCTCTATTATATGCTACAATATGTGACACTCTTTGTCACATTTATTTAATCTAAAACATTATATTATAAAATAATATAACATCAAGGACTAGAGTCAATTATGATCCGATGATGGTGACTGGTCTTCGGACCAGTCTTTTTTTTTATCGTATGTGTCAATAGGTTCCTCAAAAACCAGGATCGAACGTGATCAAATAATGGTGACTGGTCCTTGGACCAGTCTCTTTTGGATCGTATGGGTCGATAGGTTCCTCAACAACCAAGATCGAACATGATCCATAATGGCGACAGGTCCTCAGACCAGTCTCTTGTTTGGATCTTATGGGTTGATAGATTCCTCAAGGACCATGATAGAACATGATCCATAATGGCGATAGGTCCTCAGACCAATCTCTTGTTTGGATCTTATGGGTCAATAGGTCCCTGAAGGGCCAGAATCGAACATGATCCAATAGGGTTGACAGGTCTAAAGTGACCAGTCTCTCGTTGAAAGAAATTTAAAGATTTAAGTGAAACTTAAGAAATTAAATTCATTCATACATTGAAGCACAATGGCTATTACATAGATAATTCAAAAATAATACATTTGCCTCCTGCTCAACTACGCTTCTTTCTGCCAAGTATTTGACGGGAACAACATTCAGGGTGTCTGCGTCTTTGGCACTGGAAAGCTTGGCTAAGGCATCAGCATTGGCATTCGGCTCTCTCGTGACTTGGTAAACCAGTATCTCTTGAACTATACCAACAAGTCCTTCACCTTGTTTAGGTATTGCACCATCCTAAGTCCCTTGGCTTGATACTCCCCCAATACCTGGTACACTAATAGTTATGAATCACTGAATATCTCCAGGGATTGTGCATGCATATCCCGAGATAAGTGTAATCCTACTAGTAATGCCTCATACTCAACCTCGTTGTTTGAAGCGTTGAATCTGAATCTGAGAGTGCACTGGATTCGATGATTCTCTGGAGTGATCAGTATGATTCCTGCGCCTGAGTTGTGCTTATTGGATTCTCCATCAACATATAGCTTCCATACGGGACTATCTCCTTCCTTCTTGATATCTCCATTCTCGATTGGTAGGAAGGGTCTTCAAGGTCGGTGCCCTCGGCTATGAAGTCTGCCAATGCTTGTCCTTTTATCACCGTCCTCAAATGATAAGTGATATCAAACTATCCTAACTCCACCGCCCATTTGAGTAACCGTCCCTAGGCCTCTGGGTTCTGAAGAACTTGTCGTAGCGGTTGATCGGTTAGGACTTAGATCGAGTGAGCTTGGAAGTATGGACGTAGCTTCCGAGAGGTAATTACTAAACAATAGGCTAGCTTTTCAAGAGGGGCATACCTAGACTCCGCACCTACTAGCCTTTTACTGATATAGTAAACAGGGTGATGTACCATGCTCTCTTCTTTCACCAAAGCAGTGCTGATTGCATGCTCGGTGATTGCCAAATAGATGAATAACACCTCACCATCTATTGGCTTTGCTAGGATGGGAGGTTGAGCAAGATGTTCCTTCAAGGCTTGGAAAGCTTTCTCACACTCCTCGATCCATTGGATCTTCTTACTGCCCCTAAGTAAGTTAAAGAAGGGGACACACTTGTCTGTAGACTTCTATATGAACCTACTAAGTGTAGCTACTCTCCCTGTTAAGCTTTGCACTTCTTTGATTGTGGTAGGTGACTTCATGTTAATCAATGCTTTGATCTTCTCGGGGTTAGCCTCGATTCCACATGAATTGACTATGTATCTGAGAAACTTACCAAAGCAAACTCCAAACGATCACTTGAGAGGATTTAACTTCATGCGATACTTTCTAAGCATCACAAAGTATACCTCCACGTCTTGAACATGCCCTCTAGCTTCTTTGGAATTGACCAACATGTCATCGACATATACCTCCATATTTTTGCCGATCAAGTCTCGGAACATGCCATTCACTAAATGTTACTAGGTGGCTCCTGCGTTCTTCAAGCCGAATGGCATTACCTTATAACAGTACAATCCCTTGTCTGTCTGGAAGTTGGTATGTTCCTCATCGGGAGGGTACATACTTATCTGATTATACATAGAATATGCATCCATGAATGAGAGTATTTCATGTCCTGCAGTCGCATCGACCAGTTGGTCTATTCTGGGTAGTGGGAAGTAGCCTTTGGGGTAGGCCTTGTTCAGATCTGTGAAGTCCACACATGCCTCCAGTTGGTCTATTCACTAGACACTGCGGCGTGTAATGCCATCAGGAGGGGTCTCCCGATCACTACGTTGTAAGCCGATGAGCAATCTACCACCAGGAACTCTGTCATCACAGTCTCGTGCCTAGGGGCATCCCCTATTGTGACCGATAGCTTAATAGTTCATGTTGGTGCTAGGCATTCCCTGTGAACCCATATATCACTTGGGAATACGGTGTCAGGTACTTGACCGCAAGCTTCATCTTATCGAGGGATGATTTTTAGATGATATCTATTGAGCTTCTCGTATCCACCAAGCATCTCTTCACTCAGGCATTGGTGATTTGAATGTTAAGGACCAGAGGGTCATTGTGGGGGTACCTCACATGCTTGGTGTCATCCTCCGTGAAAGTAAGAGTTTCACCTTTATACTTCAGATTTTTTCGGAGACCGCTCCTTGAATACCATGCACTGGGAAGACTCCCCTACCTCATGTCTTAGGGTCCTTGCATATCGCTCATGAGCATTGTTACTATTGCCTGCTATGTGCCCCCCCCCCCTATATGGTGTCCAATGTGAAGTCCACGGTCGCTGGCTCCAGTGGTGGACTCATTTACCTTCAGAACTCTGGATTCCTGCTCGGGGTTTCGGTCTTTACTCGGTACCTCGAGAGTTTTCCTGATCGGAGGAGAAAATCTATCTCAACCTTTAGTTGTTTGCACTCGTTTGATTCACACCCATAATCATTATGGAACCGACAAAACTTGTTATTATCTCTCTTTCCTTATGAGCGCAAGGGTGGTGGCTTTTGGTATGGTACATCCTGGTATGTTGCCAAGTAAATCTCAGCCCTTGTTGCAGCCAAGATAGTATAGTTGGTGAACCTTGGTTGGTAGGGCTGGTGTTTAGGCTATTTGTCAGTTGGTCCTGACTTAGCCTTCTTTTCTCCACTCTGCTCGGCCCCTGAGGTACTCCTCTTCTTACCGTTGCCCCCATTGCTGCCTTAAGGGTTTGCGCCTTTCTTGCTTGCCTTGATAGTGGTCGAATGGTTTATGCCTTTTTATTCCTTCATGATAGCATCCTAGCTTCATATATTTGTCTGCTCGGTCCAAGAACTCCTGCAAGGTGTTGATGGGATTCCTGTGGATGCTATACCACAAGGGACTACGATAAATGATTCCTGCCAAGATGGCAATGAACTTCCCTTCATCTCCTACTGTGGATGCTTGGTTTTCTTCTCTCATGAATCTTTGGATGTAGTCCTTCAGGGATTCATCCCTCCCTTGCTTGATGTCAGCTAGTTGATTGGCTTAAACTGGTTGAATTCGTTCGACACTGAAGACCTTGCAAAATTTCTTCCTGAATTGCTCATAGGAAGTGATGGATCAAGGTTTGAATTTCTAATACCATTCATGAGTTGAGTCAGAGAGCGTGGTAGGGAATACCATGCACCTATAATCATGTTCCACACCGAGTAACTCCATCAGATCCTCGAACTTTCTAATGTGTCGCACTGGGTCCTCCTTCCCAGTGTATGTTGGAAGTTTCGGGGACTTGTACTTCGATGGTGGTTGAGCAGTTTGGATCTTGGCACTGAAGAGACTCCCACTTCTATGAGCCAGCTTGATATCGGAAGGTTTCTTTGTAAGGCCCTGAACCGTCGTGGTGAGTGCATCTACCTGAGCGTGCACTGCTAGTGGGATCGCTGCTCCAAGTGGGGTAGACGTTCTCGGTACTCCCTCTGAGCGCTGGCTCTCTTGTTGATGACTTCCCTCAGATCCTGAGGTTGTGCATCTTTCCCGAGCCTATTGAACACGATATTGGTATTGTTCATCAGTTCCTTTCCATTGCGAGACTGAGGGTGTAGGGGTGGTAGGTCCGCCTTGCTCTTGCCGGTGCAATCTTGCCCCTGAGCTTCTCCTCCTACATGACTCTGAGACTTTGAGCGACCATTTCCATTCCTGACACACCTCTCAGATGTCTGACCTTCCTCTCCTATGCCATTTTTTCTATTCTTTTGGGAGGGGGCCTTCGGGTTGGTAACACTCTTACTCCGAGAGGAAGTGTTATTCTTCTTAGTCATGGAGGAGGCGGTCTTGGACTGTGCCTCTTCATCTTGTCTCTGGGAAAGTGGCTTTGAGAGCATCCTTGGGGTTCGACTCCTCCCCTGGGCTCCCTGTTACTGTTGTCATGCATCCCTGCTACTTTGTCCTAAGCCTCCTCATCGCTTGAGCAGCAGCTTCAGCGTTAGCTCGGGCTAACTGGGTAGCCGCCTTGAGGGCTACAACAGCCTCATGGTGCCTCCAGTCAGCTTCCTGCTCCATCTGGATCATCCTATGGACCTGCTCATCTATCTCCCACCATTTTCGTTCCATAGTCACCCTCTGGAGGGAAATTTCTGCAACAAAGGCCTTCTGCCTCGCCAGAAATTACGCCATCTCCTTCTGGTGAGTGTCTTGTGGATTCTCCGCATCAGGTTGACCTCCAACCTCCACCCGAGGTTCATTAATGGGATCGATGGGAACCTGAGTGGTGGAATCCCTGGGAGCCATCTTCTTTGTTTGACTGGGTTTTGGAGGCATCGTAAAACTAATGAAGTTGTTTTTCTTTTATTTCGTACTCTCAATGAAAGCACCAAAATGTTGACCTGTGAAATTGGCCAATGGTCATATGTACGATATATGACATCTTTTAAACAATATAGATGTAAATATACGACAGAGCACAAATATCTAAACAAAACACACAGAAATTTATAGTGGTTCAGCGTTGTTCTGATGAACAGTAATAACCTAATCCACTTAGTCTTTAATATTGAATCACTAGATTGACAATTACAAAGTTGAACTGAAGAGTTTAGTCGTCAAAAATTTGCCCAGAGTTTCTCCTCCAAAAAAACTCTGTCCCAAAAAAATTCCTCCTCTTTTATGAAGCCCTGGGTCCTTTAATTATAGTACACAGGGGCTGTTATATGATCAGCAAGACTGGGGATCATGGTTTGGCACACGATCCTTGGGAGTGGAGATACGTGTCCACCTCCCCATGATTATGAGATCGTGGGTCTTCTCGTCGTTTCTCTGGATCTCGGTTGACGATGCACGATTGAAACCTTTGGGAAAATGCTAAGTCTTGATTGGTCTTTGAGACTTAGGTGCTAAGCTCTATGGCCCTTTAGAGCATGGGTGCTAGGTCCGTTGATCTTTTGGGTGTTAGGCCTGTTGATCTTCTAGGTGCAAGGCCTGTTGATTTCAGCTTGAACAAGTGTGAACTTTATCCAGCGCAATGTATTTGGGAGTTTAGGTCGACCACCCCATGTAGTTCTTAATCATGCTAGAACAACCACCCCTAGGGGTTGGGGTTAGGTCGACCACTCCAAGGAGGTTTAGGCCTGGTCGACTGCCCTATAGGTCCTGAACCTATCCATTTTTGTTCATCGTCTTTTTTCAATACTTTGTCATTTTTCCATGACTTGTCATGCCACATGGTGCTTTCTCATTCGCCACATCATCTCTTGAATTTTGAGGGATAACAAAGATAATTAACAAAACCTAGAATAATAATATAAGTAGATGTTATTTTCTAGCTTAGAAAGACACTCAAGCTTATGAATCTAAGCATCTCACAGATAGAAAAATATATCGTATTATTTTTTCCTCTAAGGAAACCTGAATATATCTAAACCTATCACAAGATCTCATGTGTTGAGTGTTGGTTTTTGATCATGTGACTGATAATGCAGCCGAAGCATTTAAATGTTTTAATGGAATAATAAAATTATTAAAACATAAGAACGAATCATTCTAGAAATCATAACTAGGATGTGATCTTTCTCATGCGACATAAATCTGAATAAAAAGAAAAATATGAATTCATTTTCGTAGATGTAGAACATGTGTAGATCAAATAGCATCTTAGCCTACTAACCCACCATCTTTCATACTATGGTTCACACAAAGAGAATGAGACACATGGATGTCTATGCTATTTGGTAGGATACACAAGACACACTTTTGAATCTCAACACATGACAGAGTGTTTTTCTCACAATTCAGAGAGAAGAAAGTTCTCTATTTTTCTCTCTTGGAAAATAACATTAAATGCATTTGTTTTCTTATTCTTTTTTCTTGGTTTTATATTCTATTTATATAACAATAGAAATAATACCTATCCCTAATCTCATTGGGCCTATGCGTGGGCCACAGTCCATTTGAACTGTGGATGGCGCCAACTACAAGGTTGTTGGCCCTATGGTATTTTATCTCTATAAAATGTTGTTTGATGGGCCTTTATCATATTATTTTATGTAGTAGAAAATTATACCACAAAATAAAATATGATTAAATTAATTTTCAATGAAAAAATAAAATTTACAAAAGTATCAATATAATTTTATTTTCCATTAAATATTATTTTACAAATAATATTAATTTGTGAGATAAAAAATAATACTTTATTATTTTTAATTATTTCCTTTTATTACAAAAATCCTACCTCTATGTTATTGAGCTACTACGGGGACAATATGGACCCATAGTTCTAAGCTCCAATAATTTAATTAATTTTACTAACTCTCAGTTCCATTAATTAATTTATTAACTATGAATTATTCCACTAGAAATTCATAGTTGAACCCTCAAAACTACAGTGTTACATTATTAGAGGCTATAACTATCAAGTCGTCCATTGATTTAGTCATTGCTTGTGTTATGGCCATGGAGTTGCTGACTGTAAAAAAGGCACATAACATATTTGGGTGAAGAAGGCTAAGGATGTGGGAGCTGAAGCACCGTCTCAGGGAGTTGACAAGGCTATTAAACCGATGGATAAAGTGGTTATTTCCAATAGTGTAGATACATAAAAGGATTGGATTACACCAAAAAAGGTTCAGACTAACAAAAAGGATGATTTAGAAGCTGGATCCTTAATACATAATTCATATGCAGTGGTACAAGAGCCTAAGGAGAGGGCAAGGGAGAATCCTACTTCTACAGATATTGTTGATGGAGTTTTGCAACATGCAAGGATGGAACACTAGAGGGATAAATAAAAGGAATAAGCAAGGATCTATATCTGATTTCTGTAGGAATAATAAAGTGGATCTTGGTGCTTTTTATGAGACTAAATTGAGAGGTGATAATATAAGTAAGATGATGGAAGTTGTTTTCCATAATTGGGATTACTATACTAGTCCAATAATTGAAGGGAGAATTTTATTAGTTTGGCAAAAGAAGTATGTGAATGTCTTGGTTCTTGAGGAGTATGATCAACTGGTGCATTGTAGGGTGAAAGTGTTTGGAGCTGTTGTAGACTTTTGCTTGACTATGGTTTATGGTAGCAATATCTTGGAGGAAAGGAAGACAATGTGGCATCAGCTGGCTAACTTGAAATTTCCGGTCAAGGCTTGGCTGGTTGTGGGAGACTTTAATGCAGTATTTTCTCATGGGGATCGTATTGGTGGAAGACTTGTTACTGAGACAGAGATGGAGGACTCTCAAAATTGGTTAGCCTTATGGTTAGTTGATGAGATGAAAAGTCCAGGTTCGTTTTTTACTTGGACTAATAAGCAAGAGAGGATTGCGAGAATCAATTCTGAGCTTGACAGGATGTTCAAAAATGAAGTCTGAGTGGATACTTTCCCTAATATTGAAGCTTAGTTTCAATGGGAAGCTTGTTCGGATCATTGCTACTGTCTTATTAAAAATTTGGAGATTGAAAATCTTGGGATTAAACCTTTTTGGTACGTCAATTTTTGGTCTAAGCTTCATTGTTTCCAAGAAACTTTTAAAAACAATTAGGAGAAGCCCGTCTCTGGAGGAGGTTTAGATGGTATAATGAGGAAACTTTTTCGATTGAAACATGTTTTTAAAAGGTTTAATAAGAAGGAAATAGGTGATGTTCAAGCTAACTTTCAAGCGGCTAAGTAGGTTGTTATTATAGCTCAAGTTAATCTTGAAAATAGTCCTTGGGTGAGGTCTCTTCAAGAAGCTGAGAGTGAAGCTCAAGTGGTTTACAAGTACCTTGCCCATCTCTATGAGAGTTTTCTAAGACAAAGAAGTAAGATCATTTGGCTCCAATTTGAGGATGAAAATTATTCTTATTTCCATGCTAGCCTTAAGAAAAGGAGGGAAGAAAATCGAATCACTGCATATATAGATAAACAAGGGGTTGTTATAGATAAATATGATATGGTGGTTGATCACTTTATGAGTCATTTTAGAAGTTTTATGGGAAGTGCTAGTTGTGCTACTTCTAGTATTCAGTTGGACTATACAGGGTTAGGCAACAAACTTGATTTGGATAGTCAGTTGGCTTTGGTTAAGAATTTCTCGAGGGGTGATGTCAAGAAAGCTCTCTTCAGCATTCATTCGATAAAAAACCCGGGGCCTAATGGTATGGTTCAAATTTCTTTAAAGTTATGTGGCATGAGATTGGGGATGAAGTTTCTGATGCAGTGCTTAAGTTTTTTCTCATAGGACAAATCCCAAATGAGCTCAACAATGTTGTGATATCATTGGTGCCCAAAATGGAAAGTCCAACTACAGCAGTTGACTATAGGCCTATAGCTTGCTCCAACAAGTTGTATAAGTGCATTTCTAAAATGCTTTGTTCTCACTTGGCAAAGGTGCTTCCAGAATTGGTTCATCAAAATCAAGGAGCATTCATCAAGAGGAGATTTATAGCTCATAATGTTCTCATCTTTCAAGACCTCCTTAAAGGTTACACTAGGAAGCATACTTCTTCAAGGTGTATCTTGAAGATGGATCTTACCAAGGCATATGATACTATTGACCGGGATTTTTTGGGAAGACTTGCTTAAAACTCTTTGTTTCCCTTCTAAGTTCATCAACTGGATTATGGTGTGTCTCCAAGGTACGACTTACTCTTTTATGATGAATGGGAGGATTCATGGTAGATTTAAGGGAGAAAAACGTCTTAGACAAGAAGATCCTATTTCCCCTCCATTTTTTGTTTTGGTTATGGATTATTTGACCCGTCTTCTTCAACTTGCTTCTCAAGATAATCAGTTTAAGTTCCACCTTATGTGTAAGAGCCTTAAATTGGTAAATCTCTATTTTCCTGATGATTTAGTTATCTTTTGTAAGGGTTCTGCTTCAGTGAGGGTTAAGCAATCAACTTTTCAGGAGTTCAGTGATGCTTCAAGTTTGTTTGCCAATAAGAGCAAGTCTCATAGTTACTTTGGTGGAGTTGATGAGGCTAGTAAGCATCGTATGTTGGAGGTTGTTAACATTGAAGAATGATCGTTTCCTATCAAATATCTTGGGATTCAGCTTTTGACTATGGTCCTATTATTAGGAAGATTCAGTTAAAACTTCATACTTGGGCTAGCAGGTATCTTTCCTTTGTTGGAAGAGCCTAGCTTATCCATTCGGTCGTAATTGGTATAAGAAGTTACTGGACGAGCATCTTCCTTTTGCCTCAAAAAGTAATTTCTAAAATAGATAAGATGTGTCGAATGTTTCCGTGGGGAAATAAGGAGAACAGATGCAAATTACATCTTACCTCCTGGGAGCAAGTTTATTTACCAAAGGATCATGGAGGTATTGGTTTTAGGGAAGGGAATAAGTGGAATAAGGCTCTTCTTGCTAAATATTTGTGGGCTATCTCCACTAAGCAGGATTGTCTTTGGGTTAAATGGGTGAACAATGTGTATCTAAGAGATCAATATTTATGGTTGTTCTCATTGAAACATGATATCAGATGGTACCATAAGAAGCTAGTTAGACTCTGAATCTATTTTGTGAAGGAGCATGTATTGGCAGCTGGTAGTATAAGGAGGTTTAAGGTGAGGAAATTCTATAACTCTTTACTGCAATGTGAAAAGGTTCATTACTTAAAGGTTGTTTTGGTGTCGTTTATCTTTGCCTAAAAATAATTTTATTATGTGGCAAGCTATCAATGAGCATCTCCTAACAAGAGACAACCTTTTGAGATGCAAGATTCCTATTAAGACCCTGTTGTGTCCGGTGTGTGAGCTTCAAGTGGAGAGTCATCATCATTTATTCTTTGAATGTGCTTTCTCATTCAAGGTGATTCAGAAGGTTTAATGTTGGTTGGGTTACACAAAGTGGTCGGTGCATTTCTTAGCATGGATTGCTTGGTTTGAAGATAGGCCTAAGGGAGTCCTCCAAGATATTATTTCTGCAGTGTGAGCAGCTACGATTTATTACTTATGGACTAATAGGAATCTATGTATTTTTTAGAACAAATGTTTTACTGTGCTTTATGTTGATTCTATGATTAGAAAAGCCATTAAGGCCAGAGTCTTATTATTTCATTCTCATTCTCTAAACAATAGAGAGCAAGCAGTGCTTGAGTTTGTGGCTCGGATGTAGGTGATTTGGTTGTTTGCTTTTTAACAGGTTGTTTGTGTTGGCTGGAAGTGATTAATAAAGTCTTTTCTTCTTGAGCAAAAAAAAAAAAAAAGATATCATGAAATTACATGTGATGTCATCTTTCATGATTTTATGTTCTATTAATATAGCAATCAAAAGAAGACCTAGCCCTAATATCATTGGGCCTATGCGTGGGCCACAGTCCATTTGGACTATGGTTGGCGCCAACTACATGGTTTTGGGTCGTGTGGTATTTTATCTCTATAAAATGCTATTTATTGGGAATTTATCAAATTATTTTATGTAGTATACAATTATACCACAAAATTAAATATGATTAAATTAATTTTTTAAATAAAAGTTTAATTTAAAAAAATTAACAATATAATTTTATTTGACAATAAATATTATTTCACAAATAATATTAATTTTTGAGATTAAAAATAACACTTTATTATTTTTAATTATTTTCTTTTAATACCAAAATCCTACATCTGTGTTATCGAGCTAGTACGAGGACAATATGGACCTGTAGTTCTGAGCTCCAATGATTAAATTAATTTTAATAACTCTTAGTTCTATTAATTAATTTATTAACTATGAATTATTCCACTAGAAATTCATAGTTGAACTCTTAAAATTACAATCTTATATTAGTAGAAGCTATAACTATAAAGTTGTCCGTTGATTTAGCTGTTCTAAAAGCTATGACCATGTGCTAGTTGTTCATAATTAAAGCTAAGCGTTAATGTCTATTAATCTCTCTAATTATGTCTTTATCAATTAGTTCTATTGATCATCTAATGAACAATATTATATAAATTTAATTATGTAATGAAATTTATGTTCTCCAAAAATTGAGTGCTTTATGTTCAAGCTATAAATCAACACTAAAAGGAGCAAATAATCTGCTTTCATTTAAGTAAGGAGCAGATTCCATATCTGTGAAGTATGTTCCCAGCCACTTGTAGTTCTATGACTCCAAGATATTAGTAATTCGGTCATAGGAATATTGAATCTTACCCGATAAGTCAAAAGTCATAAAAGCACAAATAAGAGTTCATTACTCACTTCAGGATTGAGGTCAAGTCTTAAACAACCATTGATTGATGAATGTTGAGCTTCTATATATTAACTGAGATGATCAGAAGTTCTTTCTTTCATCTTGTCCCAGTCCAATACAATCTATATTATATACGACACCTCTATCTCTTTGTATCGCTACACTTAACAGTTTGGATAAATGCTTCTGTCTTTAACATAAGATAGACCGTACTCATAATCTTTATTAAATGAAGCTCCCACTATATTTAGCAATTACAGACAATTTTTTATATTATTATCTTGAATTAAATCCTCTTGTATATATATTATTATACATATACTTAATTCAAGACCACATCAATAATATTGGATTTTCATGACAAATGGCATGTATAATTAAATACAAATATGAGTGCAACATATTAACTTTATTTAATTAACAGTAATTGCTCATACAGAAATACACTTTAAGGGCACAAATCCCAACAATCTACCACTTGACCTAAAGCAAATGAGACATGTCGCGTAATCCTAAATCTAAGAAATTACTATAAAAACTCATAGCAGGCAGCGTCTTCGTAAAGGGATCATCATTTTTGTTTGTTGATTTAATCTTCTGAATGATTACATCCCCTTTGTGTACCATCTCTCTTATGAGGTGGTACTTACACTCTATATGCATGGCTCTCTTATGACTTTTCTGTTCTCTTAAGTTTGCAACCGCTCCACTGTTGTCACAGTAGAGTACAATTGGTTTATCTATGTTTGGATTAATTTCTTGAACACCCAAAAACTTCCTAAGCCCTACAACCTCCTTAGTTGCTTCACTTGCTGGTACATATTCCGCTTCCATGGTGGAGTCAGCAATGCAAGCTTGCTTTATACTCCTCCATATAATTTTTCCATCCCTAAGTGTGAAAATTGATCTAGACTTAGATTTCCAAAAATCTTTGTCGGAGTGGAAATTAGAATCTGTATATCTGATTGGTATCAAATTCTCTCCGAAATTTACTAGCATATAGTCTCTCGATCTCCTTAGATACTTGAGAATGTGTTTGATTGATGTTTAGTGATCAAATCCTGGATTTGTTTGGTACCTACTGACTATACCCACATCATAGCAAATGTCAGATCTGGTACATAACATTGCATACATTATGCTTCCCACTGTAGAGGCATATGATATCCATCTCATTTCCTCTTCCTCTTGGGGTGTCATAGGACATTAGTTCTTGGAGAGATGAACACCATGACGCAATGGGAGGTTTCCCTTCTTGGAGTTCTGCATCGCATACTTCACAAGTATTTTTTCTATATATGAGATAGTTCCAACAACTTCTTCTTCCGGTCACAAATTAATCATATCCCAAGAACGTAGCTTGCCTCTCCCAAATATTTCATTTCGAATTGGTTGGCTAGCCAGACTTTTACGTCAGATAATTTATTCACATCATTCCCAATGAGTAATATATCATCTACATACAAAACTAGAAATACCACTTTGTCCTTGTCGATTTTCTTGTATACAAGGCTCATCGATATTTTGATCAAAATCATAAGATTTAACAACTTGGTCAAATCTTATGTTTCATAATCTCGATGATAGCTTAAGTCCATAAATAGACCTTTGCAGTTTGAAAACCTTTTGTTCTTTGCCTTATTCTATGAAACCCTCTAGTTGTACCATAAAGATACTTTCATCAAGGTGGCCATTCAGAAAATCCATTTTGACATCCATTTTCCAAATATCGTAGTCAAAATTATTGGCAATGGATAAGAGGATCCGGATGGATTTTAGCATGGCCACAAGAAAAAAGGCTTCTTCATAATCCACACCTTTCTGTGTGTAGCCTTTAGCTACTAGCCTCACTTTGAAAGTCTCTATTTTCCCATCAACTCCTATCTTTCTCTTGTATATCCATTTGCACCCAATGGGTTTTATATCTTGAGGTGGATATACAAGTTTCTAGACTGAGTTGAAATACATCGACTCCATCTCGAGTTTCATAGCTTCAATCCATTTTCCTTATTAGGATCATTCATCGCTTGACTATAAGTCAACAGAACATCAACATTGTCATCAGATATTGCAACTTGTGCTTTTTCGAATCTAGTGTAATGAATGGGTTGTCTTACAACCCTCCCACTAAGACGAACTACTATAGTAACCTGGCTTGGAAGTGTGTTCTGTTCTGTTCAAACTTCTAATTTTGTTGTGATCTTATTACAAAGTAAGTCCTTGAGTATATACTTACTCCGAGGTTTGAAATCCCTCATTTAGTCTTCTTCCAGAAAAGTAGCATTTGTCGATACAAATATTTTCTTTTTTGTCAGACTATAGAAGTAACCTCCTTTAGTGCCTCTGGGGTATCCAACAAATAAACATACTTCAGATCTAGGTTCCAACTTCTTGGTCTTAGCTTTTAGCAAATGTGTAGTACATCCCCATATATGCACATGCCCCAGACTAGGTTTGTGACCTGTCCACAATTTTGAGGGTGTCTTAGCTACAGACTTAGATGGAACTAGGTTTAATATGTATGCAGCTGTAATTAAAGAATATCCTAAAAATAATAGGGGCAACGATGAATAACTGAACATTGATCTCATCATGTCTAACAAAGTCCTATTTATCCTTTATGCAACACCATTTTTTTTGCTTTGTACCTGGTGCAGTGAGTTGCAAAACAATTCCATGCTCTATCAAGAAATCTTCGAATTCCATGTCAAGGTATTCCCTGCCTCGAACTAATCGTAGCATTTTAAGGGTTTTGCCTAATTTATTTTTATCTACGTCTCGAAATTCTTTGAACTTTTCAAATGTTTCTCATTTCCTTTGCATCAGGTATACGTAACCGTATCTTGAGTAGTCATCAATGAATGTGACATAATACTCATAACCAAATCATGCTTGTACATTCATTGGATTGCAAACGTCTATGTGAATTAACTCGAGAGGTCCTTTGGCTCTAACACCTTTAGAGGAGAAATGTCTTTTGGTCATTTTTCCTTCTAAACAAGATTCGCAAACCGGTAGAGTTCCGATCTTTAACTCACTTAGAGGCTCGTCCTTAACTAGTCTTTAAAAACCTATCTAAGTTAATTTAACCTAGTATTTGGTGCCCAAGATACATATCGTCTTGAGGTACTCTTTGTCGTTTTGGCTTTGGTTGTTCAGATTTGAACATTTCAGTATTGAGTAGTGAAGACATTTCAAATCTTATCACATACAGATTTTCCTCTAGATTTTCATTACAAATATGCAAATCATTTCTTGAAATAATAACATAATTATTATTAAAAGAAATAGAATATTGTAATGCCCCGAAATCTCTAATATGGTTTAATGGCTGGATTGGTAGGCCGGGAGGGCCATGACTGCTTAATTATGCCATTAAATGAATTTATGCATGTTTATGAGAATTATATTATAATATGATGTTAAATGCCTGCATGTGGGTCCACATTTGTTTATAGGGGTATTTTGGTAATTTGGCCCGTTGAGGGCATAATTGTATATTTGTTTGCATGTCAATGATATATTGTGAGGCCACATTATAATGTGGAATGGTTCGAGTTATTTGGCATGAGACGATCTTTAAATATAAATGATCGGTTTGGTCATAACAGGCTTAAGCTTGGGGCTCGGGGTGAGTCTCGGGGTGATTTTAATGATTAAAACGTTACCGGGAATTATAGGGTAAAGGGATATGAATTATTGGTGTTTGAGATTAGCGAGATTAGCGGGAATTGGAGAGCGTTAATTATAATTAACGGTATAGGTTGGAAAGGACAATTTTGCCCTTGGGAAGGCTTTAGAAACTTTTAATGACCTAGGGGCATTTAGGCCATTTGGTTTGGATTTATATTGACTTTGAAGGCTGTAGAAAATACAGAACAAAAATAGAGCCCTTACATCTTTCTCACCCGTGCATCATCTCCTCTTCTTACCCTTGGAGGTTTTTGGTTCCAAATTGAAGAAACAAGCTAGGGAATCAAAGCTTGAGTATTATAGACTTAGTTCAGCCATTGGGAAGGATTCAAACCAGCTTAAGGTAAGGAATTGAACCTGAATTTTGAGCCATACCCTGTTTTTCTTTTAATTTTCAGTTTATGATTGTGTTGAGGATAGTTTGGATTAATGGAAGTTTTGATTGATGTTCAACTTGGGTTTTGATGAGGGTTTGATATAGATGATGTTTGGGGGTTGGATTGAGTGTTTGAATGATGTTTGGGACTGGTATGAAGGTTTGGTTTCGAGGAAAAATGCAGGGGAAGAAAAGTTGTTGCTTGTTGTTTTGCGTAAAGGGTCGCGACACGGCTATGGTGAGTCGCGGCCCACAGAGGCATTTTTGGCCTGAAATGAGTTTTTAGCTTGGGGATTCGAGCCTTAGGCCTCGGGATCAATCCTACTACCTGGTTTAGTAGGATTCGATGTCTCGGAGGCTAGGTTTTGGTTTGGGACCTTCTGTTATTCATTTTCATTGATGAATTCTATATTTTGGTTATGACCAGGTGGCCGTCAAGGAATTAAAAGATTGATCGTTCTCAGGGGTCGTTCTTATATTAATTTTCACTCGAACCAGAGGTAAGAAAACAGTGTATGAATACAGTTGCACCCTGTGTATGTATATGACATGTGTGATTTGTTATTGAGGCACGTTGGTTGGTAAATGTGGACATGGGTTGCATATTAAATGCTAGAGAATGTTGCTTACTTGTTTATGTCACTGACTAGTCAGGGACACTAAACTAAGAGTCAGAAATGGCATAGCGTCATGAACGTCGAGCCAAATGAAGATAAGATCTAATCGATATCAACATTGAATGGCTCTATGGCATTAATGTTGGACCGACCCTAAGGTCAATGAACTTATAAGCACTTGGATAGTCTAAGACTAGTTACTGAGAGCCAGGGCATAAGGCCCAGGTGACTGCTTGTCACATGGCTAGGCAACAATGTTCCGTAGTTATGACTCTAGAGTCATGAGGAAGGTTATGTTGGTGACTAATCACCATGCACCTATCCTGTTAAAGCTAGTGAAATGTTCACTTATCTATTTAGCCCTGGTGATCCTATCGTCACATGGCTAAAGGGAGCTGTTCCCATATTTGTGACTTTTGCGACTGTCACCTATTCGTTTGAGATGAAAGTCTTGAGTAATTGTTACGATCATTGTTGATATTATATCATGTTATATTGTATTTTCTTTCTGGGCCTTGGCTCATGGGTGCTATGTGGTGCAGGTAAAGGGAAAGAGAAGCTCACCCAACCTTGAGTGGAAAGCTTAGGTGGTGTTGTGTACATATTCGGCCGCTTGACCACCACGGTCAAGGAGTTCTCAGAGGGACTAGGGGGTTTACCCTATTTTTGCCGCTTAGGTCGGCGGGGATTGTAAATTTGAAACAATAGCGACCATTTTGTACTATAAACAACTTGTAAACGTTTTGAACGGTTCATGAGCAGTTTATATCTTTAATGAAATATATCCTTTCTTTTTTACTGGTTTTTCACCTTAACCTGATAATAACACTTAAATCACGTTTTTAACCAAAGGACTTGGGTAGCGGGTCAAATTTTCGGTTCACCGTAACTGTTCTGGGGTAACCAGGGTGTTACAAATATCATTGTTCTAAATATTTTGAAACAAAAATTAATTCCTTTTGAAATCAGGAATAAAATAGATCTCTGCCAGAGATAAAAATTTATTTTCAGTAAAAAAAAATTTCGCTTCTCCCACTGCTGTGGTTGAAACAAAAGCCCATGTCCCCACTCTCTGCATGAACTCCCCTTCTTAGAGATCTCTCCAAGAGCTAAGCATTTGCAAATAAGAAAAAACATGATTAGTGGCTTATGAATCAACTGTCCAGGTATAACAATTATTTTGCAGTAAACAAGCCAAAACACCTTTCGATAGGGAGGACGAAAGCAAAGTCGTCTCGGGGTCATGACTAGAGCCAATGTTTTTCAACCAATAGTAGAAACCGTAGGTTATAGTGCCTTATAACTTTCTCTCACTCACTATTTTAGAAATAAAAGTCTTTCTATTAAATTATCTCATATTATTACCAAAATTTAACTATTAAATCTAAATCGCTTATGCAATCCAAATTTTGTCTCTTAAAATTCTAAGAATACAAAATTTTGAATAATTACTAACAATTACTAATTAATTCTAAACTATGTTTTTCTTAGATATTAAACTCATTAATAACCCTAAAACAAATTAAGGTAATCTAGACATGTTATTAATGTGACATTACCCAATTTAACTACTTAAATCTAATACACATTATTTGTGTCCATTTATGGTAGAAAAAGAACTATACTACTTTTCTATCCTAGGAGACATGTTAATAAAAATTAACATTCATACATAGCATGCCATTTAAATGATGCAATGAGTGGGCGTTCCTAATCTATATGACATGTGAAGTGATCATATCAACATGTTACAAATCATGCAATATAATTAAACTTTAGGGTATTGATCGAGCTCTCTTTGTTAAACGAAACTACAAAAATATACCAAGGCATTCCTTGCACACTCAAACCTTAACCCAAGGTTCTAAATGAGATGACCTAATTTCCAAAATTATGATTTATCAAAAGTTTGTAAACTAACAATAATTTCATAAATTATTAATTAATAATTAATGGAAAGTGGTTACCATTTATTAAATAATAACTTATAGATTATTATTGACGCAGATTTTCGCCAACAGTAGATTTTAAAACCTAATAAGGATATTAGTGCTTATTTGTAAATCGTAATGAACTTATAGGAGCAATTTCTCACACACACGATTTTATGTGGTTCATTGGTTAAAATCCACCTAGTTCACGAGACAATATTATTACTCTCTCCCGATTTCTGTAGAGTTTCCGTATTACAAAAAAACAGTCCCCTTTCCTGTTTATTATCCCTGATACTTATAGTGGAATTACCTGGACATGTTTGGGTAACCTGTGTATAAATATGGTAAACATTTAATAAAGATAATTCTCATTTACATAGGGATATGATTGCATAACAGAAATTACTCCTGTTATCTCGGACAATAAATGTGCAATACAGCCTGGACATTAATGAGCGTATAGAGTGCCTCCGAGTCTCTCGGGATCCTTCACTATCCGTCATGACCAAGTTTTCATGAGTTGAACATCTTCATTGAACTGGGGATCGAAGGGAATGAAAACCTTAGTCCGGATTAAGTTCAGAGCGCCCTAAAGGGGATCTGTCCACTACATGTCTTAAACTGGACCGTCATCCTAAGAGGCGACCTGATAATTATCTGAATGTCGTACTGCCAAATCCTAACTCGAGCTGCTCACATTATCATTAGCTTGATGTTCTACTCGCGTGTTTTTTCCATATATTCATCTGCCAATTGTACCCTAGCTGAGTAGTTAAACCCGTGCTAATTTTTAGGGTACAACAATTATTAATTAAGAACTAATAGTTTCCAAAACTATTATCAAATTTTACAATTATTGGGATTATAATTACTCAAATTATATTTAATTAATGGTTAATTAGTTTCTATAAACTAAACTTTGACTCTAATTAAGATGTACGAAATTTCTATTTCTCTAAATGAAAATTAATTATTAATTTTATTAGTAGTTTCTTAAACCAATATTTGATTTAAATAAAATAAATATTTTTCATTTAAAAAATGAATACTAATAATCTTGTTTGATAAACAATGTATTTGACTAATTTAATAGTAAAATGTTCCTAATAATAAAAATAAGAAAATTCAACAATTCACTTTCTTAGTTTATTCACTTTTTTAATTTTGAATTAAGACATAAATGTCTTGTTTCCAAAAACTAACAATTTATTTAGTAATACATTAATTAATTAAACAATTAAATTAATTTTTCAAATTTTAAATTTAATTAATTGATTCAAATTTGAATCCGGTAACTTTCACCAACTTCCTTATTCTAAGGGAGGAGATTATTCTTGAGTCAACACTTAATAACCCAACTATTCTAATAAATATCTTAACATCAAATATTAAAAGGGAAATTTTCATATATACCACAAGTTAATAAAAAAAGTCTAAAAATACGATAATTGAAATTAATTATAAATATACGGCACCATCAGCATCAGAAATAGAAAGTCTGTTAGCTTCAGTGAGGGCATTAGTAATCGACTTAGGAGTAGGTGATGAACACATGTACACTTATCATCTAACCACTTGATCTACGTGGGGATAAATAGATGGTAAATCACTCTATTTTTTTTTCATCGATCAAAGACCAAAGTTTGAATTAAGCCACCTTTGAGCTTTGAAGTACTACTACTTCAACTCGAAACCAAAGTGTAATCAATTACGGACAGGCGCACGACTACTAGTGCTCTGCTCCTCAAGAGTGATAACTAAAGTTACAGAGAGAGAGAGAGAGGATTAGGATAAGATAGAGATACAATGTGTGTAATTTTTCCTAAATACATTAACATTAAAAATACGGTAGTCTACAAAAATATGGAATTTTTATGAAAAACAATGAAGGGCTGACAGTAAAATATAATTTTTTTTTGTTAACAGTTGTTACATATTCGTAAACATGGGTTAGAAATTTGTAAAAAAAATATTTTTGTAAACAACATTTACAAATATATAACAAAGTTTTACAAATTTGTAAACAAGTTTTATATTTTTGTAAATAACATTTATAAAATAATTATTTGTTTTTTTTGTGTAACAAAAGTTTACCGAACTAATTTTAATATTTATAAAAATAAGTTGTGAATTTAGTTAACACATTTGTAACAAAAATATATAAAACCAATACAATTTTATTTTTGAAATTAATATATACAAAAATATTAAATTGTATTAAATAAGTATCATATATTTTTTTTAAAATTGTAACTACTAATAAAGAAAATTATATTTTTTAAATATATAATAATTTATGTAAGCATAAATATTTATTTAATATTAATAATTATATTCATTTTAAATATTTATAAGTAAAATAAATAAATTTATAATTATTATTATTAACATACAAAAAGTTTGGATGAACTAAAATTAAGAATGAGAAAAAGACAAAAGAAAAAAAACAGTAGTGTAAAAAATGAAAAAAAAAAGAGTGAGATAAGTGGGATATTATCATATATATATATGTATAAATATATATTATTTATTTTAAAGTTTATAAGGAGCCAGTTATTAAACAAAAATTATTTAGTTATAGCTATTATATAAATATATAGACACTATTTATATATAGATAATATATTAGTTTGAGGATTGGTCAAATAAATTTTGAAAAAAAAGATGTGTTATCTGGCTCCTAAGAACAAATTTTACAGTAAAATGTATAATTATTTTAATTTATCGTAAAAAGTGATTTTTTTTTAAATTACTGTGGCAGCTGTATATATATTTAAATTTAAATTAAATAGTTTATCATAATTAATTTAATAATTAAATCAATCTCGTTTTTGTACTATATAACTCACGACAAGACCATTTAAAAAAAAATTGATTCATCATTGCAGTGATCAATTTGCATGGTTTCTTAGTCAAGGGTCATTTGATTAGTTACACAAAATATGACTCACGGATGATTTCTCCAATTTTGTGCTCTAAAGAGCAGCCGCGGCTGCCACACAATCGATCAATTCACAATCGATCAAAACTTAATCATCACTAACGGCACCCATGTGATTTTTTATTGCATATTTAAAACTCACGGCATATTGCCGTGACTTGTATATTTTTTATTTTATTTAAACGATTACAATACCCATTAATGCAATCGATCCCAAAATGATCTTATAGTATTTAATAGTATTGAATAACATCTCATTCAATAACATAAATTTAAATAAGAACAAAACTATAAATTTAAAGAATTACAAAAAAACATATACCCAACAAAACAAAATGAGTGTACATAAAATGTAATTCATAAATAAGAACAAAACCAAAAACAAAGAGAATCATATATTTAACAATCAATTTCGCTCATCACATTCATAAATTATAAACAAAATATATAATAGATAAGAACAACCCTTAAACCCACTCATAAAACATGTGTTCTACTTGTTCATGTTGGGGTTTTATGCTCTAATTAAAATCAAATTTATTTGTAATCTCATTTTAATTATCAATAAAAGAATAGAAATTATTTTTTAATTTGGTCAATCACTTTGCTCACATGTTTTATTTTCATGATTATTTGTTTAATATAAACTTCTATTAACTACCGAGCATATAGCTAGTCATATTTATAGTGACGTAATCACAGTGCAATATAAATATGATTATATGTTAAAAATAAGTTATTCCTAAGATTAATCAGTGCACGTGATTTACACTGACTAGCCAATCTACGATATGATCTACTTACACATTGTAGTGTTATGTTATTTCCAGAGCATTAGCAAAGTAGATAAGATCGAATGTATTTGTTACATTGGACATGACCGATATTGACAATAGATAGAATAAGTAAACATACCGTTATTATCTATTCTAGTCATATCATATAGTTGACCAAAGGTCAATTCAATCTCAATTCTGAGTGGTTAGTATTCTAACTAATTGTATTATTTGAGTTATTTGACTTGCTCGTTACCAGCTTACCCTACGGACTAGCCCATACTTACATCTTGGGAACTCGGTAGTATAATTGAGTGAGAGTGTTAATCATAGATATGAACATCTATAGCTTCTGATGAAGAAGTAACATGATGGTTTCCTTTTAGTTTGGTTCAAGGTGCTAAATGATAGATATCTTATTTCAATAATTAGTATTATAGTTTACTGAAATATCATTTACAAGGAACTAAGTGTTTTAAGGATAAAATACAATGAGGGGTAAAACAGTATTTTTAGTCTCATCTCATTGTAGAACGTCTATAGAGCATTGAGTGATAATTATGGTTGTAATAATAGATAACTAATAACATATCTATATTGCTTATAGAGCGTTCTATGAATTCAAAAGTGCAATTCTGAGTCTTTAGTGGAGTCAGGATGGATTAATAAGTTAGTAAATTTATTTGTTCAATTTATGATAACTTATTGGAGCTTGGTTTCATAGGTCTATGGTCCCCACTGCACCTTGGATAAAATCATCTAGACAGTTTCAATTAATTGATTTAATTATCAATTAGAATTATCAAAGTTGACCAGGTCAATTTTGGATAGTTGCACAGAGTTATGCAATTTAGAGAAGAAAAGAGATTTTAGGCCAGATTTATTACTTAAGATAAATTGGTGCCTAAAGTAATAAATAAGTTTAAATCAAGGTTCAAATTATAAATAATTAATTTGATAAAAGATTTAAATAATTAATTAATAAACAGAAAATAATACATGTCTTGATTTTTAGTCCAGCGGGCTTATAATTAAATAAGAAATTTCACGGGCCTAATGCCCATGAGAATTTCAACCTAATGGCTGATATTATTTATTATTTTATTGATTTTTTATTTTAAATAAATGTCCTAATTGAGCCTATAAAATTAATGCTAAGTGAGAGTTGAAATAAGATTTTTGAATTACATGTTTTGAGAAGATCAGAAGATCTATTCTTGATGCTCTAGGTTTTAGGTTCTCTCTACAACATAAGTCATTTTCTAAGCCTCAATATTATCTTCTATTCTTCTTCTCTTTGTATCTGTCTCATGTGTTGAGAATTGCCCAATCTAGTCTAGGTGATTCTAAGGATACCTTGGAAGAATGTGAAGAAATTTGAAGATCGGTTCAGTTTCTTGGTGATATCCTGCAACAGAAAGGATTCAAGGGTTAGAGAAATTGAAGGAAGGACTAATACATTCCGTTGAGTATAATGTAAGTGTTCTTATCATTATCTCTGTTTAAATTCAATTGTAGAAACATGTTCTAGGTTGTCTTATAATAATGTGTTTAATATATGATTTACATGAAAATAATTAGGATCCTGTATAAGTTTTCCCAACAACTGGTCTTAGAGTCTTTGGTAATCTTTATTTTCATGCATGAACATAGTAAAAATTGAATTATTTGATGTGTTGAATAATTGGACATTAATTCTTATGTGATTATTAGCAAATTTGGGTTATTTTGTTGTGTTTTCTATGCGATTAATTTTTATAAATGATTTATTTGATATAAAACATGGTAAAAGTTATTTAGAAAACATTTTTGGATTGAAAAATTACACAAAATTTTATTGAAATTTTTTTTTGGGATCTGGCTGCGACCTGCGATAAATTTTTCCTTAAATTTTTTGGGTTCTGGCCGCGACCACCTTTTCATTGGCTGCAGCCTGCGATGAATTTTTTCTTGGAACACGCCTCCAATCAACATAATTAAGATAGATTGACTTTCTACATCTAACTCCAAGGTATGAAGTCATCTCTAATATGCATCTCAGAAAGGTTCTCCCTTATCATTGTACTCAAGGTTTACCTTAATTCCTTTATCTTTTTGTTGATTTACATGACCCATCTTTGTAGGACCTTGCCTATTTGGCCTATTCTCATCTCATGGGTCTATTATCTACAATATAAACATCAATTGAACAATTATTAGTGTCCATTTATACATTAATAAAATGTAACACCCCAATTTCTTGAGGTGTTAATTGACCCATGTAATAAAAGAACTTGAAATAAAACACCATTTATTATAAAGAAACACAAACGTAAATAACAACCCAAATGTTTAAAAAGAAAAGAAACTTCGAAGTTTCATAGTTATCGTTAAATAAAAACAACCATTTGTAACCAATAATAAAATTTAAACCATCATTTAAATTCATGGACTCTAACAAACCATGTCTTTAAAAACTTGGACAATAAATAAATCCCCAAGTAGGCCCGACCCCTTATGGTCGTTAAATCCTTGACATGTATGCCCTTTGCTAAAACTTTCCAACTCATTGCCCTATAACCACTTCCTTGCCTTTACCTGTAGCACAGAGTACCCATGAGCCAAGGCCCAGTGTAATGCCCTAGATAACCAATATCGTTATACTGTGTACTTGAAATAGTGCAAGACTTGCTAATCAAGTCGTTTGAATAAAAACTTATCCTAAGGTCAACCATCAGATTAGGGTTACAAGATTTAGAACATAAACTGTTAATTTTCATTAGAACGGATGTTTAAGACATGGGATCCCAAAAACAGGGTACAAGTGATAGATGCAAATTCTCAATAGTTTTAAAACAAAAAACAGCCACTCTAATGGCAAGATACAAGTTTTAGGCCTCTGTACTTGTACTTTTCCTCGACTGTAGCGATCGAGCAGCTGACTATGTACACTCCGCTCCCAGAGCTCTCCAACTCAGGGTTGGTACAGTTTCCCTTTGCCTGTACCTGCACCACGTAGCACCCATGAGCCAAGGCCCAGCAAGAAAACCAAGAATAGCAAACACATGTAACAGTTAGAACACTCAATCAAGCTTATCTCATTTAAACATAGAATAGAGTACAAATATTCAATTAATCAATGACAACACAAAATCTCAAGTTCTCAAATAATTAGGGTTGGCACACTTAGGCTGAGCCCCTACTGATCTAGCTGGCCCCAACTCGCTTAGGCTGGGCTGCGCTCAGTACACTTACCGTCAGCCTTGGCTCCCTTAGGCCGGTCATTCATGTATATCACATAAATCTTACCAACACATAGTACAGACAATCTATAATTGGGAAATCTCCATCCCGTTCACAACCACACAAGGGTGCAGTTTTCTTACCTTGAATTCCGAGCTGAGGATACCGAACGGTCCCGAGCACGATCCTTAGTCCTGAACCTTGGCGATAAACCTAGTCACAATGGCCAATTTGTAGGCCACCTGCCCGATTGTCTCCAGGATCTCAAATGGTCCTATGAATCTAGGATTCAGCTTGCCCTTTTTCCCAAACCTTCTCACCCCTCGTAGTGGTGAGACTCATAGAAACACGTGGTCCCCTACATGGAACTCCATGTCCCAACACTTAGGATTAGCGTAGCTTTTCTGTCTGCTCTACGAAGCGAGCATTCAAGCTTGGATCTTCTCGATCGTCTCATTAGTCTTCTGAACCATCTCCGGACCCAAATACTTCCTCTCACCCATCTCATCCCAACGAATGGGTGATCTACACCTCCTTCCATATAACATCTCATATGGAGCCACTCCAATCATTGATTGATAATTGTTATTGTACGAAAACTCAATCAACGAGAGGTAATTACTCCAAGACCCTTCAAAGTCTATCACACACACCCTGAGCATGTCTTCCAACACCTGAATCGTTCTCTCAGATTGTCTATCAGTCTGAGGAATGAAGGTCATACTGAATTTCAGCAGAGTCCCTATATCCTTCTGCAAACTACCCCAAAACTTGGAGGTAAATATAGGATCCCGATCTGACACTATAGACTTAGGAACCCCATGGCGACGTGCAATCTCCCTCACATATAGCTCCGCGTACTGATCCATAGTATAGGTCATCTTCACTGGCGGAAAGTGAGCTGACTTGGTGTATCTGTCCACTATCACCCACACCGAGTCATGCAGCCCCACTGTCCTGGGTAAACCTCCCACAAAATCCATGGTACTATCCTCCCATTTCCACTCAGGAATACCTAAAGGCTGTAGCAACCCTGCTGGTCGCTGATGCTTAGCCTTCACCTGCTGACAGGTTAAACACTTGGCCACATACTCCACCACATCCTTCTTCATCCCAGGCCACCAATATAATGTTCATAGATCTTGATACATTTTTGTGGTGCCAGATGGAGTGAGTACGGTGTAGTATGGGATTCATCCAATATCTCTCGTCTAATACCCACATCTGTCGGGACACAAATCCGACACTTATACCATAGCAAACTAGTCTCGGAAATGGAATAGTCCTTAGCCACTCCAACTAAGACATTCCCTCTAACCTCCTACAATGATGAATCAACCATCTGACCCCCTCTTACCCCCTCCAGAAGGGTCAACTGTAAAGTGATGTTGACCAATCGGTCAACAACTAGCTCTATTTCCGCTCTAGACATCTCCTCTGCCAACTCTCTCGATATCTGTGCTGAGCTAAACAATTGTCCCGGTCCCCTCTGAATCAACGCATCTGCCACTACGTTGGCTTTCCATGGGTGGTAAAGGATATCACAATCATAGTCCTTTACCAACTCCAGCCAACGTCTCTGCCTCATATTTAGGTCCTTCTGGGTGAAGAAGTACTTCAAACTCTTATGATCGATGTATATCTCTCACTTCTCCCCATACAGATAGTGTCACCAAACTTTTAGTGTAAATACCACTGCTGCCAATTCCAGATCATGGGTAAGATCCGTTGCTCATACTCCTTCAGTTGCCGTGAAGCATAAGTAATAACCTTCTGTATCAACACGCATCCTAAGCCCAACCTCGATGCATCACTGAATACCACAAACTTCCCTCCCTCCAAAGGAAGACTCAATGCCGGAGCAGTAATCAGCCGTCACTTCAATTCCTTAAAGCTATTCTCACACTTGTCTGACCAAACAAACTTAAAATTCTTCCGTGTCAATTCTGTCATCGGTGCAACAATCTTCGAGAATCCTTCCACAAATCGTTTGTAATAACCTGCTATTGTACCATGATTTTAGCACAAGTCCATGAACTCAGCTCGGGTACAGCTGGCAAATAAATATACAGAGAAATAGCCGATAATGAAATCTACCTTTATCCACGTGGACAACTTGAGATTCATAGTGGTCATACGTGGTGTAACGTCCTGAGTTTATCCCGAACTAAGGATGCAATGGCTGGGAAGTGCGAGCTCATAATTTGAATAGCTGTCGAAGCATGAGCTTGGAGGAGATATCCAGCTCGTGGTAATTCTAGTATATTGCATACCCGTGGATCGCCAGAGACTTAAGGATCCCTTTATACATTTATTTATGACCAGACCGTCATATTAATTATTCGAGATAGCGGGAACCTGTTTATTCTATTATCAAATCATATCCCAAGATAAATGGGAATTATTTGTATTAAATGTAATTATTATGTAAATGCATGAATTACTCCCGCGGTTACCCAAACCTGCCCATGGAATTCCCTTATAAATATTGGGAATATTGGACAGGAAAAGGGACCATGATTCTGTAATACCAAAACTCTGTCAAAATAAAGAGAGAAACAACAATAATATTGACTAATGGACTAGGTGAACTTTAACCAATGAACCACGTAAAAGTTCTGTGTTCTTGAGTGAATTCATATTATTATTCATTACAGTTTACTATTAAGCACTAATCTGCCTTATTATTTCTTAATACAACGTTGGTGAAAAATCGCGTCAACAGTTTGGTGCTTTCATTGAGAGAAAATTAGTGCTTCATCAAAATCTCAGTTGATTCTCATCATGGTGCTCACTCGTTCAGTGCACGATAATGAGATAGAATAGCGTGGTGGGCAGGAGGCCTATCATACCGCTGTTTCGAATGAACATCGCCCTGAGATTCAACAGTGTTCGGGAAAACAATCGGCGGGTCATGGAAACATTGGGAGTTCGGCATCATTGCCACCGAATCCAAATCGAGACTACCTAACTGTAGTCGAATTGGAAAACATGCAATTGAGAAGCCATCTCGCTAAGGCAAACATGCGGATTGAGGAGGTTTTGGCTCGGTTACACCCTCTTGCAACCGGCGTTAATGTCGGAAAGAGGCAAATTGGGTCTCACAAGTCCCACAGAAGTAATCAATCCAAATCAAGTTGATCAGTCAGAATTGCCACCTGAAGTTCTGTACCTACAGAGCGAGATCGTCAGAATGCTCAACCTAGTGGCCCTCATAGGGGTCATCAGCATGTCAGTCGGTCGGTTTGAACCGTAACCCCAAGTTCGGTGCCTCCTTCACAGGTCCCTATAAATGCCTATGGAAATCCACTAGGAGGGCCTAGGACAGGCTCACAAAGAAAAAATGTTCCAACAAACCCTCCTATGTTGCAATTGGATCGTTAGGTGCAAAGAGCTAGAGACAATGGAGTAGAACATAGGCGGGCTAATTTAGTCTGCCCTGATGGAACAAGGATTGCCTCACCAATAAGGCATCGCCTGTCACCTATAAGACATCCGATGCGACCTTGTCCTACACGG
Organism: Humulus lupulus; assembly: GCF_963169125.1. Lineage (NCBI taxonomy): Eukaryota > Viridiplantae > Streptophyta > Magnoliopsida > Rosales > Cannabaceae > Humulus > Humulus lupulus. The sequence goes on from NC_084799.1 coordinate 132,044,444, forward strand.
GACATTCCAGCTTATGGAGACAGTTGGAGAAATCCTCCCTCATCAGCTAATACTTACATCCCACGGACACGTGTTGAAAATCCAGATCCTCGGCCCCAACCGCGAGCTATAAGCTTCGCAAATGGAAGTTATTGGACCGAAAGCCATCATAGTGGTAGGTCTGAGGGCGACCTAAGAAATCAGAACAAAGCCCTCGGTACCCTCGGTATTTAACACAATTAATTAACCAATAACATCATCAAACCCTAAATCTAATATCAGACTATACGCTCTAAATATCCACGGGCTATTAGCGAGCTGAGAAAAGGCATAATTATATCAGCCACATGGATGCCATGTACCCGGAGCTACTGTTACCAGGTCCTACCTCTTTAGCTCGAGGTAACCAAAGGCTTAATGAGATTACTAAGGAGTCGGGTCAGAAGTATGGACACCACGAGCTGAGAGTACATCAAGCTCGAGGTGCGAGCTTGAGTTGGCACCTCTGACCCCTTATAAAGTCAACCACGCAATGTAAACGTGCATATATCAGACATCACGTGTCTGATCCATCCCTGAATTCTCAGACACGCAGCATAAACGTGCGTGTTCAGGCACCCACGACTGGGTTGGGCCGTGCGGCCCATTATCCCCCTTACCTATTGATTATACCACACTTCATTGACAGGTTTTAGGAATTAATCATGAATGTCATAGAAGTGACATGATGGGTAAGAAGGTCACGGGATGACCTCCCTTGCCAACCCCCAGGTGCCCTCTCCCTATAAATATGGAGACCCTGGGAGTTGCAAAGGGTTGGATTCTAATCTGCAAAGAAATACCCTGTAAAGAATATCAAAAAGATATCAATAATATTGGATGGTGGACTAGAAGGATTTTAACCTTTGAACCACCTAAAAAAGTATTCGTGTTATCATTTTATTTTGAGATCATTCATCTATTACGGTTCATTATTTAGCACTAATCCCACTCTTTATTCTATTAATTATCTGTTGCCGAAGAACCGCGTCAATAGTTTGGTGCTTTCATTGAGAGGCTAGATTAGTGCTATCGCAAATACCCAACCATGGTAGTCACTCGCTCAAGACATGGTAACGAGGATGACCAACATGATGGGCAGGAGGCCCATCATGCCGCCATGTCCGATGATCAAAACCCTAAGGTTCAGCAACGGTCGGGCAAGCAACCAATAGGCCAAGATGACACTGGAAGTTCGACTCCCCAGCCGCCCAATTCGAACCCAGATTTTTACACGGTGGTGGAAATGGAAAATGCACAGCTGAGAAGTCAGCTAGCGAAAGCTAACCAACAGATTCAAGAGGTTTTGGCCAGAATACCCCCTCTTACAATCGACGCCAACGTCGAAAAGAGGCAAGGAGAGACTCATAAGTCCCGCCGGGGTAATCGGTCCAGGCCTAGTCGGTCGGTCAGACCCCCAACATCAAATTCCACTCCCACATCGCACCACTGGGAAACCACTTTTGAGGAACTACCTAGGGCCGAGCAACAGTACAGCCGATCGGTCCGGACCTCAACTCCCAGCTTACTTCCGCCCTCGAGCGCGCCCAGGAGGGCTCGAGGGAGCTCGTGAAGGAGATCCGCAGAGGGCTCACAGCGACAGCCCGCCCCGAACAGCCATCTTGCGCCCCGCTCAGACTGCCGAGCACAGGACGCGGAGGATGGTAGAGTAGAGCGGCCGCAACCTAACTTGATTCGCCCTGATGGGACTAGGATCGCATCCCCGGTCAGGCATCCTCCTTCACCAATAAGATACCCGTCTCCTCCCAGGCCAGTCCGAGACATTCCGGCTCATGGGAGCAGCAAGAGAAGTCCTCCTTCTGCCGGGCCTTCCCATCGTAGCCGGGCACCTAGAGAAGTCCTGGATCCTTGTCCTCAGCGGCAGGCCCCGAGCTTCTCAAATGGAAGCTATTGGACCAGAATCCGTCGAAGTGATCTATCCGGTGGAGACCTGCGCCAGCGCTTGAGCTCGGCGCAAAGTCCTCAGGCCTCCCCTAGAGACGACCTCCGAGATCGCCTAAACTCTCGAAGAGGAGACCTAGTTGGAAACGGCAGCCGCGCTCGCCAAAGGGAAAACCTGTCTGAATTACGTGACAGCGGGAACACCCCATATAACCTATCTCAAGATAGGAGGGACAATAATCCGCCAAATGCGCACAATGGATCTGGAGTTGTTGAACAGCCCCGGAACAACCAAGGAAGTCAGGACAAAACCCTTGAGCGTCTAGCTCAGATGGAGGAGCTGATGAGGAAGCTCCTATCAGAAAAAGAAAAAAATGAATATGATTTAGGGGACGAACTTGAGCTCTTCGCCCCCAGCATAGCAGCAACGACATATCCACCTGGTTTCCGTATGCCGCACTTGTCCAAATTCAATGGAGACGGGGATTCGTCAGATCATCTGGGTATGTTCAATACCTTGATGATGGCCCACAACATTGGTCCCGAGCTGAGGTGTCTAATATTTCCTTCCACCTTGACTGTGCCGGCCAGACAATGGTTCAAACAGAGTAAGAAGCAGTCAATCAGCTCGTGGAAAGCTTTCTCTGCTGACTTCAAGAAAGCATTCCGAGCTTCCCATGCTACCTGCGTCAAGGCCGATACCCTGGCAAATGTAAGGTAGCAACCCGATGAGCCTCTGAAGGTTTACCTGAGAAGATTCATGAACGTTGCTGCTCGGGCCAGAGATGTAGATGACAGCTCCAAGCTCATGGCTTTGAGGACTGGGATCCTCGTCGGAGGAGGACTCTGGGAAGAGATACAAAGGAAGGGAGTCAGCACCGTAAATGAATTCCTAAATAGGGCCCAGGGATGGATAAACCTAGAGGAGGCGCGAGCATCAGCTGCGGGAACTAGCCAGGCCCCTGAACAGCCCGCTGGAGTGGGAACGGAGGTCGTGACAGCGACCCAAACCGTTACACAGAATAACCAGTTTGGTGGAGGCAAGAGAAAGGGGAGCAGCGAGGGCAATCAGTACGGCCCAAAGAAGAACAAGTCCGTAGAAAAATTCAAGTCGGTCTACGCGACTTATACCGAGCTCACCCACTCTAGAGAGAACATCTTCCTAGCAAATTCTGCTTGCCTCCCTTGGAAGAAGCCGGAACCGTTAAAGCACCAGAAGGGTAAGCGAAACCCTTCCAAGTTTTTTCGGTTCCACAACGACATTGGCCACAATACCGATGATTGTAGGCACCTGAAGGATGAGATCGAGACTCCCATCAGAGCCGGACCCTTGGCTCAGTATGCGCGAAATAGAGTTCCCACCGATCATCTTGCTTCGGAAGTCCCGATAAGTCAGCCCGGATCTCGAGTAGATCAGGAAGTCCCTCCTCTCGTGATAGGAGGAGAGATCTCCACGATCTCTGGAGGTGCCCAAAAAATATATGTCAACGAACTTAAGGCTCACAATGGAGTGGAGTTCGTCCCTGAGCAGCATCTACCGAAGCAGCAACGATTGGAGAGGCAACCAATCATATTTACTGAAGAAGATGCCAGCCACGTCCAGTTCCCTCATAACGACCCTCTGGTTGTAGCCGTGTAGCTCACTAATCGGAGGGTTAGGAGAGTTCTGGTCGATAATGGGAGCTCGGTAAACCTACTGTTCCGGTCCACGTTGGAAAAGATGGGTTTGTCTGTCACCGAGTTGAAAGCCACCTCCATGATGCTTTACAGATTCTCTGGAGAAGGATCAGCGACAATAGGAATGGTCGAGCTGGTGATCACCTTGGGAGAGGGACCTAGGACAGTATCGAAACTCCTCGAGTTTGTGGTCATCGATTGTCGCGCCGCGTACAATGCCATTTTGGGTCGACCTACACTAATAGCGTTTGAAGACGTTACCTCCATCCGCCACCTCACACTAAAATTCCCCTCTTCCACGGGGATATGCACAGTCCGTGGCGATCAACTTGCTGCCAGGGAATGCTACAACATTTCTATGAAGGGAAAACTAAAACCCGGACAGTTAACGATGACCGTCCAAGGTGGAAATGAGGAATCTCAGGAACTCGTGCCTAGTCCTGAGATTGAAAAACCTCAGAATGCCGAAGGGGAAAATATCATCTTAGGTGATGATATCGACCCCAGAATAGGCGAGGATAAATCCAAGCTCCAAGCTATTGAAGAGCTCGAGAAGGTAAATATCAATCCACAGAATCCCTCACGGATGGTAAAGCTCGGGAAAAATCTATGTGACGAAAGGAAGGCGGAGCTAATTAAGTTCCTGCAGGAGAACCTGGACGTGTTCGCATGGTCTCATGAGGACATGGTGGGGATCAGTCCGAGCATCATCATGCACACCCTCCACTTGGATAAGAGCGTGCTTGCGAAATCCCAGAAACAAAGGCGCCTAGGAACAACCCGAGCTGAAGCCCTAGAAGAGGAAGTAGTCCGGCTATTAAAGTGCGGCTTTATCCGTGAGGCTAAGTTCCCGGTCTGGGTCGCAAATCCTGTGTTGGTCTCGAAGCCCAACATGAAATGGCAGACCTGCATTGAATTTTTTGATCTGAACAAAGCTTGCCCCAAAGACTGTTTCCCCTTGCCAAGGATCGACCAATTGGTAGACGCCATGGCGGGGCACGAGCTCATGTCCTTTATGGATGCATATTCGGGATATAATCAGATCGCCATGAATCCAGCGGTCCAGGAGCACACTAGCTTCATGGCCCCAACTAATGTTTATTGTTACAAGGTCATGCCATTTGGGCTGAAGAACGCCGGAGCTACATACCAGAGGTTGGTAAACAGGATGTTTGCCAACCAGATCGGGAAGAACATGGAAGTGTACGTTGACGACATGCTGGTCAAGTCAAAAACTGCCGATAACCATGTTTCCGACCTGGAGGAATGCTTTAAGATACTGAGAGAATACGGCATGAGGCTTAACCCGCAGAAGTGCACTTTCGGGGTCGCATCAGGGAAATTCCTGGGTTTCATTTTCAATACAAGAGGAATTGAAGAAAACCCCGATGAGATCAGGTCATTGCTCGAGTTGCCCTCACCTCGGTCGCGAAAGGACGTTCAAGGCCTAACAAGAAGGGTGGCAGCCCTTAATCGATTTATCTCTAAATCTAGTGACAAGTGTTTGCCACTCTACAATCTGCTCTGGGGGAATAAGAAGTTCGAATGGACTGAGGAGTGCGAGTGTGCCTTCCTCGACCTGAAAGAACATTTACCCGAGCCACCCGTATTGTCCAAACCAACGGCAGGAGAGCCTCTTTTCCTTTAGCTAGCTATCACAGAAGATGCAACTAGTGCCGTATTAGTCCGAGAAGAAGACCGGTCTCAGAAGCCAGTCTATTACATCAGCAAGAGGCTTCTCGGAGTGGAGTCCTGGTATCCGTTGATGGAAAAGATGGCTTTCTGTCTCATTACGGCCTCCCGAAAGCTCAGGCTGTATTTCCAGTCCCACTCAATACATGTCATAACCGATCAACCTTTAAGGCAGGTTTTGCAAAAACCTGAAGCATCGGGACGTCTGTTGAAGTGGGCTATTGAGCTCAGCCAGTTCGAGATTTTGTACACACTGCGAACTGCAGTAAAAAGCCAGGCCCTGGCTGATTTTGTGGCAGAATGCACAGGATTTCGAGAAGATCCTGTGGAGGATTCAACCCAGGCCTCCTTAGTCCAGGCCTCATGGAAGTTCTTCGTAGATGGCTCATCTAATGAGAATGGCTCCGGGGTTGGGATCATTTTGATATCCTCAGAAGGACATCAATTCCACTCGCCGTTGAGATTCAGATTCAAAGCGTCCAACAACGAGGCTGAATACGAAGCTTTACTGGCCGAGCTAAGGGTGGCCCAAGAGTTGAAGGCCAGCTCCGTCCAATGTTACAGTGATTCCCAGCTCGTGGTAAACCAAGTGCTAGGTGAATACCAAGCACGGGGAACCAAGATGGCCGCTTACCTGGCCAAGGTAAAGAGCGAGCTGTCTGCATTCGAGCGTGGCTCAATCGAACAGATACCTCGGGAGCAGAATGCCAGCGCGGATGCACTCGCAAAGCTCGCTACCTTCAGGGAGGCGGAGACTCTGGGGTTAGTGCTGGTAGAGTTCTTGGAGAAACCAAGCATAGAGGAATTCGGGGCGGAGGTCGAGATGATCGACGCCAGATCGACCTGGATGACCCCCATCCTCAAATATCTCATAGTAGGAAAGTTACCTGAAGAGCGTAATGACGCAAGGCGGGTACTTTACCAGGCTCCAAGGTATACAGTGGTAGATGGGATATTATACCGGCGTGGACACTCTCTACCTCTCCTACGATGTGTTTTGCCAGGCGAAGCAAAGACCATTTTGCAGGAAGTGCACGAGGGTTTTTGCGGAGATCACACCGGGGGGCAAAGCGGAGATCACACCTGAAGATATTAAGGCAAGGATATTACTGGCCCACTCTGTCAAAGGACTCGATCTCCTACATCAAAAAATGTGACAAATGCCAGCGATTCACCACAGTTTCCCGAGCTCCCTCGGTCGAGCTGAAGATGATTTCGTCCCCGTGGCCATTCACGGTCTGGGGAATTGACTTGGTTGGTGCCCTCCTTACTGGAAAGGGAGGAGTCTGTTATGCGGTGGTGGCTATTGACTACTTCACCAAGTAGGCAGAAGCAGAACCCCTGGCAACCATCACTTCAAAAAGAATCCTCGACTTCGTGGTCAAAAGAATTATCTGCCGATTTGGGCTGCCAAAGAAGATCGTATCAGATAATGGAACGCAGTTCGACAATGACCTCTTCACCGAGTTCTGTGAGAGGCATGGCATTGTAAAAATCTTCTCCTCCGTGGCCTATCCCCAGGCGAATGGGCAGGTCGAGGCCGTTAATAAGACGCTAAAGGCAAGCCTTAAGAAAAGACTTGATGAAGCCAAGGGAGTCTGCCCAGAGTAGCTCCCCCAGGTACTGTGGGCATACCGGACCTCACATCGAACGCCGATGGGTTATACTCCTTTCTCCCTGGCTTTCGAGAGTGAGGCAGTCCTTCCTGTCGAAGTAAAGGTAGCCTCGCATAGAGTCCAGGCATTTGACCAGGACCGCAATCATGAATTGCTCTGCGCGTCCCTCGACCTGATTGATGAAAGACGAGAAGATTCATAGCTATAGCTCGCGCATTATCAGCAAAAGATCACTTGTTATTTCAACTCAAAGGTCAGAAAACGCGCCTTTGGCATTGGCGACCTGGTCCTTAGAAGAGTCTTCTTAGCCAGTAAGGATCCCAAAGACGGAGCATTGGGGCCGAACTGGGAAGGGCCCTACCAAATAACCGAGTTCATAAAAGAAGGAACCTACATGTTAGCTCGGCTTAATGGAGAAGCAGTCCCACGAACTTGGAACGCTATCCATTTGAAGAAATATTATCAATGATACCTTTGCAAGGCTTAATCAGAAAGGCCATCTTTTGTTTATTAAGTAATGAGAATTAAATCTTTTATCATTATTGTGTATATTTGTGGATGTAATGTCAAGTAACCATGAAAGACCCTTTCCTAATTACTTGGGGGGCATATGTCCTGGATATAACCAGGTGATCTTTAAGACTTAAAAGTTAATTCAAATTGATTGATCGGTGTTTTTCTTAAAAAGCTTGAGATATCGATAAAGGATTAACGCGAACTAAGTTATATCCTGGATATAATCAGGTTGTCCTAAAAACTTAGAAGTTAGTTCAAATTGATTGATCGATGTTTTTCTTAAAGAGCACGAGATATCAATAAAGAATTAAAGCGAACTAAGTTTTCAAAATTAATGTCCTGGATTCAACCAGGTCCTAAAACTTAGAAGTTAGTTCAAATTTATTGATCGATGTTTTTCCTAAAGAGCACAAGATATCAATAAAGGATTTTCCCGAACTAAGTTTTCAAAATTAATGTCCTGGATTCAACCAGGTCCTAAAACTTAGAAGTTAGCTCAAGTTGATTGATTGATGTTTATCTTAAAAAGCACGAGATATCGATAAAAAATTAACGCGAACTAAGTTTTTAAATTAATGTCCTGGATACAACCAGGACTTGTCTTAGAAGTTGGTTCAAGATTGATTAGCATGTTTTTTCCTAGAAAAGCATAAGATGCCAATCACAACACCAACAAAAACTAAGATTATTACCAAATTCATAGAAGAGAAACAAGATATAGGCAAAAATATGTAAATCAATTAAAATAAAAGTTGAAGAAATCAATTGTCTCGAGGTTAGAAAACCTCATAATATAAAGCTACAAAAAAAAAATGTGTAAAGGATAAAAAGAAAAAGAAAAGTCCTATGCCCCGCCAGACCGCTCTGATGAAGTCGCCCCCTCGCCATCCTGCTCGGTGGCAGTGGAAGTCTCCCTGGTCTCGGAGGGCGCCTCTTGTTGAAGACAAGCCTTGAACTTCTCCGAGAAGGACTCCCACGCGTCCGGCCCCAGAAAGGAGAAGTCACCTTCCGGGTTGAAGACCCAGCAGTGGTACAGCATAGCTTCCATGGAGGAGCTAGAAGCTGCCCTCTCCGTTGCTAGGGCAGCCTTAGCCTCTTCGGCCTCAACCTTCGTGGCGTCCAGTGCAGCCCAGGCTGCCTTGGCCTCCTCGAGCTTGATCTTCGCAGTGGCTAGGGCAGCCTTGGTGGCATCGACCTCTTGTAGCTTGGTCCGGGCTACCTCCAGCTCGGCCTGGGCGACCCTCTCGTTTTCTCGAGCAGTTGCCAGGGCCGCCTTGGCGTCCCTTTCCTGTTGTTGAGCCGTCGCGAGAGCGACCTGAGCAGCCTGGCGCTCGCCCCTGATCTCCTCGATCCTGGCCCAGGACCGCGATACGCTCCGGTGGAGAGCCAGAGCCCCCTGCAAGACCAAAAGATAATAAGGCAAGTGCCTTAGGAAAAGTAATAATACAAACAAACAGGGAGTACCATTGGCAAGGCCAACTTACCATGAGGGTCATCCCCAATGAAGACTCCATCACATTCTTGGGAATCTTTGTCTCGATCTCCCATAGATCCCTCGAGTTGGCATTGTAACAATGGTCCACCATGTAGGTTGCGGTCTCGTAGACCGTCCCCCTGAAGACATCGGGGATTTTCTCCAAGGCCCGGGGGTTGACCAGGACGCGCACCTCGGGGGTCGTAGTTGATAAGGTCCTAGTGGGCACCTCCGGTTCCTGAATAGAGACGGGAGCTCGCGGAGGAGGCGGGGGCATCTTCTCCATTGCAGGAGGGGGCGGAGGCACTTTCTCCTAAGCATCCGGGGCTTGGTTTTTCCTCTTCACAGGAGACTTGGAGGTAGTCCCGATGGCTTTCTTCGCCATCTGAAGCCTCTTCACCATATGCCTGGAAGCCCCGGAGGAAGGGTTTCCCCCAGGGAACATAGCTCGCAAATCATTATTCCCGGGCAACGACATCTCTTCTGTTGAAACAGACAGCAAAGCATTAATATACATGTAAAAATATTTGTGCAAAACAACAAAAGAAAAGAAAGCATATCTTAAGTATGTATTGAGCGGGGTCCTACCCTCCGAGCTAGAGGAGGAATATATGGTCACGACCTCCGGCCCCAGAGCTTCAGCGGGGGATTCTAAGATAACGACTTCACGGGCTAGAAAAGGCTCTGGGTCCGAATTTGCCTCGGGACTGTACTCTTCTACGTACTGCCTAAGACCCGGAGCTACTACACCTTCCAAGAGGGAGGGCCACGACCTAAGATTGGTCCCGTAGTCCTCGAAAAATGCTGACCTAAAAGCTAAGGTATTATCTACAACTATAGTACCCCTAGGGCGGCTCATGTCATAACATAGCACGAGCTGGTCGACGCATTGGAGTAGGGTGATGTCGTGGTCTGGGTCATTTTGGTGGTGATGAACGGGTTGGCTGGGGTTAAACCTAGCAAGTCGTAGGTCGGCAGTGGCCCTATCTAAATCCCTAAACAGATAAGGATTACCTTGGCCGGAGGGGCCGGCTGCTGCCCCTGATTGGGCCCTCTGCATGTTTACTTCTTGGGCAACCTCCAAAGCCCGCTTCCGCCGCACGAGGGGCACCTCGTTCTCCTCGTCCTCATCCTTGCCCGCGGTCTCCTCAAGGCCAAAGTCTGGCCCGGAGAGATTAACTTGCACGCCAGCATCGTCTCGTCGGACACGAGCTGGCGATAATCCTTTTCACTTGGGGGGAGCCCCGCCAAGGTCTCATATTGACCCCCAAGGGTCACTGACTTGGCCGTCCTTGCAAAAATAGCTGCATGATAGTTTCTAAGTCAGGAACGAATAAAAAGAGACTAGTCAGCAATCAACTTACGAGCTGAGGGTAGAAGGTACTTACGAGGACGGTTGAAATAATGGTGCTCGCAGTTGTGAACCCCTTTGACATAAAGAACTGGTCCTTAAATTTGTTGGGGTGGCTGGGCAGCTCGATGACCGCAGCCGAATTTGGAAAACGGATCAGGTAGTAGAACCCGTCGCCTCGCCCCCGCTGCTTCGGGCTGGCTTTGAGGCAGAAGAAGTAGAGGATGTCCGTCGGCGTGGGGACCTCCCATTCCTGCTTCAGGAATAGATACTTCAACCCTGCTAACAAATGATATGAGTTAGGGGGGAGCTGGAAGGGAGCCAGCTTCACGTAATTTAAAAAATCCGCGAAGTACTGGTCCAGTGGGAGGAAGGCCCCAGCCTTAAGATGCTCGTCGCTCCAGGCGACGTACTCCTCATCAAGCGGCGCAGCTCCGCTCGCATTCAAGGGGAGGTCGGGCATCCAGGGCCCCCCTCCCTATCTCAATATTATGGGAAAGCAAGATTTTGTTGACTTTCCCTTGGGTGGTGACCTTTGAGGCGATCCTCTCGGCCTCGAAAAAGGCGTCGAGCCCCACCTCGACCTCCTTCTCCACGGTTGGACCGAAGTTAGGGATCGGGGAGTCCGTGACCACCTCCTTTCCTTTGTTGGATTGCTGGGAAGACAAGCTGCCCACACTCTTCTTGGGTGCGCTCTTCTTAGGTCCCATATGATCGCCTAACGAACAAAGAAGAAAATTTAGAAAAGGCGACCTAAGTATAAGAAAGAATCTAGTGCGAAGTGTTTCCTTTACATGGGCTGAGGTAATCTCAGCCCGTGGCGAGTGAGACCACGCGGTTCTATGAACACGCGCATGTGCTCCCAACGGGTCCCCGATTACTTGGAATCTGTGTGTCAGGAGGGTCAGAGTAAAAGTTTGCCTTGGAAGGAAAGTTTCAGTAGGCAACAGTAGGCAAAACCGCCTGTGAAGCGTGTCCCCTAAGCTACCCGGTTTTTGCACCCTAAGAACTGGCTATTCCAAACAGGCATAGAAAAATTTTACCCAGAAAATCACCCTAGAAAGTGTACCCTATGAGTCATGCGCCTAAATGGTTTTTCCTATGGTCGATGCCCCTAGGATAAAAACCTACGCATAAAATACCAGCAAAAAACAAGCAACCTACTGCATGCGATTAAAGAGAAAGTTTACATAAGCAACAGCGAAGGAAAACATTTAAAACATGCATAAACGGAGGACTTACAGAAATGATTTGCTGTGGTGAGACTAAAAGGGTCGTCTGGGTTGGAATCTTGTTGGGATCGCTGGTACCGGAGTCTCGAAGGAGCTCTCGTGTCTGAATTTCTGGAACGTTGGGAACAGTGGCTGGAAGAAAGGAAGGATTTTGAGACTAAGAAGAAAGAAGAAGAAGAGAAAATGAGAAAATTTTCAAATGAACGGGTAGTTCATGCGAAAGGTGGCTAGCCCTTTTATATACATAAAAGGCCAAAGGAGGAGGACCGTTGGATCGCCTTGATGTAGGATACGAGGATCATTACTCGAAAGGAAAAACGACGGCCGAATATAGGCTAGGCCATTTAATGCGGTTCTCGGAAGACGGACCGTCACCAACCATGATGCTCCACGTATTCGATACCAGCGTAATGGGCAGAATGTGAAGAGTGCACAAAGAAGCCTAAAAGCCCCCATTGTGACCCCAGGTGACGTCGTGTGCCACGAGCAGGGGCTTGGGGGGAAAATTTACGCCCTAAATATGCACGGGCTATTAGCAAGCTGAGACAGGGCATAATTATATCAACCATGTGGATGCCACGTACCCGGAGCTGCTGTTACCAGGCCTTACCTCTTTAGCTCGAGGTAACCAAAGGCTTAATGAGATTACTAAGGAGTCGGGTTAGAAGTATGGACACCACGAGCTGAGAGTACATCAAGCTCGAGGTGCGAGCTTGAGTTGGCACCTCTGACCCCTTATAAAGTCAACCACGCAATGTAAACGTGCATATATCAGACATCACGTGTCTGATCCATCCCTGAATTCTCGGACACGCAGCATAAACGTGCGTGTTCAGGCACCCACGACTGGGTTGGGCCGTGCAGCCCATTATCCCCCTTACCTATTGATTAGACCACACTTCATTGTCAGGTTTTAGGAATTAATCATGAATGTCACAGAAGTGACATGATGGGTAAGAAGGTCACGGGATGACCTCCCTTGCCAACCCCCACGTGCCCTCTCCCTATAAATATGGAGACCCTGGGAGTTGCAAAGGGTTGGATTCTAATCTGCAAAGAAATACCTTGTAAAGAATATCAAAAAGATATCAATAATATTGGATGGTGGACTAGAAAGATTTTAACCTTTGAACCACCTAAAAAATTATTCGTGTTATTATTTTATTTTGAGATCATTCATCTATTACGGTTCATTATTTAGCACTAATCCCGCTCTTTATTCTATTAATTATCTGTTGCTGAAGAACCGCGTTAACACAGACCTAAAAAGTAAAATTTTAAGAACTTACCAATCAATATCTCAACCACAAATCTCCCAATCCTTGCTCCTTTGTGTGATCCTTAGTCCGTAAAACTTCTATCTCCACGTCCTCCTTCAAATTCCTAAGCCTAAAATATCCAAATCAAGAATGAAAGAAGTATTCTTCATCTGTTACTCTATCATGTATCATAAATAGGAAGTCTGACAATCGCACGAAGTCTAAACCTAATTCCAATTTTTATTTTTTGAAAATTAATCGTGGAAAGCATAATTACAATAATATCCCCAATCTTTAATTTTCTCATGTGGTTACTTAAGCCCATTTTTGTACTTTTTACTTAAGCTAATAGTTTTGACTTTACTTAATTATACTTTCTACCATAAAACTCATATTTCTTATTTGACCCCCATAACTCTTCTACAATCACTTTTTGGCCCATAATACTTGAAGAAACACATGTGTGCACGACTGACATATTCATAAAACAAAACATGCATAACAATTATGCATAAGATAGCTCATATCATTTAGCACATAAAAAATATACAAATTACCATAATACCTTGACCCAAGCCAGATTATCAAAATACCCCTTACTAATGGAAGCGGATATTACAAAAAACATACACATAATTAAGACATAAATAAACACATATTATTCACTAAACACATTTTCTTTTCTTTTTGGACGATTGACAATCGACCCATATTCCTTTTTCAAGTCATTTCTAATGCATTCACCATCATCGTCTTCTGAACAATCATGAATTTCCTAAACTTGTTCATGTGTCGGTTGTCCAACAATGGAACAATCATGACATAAATCATCATTTTGCTCATCATCTTCATTCTCTGAAAACTTCCTCTCTGGGACTGTTAAAATAACATACCATTTAGCATCAATTGGATCAGTTATATAAAACACAAGTTTTGCATGTGTAGTCGTGATAAAGGATCGTTCTTACTTTCTTTCTTACTTAAATCAACCAAAGTGAATCCAAGCTTGTATATCCTAATATTTTAGCCCAGGTCTTTTAGGCAGCTCGAGTACAGCTGGCTAGCCAAGAACAATACTAGATGGTCCATGAGTTCATATTTCCTCTGCGAAGGCAGTGTGACTCCCCAAGTAAATAACACGAGCTGATGAATACGAAGCAATAAGACACGAGCTGGAGACGCATATGAAGCACAACATCCGAGACACGAACTGGCGTTATATTCAGGTCGAGGTACACTAAAGATCTTCCATTTCCAGGGACCTTTATAAACCTAGATACATAACATAAACGTGCATGATCAGACATCACATGTCTGATTATGCTAGCCGACCCATGATCATTTTTACCTAATGATTAGACCATACCTGAATGTAAATTGTAATATTCATCATTTGTGCAAGATAGGCCACAGGAAGGATTTGTATTCACGTGATAACCCCAACACCCATCCTGGGATGGTTCTTCTATAAATACCATGACCTTGGATATGGAAAGGGGTTGGGTCTTTTCTCTGTAATGCAAATACTCTGTCAAAATATAGAGAGATATAATAATAATACGGACTCGTGGACTAGGGGGATTTTAGCCTCCAAACCACGTAAAAAAGGAACGAATGTTCTTGACATATCTTTCCTGGCATTTCTAAGTGTCATTTTCCTTATTACGGTTTATCATGAAGCACTAATCTATCATAGCTAATCATGTAATACACTATTGATGAAAAGCCACGTCAACAAAGCTCATCTGTTCTAATTCCAACATTGTTGTCTACCCAAGAACATTTAAGAAGGGGAATTCAAAACAATGAATAATCAAGTTCCCATATTCTTCAACAACCTCATAATGTCATGATACCTGAAACTGAGTTATTGTCTTTTGCACTTGCAAAATGCATTGCTTCTGCGAAAATACTTACTCCACTATTTTGAACAGTTAGAGCATCATCTATTGACTTTGTATGAAATCGTTTTTCCCCAACAATTTAAGCATGATGCTTTATTACTTCAATGCTTACTCCAAAAGATATGTGATTCAATGCATCGGACACTCCATGATTTTGTTCTCCCAACTTCGTTAGAATGGTATTCTTCAACAACCTAATAAATGTTTTACGATGTTCATCTATAACTCATTTCTGTTTATTTTTTATCCTTGTTTGGAACCACTAATTGTAATAACTCAGCGTGCTCACTACAAATAAACATTAATGGTTTAAAATTTAAACAATACATAAAAATGAGATTGAAGAAGCCATTGAAATATATGACTTAGGCTGTAAATGGTTGAACCTCTGGATTGTTGTCTAGTACAACTAATTGAGCTTGATTAATTCTGTCTAAGATGCGGTCACCACTGTTCCTTTCCCTTGTAATCCTTTATCAATCTCTGTGTTATTTCGTGGTTTGCTGATTCCAATTTCCTCGACTCCAACTATGTACTTTGAATAAAATTTGACTACCTCTTTTGAAATATAACACTCAACCATACTAGCTTTTGGACGATGGTGATTACGCACATAACCTTTCAGCACCTTCATATTCCTTTCAAATGGATACATCAAATCTCGCCCAAACTGGCCCACACAATTTCACGTCTCTCACTAGATGAACCATAAAATGTATCATGATGTCAAATAAGATGCCAGGAAATATCTTTCAAGGTTGCATAAAGTAACGACTATCTCATCATGCAATGTATCAAAATTCTTCATTTCTAATTCTTTTCTGCATAATTGATTAAAAAAGATGCAAACATTTGTCATACAATCCCGAATTCTTTTTGGTAAGACTAATTGAATAGAAATCATAAGTAATTGTTGCATCAACATATGGAAATCGTGAGATTTCATTCTCTTCTCTAGACAACGTAAAACAAGCCAGAGGTAAATATGTGGGTTTCCCTTTCTCTTCAGGTGCCAAACGATGTCTTATGCCCATCTCAACAAGATCTAAAGACTAGCCAAACCATCCATAATTTTGTTAGGGATATCAAGTAAGGTATCGATAATACTTTCACACATATTTTTTTTTTTCTATGCGCATGACATCCAAGCAGTGTCGAACCAATAAATCTTTCCAGTATGGAAGACGAAAAAAAATTGATTTTCTTTGAAATCATCCATTAACTTTCTTATTTTTTTTGCGTCTTTCCATACTTAAAGTCTATTTTTTTTACTTGATCAAGAATTTGTTCCCCTAATAGTGGTAAAGAAGCAACATCTCGTTCTTTAGTACTATCAAATGCTTTCTTTTTTATTTCTATCAAGATGACTTAGAGGCAAGTATTGTCTATGACCCATATAACACATTTTGTGTCCATTTGGTAGGCGATGAGCCCATGTGTTGGTGCAGCACATTGGAAAACCTTTGTAACCTTGTGTGCTCAACCTTGATAAATTACCATAATGTTGGGAAATCACTAACAGTCCACAACAACATGGCTGTAAGGCCCTAATCTCCAGGGACCGTTACGGTGTGCCTTTTAAACATTGCTAAACTCGCTAATCGAGTCATTTGGCCATAATCGTGTAACTAAGTATGATTAGCGATTTAAGGATTAAAATTTTTGGTTAAGATATAGTGTTTCACTAAAACGTTTACTGTATACATTGGGATCCCAAAAATAAAATTTAAGGGTTAACTACAAGAAAATATTTACAACCAGCCGATCTAAGCGGCAAAATAGGGTTCCACCCTAGTTCCTCTTTCAACACTCGGCCGTGGCGGTCGAGCAGCCGCATATGTACACATCGTTACCTAAGCTCTCCAACTCAAGGATGGTCCAGTTTTTTTTTTCCTTTACTTGGACCACATAGCACTCGTGAGCCAAAACCCAGCAAGAAAACTCAATATAGCCAGAATATAATATCAAACAATGATCATAATGATCATCCAGGACTTTTAGCCCTAAATAGAATAGTGACAATTGTAAAAGTCACTAAGGTGGGTTCCGTTCCCTTAACAAATACGTGATCAAGTCACTAGCTTATACAGGATAAGTGACTGATAGGCAAATCACTAATGTAAACCAAGGGAGTGACTATAGAGTCACAACTGTGGGTTCTGTTCCCTTAGCCATGTGACGATAGGGTCACCTGAACCTTCTAGCCCTGGCTCTAAGTAACTAGTCATAGAACTAGGCAAGCGCTTTTAGTTTTCATCGAACTTAGGGTCGGTCCGGCATTAATGCTCATAAAGACTCATTCAATCCAGATGTCGATTAGATCTAATCTTTTATCGGCTCTGCGTTCATGGCGCTTATGCCGCTCCTGACTCTTAGGTCAGTAACACACGACCAGTGCTCAATACCGTTGTTGAACTTGACTAGTAAGTCACAACTTAACAGACGGATCTGACACCATTGCCGATTCTGACTAGTAAGTCAGTGCCATGCACAAGTAAGCAATGCTACTAGGCATATATCATATGTCAAACATCCAAGAGTAGGGCATTCATCATGCTTACTTAACAATTGCTAGAATAATTAGGATCATGCACAAACACAGAGACTCAAGCTCTAAACAATCTCATATTCAACATTCATGGCATGTCCTAACCACATGTTTCTCGTGCATCACATGCATATCATACCGGGTGCAGTTTTCTTACCTCTGGTTCGAGCGAGAAATGACAATTGAACGACCCTTGAGAACGATCAATTCTTTAATCCCTTAGCGATCACCTAGTCATAACCAAATACAACCTCCAATTAATGAAATCAACAATAATAGGGTCTTGACCTAAACCTCACTCTCGGGACCTCGAATTGTACCCAAACGGTGAGTAGATTCGATCCCGAGCCTTAATGATTGAAACCCTGAGTCAAAAACCCTTAAAAATGCCAAAAATGGGAATCTGATGGAATAGGGTAGTGCCCTAACGCTACCCCACTAGTGCCCCAGTGGTCAAGTCAGCAAAACTCCACCTGAGTAGCGCTACCCCCAGACAGAAAATGCCCCTAAACCTTTTCCCTTCGACTCCACCATTTTAACCCTGAAAATCAAGCTCCCAAACACAATTTAAACCCCCAAATGAACCCAAATATCATCTACACATATCCTAGGCATCACAACCCAAGTAACCTTAGCCAAAACTTCCATCAAATTCCCAACTTTCCAACTCAAAAACCAAACTGAAACTTCAATTGAAAACAGAGAAAGAACAAGAGAATTTATGGTTAAAAACTCACCTCAATCTCAACAACACACCCTCTTCTATGGTAGAACACAACCCTAGATTAGCAAGACTTGGTTCCCTGGCTTGGTTCCTCAAAAGAAGCTCGAAAATCCAAAGAGAAAGGGAGAGAAACGATGTATGGGAGAAAAGGAAATTGTGCTCTGTTTTTGATAAGCTTCTACAGCCTTAATGGTTGATATAAATCCTTTAGGGTCAAAAGACAAAAATGCCCCCAAGCTTAACTAAAACTCTAAATAGCCACCAAGGGAAAAACCGTCCTTTCCCGCCTATCTCGTTATTTATAATTAACACCCTCCAATTCCCGATACTTCCAATATTCTCAAATATTAATAAACCATATCCAATTACCCTTTAATTCCCGGTAATGTTCTAATCCTTAAATCACCCCGAGACTCACCTCGAGCCCCGAAATTAATCCTATTATGACCAGACCGAAAACTTGCATTCCATGATCATCTCATGCCGAATGGCTCGAATCAATCCACATATAATGTGGTATTATTTATAATTCACCCACATGCATAAAAATACACAATTACGTCCTCAACGGGCCAAATTACCAAAATGCCCTTATAATTAAAAATGAACCCATATGCATGCATTTATCATCATATTATAATATAATTCACATAAACATGCATATAATCATTTAATAACATAATAAATCAATTATGGTCATCCTGGCCTCCTAATAAAGGTCCTAAACCTTATTAGGGATTTTGGGGCATTACAATGACTTTCAAATTAAAGAATTATTTTTTAAAATCAATCACATGCCTCAACACCATTTTCATACAACTCTTTCAAATCATCAATTAATGGTGCCAAATAAACATCAATATCGTGTCCTGGTTGTTTTGGACCTGAAATCATTAACGAAAGCATCATAAACTTTCTTTTCATGACTAACCATAGAGGAAGATTGTACATAACAAGGAAGATAGGCCACGAACTATGCTAACTGCTCAGAGATCTATGTATGTTTACTCCATCGGTAGATAAACCTTGAAGAAGATGTCTTTGTTCAGTTTTAAATTCTGGATTCTAGTAATTTACTTTTTTCCAGGCTTGTGAATAAGTAGGATGTCGAAGTTTTCCGTCTTTCACTCGCCGAGTCTCATGCCATATTAAGTTTTCAGAGTGTTCTACACTTTAATATAACTGCATAAGCTGGGAAATCAAAGGCAAGTACCACATCACTTAAGTCGGGATGGGCCCACGACACAAGGGTAGGCAGTGTACTAGGCCCGTTGCCGAGTCTCGACTCCACCCGTTGGGCTTCAGACCATTATGTGTAATTTGAAATTTTCAATTGTTGGTGGCATGCGTGCAACTGACAGTTTGAACTCTGTTTTCAACATGGTAAATTATTCAAAATTTCTTTGTAAATTAGTGAGATGTCTGTTATAACTATAATTTACATTTTCATATAAAAAAAACATTTGAGTTATAATTTCTCCACGTGCTAAAAACAGAAACCATCCCTACTAGTAGAAGCAAAAGTCACACCCTACTTAAGAAGCCCCCTTTATATATATGTGATGTTTTCAACTTTTAAAGAAAATAAAACAAGGTTCTTGATCTATCTATTTTGATGAAGCACGTAATATATTTGAATTTCTTTTACCTTGTTATATGAAGTTAACCAAATATGAGTCTTTCATTTAAATTTGCTTGAATTTATTCAAAAATATTTTGCCACAATTTTTATCATTTTAAGATTAATTTCATTGCTTACCTTATTTGCAAAATTAGATTTTATTATTTTTTATAATCAATGAAATTAATTAGAAAGCGATCAGCACAGGAGGCAGTATTAATAATTACAGTCGTAAATCTATGGCGGCACCATATATGTAGCGGAATTCATTTTTATTATATGAAAAATATAATGAATTTAATTATAATTTTGATAAAAAAAAAGAATGCCGCTAATATAAATCTTTTTTTTTAATAATAATAAGAATATTATTATTATTATTATTATTATTATTATTATTATTATTATTAATTTTTGACCTTTTCGAGAGCAGATGTTATTAAATATTGGGTTTATACTTTTTTAGACTTTGTATTTTTTTCCATTACCTGTTTGGATCCTGTGTTTTGACAAATTACTTTTTGGACCCTATGTTTTGTAAAATTGTTAAAATAGAATCCTAAACTCAATTTTGTTGAAGAAAAAATTGAATATAATAACACAATTTTTAAGCAGAATAATTTTATTTTTGTTCTGAATTGTTAGTTTGGTAAATTATTTGTGATTGGGATAATTACATCTCGTACGGTAATTTAAAAAAAAATTTGTTTTATACGGTAGTTTTAATAAATTACAAAAATACGGCTTTCCCATCCATAAATTCCAAATATACGGCTCTCCCCACCCACTGTGTATATATATATATTTACCTTTGTTTTATTTTTTTTGTCTTAATTTTTAATAAGAATTTAAGCATATCAATTAATATAATAATAAAAGTAATAATAATTATAATTACTACCTTCAATAAAATAAAGTAGATTAATTTATTTTTATTTAAAATAAATATATTTATTAATATTAAAGTTAATATTTATACAATTACTCAAAAAATAAATAAATATTTATACAAATTACAATATGCTGTTAATTAAAACTAATATTAATAACTATATGTTATAATATATAGTTAAAGATAATCACAATATTATTATTCTTTATAAAAATATTATATATATATTTTAAATCATAACTAGTCAAGTCTCAACACTCAATGTTAAACCAAAATCATAATCTAATCCAAGTTTCAAGTTTTGTTACAAAAATATATTTAAAGTTAAAAAATTAGTTTTGTAAATCTTTGTAATAATCATGTTAAATAAATTTATAAATATTTATGTAAATGTGAGTTGCAAAAATAAATTTTTTAGTTGTGAAATTAGTTTTGTAAATTGTTGTTACAAAAATGTAAAACTTGTTTTTAAAAAAATATTGTATTTCACAACTATATTCAATAAAGTGTTTTATAAATAATGAATATCTTAAATTTATATTTTTAAGTTGTATAGCATAAATATGATGGTTCATGTAATTTTTTGGTACAATATTGTAACAATATGAAAAAGTATAATAATTTTATGTATATTTTGTTTATGATTTCTTAACTATAAAATATTTTCGTAAATATTAGTTACAAAAATATCTTTCTTAGTTGTAAAACTAGACTTGTAAACTATTGTTACAAAAATAAAAATTTTAGTTACAAATTTGTTTGTAAGTTTTATCTAAAAAAAAAAAAAAAATCTACAATTCTATAACTGATTTTGTAAATATTATTTACAAACACGTAACAGATATTTACAAGTTCGTAACATATATTTACTAGTTTGTAAACGTTGATCACAAGAAATTGTATTTTACAGCTTTTATATATGATTTTGTCACTCCGTATTTACAATTTTGCCATTCCGTGTTTTTATCCAAAAATTCCGTATTTTTGTAATGTACCGTATTTTTCAGATTTTTTTTAACTTTTAGTGCATTTTTGTAGATTTCCCTTTGTGATTTTAGTTGAGAAAACATTGATAAAAATCGGATTTAGGGTTCTATTTTAACCATTTTACAAAACATACGGTCCAAAAAATAATTTGTCAAAACACAGGATCCAAACAAATAATGAAAAAAAAAACACAGAGTCTAAAAAAGTATAAACCCTTAAATATTTAAAAAAAAAGATCACCTCGAGAGAGAACGATATAATTGCATGTATATATATATAATATGCTCATATGTACTTTTAGTCTTTTGGATTAATATCTAAGCAAGTAAAGTAGACCGTTAGTGACTGTTATAAGTTTGATTCATTAATATATTCATTAACAAAGAATACAGTTATGATTAATCTCTAAGCTCGCATATATTTATATATTTATTAAAGCAGCTATGATTTTGGAGGTGGATTATAAGGGGTAACTTTCTTTTAACTTCCTCCTATCGTGCATTGGCTAGCTTGAACAAGAATATAAGGGCAATAAATTATAATAATATTCTAATAAGTCTTTCAAAGTTGTGATGCATATAATATATTCATTTAAAGAAAGCCAAATTATAGAGTTGATGGTTACAATGATTTAAATAGCAATGAAATGGTCATCTTCAGCTTAACATTAATTTTCTTAACTAATAAGGTAAAAAAAAAAAAAAAAAAAGCCTCAACACAACCTATCCCGGTGTTGCTTTTCTGTCCCTCAGGCATGTTGTGAAATAATAATGATAATGATAAGACTAAACCATCCATAATCATTCTAATAATCAACATAATTATTATTCTATAACTAATTGATATATAATATTATAATATATTATCACCGATACAATAGAATATTATCAATGAATCCTTTTTGCACCACCTGCAAAAATGTAGAAAATCTTCAGCAAATTGTTCCTCACAGACAAAAAGAAGAGACAAGATGTATCATTACGATATCACTTTTACCAACATATATATAAGTATATAACCATGCATTTATACTACTATAGCAAATGAATATTATTTTATATATTTTTAATACATAAGATAATTTTTTTATAGTGACTTCACTTAAAGTCCTATTGGTAGAACTTTCAGTGTTTTTTGACCTGTAAATAGTTTTCGGCGCGACTTTTTTATGACCGTGTATATTGTAGCTATTTAGAGCATCCTGCAAATTTTCATAAAATTCCGAATAGTTTACAGTATCGAAAACTAGGTTCAAACATGTTATTTTTCACGCGCATAAAAAAATTAGTCACGCGTGCAACAATATGTTTGAACCTAGTTTTCGGTACTAAATACTATTCGGAATTTTCTGAAAATTTGCAGAAGGCTCTAAATAGCTACAATACACACTGTCATAAAAAAAGTCACACAAAAACTGTTCACAAGTTATAAATACTGAGAGCCCTATCGATAGGACTTAAAGTGAAGCCGAAATTACTATATATATATATATATATATATATATATACACATAAAAATCTTCTTAAAGATTGGTATGTATGTATGAGCAGTGACTAACAAATAGAACATACGAAATTGTTTGAGTGGGACCCTTATTATTCCAAATATTAGAAGTGGGGCCCACATTATCCTATCTATTCTTCAAACATGCATATTTTAAGTCACAAGAAAAAGGTTTTTATTTATGATCCGGTTGGCATTATGGAGATCACCATTGTATGGCTTCCAGTGGCTACTAATGAATTTGATACCATATTAAGCCTACATGGGCATGCAATGTGCTTTCAATTTTGGAACCAAAAAACCAAATTTGAAAGATTCCCCACTTGGAAATTATTAATTATTACAAGGTTCCATATATTACTTTTTGGTATAAACAAGAAGTTCCACTTCAAGAGAAGCTAGTAGTACCATATATATATATATATTAGCTTCAATTTTTGGTTTTGTTTTTTCCTTTTAATTTTTGTAGCACTTCAAGAACTTGAACACGTGAAATGACATATTGGTTCAAATATAGGTTTTTATTATCCGGCCTTTTCCCCCTATTGCCCAGCATTTTTAGCTTATTGCTTTAAAAAGTAGCTAGTGTGTATTCTTATATATTCAGTAATCGAATATCGGAGGTTCTAGTATTTAAAAAAAAATACTAAATGAATAATTAAAGAAAACTAGTTTATTTATTTATAATTTAAAGCATCATTATAGTACATGCATATTGAATCAAAGTGATTCTAAAGTATAAGTAAAAAAATTAGTAAAGAAGCATTGAGGTTACTGAAAAGAAGTAACGAATTTCTTTTGGGACAGTTAAGGAACCTATATATGTGTATCAAAAGGCAAACCAAAGGCTACCAAAAGACTCTTGTAATTAAGACAGAACCATTTTTTACCCTCTTTTTTTGATAAGAAAGGCAAAGCTGCTTAATCCTTGCATCACACGGAAGTTAACGTTTTTTTTATTTTGGACTTTGGATAATTTCTTTTTCTATAAGTTTTCTTCATGAGCACAAGTATAAGTAATAAGGCTTTATTGCTATGAAGATGTTCTTTCTTGTTTTTTTTTTTTTTTGAAAGAAATAAGAATTAGGAGAAATGACATGATGCAAAAATGAAAATAAAAAAATTACAAAAAAAAAGCTACAAGTTCAGAGGCAGCTAATCAAACAAAAAACAAAGGAAATAATACAATTAAAGTCACAAGGGCTAGCATTAGAAACCATCAAGGCACATGTGTACGATTTGATCAAATAAGTTCTTACTCAATAAATTTAATTTTTATTTATATATATTTGAGTATAAAAGTAAGTAGATAGCTAATTTAATATGAATTTTTCTACTCATATATTAACAATGCATGCTCTTATATAATGGATGAAACACATGTATGGTTAGAGAATGTTTCTTATTTTCTTTTGGATGTATTACATTTTGATTAATTTTAATGAAATATTCATTGCTACAAAATAATAATAATAATAATAATAATAATAATAATAATAATAATAATAATAATAATAATAATAATAATAATAATAATAATAAATTCTTATTTTTTTTCTATCGGGGGAAATTTTTTTGTAAGTAAAATTATATTTAATATTTTTGGGGGGATTAATGTTTTATCGATAAAAGTAAAACACACTAGCTTTTTACATTATGATAAATTATATATCATTATTTAAAATTGATCAAATGATTGAAATTAAAATTATACATATCCATACAACATTAACAGGATCGAGGTTATGCATGCAAGTGCTTACTTATCTCTTGGGACCTCACTACTTTCTTAAGTTGCAGCCAAATTCTATAATTTATTATAAATGACGGTAGTATAGTATAGAATGTTTTCAAAGGAAGTTTTTCTGGAGCTAAACTTCTAAATTTCCATTATTTTATGCGCACTGAAATGTCACTTCACTTATTATTATATGTATCATTATTCATGCATATAGTTAATATATGGGTTTTGTTTAATATATATATAAAAATATATTCATTGGTGGTAATAAACCTGCATTGGATATATATATATAGTAAAAGGAAAAAAGAGGATAATAATAATAATAATAAGCAGATTATATTTGAGAAATAATTGGGTTAAAAGAGAGAGTTATAGGAATATACGAAGGAGGATTCAGTTTGAATTGGATATGAGTGATAGTATATATAAAGAAGACAAAGTCATTGATTCATAATCCAGGTGGAGATAGTTCTACTAGGCGTAGTTGTAGTAGTAGGCTCTAAGTCGCCATGAGTGGGGTCCTAACGGCTAATACCTGTCGGGTGAAACCCTAGCTACCTCCAAAATCATACCATCATGGATGCCAACTTTTGTTTAACCGCGTGGGCTCCATTAATTCATCCATCTTCCCTATAAATATATATATATTCTTAAATAATACATTTTTTCTTTCTTTCAATTAATACTTAAAAAGATTAATTAATAAGAAAAATTGGGTCAATAGATACCTTCTTTTTTATCTTTAGGTGGGTCGTCAATTCCACTAATCATATCATGTTTATTTTGGAGATCTTTGGAATCCCAAGCGGTCGTTATACCATAAAAGTTAAAGTTCTTATATTTATATAAATCTATTTATAATATTCGGTGCCAATTTCATCCTATCATACTCGTATATTTACACTTGGCATACTATAATTTATATAATTATTCCATGGAAACACGAAAAAAAAATGCCCTGAGTTTTAGCAAATCAAGAATTCTTAAAGTATATATGTTCATTTGGCTAAACATATTGGATAATTATGAAATTTGTCATAATACATAGATAAACTCGATATTAACAAGGATATATAAATTTTTACACAATCAAGAACTTGATCGTTTTAATTGTGTTGGTGTTACTTATTTCATGTTAAACTATAGTTTTAATATGACAGTAATATTATCGACAGCTTATGGTATTTTGTTTTTCTCTAACCTGATAGACTAAATATTGAAAAGAGTTTTACGCGTTTTAATGTCACCCTCATCAAAAGAATAAAATTAACAGTAATTTTATATTCCGACTTTTTTTTTTTCAAAGTAATTATGTGTACGATACTAGTCCAACATAGAATATACAATAATTCATTATCATTGTGGATTTTCTTTTTAGTATGATTAATATCGCAAATTTTTTAATAAGAAAATGAATGATCAATAAAAAAATAAAAAAAAACAAGAAATCCAACAAAAATCTAAAAAAAAGTCCGTCCGTGATCTCACGCGGTTTTAAGGTCTCGAAATCTATCTAACAAAATGACGGCCTATTTGTCGTTATGCCCAACCCTTGCATGTGAGCCTCACTTCACACTCGTATGCTTCGTTAAACATGTGCCACGTGGACCAATGCTATCACTTTGTTCTGATGAGAAAAGATCTCAGTTTTGTGTTTTGGGATTTGTGGATCCCATCATGTATGATCCCCACCCCGCTCACGGGACTAGCAAGCCCATCCTACCTTTACCCTTTTTATAAGTACTTTTTTATTATTGTTTTCTAGTAATTAAAATTTTTTACAAAAAAGTAATTGCAGGTGAAATATGATTCTGTGATCAATTTGGTCCAAAACAGAGATTATCATAGATATAAATTTGAAGGGTCCAGTCGGTTTTCAGGGTTATGATTGATTGTGGTTGTGGGCTTTGGGATGCCCATCATACCTTTAATTACATTACAAATAATAATATTATAAAATGGATATACCATAGACCCCACACGGTTTTCTATGCCATGTCATGGTGATAATATATATTTTTATATTAATTGTGGTTTTTTTTTTTGAAGTGGTAACACATGATTTATTTACCAGAAAATATAGTAAATTACTCGTTACAATAGCATCGAGAAGCTAATGTCTTTATTATTAAAATTATAAAAAAATAAAATTTTACATTATTGATTATCTAAATTGTCATTTTTTATATATTTTTTATTTATTAAGGAGCGTATAACTTTAATATAGTGATATATGTATATTAGCTTTTATTTTAAAGTTAAATTTGTTTATCCATAAATCAGTTGCTGATGACATGGCAATGATTTTTGACACGTGGCGGACATATAGCAGAGATACGGCTCGCTTATCGACCAGCATTATTTCTGCACGAAGAGATCAAGTCCTATATACGACTAGCCTGGTCGTATATTCGCTCATTTATGTAAAAAACTGTAAAGTTGTGATGATATCCGAGAATATCTCTTCATTATGACCTGCAGATCCGATCATTAAGGATATATATTATTTCCTAATTCATGTAACTCTTCCTGAGCCTATAAATATACAAGAGATTGCTCAAGGAAAGGGATCGATCTTTTTTGCTTAAGAGAATTATATTACTATTATCCATCGTTGTATTGTTTTCTGCTTCTAAGGTCCGTGAAACTCAGGAACCCTTGTTCTTTGATCACACCTTGGGAGTTCAATATTAATAATAGTATCAAGTGGACGTAGGTCATTACCAATCACTGGGGCCGAACCACTATAAATCCCTGTGTTCTTTATCTTTCCATTAGATTATTTTCAAGCTCTATATAATTTCCTTGTCGTTTCCTAGACTCTGTGTCGTTGACCGAAATCAGGGTCAACATTCTGGTGCTTTCATTGAGAGACTTGAATCCGAGAAAAACTAATGGCAAAGACTACCAAGAAAACTGGACAGGCTGCTGCCGCTCCATCCCAGCCTCCTCCACCAAAAATAGCTGAAGACGAACCTCATTTGGAGTTCGATGAGGAGGAAGTAGATTCTGAGGCCCTGAAGACAACACTGGGGGTGTTGCAAGATGAACTGGCCGCTCTGAGGGCCAATCAAGAGAGTGCCGCCGAGATAATGGCATCACAGCAGAGGGAGATAGAGTGCCAGCGCCAAGAGCTGAGCGAGAGACAGGCGGAGATGGACCGTCGTCATAGGGATGCCATGGAAGCCCTCAAAGAAGCCCTCCAATTGGCTAGGAATCAGGCTGCACCTGCCTCGCAGCTTGATCAACCCCCGAGTGGACCACCTCAGAGAGGTTCCAATCCTAGCCCTTCCAGCCGACAAGCCCTCAAAGGCCGGAGCAGCCACCAATGCCTCAGGATGATGTCCCACCTAGGGACCCTGAGACGCAGCCTCCATCCCAGGCTGGTCGAGGTAATCCCCCTCGTCCCAGGTAGAATAGGGTCGGGCAACAGCCCCGAAGCCCTAGACGCCCAGGGGGTGAAGAGCCGCACCCACCGAGTAGGGGGCAACGTCCTTCTGCCAACAGAAGGAATTCAGAGACAGGCTCTGTGGTCAGGGGCCCTCCACGGCATGACAATGCACGAGGACCCACTGACCAGCGCAGGCCTCCCCTTAACGCTCGGAAAATTCTGGCCCAAGGAGGCAACAGAGGAAACATTCGGTCCCACCATAGCCATTCAAGGTTCAGAGATGGCCAAGGCTACAATGAGGCCGACTCAGGTAGAGGGAATGCTGGTCAGAGAAACGAGGAGAGAGGTGGAGGCAGAAGCCCACCACCTAGAGAAGACCGACAAGCAGGACATAATGCTGGGGGGCAGCCCAGACAAAACAACGTCTTTAGCTGGCTCGGAGCTAGGGAGCAACGACGAAGAGACGATGACTTGAGGGATGTACTCAACGACCGCGCGAGAAAGGCACGACGAGTACATTCCCCCGGCACTAGAGGCCCCAGCAATTCCTGAAGCCGTTCAAGCTCAAATTGTTGCCCTGAACCAGGCTGTGCAACAGCTAGTCGGGGGGCGGACATCGCATATCGAGTACTATCGGAGGAGAGGTACCCCTTTCATACAAAGGATTGCTGTGGCAGAAACCCCCAATAAGTTCAAGATACCGACTCTGCCAAACTTTGACGGGTACGGAGATCCGGTATCTCATGTAAACAAATTTGAGATACAAATGGACATTCAGAAAGTCTTTGAAGACGCTCGCTGCAGGATCTTCCCAGCGACCCTTTCTGATGCCGCTCAGGAGTGGTTCTTTAAGTTCCCTCCTGCAAGTATAATATCCTGGGAAATGTTCGTAAATGAGTTTTATGGACAATTATATGCAGGTCGTGTGCACCCCACTAAGGCAAACCAACTGGTCGAGATACGCCAGAAAAAAGGGGAGCCTTTGAAAGAGTATGTTCAGCGCTTCATGCGAGCCGCAGTAGGAGCCAAGATTGTGGGCGATGAAGGCAAGATTATGGCCCTAACCGCTGGGGTTAGGCGCCATTCTCCTCTCTGGAGTAGCCTTAGGAAGCATGGGGTTAACACTACCCAGGAGTTTTTAGATCGAGCTGATCGGTACATCAAGCTCGAGGACGCGATTGCCAACGAAGGCAAATCGCCAGCAAAGGACAAGGGGGCCCAAGGAAGAACCCGCCAAATCCGCAAACGGGTCTAAGCCCAATGGCAACGGCAAATGCAATGGGAATGGCAACGGTAAAAATGGTGGAAAGTGGGCGAATGGCGAACCCTCGACCTCTGAGAGTAAACGCCCCAAAAATAATCGGTATGAACCGAAATTCACCAATTACACCGCCCTTGTCGAAAGCCGATCCGAGGTGTTCCAAGCGACTAGCTCGAGCATGCCCTACAGACGACCCGCGCCTATAAGAAAGGATATCTCCAAGAGAGATTCGACAAAGTTCTGTCGTTATCATAACGACTACGGGCACGACACCAATGAGTGTAACCAATTGAAGGACGAGATTGAGTTCCTGATAAGACAGGGACACTTAAGAAGATATGTACGAGCTGCGGGAGGTTAACACCGAGAGGCTCAAGGTGGCAACGAGTCGGCGCCTGCGTTCGCCACCTTTACAGCCAGCTCCCGTGGCAGGTACCCTACCCACCATCTGCGGAGGCCCACATCTCGCAGGAGATAGTGGAAAAGCGAGGGAACGATACGCTCGAACCCTACGCCACGACCAGGACATCGAGATGATGAGTGTTGAGGATTGTGCAGCCAAAAAGGCTCGAACAGAGGAGGAACCGATCACCTTCTCTGATGACAACGCCCAACATGTGCGATTCCCACACTCCGATCCGCTGGTCATGGATGTCTAAATCGCAAATATGATGGTGAAAAGGGTGTTGGTCGATACAGGAAGTTCGGTCAACATCCTATATAAGTCCTCGCTGGAAAGGATGAAACTGTCCATCAAGGACCTAGAGCCATACAACCAAACCATTTATGGTTTTTCCGGAGAAGGGCTCGCCTCAGTACGGTCAATTAGACTCCCAGTCACAGCAGGTACCGCGCCTGCTAACAGGACATTACTCACCACTTTTATAGTGGTTGATTGTCCTTTCACATATAATGCCGTGATAGGGAGACCTATTCTGGTTGACCTTCGAGCCGTCACTTCTGTATGGCACCTCGCCATGAAATTCCCTATAGACGCAAGAGTAGGATGCGTACTGGGAAACCAGTGAGAAGCAAGAGAGTGCTACAACGCCTCGATCACCAAGGCAAAAAAGGGTGTATCGAGGGATGCCGCCGGAAAAGAGTTGCAAATGGCATCTGATGTTCAAGCCCACTCAGGTCATAATCTCACCAAATAGGGTGTTGCCCAAAGTGAGGATAAAGACTTAGATCCTCGCTTTGGGGATTTCGAAGAAGAAGTAGGCCCCGTCGAGGACCTTAAAGAAGTCTAACTCGATGAGGGAAACCCGACCAGAGTTGTGAAAGTCGGTAAAAACTTAGAACAACAACAAAACAAGCACTGGTGGAATTCTTAAAAAGGAACCAGGACGTCTTTGCCTGGTCGCATAAAGACATGGTTGGGATAGATCCTGCAATCATCAGTCATGTCCTGAACATTGACAAAAACTTCCCACTTGTGCAGCAGAAAAGGAGGCTGCTCGACAAAGACTGATCGAAATCTTTGAAGGAAGAAGTCGAGAAGCTGAAGGAGAATGGGTTCATCAGGGTGGTATTTTATCGATCATGGGTCTCCAAACCCGTACTCGTGCCCCAGCCGAATGGCAAGTGGCGTACGTGCGTGGATTTTACAGACCTTAATAAAGCTTGCCCTAAAGATTGTTTCCCACTCCCGAGGATCGACCGGCTGGTCGATGCCACTGCAGGACACGAGATCCTCTCATTTATGGATGCATACTCTGGGCATAACCAGATTAGTATGCATCCCCCTGATGAGGATCACACTAGCTTTCGAACTGATACAGGGCTCTACTGTTACAAGGTGATGCCCTTTGGTTTGAAAAACGCTGGTGCGACTTACCAGAGACTCGTCAACCACATGTTTAAGGAGCTGATCAGGGCAAACATGGAGGTTTACGTCGACGACATGCTGGTTAAGTCGAAGAAGGCAGAAGGACATGTAAGGAATTTGCAGGAATGCTTCAACTTCCTTAATAAATATAGGATGAAGCTGAATCCCCTCAAATGTTCCTTCGGAGTTGGATCAGGGAAGTTCTTGGGATTCATAGTTAACTCAAGAGGAATTAAAGCTAATCCCGAGAAGATAAAAGCCCTGATTGAGATGAAGTCACCAGTGAAGATTAAGGATGTCCAAAGTCTGACTGGGAGAATTGCCGCCCTTAGTAGATTTATTTCAAAATCAATGGACAAGTGTGTCCCATTTTTCAATCTACTCAGAGGTAGCAAGAAATCTGAATGGACAGATGAGTGCGAACAGGCCTTTCAAGCACTGAAGGCGCATATGGCACAGCCGCCCATCCTGTCGAAGCCAGTAGATAAAGAGACTTTGTTCATCTACCTGGCAATCACATATTACTCTGCTAGTGCTGTTCTGGTGAGAGAAGAAGAAGGTGTGCAGAAGGTTGTCTATTACATAAGCAAAAGGCTGATCGGAGCAGAATTAAGATATCCCCCCATTGAAAGGTTAGCCTACTGCTTAGTATTGGCCTCTAAGAAGCTGCAGCCTTATTTCCAAGCCCATTCGATTACGGTATTGACCGACCAACCTCATCAGCAAGTTCTGCAAAAGCCAGAGGCTGCCGGAAGATTACTAAAGTGGGCAGTCGAACTCGGGCAGTTCGACATATCTTACCTGCCACGAGCAGCAATAAAGGGACAAGCCTTAGCTGACTTCATTGCCGAGTTTACAGAGCCCGCGGGTGGTGAGCAGATCGAGGAGCCTAGCGATCCTGAATGTCAAACACAAGCACCCTCGTGGAAATTATTCACCGACGGATCATCTAACGAATCCCACGCAGGAGTATGAGTGATATTGATAACGCCGGAAGGGCATCGATTTCACTGTACAATAAGATTTGACTTCATTGCCTCTAACAATGAGGCTGAATATGAAGCACTGCTCGCTGACTATGGTTAGCCAAGGACATGAACATAAAAGCGCTTGACATTTATAGTGATTCTCAGCTAGTTGTGAATCAGATCTTGGGAGAGTATCAAGTGCGAAGATTAAAAATGGTCGCTTATCTGAACAAAGCAAATGATCTGTTAGCCCTGTTCGGCAGATACACTCTACAGCAAGTGCCTCGTGATCAGAATTACAATGCAGATGCTTTGGCAAAGTTGGCAAGTGAAAAAGATGCTGATACTCTGAACATAGTGCCAGTCTAGTGACTGCCCGCACCCAGCATCCAAGCAACAGAAACCTCTCTAGTCATCGAAATGGCAGATACATGGATGGCGCCATATGTAGAGTATCTATCAAGCAGTGTGCTACTAGTGGACAGAAACTGTTTACCGAGTTTTTCGGAAACGAATACAAACAGAATAATAAAAAGATAAGAACTGTAGAAGTGCAGAAATGTAACTAAACAAACAATATTTTTACGTGGTTCAGGCGTTAACAAGCCCTAGTCCACGAGTCGATGTAATTATCCTTGTAAAGAATTACAGTAAAATGGCTGGTGTACAAGAACTTCACACACTCACAGTGTTTCTCTCGGGTTCTCTTGAAGAAGATGAAGCTAGAGAGATTTTAGTAGAGTTCTTGCTATGTGATTTGTTGGCCGTCCCTCCTATTGTAAAATGAGGGGGTCTTTATAGCTAGGGTCTTGGATTAGGGTTTTTCTCTACGTCCATGAGTCTTAATTACACCAGCCATAAATAGGGGATACAATTACTGTAGTAGCATGGCTACAAGAGGGGTATATTTACGTGAAAGTATGGGGAATACACAAAGTCAGCCATCTTTTCCAAGTTGTCAGCGGAACAGTAGGCGAAAAGGTACCCTTAGGCGTGCTGGGATGTGTGCGGCTTTGACCTGTCGGGCGTGTCAGGCGGGATCCTGTCCAGGTGGATATCATTCCAAATATGCCTCCTCCACGACTCGACCGCCTGGTCTTGTTCCGTGCGAGGCACGGAACTGTTTCCGCGAAGACCACTTGAAGAGCTTCTCCTGGAAGGAGCTTCCCCGAAGGATACCCCTTCGGGAGCTCCGGGAGAGTTGACGAGCTTCCGTGTCGTGTTTGCTTGAAAGAGTAATCCGGACACTAAACGGGAGAGGCGAAGCCTTTCTGTCCATCCGCGAGCTCTGGTCACCTACCGTGAAAGACGTTGATAATTCTGCTTCCCCGAGGATATCCATCTAAACGCTATCCGGAAATCTGGATAACATTTACCCCCCAAGGTCACGGAGCTTTGAGAGATCCGGGAGCTTGTACAGTCCTCCGGGTATTCCGGTTTCTTAGATTAGGCGAGGGGCCACCTTCTGTGTTCCCGGAAGTGTTCCTTTTTCCCGCCTGAGTGTTAGTATGAAAAAGGAAGGGAATTTTTTCTGTTTGAACTCAAGTACTCAAGTGCGGCAAGGGCCACGCGTCATGCCAGGAATGGTTCTGCGACCAAGACGTGTGCGTGAGGTGACTGGCTGAGTATGCGTGCGTCAGGCATCTGAGTAATGATTTGACGGTTTTTAATGGTACTCCGGGCCCGAGGTGGTATAATGATGGGAAATAAATACTTTATTCCCATCCGAGGAGTCATAAATAGGATCGTCGCTTCATCTCCAGCCGTTGGATCTGATGCACACGGAATGGGAAGATTGGGACCGTTCATTTGAAGAATTCGAAACGACTTCTTCCCTGCTATAAAAACGAGGGAACGGACCTTTCTTCCTCTTTACGCTTTCAAATTCTCTATCTTTCGGATTTTCAGATTCCCAAACCTTCGAACTCTCAGGCTTCCAAGCTTCCATTCCTTCGAACTTGCCACTTCTTTTGGTAAGGGATCTAGAAACTTTTCTTTTGATTTGGCAGTGGGTTTATTTGCCGAAGTTCAGGGTTTGAATCGCCGTTTGTCTTTGCAGGTTTTACTTCTCGCGTCGTGCTGTGCAGTGATCTGGTTACTCCTTCAACCTTCAACTACCCGAATACCAGTAAGTATTTCTACTTTGCTCTTTCCTCCCAAACCATAGGTTGTTGGTAGTTGTTAGAGTTGAGGTTTCTGCCATTATCGCCTATGTGCATGCGTGAATAGGGCTTCGATAGGCATGCGATTGATGTGAGTCGATAAGTAGTCTCTTTTGCATGCTTTGATGATTTGCGTTTGGAAAGTCGTTTCTTGTCTTGCTTGCGTTGTTCTGGTTTGCTGTTTTAGGGCATAAGCATGAACGCCTTTAGGGTGTCTTTCTCTGGAGAAACACTTCTCTCGGCGGGCTTAGGCTCGGAGTCTGAGTTTGGCTCCTTGCTGTCCTTCGGGTGGCATGGTGCCAACCCTTCGGCAAGCTCGGTGGGAGCCTCTCCAAGCAGTTTTCGGGGAGGGTCTCCCCGACGCCTTTGATACCACTAGGGTATGACAAGGGTGCTGACTGCTTAGAGTGTTTTCTTCTTTGTTTCTTTTGTTCAGTGACGAACATCTCAAAGGAACAACTCCTCGTTGTGGCGGAGGCTGATTCTGCCCAGGAGAAGGGTTCCCCTGTCGCCGGCGCAAAGGGGAAAGGAAAGACAAAAGTGGTCGTGGCTAGCCCACCAACTACCAATAGTTCAATCTGGGAGATGGACCAGAAGCCGAACCTGTTCAGGAACTACGGCATGCTGGAGCTGTACTCCTCAGAGGCAGGCCTGAAGAACATCCCAGGCCTGATGTGGCACCGTCTGTCGGTGCTGGGCGAGTCGGCTAGTCAGAGCCACGAGGGTTTTGGTGCCTGGAGCTGGGCGCACATAGTGTGTGGGGCGCACTTGCCCCTAAGAAGTTACTTTGCCAATTCCTGTGTGAAGGCGGGGATTGCCCCCTTCCAGTTGATTCCCCCCAGCTACAAGCTCCTAGCGGGGTGGTTCATCTTTTGCAAGTCCCGGAAACTGGAAGCTCCTACCCCGGAGGAGGTGCTGTACTTCTACGGGTTGAAGTCTCAGCCCATGAGGGGTCATTCAGAAAAGGTGGGATTTTACAGGCTGGAGAGGCACCCGGATGTGATGTGTCCCACCTGTCATACCGTGAGGGTTCCAGACCTCCGGGAGTACTGGTTCCTGACGACTGGCTTCCCACTGAAGAGGGTGCCAGCCCTATCTTTGGACTTCAAAATCCCTGGTAAGTGCTCCTTCCTCTCCTTTTCAACTTTGTTTCTCTGCTTTTGCTTTGCCTTTCGGGAGGATCTCTAATGCTTGTATTTGAATTTTGCAGAAGTCGTTCCGCGGACACCTCACTGTGCGGAGATGATAAGGAGGTCCAAGTTCTACGAAGGGCTCTCGGAGGAAGAGTTGAAAGTAGAGGGGCTTGTGACCTCCGAATCTTTGAGGGAGTATGGGCTACTCGCCTCTTTCCAAAACATTGAGCCAGTGAGTGGCAGGGGGCAAAGTCAGGTGTCAGCTGACATCCGGGAGCAGATTGCCCTGGAGCTGTCCAAGGTGATCAACCAAGCAGCCCGGGACGAGAATACTTTATCCCCTAGTTGGGCGGAGAGGTTCCCCGACCCTCAGCCGGAGGAAGAGGAGATCGAGGCTCGCCACGCCGCGGCTTACCCTAACGAAGGGACTCCGGGGGCTGGTACCTCCGGGAGAGGTAAGACTAGTTTTCGATTGATCCACACCCCCAGCCTGTCTGAGGTTTCCCGGACCTCTCAGATGGGGTTCGATCCTCGCTTCCTTAGGCTAGATCCGCGTAGGATACCCTTTGACAGATATTGCGATAGGGTAGATGAGCTCCTCGGGTGTCTGAGTGACGGTAGTCTGCCAGAAGGTGTCATCATGGTTGACCCTTCTTCCCTCAGCATGTCATTCCCGGACTTCAAGGAGTACGGGAGCTTCCTGGAGCAGGAAGCAGTGTTTTGTTTTGCTCGGGGAAGGCCATCCACGTTTTTCGTGCATGGTCGTCCCTTTCAAACTTTTCTTTTTCTTGTTTCTTGTTCCCTGCTGGCGGACTCGCTTGTGCTTTTATGTTGTTGATTGTCTTGTCTTCTACTTATCTTCTTTTTCACTGCTTGTTAGTTCGTTAACCTTGATCCGTATGTTTCTTGCAGAGTACCCAGAAGCCAAGATGTTGGGGAGAGTCACCTTGCTCATTAAGAAGGCTTCCACCAGCCAAGACCCGTCCAAGGGGAAAGGACGGAAGGCCCAGGCTGGTAGGGGAGGTAAAGCTGCCACCCCCAAGAGGACAAGTGGCGAGGCGCAAGCGTCTCCGGGGGTAGAGAAGTCTCCTGCCGACGGGCCTTCCGAGACTATGATGGTCTCGAGTAGCAGCAGCGACGGGGAAGGGCTTGTGTTCCCCGTGAAGACGACTGGGGTGAGCAAGCATCCCGGAGGGGATGCTGAGGGCGCCGAGAAGAAACAACTTAGACACTCTTCTCCTGGTCGAAGGCAACAACAACAGCAACGACAACAACCACAACTACAATAACAGCAGCAACAAGAACAACAGAGACAATCACCAACGCCACAGCGACAGCAGCAACAACATCCAAACCAGCAGCAGCAACAAAGGTAATTACTTCCGCTGCCGCAGCAGCAAAGGCAACAACAACAACAAAGGCAGTCACCTCCGCCACCGCAGCAGCAAAAACAACAGACCGGGGCCTTAGTACCCCGTCTGCCTCCTCCTCCAGCCCAAAGGGAGTCCACCCTTTCGGGGTCTCCTTCTTCTCAACAAACAAACCTTCCTCTGCCTGGCCTGAAGTTCCACTTCCCGCAGAAACCAACCCGTTTCCCCGCTGCCCTCCTGGAGGGTGTAAGACGGGCCGATAATTTTTTGAAGAGGCGGTTGGAGGCTGAGAAGGCCATTACTCAGGGAAGGGCAGACAACTTGTCTGCCGTGAAGAGAGCTGAGTTGGCCGAGGGGGTGAGGTCTCTTCACCCGGCTGGTGCGGTTTTGGATGGCCCAGCCTTGGAGAAGAGGCTGGTGCCTAGGCTTGGACGTGCATTGGCGCCGTTCGGAGCGGAGATGATGGAGGACATGGCCCTGAGCTTGTGCGAGCTCAATTCTGAGAAATGGGCCATCAGTAGCAGTAAGGATCCGCTGCTGCTAACACATGCCGTGAAGCAACAATTGTCCGGGGTAAGCCGTCAGTTAAGCTTTGGGATCATCTGTCTTAGCACATTTGGTTCTGCTTAACTCATTGCGTTGTCTTTCCATGCAGGCCTCTCTGATCGCGGAACGTTCGTTCCGGGAGGTGGGTGCAGTTCTGGTTCAGCTGGAGGAGAGCCAGGTGGCTCGCCAGGCCTTGGAGGTGGAGAAGCAGAAACTTACCCAACAGGCCTTGGGGGCTTCGGAGAAGATTGAACAGGCCCGGCGCACGGCTGAGGAAGAGGCGGACAAGAAATATCTTGCCAAATATCAAGAGTACCGGGCCAACGCAGAGAATGAGTTCAGACAGCGGTCGAATGAGATGAAGGCCGAAAACTCCAAGCTCCGGGAAGAGCTGTCCTAAGCCAGGGTGGAGAAGGATACCTTGGAAGCCCGCTTGCAATCAAAAAATGATCTCCTCCTTAAGCAGCAAGAGGAATATTCCACTCTTCAGAGTAAGCTGCACGAGGAGGAGCAACTCCATAAGAGGAGCATGGATCTTGTGTCTATGCTGCAGTTGGGGCTCGCCGAGAAGGATAAAGAGATCGGAGCCTTGCATATCACTGCCAGGGGGCATGTGACCGAGAAGCAATCCGTGCTGAACCAAAATAGGGAGCAGCGCAGGGAGATTGATTCTCTTAAGGGAGAGCGGGATGCCTCCAAGGCCGAGATGGACAAACTAAGGGCTCAATTAGCTGTCGCGGAGGCACAGCTGGCAACCTCCGAGGCAGAGCGCTTGAAGGAGAAGGAGGATGCTGAGGTGATACTGAACAGGACGATTAATATATCGCATGTGGTCCTCATGCATCAACTCTGGAAAGTGAACCCGGAGGTACTAGGCTATCTGGGAGAGGATGCCGATGCCATGAGGGAGAAGCTACTCGTGTGGGATCAAGGCCCAGAGGCGTACGTCCAAACTTACAACATTGACGAACGTGCTGGAGCCCCTGAGGCGGGAGATCCCGGAGAGGCGGGGACCTCTGAACCTTCCCGTGACAAAGTTCCGCCTTCCAATGAGCCGACTCCGCCAGCCTCAGTTGAAGCCGATGTCCCCGAGGCCGCGGTCGTGGAAGCTGCAGCCACCCCCAATACTTGAAGGGGTTTTATCTTTAATTGCTTTTCATTTGAGTTTTTCATTGCAGACATATTTGCCATAATTATAGCATTCTCCTTTCTTTTTTGCCGAGTTCTTTATTTAACTTTGCGTTTAGGGTAGACTTTTATACGGTAGAAACTGTTGTAGGGGCGCATGAGGTTTTGGTTCCAACGGCCAGAGCCTATGCACTTCCCACTTGAGGCTCTAACGGCTGATGTCTTTTCCCACGTAGTTTCTAGGTTACGAAGGTTTCCTGGTTCCAATGGCCAGACTCCTTTCACCGTATTTTAGCTTTCCTAAGGCAAATAGCCAAGCCCGGGACTTATAGTTATACTGTTCGCTGGGATTGCTAAGGTGAGCCGTTCCATGGTTCGGAACGGGAGTTCTTTTGGTGAGCGTCGCTAGACTTAAGGTTAGATCTTTGCGAAGCAAAACTAACTGTCGTTGCGAACCTCATGGTGGCTGGCTTCAGGGACCTGGCACGGAGCCCTGCGAAGCAAGGCTCGTTGCTGTCGGGGAAATTGCCACGCCTACCAGGTGCGATCCCGGAGCAGGGGCTTTGCGAAGCAAGGCCTGCTGTGAGTGGGGGATCGACCATGTTTGCTCCTGGAGCAGAAACTTGCAGTGGTCGAGGAGCTCGCCATGCATTATTTTTTGAGATCCGGAGCTGAAGCCTGCGAAGCACGGCTTACAACGGTCGCGGATCTCGCCATCTTTCGCCTTACGGGACCCGGAGCTGGAGCTTGCGAAGCAAAGCTCTACAGCGATCGCGGAATATGTCTGCAAAGGACTTGTCAGGGAGTTGGGGGTGTTTCGGCGTAGCTCTCTGAATGTGCCCCACCCCCCAGTCCTGTTCATCGCTGTGCTACACAGGAGATAATTTTCATGATGCATAATGGCAGGCATTTCAATGGAAATTTTCACATAAACACATAATTCACGTAATGCAAACATGTTCATGGCAACAAATTAACCTAAGCTTAACAATTTAAAAATTTCAAACACAATGCTAGCACATAAGTTATGTTCTATGTATGTTTTGTTCAAGGGGCGTATGGCTATGCCTTAGCCATGTATACCCCCCCAAGTGAGCGTGGGGTCCGGACGTCTCCGGACCGCGTGGTCACTTGTTAAAACGCAGCTTTGAACACAGGGATAAAAAGTGCAGTAAAAGTGGAGTGAATCCCTCCGTGTTTCATTAAATTAGCCTGCTAGGCACGTGTTTTACAACAGGGAGGATTATTTCCACATTTTTCACTTTTGCTAATTTCACCAAGGACTTCCGACTAGATCGTCCGGGGCTTACTGGTAGTAACGGCAGAGGTGCTCCGCGTTCCAGGCGCGTGGGACTTTAGATCCGTCGAGTCTCTTTAAGTGATACGTCCCATGGCCCACTTTTTCTTGGACTTCGTAGGGGCCTTCCCAGTTGGGTCCGAGGACTCCCACTCCCGGATCCTGCGTAGCAGGAAATACTCTCCGTAGGACAAGATCCCCAACTTCGAATGTACGGCTCTTGACTCTCGTGTTAAAGTGTCGGGCTATCTTGCCTTGGTACATTTTTAGTTGGACCTGCGACTGCTCCCGGAGCTCTTCGATCATGTCCAGGGACTCCTGGAGAAGGGCGTGGTTCCGGGTAGGGTCGTAGGTATCCTGCCTGTGAGAGGGGATCATAGTTTCTACTGGGATGACGGCCTCGCAACCGAAGGTCATGGAATAAGGCGTGTGCCCCGTCGAAGTTCTCTCTGTTGTGCGATAGGCCCAAAGTACTCGCGGAAGTTCTTCCGGCCAGTGAGCCTTGCAGGCTTGGAGTTTTTTCTTCAACGTGGTCTTTAATATTTTGTTTACAGCCTCCACTTGCCCATTAGCCTGGGGTCTGGCGACTGCGGAAAAGCTTTTGATAATTCCATGCGAAGCACAGAAGTTCGTGAAGTGTTCACTGTCAAATTGCTTCCCGTTGTCGGACACAATTTTTCGTGGAAGCCCAAAACGACACACTATATTCCTGATGACAAAGTCCAGTGCTTTTTTAGATGTGACCGTGTTCATAGGTTCAGCCTCAGCCCATTTGGTGAAGTAGTCTACCGCGACTATGGCATACTTCACTCCACCCTTTCCAGTTGGGAGGGAACCTACTAGGTCAATGCCCCAAACGGCGAACGGCCAGGGGCTGGTCATTAAGGTAATTTCTGTAGGCGGCGCTCGCAGAACCTTGGCGTACCTCTGGCACTGCTCACACCTTCTGACATAATCTACACAATCCTTCTTCATGGTGGGCAAGAAGTATCCTTGTCGAAGGATCTTTTTGGAGAGGCTCGG
The DNA here is from genome assembly GCF_963169125.1 of Humulus lupulus. Classification (NCBI taxonomy): domain Eukaryota; kingdom Viridiplantae; phylum Streptophyta; class Magnoliopsida; order Rosales; family Cannabaceae; genus Humulus; species Humulus lupulus. The sequence goes on from NC_084799.1 coordinate 132,085,211, forward strand.
CCCGGAGGTATGGTCGCCACAGAAGCCTCCGTGAACCTCATGGATGATGGCGCTGACTTCGGTTCCGGTAACACACCTAAGGAAGGGTATGGACAACCCCCTACGGTAAAGCTTTCCATCCATAACCACGTATCGGGGAGCTTGATACTGGAGCTTTCTTGCGTCAGCTTTATCAGTGGGGAGCTCTCCGGTGGTGAGAAATCTGAGGATGGGTCCTATCCAGGAATGGGAATGGTCGATGATGGCATTTACCCTCTGTGTCTCGGTAGTGGGTGCTTCTAAGTGCCCGATGGGCACCAGGCCATATTGTTCAATCTCCGGGTCTGTTGCAAGCTTGGCCAGCGTGTCCGCGAGTGAGTTCTGGTCCCGGGGGACCTGGCGGATTTGGTAGCCTTTGAAATGCTGCAGTAGGCCGCGGGAGAGAGACACGTAGGCAGCCATTTTTTCGCCTTTCGTCTGGTATTCCCCGGATATTTGGTTTACCACAAGTAGGGAGTCGCTGTATACTTCGATTTTTTGGGCTCCGACCTCTCTGGCCAGTCGTAATCCAGCTAACATGGCTTCGTGCTCTGACTCGTTGTTGGATGCTGGGAACGCGAAACGGATGGCGCTCTGGAGCTGATGCCCTTGGGGAGATATTAGGATGACCCCTGCTCCAGCTCCTTTTTCGTTTGAGGCTCCGTCTACATAGACCTTCCATGTGGGAAGTTCCGGGACAGGATCTTCCGGGAGGTCATTCATTCCCGAGCATTCCACAATAAAGTCCGCGAGAGCTTGTCCTTTTATGGAAACACGTGGTTGGTAGTGGATGTCGAACTGGCTCAGTTCCATGGCCCACTTAAGCAATCTGCCAGAAGACTCTGGTTTCTGCAAGACTTGTCGGAGAGGGTGGTTGGTGAGTACTTTGATGGTGTGCGCCTGGAAATATGGCCTTAGCTTCCGCGAAGCAATTAGCAAGCAGAGGGAGAGTTTTTCGATCATTGAATATCTGGACTCGGCGTCCAGTAACCTCTTGCTTACGTAATACACAGGGAGCTGGATACGGCCGTCTTCCCGGACGAGAGCGGCACTCACTGCGTGCTCTGTCACAGCTAAGTATAAGAACAACGCCTCTCCTTCGACAGGTTTGGACAGAATGGGAGCCCGGGTTAAATGTTCCTTGAGGTGTTGGAAGGCTGCTTCGCATTCGGGGGTCCACTCGAACTTCTTGTTTCCTCGCAACACATTGAAGAAGGGGATACACTTGTCAGTGGCCTTGGATACGAAGCGGCTGAGAGCAGCTATCCTTCCGGTAACGCTCTGGACATCTTTATGCTTCCGGGGGGAAGGCATATCCATGAACGCCTTAATTTTCTTAGGGTTGGCTTCCACTCCGCAGGAGCTGACAATGAAACCGAGGAACTTCCCAGACGAGACCCCGAAAGTACATTTCTTTGGATTCAGTTTCATTCCATACTTTCGGATCACGGCGAAAGCTTCCTCAAGGTCGTCACTGTGGTCCCAGGAGGTCTTGGATTTTACCAACATGTCGTCCACGTACACCTCCATGTTCCTCCCCAGTTGGTCCTTGAACATCCTGTTTACTAGACGCTGGTACGTCGCCCCAGCATTCTTCAAACCGAAAGGCATGACCACGTAACAGTAGACACCCTTGTCCGTGAGGAAGCTGGTGTGTTCCTGGTCCACGACATGCATCTTGATCTGGTTGTATCCGGAGTACGCATCCATGAAGGATAAGAGTTCGTACCCGGAAGTAGCGTCTACCATCTGATCGATTCGCGGAAGAGGGAAACAATCTTTCGGGCAGGCTTTGTTTAGGTCCGTGAAGTCAATGCACATTCTCCAGGACCCATCGGGTTTCGGGACCAGAACTGGGTTGGCCAACCACACGGGATAGTGTGACTCCTGGAGAAAGCCTATGGACATCAGCTTGTCCACTTCAGCTTTGACGGCTTCGGCCCTCACTGGGTCTAACGGCCTCCTCTTTTGGCGAACTGGAGTTGCAGATGGGTCTATGTTGAGTGCGTGGCACGCAACATTAGGATTAATCCCCATCATATCCGCGTGGCACCATGCCAGGATATCCTGATTATTCTTCACAGTGGCCACGATCTTATCTCGAATGGCCGACGGCAGGTTTTTCCCCACCTGAATGACTTTGGTGGGATCTCCCGGGTTGAGGATCACCTCTTCGACTTCCTCCATCGGCTCTATTGCTTTCTCGATTCCCACTCTTGGGTCGAGTTCGTCAAAGTATGCCTCTTGAGCACCCCCAGTTTCTGGTAATTCTTCCGCCAAAGGGATGGCAGCAACCGTCTCCTGGACCGTGTAGACGGATCGGACGGAGACGTTATAACAGCTTCGTGCACTTCGTTGGTCTCCTCGGAGGGTGCCGATACGCCCATCGTCGCATGGAAACTTCAAGCATAAGTGGCGTATCGAGGTTATGGCCCCACAATCTATTAGGACCGGTCGGCCTAGGATGGCATTATACGCCGTGGGGCAGTCGACCACCACGAATGTGCTGTGCTTGAAGGCACAAGCGTCGCTTTCTCCTCTGAGGGTGACTGGAAGTTGAATTTTGCCTAACGGCATGAGTGCATCCCCATTGAACCCTTGAAGCTGGATGGGGCATGGGGTCAGGTCTGTCTCGGTTAATCCGATTGTGTGGAAGGCCGCTTTGAAGAGGATGTTTACGGAGCTTCCGTTATCGACCAAGATCCGTGAGACCTTCTTATTGGCAATCTGGGCTTCTACCACGAGGGGATCGTTGTGGGGGAAGTGCACATGTCGAGCATCGTCCTCCGTGAAGGTGATGGGAAGATCCATCATTCGAGGACGTTGAGCAGGTGATTGAACCAAGGCGCACATCTCCTCGGTGTGTTCTAACTCCCTCAAGTACCTCTTCTGGGAGTTGCGGGAGCTTCCGGCAAGGTGCGGTCCTCCGGAAATGGTGGCTACGTGTCCGTCAACGGGTGGCGGAGCAAGGCCGGGCGGATATGGGTTGCCAGGTCCTGGAGCCAACAAGGCAATGGGTGCCGGAGCGGTTGGAGCAGGAAGCGCTGAGAACTGAGACCCGGGAGCTTGGGGGTGACCGGCTCCAGGAGCGCTAGCGGTCCCCCTCTGTCCCGGGGAATATGCAGCTCCGTGAACTACTCCCTGTCCGGGATAGATAATGGGTATCCTCACCAACTGACCGAGGTGTCCCGCTTTTGCCAGGGACTCGATCTCATCCTTCAGCTGAAGGCACTCGTTCGTGGTGTGCCCCACGTCTCCGTGGAACTCACACCTCTTATTGGAGTCTCGCGGACGCCTCCCTCCGTGAGACACTTTCGGGGGCTTCCTGTAGTTGACCATATTACAGGTCGCCCGATAGACATTCTCTCACGAGTCTATCAAACTGGTATACTCCGTGAACTTGGGCTCATAGTCCTTCCGGGGTTTCTTTGAATGGTCTCCCCGGTTGGAGTTTCTTCCGCTTCGTTTGCTCCGCGATTGGCTCAAATTTCATTCTGGGGCTTCCGCTTGCGGCTGCGGCATGCCAGGAGCGATACTACATCCGGTTTGTACAGCTCCGTACCCAGAGAAATGGGTTTGACTCGGCGTCTGAGCAGACGCGGAAGGCCCATACACACTTGGAGTGAATTGGGCTCCTGGAAGCTTGAGAGCTGGTGCGGGAGCTTGCGAAGCAAAGCTCGGCGCAGTCACGGAAGACGTTGGAGCTGGGGGAACTCCAAAGGCCTGCTGGTAGGCATCCTCAAGGTTGATGATTCCCTGAGATTTTGACATGAATTCGGACAGCGTTTCTGCCCGTCTCCTTTGCATTTCTCCCCATAGCAGGGAGCCGACAGTAAGGCCCGATTGAAGGGCGATCAGCTTCATGTCATCGCTGACCTTGGTCTTTGCAGCAGCTTCCATCATTCTCTGAATGAAAGCTTTGAGGTTCTCATTGGGTTGCTGCTTGATGTTGGTTAAGGAACCCACCTCCATGTCGTGGTCGCGGGCAGCAATGAACTGCCTCCTGAATGGGGACTGTAGCTCCTTCCAACTGTGGATTGATCCGGGAGCTAATCTTTTCCACTAGTCCTCCGCGAACTTGGTAAGGGTGAGTGAGAAGCACATGCATTTGGCGTCCTCACTGACACGCGCCACTTGCATCATTTTGTTGTATTTAGCTAGGTGGGTACGCGGGTCTGTCCTCCCATCATATAATTCTATGTGAGGCATTTTGAAGTTATCCGGGAGGGACGTTTCCGCGATCCTCCGAATACATGGTTCCGGGTCTTCCTCCTCAGAGTCTGACAGGGCCCCACTTTGCTTCCGGACCAGCTTGGTCAAGGCAGCAATCTGTTCCTCGAGCCTCTTCGTATCACTCTCCGGGAGGTCACGTCCCCGGAGCTTGTCATTAATATGATTTCGGAGGTCATCTCCGCGAGGCCGGGCCTTTTCTCCTTTGTACTTTTCATACTTGGCCTCCAACCTTCTTCTTAGGTCCACCGTGGACCAGCTATCTTCGGAGTGCGAGTTCGCAGCCCGACCGTCCTGGTTGACGAAATCACTGGGGCGGTTGTTCCTTCCCCTAGGCCTGGGTGCCTTAGCACCGGGCCCTTTAGGCACGGAGTGCCCCCTTGGGGCTGAAGGATGTCTGGGCTTAGGAGCGCCAGAGACCTTCTGCGCGGGGGGGGGGGGGGGGGCAGTTGGCCTGGTGATTCACGCCTTTAGGAGGTGCAGGGGCGTCAGCGCGTACAGGCTCTCCAACTTTTTCTTTTCCCTTGTTAGGGGCGGCTTTGGATGGTCCAGCAGCGGCTGGATCCGGCATAGCGGCATCAGCACCACCTAAAACAGAGGCGTCCTCGTCTGAGTCGCCTAGGTCTCCGAACTTGCTTTGGAGGCGCTCCATCATGCGTTGCATTTTTTCGGAGAGGCGCTCCTGCTCAGCAAGCTTGGCTTTGGTGACCTCCAGTTCTTCGGCTACTTGGACCAGTTCTGGGTCCTTCTCATAGTAGCAGCCGTCCTTGTAATAACCGTCTTGGACATACTCTTCTTCGTCTTCTAAGTATGTCGTATCTTCGGTACTGACCCGATCCTGGCGGGATGCCGGGTCTTCACCTTGGTAGTCCAAGGGTTCATTTTGCACCGCATCTTCCATCACAGTATCGGGGTTGACCCTAGCATTTTTGTCAACCGCAGATTTTCTCGTAGTCACCATCTCTTTAGCACGAAGTGAATACAAAAAATGTACACAGAAAAAGAGCTGACTAACAACTTCCTACAGCTCTCAATGAAAGCACCAAAATGTTTACCGAGTTTTTCGGAAACGAATACAAACAGAATAATAAAAAGATAAGAACTGTAGAAGTGCAGAAATGTAACTAAACAAACAGTATTTTTACGTGGTTCAGGCGTTAACAAGCCCTAGTCCATGAGTCGATGTAATTATCCTTGTAAAGAATTACAGTAAAATGGCTGGTGTACAAGAACTTCACACACTCACAGTGTTTCTCTAGGGTTCTCTTGAAGAAGATGAAGCTAGAGAGATTTTAGTAGAGTTCTTGCTATGTGATTTGTTGGCCGTCCCTCCTATTGTAAAATGAGGGGGTCTTTATAGCTAGGGTCTTGGATTAGGGTTTTTCTCTACGTCCATGAGTCTTAATTACACCAGCCATAAATAGGGGATACAATTACTGTAGTAGCATGGCTACAAGAGGGGTATATTTACGTGAAAGTATGGGGAATACACAAAGTCAGCCGTCTTTTCCAAGTTGTCAGCAGAACAGTAGGCGAAAAGGTACCCTTAGGCGTGCTGGGATGTGTGCGGCTTTGACTTGTCGGGCGTGTCAGGCGGGATCCTGTGTCAGGTGGATATCATTCCAAATATGCCTCCTCCACGACTCGACCGCCTGGTCTTGTTCCGTGCGAGGCACGGAACTGTTTCCGCGAAGACCACTTGAAGAGCTTCTCCTGGAAGGAGCTTCCCCGAAGGATACCCCTTCGGGAGCTCCGGGAGAGTTGACGAGCTTCCGTGTCGCGTTTGCTTGAAAGAGTAATCCAGAAACTAAACGGGAGAGGCGAAGCCTTTCTGTCCATCCACGAGCTCTGGTCACCTACCGTGAAAGACGTTGATAATTCTGCTTCCCCGAGGATATCCATCTAAACGCTATCCGGAAATCTGGATAACAGAAACAAAGCTAGGACCCTTCAGCAACAGGCTGCTAGGTATATCCTGGTCGATGGAATTCTGTACCGAATGGGATACTCACTGCCACTTCTCAGGTGTATTACGAAGGAGAAAGCCAAATAGTTGATGAAGGAGGTACACGAAGGTTTTTGCGGGGACCATTCTGTGGGGCAAAGCCTGTCGAAAAAGATCCTAAGGCAAGGATATTTTTGGCCAATAATGAATGAAGACTACATAGAGTTCGTACGAAATTGTGAAAAGTGTCAAAGGTTTTCCAAGATCCCGCGAGCAGCTCCTAATGAGTTAAAGCAGATGCAGAGTCCATGGCCCTTTGTGGTTTGGGGAATAGATCTAATCAGATATTTGCCTACCGGGAAAGGTGGTGTAAAGTACGCAGTGGTTGCCATCGACTACTTCACCAAATGGGCCGAAGCTGAGCCACTCGCGACCATAACGACGAAGAAAGTGCTTGAGTTCGTGGTCAAAAACATCATCTGTCGCTATGGATTGCCAAAAAAGATAGTCTCAGATAATGGCACCCAGTTCGACAGTGATATATTCACAGACTTCTGCAAACACCACGACATTATTATAAGCTTTTCTTCAGTTGCTCATCCCCAGGCAAATGGACATGTCGAGGCAGTCAACAAAATGCTGAAGGATACACTGAAGAAAAGACTTGAAGAAACTAAGGTAGCATGGCCAGAACAGTTACCTGAAGTCCTCTGGTCGTACAGAACGTCCCACTGAACAGCAACAGGTCATACCCCATTTTCCTTGGCATACGGGTATGAGGCCATGTTGCCTGTTGAGTTGGATCCGCCCTCTCACTACAGATTTAACATACGACTTAGATTCTAACAACCAGTTACTCATGGAATCCTTGGACTCGATTGATGAAAGGCGAGAACAAGCCCAGCTCCGAGTAGCTGCATACTAGCAGAAGGTCGCCCAGTATTTCAACTCCAAAGTTCGAGAAAGAAAGTTCAATGTCGGAGACCTTATGCTCTGAAAAGTTTTTCTTAACACCCGCGACCAAGCTGCTGGAGTACTTGGGCCAAATTGGGAAAGGCCTTACCAGATTGATGAAGTCCTTCACCCAGACACTTATAAATTTTCCCGCTTAAATGGAGATCTCGTTCCTCGATATTGGAATGGAGAACACCTGCGCGAGTATTATCAATGAACAATTCTTCTTAAAGAATTGGCTTGTATAAATTTTACTTTTTACAAGTTTTGTGTAAGATCTTATTGATCACTCGTAAAGACATGTTCAGTCCATTTACTACGAGAATAAAAGGGACTGTGCTCAGCCAGTCATTTCTTGCCAACTATTGTATTTATTACAAGTATTTTCTCATTACGTGTGTTGTTTTGCTGTATTATAATTCTAATCGCATAGCTACGAGCAGTAACGTTCGGGCAGGTTCTAGTTAAGGCAAGACCATGGACCTAAAGCTCCCCGATCACTTGGGGGGCATACAAGGTACAAGTAAGCAAAGAATATCGTTAAAAGGTATGCAAACACATGAGCAAAATAAGTGAAAGCATGCTAGGGCACTTAGAGTATTTTTCAAAATTTTGATATTTTGTTAAATAAAACCAAAGTGCTATGCTAAGTTTGGTCATGCGAACAATTATATGTTATAATAATATGCAAATATATTGTAATATCAAAGCGATCCTTTTATACCACAAGCAGTAACTGCTTGGATGTAATTGTTTAAAATAAAAGTAAAAGCTGCCCGCGCAGCAAACCAAAAAATTATACTGTCTTTACATCACGACCCGTAGGTCGTGTAATTAAAAAAGAAATATAAAAGGAAAAAATTAAGGAGTTTGAGGAGATGGAGGATCCTGGGGAGGGTTCTGGTCGACAGCTTTAGTATCTGCACCCTCCATCCCGGCGGCCAGCGAGATTTCGGGGGAAGCAGGGACCCTCGATCCCTCTTCTTCAGCCAGTTGAGCCGCGCAACGAGCCAGCTCAGCTTCCCTTGCGTTCTCAGGAAGATAATCAAAATTGGCACCCTCATTGTGCTTCCAGAAATCGTAGAAGCACCTCAAGGTGGCATTTTTGTACCTCTCCAAGTTGGCGGCATTGGTCTTCTCCAATTCCTCATCCCGATCCTCCAAATCTCTGGTTTCTTGCCTACTCTCGATCAAGTCTAGCTCAAGCTGCTTAGCCACTTTGAAGTTAGAGCGGTTGGACTCCTTGTATTGGTCCCTTTGCTCGTGGACTTTTTCCAGAGAATTCTGCTTCTCCTCCAACTCCTTAGCCAGTTGGGCCTTTTCCACAGTCACCACCGCCAGCTGATCAGCATGTCTGGCCTCAGCAACTTTGAGTTCGTCCTCGTGCCATTGATCCGAGGTCCTGGCCTCCTCGGTTACAACACCTAGGTGGATGCGGCCGGCAGTAAGGGTTAGCAAGGCCTGCATTCAGAACAAATATTAAACAAATAGTAAATTACCGAAGACCTGATTTCACAAAGGAGACAACTTACACTGGTGAACTCATTCAGGGCTCGGTTTAGAATTGGGTCAACACCCATCGTCTTCGTAGCCGCCATTGCCGCTCAGCAACGATCGTGCTTGGAAATTTTGGTAGGCCTCTCCTTGATCAATCTAAAGGAACGACAAACCATCAGGTTCCCGGTTGAAGCAGGAATTTCCTGCTGGGTTTGGTCAGATGAGGCGGCAGGAGAAGGGGTTGACTCGGCCGTAGCAGATGGAGTTTGCTGTTCGCGAGGGGAAGGCGGAGTCGCGGTGGCAGAGGGCCTGTCCTCTGAAGGGCCTTCATTCTGGGCCTTCTTCGCCTGAGGCGCGTTGCTGCTCTCCCCAGTATGTCTCTTACTAGCTTTCTTCTTGCTTGGAAGGGCAGCAGCAGCCTTTGGGGTGCTATAAAGGTTGAATGCATTGGTGGAGTCCATACCTAAAAAGCAAGAACAAAGTCGAACCATGAGATAGCATGAATAGCCAAACACATCACATCAGAAAAAGAAACAAAAAAGGATTGCAAAGTCCAATACTCGAGCTATTATTACTGGTCACTACACTACAGACTCTACTAGTCTTACACTCATTCTTTGACACGAAGAAGTCTGGCCCTATGTGTGGATCATATTTAAAATTGCCATCCCCGTCAAATAGATGACAGGGAATTGGCAAATTGTTTAAAAGCAAAATTACTATACCGTTGTCATCTGATGAGTCGTCAGAGAGTTCGACAGGCTCGATGGCCTTCTGCTTTCCTTTCCCCAAGGGGGCCGAGGCCCTCTCTGCTCGAGGAGTGCTAGCAGGTTCCCTAATCGTGACCCCAGTCAGTCTCCTCCGCGGAGGAGACGCTTGAGGTTGCTGCTCGGGTTCCTCTTCGGCGCGAACACTCCCTGCCGAAGGCCCCCTCGTATTTGATTAAGGGGCCCAGAGTCCAGCCAACCTAAGGTTAGCCTATGTAACCAGATTCTTGACACTCTTCTCAACATCTGGCATGCTGGCTAAGAGTGGCGATCTTGACTCAATTCTCGGAGTTGGGTTTGGTTGCAGCCACGGGCCTGGAAGACATCAAAAGTTTAAGACATTGTGGAGGAAAACACTAAGTGAAGAAGTCAGCCAGTGATACGAAAGTTTTACCTCCTCGTGCGAAAGCCAGGTTGTCCGCGACCAGGTCAGGCGTAAGGAAGTACTCTTGGTAGTAGCTCCCCACGTTTGAGATGTGGGTCATGTTAGTCAGGAAAGTGCGTCCATTTTCCTGATGGCAAAGATGGAAGAACCCCGTGCCTTCATGGTTGGGGTTAGATTTGAGGTCGAACAGATAGTTGACATCATGTGGCGATGGCACGGGCCATTTTTTCTGGCTGTACAAGATATAGAGTGCAACAAGCATCCTATATCCGTTTGGGGTAATTTGGAAGGGGGCAACTCCAAAATAGTTGGCCACCCCCTGAAAGAATGGATGAAGAGGCAAGGTGGCCCCTGCCTCAACATGAAATCGCGACCAGGCTGTTGAGCCCAAAAGAGGGTGTTTTAATAATTATACTCGCAAGTGCATGAATCGTTTCGGAATATAATGTTCATGTAAGTACGAGGTCGAACCCATGAAAGTTGACTAACATCAAAAGAAACTATTTCAAACAAAGCAAGAAGATTCTAACCTAGTTCCAAATATTTGATGAGATTTTGTTTTAGAAAAATAAAAGACAACTAATAAAAAGATTAATGATTAAATAGAAAAATGGTTTTCAAATGAGATATGTAAAATAAGATTATTAAGACATTAGAATCCACAAAATGCAAGTTCAATAATATTTATAAGTATATTGATTCCCAAGTTTAGATATAGTTGAAATAAATCACACTATATTTTTTTCAAAATACATTTTCTATTCAAGCACAAGTTCCTTTCAAAAAGGTAGAATTTTTCTTCACTTATATAAGATATAATTTCTAAGCATTAGTTGTGTTACAACCTAATGAAACTACAAAAAATTAAAGAGATTATGTTTAGGAAAAATATGATACTTATGTTCTAAGAATTAGATGTGAACAATTTAATGAAAAACATTTAATAAAAGAATATCATATTTTTGCATAATGAAGAACTAAGTATAATATGCTTTAAAAATCAATAATAGATGAAAAAGGCATATCTTTGATAGAAAAATCCATAAACAATGTTGCACAAATGAGAAATCAACATACAATAAAATATACTATCTAGTTACATTTTGCTTCATCATCATCTTAATAATCTTGAAAAAGATTAGAAGCTCATAACTAGATTGAAATAAAAATTACAAAATAACATACTTGACATGCTCTTCAAAAGATGAAAATGGTAGAGAGAAAATAGTGAAAAGAAGAGAGAAAAGTATGAAGTGTAGAAGAGGTTGAAAAGATGAAGAAGAGCTCCCCAAATGGTCTTACAAGACTCTATTTATAGGCAAAATATGGAGATTAAATTAATCAAATTAAAATAAATAAATTGATTAATTTAATTGTGTTGGGAAGTGGTAGGATAAAAAGAGTAAGTGTAAGGGTATTGGAAAGATGAAATGTTTGGTTGGATGGAAGATTAGTGAAAAACTAGAGTGAAAAAATGAATTAGGAATATTTATTGAGGTAAGAAAAATAGGGAAGAGTGAATTGATATTTGAGTGAAAAACATTGGAAATAAAAATGTGAGTTTTGGCCTTTTGGTGGCTGTGTGATGAGATGCTTCGGGCTGGGCAAGAGGAGGCAGTTGGCTAGCCTTTCGATTGGGCTTGGAGGGATGAATTGGGCCACGACTGGGGAGAAGGAAATGGTCAGCTGGGCGTTGTGGTTGGCTGAGTTGGTGTTGGGCCTGGCTGAGTTTGGGTGGGCCCAGGATGGAGCAGGCTGGGGAGGCACGGCTGGTTTGTTGATGTGCATATGTGATGCTCGGCTGGGCAGGGATCACTCGGCTGAATGAAGGCTGGAAGCATGATTGATGCAGCTGGGATGCATCAGCGGTTGACAGCTGGCGGAGGAGGCAAGGCAGGAAGCTGAAGGTAACGCCTGGGAGGAGATGGGCCCAATTTGGGCCTGGGCAGGAGGGCTTTGGGCCTGCTGAATTTAATTTCAAAAATACCAATTTTCTTCTTTCTTTTCCTTACTTTTCAAAGCCAAAAATTGCAATAACTTCCCTACAAAATAAACATAAACTAAATCATAATAAAATATTTTCAACTATAAAATACATCAATTTAAATTTTTTGAAAATATTAATTATAACTTAATTTATATTTAACATTTAATTTCAATAATACAACACATTTTTAGCATCCAACTAACAACACTAATTTCAACTAATTAAATTACAACATAAAACAATAAAATATAAAAAAAACATATAAAAATCTAGAAAATTACAATGAGACTAATAAATGCAAAATTACTTAAAAACTTAATAAATCAATTAAAAACTCAAGAATTAAGCAACAATTAGCACATAAAAAGTGATAAAATAACTCTATTTTGTAGAGTTATCACACCCCAAACTTAATATTTTGCTAGTCCTTGAGCAAAAGAAAAATAAAAAACACATATTTTTTTATTTGGTGATATCAAAAATGTCCTCAAAGATTGCACATTGAAAATAATTTATAAAAAATATGAATCAAAATTAACCTTATGTAATTAATTCTATAGTCAATCTTGCTTTGAAAATATATTTTAAATTAGAAGTCCAAAACTATTTATCAAGTTATTATGTGAATTCTGGAAATTTTTTTGTAATAAACTATTTATTTCACATATTATGATGAATAATTTTTTTTTTCAAAAATTCATTTTTTTAAGCAAAATTGACCCAAGAATTAAACACAAAGCTTAAGAAAGATTCATATATTTTTTAAAAGTAAAATCAAACTCAATCAAGGGTATTATCATAGGAAAAACAGATATCACCAAAGGGGTTTTTTCTTTTTTCTTTTTTTAATTTTTTTTATAATTAAAATATAAAATAGATACTCTACCAATCAATTTTTCTGTTTTAAAAAAAAAAAAAAAAATTCTACCATTTTCAAACACATTAAAGAAGTAACCATATAAACCCACTACCCCCAAACTTAATTTATGCATTGTCCTCAATGTAGCAAAATACAAATATAAATTGAAGCGTAAAAGAGTTTAGAGTTTAGAATGGTCGTACCTCATCATGGAACATTGTCAAGAGTGCAACAAAAAGGAAACAAAAATCAAAACAAGAAGTTAACCTAAAACATAAATAAAACACACATTTACCAATAATTGATGAGAACGATCAAGGACCATGGTAAATAGGATCCTCAAGAAGGATTTCATCCACTTTAGCAGTTTTCAATTTTTGTACATTCACTTTGAATACATTACCATTATTAGGATTTTCAATTTCAATGGTTCCATGTGGAAAAATAGTGCGAACAATGGATGGACCTACCCACCTAGAGCGTAACTTCCCCGGGAAGAGATGCAAACGAGAATTGTATAAAAGGACTTTTTGACCGGGAGAGAAATCTTTTCGCAAAATGTTTTGTCATGGTAAATCTTCATTCGATCCTTATATTTTTTGGAATAGTCATATGCATCATGCCTAAGCTCTTCTAACTCATTTAATTGAAGCTTTCTTCTCTCACCCGCTTTGTCTAAGGAAAAATTCAATTGCTTAATTGCCCAATAAGCTCTATGTTCTAGCTCAACGGGTAAGTGACATGCCTTTCCATACCCAAGTCTATAGGGAGACATTCCAATGGGTGTTTTGTATGCAGTTCGATATTACCATAGTGCATCAATGAGTCTTAAGGACCAATCTTTCCTAGTTGGATTGACAGTTTTCTCTAAGATGTGCTTAATTTCCCTATTTGATATTTCAACTTGACCACTAGTTTGTGGGTGATAAGGTGTAGTGACTTTATGTGTAATACCATATTGTTTCATTAAATGCTCAAAAGATCTATTACAAAAGTGTGTACCGTTATCACTAATGATAGCACGTGGTGAGCCAAAAGGGGAGAAAATATTTTCTTTCAAAAACTTAAGCACAACTTTATGGTCATTTGTGTGGCATGCAACAACTTCAACCCATTTAGACACATAATCAACACCAACAAGAATGTACAAGTTACCAAAAGAGTTAGGAAATGGACCCATAAAATCAATGCCCCAAACACCAAATATTTCAACAATAAGGATAGGATTAAAAGGCATCATGTTTCTTCTGGTTACACTTCCTAACTTTTGACAACGTTCGCAAGATTTGCAATAAACATAAGTGTCATGAAAAATAGTAGGCCAATAAAATCCACATTGTAAAATTTTCAAAGCAGTTCTCTTACCACTAAAATGTCCACCACATGCATGATCATGACAAAAAGATATGATTTTAGTTTGATCACAATTTGGAATGCATCTCCTTATTATTTGATCAGGGCAATATTTAAACAAATAAGGATCATCCCACATGAAATTTTTCACTTCAGAATAAAATTTAGATTTGTCATGCTTAGACCAATGAGAAGGAAATTCACCAGTGACCAAATAATTTACAATGTCAGCATACCAAGGCAAAGAAGATATATGCATGAGTTGTTCATCAGGAAAAGTTTCAGTTATAGTGGTGGAGTCATTATTAGCCTCAACAACAATTCTAGACAAATGATCAGCAACAACATTTTCAGAACCTTTTTTTATCTCGTGTCTCTAAATCAAATTCTTGTAAAAGCAAGATCCAACGAATTAAGCGAGATTTAGCATCTTTTTTTCGACAAGAGATATTTCAATGCAGCATGATCAGAAAAGACAATTATTTTAGATCCTAACAAATAAGACCTAAATTTCTCCAATGCAAACACAACAACAAGCAATTCTTTTTCAGTTGTAGAATAATTTAATTGAGCATCATTCAAAGTTTTGCTAGCATAGTAGATTACATGAGGTAACTTGTTAATTCTTTGTCCTAGAATAGCACCAATAGCATAATTAGAAGCATCACACATTATTTCAAAAGGAATATTCCAATCAGGAGGGCGAATAATACGTGCACTAGTCAAAAGGGATTTCAATCTTTCAAAGGCAACATGGCAATCATTATCAAAGACAAAAGCATTTTCTTTTCCCATCAAATGACATAATGGGCGTGAAATTTTGCTAAAGTCTTTTATGAATCTTCTATAAAAACCGGCATGGCCTAAGAATGATCTAATTTCTTTTATTGTTTTAGGTGGGGGAAGTTTTGAAATAAGGTCAACTTTTGCTTTATCAACTTCTATTCCCTCAGATGAGATTACATGACCTAAAAAAATTCCTTTTTTTAACCATAAAATGACATTTTTCCCAATTAAGAACTAAATTCTTTTCTTTGCAACGAATTAAAATAAGAGAAAGATGGTGCAAACAGTCATCAAAAGAATTTCCAAACACATCAAAATCATCCATAAACACTTCAAGATTTCTTTCAACCATATCAGAAAATATTGCAGTCATACATCTTTGAAAAGTTGTAGGAGCATTACAAAGACCAAAAGGCATGCGACGATATGCAAAGGTTCCAAAAGGGCAAGTGAAGGTAGTCTTTTCTTGATCTTCAGGGGCGATGGGGATTTGGTTATATCCCGAATAGCCATAGAGAAAACAATAATATGCATGGCCAGCTAAACGTTCAAGCATTTGATCAATAAAGGGTAAATGAAAGTGGTCTTTTCTAGTAACATTATTTAGCTTTCTATAGTCTATACACACTCTCCACCCCGTTTGTACTCGAGTAGGGATTAATTCATTTTTCTCATTTTCAATAACTGTGATCCTAGACTTTTTAGGCACTACTTGGACTGGACTAACCCATTGACTATCAGAAATAGGGTAAATGATACCTACATGTAACAGTTTAAGTACTTCTTCCCTAACGACCTCTTTCATATTTGGATTTAACTTTCTTTGACATTCCCGAGAGGTTTTAGCATTTTCTTCTAGATGGATTCTATGCATGCATATGGATGGGCTAATTCCCTTGATGTCTCCAATAGTCCAACCTATGGCTTCCTTATGTTTTCTAAGGACATTTAACAATTTATCTTCTTGTTCTTTATCTAAAGCAGATGCTATGATAACAGGCAAGGTTTCAGACTGTCCTAGAAAAGCATATTTTAAATTTCTGGCAAAGGTTTAAGGTCTAACTTTGGAGACTCGGAAATTGATTGAACATGATCTAAGGGTGAAAAGGGTTCAACTTTGGTTTCATTTAAGGGTATAGACTCTAACAAAGAATTCACATCATCATTAAAATCATCAATATGCAAGTTCATACCAAAGTATTTTTCACAAAAATCAAGTAAGTCATTTCCATCATCTTCACACATACTCTCTATCATGTTAACTCCATGCACTTCCTCACACTCAACAGATTTAGCAACATTAAAAACATTTAATTCAACAGTCATGTTTCCAAAAGATAATTTCAATACACCATTACGACAGTTGATAATTGCATTAGATGTAGCTAAAAATGGTCTACCCAGAATGATGGGTATTTGAGCATGAGCATTTTCAACAGGTTGAGTGTCAAGAACAATAAAGTCCACAGGGAAATAGAATTTATCAACTTTAATTAAAACATCTTCTACAATACCTCTAGGGATTTTCACTGAAAGATCGGCTAATTGAAGTGTTATAGAAGTTGATTTTAATTCTCCTAGACCAAGTTGCTTATACACAGAATAAGGCAGTAAATTCACACTAGCTCCTAAATCAAGTAAGGCTTTGTTAATAAAATGATCGCCAATGATGTATGAAATTGTTGGACAACCGGGATCTTTATATTTCACAAGGCTTTTATATTCAATTATGGAGCTAACTTGTTCAGTTAAAAACGCCTTTTTTGGAACATTTGTGTTTCTTTTAACAGTGCAAAGGTCTTTTAAGAATTTAGAATAGGCAGGAATTTGTTTAATGGCATCTAAGAAAGGAATGTTGATGCTTACTTGTTTGAAAACTTCTAATATGTCACTATATTGGTTGCCTTTCTTGAGTGGACTTAATCTTTTTGGAAAAGGAGCTTTTGGGATGGAAGGAAGGATTTGAGCATCATCTTTTGAAAGGTCATTTGTGTCGGAATTTTGGGGTTGGAGGCTGATGAGAAGTGTTGGAGGTTTTTCTTTTCTGGGCCTTAGTTTTGGTGCGAGCCATGTTTCGGGTTAGGACTGGGGAAGTGTTTGGATTAATACGAGAAAAAGGAATATCGGGTATCAATATCGAGGGTTGTTCTTCGTCCTCGAGCAGTTGAGCCAACAGATCGTCGTTAATGGGTCTTTCTCCTCCCCACGAGTCTTGCATATAAACTGCAAACAGACAAAGGGGGAGATAAGACGCACAACCTGGGAGCTTATGTTGAAAATTGGAATAACGTTGCTCGCGTCTATCGACCAGCAACATTCTAACCGAAACACTAAGTTTTATGCGAGCAGTTTGAAAACGGACCAAAAAGTGAAAGTAAAAAGTTTTTTCTGAAAAAAGCTTTTTCAACTCCAAAGGGGCGGGAAAAACCTAGTTTTTCAGCTAGCCTAAAAATCGAATTTTTACTTCAATTTTACGCCCTAAACCCGTGATCTTGACTATCAAACTGATTCCTAACTTATATAGAGCAAAAGTACACTACCCAATCAAGCATCAAACGGTATATGCAAAATCTTCACAAATTTCTACCCAAGAACACAAAAAGTTTCAAAGCACAGAAGTAGCATGCATGGCATCTCAAAGGGTTAAACGTCGAAGAAAGTTTACCTGAGTGAAGATTGGAGATCTTGAAAAGGAGGGACCTTGAGTTGGCAAGCGAGAGATCCTCGACGAAGCGTCTGAAAATTTTGAAGTCCCGGGCTCTGGAATATATTTCTTGAGAGTTCTTGGGAAAAGGATGGCGTGTAAAGAGTTAAAAGGAGAATGTGGGGATTATTTATAGAACTGAGGTGTGCCGAAAAGGGGTAATCATGGGTTACCTTTTTCAAGGCATGGGGGAGTGTAATAGCCGTCGGAATGATTTCTTCAAAACTGAAAAGGCATGATTGGACGTGATTAGGTCACTATTTTCAAGAACGCACGAGAGTTTTGACAGATTTCGTGGGGCATACGAAAAGTTATTTTCCTAAGTTTACTTATTGTTGGTCGCAATAAATAAACTTGGGGGGCAAATGTTTATCCATAAATCAGTTGCTGATGACGTGGCAAGGATTTTTGACATGTGGCGGACACGTAGCAGAGATACGGCTCGCCTATCGACCAGCATTATTTCTGCACGAAGAGATCAAGTCCTATATACGACCAGCCTGGTCGTATATTCGCTCATTTATGTAAATATCTGTAGAATTGTGATGATATCCGAGAATATCTCTTCATTATGACCTGCAGATCCGATCATTAAGGATAGATATTATTTCTTAATTCATGTAACTCTTCCTGAGCCTATAAATATACAAGAGATAGCTCAAGGAAAGGGATCGATCTTTTTTGCTTAAGAGAATTATATTACTATTATCCATCGTTGTATTGTTTTCTGCTTCTAAGGTCCGTGAAACTCAGGAACCCTTGTTCTTTGATCACACCTTGGGAGTTCAATATTAATAATAGTATCAAGTGGACGTAGGTCATTACCAATCACTGGGGCCGAACCACTATAAATCCCTGTGTTCTTTATCTTTCCATTAGATTATTTTCAAGCCCTATATCATTTCCTTGTCGTTTCCTAGACTCCGTGTCGTTGACCAAAATCATGGTCAAGAATATTGATTTTTAAAGTTTTTTAAGAGTTGTTGGTACATTATTTTCCAACTAGTGTATATGTTTTTTATGGTATGATATATCAATTTTTTTTATGATATTTAGTTTCTATCTTATTATACATAATGGTAGTATATAATTTTATATATGGTATATACAATTTAATGGTAGTATATAATTTTGTTAGCATAGTATATACATTTTGAGTAATCCCGACAGGTATGAGACAAATTATGCTAAGACTGTGCTCGTATATATGTGGGGCGATTATTCCATATCTCGGTCATTTTCCCCGATTGAACGATTTTTCCTCGCCCCATTCGGATCGAATAACCATGGGTACCCGTACCATGGGTCATATTGCAAATCCTACTCGTTGTGTAGCCTTACAATGACAATCACAAGATGTTTTGAATGCTATATTTCTTGTTACCAGCACAAAAATGCTACTTAAGAATTTTTTAGATTCGGGATAGAATGGATTCTTTATGAAGGTAAAAATATTTTATGAGCAACATAAAATTGTTATCTTTGATATTGATGCTCAATATGTTGCAAGGTGTGGAAAATTTTGACAATAAGAAGATAATATTAGCGTGGAACATTATTATTGAGTTGATTTCTTTATTACTACACTTGATTATCAATTGCAAGAATTAAATTGTAGATTTAATAAACATTCAATAGAGTTGTTTGTTCTTAACACTTTTTTAAATCTTAGAGTTGTTTGAGTTGCAAAATTTAGTAGTAAATCAATTATAGACGAGTTTGTATTTGTGATAGATCGTCAAGCACAACTTACATTTAAGAGAATAAATTGATAGTTTGAGGCATATGAGTTCGACATAATTATTTCTTTTTTATTGAAATAATAATTTTATTTAAATGTGTGCATTAATTTTTTTTTTTTACTTTTGTACATATTATAGATTAGATTTGGTGTTGTTGATGCGGTTTTTCGACAACTGTAGACTAAGAAGTCTGAAATATTTAATTAGGCTTTTCATGAAACCGTAAGTAAATGTCACACAAGAACTTTTATGTGGATCAGTGATTAAAATTCACCTAATCCATGATTCTATGTTATTCTATTTAGGATCTCTGGAAAAAGTATTTAAGACAATTTTGGCAGAGTTATTGCATACCAAATTTGGTCCCTTTATCAGTCTATTCCCTCTCTATTTATAGGGGTTCATTGGACATATTCGGGTGACATTCAATATTGGGTAACTTACAAGAATGTGTAATTCCCAAACGTACAAATAAATACATTGATTGCCTGATATTACACATTTATCAGCAAGGCTTACAATATATTAAATACGCATATAAAGTCTCCGAGTCTTCATGAATTCAAGCCAGTATATTCCATGCGTCAGCATCGAGCTGAATGAACAACATGCAAGATAGAGGTTTCTGAGCTAAATCAATCTAAGAGTTGAAACGCTCGAGCTATGCTTGTAGTACCTGAAGATATGGCTAGACGATCTCCTTGATATCTTGTCAACCTACGGTTGACTCGGGCTACCCATTTTAGAACTTGTACCGCGTTCTCGAAATATGGATAACCTTATTAAGTGCTTGTCAGCTCGTATTTTTTAGGTACAACATTTGTCCTCCATGTTTCTACTCAGGTATGATGTCATTCCTATGTTAGGATTAGTGTCCTTTAAAGCATATGCATTGAACAATGTTTTATGAAATAAATAATTTGAATGATTTTGTGCATATATTTATTGTTTATTATTATTATTAGAATAATATTATATTAATATCATAAAATTCTCAAATTCGTTTTTGTGACTACAATCTTGTATTGGTACGAGAGAATTAAGATTGTAGGGAACAAATTTAAATAGTGCACAGTAGTACAAAGTTGTATGGAATCTTTGGATAAAATACTGTAAGTACGGTTCATTAGTATTATGAATACATGTAATCTAGATTCGGATTAATGATGTAGTAGGACATCTTAGTGGAGGTACTTTGTATAAAGTGGTTATACATGAACAGGACTCGATATGTTATTAATACTTAATAATATCGTTTACTCTATAAGTATTAATTTAACATATCAATAAGATTATCATATACAAATTGATCTTAATCTTGAAGTTATTATGAACTCGTGTTTATGTCATATGAGTTCTTTGATTCACTCATTATGGTTTGTCATAATGATCAGGCTGAAAACTTTTGTTTTGGGAACACATTGATGTAAACAGTTGTGAACATAATATACAGATATGAAATCTATACATTTTTTTAGAGGAATTGAACAATGGTTCTCTTAAGGGTTGACTTTTGAATTGAAATGTTATTGAGCTCAAATTCATAAATCTGTTTATGAATTAACCTTCACTAGTACAGTTAATGATACTTAAGGAAACAAGATATAATTAAAGAGGCTAAACATTAATTAATTCCTACTTTAATTATGAACCATTAATAGAGGATTTAATTGTATGTAGTGATTAAATCGATTAACACTTTTATATACATAAAAGTACTCAATAAATAAATGTCTATAATTACAAGTGTTACACCCAGATTTCGAGACCCGAGATTGTGACCTCGAAAGCTGGACTCGTCAAATGTGAGCTCAAGATATCTAAAACGCATGATCATGGCCCAGATGTCAAACCCTTGGATCAAGATGGAAACCTCAAATACATTTAACCTCGAACTTCTTTATGAGCTTGAAAGAATTTAGCTTGGGGTATATCCGTTATCGGGTGTCTTCGGATCAAGTAGACCGAGCTTAGAAGAAGTACAAGCTCGGAATGTAATAGCCTCGCTGGTATCTACCCGCTCCGAGCTGGTCTTGGAGTAAGGCGGCTAGTTCGTAACTTATCTATAGACTTGGACCGACATGATGCTGATTGCCGACCTCAAAAGATTTAATGGGTCGTCTGATGTAACGCGTTCCATGCATTTAAAGATATTTATTGTTGTAACATCCCAACATTAAAGGGATATTAACAAGTCTGTTATTCGCCCTTGGTCTTTAGGGGACGTTTCCTTGTATATAGAAGTTACAATATTTAAATCATTAATTTAATTAATAAGCAGAAGTATCTTTTCGAAATATGTGGGAATGAACTCTGAAAACTCTCTATAAATAGAGAGTTCGTGAACATTTGTAGAGGAGGGATCTTTTGATATACTGAGAGAAATTCTGGAGAATTCATCCCTGAAGGATTTCCAGAAAACTCCACATCTTAATAAAATAGACTCGTGGACTAGGCAGAGTTAACTGCTGAACCACGTAAAATTCTTGTTGTTCTACCATATTATTCGTCTGTGCCATAGTTCTTATTGTTTAATTGCTCTACATTTTAAGTTGACAAAAAACGGTGTCAACAGTTTGGTGCTTTCATTGAGAGCCTTAAGTAGACAATCCCCGATTAGCTATGGTTGCAAATGATCAGATTATTCCTGAAGAAAACTATCCACAATGCTCTGGGAAGCAGCCAATGATGAATCCAGAACCAGAAGAAAGAAGTGAGTCCTCCGATTCTCGGGCACCTCTGGCTCCCGGGGACAATGAGGACATGCATTATAATCCCGAGCGGTATGTCCCCATTGTGGAACTCGAGAATCGATAGTTAAGAAAACAGTTGGCTGAGGCCAAAAAGCGGAACGAGGAGCTGGCCAGGTTAGCTGCGGAGGTGCAGGCTGCTCAGCCTCAACCTCCGCCTGAGAACCAAGCCCCACCTCTGCGGGACGTTCATGTTCCTCCCCGCTGGCCTCGTGGGTGACCTCACGGAAATGCTGCCACAAGAAGAACGAAGCAACCTCTGCCATTGGCAGAGCAACCTGCTCCCTCGAGGCCCCGAAGAAACACCTGGGCTAGAGCTCTGGTTAACTCAACTGCTGAGTTACCAGCTGAAACTGGGAATAACTGAGCCCCTGCAGAGGCTCGAACTCAGAATCCTGGTAACAGGCAGAATGATATCGAGCCGGCACAGGCAAACTCGGGACCATCTAGACCCCGAAATGGGTGGCAGCCACTGTCACCCATACGGTTCCCTCTATCACTAATAAGATATCCCTCACCACCTCAGAGGAACACACAACCGACCCAGGGTGATAGGGAAAGGCGGGTTTGATGGAAGCAAGGGAATGGAGAAGCATCTAGAGAACGGAGAGGCGCCCAACCCACGAGAAGCCAAAGGTCTCTGTCTCACATTGCAGAGACGAGGTAGCCTGAAAGGAACCCATCTCGAAAGAATCATGTGACGAGCCTCGCCAGTGGCGACTCAGGGGACACCAGATCAATCAGTATGTATGATCAAGGATGCAGAAACGCAGGGAGCCAAAGGAACCACCCTAACTTGCGGGAACACCTTAATCATAATCGGGGTAGTGGTAATCCCTCGAACCCAGATATGAGAGATCGCCTAAATGGGTGCAAGGATCCCTGCGAAGGCGCGAGCCTGGAATTGTGGTCAATGATAACCGATTTCAGGCGAGACCCCCTGTGGACCCAGTTCAGGATAGAATTGATCAACTGGAAAGAGCATTTAGGCTCTTATAGAATGAGCAAGGTCGGAATCGGGACGGAGATTTTGATGAGGAGCTTGAACCATTCGCTCCCCACATTTCCAACACTCCGTTTCCTCAAGGGTTCCGGATTCCTCATGTCCCACCTTTTGAAGGAAATCCGACCCGTATAGTCATTTGAGTACATTTAACACTATAATGAGATCAAGTAATGTGGGATACGAGCTCAGATGCATGTTATTTCCAGCATCACTTACAGGACTAGCAAAAAACTAGTTCGAAAAATATAAGAGACATTCAATCACTTCTTGGGATCAGTTGTCAAAAGATTTCAAGAAGCAGTTTAGAGCCATGATCAGGGTAAGACCCGAGGCATCGACCCTGACCAACGTCTAGCAACAACCAAATGAAACGTTGAAGAGCTACCTTACAAGATTCAATTTGGAAGTCGCCCGAGCTCGGGATGTAGGCGACAGCGGTCATTTAATTTCCGTCCAAGTTGGGGTAATGCCGGGAAGTCCCCACTGGATAGAGAAATGCAAAGGAAGCCTGTGAGGTCCTTAACTGAGTTTAATCGACGAGCTCAGAGGTCTGTCAATGTAGAAGAGGCAAGGTCAACACTGAATATAACCTCTCAGCCCATAACTACAACGATAAATGTAAACTCTGCCTCGACCTCGGCAGATCCGTCAGCCTCGAAACCCTCTGCCGAAAATCCTTCCAAAAGAAAGAAAAATGAAGGAAGTAACCCCAAGGAAGAAGGGGGAAAGATACTTCTCCGTGTACAAGGTGTACACCGAGCTCAACGAGTCTTGGGAGAATATTTACCTGGCTAATGAAAACCAGGTCCCTTTTAGGCGTCCAGACCCCATGAGAAATCAAAAGTCCAAGAGAGACTCTAGTAAATACTGTCGATTGCACAGAGATACTGGGCACACTACTGATAAATGCAGGCAACTGAAGGACGAGATCAAAGGACTGGTCTCGAGAGGATACGTCAGGCAGTATGTCAGGAACCAGAACAATAATTAGGCTTCTACCAGCCAGAGGATAGCTGCCCCGCTTCCTACTCAAAACAACAATTCCCGAGCTAGGGAAGAAGAGAGACCCCCTTCGATTGATGGAGAAGATGTGGTAACCATCTCAGGCGGGCCTCACCTCGCAGGATCGGGAAATAACGCCTAGAAGCGATACGTGAACGAGCTGAAAAATGGGGACATGTCCCCTTATGAACCCGAACCTAGAGCTCCAAAGTACCAAAAGGTTGAATCTCATTCTATAACCTTTACTGAGGATGATGCGTCCCATGTTCAGTTTCCTCACAATGACCCATTGGTCATCACTCTCCAGCTCGCAAACAAGAGAGTTCACCGAGTTCTCATTGATAATGGGAGCTCAGTGAACATTCTCTATAAGGCCACCTTAGAAAAGATGGGACTCACACTTCGTGACCTAAAAGCTTATGCAACGACGCTGTACGGTTTTTCAGAAGAAGGGATTGCATGTATGGGATCCATTGAACTCCCTGTGACCTTGGGAGACTACCCAGTCTCAGCAACCAAGATGATGGAGTTTGTAGTAGTGGACCTGCCATCGGCCTACAACGTGCTGCTCGGGAGACCCACCCTAGTAGGGCTGGGGGAAGTCTCATCTGTAAGTCATTTGGCCATCAAGTTCCTAACTTCTAGTGGCATCAGGACGCTGAAGGGAGACCAGTTAGCCAGAAGGGAATGCTATAGCATTTCCATAAGAGGAAAGAAGTAGGCGAGCGCACAAGTGCTCATCGTTGTTCAAACTAAGGACGGGATAGTCTTGGAGATAGAAGAAGAGATCGATCCAAGAGTGGAGGAAAGAGTTGATCTCAAACTATTGGAAGAGCTCGAAGAAATCAGGCTCGAAGAAGCAGACCCCCCGAAAACGGTAAAGGTCAGGAAAAACCTCCACGAAAAAACCAAATAGCAATTAATTTTCTTTTTGAAGAAGAACCAGGATGTCTTCGCATGGTCACATTCGGACATGATAGGGATAAGTCCAAATGTAGTGAGCCATGCGTTAAATATTGACAAAAGCTTCCCGCCAAAGCAGCAAAAATGAAGACTACTGGATGACGATAGGAAGAAGGCCCTTAAAGAGGAAGTCGATAGGTTAAAAGCAAGCCTATTCATTAGGGATTCTTTTTACCCCGATTGGGTAGCCAACCCGATGCTGGTCCCGAAGCCTAACGGGATGTGGCGAACCTGCATTGACTACTCGGACTTCAATAAGGCCTGTCCTAAGGACTGCTTCCCTTTACCACGGATCGGTCAGCTCGTGGATTCCACGGCAGGGCATGGACTCATGTCATTCATGGATGCCTATTCTAGATATAACCAGATAGCCATGCATGCCCCCGACTAAGAGCATACGAGCTTCATAACTGACAAAGGGTTGTATTGTTATAACGTCATGCCATTCGGGCTCAAGAATGCTGGAGCCACTTACCAGTGGCTCGTGAACATGATCTTCTCCAAACAAATAGGGAATAACATGGAAGTTTATGTTGACGATATGTTAGTTAAATCTCAACTTAACAATAACCATGTGGATGACCTCGAAGAATGTTTTGCCATGTTACAGAGATATAACATGAAACTTAACCCTCAGAAGTACTCTTTCAGAGTATCTTCAGGTTCCTGGGTTTCATTGTAAACGCTCGAGGAATAGAAGATAATCCAGAAAAAATCCAGGCTCTGATCGACATGCCTTCACCTCAAAAACATATGGATGTCCAAAGTTTGACTGGCAGGATGGTGACATTAAGTAGGTTTATCTCAAAATCTACAGATCGATGTCTTCCATTTTTCAACCTTTTGAGGGGAGGCAAGAAATTTGAATGGACGGAGGAGTGCGAGTTGGCCTTTCAAGAGCTCAAGAAGCACCTCGCAGAACCCTCCGTCTTGTCAAAACCCGTTACGAGAGAAGTTCTGTAACACCCTAGATAGCCAAGATCGCTACATTATGTACTTATAAAGGTGCAAGATGTCGTCGATGAAGACAATGGCGAACTGATCCAAGAAGTCCTTGAACACCCTGTTCATTAAATCCATAAAAGCTGTGGGGGCATTGGTCAAACCAAAAGACATGACCAAGAACTCATAGTGCCCATACCACGTCCGGAAGGCCATCTTCGGTATATCCTCATCTTTGATCCTCAACTGGTGATAACCAGATTGCAGATCAATCTTTGAGAACACCATCTTTCCCTGCAGCTGATCAAACAAGTCATCAATTCTTGGTAGAGGGTACTTATTCTTGATAGTCAACTTGTTCAACTCTCTATAGTCTATACACATCCTCAACGTCCCGTCCTTCTTCTTAACAAATAACACTGGAGCACCGCATGGTGCGTAACTAGGTCTGATGAAACCCAGATCCAGAAGCTCCTGCAGCTGTATCTTTAATTCCTACAACTCAGTTGGTGCCATCCTATATGGTGCCCGTGATATTGGTTCTGTCCCCGGTGCTAACTCAATCTCAAACTAAATCTCCCTGCGCGACAGTAACCCTGGTAGATCCTCAGGAAATACGTCCAAAAACTCACATACCAATCTGGTCTCTCCCGGCCCTGCCGGCATAACCCTAGTAGTATCCACAAAATTGGCCAGAAAACCTATGCATCCTCCCTACAGCAAGTCTCTGGCTTTCAACTCTGAAATCATGGGTACGCGGGGTCCACATACCGCACCCACAAAAATAAAAGGATCCTCACCCTCAGGCTCAAAAGTCACCATCTTCTTCCTGTAGTCAACAGTAGCCCCATATCTGACCAACCAGTCCATCCCCAGAATCATATCAAAATCCTCCATGTCTAACTCGATCAAGTCCACCAAAAGTTCCCTACTATCAACCATCACTGGGGGTGCCCTAATCCATCTCCTAGAGATTACCAGTTTCCCTGTAGGCAACAAAGTCCCAAACCCCACGGTCTGCTATTCACTAGGACTACACAATCTTTCAATCACTTTACTAGAAACAAAGGTGTGTAGCACCAGAATCAATCAATACAGTAAAAGGAGAGCTAGCGCTAGAAAGCTGACCTGTCACTACCAAGGGACTAGCCTCGGCCTCCGCCTGCGTCAAAGTGAACACTTGAGCTGGAGTCAAGCTATCCACTTTCCCAGCTTCACCTTTCTTCACTGTTGGGTAGTCTTTCCTGAGATGCCCCACTGTTTCGCACACAAAACAAGCTTTGGCCCAAAATTTACCCAGGTGACACCTTCAACACCTCGGGCACTCTAGATAGGTCCGCCATGCCTCACTGCCACCCTGATGGCCACCCTGTCCACCCCGACCCCTCCAATCAGGACCAATAGCGGTCGAAGTGTCAAGAGTCTTTCTCTTGAAGTCACTGGGGCTTCCACCCCTACCTTTCCCTGAATAAGGAGGAACCACTCTACGGCCCTTGCACCTCATCGCACTTTCCCTCCAAATCTTGTTCTCCGCTTCCTCAGCGGTAAGAGCCTTCTCAACAGCCTGAGCATAAGTTGTTCCTCCAGGTACCGTCGTAATCCTGACATCTTGGGCTATCATAGAATTAAGCCCCTTGATGAATCTATCTTGCCTAGCAGCATCAGTAGGCATAAGATCTAGTGCAAACTTCGCAAGCCTATCAAATTTTAGGGCATACTCTGTAACAGTCATATTGCCCTGCACCAAACGCACAAACTCATTAACTTTTGCTGCCCTGACAGCAACATTGTAGTATTTTTGACTGAACAAGTCTCTGAAGCCTTCCCAACTCAAAGCGGTAACATCCCTGGTCTACGATGCCATTTCCCACCAGATGCGGGCATCCTCCCTCAACATATATGTGGTACAAGCCACTCTGTCATGCCCCTTTATCCTCATGAAATCCAGGATAGTAGTAATCATAGTCAGCCATTGCTCGGCCTTTAGTGGATCAGGTCCCCCTTCAAAGATTGGAGTCTGATGCTTCCTGAACCGCTCATATAACGGCTCCCACCTATTCCCAACCTCCCAGACTATACAGCTGGTACCACTGCAGGTGGTACAATAGGGGCAGCGCTCCCTGATGGAGCCTGCTATCGCAATAGGCGAATCTGCTCATCCTGGCTCTGTAATCGAGCCTGCATATCAGCCATGAGTTGCTGCCAGTTCTCAGGGACTGGCGGGGGAATCTGGCCCTGGTCATCGCCCCCGGTCCCAGACCTAGTGCCGGCTAGTCGCATAGATTTTCTTAGACGCATAGCTATCCAAGTCAATCTGCAATCAACGACTCGGCAGTCAGACCATGATGACAGGGTAAAAACTTCTCCAAAACCCATCAAAGGAACATAACCAATCGCAAACATTCAAAATATAGGCATCCACCCACATGCACCGGCTGCTAATAAGCATGCCCCAACATTACCACACCACAACTAAGATAAGAGCATTCACCAATACACACTATATAGTTAATCATTCAAATATTCATTTACATGCACTGCGATGCTGATAAGCATGCCTTAATATTTTCACACAACTGTCAAGGGCCAGGCCCTATCAGTGTCTCATGCTTCCTATTAATCCAATAAATAACAACATTCATAACTCATTTCAGGCATATGAACGTATAAGCACATATACACGTTACCAAATCCTAAATTGAGCTTGTCTCTAGCAGCGAATGTACATGTCCAGCCGGTCTTCAGGAACCCATAAACCTAGGACGTTCTGATACCAAGTTGTAATGCCCTGGATAGCCAAGACCGCTACACTGTGTACTTATAAAGGTGCAGGACTTGCTAATCAAGTCATTAATTTAAAAACGTGTCACTAAACATGTAAGAGCTAGGGTTAAAAGGGTTTTGGTCTAAATTTTTTTACTTCAAGTAATTAAACAGTTTTATACATGGGATCCCAAAAAGAAGTAGGGTTTAAAAGTTGATTTACAGAATCTCCAAAATACAGACAACTATCAGCCGTACTAAGGCAAAATAAACATTTCTGGTTCTCGCGTCCCTGCCTAAACCCCAACCGTGGCGGCTAAGCAGCTGGTCATGTACATTCAGCTCGCAGAGCTTTTCTAGTCAGGGCTGATCAAGCTTGCCCTTACCTTTACCTGCACCACGAAGCACCCGTGAGCCGAGGCCCAGCAAGAAAACATAATGTGCAACACAAACAACAATAACAGAAAGTTAATTCTTTAAGCATGATCAATTATTAAATATTCCACATTATCCATTCAGCACATACTCAGAATCAAAGATGCAACTAATAACAAATAACATTCAGGTCTCATAATAATCAGGTCACATATTAGTCAGGGCTGACAACTTAGGCCGCACCCTCTGTTTGCCTCACTGACTCCGGCCCGCTTAAACCCAGCTCAGTGCATAATAAGCTGTCCTCGGCTACCAGTGGCCAAGCCGCGCCCTGTGCGCTGGTGTAACCCTTGGCACTCTTAGGCCGTTGGTTCACTATTTACATGGCATATTACCATCCTTTCAAGCATACACGTTAGGGAACCCTTAGTCCCATTACAGATATACAACTAGGTGCAGTTTTCTTACCTTTAGTTTCTGCGTTCACTGATTACGAGTGACGCTCCTCGAACACGATTCGTTCCCGAGCCCTAGCCTTAGCACCTAGTCACAACCAAGGTATTGGATTCCATTAAAATTCAAATAAGCGTTTCCGAATACAATACTAGCTTCCAGGACATTGAATTCCACCAAGCACGGTGGGGAAATCGATCCCGAGCACCCTAGGCTAGACTCCCGCGCCTAAAATCCCCAAATGTTCAATGATGCACCTACGGGCTGCGGCCCTTGAAGCCTAGCCGCGACCCGCATCCAAAACAGAGCCCAAGGTCCCCAGCAAGCAGACACGCACCGCGACTCTCTCCCCTGGCCGAGCCTCCCTGGCTCTCTTGCTTCGTAGGGCCGCAGCGCTCTAGAACAGAGTTGTGGCCTTTCCCTTCGTGCCCAAAAAAACCACCATTTCTAGCATCCTAACCCCATCCAAAACCATTCCAAAGCACCCTAACTCAAAATCCATTAATCACAAAACTTTTATCACGACTCTAACAACATAATCCAACAGGAGTTCAGCCTAAAAACCTACTAGAACTCCATTTTGATTCTCTGAAACCCAACAACTCTAAACACCAAAAGCAGACATGCAAAACTCAAATTTTAACCTATGAATTACGAATTGAAGCTTATCTCTTTTGCTGAAACACCTTCTTGACGAATTCCTAAGCTTAAATCCAAACTTCTCAACTTAATTCAACCCTTAAAAATCAAAACCATAAACTTCCTTAATACCCAGTCAAACCTAAAAATTCAAATGCTCAGAGACATGATTCAGCCCTTACCTCAATCTTGGTTAAGTTCCCTTAGCTGAGCACTAGATTTAACCTACAAGTTCCAGCACAAATCACAAGATTCCTAGCTGACTTCCCTTGAATTTTCTTTGTTTTCCTTGAGAGAGAAGAGAGAAGAAAGAGAAGAGAAGAGAGAAGAAAAGCTGAGGTCGGTTTATATTATTGTTCTACTACTTTCCATCAGCTTAGTTTAATCTTAGCCAATTAAATCAATCCCGAGGCTCGGGGTACCAGAAACGTCCCCGAGGGCAAAATGGTAAATTTCCCCAATATTCCTGCCTAAGCTTTCTAACCTCAAATATATCTCCATATATTTATTTCCATAACCCAATAGTCTAAATAACTACCCGATACCTAAAATACCCCTGACTTAACCAAAGGCAAATATTATTAAGCCTCGTTGCGACTTTTCCCGCTATCTGGCTCCCTAGGATCGCCTTAAGTTGCTCACTGCTAATCTATCCACATAATAATGTGGTTCTCACAGATATAACATTTAACCGCATTTACATTCAAATATTCATACAAGCATGCATTAAATCAATAAATTCACTCATAAGTCAATTATGCCTTCCCGGCACACTAATCAGGGCCCTTAAGCTGCATTAGTGCTTTTGGGTCAACTATCCCCTCCTACTGAGAATTTCGTCCTCGAAATTTACCTGAATAGCTTAGGATATTGATCCCACATCGTTGACTCTAACTCCCAGGTCACTTCCTCGAACTTTCTATTTCTCGACAACACCTTAACTAACAGAATTGTCTTATTTCGTAAAACTTTGTCCTTCCGATACAGAATCTGAACTGGTCGCTCCTCATAGGACAAATCTCTCTGTAACTCTAAGTCCTCATACTTCAGCACATGCGTTGTATCTGAAACATACTTCCACAACATGGAGACATGGAATACATCGTGAACCCCTGACAATGACGGTGGCAACGCCAATCTATAAGCCACCTGTCTAATCCTTTCTAAAGTCTCGAAAGGTCCAACAAACCGAGGGCTCAGCTTGCCCTTTACTCCAAATCTTCTTACTCCTCTCAATGGTGACACTTGCAAAAACACGTGGTCTCCAACCTGAAACTCCACATTCCTACGCTTGGGATCAATGTAGCTTTTGTGTCTACTCTGTGAAGCAAGCATTCTGACTCGAATCTTCTCAATAGCCTCATTAGCCTTCTGAACTATATCTGGCCCTAAGTACTTTTTCTCACCCATATCATCCCAATGAATGGGTGATCTACATTTCCTCCCATTTAGCATTTCATAAGGAGCCACTCCAGTCGTGGATTGATAACTGTTGTTATACAAGAACTCAATCAATGGTAGGTACTTACCCCAAGATCCCTCGAAATCAATTACACATGCCCTAAGCATGTCCTCTAACACCTGAATCGTCCTCTCAGACTGTCCATCAGTCTGAGGATGAAAAGATGTGCTAAACTTCAGCTGGGTCCCCATAGCTCTCTGCAGAGCTCCCCAAAACTTAGAGGTGAAGATAGGATCTCGATCAGACACAATAGACTTTGAAACCCCATGGAGACAAACTATCTCCCTCACATACAAGTTTGCATACTGTTCCACTGTATAGGTCGACTTCACTGGTAGAAAATGAGCTGACTTGGTGTATCTGTCTACTATCACCCATACCGAGTCACAAAGTCCCACTGTCTTGGGTAAACCTCCCACAAAATCTATCGTGATGTCCTCCCACTTCCATTCTGGGATACCCAAAGGCTGAAGTAATCCCACTGGTCGCTGATGCTCAGCTTTTACCTGCTGACATGTCAAACATCTAGACACATACTCTACCACACCCTTCTTCATCCCGGGCCACCAGTATAAGGCCCGCAGGTCCTGATACATCTTCATGGTACCCGGATGAAGCGAGTATGGCATAGTGTGAGACTCATCCATTATCTCTCATCTGATCCCCTCATCTACTGGAACACAAATCTGCCCCTGATATCGAAGCATACCAGTCTCAGAGATGAAATAATCCTTAGCTGTCCCCGCTAAAACATGCTGTCTAATTTCCTGCAACTACGCATCCACCAATTGTCCCTCCTTAATCCTCTTTAGTAGGGTCGACTGCAGGGTAATATTAGCTAACTAGCCCACCACCATTCTCTTTGGCGTATGGATGCGAAGCTATGTTGCCAATCAAGGTCGATATTCCGACAATTCGAGCCCTCGCTTATGATCAAACCTCGAACCACTCTCAGCTAAAAGAATCTCTGGACTTGATCGAAGAAAGAAGGAACGATGCTCAATTAAAAAATGTTGCATACCAACAGGGAGCTACCCGGTACTTCAACAAAATAGTTCGAGATAGAAAATTCGGCGTAGGAGATTTGGTGCTGAGGCGTGTATTCTTGGCAACGCGGGATCCAGCAGCTGGCATACTCGGGCCAAATTGGGAGGGACCCTATCAGATAGAATCAGTCATCCGACCCGGCATGTACAAGTTGGCAAGATTGGATGGAAGTCTGGTACCACGAGCATGGAATGGCGAGCACCTACGACCTTACTATCAATAGTATAGGAAGGATGTTGCCTATAACCATGCTTGTTTATCTGTACTGTTTTTATATTTTTGGATTTATCAAATAAAATTTGATTTCATTTTAATATGCTGTATTTTTTGCAATCTCTCTTAATTTAATAACCTATGGTCGCATTCATAGGATATTAAGGGGGCATTAGTGGTACATATACCATCAGCTTGAAAAAATAAAAATCATATACGAAAAACGTACAAGCGTTTGGATATAACCAAATGCGCGAGCTAAGATAGTTTGGATATAACCAAACTATCAAAAACATACAAGTTTTTGGATATAACCAAATGCGTGAGCTAAGGTAGTTTGGATATAACCAAACTATCATAACACATACAAGTGTTTGGACATAACCAAATGTGCAAGATGAGAAAGTTTGAACATAATCAAATTATCAAGAGAAAAGAATATAAGTGTATGGATTACAAACCTAACGCGACCTTAATAGGTTTGGAACAAACCAGCTAAAATTACTCGACAGTAAGTTGGAGCATAACCCACTTTGTGTTAAGTTGAGATCTAGGCTGGAGTATCTTCCAACACAATAGTTTCAACCTCATAACCTTGGGGAGCTACCCAAGGACGAGAAAAAGTAACTAAAAAAATGTATATATAACACAAAGAAGCCATGAACCGAAATCTTACACAATGTGATTGGTGGAAACAAAGAAATGGTTGATTGAATGAGCGGTTGCAAGTGCGATCTCACTGAGTCAAATTGTCTTCTCGGCTTGGAGAACATGCAAGAACTGGACAAGAAAG
The DNA here is from genome assembly GCF_963169125.1 of Humulus lupulus. Taxonomy (NCBI): domain Eukaryota; kingdom Viridiplantae; phylum Streptophyta; class Magnoliopsida; order Rosales; family Cannabaceae; genus Humulus; species Humulus lupulus. Next base: position 132,118,846 of record NC_084799.1, read on the forward strand.
GCTCTATTTTTTTCTTTCTGGAAGAATGTGAAGGAAAAATGGAGAAAACAACCGAAAACTTATTTATAGGCCCACGGGCATGTTAAAAGTTGAACCAATCTTGGCCATTGGCCAGATTTCGTATCAGATCTAACGGCCAGGGGCTAGTGAAATGATAGTACCCAAAAGGAGGGCAGGCGGATAGACATGGGCAGAGTTTCAAGGCACTCAAGTACCTAGAGTGAGAAATACCCAACTGACGCGTGTCCATACTCGAGTGTGTGACGGAACGGTTCCCGAAGAAAGTAGTTCAAAAGTTTTCTTCTCATAGGATTCGAACTGATACTTTTGAGGGGGCAAAATGTTTCACCCAGATTTTGAGACCCGAGATTGTGACCTCGAAAGCTGGACTCGTCAAATGTGAGCTCGAGATATCTGAAACGCATGATCATGGCCCAGATGTCAAACCCTCGGATCAAGACGACAACCTCGAATACATTTAACCTCGAAGTTCTTTATGATCTCGAAAGAATTTAGCTCGGGGTATATCCATTGTCGGGTGTCTTCGGATCAAGTAGATCGAGCTTAGCAGGAGTACAAGCTCGGAATGTAACAGCCTCACTGGTATCTACCTGCTCCAAGCTGGTCTTGGAGTAAGGCGGCTAGTTCGTAACTTATCTATAGACCTGGACCGACATGATGCTAATTGCCGACCTCGAAAGATTTAATGGGTCGTCTGATGTAACGCGTTCCATGCATTTAAAGATATTTATTGTTGTAACATCCCAACATTAAAGGGATATTAACAAGTCTGTTATTTTCCCCTGGTCCTCAGGGGACGTTTCCTTGTTTATAGGAGTTACAGTATTTAAATCATTATTTTTATTAATAAGCAGAAGTATCTTCCCGAAATATGTGGGAATGAACTCTGAAAACTCTCATTAAATAGAGAGTTCATGAACATTTGTAGAGGAGGGATCTTTTGATATACTGAGAGAAATTCTGGAGAATTCATCCCTGAAGGATTTCCAGAAAACTCCAAGTCTTAATAAAATAGACTCGTGGACTAGGCAGAGTTAATTGCTGAACCACGTAAAATTCTTGTTGTTCTACCATATTATTCGTGTGGGCCATAGTTCTTATTGTTTAATTTCTCTACATTTTAAGTTGATGAAAAATTGCGTCAACAACAAGAATGCAATCTCATATTTTTAGTGGAATAATATTGGGATTTATAAATTAAGGTTATTATATTAAAGAGTTTTAATTAATAATCTAAATTTATTAGAGCTTGAAATTATAGGCCCATATGTCACCGAGATGGTTCTATCAACACGATTCAAGGTAATAGTGGAAATTGGGAAAAATCAAGAAAAAGACATATTTGGAAGAAATTTGTTCTTCAGGGTCAAAAAATGTAACTGACACAAATTATTTAATTAATATAGCAACTTTAGAAATTGGTATTTTAATTAAAGGAATTTTTTTAAATAAAATGGCAATTTCGAAAATGACATTTAAATAATTAGGATAATTAATTTTGAATTAATTGATTTTATTTATTTAAATGAATGTGGAAAGATATTTTTGATAATTCAAATTGGATTTGAATTTGAAATGATAATTTTTCTTTAAATAATCTCATAAGATAAGTTATCAGGTTTAGATATTTTTGAATAAATAATTATTAAATAATAATTAAAAGCAAGTGGTTGGAACACATCCCTGAAATTAGGGATGTGTTACACGCCAACTACAGTGCATGACTGTAGTTGGCGTGTAACAAGGTCCAAGAATGAGTCTTCGATATTTCTTTTATTTATTTATTTAATAATTAATTTATAATTTGAATTTATAATTTTAAAATTTAAATAATTCTTTTATAAATATATCAGATGGAAATAGTTTTATAATACACTTAATAGAGAGAATATTCTAGAGAAAAAAAATTCTAAGCTTATCACATAAAGAAAAATATACAGTATTATTTTTCATTATCCTTGAAAACTGTCTCAGACCTAATATTTCAAAATCTCATGAGTTGAGTAGATCTTGTGAATCATAAATATTCCCACGTTTACTCTACATGCCCACGCACATATTGAGGTGTAGCGATACATCTTGGAAGATCTTGGTCTGAGTACGCACAAGACTGCTTTGGATTGGATGTTCGTTGGAGTTGCTAAAAACTAACAATGATTCTTGATTGTTCTACAACTGGTAAATCCTTATTTTTTTCTTTTTCTTTCTATTTAATTAATGTTTTGCATATTAATGGATCAGTTATTTAAAGATTATTTAAATAATTTTTTTATTGAAATCTCAAGGCCCATCACCCCATGCTTTCTGCTGCGCATATGGTAAACCAGTTACCAACATCCTATACCTGACACACACAGTAGGGGATTTTCTACTTCTGCCATGGTGAACGTGCCCACCTACCCAATCGAGTACATGCCACATGTTTGATTTTTACAGGTGTCTGTTCGGGTTTCGAGTTCTTGTCAATTTTTTGGTCGTCTTTTTGTCTATTCTTTTCTAACCCTTCGATCTCAAACTACCATGATCGTACGACTCTAATTCTTTCTCAGATCTGGTCTTTATATAGGGTCATGGAATTTGATCCTCACCACCTTTGCATTATGAAAGTTTCCATTTTTTTGTTCTTCTCCGAAACCTTCAAGGTTTCTGGGGATTTCTTCCTGAATCATCTCCTTGATGTTCCTAAATCCTCTCTATTCTTCAAGCCTTCTTCGACCATAACTGTAAGTAATTTTTCTCAAACTTATTTTACACGTTTTTTTACGCTTGTGAATTTTTTTATGTCATTTTCCATTGTGGCCCTGTAAATGGCTTTGGTTGAGTCTGTACACCCTCGTTTCGTGAAGGAAGAATGGGTAGTATACTTTTATTTGGGCGAAAGTGTGTGAGAGAATTGCAAAAAATAAGCAGATTTTAGGGCATTTTCTAGGTTTTGAGGTTTGTATGAAGTGCAATTTAGGCCATAATTACATGTTTCTAACCTTAAAACTGTAACGCCCTACTTCCTTAGAGTCGTTACCATGTGATTTATAAATGTGCCATTAGCTCGCTAATCGAGATTTTTTGGTTAAAAGGGTATGATTAAATCAAAATTAAAACTCATTTAAAAATATTAAGTAAAAAGAGTTGGTCATTCATTAAAATTCATAAAAATGTTACAGTAGGATCCCAAAATACTGTTTTTAAATAAATTTACAATCCAAAGAGTTGGTACATTCGACCTAGGCAACAGAAGCGAACATTCACAACATGTTCCTTAAAACAACCCGAGCTGTGGTGGCCAGGTAGACGAAACATGTACACATTGCTCCACGCCCTCCAACTCATGGTTACCTGCACCACATAGCACCCGTGAGCCAAGGCCCATCAAGAGAACTTCAAGCACATCATACCATCATGTACTTCAACAAATACATACTTAATAATAGACAGCAAGTAATTACACATTTCCATTGGAATGCACAACATAGTCGAAGTAGAATAGCTCAATAGCACAATGGCATAACAACCTAATAGTACAGTAATACATCACGATAGGTTTCGCGGTGTGGCTGCCCAGGATAGTGGTTCAGCATGATTTGGCTCGGGTCATTATGGACTAGCATACAAAGTCAGCTCACTTATATCAGTAAGGACAAGTAACACAGGTGATCAGTATGCACATCTCTATGTGAAAGAGATAGTACGTCTTCATGGAATTCGAGGTCTATCTTATCAAATGAGGACTCTATTTTTACTTCCAATTCTTGGGGAAGGTTGCAGAAGGCGATGAGTATACAGTTGGAGTTTGGTACAGTTTATTATCCTCAGACTGATGGTAAATCAGAGAGAGAGTTATCCAATTATTGGAGAGGTACCTTATGACATGTTGTATGGCAGGGAATGTATATCACCCATTCATTGGAATGAGATGAGTAAGAGGTTATGTTTGGATCTTGAGGGATTTTATAGATCATTGATGCTATTGAAAAGGTTAGAGCTCAGATGCTCGCTTCTCAGAGTAAATGAAAAAGTTATGTCGATAAAAAATGCAAGAACATGGAATTCCAAATGGAGGACTGTATCTTCCTTAGAAAGTCACCATGGAAAGGGGTGAGGAAATAAGGTCAGGTTGAGCCCTAGATTAGTAAGGACTATTTGAAATCCTAGATAGGATTGGTCATGTTGTCTAGGATTGACCTTATCTTCGGCACTGCCGGCCGTATACAGTGCATTTGATATTTCCATGTTGAGGAAACATGTGTTGGATGCGACTCATGTGTTGAGTTATGAGGATCTGAAATTAGAGGCTAAGTTATCTTGTGAGGAATAGCCAGCTCAGATATGAGACAGAAAGAACAAGGTTCTAAGGAACAAAGTTGTACCTTTGATTAAGGTATTAGACAAAAGCAGTGAGGTCGAGGGAGTGACCTGGGAAATGGAATCAGATATGCAGGATTGATATTCTGGGCTGTTCAGATAAATTTCGAGGACGAAATTTCTATAAGGAGGGGATAGTTGTAACGATCCAAATATCCTAATAAGTCTTAGGGCCTTGATTAGGGGGCCAGGATGGAGAATTTTGGAATTATATGATTATGTGATATTTATGTGTATCATTATGTGATTATGTGAGTTATATCATAATATGAATTGATATGCATGTTTAGGTGTATTAAATATGCATGTGGACCCATTTCTGTTTAATTGGGTAATTTTCATAATTTGGCCCGTTTTTGGCATAAATGTGGTATGTGTGTGGTGCTTCATTATTATTTGGTTATGCATGGGTTACTCAGTACGAGACGATCCTAGGAAGCAAGTTAGCGGTTTGGTCATAACAGGATCAAATACCGGGCTCGGGGCGAGCCTAGGGGTAATTTGGTAATTTAGTACATTACCGGGATCGGGTAATGGGGGAAATTATTTGGTAATTAGTTGAGGATATTGGAATTAGCAGGAATTGTAAGACGTTAATTATGATTAACGGGGTAAGTGGCAAATGACGAAACTACCCTTGCAGGGGTTTGGGAGAGTGTTAAGGCCCTAGGGGAATTTTGGTCTTTTGACCATGGGATATGCTTTTGCCAAGGGAAGGTTGTGGAATTACAGGGTAAAATAGAGTATTCTTTTTCTCTCTCTCGGTTTATACTCTCTCTCTATCTCTTGAAGACTTTGATTAAAAGCTTGGATTGTTGGGAGAATTGAAGCTAGGGAATTGAAGGTTCAAGCTATGAATTCAGTAGAAGGAAGTTATCCATCACTGAGGTAAGCTTTAACCCCACTTTGATTCATTATTTTCTGGTGGTGTTATTGGGATGTTCTTGAGTTTCAAAACTCAAGTAGTGATTTTGAGTTTTAATGGTGTTTTGATTGTGTTTGGACTGGGTTTGGGGTTGAGGTATTGATGAGGTTTTGGGGTTATATTATAAGTTTGGATGGTGTTTAGGTTGGTTTTGAAGTTTGGAATTAAGGGGAAAACACAGGGGAGAAAACCAGAAATTTCTGGTCTGTCGAATTGGCGCCCTAGCGCTAGGCAAGGGAGAGCATGGGTGCTCTCTGACTTGGGGCAGTGCCCCAGTGCTACGTCTGTTTCAAGAAGACCTATTTTTAGGGGTTGGGAGGACTTTGGGGGCTCAAGGGATGGTTCCACCACCCCGTTGGGTGGATTGGAAGTCCCAAGGGCACGTGAATGGTCTCAGAGTTTGTTTTTAAGGATTAAATCTTATGAGGTTATTATTTTATGGTTATGACTAGGTTACCGTTTGGGCTCGGGATAGGATCATTCTCGAGGGCTGTTCATTGATAACCCGTGCTTGGACCGAAGGTAAGAAAACTGCACCCAGTATGTGGTGCATGTGATGCATAAGAAACATGTGATTAGGGCATGGCATGATTGTTGAATATGAGATTGATCAGAGCTTGAGTCTTTGTAAATGTGCATGATCATAATTATGCTAGTGAATGTTGACTAAGCTTGCTGAATGCCTTATATTTAGATATTTGACATATGATATATGCCTGGGTGCATTGCTTATTTGTGAGTGGTACTGACTCATTAGTCAGAAATGGCACGAGTTGTATGGAATTGACCTATGAGTCAAGAGCGGCATAAGCATATTGAACACAGAGCCGAAATGATTAAATCTAATATACATAAGCATTAAATGCTTGACCGACCTCTAGTTCGATGAAAATTAAAGTGCTTGTCTAGTCTAAAGGCTAGTTACACAGAGCCAGGGCCAAAAGGCTCAGGTGAGTGTAATGTCACATGGCATAGGGTGCGTAGCCAAAGTTCGTGACTCATTAGTCACTTATCTGATTAGGGTGCAGAGCCCAAGTGTAAGACTCATTAGTCACCTATCAAGTTCATGACTCATTAGTCACTTATCTGATTCAAGTTCGTGACTCATTAGTTACTTATCTGGTTCAAGTTCGTGACTCATTAGTCACTTATCTAGTTCAAGTTCGTGACTCATTAGTCACTTATCTGGTTAGGGTATGGAACCCAAGTTCGTGACTCACTAGTCACTCATCTGGTTAGGGTGAAACCAAAGTTTGTGACTCATTAGTCACTTATCTTGTATCAAGTACTTGGACTTGCTTGCATGCATGAATAGGGTTATTACTGCTAGGCATGCTATTATGATTGAGTGACATGTTATTACTTGTTCATGAGAATATTTAGTTTTCTTGCTAAGTCTTGGCTATGTGGTGCAGGTAAAGGCAAAAGAAAGCTAGACCATCCTTGAGGTTGAGAGCTTAGGTGACGATGTGTACATATGCGACTGCTCGACCACCACGACCGATGGTTTAAAGAGGAGCTTGGGTTAAACCCTATTTTGCCACTTAGGTCGGCTATTGCAATTAACCTTTAAAATATATTTTTGGGATCCCAATGTATACAGTAAACGTTTTAGTGAAACGTTGTATCTTTAACCAAAAATTTCAACCCTAAACCGTTAATCACATTTAGTTACACGATTAAGGCGAAATGACTCGGTTAGCGAGTTTAACACTATTTAAAATGCACAACATAATGGTCTTTGGGTAGTAGGGCATTACACAAACTGTAGCCCTCTGGCCTAACCCTATTAGGATCTCATAAACATATGTCAACTCGAGAGTCAAACTCCTTTTTCCTTCCCGAACCATCATATCATTGTTAGTTCATAATACTTGGAGAATACAAGGTCCTCAATCCTGGAAATCCACGTTACCATATATAGACTTGCAAATTCTCATGTCTTTGTAATAACGTAGACACTCCTACCCTCAACGTTTTTAATAATTTCACCAGCCCTTTGAGCCATTTCTGAATCAGGGTACTTCCCTTCCCTAGGTTCACTTTCTGGAGTAAGTACTTCTCATTCCTTGTTTCATATTATTCTACTCAAAGTCACTCTACGACCCCTTTTTCCAGAACCTGAGAGTCCATGGGTCCCAATATGACACTATCAACCTCGGTGTCCAATGGAGATGTATGGTCTCCTTTTGTACCCACTCCCTCTTTTGATACCTCACTCACACTAACCATGGTGTGCCAATCCAATAGGTTAAATCACAAATTTTGCATTCACTCACCTCATCTGTAACCCAAGGTGGTCCACCCCTAGGGTTCATCTCATATTACTTTTTACTAACTCCAAGACACACTAGAGTCATAATAGCCCTTCTGGCCTCCGATTATCATCTCTTGTTTACTAAACGGTTAGGCCGTGCGCATTCCAATATACAAATTGTAGTCTCATAATCCATTCAAACTTCCTGGATGCAATAACCGTAAAAGGTGATTTAAGGTTCATCCCGCATCTACCCCTCAATGCCAGTACCTTCAGAACACCCATCCGATCTACATATCTTAACCCATATATTCTAGGGTGGTAGGATTCTTAACCTTTCCTACAAGATCTTCTTCTTGTGTTTCACAGTTCATTCATAGGAATATATCCGCTAATTATCAATCACGGGTTCCAAACCAATCCCGGTCATTACTTCATTCTAGTCGTGGCTAACTGGCATTACTATCAACTCAACATCCAATGTAGAACATCTGATTTCTATGCCGAGCACCTATGTTCTTATTCCTCTTTCCATCATGAAGCATGAATAACTTCTGTTTCCAATATACACACGGGCGCACCCTAATTTATAACATATTGCGCTGTAATTCCACATTCCAAGCAAGGACGATGTCTCTCGCATCATTCTCTTGTACCAGACCCATACAAATTCTAATACCATGACATGTGAATCAATCTTCATTATAACTTCTGAAGATCCGGTATGCAACCATCCATTCAGACAAACTTTATGTTCTCATGTTACTTCAATCAAAGTATGGATTTCCTCGAAGATGCCTCAAGTAGTAACCGATGTGTCCCACTAGTTTCACTGTGCTTCTCGCCCCTAAGGCGTTCCTTTGGAAAATTCCTTACGATTTCTGTCTTGATTACCTCATACATGATTCCATTATCTCCCATAGTATGACCTTGAATGTCCTTTGGAGAAATCAGAACTTGTTCCTCTTGGAATCTTACCTTGTAATCCTGCTTCCCTAGCCTTGGTACTATTAATGAAGTTACTATTCACGTTGTGCTTCTAACATAACCAAGTAGAATAGCTCAATAGCACAATGGCATAACAGCCTAATAGTACAGTAATACAATAACACAGCAGTAGAACAACACGACAACACAATATCACGACAGCTCAATACCACAACAGCGGCCTTCGCCGATCGGGGTGCGTTACTAGGAACCAAGTTTGCGGTCCCAGCCGAATGGGTGTGTATAGCACCCTTGAGGGTCTCACCCTGGCGCCCTACATTCAGCATGCTTAACACCGATCTCAGTCCCTTGCTGTTTCCGGCTTCTGCCACTTCTGGCTCCTGCCGCATCCGGCTCTTGCCGATCAATCATAATCACATGTATGTCATAACAACTATAAACAATGAATGCAATGCTATACATCACATAGCTCTATGGGTACAAACAATTCTCTTACTTGGTGTTCCGAGTTGACAATCCAAAGCGATCCCGAGCACGACTCCTAATCCCGAGCCTGAGCAATAAGACCTAGTCACAACGTATAATAAATAACCATCATGATCTAAATCAATTAAAAGTCTTTGAAATAACATACTAGCCTCCGGGACCTCGAATTCTACTAAACCGGGTAGTAGTTGTGACCTAGTCACAACGTATAATAAATAACATTTAATTCCTTTCTGCAAATTATTAAAAACGTTGAGGGTAGGAGTGTCTACGTTATTACAAAGACATGAGAATTTGCAAGTCTATATATGGTAACGTGGATTTCCAGGATTGAGGACCTTGTATTCTCCAAGTATTATGAACTAACAATGATATGATGGTTCGGGAAGGAAAAAGGAGTTTGACTCTAGAGTTGACATATGTTTATGAGATCCTAATAGGGTTAGGCCAGAGGGCTACAGTTTGTGTAATGCCCTACTACCCAAAGACCATTACGTTGTGCATTTTAAATAGTGTTAAACTATTTAGGAGTGTTTGAAGGTTTGCAGAAAGGAATTAGAGCCGCGACTTGGTCAATAGAGTCGCGATGCTAGAAGAAGTCAGAGGCGAATCCAGGAGGTCCATGGAGAGGCGGGCTGCAACCTGGGTTTAGAGGGCCACGATGCCTGGAGGGATAACCATATTTTGAAGAGCTTTAAAAAGACACGGGTCACGACCTAGGAAAGGCCAAGTCGTGGCCCGCCTATAAAAGAAAAAGAGGAATTCGTGTTTTGTTAGTATAAATTCAGACTTTAGGGTTTAATTAGGGTTAGGTCAGTTTTTAATTACGAATTTAGAGAGTAAATTTGATTGTGAGACAATTTTTTATGCACTTTCATATTTCTATTTCTTCTTCAAGTCTTTGAATTTTATGTTTCTGAATAATTATTTTGTTGTTTTAGTCATGTTTGATATGAACTAAACACCTCTATCTATGGGTTAATGTAGTCGTTTGGATTTCTATTTAATGTTATTATGATATTCTATTGATTCTTCTTCTTTATTCTAATCTATATAATGTTTGCTTAATTCTAGTAAATATCTGATCAATATTTTCTTGATTTATGATTTTGATTCAAAATTGGAAAGATTAGAATTAAATATGTTATCCTTACATAGACATAGGTTACATATTAGATGAAAGTACCTGTATAACTTGTGTAGTAATTAGGTTTCTATGCTTAAAGTCTGCTATATGTTTAAGTTTATCACAGAGATGTAGAAAACCTGCATATACGTTGAGATCTCATATATTGAAAGAGAATAAGAATCGATTTATGTTAACCTGCTATTAGAATAGGAAGAAAGAAATTTAGAACTTATTAATTAAATTAATAGAATCAAAAGTTGATGAAGTTAATACCCTTGGTCTTTTTCTTATTTATTTTTATCCTTTGATTAATTGTTTTGTTTTTAGTTATTGAAATTGTGTTTATAGTTAGATCTATTCATCTTGATTTTACTTGCCAAATAGAAATTAAAGAACGATTATTGGTAATTAGTCAATAGTCTTTGTGGGACGATATTTGTGCTTCCAAAATTTATTACTTGACACGACCACGTACACTTGCGTGCATATTTTACTGATCAGTTATGGTTAGTAACCATAGGAAGATCCAGGGAAAACTCGACCTGAAACTTAAAAGGCTAGGTTCCACAGGAAAAATCGGATTCAGTATCCACATATGTGGATCCACGAGTGCCCCTAAGTCCCGCGCTCTAATATTGAAAAGTACTGTCACCTCGGAAATTATGCATCAGAAATCTGGTTGGCAACACTGCTGAAGAAGCGTGACCATTAAGCTACCCGATTTTTGTAACGTCCTGAATTTGATATTAAGGCTAAGTGCCTTGATTACTGTGCCTGGATGGCCTAATTCGATTCATATGCATGATGATGTGTTATAAATGAATTATGTGGTAATGTGATTAGACATGAATGTTTGTGTGTATTAAATATGCATGTGGGCCCATTTCTATGAATAGGGGCGTGTTTGTAATTTTGGTCAGTTGAAAGCATAAATGTAATTAGGCATGTGTTATAAGTGAGACCCCAGTGTTATGGGGATATATTTGAGATGTGTGGTCCGAGACGATCCAGGAAGCGAATTAGAGGAATAGTCACCACAGGGTCAAATGCCCAGCTCGAGGTGAGCCTAGGGGTATTTTGAGAACTTGGCATGTGCTTGGGGTTTACCGAGTAACGAGTAATTATTAGTAATTATTTGGGTATGTTAGGATTAAATGGGGATTTGTAGGAACACTTGAGGAATTAGCGGGATGTGGCAAATGATGGGATTACCCTTAGTGGCATTAAAGTATTTAGGACAGACTTGGGGGTATTCTTGCCTTTTGATACTTTAGGATAGACTAAGCTCAGGCCATGGGGACCCTGTAGAATAAACCAGAAAATCAGAAGAAACAAACCATAACTCAACCATCTCTTGCTCTCCCTCTCTCTCTCTCTCTCTCTCTCTCTCTTCTTCTTCTTCTTCTTCGTCTTCTTCTTTGGAGACTTGGGGAAATTTTTGGAAATTCTTGTGGAGAAGCTCTGAATTGAGGCTAAATCTTAGGGAAATCTAAAGTTTGAACAGAATGGAATTAGCCAAAGTCGAAATTATAAGTAAGGTAATGGTTTAAAGTTGTTGTTTTGTTGAATTCTACTGTAATCCATAAGCTTGCATGAGGGTTGAAATTCTGAGATTTGGTTTTGAGTTTTGATGAGCTTGTAGAGTAATTTATGGAGTTGTTGTGGTACTTAGGTTGTGTGGATGGGGATTCTATACTTGATTCTAGGTTTGGTGGTTGTTTGGGGTGTGATTTAATGGTTTGGGCTCGTGGAAAAACACAGAGAAAGGGTGGATTATTGAGTTTCGGAGGCCCAAGCCGCAACCCTGTTCTTCAGGTGCCGCGGCTCCCATGTTTGAAGAGGCTGAGAGGTCTCTGGTTTGCCCAGGTGTCGCGGCCCTAAGGGATCATGCCGTGGCCCGCGTCCTTCAGCAGAGAGAGTAGGAGTGTCTTGCTCTCCCTCTCTCTCTCTCTCTCTCCCTTTCTGCAAACCTCCTGGATTCGCCTCTGACTTCTTCTAGCATCGCGTCTCTATTGACCAAGTCGCGGCTCTAATTCCTTTCTGCAAACCTTCAAACTCCCCCAAACTTACTCTTTACTCTCCCTCGAGTAAAGAACATAATAATAAACAGACTCGGCTGAAAACCTAAACAACAAATACACTCGAATCAAGCTGACAACAACAATTCATGCCCCAAGCTATGATTACTAACACACTTATATAATCTTCAGGAAAATCAACTTACAATCCAGAATTTCAGTCAAAACATTCTTCCAATTCACTCAAGTCCAAACAAAAATAAAAGCTCTAAAAATCATGATTAATAAATACACATGTATTCGAATCAATTCATGCTCACCAATTTTTTTTCATTACAATCAAATAATATCATTATCCCATATGTTTGCTATACTTACTAATCTCCACTAATGTAGAAAACCCATGCTCAGAAATCAATAGGACTTTCACAACTTATAATTGAATGACTTAGGTAAAGGTAGATTAAAAAAATCATTTAGGCTCAAATATACCATAAGCACTCAACTAAAGAATTCAACCTTTATCCACTCAAAAACCCAAAATCCAATCCCAAATTTCCCAATATTTCTTATTTTCAGAGAGAATTCATAAACTAATTTTTCTTTCATTTCATTTATTTGAATGATACTACACTCCTCCAAACCTATTTCTTTGTATTTTCAATTGGAGTGTAGTTTATTTTCAATATACTTTTTTTCTCTCTCAATTTTTTTTCTTCTATTGACAAAATTTCTAAATATAAACCCCATTACAAACCATCCCCCACTCACTTTTCATATGCTCATTGTATATCAAAGGGAAGAAAAAATAACAATGTTTCAAATGAGCTCAAAATAAGTGTCAAACAAAAAGAATCAAATTAGGCTCAAAATTTGGTAACGAGGGATTTAATAAATCAAGGTTAGCTTGAAAGGCTCAATCGATTCAAAGAATTGCCTAAATCATCTTCCCAAGCACGCATCATCTAGGATCTCGTCTCAAATAGCAATAAAACAAGTTTTAGAATAACAACATTTTCATAATTTATTTTAATTTTCAAAATTCAGCAAGCGTAAATAATATTCAATTGCACAACATTTATTAAAAATCATGATTAAGCTCTCAATTATTTAAGTAGACAAAGTAAAAATGGAAATAACTATTCAACCAAGGACGCAGATTTTTATAGCTTCATTCCCATTCAATTTATACAGCACATCATTCAATCATATCATCATTAGCTAATCATTGTCAACTTGATTCAACTAACACTCTAATCAACCTAGACAAAACATAACAAACACTACACAACACGATTAATAAAATATACACAGAACAATAAATCCCTCCCCCCAAACTTAACCTAAAAATTGTCCCCAATGTATAAAAAAAAGCTAAGGAAAAAGAAACTTTCTTGACACCTCAGACTGCTTAAAATGATATGGATCGAAAATGAGGAAAGAAAAGTTTTTGGTTAGCCCATAATTCATTATGCTGGAGCCCAAAGTAGTGTTGCAACTCAAAGTATTCTCATATTTAAGAGAAGTTAAAATAAAATAAAAATAAATAAACAAAATACTAAAATTAAAATGTTAATATTCCAAAACTTAAATAAAACTAATAAAAACAAATGCAAATAAAAGATTGGAATGCCTCCAAATGCGCTGTCGTTAACGTCATTTAGCCAGATGCTTGTTTTTTTTTTTTCATTTTCAACTTGGATCAAGTCCTACCCTCACATCCTTAAGAGCCATAATGTCATGAGTTAGCCCTCATTTCTTGTTATTATAGATTGCTGGAACTTTCCACCGCTCATGTAACATTTGAGCTTTCCCACGATGACGAACTGTTCGAACACCAAATTAAACCATGGATCTTTCCTTAGAGATTTCCAACTTGTTCTCTCCTTCTTTTACCGCTTAAACTTTACAACAAGTTGGACTTTCCGTTGCTGCAAAAACATTAAATATTACCTCCTCTTTTTGCACTTGTAGCTTTAACTCACCCTTTTGTACATCGATTAAAGCCCTACCAATAGCCAAGAATGGTCTTCCAAGTATTATTAGAATATTGTCACCTTCCTCCATATCTAGAATAATAAAGTTCGCATGAAAGATGAATTTATCCACTTTCACCAATACATCCACAATCACTGCACGAGGATGTTTGACTGATCGATATGCCATATGCAAAGACACAGTAGTAGGTCGAGCTTCTCCCAAATTCAACTTTCAAAAGATTGATAGAGGCATTAAATTCACACTGGCCCCTAAATCACATAAAGCCTTTGTTTTTATTGAACCCCCTATAGAGCATGGAATATTGAAATTGCCAGGATCTTTAAGCTTGGGAGGTAGCTTCTTTTGAAGTATCGCACTACACTCCTCAGTAAGTGCCACTGTCTCATAATCCTCTAGTTTCCTTTTCTTTGACAAAATTTCTTTCATAAACTTCACATAACTTGGCATTTGTTCCAGCACCTAAGCAAACAGGATATTAATTTGTAGCTTTCAAAAGATATCCAAAAATTTAGAAAGTTGCTTATCAAGCTTATTCTTTTGAAGCCTCGGAGGATATGGGATCTTTATATGGTGATCTATACTTATTTCTAGCTGCTTCTCTAAATTCTCAGCAACATTAGACCCACTCACTTCCTTCTCCTTATCAGCTACTTTTGGCTCTTTTAACTTCTTGTCACTCTTCAAGGATATTGCATTGCACTGTTATTTTGGGTTTACCTTAGTAGTGCTTGGTAAATTTCCTTGAGCACGGTTTGTCATCAAAGTAGTCAACTGTCCCATTTGAGTCTCCAAACTCCTAATAGATGCCCTAGTTTCTGTGATGAACTGGTTCAGTACATCGGGCTGTACTTCAGGTTGTTTCATATGTGTTGGCTGATGTGGTTGTGGCTGTGGAGGTGGGAATTGTTACTGACTTTGAGGGAAAGGCTATTGTGTAGCTTGATTATTTGTCCAAGAAAAGTTAGGATGATTCCTCCACCCTTGGTTATATGACACCGGAAAGGGGTTGTTGGTTGGTCTTTGAACATTTCCTATAGCTTGGACTTGTTCTATAGGTATATTATTCATATCAATGGCATGACAGTGGTTTAATGGATGAGCACTCCCACATGCCCCACATAAACTATGAACTTGCATGGTTTGGGATGACAGGTTGCTCTGTTGTAACTGCTTCGTTAAAGCTGCCACTTGCGTTGTAAGCATTGTAATGGCATCTAATTCAATCATACAAGCCACATTTTTGGTTTGTCCCCTTCCAGTTGGTCACTGGTATTTATTCATTGACATCTTCTCTAGCAATTCATATGCCTCATTAGCACTCTTGCTCATGAACGCACCTCCTGCCACAGCATCTATTATGGTAGGAGTAGTACCATTCAACCCATTATAAAAATTATGGACCAAGAACCACTTCTCTATACCATGATGTGGGCACTTCCTTAAAAATTCTTTAAATCTTTCCCATGCATCACACAACGATTCCCCTTCTGTCTGGTAGATATTATTGATTTCCCCTCTCAACTTTGCAGCTTTTGCTGGAGGGAAAATTTTTGCTAAGAACTTCTGGGCTAACTCCTCCCATGTTGTGATAGAATTATCTTGCAGTGAAATTAGCCAACTCTTTGCCCGGTCTCGTAGAGAAAATAGGAATAATCTAAGTCTAATTGCATTGTCACTCACCCTATTCATCATAAATGTTGCACATAGATCAAGGAAATTGGCTATGTGCAAGTTAGGATCTTCCGTGGGAAACCCCCCAAACTAAACAATTGACCGCACCATTTGTAATATTGTTGGCTGTAATGACCCAACTATTTCTAAGACCTTGGACCATTACAACTAATAGACATAACTACTATTTTGGGAAACATACATCATAAATAACATAACTTTATTTAAAACCCAAAATATTGTACCAATACAAAATAAGGTAAAAATATAAAATAAAATGTGATATGGTATGGGATCCCATTGTTTATAAAACATAAAACATAAACTTTAATTGCTTAAATACTAAATGCGGAAATACATAAAGACATAAATAAAAAGACTTAAAAACAACGTCATCCTTGATTTTGATTGTCATGTAGTCCATTCAATCCATTCATCCTTAACACACAAGCCAAGCTACCATGAATCTTTCCTCCTTCCATAATCATTTCTCTGTATCAAGCTAAAAATAAAGGAATGAGCCTAATGCCCAGCAAGGAAAATCTATTAACAACATAAATCATAAACATAAGACTATATCATATACATATACTATAAAACATATGACTATAAAAACATATAGGACTACAATATTAATGGCATGTGATAATCCATCTAGGTCCTCTGTCTACTAATCGAGGTAGGTTAGATCACATGGTAGTATATGATAACCCATCTAGTTCCTCTGTCTACTAATCGAGGTAGGGTAAACCATAACTCTAAACCATGAAAATGATAAAAATTATCGGGGCTTGCTATCTAAGCAAGTCATATGCCCAAGCAACTATAAAACATATTCTTGGGCTTGCTATCTAAGCAAGTCATATGCCCAAGGACTACAAAACATAATTATACATATACATATCATAGCATAAAACATATCATAACATAAACATATAAGCACATATAATCTATCCTATTTTCCTTACTGAAAATCGGGATATTTGAGGACAAGAACGAGATTAGAACACCCCTAAAAACCAACAGTAAGAATGGTGAGTATCTCTAAAGAATAAAGATGAAAAGAGAACTAAATCGTCAAGAACAAACTTACCAAGAAGAACCTTAAGTTTCAAGAAACTTAAACACCTAACCAAGAATCACAACAAGAGTTAGGATCTGAAAGAAAGACAATAAAGAAAACTAAAGAACCATAAAGAACTGAACTTAAGGATAAGAATACCTTGAATGATCTTATGAATTAATCTAAACCTCGATATCGAAATCTCACTATATCTCACTTCCCAAGTGTTTAGAAAAGCTTAGAATGATGAAGCTTTTATCCCCAAACCCAAGTGTTTCTCTCTATAGTAGCACTAGCAACTTGGAGGCTCTAATCTATTGCTTGAAGAATGAAGAAAATGGCTGAGTACTAGGTCCTATTTATAGAGTTCAAGGAGTGAAACTAACCCCTTTTTAATTTGAATAAATAAATGAATAGAAAATGAAAAAAATTTGAATTTTCGTTCAACAGACGCCCAAAACTCAGTCAAAATCGTTCAAAGGCAAGTCCAAGTGGTTAAGACTATTTTTAAAATATTTAAATCCAAACTTTCAAAAATTAAAGCACCAGGGGCGATATATCACCTACCTTGGGCGATATATTGGCTGGTCCATTTTCCCGAGCCCTGTTCGAACGTTCGTGCAAAGTCGACGTGTTTTCCGTATCTTCCGTAAGCGATATATCGGCTCCTATAGCTGCGATATATCAGCATACATTGATATATCAAACATGTATTTGCACTTTTTCAGCATATTTTGAATTGAGTAAACAACTTTGACTGAGTCATAATACGATCCTAATAGTTTTTGGAAGGTTCTAGAGCTTCTAGATCTTTCTTTTAATTAAACTATTCATCAAAAATACTTAAATCCTTAATAAACATGATTATGACAAGTGGCATGCTCTTAATGGTTCTATCTAAACCTTAGGTTATAATAAATATATTTCTAGAAGCAACGATATTAATCAAACCTCATGTTATAATTAATATTCTTATACTATAGGTTAAACTTATAAAATCCATAACTATAGTTATGAGTGTCCAACTAAGTCCCGACTTGAACCAAAATCCACGAAAATCTAACATACTATAAACTAATACTAACTAATACTACTATCTAGCTAGCTAAGTCAATATTCTGGGACACTACATTGGCTTAATCTCGAACTTATTTGCAGCAATAGTGGGGTGTCTAATGCATGAATGCACTCTTGTGATAGTAGGAAGTAATAGTCTCTAAGCGTCCTTGCTCCTCGCTCCACTGAGACTTCTGCAATATTTAATATATTGTTAACATTAGCACCATTGTTTGCTGCATTCCTTGATTCTCAGCCATGGCAAAATCCAGCATTTTCTTTATCTTTCGATTCTGTCTGCACGTTCATTCAATTTCAAGATCTACCGGTATGAACTCCTTTTGTCTACTTCCCCACATATACCAATAATTCCTGAAAACGCAATACAACCTTGATCCAAATGAGTATAAAATATGAAAACCAAATTAGAAAAAAAAACAATTAATTTTGATATTGAATATTAAGTCCCCGACAACGGTGCCAAAAAATTTGAACGGTAAAATATGCACGCAAGTGTATGTGGTCGTGTCAAGTAATAAATTCTGGAAGTGTGGATATCGTCCCACAGAGACTATTGACCAATTACCAATAATTGTTCTTTACTTTGTATTTGGCAAGTAAAATCAAGATGAATAGATCCAACTATAAGCTCAATTTCAATAACTAAAAACTAAACAATTAATCAAAGGATAAAAATAAATAATAAAAATACCTAGGGTATTAACTTCATCAACTTTTCATTATATTAATTTTATTAATTAGTTCTAAATATCTTTCTTCTTATTCTAATAGCAGGTTAACATAAATCGATTCCAATTTTTTTTCATGATATAAGATCTCAACCTATATGCAAGTTTTCTACATCTCTGTGATAAACTTAAACATATAGTAGACATTAAGCATAGAAACGTAATTACTACACAAGCCATACAGGTACTTTCATCTAATATGTAACCTATGTCTATATAACGATAGCATATTCAATTCTCATATTTCGAATTTTGAATCAAAATCATAAATCAATCAAATATTGATCAGATATTTACTAGCATTAAGGAAACATTATATAGATTAGAATAAAGAAGAAGAATCACCAGAACATCATAATAACATTAAATAGAAATCCAAGCGACTACATTAACCCCTAGATAGATGTGTTTAGGTCATATCAGACATGACTAAAACAACAAAATAATTATTTAGAAACATAAAATTCAAAGACTTGAAGAAGAAATAGAAATAAGAAACCCAGGTCATGGCCGCCTCTCCATGGACCTCCTAGATTCGCCTCTGACTTCTTCTAGCGCCACGACTCTATTGACCAAGTCGCGACTCTAATTCCTTCCAGCAAACCTTCAGCCTTTGACTTTTCTAGAGTCGCGGCCCTTAAGCCCATGTCGCGACTCTAATTCTATTTTTTTTCTAGATTTTAACCTTTTGATATCCTTCCTTCATCAAAAAATTATTATAATTCATTCTTAGCACCAATTTGTGTTGAACAACTTCCAAAAGTTCCATTTTCCACCATTTTTTCTTTTCACTTTTAGCTCAAGATCCAAAGTACCGACCTACAACAAAGACAAACACAAGCGTAATCTTGCACAAAACAAACATAAAGACTCAAGATTACCACAAACACATTCTAAAATGACACTAAAATGGAGTTATCAATAACCAGCTCCCCTGACTTATATGATCCTTGTCCATAGGTTACATCCTTAGGTCGCTTCTAACAGTTAGCCCTGTTTTGTACCCAAGCGAACTTAATTAATTAAAAAAAAGAGCAACCAAAAAAACAAGAACATAGTAGGCTCTTCTTTTCAGAGCCACTAGATCGCGGAAACCTCACTCCCCTACTTTGGACTAGTGGTGGAGAGGGAGCTCGAGGCTAACGCAATTAGTTTTCATGAGGCCAAGAGAATACTCTCTCAAATAACGTCGATGCCTCAAGTAAATAAGATAATAAGGGGCCATGGGATCCAGACAGACTCAAAATTCTATGTGCGACCTGTGCTTGATGGCGAGCGGAGCTGCACTCCACTGGAGGATGACTTTGGGTCATAGAGCGACAAGCACTTGAAGGTAGGCGCTTTTCTCCCGTTGAGTTCGTATTTTACTGACTTCCTTAATTTTGGGAAGTCATCTTGTTTCAACTTCCCCCCAATACCTATTTCCTCCTTGCAGTTCTTAAATATTTGTTCTTTAAGAATGAGTAGGAAGACCCCACTCCTGAAGACATCCTGTACTTCTTTTGCCTAAAGGCCAATCTGGATGCCGAAATCGGAGGTGATGGTTTCTGCTACCTCACCAGATTCTCAAATACCGCCAGCATCATTGATCTCCCCAACCATCCAAATGACTATAAGGATCAATTCTTTAGGTCAAACATATTCAGGATCTACAAGTACGTTATTTCAAACAACCTCATAAGTGTCTTTTTTCTTAGCTTTTTTTAAAGTTTATCTACTTTATAGTATTTGCTTATTCTGATCACATTACTTTTTTTGTGCAAGGATTTATAAGAGGTCCGCGACCTCCATCGCTCGCCAGAACTAATAGTTGGCCCTCGCTTCCATTCCCGCTGTAGAAAAAGAGTGGCGAGTAGTAATAACCGATGCCAATATGTTGGCATGCATGTTGATAAAGGAAGGACAATCTTTGACACTATGAGCTCCAGGTCCTCATAGGAATAGGACACTGGCCATCATTGAAGAGGTCGAGGAAGAAGATGAGGTAGCACAATTGGTGCGCAAATGCCCTTCTCAGAGTTGTCTAAATAGTGACCCAGGTCGAGCAGAGTCGGGGGCAACAACTGGCACCTCTGGCCAAGGTAACAATGACAATGATATTAAACTAGGTGCTGCCAGCTATATGTTAGTTCTCCACGATCCAAGGAAGGATGTGACTAGAAATCATGAGGACCCAAATAAGGACATCGCACTTCAACAATGTATCGACCTCCTAGTCCCTCTCCACGATTTTAGCATTCCCAAAATGACCATAGTTATAGATTAAACTTTGCAAATTAGGCATACATTTTTTGAACAATATAGGATGAACATCAGACCTGGGTATCCTCTAGTTTAGGCACCTTTTTTGAAGTCACTAGGCAGCCGGAGTATGTTCTGAGCTCGGATGAAGAGCTCGAATCTCAAAGAGTGTCTCGCATTATTTTGTTAGAGTCTCCCCCACCTCTTTTCATTCAAGAGTTAGAGGTTCCCTAAGTAGCTAGCCTGATCCCCAATCTGGAACTAATTATTGTAGTGTCATCCTCGAGCTCGGAGGGTAGGATTTTTTTTCTTTTACTTGTTGTTTTTTTAAGTGTAATTGGAATATTTCTAGTCCTCTCTTGAACATTTTGCAGAATCCTCACCAATGCCCTATCAGGTTATGGTCCAACTGTCAATAGACAACGAGTTGTGGAGAAGGGTGCTTCCAGATCAGGAGCTTCCACAAGAACTTAGACTAAGGCCAAGAAGATCACTTCTTCCCATCCACGAGCTACTATAGTGTTGACCAAAGAAGCTCCTCCCCCAGCTCCTTGGATGACTGATTAAACAGCTTCTCAGACCACATAACCAACTCCTCCTGTCACTGTCCCAACTCCTTATGTCGAGGTGGACAGATTTTCTGACCACCTCCAAGCTCTTTTCCAAACACTGACTAGCCATGTAGTTGGGCATCTTAATCAGCTCTCTGTTAGGGAGATGGAGAAGATTGAGTGAGAGATCACTGAGGTCGTGATGAATTATGCCCTTGGGATGCTGCTGACTATAAGTTTATTTATTCTATTTTCTTGAGGTCTATTCCATATTTTCCATGATCTAATCCTTTGGTTTTGTTTTATGGCAATCATAATTTTCTCAGATCTGAGCTGGAGATAGGATCTGCTCTGCTCTTGCTGATGCAGAGCGATCTATGAAGGAGTTGGAAGAGATCAAGGACTAGAGCTAGTAGATCATGGATGCCACCTTTAGGGAATTGGAGCAAGCCCGCTAGAAGATCTAGCATATTGAGGTGGACCTTGAGACATCCTGCGATAATGAGAAGATTGCAAGGTACAGGCCCTGGAAGTGATCAATAACTACGAATTGCTCCAGGGAAATATCGGTGAGCTCCAACTGAAGGCGAACAGAGCTGAAGCCCATCTTGCAATGTCCATGGAGGAGATGTTTTACAAGGTTGGTGCTTCAGTCAGGAGGGTGATTTCTCCTTCCTTGATGTTGAGTTGTGGGGGTGGCATCGTGCCAAATTCCAGGATCGACTAGCGAATGAGCCAACTGAAATGGTAGACATGACCTTGGGAACTGGCGGAGATGGTGGGGAGGACGAGATCTCTTCTCGTGAGCAAGTTGTGAGAGCTCAGAGTTGAGAACCTCGTTTGTTTTTGTATATTTTATGTGTTTTTTTCTTTTGGTTGGGGATATCCTTTTCTTCCTTGTAATCATGCCTTTTAGACCGAGACAATTTGTTTGAATGACTTTGTTCGGGGTTATTTGTCCTCGTTTTGTATTAATTTAACCATGATCTTTATACATTTCCGTTTTATTATTATGTTTTTAAACCTTTTAAGTGTTTACACACATGCATAATTATAGGGGGTTACTTTAGATCGAAATATGTGCTTGATAGTGGACTAATTATTTTTTAGGTCACGGACCTGGTTATATCTAGGATTTTAATTGCCTAGTTATATCTAGGATTTTAAGCAAATTTTTGCTTAGTTCTTAAGATTTTTAAGTAATTTATTAAGTTTTTAAGTAATTTTGAATTTATTAGACTTATTGTAATTTTTTAGATTTTTATATGTTTTTATAGATATTTTATTGTTATATATTGTAGTTTAATTATTTGAAATTACTGTTGTTAGATTAAAAGTTAAAAATGTGATTTTATTGAGCTTAAATGTCAAAGTAAATTAAGTTTTAATTAGTATTTTCATGAATCTTAAGTTGTATATTTTATTATTGAAAATATTTAGTTTTAATTCAATTTATGTTTATTTTATAAGCAATATGTTGTATTTTTGGCTCTTGAAAAGAAATAAAAAGATAGATAGAGAATTGGCATTTTCAAAGAGAAGGAATAAAAAAGGACTTTGTTGCAAGATTAAGAAGCCAGCCAGCTACCAAGCCCAAGCTCCAGCCTAGGCTTGACTCCCCTCTGCTGCTCCACTGGGCCCGACGCCTCTAGCTTTTCCCGGCATGCCTGTCATTCGTTTAGCCCACGCCAGCCAAGCCCGCAACAGCCTCCATTCAGCCCAGATGCCAGTCCCACTACACCCCATGGCCCAGCCGCCTGCCAACCCACCAAACCACCTGCATCTCTCCTCTTGAGCCCACAACATGGTCCCATTGTCCCAAAATGTCTAAAAATGCCTATTTTTCTACACATTTCTCTACAAATTTCATCATGACACCCTACTTGCCATATTATTATTCATTTAATTGATTTAATTAATTTAATTAATATATATGGATTATTTTAATACTCTTATTTTGGCTATACATATGTAATTTCAAGACCATTTTTTGGTGCTTAATTTTTTGGTTACTATCATCTTTTCTACACTTTCTCTCTACATTTTCTCTCTTCATTTTGGAAGACCATTTTGTGCCAAGTATGTATTTTGTAAAATATTTTGGATTCTAATTATGTGCTTCTAATCTTTTTCATAAGATTATTAAGATCATGATGAAACAACTTGTAACTAGAAAGTATTTATTGTTGTATGTTGATTTCCCTTGTAATGTAACAAAGTTTATGGATTTTTCTTCTTCATATATATCTTTCATTTTTAATATCTTGTATTTTGGATTGTTTGATAATATTACACTTGGTTCTTCATTTTACAAAACATAGTATTCTTTGTGTAAGATGTGTCATTAAGTTGTACACATCCAATGCTTAGAACAAAAATAGTTTGTTTTGCCTTATAAATAATGTTATTTAATTTTTTGTTGTTTCATTAGGTTGATTCACATCAAATACTTTGAAATTATATCTTTTTTGAAAAGTGAAGAAAAATCATATATTTTTAGAAATAATTTGCGCTTAAATTATAAATCTATTTCGAAAATGATAGTTTGAATTATTTTAACTATCACTAAAACTTGAGAATCGATATACTAATAAATATTATTAAACTTACATTTTGTGGATTCTAGTATCTTAATAATCTTTCTTTTACAACTTATTTACAAATCATAATTGGTTTATTTTTCTTCTCTTACATAGCTTTATTTTCAATCTTTTATTTTATTTTTTTGACATTAAATATTATCAATCTTTGGAGATACTTTATAATTTATTTAATTTTGGTTTAAAATAGTTTATTTTTTATTTTAGTCAATTCCTTTGGGTTCGACCTTGTGCTTGCACGAACACTATACTGTTGGTTTTTATAGATCAAATCAGAGATTATACGCAGTGGAACAACAATCAAAATTGTAAATTTAACCCCACAAGATTTCTAGATCTACTTCTTCACACACACATATATATATATTGAATCAAAGATACGAGAATTACCTCAAGTCATTTCTTGCTACTACCTTTTTGTACGGCAAAAATCCTTGAGATCTCACACCAAGATCTTCCAAAATGTTCCCAGGACACAAAGAACGAGTGTGAGCTCGCTATACAAAACAATAGGCAAAATCTATTTATCAGGTTCTCAACACATGATATCTGATAAAGTTTGGACCTAAGTTTGTGAAGAACAGTGACCTATGCTTGTATCACTGTTCTCTTTCTCTCAGGAAGATTTCACGATATATTTTCTATCACTGAAAAAGTATCGTTCTGAAAAATTGATCTCCTATATTTAATATATCCATTATATTAAAAATAAAATAATAGTTATTTTAAACAATTTGAAAATAACTAATCAGTTATCAGATTTTGTTTAAATAATAATATTTTAATCATATTACAATATCTCATTATTTCTTTAATATTTAAATAACTAAAATTGTGGAACAAAGAAACTTCTAGAAGCTTCTTGTGTGTGTAGCACAGCGACTGTGCACTGTGCTACACGTGTACCACATGCCAAGGAAGACATGTGATTTTTCCCAATTTTTCTTATTATTTAAATACCAAAAATAAATTAATTTAAAATTAATTATACTTTTGTTAAATCAAATAATTAATTAATTCTCAATTAATTAATTACACATAATTATACAATAATTATGTTTTGTGCATAGAAAAATATTTTACTTATCAAAGAAGTCATTTTGCCCATTTTTGTATTTATCTTTGTCAGTGTTTGTTTGAGCCATTTCAGGGACCATGGACCTATAACAATAAGCTCAAATAAATTGAAACTAAATAATTAAACTCTTTAATTATAATAGTTAATTTAATAATTCTGATATTTCTCCACTATAAATTCAGAATTGCACTCTTTATGTTATAAATATACTTTTACATAAATCTTATTCTAAACTGTCCATTGATATAACCATCTTACAATAGTTCAACCATCTAATTAATTAGTTCATAAAGTAGAATGGAAGAATTACCATTTTACATTTCTAATTTACTTCTTATTCCTTAAGTACAATTAATTCACTAGTGAATAATTAATCTATAATCTAATTATAGATTTGAGCTCAAAATCATTCAGTTCCAGAATAAACCCTTAATGGAACTAATATACGATCCATTAGGAAAGATTAGATTTCGTATTGTTGATACATGTTCCCAGCCATCCATGATATTAAATCTCCAAAACAAAAGTCATTAGCCTCATTCTATGAAGAGACCTTAACGAATGAATCAAAAGATTTAATAAACATGAATAGGAGTTCATGAACACTCAGGATTTAGGTTGATTTATAAATGATCATCAGTTATGATATGAATTACAAGTCTTTATTATTAAATGGTTTTTGAATAAAGACTTATATTCATACCGGCCCATGTCATATATAATCATATTATATAAAGCACCTTTACCGAGATGTTTTACCACATCAATAATCTGAATCTAGATTATTTGTATCAACATGATACTCAGCAAACCGTACTTACAACCCCAATTAAAGAATTCCATAACTTCAATTTGATGTTGTTGACAAATTTTTATTCATTCATGTGATCTTAATTCTCTCGTACTAATACAAGATCACATCCTCAATAATGAATATGGAATTTTTCTGATATTTACAAAATTATTCAAACAATAATTTAATAATCTAAATATAACAATAATAAACCATTGTATTTATTTATTCATTGAAATAATAAATGTCTTTGACATGCTTTTAGGACATACTCCTAACAATCTCCTACTTGTACTTAAAGCAAGTAGGGAATTTATCTCAATCTCATATTATGTACATGACCCTCAAATTGCTTTGCAGGAAGCGTCTTTGTAAACGGCTCTGCCAGGTTGTGTTCTGATGCGATTTTCAGAATGGACACATCTCCTCTATGTATGATTTCTCTGACTAAGTAGTATTTGTGCTCTATATGCTTTCCCCTCTTGTGGCTTCTTGGTTCTTTAGAATTAGCCACTGCTCCACTGTTGTCACAGTAAAAAACAAATGTTTTCTCCACTTCTGGAACCACTTCCAGATCCGTGTAGAACTTTTTAAGCCAAACAACTTCTTTAGCTACTTCACAAGCTGCTATGTATTTAGCTTCCATGGTTGAATCAGCTATACTGGATTGCTTAATGCTTCTCCAGACAACTGCTCCACCACCAAGAGTGAATACTGACCCAGAAGTAGACTTTCTACTATCCTTGTCAGATTGGAAATCTGAGTCAGTGTATCCAGTAGGTTCAAGGTCACTACCCGAATATACTAGCATATTGTTCCTCATTCTCCTGAGATACTTAAGAATATGTTTCACCGCAATCCAGTGTTCCAAACCTAGATTTGACTGATAACGACTGACAATCCCTACTGCATAACATATGTCAGGTCTCGTACATAACATTGCATACATTAGGCTCCCTACTTTCTCATGTCTTCTTGCTCTTGTGGTTTCTTTGGACACTGATCTTTGCAAAGTGTAATTCCATGTCTGGTCGGTAATTGACCTTTTTTGGAATTTTCCATAGAGAATCTTTCAAGCACTTTATCAACATAATTTTCTTGTGAAAGTGCCAAGAACTTGTTCTTTCTTTCTCTTAGAATTTTAATGCCTAGAACATAGCTCGCTTCACCCAAATCTTTCATTTGGAATTTGTCGGCCAACCAATTCTTTACATTGGATAATGTCTCTACATCATTCCCAATGAGTAGGATATCATCAACGTAAAGAACTAAGAAAACCACAACTTTCCCTTTGATGGATTTATAAACACATGCTTCATCAACATTTTGTTCGAAGCCATATGTTTTGATAGTTTCATCAAATGTTATGTTCCAAGATCTTGATGCTTGTTTCAATACATATATGGATTTCAACAACTTGCATACATTTTGATCTTGATCCTTCTTAATAAACCCTTCTAGTTGTTCCATATATATGGTTTCATCAAGTTGGCCATTCTGAAAGGCTGTCTTGACGTCCATTTGCCAGATCTCGTAATCATAGATGGCAGCTATGGATAAAAGTATGCGAACGGATTTAAGCATGGCTATAGGAGAAAAATTTTCTTCATAGTCTACACCTCTCTATGTGTAGCCTTTGCCCACAAGCCTTGCTTTATAAGTCTCTACCTTTCCATCTGCACCCCTTTTCTTCTTGTAGATCCATTTACATCCAATGGCATTAACATTGTCAGGCAAATCTACAAGTTCCCAGACTGAATTGGAATACATTGATTCCATTTCTTGATTCATGGAAGCTTGCCACTTATCAACATCAGGGTGTTCCATTGCTTCTTTAAAAGTCAATGGATCGTCCTTTTCAGTATCTGATACAAGAACGTGTGCCTCATGTTCGTAGCGAATAGGTTGTCTCACAATCCTCCCACTACGATGTTGCTCTGGTTTTTAAAGGAATTGTGGTTTCTTTGGTTGTTTTATCATTAACTGATGAAGAAGATGGAGATAAAATTTTATTTGTCATTAGTTCCACTAAAACTACTTTGCTCCGAGGTTTAAAATCATTCATATAGTCGTGTTCTGAAAATGTTGCATTCGTCGAAACAAATAACTTTTGATCACTTGGATTATAGAAATATCCACCTCTTGTTTCTGGAGCATAGCCCACAAATATACACACTACTGACCTTGAATCCAGTTTTCCAAATTTAGGTCTTAGCACATGAGCAGGACAACCCCAAAAACGGAAATTTCGTAAACTAGGTTTATTTCCATTCCATAATTCTAGTGGTGCCTTTGTCACAACTTTGGATGGAACTACATTCAAAATGTAATTAGCTTTTTGAAGCGCATATCCCCAAAACGACAAGGGAAGTGAAGAATAGCTTAACATAGACCTAACCATGTCCAACAAGGTCCGATTTCTTCTCTCTGAAACTCTATTTTGTTGTGGTGTTCCAGGTGCTGTGAGTTGGGATAGAATACCATGCTCCAACAAGAAATCTTTGAATTCAGAATCCAAATATTCACCACCACAGTCAGATCAGAGTGTCTTTAAAGATTTACCTAATTGCTTCTCAGCTAAGGCTTTGAAGTCTTTAAACCTATCAAAAGTTTATGACTTCTTAAGCATTAGGTAAACATGACCGTATCTAGAATAGTTGTCAGTGAATGTGACAAAATATTCATAACCACCACAAGCTTGAATGTTAATTGGACCACATACATCACTATGTATTAGCTCTAGTGGTTCTTTGGCTCTATTTCCCTTTGAAGTGAAAGGTCGTTTTGTCAATTTTCATTCTAAACAGGATTCACAAACTGGTAGGGTTCCAACTGTTAGTTCCCTCAAGGGTCCATCTTTAGTTAACCGGTTTATCCTATCTAGACTAATATGACCTAATCTTAAGTGCCAAAGATACGTGTCATTTTCTTTAGAAACCTTTTGTCTTTTGTTACTTTGTGGAATATTTAATTTAAATAATTCAGAATTATTGAGCGATTTTTCAATTGGATTAAGCATGTACAGTCCGTCCTTTTGTTTTGCATGACAAATATTTTTCCCATTCCTTGAAATAAATATCATATTATTATTAAAAGAAATGCAAAATTTTTGTTCATGTAACAAAGATAAATAAATAATGTTTCTAGTAATTTCAGGAATAAATAGAACAATATTCAAACCTAGAAAATTGTTCTTAAAATTTAAACGGACTGTTCCACATGCTTTAGCTGAAACAAGTGCTCTACTTCCCACTCTCATAGTCATCTATCCTTGCTCCAACTACTTTGCAGACTCAAGCATCTGCAAACAAGAACAAACATGGTTAGTGGATCCAGAATCAACTATCCATGATAATTTATCTTGTTCAACCATACAAGCTTCGAGTACAAGTAAATCTAATTTACCTTTCTTTTTCTCTTTCAGGTCGGCGAGATACTTTGGACAGTTTCTCTTCCAATGACCATCAACATTATTACAATGGAAACACTTTCCTTTGGGTGTTTGTTTGGGGTCATTGTTCTTTTTGTTCTCGGGTGCCTTGGATGACTTCTTTGCCTTTTTCGGATTGTCCTTTTGTAGGTTTGCAGTCATTGTTATTGCTTTTCCTTTTCTTCTTAGAAGAAGATGGTTTGCTTCAGCCTGACTTAAGTTCGTCTTGTTCAAAGACACAAAAGTTTGTATTTCATCAAGCAATTGTGTCATGTTAAATTCTAATTTATTCATGAAATAATTTGTTGTGAATATAGAAAAATCAAGAGTTAAAGACTCAAGTATAATACTTACTTGTGTCTTTTCATCCATGAATGCTCCATGCGTCTCAACTTCATGGAGTACACTGATCATGTTCAAGACATGCTCACGCACAGATTGACCTTTCTTCATCTTAGCATTCATGTACGTTCTAGTAGCCCCATGACGACTTTGATTAGATGGGAGCCCAAACATTTCCTTAAGAGATTCTAGTAAGCAGTTTCCATGGATTCAAGCTTTGTTCGTAAGACATCACTCATGCTTACAAGCATATAACACTTAGCTTTGTTATTGGATTGAATCCATGCATCAAATTTTTCCAGGTTCTTCAGGACATTCCTCATTTAGAACAAACTTGTAGTTTTCGCTAACCAATAACAGATTCATATTTGATTTCCATTTTATGAAGTTATCACCAGTTAATTTTTCTTGTTTGATTAAAGCAGTGATGGGATTACCAGAGATAGACATATTCTGAATAAAAAAAATAAAAATATTATTATTATATTTAGAAAAATAAATATCAATGTTTCGAAAATTAAACGTGATGCGTGAGCACAATTAAAACACATAAAATAAAGTTCAATTTCCGCGATAAAACTTTCTAACAATTAAAGTGCCGCCTTAGGGTTGGTCAAATTAATCTTAGAGAATTTATAAGACATTCTTATCTTTATTGTTTAAAACTTAAAATTACTCATTATTTTCTCTTTTAAACATTAAAGTACCGCTTAATTTGGTCAAGTTATGATTATCCACTGCAAAAGCTCAATCATAACTTTGTGAGTGTAACCCATTATTTCGGAGTAAATGACTTAACTTAGGACATGCCGCCTTAGGGTCGGTCAAACCTAAAATACATCATCAGTTCCTATCTTTGTAAGAAATATAACCTTGCTATTGACATGTCTAGACACCTTCCTTAGGGGGACGAAAACAAAGACGTCGCGAGGCGCTATTCACATCTCACGGTGTTATATTAATAACGGAGACCATGGGTTATGTTTGAGATATCAACCCTCTCCCACTCACTATTTTGAAAAAAAGTGTTCTTAACCTAATTAATTATAGATTCTTTAAACTTTATGACCATAATTAAAATTGGAAAGAAAGCGAGTTTCTAGGTCCATATCCAATTTTAAAGTACCAATTATGTTCATCTAAACTTTACTAAATTTAAAAAAAAAAAAAAGTTGGTTTAAAGAAATTAAGTCATAAAGACTTAAAACCGGTGTGATATTTTACCAAGTTTTCAAAGAATAAAACTAAGAAATTTATATGCAATTGGTTTCGCAAAATAAATCATATAAACATATAGGACAATCCTAATAATCATGTTTCTACCAATGAGATGCATGATAATGACTATGTGGGTTATTTTATGTATGGCACAAAATGCATGAACAGTTATCAATCACATGAAAACAAATATTTAAGTAAATAAATAATAAATGTTGAACCGGGTGCTTTTGTGTATTTCTAATTTTACAACCTCTTTATAAAATTAAAATAAAATAAAATAAAAAATGCCCTGATCTCCATCGGGCTTCTTTACTTTACTTTTGGTAGGATATGTGTCGTTGGTCCAGAATAATAATAAGAAAACAATTTTCTAATTATCTTGATTAATTAAAAGAAATTTTTTTAAATAATCATTATTTTATTTTCCTTTTAAAATAAAACAACTTTTAATTAAAAAACTGAAACAAATTTAATTAAAATCTGTTATTTTAAAAAAATTTAAATGATATTTTCAAAAAAAAGTTTGTTAGGATAACAAAATTATCTCATTATTTAAATATCAAATTTCTAATAAATACGATATTTAACATTTTAAAATTAAAAAAAATAACAGATTAATTTCAGAAAAATAAAAAAATTTCTAGACCTGTAAGACAGGGACACGTGGCAGCATTTGGTGCTGCCGGGGCCCACTTGTACGGAACCGTATGGATCCGTACGACGTCCCCGACAGCGGCTCGGAGGGTGGCCTCGGAGGAACGGTGGCTGAATTTTGAATCCCGGGCTTCGTTTTGACTCTGTGTGATCGGAATTACAATTTTATGGTGTCAAAAACCAAATAAAATTACATAAATCCTATGCCCCTTTATGACTTACACAATGATCTAATCATAAACAAATCCTAACCCAAAAATACTATACAATTAACGATTCAACATTCCCATGCATTCAATCATATTAAGCCATCCATTCATTCATCAAAATAAATAAATACATAAAACTAACCCCACACAGATTCAATATATATATATATGTGAAGATGACTCTGGTACCATTTGTTGGATTTTCTAGATCAAATCAGAGATTATATGCAGCAGAACAACAATCAAAATTATTAATTTAACCCCACAAGATTTATAGATCTACTTCTTCACATACATATATATATTGAGTCAAAGATACGAATAAAGAATTACCTCAAGTCCTTCCTTGCTGCTATCTTTTTGTACGGCAAAAATACTTGAGATCTCACACCAAGATCTTCCAAAATGTTCTCAACACACAAAGAACGAGTGCGGGCTTGTTATACAAAACAATAGGCAAAATCAATTTATCAGATGTTCTCTACACATGAGATCTGATAAAGTTTGGACCTGAGTTTGTGAAGAACAGTGGCCTATGCTTCTATCACTATTCTCTTTCTCTCAGGGAGATTTCACGATATATTTTCTATCACTGAAAAAGTATCGTTCTGAAAAACTAATCTCCTATATTTAATATATCCAATATATTAAAAATAAAATAATAGTTATTTTAAACAATTTGAAAATAACTAATCAGTTATCAGATTTGATTTAAATAATAATATTTTAATCATATTACAGTATCTCATTATTTCTTTAATATTTAATAACTAAAATTGTGGAACAAAGAAACTTCTAGAAGCTTCTTGTGTGTGTACCACAGTGACTGTGCACTGTGCTACACGTGTACCACATGCCAATGAAGGGATGTGATTTTTCCTATTTTTTCTTATTAATTAAATACCAAAAATCCCAAAAATAAATCAATTCAAAATTAATTATATTTTTGTTTTATCAAATAATTAATTAATTACACATAATTATACAATAATTATGTTTAGTGCATAGAAAATATATTTTACTTATCAAATAAGTTCTTTTGCCCATTTTTGTATTTATCTTTGTCAGTGTTTGTTTGAACCATTTCGGGGACCATGGACCTATAACATTAAGCTCCAATAAATTGAAACTAAATAATTAAACTCTTTAATTATAATAGTTAATTTATTAATTCTGATATTTCTCCACTATAAATTCAAAATTGCACTATTTATGTTATAGACATACTTTTACAGAAATCTTATTCTAAGGTGTCCATTGATATAACCATCTTACAATAGTTCAACCCTCTAATTAATTAGTTCATAAATTAGAATGGAAGAATTACCATTTTACCTTTCTAATTTACTTCTTATTCTTTAAGTACCATTAATTCACTAGTGAATAATAAATCTATAATATAATTATAGATTTGAGCTCAAAATCATTCAGTTCCAGAATTAATCCTTAAGGGAACTAATATGCGATCCGTTAGGAAAAATTAGATTCCGTATTGTTGATACATGTT
This sequence comes from Humulus lupulus, assembly GCF_963169125.1. Classification (NCBI taxonomy): domain Eukaryota; kingdom Viridiplantae; phylum Streptophyta; class Magnoliopsida; order Rosales; family Cannabaceae; genus Humulus; species Humulus lupulus. The sequence goes on from NC_084799.1 coordinate 132,152,155, forward strand.
CCCAGCCATCCATGATATTAAATCTCCAAAACAAAAGTCGTTAGCCTCATTCTATGAAGAGACCTTAACGAATGAATCAAAAGATTTAATAAACATGAACAGGAGTTCATGAACACTCAGGATTTAGGTTGATCTATAAATGATCATCAGTTATGATATGAATTACAAGTCTTTATTATTAAATGGTTTTTGAATAAAAACTTTTATTCATATCGGTCCATGTCATATATAATCATATTATATAAAGCACCTTTACCGAGATGTCTTACCACATCAATAATCCAAATCTAGATTATTTGTATCAACATGATACTCAGCAAACCGTACTTACAACCCCAATTAAAGAATTCCATAACTTCAACTTGTTGTTGTTGACAAATTTTTATTCATTCATGTGATCTTAATTCTCTCGTACTAATACAAGATCACATCCTCAATAATGAATATGGAATTTTTCTGATATTTACAAAATTATTCAAACAATAATTTAATAATATAAATATAACAATAATAAACCGTTGTATTTATTTATTCCTCAAAATAATAAATGTCTTTTACATGCTTTTAGGACATACTCCTAACATATACTCAATATACGATTCGTGCGCTTGTGAGTTATAAATATTTAAAACGTTCTCATTTTGGGGCCATCAAATTTTTGGCGCCGTTGTCAGGGAGTTGCAAGAAAAGAAATGTACTTTTTTCTCAAGGTTAGTGAATTCTTCTACTAGTTATTTTAATTTTTGCACTATAAAAAAATATAAAATTATAACACTAAAATAAAATAATAAGAAAATTTGGGATGGTTCTTCCACCCATTAAAAATAATTACGTATATATATATATCTATTTATACTTTTTGATGAAAAGGAAAATATATTGAACCTCAACAAAACAAGTACAATCCAAGCTCACAAGGAGCACCAAAAAATAAAACAAATTACAAGTGACCTATAAACTCTAACACTGCCTTCTCTTTTTGCCCAAGCTTCTTCCTAGAAAGACTTAACAATCTAGCTTTCAAGCAAGACATAATGAAGTGATCAACTCTAGAAATTGACAAAGCAGAAATGTTAAAAGTACATGAGTTATGATTAAGCCAAATAAAATATACTGACGCAGCAAGAGCTGTTGCTGCAACTTTTTGCACTAGACCTTTCGGTCTCCCAACCATCCATAAAAGCCAGTCAGTGAATTTGGAAGGCCAAATGGCTTCTCCCAGCGAAGATTCAACCCTGTACATAACTTGCGTAGAGTAGACACAGTCAAAAAATAAATGGGCATGAGTTTCGTGCTCAAGCTCACAAACAGGGCACAAAGATGAGTCAAGACGAATACGACAATGCACAAGTTTGTCCCGAGTAAGCAGATGACATAGGACAAATTTCCATAAAATAAACCTGTGTTTAGGAATAGAGAGATTACACCAAACAACATTAGAAAAGTTAACCTTCTCTTGATTCAGCAACTGATTATACAACGCACTCTGATTGAGCTTCCTGTTAGAAACCGCAGCCTCAAGATCAGCAAGAGATAAGAATGATTTCAGCTTAACCAACTTCCTCCAATACCAGCTCACATCAGCCTTGAGATTGTACTCCCAATAATTCTGCCCTTTGAGATAAAGAGCATCAACCCATTTAACCCAAAGAATGTCTTGCTTGGAGGAAAGAGCCCAAACATACTTGGCTAATAAAATTTTGTTCTATTTGGAACCTTCCTTAAACCCATTGCCTCCCAAACTTTTCGGTAAACAAACTTGGTCCAAAGCAGGAAAGTGCAGTTTGCTTCTGTTATCTTTAGAGCCCCATAAAAAATTTCTGCACAGTTGGTCTATCTCACGAGTGGCACTCTGGGGAAGAAGAAAGATGATCATCAAGTAGGATTTGATGCCTAAAAAAAATGAATGAATAAGCTGGGCTCGACCAGCAAAAGAAAGATGACGACTTGACCACGAGTGAAGCCGACTTTAATATTTTTAACAATTACTCCACAGTCACCCGCCTTCCATTTAGTAGGGTGGAGAAGGATCCCGAGATATCTGAGGGGAAACACACCCTCAGCAAATTTTAGACTGTCCAAAATTCTTCTCGTATCCTCTTCTTTCCAACCACCAAAATAAACATGTGATATAGTCATATTAGCTGATAGGCCAGACGCTTGACTAAAAGACGTGAAACCCTCTTGGAGAATTTGGACTGATCTGAGAGACCCTTTACAAAAAAGCACAAGGCCATCTGCAAAACAAAGACTATCAAGTTTCAACTTTTTACATTGAGGATGAAATCTGAAATCCCTTTTATGAGAAGCTTGAATAAGAAGTCTAGTGAGGTATTCCATGACTAGGACAAAAGCAAGGGAGATATAGGATCCCCTTGTCTTAATCCTTTCCTACCAATAAAACTCCCCTGTAATCTTCCATTCATCAATAGAGAGTAAGAAGTACCCTTCAAAGAAACCATAATCCAGTGTATAAAATGGCTAGGAAAATAGAAAGCTCTCACAATATCCTCTAAAAATATCCAATCAATAGTGTCATACGCCTTGCTAAGATCGATCTTCATCACACACTGAGGGGATATATTTTTCCTCTTGTAGCCTGTAATAATATCCTAGAAAATGAGAATATTGCGAGCCAACAAACAATTTTTGACAAAAGCTCCTTGATTTTGATTTATTAATTGAGGAAGCACCCTATCCAGTCTCATACAGAGCATTTTCGAAATACACTTACACAACGTATTACAACACGCAATCAGTCTAAAATCCACTACCTTAGTTGGAGTCTCTACCTTAGGAATAAGAGAGAGGGTAGTATTATTTAATTTGGCTGGAAGCTCACCATGATTAAAAAAACCCAAGATTGGAGCAGCAATTTCATCTCCTAAGTCTTTCCACATAACTTTAAAGAATTAAAAACCATACCCATCAGGACCCGTGCTTTTTATAGAGTTAATACTGAAAAGAGCTAATTCCACATCCTTCTTGGTAAAAGGTTTCAGTAAACTAAGTTGATGATCCAGGGTCAAAATACCACCATGAATAAGTGGAGGCGTGCGATTTTCTCTCTGGTTCTCTCCATGGCGAGATGCAAGAAAGTGAATCAGAAGCCTGACATTCGATCTTCGGTGACTGAGATCTCTTCGGCCAAGCTCTCTAATGAGGAGGATTTGATTGGTGTCGAGGATGAGCCTTCGATGGTTATGGAGGTGGTGTTTACTGATTCTATGGCGGAATTCCATAAGTTTGGGGAAAACCTTTCATCGGCAGAGTATGAAGTAAATCCTGGTACCAAGAGCGCTGGTGTGAAATGGAGTGAGGAGGATGCTGATAATAGTGATTTTCAAAATCTGGCCAAGGACAAATGGTCCCAGTTTTGGGCAGTGATGCCTCACCAGGGCGGAACTCGACTGAATTATGAGGAACCTTTGTTGCGAGATGGTAAATTGATTGCTCAGGTGGATGTGGAGGAGATAGAAGTGGAAGCTTCTTTCTTGAATTCAGCAATGGTTTGTATTGTCCTTGGAGCCAACCCCCCATTTGCAGTGTTTGAAGGATTTATAAACAGACTATGGGGAAAACTAGGTATTGAATGAATAGCTCGAATGAATGCCGGCTATACCCTTGTGAAATTTAGGGATGAAGCTACAAGAGATATGGTTTTGGGAGCTGGGGTCGTGCACTTTGATAGGAAGCCTGTAATTCTGAGGCCGTGGTCCACTGACTTAGACACAATGAGGTTAGTGAAATCAGTTCATGTTTGGGTTAGATTGTCTGGTCTTGGGCTGCAATATTGGGGAGTTAAGTGTTTGAGTGCCATTGTTAGTACCATAGGCAAACCTATGCTGGTTGATAAGGTTACTAAAGATAGATCAATGGTGAAATTTGCAAGGGCTTTAGGGGAAGTGGAGATCTCAGATAATATTCCTAAATACATTAGTTTTCTTAATGAGCGAGGCCAATTGGTGGAACAGCTTCTGGAATATGAATGGCTGCCTACTCGGTGTCAATGTTGTAAAATCCTAGGTCATTCTGCAACGACTTGTAACCAAAAACAGGCAGCTGAGTGGAGGAAAAAAGAAGTGAAGTAAGGGCCAAAGCAAACAGAAGATATGATAGGTCAGACCATTGTTGAATCCCTTACTAACTCTTGTTCAAAGGAAACAGAAGGTGGTGTAATCTTAGATGATACTCAGAAATCTGCTGCAAATGGGGTATGTGTTACTAAAACTGGCCAGGACTCGGATTGGATCACTCCTAAACTTCTATGCGGATTTAAACAAACATCACCAGTTTGATGTCTGTTGAGGTGCTTCAGGAAAGTGATCAGTTTATTCACTGTCGAGTGAAATCTTTGGGAATGGGTAAAGAATTGAAATCTTTGGGAATGGGTAAAGAATTCTGTTTGTCTTTCGTGTATGGGAGGAATACGATAGAGGAGCGACATCATTTATGGCAGGCTTTGGCTCTGCCGAATTGTCCTGTTAAACTGGGGCTCTTGACTGGGGATTTTAATACAACTTTTGATTTTGATGATCGTCTTGGTGGGCGTGCAGTTACGGAATTGGAAATGGAAGATGCTCAAAGGTGGAGGACTCTTGGTATGGCGTCTGAATTGCGCACTAGTGGTTCTCATTACACTTGGTCGAATAAACAAGAAGCTGAGGCTCAAATTTTTTCCAAATTGGACAGAGTTTTCAAAAATGAAGAATGGATGGATATCTTTCCTCGGGCTGAAGCATTGACCAATTGGGATGTTTTATCTGACCATTGTTACTGCATCATTAAGTCCATGTATGATTTGATTTCACGAATTAAACCATTTAGATTTTATAACATGTGGGCTGAGCATGCTGATTTCAGAGACATTGTGCTGTATAGCTAGTCTAAGCCTTTACATGCTCATGGATTAGAGCGAATTCTGAGGAAATTGGTTAGGCTCAAGCATGTTCTTCGCCAGTTCAATAAAGTGGAGGTTGGTGATGTAGTTTACAATTATTCAGTAGCTAAGGATCACTATCAATTTGCTCAGTATAATCTTCAAAATGACCGTCATTCCACTGAGCTTCAACGTGCTGAAAGGTCTGCTTGTGAGGTTTTTACTTGCCAATCTAGAATCTATGAAAGTTTTCTTTGGCAACATAGCAAGATTTCCTGGCTTCGTTTTGGTGACAAAAACACAACCTATTTTCATGCTTGTCAAAAACAGAGGAAATCTACTAATCGGATCACCTCTTTTTTGGATGATTCAGGTAAGCTAAATGATAATTTTGTGGATTTATTTGCTCATTTTATGAATCATTTTCGCAGCATCATGGGCAGTCCTAGTTTGGCCTTATCTTTTATTTAGAAAGACAAACAATGTTTTTTATCATAGCCAGGAGTTCTGCCTCAACCTACTTCATGATGTAGTCGATTGTCATATTCACGTACTTTACTCCTCCCTTTCCCAAGGGTAAGGAAAAGATGAGGTCAATGCATGGGCGAGGGACTTGTCATTTGAGTGAGCTCATTTGGGGGAGGTCGGGGGATGTTGGCGTAATGCTTGAATTTTTCACATTTCTCGACATAATCCATCAAATCTCCATTCATTGTTTGTCAAGAGTGTACTTGTCTTAGAATTTCTTGGCGAGGCTCTACTCCCCAGCTTGGTCACCACAGAAGCCCTCGCGCACTTCTCGAAGGATGAACTTGGCTACCTGCTCGGACATACATCGGAGTAGTGGCAATAAATATTTTGGTCTGTACTACTTATTGTCCCTGAATACATACCAAGGAGCCTGATAAAGTGGCTTCCTTGTCTTGTGCTAGTTCTCCAGAGACAAGGTACTTCACAATGGGATCCATCCAATAGTCAAGGGGTTGGACCATTTCCACTTCCTTCGGTGCTATGATGCTTGGAGATGCTAACTAGTAAATCAGGATCACATTGAGAATCTCCACATCCTTGGTGGTAGCTAGCTTGGCTAAAGCATGAACATTGGAATTTTTCTCCCGTGGAACTTTTCGAATGGTAAACCTTTTGACGGTGTGTAGCATCTCTTGGTTCTTTTCCAAGTAAGCAGCCATCTTGGTTCCTCGAGCTTGGTACTCTCCGAGGACTTGGTTCACGCTCTGATGAGAATCACTGTATATCACGAGTCCCTCAGCCTTTAGCTCAGAGACAACGCACAGTCCAGCTATCAAGGCCTCATACTCAACTTCGTTGTTTGAGGCGTCAAATCCAAATATCAAGGAACTGTGAACCCTATGTCCCTCGAGGGACACCAAGATTGGACCTGCTTTGACCCCGTTCTCGTTAGAGGACCCATCCATGAATAGCTTCCATATGCGCTCAACAGGTTGCGCCTCTTTGGGCCTTTCGTGCATTCCCGTGCACTCTGCGATGAAGTCTGCCAGCGCTTTTCCCTTTATGGTAGTCCTCGGGTGGTAAGTGATATCAAACTGACTAAGTTCGACTGCCCATTTAAGGAGTCTCCTGGAGGACTCCAGGTTTTGGAGGACTTGCCTTAGAGGCTGGTTGGTGACGACTTTGATGGGATGTGCTTGGAAATAAGGATCGAGTTTCCGAGGAGCTACTACCTAAGAAAAGACTAGCTTCTCCATGAGTGGATACCTAGACTCTTCCCCAAGGAGTCTCTTATACACATAATAGATGGGATATTGGATGTGGCCTTCCTCCTAGGTCAGGGCTGCACTAATGGAATTTTCTGAGACAACCATATAGAGGAGAAGGGGTACTTTGTCTACGGGCTTTGAAAATATTAGGGGATTTGCCATTTGCATTTTGAGTTGTTGGGAAGCATGCTTACATTCTTTCGTCCATTCAAATCTCTGACCTCATTGGAGGGTGTTGAAGAATTGGATGCACTTGTTTGTGGCCTTGGATACAAAGCAACTGATAACTGCTATCTGAATAGTCAGGCTTTACACATCTTTTTGTTTCCTGGGGGACGACTTCTGGATCAAGGCTTTGATCTTCTTGGGGTTTGCTTAAATTCCTCGGGCATTCACGATGAATCCCAAGAATTTCCTAGAGGCTACACCAAATGTGAACTTTGGGGGATTCAACTTCATCCAAAACATGCGAAGGACTGAGTACACTTCCACTAAGTCCTTCACGTGGTCCAGGACTGTAATGGATTTCACGAGCATGTCATCCACGTATACCTCCATGTTGCAACCAAGTTGGTTCTTGAACATATTGTTTAGTAACCTTGGTTACATGGCCCCAACATTCTTAAAACCAAAAGGCATCATTTTGTAGCAGTAGACGCCTTTGTCTATTCAGAAGTTGGTATACTCCTGGTTAGTGAGATGCATGGATATCTGGTTGTATGTTGAATAGGCGTCCATGAACCTGAGGAGCTCATACCCAGAGGTGGCATCCACCATCTGTTCGATATTCAACAAGGGGAAACAATCCTTTAGGTAAGCCTTATTGAGGTCAGAGAAATCAATACTTGTCCTCCAGGTGTCGTTAGGCTTTGGTACTAGCACCAAATTCGCAAACCATTTGGGGTACTAGGCCTTCCGAATGAACCTGTTCCTGAGGAGCTTATCAACTTCAGCCTTCAAGGCTTTTGCCCTTGTCGGTTCCATTGTCCTCCATTTTTCTTTCACCGGGGACATGTTTGGGTCTATGTTCAAGGCATGGCAGATGATGTTGGGATCTATTCCCTTCTAGTCTGCATGAGACTAGGTGAAGGCATCCTAGTTCTCGCGAAGAAAGCTTACTCGAGCTTCTCAGACCTCCGCCTTGAGGTTCTTCCCAACCTTGGTCTTTCTTTATAGGTTGGCTTCGTAGAGGACAACTTCTTAAACTTCCCCTATGGGCTCTATAGCCCTATTATTTCCAACCTTGGGCTCTCGCTCTTCAAGAACAGCCTGGACCTCCAACTCCTCCGAAGGAGGCTGCTCGGCAGTTGCTACCTCAATCACTATCACTGGGTGCTTGAGTGACACATTGGAGCATTAGCGGGCCTCTTTCTGGTCCCCGCGAACCATGCCAATTCCTGAGTCCGTGGGGAATTTCATGCACAAATGGTGAATATAGGTTGCTTCTCCAAAGTCCACTAGGGTCGATTGACCCAAAACGCCATTACAAGCGGAAGAGAAGTCCACCATCACGAAGGTGAAGTATTTGAAGGCATGCCGAGGCAATTCTCCAAGTGTCACTAGTAGCTTAATCTACCCCATGGGAATCAAGCCTTCTCACGAGAACCCGTAAAGGGGATAGGTGCATAGAGACAGATCACTTATCTTCAGCCCAATCTTCTCGAAGGCTGTCTTGAACAAGATGTTCATTAAACTCTCGTTATCAACCAGTATCCTCACCACCATCTTGTTTTAATTTTGGCACTCAATGACCAATAGATCATGGTGGGGAAGTGCACTCTCCGAGCATCATCCTTGGAGAAGGTAATTATCTGGCTCGTCATCTAGGGCATCTACACTTGGAGTTAGCCCAGTGCTAGCACTTAATTGTCATGATTGAGGTCCCGCACATATCTATTTTGCGAGCCCTGAAATGTTCCCCTCAGGTGGGATCCTCTAGAGAACTATTTGTCCATTGACCGGAGGAGGACTATGGGCAACAAACTTTGGAGTAGCTGACACTTGTTTATGAGCACATGGAGGTGCCACTTGCTAGTGTGGGGGTTGGCCTCCAAATAGAGCTTGAGTTGGGTGGGCTCCAACCCTAGCATACTCATGAAGATGCCCTAATTTGATGAGATTCTCAATTTCATCGTGAAGTTGTCTGCATTCTTTGCCCTTACCTGCAACACAGAGCACCCGTGAGACGAAGCCCAGCAAGAAAACTCATACAGCACATAACATATGCATATTATATAATCAACATATGAGATAATCCATAGATAAACAGATAGTCCATCAGACTAAACAAATACGGCCATGCCGTCCCAGAAGTGTTACCAAAGCCTGGGGTCTCGGCTCTCACTGTAAGGATGTCCTATGTATCCATTGGGGTCTTACCCTAACAATAAGCACTCCATGTGCTAAGTGTTATTCCCGGCCCCACTGCCGTTCTTGGCCCTTCGCCGTTCTCGGCTCCTTGCCATTCCCGGTTCCTTTGCCGTTCATTCTACTATAATCACATATAGCATAACTCAAACAACATTCAAGCATATAATAATTCAATCAAGGCTACACCCTAACATGTAATACAATCTAGGGCCGTGCCCTACAACAACACTATGGGCCCATGCCTTGCTCTACTGGTACTACAGTTTTCTTACCTGTATCCTGAGCTTCACAATGCACCAAAGTCACGAGCACGGTCCTCTAACCCGAGCCTCTCCGAAAATCTAGTCACAACACATATAAAACACTCTTTAATACTAACCAATCCTAAACCACTTCTCGGGACCAATCCCGTACTCTCGGGACCTCCAATTTCCCAAAACAATGTAACAGAAACATCCCCCGAGCCCCCGGGCAAAAGCCCTAAAATGCAAAATTTCCCTGCCCAGAAAATAGCCTAGCGCCGCGGCACTACCCTTTGAGGGCTGCGACACCCAGAAAGTTCCCCCAGCTCCTGATGCAGCCTTGCGCCGCGGCGCCAAAGAACAGGGCCGCGGCGCCCCTTCGCGAACCCAGAATTTTGGGTTTTCCCCTGCATTTTCCTCGAGCCAAAACACCTCCAATCCAACCCAAACACAAACCTAAACCCCAAAATCAATTTAAAACCCCAAATGAACCATTTAACAACCTATAAACACTAACAACAGGTCAAACATACAATCACACCCATAATCCACACTTTGGTTTCAGATTTCATAAACTTACACCATAGCTTTTAAAACTTAAACCAAGGCTTGAAAATTGTAAACCATGCTTCCAAATTCTTAAACCACATCAGATACGAAAATTCAAAGATGTTTAAAACTCTTACCTCAATCAAGAATTCGACTTGGAGCTGCTGTCCCAATCAAATTCCAAGCTCAATCACATACTCAAGTTGAACCTAACCTCAATTCATCCCAAGAATTCACCAAACAAAACACACAACTCAATTCTCAATTCCATGATATTCTTAACTGAATTCTACAACATATACAAAGAATTTCCTTACCTCAATATGCTGAATAATCCTCTAAGTTTCCTAGCTTTAATCCCTTTCTTGATTCCAAGAGACTTGCCCTTCCTTCTTGCCCTTAGTTTTCCCTTTTCTCCTCTAGGTTTTCTTCCAATTTCAGCAAAATCAGAATATGACTAAGTATAAAACGTAAATGACCCCTTTTCCCTCAGCTGAAGGTTTCTATATCCTGCCAAAAGACCATTTTACCCCTCCATGTAATTCCTTTCCTAACTAAACCTCAAGGGTATTTTTTCCATTTCACCTTTCTTACAAACCTACCATTTTTCTCACCTAAAGTAACTATCTCAGCGGTTACCAATGGTCACTCAAGTTACTCAATTACCATTAACCATTAACTCAAATTATCAAATTCCCAAAATACCCCTAGGCTCTTCCCGAGCTGGGTATTTAATCTTGTTGTGACTTTTAAACTGATTAGTTTCCTAGGACCGTCTCGGTACGTGCATCACAATAATATCGCCACTAACACGTGGTATTAATCATACAATACAATTATCACACTTATGCCCTCAGTGGGCTAAAATTGCCAATTTACCCCTAACAAACAAACAGGGCCCACACGCATATTTATTCCACCTAAACATGCATTCTAACCACATATTCATTTAAATTCATATTTTAACATGTTAATTCACTTATTGCCCTCCAGGCACGCTAATCAAGGTCCTAAACCTTATTAGCAAATTGGGGTGTTACAGTTTACTTCTGCTCGGGCCTTCGATAGGTGCGACTAACTTGGCGAGAGCAGCGATTCCAACACTGAAAGTAGGTTGAAAAAGAATGAATCTAGTGGGACCTGCTCCGTACCCAACGGTCGTCGTATTGTAGCCGGCCTGTGGGACCGCAAGACTATACTATGGGTGATAAGTATCGATTTTTTTTTTTGCTTTTAATTCATTATTCTTCTATGATTATGCACTTGATTATTTATTTATCTATGGTTAATATTTTTATTTTGTATTTTTAGGAATTCCAAGACATTTGGGTGAAAAATATTGAATTTGAGATGTTTTATAAGCAATGGTTAAGCTTAGAATTACAAGTTTAAAAGTTCACACTTGATTTTGACAATTTTTTAATACTCTTTTGGAAATTTTCTAGAAATACAAGTTTTACACCTATTTCTTAGCTTTGCATAGAACTTCGAATCATCCAATTATGATCTATATCGAGGAAATTATGTTTAAAATACCATCAGTAGCAACAACTAAAAAAAATGAAAAAAAAGGAAAAAAATGCTACAGCCGTGGCCATCCACATCCAAGGCAACGACCAAATTAAAAGATAGGGGTGCATGCCGAGCGGGTTGGATGGTTTTTGGGTAGTTTGCGCTGTTTTTTTATTTGGTGGTTTTAGAAAAATGCAACCCATAGCTGCCCAACAAGCGTATGTCTTGGGCAGTTTTTTTATGGGCGGATTTGTGCGGTTTTGTGGGCGGGTTGGGTTGATTTATAGTTTAAAATTATTGACTTATGATATTTAAAAAAACAAAGAATTGTAGACTATAAAAGTCAAACTTATACATTCTTTACTCATCAATGTCATTATGAATATTATCATATCTTAAACTTGAATTTAAAAATTCATAAAAAAATTATAATAAGTAGTATAATAATTATCTAAATTATACAAATTAAAAATGCTATTAAACTTATCAATCCACACATTGATAATTTCAACAATTTGAGTTTTATTATGAAAAGTTTCACTAATAGTTAAATCATCAATAAAAGTAACACTATTTATTTTTTCATCTATTTTTCCTAAACAAGTTTTTATATACAATTCCTAATTTATTATCATTAGTCTCATAGAAACAAAAGCTTTCATTAAAAAAAGTTAAATATTTGGACTAATATCATGAGTAGCGGGTGCGGGTTGGACCCACATTATATCATTGCTACTCGTACCCAGCCCATATAATGGCGGGTTGGGTTCAACCCAACCAAATTTTAGCGAGATTTTTAATGGGTGGGTTCAAAGCAAGTAGAGTTTGATGGGTTGGGCAGGTAGGGCGAATTAGCAGTTTTTTGTGCACCCCTATTAACATATCCCAATGGCCGCGACCGATTACATATATCACATATATGCACATATATACAATTATGCCCATAACGTGCCAACTTAGGAAAATTTCCATTCTAATAAGAAATGGGCCCACATGCATATGTAAGATACCTAGACATGCATATCTAGTCATATTATCATATAACTCACATAATCACATAATTACAAACAAATATGTCTCACAATAGCATAAAATTCCATAACAAATATGGGACGTTACACTACTGATACTTGCTCTTCCCTTTATGAGGTACAATCTGAGGATGTAAATTCCATTGGAGGGTTTCTTGGGCAGCCAAGACAACAATATGACCCTTACACTATTACTTATAATGATGGGTGGAAGGATAATCCTATTCTCCGATATGGGAATCAACAACAAACCACACCTACCAGACCACCGAGGTTTAATTACCAACAAAGGCCTTAACAAGCCTATGCACCCCGTTCTCAACATGCTCTTATAGGAATCCCACAAGATGAGGAACTATCAATGTTAGATATGCTAAAAACCTTGGTAGCTTCAAATATACAGACCCAAGTTATTCTTCAAAGTACTCAAACGTCCCTCAATAATTTGGAGAACACAATGGGACAGAATGCTACATCTCTGAGCAAGCTTGAAGTTTAAAATTATGAATGATTACCTTCCCAGCTAGAGAGAAACCCAAGAGAAAATGCAAGTGCAATAACACCGCGAGGTGGTACACAATATCAGCCACTCACACATCCTTCATCGCCAGCTCCAGTGCAAATGAAAGTAGTAGATGACTCCATTCATGATAATCCATCAACGTAGAAAAATTCACATAAACCAACTATGTCAACCTATGTCTCTATTCTGCCTTTTCTAAGCAGATTGAAAAACTTTAAGAAAGAGGAAGCTGACAAGGAAATTATGGAGACTTTTCATAAAGTTGAGGTGAACATTTCATTACTTGATGCTATTAAACAAGTGCCTCATTGTGCTATGTTTTTGAAGGAGTAGTGTGCAAATAAGAAGAAACTAAAGGGTGATGTGAAGATAAATGCAGTGGAGAACATTTATGCAATTCTTAAAAAGAAGTTGCTACTAAAATGCAAGGATCCTGGAGCCTTTATAATTCCTTGTGTGATTGGGAATAAAAGGATTGAGTGGTGTATGATAGATTTGGGAGCATTGATTAATTTCATGTCATAATCAACATACGCTTCCATAAATATTGAGACATTAAAGGAGACAACAGTTATTATTCAACTGGTTGATCACACAAATGCTTACTAGGGGTAGCTGAAGATATTCTGGGAAAGATTGATGGACTCATCTTTCCAATGCATTTCTATATAATTGAAATGAGTTATGCATCAATACCCAATCCGACACCGTTTTTATTTGGGAGGCCATTCTTGATGACAACAAATACAAAGCTGAATGTTAGAGTAGGAACACTAACAATAGAATTTGATGGTGAAGTTATCAAATTCAATGTTCTTGATTCTTCTTTTGAGATCAAAGGGAAGGCGACTTCATTAAAATACCCAACATAAAGATTGTGAAAATAGCATTCAGTCGAGCTAATGACGTTAAACAAAGCAAACTTGCATGAGTTTTTCTTACCCTTATCTTTTTATTTTGCATTGATTTTTTATTTAATATATGCCTTGAGCAAAAAGCTTAAATTAAGTGCGGGGGAAGGGAAAAATGCATGTTTTATTTTTATTTGTCATTTCTTTAGTTGTTATTTGTGTTTGTGTTTTTTAGTTGTTTTTAGTGTCATTTTTTTAGTATGCTTTTAGGTTGTCATAAACATGGTTGTGTTGAAAAGTTGTATGTCAATGATAAAACTTTTGATTGAGATAAGAATATGTCTAGGAACTTGATGAATTCTGCATGAATTGTGTGCTTAACTCTTGTGTGGTTGTTACTTAAGCTTGATCTTCGATTTTTGAACAAAATGTGTACAAATTAAATTTTCTTTCCACTAGTATTTGAAGAGAATTATGCATGCTCTTATCTATATATAGTCTCGACCACTCTAGAATTCATATATTAATTATTTGAGGCGTAATTATAAGTACACACGATTAGGAAGATGATTAAGGCAGATTCTTTGGATCGTTTGAGCCTTTTAAGATTACCTATGATATCTAATAACCTAGTTTCCCATTTTTGAGCCATAATGACTAATTATTTATTCTATGAATCCGATATCTAAACCTTTGCAGCTTAAATTTTTTATCTCTTCTTGTGACCCATTACACCATAGTTTTATATGAATGTTTGATTTTGTGGGTTGGGTTATGTATTGTAAGAAGAGGAAGTTTGATCTACTATTTCTCCCAATGAAGTTGAATTGAAAGAAATATTGAAAAAAATATAAGAAAAGAGAAGGGTTTTGAATTTTTGAATTGTATGGGAAATTGGTGGGAAGATATAGAAAATAGAATGAATATAGGCTACGGTGTGATTTAAGCTTAAATATTTCTTTTTCATCTACCTTTAACCTTAGTTTTACATTACAAGCTTTTAAAGTCCTTCTGATTCTTGATGATGTGTGTTAATATTAGTGGAGAATAATTGGTTAATGTCTACGAAGTGAATGCTGATGTACCCAAAACGGGTATGTTTTAAATATGTAAATCCCAAGCGCACGGATCGTTCATATAGAATAGTGATCGTGTAAGCAAGGATGTCGAACCCAAATGAGTAGTCTAAAATCAAAAGAAAACTATTTTAAACTAAAATTAATAAATTCTAACCTAGCTCCAAAGATTGAGGAGTTTTAATGTTATGAGCATAAAATAAAAGATTGAAAATAACGCTATTTAAGAGAATAAAAATAAACCAATAATGATTTGGAAATAAGTGTTAAAAGAAAGATTATTAAGATACTAAAATCCACAAAATGTAAGTTTAAAAATACTCATTAGTATATTGATTCCCAAGTTTTAGTGATAGTTAAAATAAGTCATACTATTTTTTTCCAAATAGATTTATAATTTTAAGCACAAATTACTTCTAAAAAGATAGGATTTTTCTTCACTTTTCAAAAAGTATAATTTCAAAGTATTTAATGTGAATCAACCTAATGAAACAACAAAAAATCAAATAACATTATTTATAAGGCAAAACATTATATTTTTGTTCTAAGCATTGAATGTGTACAATTTAATGACACATCTTGCACAAAGAATATTATGTTTTGGAAAATGAAGAACAAAGTGCATATTATCTAACAATCCAAAATATAAGATATTAAAGATGAAAGACATTTATGAAGAAGAAAAATTCATAAACTTTGTTGCATTACAAGGGAAATCAACATACAACATAAATATTATCTAGTTACAAGTTGCTTCATCATGATCTTAATAATCTTATGAAAAAGATTAGAAGCACGTAACTAGAATAGAAATTACAAATAAAAAAAATTACAGACATAAATAGGAAAATTTGGAGGAGGAACCCCCAAATTTTTCCTCTAAAAACTCATAGAAAAAATGACCAAAAAAACTCATAAAAAAAAACTTAATTTTTGGTTAAGAAATATCATAAACAAATTACCTGAAAGGCGTGAGAGCAGCTTTCCTTCTCTCCATGGCGAGGAAGAAGAAGGCAATTCAGAAGCCAGTTACTTCATCATCAGAGATTGGGATTGATTCAACGAAGGGTTTGCACATTGAAGAGGTGACTGCTAAGAGTTTGAATGTTGAGCACACGGTAGAAGAATTCTTTGCAGATTCTGTGACTGATTTCACTGAGACTATACAAGAAGATGGATTAGATTATGCTAATGTTGGTAACGATGCTGAGAGATTGAACCTGGATGAACCTGAAACGGTGAATTTAGGAGACAACCTATCGTTTCATGATCTGGCCAAGGATAAGTGGTCCCAATTTCGGGATAATTTTTCGCAGCAAGGTGGTGTGAAATTATCTTATGAGGAACCTATGTTCAGGGATGGGAAACCGATAGCTCAATTGGAACTGGAGGAAGTTGAAGAGCAGGCATCTTTTTGGAATACAGCTATAGTCTGCATTGTTCTATGAGCTAATCCACCGATTGCTGTGTTCGAAGGTTTCATTCGAAGAATATGAGGAAAACTTGGCATAGAAAGGGTGGCTAGGATGAATGCAGGGTTCACGATTGTTAAGTTTAGGAATATTTCGACTAGGGATCTGGTCCTTGAATCGGGAGTAATTCATTTTGATAGGAAGCGAGTTATTCTTAGGCCTTGGTCGACAGATATTGACACATTCAGGTTAGTGAAATCGGTCATAGTTTGGGTAAGATTACGTGATTTGGGTCTTCAATACTGGGGAACCAAATGTTTGAGTGCTCTTGTATGCACCATTGGCCAGCCTATGTTGATTGATAAAATAACTAGAGATAGATCAATGGTGAAGTTCGCTAGAGTTCTTGTAGATGTGGAAATCTCTGATAAGCATCCTCACAGTATTAGTTTTGTGAATGAACGTGGGCAATTGGTTGAGCAACTTATTGAATTTGAATGGTTGCCTACAAAATGTTCGGTTTGTAAAAATCTTGGGCATGTTGCTTCTAGCTGCAGGAAGGAATAGAATTTAGTGTGGCAACCAAAGGAGCAGGGTGAAGCTAGTGAGAAGGTAGAAGGTAACAGGCAGGGAGAGGCTGAACCAGTTTCTGATAAGATGGACTTGACTTCAGAAGTACCTGAGATGACTAAGGGTTCTTCAGTTGATGTTGTGAAGGATAATAATACAACTAAAGAAGATCTGGGCCAGGTTTGGACGACTCCCAAAAGAGTGAGTGGTGTTAAGCATGTTAATGAGGTATCCCAACCTAGTAAGATTAATCAATATAGTGTCTTACAAGATGGACACCTGGAAGGTCGAAAACAAGGTAAAATCTCTAAAAAAATCTCTTATGGAAGGAGTAAATCTGCTCTGCTGGAATGTTAGAGGTCTGAATAATAGGAATAAACAGAAATCCCTTCATGATTTCTGTAGGTTCAATAAGATTGGGTTGGGGGCGTTTCTTGAGTAAAAACTTAGGGGCTCAAAAATAGAGGATATGATGACTTCTGTTTTCAGAGATTGGAAAATTTTCTCTGTTTCGATTGTAGAGGGGAGAATTCTCCTGGTTTGGAAAAAGGATATGTTCAAAATTTCTATTATTGGTGTGGAAGACTAGTTTATTCACTGTACTGTGAAGATCATGGGAGTTATGAATCCATTTTGCTTGACAGTAATCTATGGTAGGAATCATTTAGAGGAGAGGAAGAGACTTTGGCAGGCCTTAGTTTCACTAAATTTGCCAGTTCAACCTTGGTTAGTTGCGGGTGATTTTAATGCCATTTTTTATTTTGATGATAGAATAGGAGGCCGTCCTATCACTGAGATGGAAAAGGAAGATGCGTGTAATTGGAGAGCAAATTATTTGATGACTGAAATCTGTAGAATTGGTGCTCAATTCACTTGGTCCAATAAACAGAAGGAAGGTTCTCGAATTTTTTCCAAATTGGATAGAGTTTTCAGTAATGAAGCCTGGACTGATGTTTTCCCTAATTCAGAAGCTAAGTTCAACTGGGATGTAATTTTTGACCACTGTTACTGTGTTATTAAACCTGTTCTTGGTCAGGTTTCAGGGCTGAAACTGTTCAAATTCTTCAATATGTGGACAAATCATGAGAAGTTTAGGGAGACTGTCCTGAACAGTTGGTATACTAATGGAGTCTGTTCTGATCTGAAGGGAATTAGTCAGAAATTGACTAAGTTAAAGTTTGTTTTGGTTCAGTTTAATAGGAGGACAATTGGGGATATACTAGGAAAATATTTTGCAGCCAAGGAAAAGTATCAGCAAGCTCAATTTTTGCTTCAACAGCAGCCTCAGTCTAACGAGCTTCATGGGGCAGAGCAAGAAGCTTGTTCTGAGTTTACTCTCTGTTCTATAATGCATGAGAGCTTTCTCAGACAACGGAGTAAAGTCACCTGGCTGAGATATGGAGATGACAACACTGCTTTCTTTTATGCAACTTTAAAATAGAGATATGCTTCTACGGATTACTGCTTTTGTCAATGACCATGGACTGATAGTTGATTGTTATGAGGATGTGATCAAGCATTTTGTTAGCCACTTTGAAGGGTTTCTGGTTAGTTCTAGTTCTGGTACTGCTAGGATTCAGTTGGCAGTTATAAATGTTGGTAAAATCTTAAGCATTGATCAGCAACTCCGTTTAGTTAGACCTTTTTTGAAGAAAGATGTTAAAGAGGCCATGTTTAGCATTCATTCTGTTAAGAGTCCTGGTCCGGACGGGTTTGGTTTGGGTTTTTTCGAGTATATGTGGAAAGATTTGGGGGATGAGATAGCCTCTGTTGTTTTGGAATTCTTTGATTCTTGTAAGCTGCCTAAGTCCCTCAACAGATCAATCATTGCTCTTGTGCCAAAAACTGATTCTCCTTCTATTGCAATTGATTACAGACCAATAGCTTGTTGTAATACCTTATACAAGTGTATTTCTAAGATGCTATGTGTGAGGTTATCTACTGTTCTGCCTTATCTTACTCACCAGAATCAGGGTGCTTTTATAAAAAATAGATCGATGGCCCATAATATATTCATCCTTCAAGACATTCTCAAGGGTTATTCTAGGAAGAGCATATCGAATAGATGTTTGGTTAAGTTAGATCTTAGCAAAGCATATGATTCAGTTGATTGGTATTTCTTGGAGGATCTTCTTAATGCTTATTGCTTTCCTAGTAGATTTATAAGGTGGATAATGGTCTGTTTGAAAGGAGCTTCTTACTCCTTGCTTTTGAATGGTAGACTTCATGGAGCTTTTAGTGGGATGAAAGGGCTGCGACAAGGAGACCCAATATCCCCGCTTCTATTTGTTCTGATCATGGAGTATCTCACTCGGTTATTACTGTTAGCTTCCCAACAAAAGGAGTTCAGATTTCACCCTCTTTGTAAGCCTTTGAAGCTTGTTAATCTGTGCTTTGCGGATGGCCTTTTGCTCTTTTGCAAAGGTTCACATTCTTCAGTTAAGATTCTGTTTGATGGGTTTCGAAGCTTCAGTCAAATGTCTGGTCTTGATATGAATATTTCTAAGTCTCACATTTATTTTGGTGGAGTTCATTTGGAGGAAAGGAGGAAAATTTTAGCTAGCTTGAAGATTGAAGAAGGTTATTTTCCTCTGAAATATCTGGGTCTTTATCTTAGGCCAACTAAATGGAGGGCTGAGGATTGTGGGCTAATTATTAAAAAAGTTCAAAATAGATTGCATTCGTGGTCTAGTAGACATCTCTCGTTTGCTGGGAGATCTTAACTCATACATTCTGTTTTGTAGGGTATTAGGACTTATTGGATGAGTATATTCTTACTCCCTCAAAAAATTATTCAGGACATAGATAGACTGTGTAGGAATTTTCTCTGGGGAGCTAGAGGTAATCGAAGTAAAGTGCATATTTCATCTTAGGATCAGGTGTGTTTGCCCAAACACTTGGGTGGGATAGGTTTTAAAGAAGGTTATAAGTGGAATATTGTTTTGATGGCTAAATATATCTGAGCTATTGCTTCTAAACATGATTCTCTTTGGGTCAAATGGGTAGCTAGTGTTTATCTCAAAGGGCAGAGTTTCTGGTCTTATAAATTGCAGTATGATGTTAGCTGGTACTGGAGGAATCTAATTAAGCTGAGGGATGCTTTCTCTTCTGATATGTTATAGGCTGTGGTGACCAAGGAGAAATTGCACCTGTCTAGTCTTTATATGCATCTGGTACACAAAGAGAAGATTCATTTTGACAAGGTGGTTTGGTGTAAGCTGTCTATTCCGAAGCATAGATTTATTCTCTGGCAAGCGGTTCTAGGTCACCTCCTCACTCGAGACAACTTGCTTAAATGCCATATCCCACTTGAGTCTTGTCTCTGTCCTGTCTACGAATTAGACCAGGAATCACATGAACATTTATTCTTCAGGTGTCCATTTTCTCAGCAGGTTCTTGGTGAAGTCCAGGCTAGGTTGGGGCTTCAGATTTGGCCTTCTTCTTATTCATAGTGGCAGAAATGGATGGAAGGAAGACCAAAGGGAATATTGCAGAAGATAAGTGCTGCTGTTCTTGCTCCCTCAGTGTATTATATTTGTTCTAACAAGAACTGGTGTATTTTTGAGGCTTACTCTTGTACTGTTTCGAAGCTGAGCTTTTTGATTCTCTGGGGTATTAAAGCCAAATTAATTGATCTTAGGAGCTCCAAGCTTAAGGCTGGAGAGAAGAGAATGGTTACTTATTTTTCCAGAACTGGTAGTTTGTAAATTGGCTTGATCTTGGTGGAATATATTTCTTTTCTTATAAAAAAAAAAGACCAAAAAGAAGAAAAAGATGAAATGAGTGGAGTGGTCTTCCAAGTGTAGAAATTTCGTAGTGTAACCCCCCACCCCCCCTTAAAATAAGCACTAAATTCTCTTATTTATAGCAAAAAAAATGTTTAAAATAATCAATTTAAATTAATTAAATTGATTAAATTAAATTTGAAATGAATAATAATATGGCATATAGGGATAAATTTTAGGTGTACTAATAATTTTGGGGTAAATTGTGTAGAAAAGTTTGGATAAAAATATGGCATTTTTAGACAAGGGGGCAAAGTGACAATTTGGGCAATTTATGGGCTCAAAAAGGAAATGGTAGGGTGGGTGCTGGCTGCTGGTAGTGGTTGGCTGGGCTGAGTGAAACGGACCTGGCACGGGCCCAGGTGCGAAGCAAAAAGCTGGAGTAGAGGAACTGTGCCTGGGGAGCTTAGGGCTTCGGCTGGGCCAGCTGGAAGCTGCTGGGGCAGAGAGCCTGGGCTAAGAAGGCTTGATAGGAAGCTGGGCGTGTGGGCTGCGGGTGGGCCGAGTGGAAGCGCGGACCCAGGTGCAACAGGAGGCTTCGGTGGGCCTAGGGGCTGCGGGAGGAACATGCCCAAAGGCTGGGTTGGGCAAAGGTGCTTGGGTGGCTGTTTGCCATTTTTTTCTTTCTTTTCAAAGCCCAAAAAATGCAATAAATTCCCGACAAAATAAACATAAAATAAATCAGAATAAAATATTTTCAACTATAAAATAAATCAAGTCAATTCTTTGAAAATATTAATTATAACTTAATTTATGTTTAACATTTAAGTTCAATAATACTACATTTTTTTACCTCAAACTAAACAACATTAATTCAAATAATTAACTACAACATTTTACAACAAAATAACTATAAAAACATATAAAAATCTAGAAAATTACAATAAGACTAATAAATGAAAAATGACTTAAAAACATAATAAATTACTTAAAAACTCAAAGACTAAGCAACAATTAGCATAAAAAATGTGGTAAAATAACTCTATTTTGTAGAGTTATCAGATGCTTTTCATGATATATTTTTTCTATACAAGAGACTTTAAAACATACTTTGTCATGTATAAAATGATTCGGGTGCATGTGATTTGGTAAATTTGATTGTGCATAATCATAAGAGATCAAGTTTATGTGGTTAATGTGTATTGAGTTGAAATTATAAGAAATGTAGAATTCAGATTTTTCTTATGACATATTTCATTGATAAATTTTTTAGACAACTAACGCTTTCGACAAAACCATTGGTTATGTTTTTAGTTTTTATTTTGTTTACTCAAGGACGAGCAAATGTCAAGTGTGAGGGAATATGATAAGTTTCAAAATTTTCTATTTTTAATTCATTATTATGTTATGATTATGCCCTAGATTACTTATTTATATATACTTAATAATTTTATTTTGTGTTTTTAGGACTTCCAAGACATTTGGGTGAACAATAATGAATTTGGGATATTTTGTAAGTAATGGTTAAGCCTGGAATTACAAGTCAAAAAGTTCACACTTGATTTTGAATATTTTTCAGTACTCTTTTAGAAATCTTTCTAGAAATATAAGTTTTAGATCTTTTTCTTATCTTTCCATAGATTTTTTCATCGTTCTATTTCAAGCTATATCAAGGGAGTTATGGTAAAGATATTGTAAGAGGCAGCAGATGAAGATGAACTAACAAAAGGAAAAAACGCTACGGCCACGAACAGCCACGACCACACCAACATAGCCCAGCAGCCACGACCGACATCCTATTTTTTGGAAAATTCATGTTCCAGCGGCCTCAGTTGCCAACAACACTGGCCGCGGCCGACGACTGATTTTTTTTCTTAATTTTTGAATTTCAAAGGTATTTTCAAGGGGATATAAAAGGGGTTAGGGTTAACTCTTAGAATAACTTTAGATTGCGAATTTTAGAGTCTAGAGCGGTGGAGGAGGAGAAAATACATCTACATTTACATTCTTCATTGAATATTTATGTTGTTGAATATGAATTTGATAATAAAGTGCTTATCTTTTTAGTTAAGGGTTATTTTAATATACTCGACATGAGATCTTGAATGCTTGATAAATTGTATTCCTTCTATTCCCTTATATTAAATTTCTTTTATTTTTCTTTTTGAATGTCATGAATATTGTAAAATCTACCGCTAATTAAGATTTTGTATTATTCTATTATCATCTTAGGATTGCAATTCCCCTAATAGCTTAGGATTCTAAGTATAGTGATAAATTGCAATTAAGGTATTGGGAAAGGTATTTTAATTGTCATTAAAAACATAACCTAGGTTAAATGAATTGAATGCTTAATGCATTTGTTGTTGGGAAACTTATACAGGATCTTTATTTGTTTTCATGTAGATCCAATATTAAACAAGTTAATATGAAACAACCTAGAACATGTTTCTAAAATTGAATTCAAAGAGGAATTATGATAAGAATACTTACATTATACACAGCAGAATGAATGAGTCATTCTTTCAATTTCTCTAACCCTTGTATTCTTTCTATCGCAGGGTATTATCAAGAAACTGAACCATTCTTCAATATTCTTAACAGTCTTCCAAAGTATCCTTAGAATCACCTAGACTAGGGTGGTCAATTCTTAACACATGAGATAGATATAGAGAGAAGAAGAGAAAAGAACAATGAGGCTTAGAAAATGACTTATGTTTAAAGATAATCTAAATCCTATCAGAAACTTATGATTCAACTTATGTTTTCAACTCTCTCTTAGCATTCCTTTTATAGAATCAATTAGGTCATTTATTTAATTAAAAAATCAATAAAATAATAGCCAATTAACATCCCTAGGTTGAAATTATCATCCGTGAAATTTCCCATTTGATTATAAGCCCGTTGGACTTAAAATCAAGGCCTGTATTATTTTTTATTAATTTAATTAATTAAATAATTATTCAAATCATTTATCAAATTAATTATTTATAATTTGAACCTTGATTTAAACTTATTTATTAATTTAGATACCAATTTATCTTAATTAATAAATCGACCCTAATTTCTCTTTTCTTTTCTAAATTATAGAACTCTGTGAAATTATCCAAAATTGACGTGGTCAACTTTGATAATTCTAATTGATAATTAAATCAATTAATTGAGACTATCTAGATGATTTTATCCAAGGTACAGTGGAGACCATGAGCATATGACATCGAGCTCCAATAAGTTATCATAAATCTAACAAATAAATTTACTAACTTATTAATTCCTCGTCACTCTACTAAAGACTTGGAATTGCACACTTTATGTAACGACCCAAATTTTCTAATAAGGCTTAAGGGCCTTGATTAGTGTGCCGGGAGGGCATAATTGGGATTAGAATGAATGTTATTGATTTAAATGTGTAATTATATATTTAATAGTGTGTTTATGATAATTGATGATATTATGTGATAATATGAAATAGACATGTTGTATATGTGAGAACCACATTATTATGTGGATAACTCTGCAGCCGGCGACTCGAGGCGATCCTAGGGCTAGATAGCGGGAAAAGTCACAACGGGGCATTATAATTGACTTTGGACAAGTCAAGGAGTATTTTAGGTATTGGGTAGTGATTCAGACTATCGGGTGATGAAAATAAATAATTGGAGATATATTTGAGGTTAGGATGTCTAGGCGGGAGTATTGGGGGATTTTACCGTTTTGCCCTCGGGGACGTTTCCGGCACCCCGAGCTTTGGGATTAGTATAATAACCTAGGATATATTTGTTGATCCCAAAATGGGGTGTTTTAATATTTAAACTCGCAAGTGCACGAATCGTTTCGGAATATAATGTTCATGTAAGTACGAGGTCGAACCCATGGGAGTTGACTAACATCAAAAGAAACTATTTCAAACAAAGCAAGAATATTCTAACCTAGTTCCACATATTTGATGAGATTTTGTTTTAGAAAAATAAAAGACAAATAATAAAAAGATTTAAGATTAAATAGAAAAATGGTTTTCAAATGAGATATGTAAAATAAGATTATTAAGATATCAGAATCCACAAAATGCAAGTTCAATAGTATTTATAAGTATATTGATTCCCAAGTTTAGATATAGTTGAAATAAACCACACTATATTTTTTTTCAAAATACATTTTCTATTCAAGCACAAGTTACTTAAAAAAAGGTAGGATTTTTCTTCACTTATATAACATATAATTTCTAAGCATTAGTTGTGTTACAACCTAATGGAACTACAAAAAATCAAAGAGATTATGTTTAGGCAAAATATGATACTTTTGCTCTAAGAATTAGATGTGAACAATTTAATGAAAAACATTTAATCAAAGAATATCATATTTTTGCATAATGAAGAACTAAGTGTAATATGCTTTAACAATCAACACTAGATGAAAAATGCATATCTTTGATAGAAAAATCCATAAACAATGTTGTACAAATGGGAAATCAACATACAACAAAAAATACTATCTAGTTACATTTTGCTTCATCATCATCTTAATAACCTTTGAAAAAGATTAGAAGCTCATAACTAGATTGAAATAAAAATTACAAAATAACATACTTGACATGCTCTTCAAAAGATGAAAATGGTAGAGAAAATAGTGAAAATAAGAGAGAAAAATATGTGTAGAAGATGTTGAAAAGATGAAGAAGAAGAGCTCCCCAAATGGTCTTACAAGACTCTATTTATAGGCAAAATATGGAAATTAAATTAATCAAATTAAAATAAATAAATTGATTAATTTAATTGTGTTGGGAAGTGGTAGGATAAATAGAGTAAGTGTAAGAGTATTGGAAAGATGAAATGTTTGGTTGGGTAAAAGATTAGTGAAAAGTTAGGGTAAAAAAATAAATTAGGAATGTTTATTTAGGTAAGAAAAATAGGGAAGAGTGAATTGATATTTGAGTGAAAAACTTTGGGAATAAAAACATAATTTTTTGGTCTTTTTGTGGCTGTGGCAATGTGGCTTTCAACTGGGCATTGGAGTGTGATTGGGCCTTGTGGCTGCTTTGTGTGCAGCTGCATGTTGGGCCTTTTTGGAGCTGGGTATGGGCAGGGAGCTTTGTTGCTGGCAGGCAGGCTGGGAGCAATAAATCAAATGGCTGCTGAAGGTTTAGATTGATGCAAATGGGCAGATAGGCGTGAAGGAGCTGTGTGTTGAGTTGCTGAGCTTGGAGTCAAGGTGTGCTGCCACGTGGTGCAAGGTTGGAGCTTTGGAGGCTTGGGCCAGGCGGCCCTTTGATGGCTGGTGGGGAGTGGGCTTTCTTATGGCTTTTTTAAAAATGCCACTCTTTTCTTCCTTTCCTTCCTTGAAAATACCACAATTCCTTTATTTTTCTTTCTTTTCAAGAGCAAAATGTCATAAATTTCCCTACAAAATAAATCATAATACAATATTTTCAACTATAAAATAAATCAATTTAATTATTTGAAAATATTAATTATAATTTAATTTATATTTTACATTTAAGTTCAATAATACAACATTTTTTTACCACGAACTTAACAATAATAATTGAAATAATTAACTACAACATTTTACAACAAAATACTTATAAAAACACACAAAAGTATATAAAATCATGATAAGACTACTAAATTCAAAATTACTTAAAAACTAAATAAATCAATTAAAAACTCAAGAATTAAGCAACAATTAGCACATAAAAATTGGTAAAATAACTCTATTTTGTAGAGTTATCACACCCCCAAACTTAAAGTTTTGCTAGTCCTCAAGCAAAAGAAAAATTAAAAACACACATTTTTTTTATTTGGTGATATCAAAAATGTCCTCAAAGATTGCACATTGAAAATAATTTATAAAAAAGATATGAATCAAAATTAACCTTATGTAATTAATTCCATAGTCAATCTTGCTTGAAAATATATTTTAAATTAGAAGTCCAAAACTATTTATCAAGTTATTATGTGAATTTTGGAAAAATTGTTGTAATAAACTATTTATTTCATATATTATAATGAATGATTTTTTTCAAAATTTCATTTTTTAAGCAAAATTGACCCAATTAATATATTCTTGGGATTGACGAATGAAGTTGTCGAGCCTGTGGCATCTGCGCCTCTGCAAGTCAACCCATAGCAGAGAACCTGGTGGGATACCAGCTTGTATGGCCATCAACTATTGGCCATCATCGATCCTCTTGATAGTTGCAACTTGTTCTTTAAAGCGCTTTATGTACGCATTGAGGGTCTCTAATGACCCTTGCTTAATATTGGCTAAGGTATTGACCTCGAAGTGAACCTTCAAAGAAAGTATAGGCTGCCTTCGAAATGCGGCTGATAGTTGGTAAACCTGGTCTGTGCTTCTTAAACCACTCATCATATTGTCCTATCAAAGGTAACGGGAAGCAGTGGCACATGGCGTCCTTGGAGACGTGATGCACAGACATCAATCGGTTGAATTTGGACAGGTGGTTGAAAGGTTCCGTAACTCAACGGTAAGGAGTGATGTCTGGTATCTTGAACCCTCGAAGTAACGGGGCTTCGACATTGTGTGGGGCACACGACTCCCCATCCTTGTCCTCCTAGTCTGTGTCTTGGCATTGTCCTGGCCATAATAAGCATTATCTTTTTTAGGCTCTCCATCTTTGCGCGAAGAGGGTCATGCTTGGTAATTTATGTCGGATAGTCCCCCTGGTCGAGCGTGGATTGTCTCCTCCAAGCGTTGAGATTATCTCGGAGGTCTGGTTGTGGGTATCTCCCGGGGAGGTCCTCTGGCCCTGCCCTATTCTTGCGAGTGTTTAGATTGTCCCATAAGTTAGGCTGCACGTTCTTGTGAAAACCATCTTCGATGAATCGTACCTCTATCTCCCCATCTTACTCCACATAATCATTATTAATCGAGAAACTGATTCGTTGTCCTCGGTTTATAGAGTCTTTCTCCAATTGGCTCCTCGCCTGGGGTTTCCCTGGGGCTGGCGAGGCATAAAATGGATTCCTCCTCCAGGCCTGACGTGGTCAGTCACAGTGTGCTCCGACAGAAGGCCCTGGGCTCCATAGACACTTAGGGCATTGTTGTTTCCTCAAACCTTGTGAGCCTCGTCAGGGTTATATGCCTTTCTTAGGACATCGATGGGCTCGGAAGACCGATGAGACCACTACAACAAAATTGATATACAATGACTCCCTACAATGTCTTACACCATTGGTGTAAGGCATTAAAATTATCATGGATTTTAAATGTCTGATGGTGGGAGACATTGAAAGTTTTTATTCATGGCTACAATTGGAAGACGTTAAAAATGGTGGAAGACGTTGAAAATAGGCTGCGTGCATGGCTAGGGGTCATCCAACGTCTCCCACTAGGAGACGTGCCACGTGTCCCTTGTCTCCCAGTGGGAGACGTTGGATGTCCCCCTGACTTATTTATTCATTTTTGTTCTTCTTCCTCCTCATATTACAGCAAACAGAGAGCACGAGCACGAAAGGGGGTTGCGGTTTTAGGATTTTAAGGTTAGTTTTTTTTTAAAATTTTTATGAATTTTAGTTAATTATTTTGATAAAAAATAATAGGTTTAGCATTAGGATGAGTCATATACATGATTTTGTGATAGTTTTACATTTTTATGCATTTTTCTCTATACATTGTTGGATTAATTGATTTTGTGTTAGTTTTACATTAGTTTTTCCATGGAAGTATTTTATAGATTTAAGATTTCTTAGTTTTTTTTTTTTAATTTAACCTATCACATTGTATAGATTTCATTAGAATATATATGTTCATGATTGTTTTTTAAAAATTTTATCATTATTTATTTCGAAATTTAAATATATTTTTGTATATATATTTAAATTTTTTTTTAAAATTCTAACTATTTGTTATATATATAGTTATGTTAAAATAAATTTATTAAATAATTTTAAAAATATAAATATATGAAAAATTTTATGTTTTTGTTGATTATTGAGATTTTAGGTTATGAAATGTTTTATTGATTTTTTGTTTAGGTTATAATTAGTAGCTCATTGGAGTTTTTTTTTTATTTGTTTACCAATCATTTACTTATTAGGTATTTAGTGATATTTGTTTAGTAATGTTTAACATATTAATTAATTTAATTTCGTAGGTTGTGATTTTGGTGGTGAGATTTTAGAGAGTATTTTGCATCAGAACTTCTATATCAATCACACATTTGAGGTAATTAAGTTTCTAAAATTACAATAATAAGTTATATATTGCTAGATATTTAGTGATATTTTATTTATTATTTATTGATTTAATTTTTTTGGTTTGTGGATTTAATAGCGAATTCGATTACTACGTGAAGTAATTTTGCTAGCTTTTGGATTATTAATTGCAAGAGGTACATATATATTCTCTTAATTCTACTTTTTCATATTATTAAACAAATGTTAGAGGAGTTTGAACATCTTAAATATTCATCCATAGTGAAGTAGGTTCTGAGATTAAAATTGTGTGCTGCGGTGATAACGGAAGGTTGAGAACTTATGTGTTTTAGTGAAGTAGGGTCTGGGAAATTTGGTTGTGTGATGCGGAGCTATAAGGAAGAAACTTATTGTATGTTGTTTGAATTGTTTGTTTTGCTATTCACATGCAGATGGTTAGGTCACTTTTATAGGGGAAATGCTGCCCGGTTTTATCTAGGATAATAAACAATTAGTTTTATATAGACATCCTATAAGGAAGACACTTATTGTATGTTGTTTGAATTATTTGTTTTGCTGTTCACATGCAAATGGTTAGGTCACTATTATAGGGGAAATGCTGCCTGCTTTTGTTTAGGATAATAAACGATTAGTTTTATATGGACATCCAACTTTATCACGTGCTTATTTAGTGTCAGTTATTTTCTTTTTGATAGACACAGGAGAATATATGGATAAATAGTGGATGTCAGCGAATAGGTTATCTGCGGAATATAGGAACGGGGTCGATTAGTTCTTAAGGTTTTGTTCGGAAAATGTGAAAGAACCAAATTTTACTTATTGTCCTTGTCTTAAGTGTGGAAATGTTAAAAAGATGGATCTTAAAAAGATTAAAGAACACTTATATTTCAATGGGATCGACAAGAGTTACACAATTTGGTATTACTATGGGGAGATAACTCCTATTGCTCAAACTCTGCAAAGTAGACAAAAAGGAGTGAGGAGAAATATAGTAGAGGAGATCTGGGATCCATTAGATGAAATGATTGACGACACACATTTTGGATCAGCAGTAGACCCAAATAAGTTTGAGACACTCCTTAATGATGTTGAGAAACCAATTTACCCTAGTTGTACAAGATTTACAAAATTATCTGCGCTTCTTAGGTGATCAGGATATGTCTCACTGTTATATATTTAAGGATGACATACTTCAGTTTGCTCGAAAGAAGAAGATTGGACAAGCAGTGGTCGTCAGCTACATGAGGTATATATCTCACAAAGTTCATTCATTTAATTTTCTAATTTGATTTATTCAATTTGTTGACCCTCGTTTTGGTCAATTGACACAGAGTCAAATGCTTGATGTGATAGACAGTATTGAAATAAATCTAATGGAAAGAAAAGTAAACGGCACAACAAATTATAGTGGTTCGGCCCCACGAATTGGTAATGACCTACGTCCACTTAAGCTATTATTGATCTAGATTCTCAAAGGAGTGGTCAAAGAACTAGGGTTCTTCGAGTTTCACAAGCCTTAGAGGGATAAGTAATACAATCGAAAGGTAATAGCTCAAATTCTCTTCTAAAGCGTAAAACAAGATCAGCCAAAAGTCCCTCCCTTGAGCTATTTTTCTCTATTTATAGGCTCAAGGGGGATTATATGAATTAGTTACAGATATTCTTTCCTAAACAATCAGATCATCAGGTATCATGGGAGATAATCTCAGATATGATTACAATTGTACAATATTATCTCAAAACATACGGAGTACACGACCAAGCTGGTCGTATATAAAACCCAAATGTTGTGTCAAGAGAATCTCCCTGGTCGATGGTCGAACAAAACCTCTACCTCTGCCAGGTGTCAGCCACGTGTTAAAAATGTTTGCCACATCATCCACACCTGCTTTTTGGATAACACTATCATACAAAAATTTTCATATTTTTGTATTAGGTTCATTTACAGATATGTGGTACAACAAGGTCGCCAAAATAAGTTTTTATTTGTCAATCCTAATATTGTAGCCACTCAAGGGAGTTCATTCGACGATCGTGTTCAAAATCTGTTTAGACGATGCAATGACATCAAAGTGACTTACCCACGTCCAATCATACCTTTTTGGTTCCCAAGCAAACCTATGACGGCTATCACTCTTCCCCATGCTTTGAAAAAAGGGCAACTTATGATTACCTCTTTTTTCCATATCTCAGGCAATATATATAGCTTCCAGAATTTCCTTTTCACTTTTTACAAGCTATTTTCTGTCAAGAACTCTTCCAAGAACCCCCAAGTCAGAACCCATAATCTTTTTGAAGACCATCCTTCGTCGTTCTAGGACTCGGCTGTTCGCACACCTACATTTGGAATTTCTCTAGGACTTCGCAATCTTCATATAGGTAAGCTTCAGAACTTTTGCACCCTTTATTTTGCTGTGCATGCCGATTTAAGCTAGCTTTTTAGGTTCTGATACTGCTCTGTGTTCTTGGGTAGAGATGCATGAAAATAAGGCATTTGTCGAGTGATGCTAGATATGGTAGTGTATATTTATTTTTAGGGGATATGAATCAGTTTGATAGTCGAGATCATAAATTTAGGACGTAAAATCGAAGTAAAAATTCAATTTTTAGGCTAGTTGAAAAACTGGGGTTTTCCTGCCCTTACTGAAGTTGAAAAAGCTTTTTCAGAAACAACTTTTTACTTTCACTTTTTGATCTGTTTTTCAAACTGTTTGTATGAAAAATTTATCTTTCGTTAGAATGATGCTGTATAAAAGTTAGACTTTTATACACGAGCAGCGTTATTCTAACCAACTTTTTAGGCTCTTCATCCTCACCTCCCCCTTTTTCTGTTCGCAGCTTTTGATGCCAGATTTGTGGGGAGGTGAGAGGCCGATAGATGACGATCATCTGGCGCAGCTGCTCGAGGGCGAAGAACAGCCAGCCCAGTGCATCCACGAGATTCCTTTATTCAGAATTTCTCCTCCCAGGCCTCAACCAACTCCAGTTAGAATGGGTCATGTTAAGTCCACTGCCCAAAAGAAGAAAAATCCTGAAAACCCTTCAAATCCTCCAGCCCGGCCTGACTCGGAGGCTGCGGTTCCCTCGACCAGTAGCCGAGAAAACATTGTTCCTGACCCTCACATCCAAGTTAGGACTCGTCTTCGACATTCATTCCTTCCCGATGTCGAGTGGTATCTTTCCCCACTCAGCCAAGTAACCCCTAGGATGCTAGCCAACTGCTTCAGAAAGTATGGCCTTTTTGGGGTAACCCTCAAAATTCCTACCGCGGATCAGAGGGCGAATTTTCCTGGAGGCGTTTACAGCGCCTGGTCGAGATATCACATAGAGGCTGGGGCTACCCTTCCTCTCCATCCATTCTTTCAGGGGGTGACGAACTATTTTGGTGTTGCCCCCTTCCAAATTACACCAAATGGATATAGAATGCTTGCTGCACTCTATATCCTTTATAACCACAAGCAATGGCCAGAGCCTACCCCCCATGAGGTCAATTACCTTTTTGACCTCAAGTCCAACCCCCAACAATCTGGTATGGCGTTTTTTCACTTTTGTCACCAGGAGACCAACCGAACCTTCCTGAGTGACACAACCCACATTTCCAACGTGGGGAAATATAGTCAGGAGTATTTCCTCACACCTAACATGGTCGCGAATAACCTGGCCTTCACTCGAGGAGGTAAAAGTCTTTTTCCACTAGTCGATGTTTTTACATAACAATTTTCCTTGCATTTTTCTGAAACTTCTTGTGTTTTTCAAGCCCATGGTTGCGACCAGACCCAACACTAGACATGGTGTTGAGGTCTGCCATGTTGGCCAGCATGATGGACGTTGAGAAGAGTGTTAAGTCCCTGGTCACCGAGGCCAACTTGAGGCTAGCTGGCCTCCTGGCCCCTCACCAGGATGTGAGGGAACCTGCGGCAGGAAGTGCCACTGCCGAGGAAAATCCCGAGCAACAACCACCAGTGTCTCCTCCTCGACGGAGACCGACTGGGGTTACAATCAGGGAACCCATTGGCACTCCCCCAGCAGAAAGGTTTTCTGCCCCCCAAGGAAAGGGAAAACAAAAGGTAGCCGAGCCTGTCATAAACTTAGATGAGTCCTCTGACGAAAATAGTATTGTTATTTCACTCTTAGATAACTTGCCAATTCCCTGTCATTTATTCGACGCGGACGGCAATTATACGTATGCTCCAAACCTAGGGCCAGACTTCTTCATGACAGAGAGTGAGTGTATGACTAGTAGAGTCAATAGACTAGCGACCTGTAGAAATAGCTCGGGTATTTGACTTTGTAATTTTCTTTATTTCTATTCTGATACAACATAACTTGTCATCTATTTTTGGCTTACTGTCTGCATGTTTACCTCTTTTGCAGAAATGGCTTCTGCAAATGTTTTTGATCTCTACAACACTCAGGAGGAAGAAGAAGTTCCCTTGGTCTGAAAGAAGAAACTGACAAGGAAACATGATGGGGAGCCTAGTCAGATGCCTTCAGCCAAGAAGAACCGAGCCACCGATCCTTCGAAGGATGGGCCCTTTGGTCAAACATCTGCCCATCCTCCTTTTCCTCTCGAGAAGGAAATCCCGCCTCCACCTGCTCCTGATACCACGACTCCTTCACCTCCGGCCCCTGCTGAACAATCGGGTCACTCCCTAAGGTCGCCCAAGGTTCTCCTTGCTCACATTCTTAAGCATGACCGCTGCAGAGGGGCCATGGCTGAAGCAGAAATAATGGGGGTCGACCAGATCCTCAATAGAGCCCTCAATGAAGTGGCTAGTGTAAGTAATCTTCCTTATCTTTTGTGCTCATGGTCTTGATTTTCCTTTTTGAAGTCAGTCTAACTCTTATTCTTTGATTGCAGGCACTGCTAACCATGACGGCTGCTCGTGCCCGCGCGGGTGCAAGCGTCGAGCGGCCTCGTGCTTGAGAGGCGATGCTAATGGAGGAGCTTCAAGCCGCGGAGGCAAGGCACGCGGGAGAGCTGAAGGTGGTGACCCAGCAGAAGGATTCTTTGGCTGCAGACCTGGTGGAGAAACAACCTCTATGGAAAATGCTAGAAAACAGAGAGATGAATATCAGGAGGCCAGCAGAATCCACTGGCGCGAAGTCAAAAAATCTCTAGGAGGAAAATCTTGCGAAGGGCAGGAACATCGCCATCCTTAAGAGCCAAGTGGAGCAACTCAAGCTCACGAACGCCAAGGACCTGGAGAGGTACAAGAATGCAACATTTCGATGTTTCTACGACTTCTGGAAACATAATCAAAGTGCTAATTTTGGCTACCTTCCAAAGGATGCCAGGAAGGCCAAGTTAGCTCGCTGTGCTGCTCGACTGGCTGCCGAAGAAAGGGCCAGAGTTCCTGCCTCCCCCGAGATTTCACTAGTCACGGGGATGGATGGAGGGGAAGACACAAAAGATGCAGTTAACCAAGATGCTCCCCAAGATCCTCCCGCTGCTCCTTAGCTTGTTTTCTTTTTACTTGTTTTATTTTCTTTTTCTTACATGACCCATCGATCATGAAGTTAAGACAATATTTATTTTCTTATTGCTGCATGGGCAGCTTTTCCTTTTAACTTAACATTTACATCCGAGCAGTACTGCTCGCGGTGTAAAAGGATTCCTTTGATATTATAATATTTTTGCTTTATTATAACATCTGTTCGTATGACCGAACTTAGCTAGTACTTTGGCTTGATTTAACAAAATATAAATTTTGAAAAATACTCTAAGTACCGTAGCATGCTTTCACTTATTTTGCTCATGTGTTTACATACCTCTTGGTATGCTTTGCTTTCTATGTACCTTATATGCCCCCCAAGTGATCAAGGAGCTTTAGGTCCTTGGTCACTTGCCTTGACCATAACCTGTACGAACATTACTGCCAGATAGAAAATGTAAAACTTATAATACAGCAAAACAACACACGTAATGAACAAATACTTCTAAAAAAT
Source organism: Humulus lupulus (assembly GCF_963169125.1). Lineage (NCBI taxonomy): Eukaryota > Viridiplantae > Streptophyta > Magnoliopsida > Rosales > Cannabaceae > Humulus > Humulus lupulus. The sequence goes on from NC_084799.1 coordinate 132,186,757, forward strand.
TACAAAGTTTGGCAAGAATGACTGGCTACGCACAGTGCCTTATAATTCTCGTATTTAAATGGACTAAACATGTCTTTACCAGTGATCTTTGAAAGATCTTACACTTATAAGCGATTAGCCATATAACATGACTAACCCTTTTTCAAAACTTGTAAAAAGTAAAAATTAATACAAGCCCGTCCTTTAAGAAGGATTGTTTACTGATAATACTTGCGCAAGTGTTCTCCATTCCAATAACGTGGAACGAGATCTCCATTTAAGCGTGCAAGTTTGTAAGTGCCTGGATGAAGGACTTCTTCAACCTGGTAAGGTCCTTCGCAGTTTTGTCCGAGTACTCCAGCAGCTTGGTCGCGGGTGTTTAAGAAAACTCTTCGAAGTACTAAGTCTCTGACGTTGAACTTTCTTTCTCTTACTTTGGAGTTAAAACATCGAGTGACATTTTGTTGGTACGCAGCTACTCGGAGTTGGGCTTTTTCTCATTTCTCCTTGATCAGGTCTAGGGACTCCATCATCAGTTGGCTATTTTGGTCTTGGTCGTATGTGATTCTGCGATGCGAGGGCGGATCTAACTCGACAGGCAACATAGCTTCATACTCATATGCTAAGGAAAATGGGGTATGACCTGTTGCTGTTCGGTGAGAAGTTCTATACGACCAGAGGACTTCAGGCAGCTGCTATGGCCATGCTCCTTTAGCTTCTTCGAGCCTTTTCTTCAGGGTATCTTTCAATGTCTTATTTACTGCTTCGACTTGCCCATTTGCCTCCGGAGGAGCAACTGAAAAAAAGCTCTTGATGATGCCATGCCTTTCACAGAAGTCTGTGAACATGTCACTATCAAACTGGGTGCCATTGTCCGAAACAATCTTTCTTGGCAATCCATATCGACAAACAATGTTCTTGATGACAAAATCAAGTACCTTCTTGTCATTATGGTTGCGAGTGGCTCAGCCTTGGCCCATTTGGTGAAGTAGTCGACTGCCACCACTGCGTATTTCAACCCACGTTTCCCTGTAGGCAAGGATCCGGTTAAATCTATACCCCATACTGCGAAGGGCCATGGACTTTGCATTTGCTTTAACTCATTAGGAGCTGCCCGTGGGATCTTGGAAAACCTCTGACACTTATCACATTTTCGCACAAACTCCATCGAGTCTTCGTTCATGGTCGACCAGAAATAACCCTGCCTTAGAATCTTCTTTGATAAGCTCTGCCCCCCAGCGTGGTCTCCACAGAAGCCTTCATGTACTTCCTTCATCAGCTCTTTAGCCTTTTCTGGTGTAACACACCTGAGCAGTGGCATTGAGTATCCTCTTTGGTATAGAATACCATCAACCAGGATATACCTAGCAGCCTGTCTCTGGAGGGTTCTGGCTTTGTTTCTATCTGCTGGTAGTATACCGCTCGTGCGATACTCCAAGTATGGTGCCATCCATGTATCTGCTAACCGGACCTCCAAATTGGTTTCGTCTGCCCGTATGCTTGGCACGTGTAGCCGTTCAACTGACACTATATTTAAAGCGTCAGCATCCTTTGCACTCGCGAGTTTGGCTAAGGCATCTGCGTTTGAATTCTGATCTCGAGGTATTTGCTGGAGGGTATATTTTTCAAATTGCGCCAACAGATCTTTTGTTTTGTTCAGATAGGCCACCATTTTTAGGCTTCGTGCTTGATACTCCCCTAAGACCTGATTCACTACCAGCTGTGAATCACTGTAAATATCCAGCACTTTTATGTTCATGTCTCTGGCTAACCTTAACCAAGCGAGTAGGGCTTCATACTCAGCTTTGTTGTTCGAAGCGGTGAAATCGAACCTAATTACGTTGTGAAATCGATGCCCTTCTAGCATTATCAATATCACTTCTGCTCCTGCGTGAGTTTCGTTGGATGATCCGTCTGTGAATAGCTTCCATGAAGGAGCTTCAACTTGAGGCTCAGGCGCACTAGGCGTTTCACCCTACTCGTTGTCTGGGAGTTCAATGAAATCAGCCAAGACTTGTCCTTTTACTGCTGCTCGCGGTGAGTATGTTATATCGAATTGCCCGAGTTCAACTGCCCATTTCAACAAACGACCAGCAGCCTCTGGCTTTTGCAAAACTTGCCGAGGGGGCTGGTCAGTCAAGACTGTGATTGGATGGACTTGGAAGTAAGGACGTAACTTCCTTGAGGCCAAAATTAGGCAATAGGATAATCTTTCAATTGGAGGATATCTCAATTCGACCCCGATTAACCTCTTGCTCACATAATACACCGCCTTTTGCACGCCTTCTTCTCCTCTCACTAACACCGCACTAGCAGCATATTCGGTGATCGCGAGGTATATGAACAAAGTTTCTCCATCTACAAGCTTTGATAAGACGGGAGGCTGCGCCATGTGGGCTTTTAAGGCTTGGAAAGCCTGTTCGCACTCTTCAGTCCACTCGAACTTCTTGTTGCCCCTAAGTAGATTAAAGAAAGGGATGCACTTATCTGTTGATTTTGAAATAAATCTACTGAGCGCGGCAATTTTTCCAGTCAAACTTTGCACATCTTTGATTTTTACTGGCGATTTCATATTGATCAGGGCCTTGATCTTTTTGGGATTAGCCTTGATTCCTCTCGAATTGACGATGAACCCCAAGAACTTCCTTGATCCTACTCCGAAAGAACATTTGAGAGGATTTAGCTTCATTTGATATTTGTTCAGAACGTTGAAACATTCTTGTAAGTCCTTCACATGTCCTTCTGCCTTTTTTGACTTTACCAGCATGTCATCAACGCACACCTCCATGTTTACCCCAATCAACTCCTTAACATGTGGTTAACTAGTCGCTAGTAAGTCGCACCAGCATTTTTCAATCCGAAGGGCGTTACTTTGTAACAGTATAGCCCTGTATCGGTCCAAAAGCTAGTGTGATCCTCGTCAGGGGGATGCATACTAATCTGATTGTACCCTGAGTATGCATCCATGAAAGAAAGGATCTCATGGCCTGCAGTTTCATCGACCAGCTGGTCGTTCCTTGGGAGTGGGAAGTAATCTTTAGGGCAGGCTTTATTAAGGTCTGTGAAATCCACATAGGTTCGCCATTTGCCATTCGGCTTGGGAACCAGTACTGGATTAGAGACCCATGATGGATAACACGCCAGCCTGATGAACCTATTCTCCTTTAGTTTTTCAACTTCCTCCTTCAAGGCTTTTGATCTGTCTTTATCGAGCAGCCTTCTTTTTTGTTGCACGGGTGGAAAGCTTTTGTCAACGTTCAGGACATAGCTGATGACTGCGGGATCTATCCCAACCATGTCTTTATGTGACCAGGTGAAAACTTCCTGGTTCTTCCTAAAAAATTCCACCAGTGCGTATTGGGTTGTTGTTTCTAAATTTTTGCCAACCTTTACAACTCTGGTTGGAAACTCTTCGTCAAGCTGGACGTCCTCAAGGTCCTCGACAGGTCCTATATTTTCTTCAAAATCCCCAAAGCAAGGATCTAAGTCTCTATCCTCACTTTGGGCAACACCCTATTTGGTGACTTCATCACCTGATTGGGCATGTACATCAATGGCCATCTGCAAATTTCTTGGGGGAGCACTCCTCGACATACCCTTCTTGGCCTTAGTGATTGAGGCATTGTAGCACTCCCTTTCTTCCCTCTGGTTTCCCAATACGCATCCTACCCCAGCGTCTGTTGGGAATTTGATGCCTAAGTGCCATATAGAGGTGACGGCCCGAAGGTAGACCAGTATGGGCCTTCCAATTACAGCATTGTAGGCCGAAGGACAATCAACTACTATGAAAGTAGTGAGTAATGTCCTAGTGGCGGGTGCAGTACCTGTTGTTACTGGAAGCCTGATTGACCCTGTTGGAGCGAGACCCTCACTAGAGAAACCATAAATTGTTTGGTTGCAGGGCTCCAAGTCCTTGACGGACAACTTCTTCTGTTCCAGCGAAGATTTATACAGGATGTTAACTGAACTTCCTGTATCGACCAGTACGCTTTTCACCATCATGTTGGCAATCTGAACATCCACGACCAGCGGATCAGAATGTTGGAACCAGACATGCTGGGCATCACAATCAGAGAAGGTTATTGCACCGTCGTTTGTCTGAGCATTCTTTGATGCCCGATCCTCCACAGTCATCATCTCGACGTCCTGGTCGTGACATAAGGTCCGAGCGTATCATTCCCTTGCCTTTCCGCTGTTTCCCGCAAGGTGTGGGCCTCCGCAGATGGTGAGTAAGGTGCCATCCACGGGGTCAGGCTGTAAAGGTGGTGAGCATTGGCGTGTAGGCGCCTGCTCATTGCCACCTGGAGCCTCTCGTTGAGAAGCTCCCGTGGCCCGCACGTATCTCCTCAAGTGTCCTTGTCTAATAAGGAACTTGATTTCATCCATCAGCTGGTTACACTCGTTCGATTACTGTCCGTAATCATTGTGAAAATGACAAAACTTAGTCGTATCCCTTTTTGAAATATCCTTTCGAAAGGGAGCGGGTCTTTTGTAAGGCACACTGGAACTTGTGGCCTGGTACACCTCTGCTCGAGACTCGACAAGGGTGGTGTAGTTGGTGAACCTTGGTTCATAACGATTGCCCTTAGCGCGCTTACTCTCGGAGGTAGAGGGTTCGTTATGGGGCCTTTCCCCCTCATTCTTGCCATTCCCATTCCCATTACCGTTGCCGTTGAGCTTTGACCCATTGGCGGCTTTGGCGGGGTCTTCAGTCCCCTTATCTTTATTTGGGGTCTTTCCCTCGCTGGCAATTGCATCCTCGAGCTTGATGTATCGATTTGCTCGATCCAAAACTTCTTCAGTAGTTTTAACCCCATGCTTCCTGAGGCTACTCCGAAGAGGCGTGCGACGCCTAACTCCTGCAGTTAGGGCCATCATTTTGCCTTCGTCTCCCACTGTTTTGGCCCCAGCCGCTGCTCACATGAAACGCTGGACATAGCCTTTCAGTGGTTCTCCTTCTTGCTGGCGTATCTCGACCAGCTAGTTTGCCTCAGTTGGGTGCACACAACCCGCGTAGAATTGTCCGTAAAACTCCTTTACGAACATCTCCCAAGATACAATACTTTCAGGAGGGAACTTAAAGAACCACTCCTGTGCAGCATCAGAAAGTGTTGTAGGGAAGATCCTACATCGAGCGTCTTCGGGCACCTTCTGAATGTCCATTTGTATCTCAAATTTGTTGACATGAGATACCGGGTCACCATACCCATCAAAGTCTGGTGCCGGGGGAATGTACTCGTCGTGCCATTCTCGGCGGTCGTTGAGTACATCCCTTAGATCATCATCTCTTCGGCACTACTCGCTGGCTCCGAGCCGGCTGTAGACGTTGTTTTGTCTGGGCTGCCCCCCAGCATTATGTCTTGCATGTCGATTTTCTCTAGGTGGGGGCTTCTGCCTCCACCCCTCTCCTCATTCCTCCGACCAGTCTTCCCTCTGCCTGAGTCGGCCTCATTGTAGCCATGTCCATCTCTGAACCTCGATTGGCTATGGTGGGACCGACTGTCTTCTCGGTTGCCTCCTTGGGTTGGAACTTCTTGAGCATTAGGGGGAGGCCTGCGCTGGTCAGTAGGTCCACGTGCATTATCATTCCGTGGGGGGCCCCTGACTGCAGATCCTGTCTCCGAGTTCCTTCTGTTGCCAGAAGGACGCTGCCCCCTACTCGGTGGGTTCGACTCTTCACCCCTTGGGCGTCTAGGACTACGGGGCTGTTGCCTAGCCCTATTCTTCCTCGGATGCTGGGGGATTGCCTCGACCAGCCTGGGATGGAGGCTGTGTCTCAGGGTCCCTAGGTGGGACATCGTCCTGAGCTATTGGCGGCTGCTCCGACCTTTGATGGCTTGTTGGCTGGAGCGGAGGGCTAGGATTGGGAACTCTTTGAGATGGCCCATTTGGGGATTGGTAAGGCTGGGAGTCAGGCACAGCCTGACTCCTAGCCAATTGGAGGGCTGTTTTGAGGGCTGCCATGGCCTCCCTTTGACGACGGTCCATCTCCGCTTGTCTTTCACTTAGCTCTTGGCGCTGACGCTCTATTTCTTGCTCTTGTCGCGCCATGGTCTCCGTAACACTTTCTTGACTGGCCCTCAGATTGGCCAATTCATCTTGCAATACTCCCAGAGTAGTTCTCAGCGTTTCAGAGTCCAGTTCCTCCTCATCAAACTCCATGTGTGGCTCATTCTCAGCCATGTTCGGAGGAGGAGGCTGAGATGGTGCAGCGTCAGCAGCCTGCCCAGTCTTCCTGGTTGTCTTTGCCATTAGTACTTCGACCTCCTCGTCTCAAGCTCTCAATGAAAGCACCAGAATGTTGGCCCTCGTTTTGGTCAACTGACACGAAGTCAAATGCTTGATGTGATAGACAGTATTGAAATAAATCTAATGGAAAGAAAAGTAAACGACACAACAAATTATAGTGGTTCGGCCCCACGAATTGGTAATGACCTACGTCCACTTAAGCTATTATTGAACTAGATTCTCAATGGAGTGATCAAAGAACTAGGGTTCTTCGAGTTTCACAAGCCTTAGAGTGATAAGTAATACAATCGAAAGGTAATAGCTTAAATTCTCTTCTAAAGCGTAAAACAAGATCAGCCAAAAGTCCCTCCCTTGAGTTACTTTTCTCTATTTATAGGCTCAAGGGGGATTACATGAATTAGTTACAGATATTCTTTCCTAAATATTCAAATCATCAGGTATCATGGGAGATAATCTCGGATATGATTATAATTGTACAAGATTATCTCAAAACATACAGAGTACACGACCAAGCTGGTCGTATATAAAACCCAAATGTTGTGTCAGGAGAATCTCCCTGGTTGATGGTCGAACAGAACCTCTACCTCTGCCAGGTGTCAGCCACGTGTTAAAAATGTTTGCCACGTCATCCACACCTGCTTTTTGGATAACACAATCATATAACAATTTGCATATTTTTGTATTAGGTTCATTTACAGATATGTGGTACAACAAGGTCGCCAAAATAAGTTTTTATTTGTCAATCCTAATATTGTAGCCACTCAAGGGAGTTCATTCGACGATCGTGTTCAAAATCTGTTGACACGATGCAATGACATAAAATCAAAAGAACAAGTTATGCTTGTCCCATGGAACAATGGGTAAGTTTAAAAAGTTGTCATTTTTCCAACCCATTTCAGTACTTTCTTTGTTTAACATTTGAGTTATAATTTTTTGGTTTTTCTTATGCAGTGAACATTGGATGTTGCTTATTTTGGCGCCGTATGCATATCAAGTTTATTGTTGTGATCCGGTGAATTCAGATCTGAATAACCGTGAGGAAATTGTATCAGTGATCGTCAGTGCTGTCAATATTTTTTTCTCTATGAATCTTCTTGATGTCGAGATCCCTGATACTCTATGCATTAAGCAACCTTAAGTAAGTAATTACAACTTAAATTTGTGAACTTTTATAATTATTAAGTAGAATAATATGTATGCATTTTTGAACAAGTTTCAATTTAATAATGAATTACTGATACTTTTAAATAATTAGTGTCCACACCAACCAGACAATGTGGCATGTGGATACTATATAATGAGGATGTTGAAGGATTTGATTGAACATGCGAGTCCCAGACATTACTTGAGAACGGTATTATTAATTAAAATTTACAAATTATTTTTCCAACCATATATATAAATGTAATCAAATAATTAATTAATATATTTTACTTTATATTTTTTGCAGCTAACAAATACGTCATATATAGAGGCACAAATTGATGAGTTGCGACAAGAATGGGCGACATATATGTTACCAATAATCCAAAGTAACCGACCTCGTTGATAGGTTTTATTTTTTATTTTTTACCTCTTTCTTCATACATAATGCAATATTTGTTAATTTTGAATATGTCTAACAAATATTGCACTTAGTTTTTTTATTTTTTACCTCTTTCTTCATACACAATGCAATATTTGTTAATTTTGAATATGTCTAACAAATATTGTATTTCTTGTATTGTCTAACAAATATATGCCTAACCGATTTTTTGTTTCTTGCATATTTTTATTTTATTAATTATGTCAATTTTAATTTAAATTAATATTAAATTTATTTCAATTTAATTAATTATTAAATTAATATTAAAATAATTTCAATTTAATTAATTATTAAATCAATTTAAATTTGAATTAAAATCATTTCAATTTAATTAATTATTAAATCAAATTTAAATAATATTAATTATAAATTTATGTATTTTTTTTTTAAAATCTGGGAGACTTTCAATGTCTCCCATTGGGAGAGGTGGGAGACTTCCCACGTCTCTCAGTGGGAGAGGTTGAAACTCAAACATTGACTTTCAACCTCTCCCACTGGGAGATGTGGGAAGTCTCCCCCCTCTCCCAATGGGAGATGTGAGACCTATACCATCAATGACCCCGCCTACAACGTCTTCCCAATTGGGAGACATTGTAGACTTTCAATGTCTCCCAAATAAAGTCATAAAACCCCTATTTTGTTGTAGTGGTCGTCTTCCATTATTGAGGGGCCTTTGCCTTGTCTTCTCCATGGGTTGGAGGCATAGGTGGTACTCCAGCTGGGTGCACAGGTGGCACGCCAAGAGGTTGTTCTTGCGTCGCATTAGCTGGGTGTGCAGGAGGCATGCCCACTGGTTGCATAGTTGGCACTCCAGTTGGGTGTGCAGGTGCTAAACTAGCTGGCTACCGAGGTGGCACTTCACCCCGAGGGTCCACTTGCAACCCTTAAGTAAAAAAAAGTGGCCTTCATGGCATTAACCACCTCCTGTAAGAGAGTAATGTTGCTTTTTTGAGCCTCTATTTCCCGTTGCTGCGAAGTAACTTGGGCTCTGTGGGCCACCACTTCTGGTGGCTCCTCCGTGTGGTACGACTGTGAATATTCACTCTCGTAGTCGTGTCTGTCTTCACCGTCATAGCCATTGTTACCATCGCAACAATGCTCATCGACCACCGCCAGATTAGCTGGTGGAGGTGGTCGACTTGGTTTTCCTCCCACATTAGCGATGAAGGAGCGTCGTGAGGGAGATCCCTTCTTGTGGTTACCATTGCTGCAACTCAAGCTTTCTTCATGCTCTCAATGAAAACATCAAAATGTTGACTAGCTTTTTTGGTAACAACTAATTAAATAAATCTTAAAGAAATAGAGATCGAGACATTGAATTTTACATGGTTCAACTCTCAATGAAAACAACTAATCAAAATGACACTATATATATATAAGGAAAAGGATGATAAGAGATTACATAACTGATGTACTTCAAAATAAGAATAAGAGGTAGGAGATGAAGATCTCAAGGCTTAAACAAGGTTCAAAACCTTTGTCCTAAAAGTTATTTCTTCTCTCATAAGAACACTTTAGGAATACTCTCTAGAAATGCTTCTAAGGATTTATCAAGCCTTCTCTCATAATCAGCATACGTTCTAAAGATGAGCATGTCATCACAAGTGTTCTAATATATGTAGTGTATCTTTTCACATTACACATCACAAGCAAGTGAGCAAACTCAACCAAAGATATTCATTTATTGAGTTTTGATTCACCTTTTGAATTTCAAACTCAACCAACACCCTTGGTTGTTACCAATGAGTCATTTGGTGTTTATGGAATGAAAGGAAAGATTTGGGGGTTACCAGAAGTGTTCCACACATTCAAATTGTTGAAAGTGAAAAATTGGATTTGGTTGTTAGTGTCCTAGGCTGTGGCCTGAATAATTCTAGTCCGCAACCATGAGGTTCTACTTCCCAAGCCACAGCCTAGGATATTCTAGGTTGCGATCAGAGGCACTTTGTAACCTCCCAATTTTTCATTTTTCCACAAAAATGTCCTAAGTCAATCCATTTTTATTTTGTAACTTCCATACAATTAGTGGCAGTCAAAATCACTTCTCCAACAACTATTCAACATAATAGCTCATGAAATTCAATTTCGAAATGTGTATCTCTTATTTTACACATCAATAGATGATCTTTTTGAGGTTACAAATGCTTACCGATTTGTAACTCCCAAAAACATATTACAAAATATGAAAAACTCATTTTGTCACACTTCTCTCTTTTTTATTTACTCTATTATTATATTATTTTATAAATAATATAACATTCCCCCACTATATTAAATAATACTTCTTTTGTAACACTTGTTTAATCAATCAAATATTATATTACTAATATAATACTCCCCTACTTGATTAAATAATTCCACTCTTAATAGAAATCAATGCATTAGTGTATAAAGTAAAATGGCTTTCGTCTTGAACTTTACCTTAGTGTAATTATCACAAAGTTTGTTGAAATTTTGGTTGCCGAAACATTGAACCACTATTCCTTGATAACAAACCGATGATAATACACACACTTTTTCTATGTTCACTTGAGAATCTCATGGCTCGCTTTTTGCACTGTTAATGACCATGTGTATAAGTCTATTCATGATTTTTTCTTGAGAATGAACTCCCGATTCTCATGAGAGGCGGCACCACTCCTAAGTCCATATAGGTGGAACTTTCATAGTATCTTGTTACCCTTAATATACTTGTCATCTCAAGACTAAGTTTCATTGAAAAACCTTTTGGTTTTAACCCTCCAATTAGTAACACTTAGTACTTATATCTTAGATGAGACAATTTTAAGTACTAACACTAGTTGACTTAGTTGACTTGTTATTACCTATTGAACCTAACACTAGTTTGAGTAAATAGTATTAAGATAGGTTACCATCAACAGTGAATATCTTTAGAGAGTTTAAGTCTCATCCCTTGAGATGTAGTAATGATTCCATTTTGAATCATTTTCTTTTCTTATCTTATGCATGCATCTTTCATTATTTTATTCAATCTTTGTGCTAGCTATAGTTTGGATAAAATAGTAACACATTTATCAAAATAGTAAGTTTTAGCATAGTCAACATGTTCTAATATATTTTTTAGTTGACGACATGACGGGTGTCGTTAGCTGTACCAAATTTAATTATTGATTTTAATAATTCCTTATACCCACTACTTCAATATAGCAGTAATTAAGGGTCGAACCCACGAGGACTACTATTCAATTTACTACTCAAAAGACAGAAAGTTAATAAAGAATGGGGTTTTGAAAATAAAAATAATTAAAAATAAAATTATTAGTTAAAATAGTTAAGATGTCATTCTCCACCACTAAATATTCATTCAAGTATTTTAATAATAACATTGATCTATATTCCCAATTAAACTACTAATCCTGCATATAACACTGAAGCAGTAAATTATCTCAATCTCTCAATTACAATTAATCAAGGTGAAGCGCTCAAAATAAAAATTAAAATTTGAAACTTAAACTAATAGATATTAATTTTCTTTTAATATTATTGTGATGTCTCCAATTTTTGAATTTGGAGTAAAAATATCTGCTTGTTGGTTGCAAAATTGGAGTTTGAATATAATATTTTCGTATTCCTCAAGAAACTGAATTTTCCCATGGAACTAATCATATTTTGGCTATATCTCCCTCGATATAACTTCGATTTGGACGATTCAATACGTTTTAGAATTCTTAGAAAAATATCTACAACTTTGATTTCTTAACTAATTTCCAAAATATGGCTAGAACAGTCTCAAAATTGCTCGTGCAGTTTCAGTTAAAGCTTTGTCTCACACTCTAGTTTAGATTTCAATACTTTATTTTCTTCATAAAAGTACACAATTTCCTATAAAACCAAATAAATCAAATCAAAACAAAATATTTCCAAATAGAAAAATATATAAAATTAAGGCCATAGAAATATTAATTCAAACTTAATTTATTTTTATATTAATAAATGTGTATTTTTACTCTTACAATTCTTTCTTACGCAAATAGTACAAAATTCCAAAAACAAAATTAAAATCATTAAAATAACTGAAAACTAACAATTTCTAAGCCTAAAGAAATTAAAAATATATGATCAAAATTAAGCTTATCACGGAACTTGTGCCTCCTAGTTTTTTGTATTTACTTTTGTTGTAATATTTTTATTTTTGCTACATTTTTGTTAGTTGACGACATTTGTGCCTCCTAACCTTTGTTGTAATTTAGTTTATTTATTTTACTTGTTATATTTTTGTGCGTATTTACTAGTTGATGACAATTTTTGCCTCCTAGTTTTTTCTTTATTTTTGTTATGGTTGATGGCATTTTTGCCTCTCAACTATTTTATTTAGTTGATGATACTTGTGCCTCCTGGTTTTTACTTTTATTTTTGTTATGGTTGATGGCATGTTATGCCTCTCAACTCTTGTTTAATTTTAGCTAAAATTTTCTATTTTGTCCTATTTTATTTCTCTTATCATATTATTGTGTAATAGTGGAAAAAATTATTTGAAGAAAAACCTAAATCTTGTCCTTTAACCATAAGCAATCTTTGCTTAAAGGATACCCGATAAACATGCAGATAAGACATTTATATTTCATTTAAACAATCAACACATGTAATCACGTATATGGTTACCAAACCCTGAGTCGAGCTTGTATTTGGTGGTGAGTGTTCATGCCTAGCTAGTCTTCAGGAACCCTAAAAGCTAGACAACTTTGATACCAAGTTGTAATACCCTGGATGGCCAAGACCATTACACTGTGTATTTTAAATAGTGCAGAACTTGCTAATTAAGTCGTTTAGACATAAACGTGTTACTATGGTAATTATCAGATTAGGGTTAAAAGATTTTGATCATAACATAGTTGACTTTCATTAAAATAGGAGTTGGTACATGGGATCCCAAAAATGGTGTTTACAAGGCAATTACAACCCTCAAAATGATTACAATAGAAGCCAACCTAAGTGGAAAAATACAATTTGGTATTAGTTCCTATGTGACCCTTGGCCGTGGTGGTCGAGCAGCTGCTGATGTACACACCGCCCTTAAAGCTCTCCAACTCACGGCTGGTCCAACTTTCATTTTCCCTTATCTGAACCACATAGCACCCGTGAGTCAAGGCTCAACAAGAAAACTTAATTCAAAAAGCACAAATAAGCAACAGTAAATGCACAGTAAAATTTAGGTTAATATGCTCAATCAACAACAGGATATGAGCAATAAGCTTAACAATAATATTCAGCTTAGGAAACACATAAACCAATTTTGTTTGTAATGACCCAAATTTTCTAATAAGGCTTAAGGCCTTGATTAGGGAGCCAGGATGGAAAATTTTGGAATTATGTGATTATATGATATTTATGTGTATCATTATGTGAGTTATATCATAATATGACTTGATATGCATGTTTAGGTGTATTAAATAGGCATGTGGACCCATTTCTGTTTAATTGGGTAATTTTCATAATTTGGCTCATTTTGGGTATATTTGGCATATATGTGGTATGTGGTATGTGTGTGGTACTTCATTATTATTTGGTTATGCTAGGGTTACTCAGCACCAGACGATCCTAGGAGGTAAGCCAATGGGAAAGTCACAATAGGATCCATACTTGACTCGGAGTGAGTCAATGGGTATTTAACACATTACTAGGATTTTGGGTAACAGGAATAAATATTTGATGATAAATTGGGAGTTAGTGATATCAGGGGGACATTATGGGAATTTTGACTACTTTACCTCAGAGGGCATTTTTGGGACCCTAAGCATTAGTAATTGCTTGATGTTACTTAAGCTTGAAGTAACCTGTCAGAATGATAAAAGAACGTTCAGAATGTTTTCTCTCCCTCTCGTTCCCTTTTCGACACCCGATAGCATTTTCGAAGGAAACTTGAGTTTTAGGACTCGGATTCAAGCAAGGATTGAGGCATAGCGATTCTAGGGAAGATTAGAAGCTTATTAGCCGAAGGATTTAGTTGGAAAATGACTCAATCAGAGGTAACCCAAGATTTAAGTTCTAAGTTTTAAAGTTTTTAAGCATTGATTGGATTTTACGTTTTGATGAGTTTTTGGATGGATTGAGACTTGGGTTTTCATGGTTTTGGGGGATTACGATGTTTGGGAACTTTGATTTTGGGATTTGGATAGGTTTGGATAGGTTTTTGGAGGATTTTAACTGGGAAAAGACGTAGGAAATGGCTGATTTCATGGTCAAGTTGCGACCTTGTTCTAGCAAGTCGCGACTTGGATAGAGCTAGGAACCAGGAGCCAGGAGGGCTCTGCCTAGGAGGCGCGCTGCAACCCAAGAGGGGTCAAGTCATGGCCTGCACCCAGAGCCCAGGAAAGGGTTCTCTGACTTGGGAGCAAGTCGCGGCCTTGAGGGCCAGGTCACGAATGACTTGGGCATTTTTTTCCTAGATTTGGTTTTTAATCGTGGGAACTTAACTCTAAGGGACTGGGATCGATCCTACTACCCTGTTAAGTAGGATTCGATGCCTCGGAGACTAGGTTTGGGTTTGGAAGTATTTATTTACTCATTTTTGATGAGGTTTTATATTATGGTTATGACTAGGTTATCATTAGAGGCTTGGAAAAAGGATCGTGCTTAAGGATTGTTTATTGGTAACCTTTGCTTGGACCAAATGTGAGAAAACTGCACCTAGTATGTGATGGATAAGATACATGTGATTAGGGCATGGAATGAATGTTGAATATGAGATTGATTAGAGCTTGAGTCTTTGTAAATGTGCATGATCATAATTATGCTAGCGAATGTTGAGTAAGCATGTTTAATGCCTTATATTTGGATATTTGACATATGATATATGCCTGGGTGCATTGCTTACTTATGAGTGGTACTGACTCATTAATCAGAAACGATACTGATCGCATGGAATTGGCCTATGAGTCAAGAGCGGAATAAGAGTATTGAATGCAGAGCCGAAATGATTAGTTCTAATCAATATAAGCATTTAATGCTTGACCGACCCCAAGTTCGATGAATACTAAAAGCGCTTGTCTACTCTAAATGCTAGTTACTTAGAGCCAGGGCCAAAAGGCTCAGATGGCTGTAACATCACATGGCTTAGGGTACAGAGCCCAAGTGCGTGACTCATTAGTCACTTATGTGATTAAGGTGCGAAGCCTAAGTGCGTGACTCATTAGTCACTTATCTGATTTGGGTGCGAAGCCCAAGTGAGTGACTCATTAGTCACTTGTCTGATTAGGGTGCGGAGCCCAAGTGCGTGACTCATTAGTCACTTATCTAATCAGGGTGCAAAGCCCAAGTGTGTGACTCATTAGTCACCTATTCAAAGATGGACTCAATAGTCATCTATACATGGTGCGGAGCTCCGTAATCATTTATTTGGACTTGCTTGCATGCATAATAAGATGATTAATTTAGTACAATGGCAAATAGAGGTCGAACCCAAGGGAACTATATTCAATTTATTATTCACAAAGTTTAACAGAGTTAAAAGGAAAAGGGGATTTCGAAATTTAAAACTAATAAGACGATTAACAAATAAGGATTTATAACGATTTTTAAAGAACAGTTAAGAATTATTCTCCACCTCAAACAATCATGCATGAATATCAATATTGAATATTATTCCGATTCCCAATTAAACTATTAACCCCGCAGATAAAGCTTAAGCAGTCAATTATCCCAATCTCCCTATTACAATCAATCACAGCGAAGCGCTCAATAATTAACTCTTTTTACCAAATAACAAACCTATGAAGCATATGATTCATTTAATTTAGTAAAAGCATTAAGAACAATGGAGATAGGTTAATCTAGGCAATAAATCAATTTAGCATATAATTCATTTAACCTAGGTTCTATCCTTCATCACAATCAACAACATATTTGACCATATCATCAATTGCAATTTATCACCAATACTTAGAACCCTAAACTATTAGGTGAATAGAAATTCTAAGATGATAATGAAATACTGTAAACCCTAATTAGTTGTACACCCTAACAAGGAATCACAAAATTCATAAGAAAAGCATAGAAGAATAGAATCAATTTAATATGAAGGAAATCAAGAAATAATACTCATAACTGAAGTCAAACAATCATGTCTGGGTTTTGAATAACCCTTAACCTAAAAGAAACTGGCCAATAATCTTCATCATGATTAAAAACATAAACATAGATAAAGAATAATAGAGTAGGGGAAGAAGAAAACTATTGAGATGTTGATTGCAATCTTCCTTCTCCTCCAAAGCTCTCTCTGAGTTTCTCTCTCTAAAAACGTAAAATAAAACCTATTTCCCGATTCTAACCCTAATCCCCTTTTATATCTCCCCTCAAATAATCAGAAAAATTGAACTTAAATTCAAATTTAAGGGCGCGTCGCGGCAAGCACTTTCCCTTGCCGCGGCAAAGAACTTCGAAAAAAACTTTGCTGGGCTGTCGTGCCGCGGCAGGGATTTTCTCTTGCCGCGGCAAGGAACTCTCTGAC
The DNA here is from genome assembly GCF_963169125.1 of Humulus lupulus. Classification (NCBI taxonomy): domain Eukaryota; kingdom Viridiplantae; phylum Streptophyta; class Magnoliopsida; order Rosales; family Cannabaceae; genus Humulus; species Humulus lupulus. The sequence goes on from NC_084799.1 coordinate 132,203,037, forward strand.
TTGCCTCGTAGTGGCAGGGACTTTTCCTTGTAGCGGCGAGCACTCTACTGACTTGTCTCGTAGCGGCAAGGACTTTTCCTTATAGCGGCGAGCTCTCTGCTTGATCACACTTTCATTCTTTTTCAATTTTTTTCTTCTTCTTTGACTTCACTCCACTGGTTAGAATCCTACAACATTATCATTTAACCAAAAACTCATCAAAAATATTGACATTATCCTCAAAAATGACGATTTAGTTTAAATGAAACAAATTAGCAAAACGATTCTAACCATCCCCAAACACACTACTTATGAACATAAAACCTTGATGAATACGAAGTAAACTTTATACAAAAATGTACTTATCACATGCCTATTATGATTCAGTGACATGTTATTAGCTGTTCATGATCATATTGAGTTTTCTTGCTGAGCCTCGGCTCACGGGTGCTATGTGGTGCAGATAAAGGAAAAAGAAAGCTGGACTATCCTTGAGTTGGAGAGCTTAAGTGACGATGTGTACATATGTGGCTGCTTGATTGCCACAGCCAAGGGTTTAAAGAGGAACTTAGGTTAAACCCTATTTTTCCGCTTAGGGCGGCTGGTTGCAAATCTTTTATTGTAATTAACCTTTAAAATATATTTTTGGATTCCAATGTATACAGTAAATGTTTTAGTGAAACATTGTATCTTTAACAAAAAATTTTAACCCTAAACAATTAATTACATTTAGTTACACGATTATGGCCAAATGACCCAGTTAGTGAGTTTAACATTATTTAAAATGCACAACGCAACGATCCCTGGGTAGTAGGGCGTTACAACGTCATTTAATACTATTAGTTAAGTGCAAACAACACTTCTGTTTATTGTATAACGTTCAGGCCCGGCGCCCTTAGGCTGAGTCCTGTAGTCTTATAGCCAACCCCGACACCGTTAGGTCGGGTGCGTTCCGCACGCTTGCTATTGGCCCTCGGCACCCATAGGTCGGCGTTTAAACAAATATAATCACAAAAACACATTGCACAACAAGCAATCGAAGGCAGCAAATACAAGCATGCCTATGAAGATATTTTAGGATACAGATATATTCACAATCATAATATTTTCGTTAACAGGGGTCTAAGCCCCATCCATAACTCGAGTGTAGTTTTTTTTTCTTACCTTGAGTCCCGAGCTACAAGTGTGATATTGTCCCGAGCACGAGCCTCCACCTCGAGCCTTAGCGATAACCCTAGTCACAAAGTGATAATGGATAACTATTAAAAATATAAATCATTTAAAAGCTTAAGAATAATATACTAGCCTCCAGGACCTCGAATTCTTCTAAATCGGGAAGTAGAGTTCATCTCGAGTGCTTAGGTTTAAGTTCCTGAGCTAACAAAAATATTTTGGCTAAGTCTGCCTATGCGGGCCAGTCTTGGTCCTGAGGGTCACGACGCACCCCCTAGTCCACGGCTCACAACCCTAAATCCCCAGTGACACGTGCCACGACTTGGCCCTTAGGGTCACGGCGCACCTACAGAAACAACGAGCTCGCAGGGCTTCTGGGTTCACGCGGGCTGCGATGCCCAAGAATAGGGTCGCGACACGACCCTGCGAACCCAGAATTCCCAGCTCTATCCTGCGTTTTCCACCAAACCAAAGCCCCCCGAATTGAACCTAAACTTGTACTATAGCAAGAATTTAGTCTAGAACTCTCAATAACACATGCTAGTCATTATAATTACCCAAAACCAACCACAAATCTCACTCCAATTTAGCAACTAAAGCTAACATTAAAACCCAACCAAAGCCTATCTTAACAGCAGAATTTCCTCACACAATCAAGACTTAGACCTTACCTTAATGACAATTTCGACCCCTAATTGATCCTCAAGTGACCCTAGCTTGATTCCTTAGTCCCCAAGCTTCAAATTCTTAACTTGTGCACAAATTCTCCAAGAATTCTCTGAGCCCTCAAGCACACAAAGGGAGAGAGAGAGAGAGCTGAGAGATTGCTATCCTTCTTTTCTCTTCTGGTTGCTTTTCAATTCACCTAAGTCTATCTTTTAATATCAACAAAAAGTCTAAAGTAGCCCTAAGCAAAATCTCTCCTTTCAATGCCCTCAAGGGAAAAAACGTTCATTAGCCCCATTCCCTGCTAATTCCTCAAGTGGTCCTATAATTTCTCAATTAATCTTGACATACCCAACTAATCACCAAATAATTTCTTATTAACCAATAATTTCCAAGTATGCACTATGTCCTCGAAAAACCCCTAGGCTCACTCTAAGACGGGTATTAGACCCCGCTGTGACTATTCCTCTAATCTGCTCTCTAGGATCGCCTCGAGTCGTATACTGCAAATATATCCATATAATAATGTGGTCTCAATCATTTAACACATATATTCACATATATGCCATCAACGGGCCAAAATTACAAATATGCCCTTATTAAAAGAGAGCGGGCCCACATGCATATTTAATACAAATAAACATGCATATATATTCATATTATCATATAAATCATGTATGCCACGTAGTCACACATTTAATCAATCAATTCCACACACACACACACACACACACACACACACACATATATATATATATATCCAATTATGCCCTCCCGTCACACTAATCAATACACTAAGCCTTATTTGCATTTTTGGGATGTTACAACCAACTAGGTCACCCACCTTCCACTCCAATGTCCTGGACTGGTGGTACTGACTCCTCATTTTTTGCACTAGACCACCCGGTCGAATTCATGCTAGAGGATTAAGGGGGACGCCTATATGTCTTGAAGTAGTCCCTACTCGCCGCTGAGTTCTGGCAACATGAGTTTCTTGCTCGTTCCTGTCATTATGAGTGGGCTGATCATTCCTGGTGGTCCATTTAGACAGCATGGAGCTCGCAGTTATGGTCCGAACATAATTACTTACATTAAGATGATTACACCTGTGGGAGATTGTCATGTGGGATCCATTTGTCCTCCTTTCGACATTATGGTTGGTTACAAGAGGGGGTAATCGAGACATTATCTTGTCAATACGCCTATTGGCATGGGAGAGATGCCTCCTTAGCTGAGCATTCTCCAGTTTGATGACTCCGACGTAACCTGGATTGTTATGGTGATGGTGGGACGACGAATTGCCAGTGTCGCGGTGATCCACGTCCTAGGTTTGGGGTTGTTTTCCTAGATGATGGGGTACATAAATGTCTTCTCCAGCATAGCTGGTTGCACAAAACTCTCCATGGCCTTCGCACCTCTCCGACTTGTTGTCACGCATCAAATGTGTTATCACCATTTTGATTGAATGAAATTTTTTTAGAAGAGATTGACAAGCCTAATTGATCTCTCAATGAAAGCACAAATCAGTTGACACAGTTTTTCACCAACAGTAGACTAAGAAGTTCAAAATAAATAATTAGGTTTTTTTATGAAACCATAATTAAATATAACCCAAGAAATTTTACGTGGTTTAGTGAATAAAATCCACTTAGTCCACCTCTCTATGTTATTCTATTTAGGATCTTTGGAATAATTTCTTGAGACAATTTTGACAGAGTTTTTGCATACCAAATTCGGTCATTTTATCAGTCTTTTCCCTCTCTATTTACAGGGATTCATTGGACAGATTGGGGGTAACATTTAATATTGGCTAACTTACGAGAATGGGTAACTTCCCAAATGCACAAATAAATACCTTGAATACATTGATTGCCTGAAATTACAAATTTATCAGGCAAGGGTTACAATATATTAATTACACATATAAAGTCTCCGAGTCTTCAGGAATTCCAGCCAGTATATTCCATGTGTCGGCAGGGAGCTGAATGCACAACATGTGAGCCAGAGGTCTCTAGGCTAAACTGATCTAAGCGTTGAGACGCTCGAGCTATGCTTGTAGTACCTAAAGATAAGGCTAAATGACCTCCTTGATGTTTTGTCAACTTGTGGCTGACCTGGGCTACCTATTTTAGAACTTGTACCGTGTTCTCAAAATATGGATATCCTTCTTAAGTTCCTGCCAGCTGCACCGCGAACCAAAATACGCTAGCTCGTGTTTTTTAGGTATAGCTTGTGTACTCTTGAATCTTCAAAATACATTACTATGGATTATGAAGTATGAAAACATAGATTATACTATATAAATTTTTTGTCTCCTACCTTAATAGCATTGTTTTATCATTGGGTATATTCTTTTTATTAATTCATTTATTTACTTTTGGGAAACTTCTAATTACCCAATTTTGAAAATGGGGCTCTCTAACTTTCTTGTTTCTATTTGTGAGCATATTAGATTTTTTGTTTCCTTATTGATTGATCTTGATTGGAAACCATACTTACTCAATTTCAATTTTGATTGGATTCTAGCTTCCTTTTTTATTTTTATTAGATAAGGTTTCCCATTTACTAATTGCTTCAGATCTTTATTGGAGGGTAATGCCACGTAAGCAGTCCATACCACGTGGCTAGCACTCATCCGGATATCTAATTCACTGAGAAAAGATATCAAACAGAAGTTCAGTTGTCGAGTACTCGAGACCCAAGAACACATCTTCAGTAACTTGCCAGCAAAGACTTGTTAAGGAGGTCCCTGAGGACATAATCCGGAGAATATTCACATGCCAATTTCTCGGGAGCCTAACAAGCCTTTGCAAGGAATACACCAACAGATTTTTTAGAAGGTAGGGCCCATGGGAAATAGGCCTACTAGTCTCGTGTGGCCACCTGCCTCTGACATTTCGGCGATCCACTTTCCTATGCACAGTGACAACAAAGTGGTGGTACTACCACCTCTTGGCCCCTTGCCCCTTTTTCTTATTTCCTTGTGTTGAATTGTTTTTTTGCTAACAACTAATTAAAAAAAGATTAAAGAAATAAAGATTGAGACACGGGGTTTTACTTGGTTTAGGTTATAAATTAACCCTAGTCCACGATTCATTTGTGTTTAGAACATTTAAAGCTTTCAAATATCAAGTTTCTATGGAGGTTTTCAAGTAGCGTTTTGGCAATGCTCTAAAAATAAGGAATTTATCAAGCATCCTTTACAAAGTGTCCCTTAGCCCTATTTATCTATGGCTAAGGGCAATTAGTTCCCATATAAGGGATAATTACAATTATCCTCCTTTAATGGGGGCTTAAATGTTCAATAAATGGTAAATTACCTCAGTTACAATGCTGATGGGCCCATGCATTTCTCAGTGGACCCCATACGAGGTAGTTGCCCACTACTTTATGGGGAAACATGCTCCTGGCAGTGTCAGGAGGGTATCTGAACGTTTTCCCATGACAAGCGGCGGTGTGCGATATCCCGCCTGTTGCTTGTACGGAATCAACACCACGATTTATGTAACAATGAATGTCAGATGGTTGCCTGTGGTCCTGGGTCACTGCTCTTGACACCAGGCAGCTCTACTCCAAGTCTGGAGGATGATTCTAGCAGACCTAGAGGACGTGAGTAGGAGAGCATCATCCTGAAACGTGGTCTTCGATAAATAGTATTTCCACGAGTACATACTCCTCCCAGCAAGCTCCAGGAGACTTAATTTGCTTCAGTGAAGAATTAATTACTCTCTAATGTATGCCACATGTCACTTGGTGAAAACACAGACAACATCCCCCCCCCCCAAGTCTTCAGTCGTCCTCGGACAATGGAAACTTTGATTGAGGAGAGTAATTCTGGGGGATGTACTCAGGTAGAGACGATAGGACATCCTCGAGTCCTGACACCTCTTAAAAGGTGACGCAAAGACGTCTATTTCAAGGCCAAGACATCTATTCCATACCTGAGATGTCCTTTCATCTCTTTGATTATGATTTGGGCCTTGATAAGTGTGACCATTGGATCACACTCGAGTACATACTCCCTAGGTGATCAACGACTGAGATTGAATTGCATCTCGTCCATCCACACTGGTATATATTCAAAAAAATTCTCCCTTCATGTTGCATTTTTTCTTTCTAAACTTTCCCACTTCCAATGCTTTGAAAAACCTCCCAGTTTCACCGAGAAGATGTTCATCACTCCCATCAACCTCTCATCATTATTCGTGGAACGTTGGACAGAATCGCAATACTTCTGGGTTAATCGAACGAAGTACTATTATGTTCGACATCAATTGTAACGACCCAAAATTGCTAATAAGGCTTAAGGGCCTTGATTAGCGTGTCGAGAGGGCATAATTGGTATATGTTTGATTTAATGGTTTAATCCATGATTACATGGCATGCATGATTAATATGATTATATGACTATGTGACATGCATGTTTGTGAGTATTAAATATGCATGTGGGCCCTTTATAGCTTATAAGGGCATATTTGCAATTTTGGTCCGTTGGGGGCATAAACGTGATTATATGTGATAAATTGTTGAGACAACATTATTATGTGGATATATTTTCATCATATGGCTCGAGACGGTCCTAGTGAGCGGATTGGCGAAATAGTAACAACGGGGATTAATAGCCGGCTTGGGGAAAGCCTAGGGGTATTTTTGGGAATTTTGAAAATATCTTGGGAATTATTGGACATTGAATAAATAATAGGTAATTAATTGGATGACAGGATTAATTGGTAAATATTAGGAACATATGAGGAATTAGCGAGAACTGGGGGAAAATGACCATTTTACCTTAGGGACAACTTGAATGTTAGTATACTTAGGAGGGGCATAATGGTCTTTTGGTATGCAAGTGATATACTCAGTTTATACTTAGGATTAAGTTAGAAAGTGGCAGAAACTTCAATACACTCCCACATCTCTCTCTCTCTCGGTTTCACTCTCTCTCCCACTCTCCCAATAGGCTTTGAAGCTAAGGAAGAAAAAGGGCAGTAAGCTTAGGCTTGAGCTGGTATTCTTTGAAGGAAATTGAAGGGAAAACAGAAGGAAAGCAAGGAAGGATTCAAGTTGGTAATTTGAGCTGAAAAAAGAGAAGAATTTAGTCATAATTGAGGTAAGAAATCTGGTTAAAATCTCTGTATTATACTGCATTATATTAAGGGTTAAGCTTGTATGGGGTCTAGAACTATTGCTGGAATTGGACTGATTTGGGGTTGAGTTTTAGTGTAGATTATGGGTTCTTGAGTATGAATTGGATGGTGAATTTGCTGGTAGTTTGGGTTGAGTTTTGTGCTCTAGAATGCTTTGAATTAGTGTATTGAGTCCTGGTTTAGCTCTGGGAAATTAGTTGGAAGTGGGGAGTAGAATTGGTTTGAATCCTAGAATTGATCAGGCTCGGGGGTTTGAAGCTAGGTGCTTGGGACAATTTCTTCTAGTCAGTTTGGTAGAAATTGAGGTCTTGGATGCTAGTTTATGTCTCCTGAGTATTTATTTAGATTGGAAGTTAATAATTACCCATTGGACACTGTGACTAGGTTTATCGCCAAGGCTCGGGGCTAAGGATCGTGCTCGGAACCATTTCATTTTCTCTGTTCAGAATTAAAGGTAAGAAAACCACACCCTTTAGTTGTTGTAATAGGACAGAGTTTTCAAATACTTAAACTTGTTTATTGTATGGCTAAATGAATTATTTGGCATATGAAAATGAACGGCCTAAGAGAGTTGGGGGTTGACAATTTGCGCACAGGACGCGACTTGGCCACTGTGAGCTGGGGTCAGCTAGATAAACACTGGACTCGACCTAAGCGAGTCGGAGTCAGTGGATTAAACAGAAGGTGCGACCTAAGGGTGTCGACCCTGAGTATTGCACGTTTATCGAGATGAATTAATGAATATATATGTTTACTGCTGATAGTTTGATGTTGTGGCTTATTGAATATCTGGTTATCTGTCTTGCGATTGAATGATTACCACCATTGATTATGCTGTACTATTCTGGTTTTCTTGTTGGGCCTTGGCTCACGGGTGCTACGTGGTGTAGGTAAAGGCAAGGGTAAGATGGATCAACCATGAGTTGGAGAGCTATGGGGGCGAGGTGTATATTGTCAGCTGCTCATTCGCCACAGCCGAGGGATTGTACAGGGACAGAAACCTAAAATGTGTATTTTTCCATTAGAGTGGCCACTGATTATATATAACTTTTGAGAGTTTGTAAATTGTCTTTAAAAACCTATTTTTAGGATCCCATGTTCCAAACATTTATTTTAATGAAAATTTACCGTCTATGATCAAAATCTTTTTACCCTAACTTGACTATGACTTTAGGATCACATTTTTTATTCAAAAGACTTGATTAGCAAGTCTTGCACTATTTCAAATACACAGTGTAAAAGTCTTGGTTATCAATTCAACACATATAGGCGATACATCTTGAGTAAGTTCTCATTACCCTATTCTGTGTTGATTTTTGTTCTTGTGATTTTCTGGGTTTCTGTTTGGCTAGTGGAATGGTTAGGATTTAGAGGTCGTTTTGACCTCTTTTACCTTTATTTTGGGTCCTTCCTGATGTCAAAACCAGCTGTAAATAACCATTTACACTTTCTGTTATTTTTCTTGCATTTTTTACATTCAATCAGTTTTTAGGAAATTTTCGGATTTCACTGATGTTCTTGAATCTCTTGGAGCTAATTTAGATTTTCGGGGACACTCCTTTCCCTTAGGAAAGATTTCCCATCTCCAATCCCCGAGTAGTTGTCTTAGGGTATTCTTGTGTTCTGGCCATTCTTTTTGGGTCAAAGCGCTATGTGCTTGGTTTTTGTTTCAGTTGTTAAAGGAGCTCCACGAACTACACCAGCAAGACTTTTATACATTGGACATGGAGTTACTTTAAATGGACAGAGAAGATGCTCGTCAGCTGGAAGAGAGACGGGAACTAGCCCAAGTACGAGCACATGTGCTGGTGGTTAGACAGGTTGCTCTGGTGGTGGAGAGGCTAGCACAAAGAGCCAATTCCATGTCAGTGGAGTAGGTGAATATAACTCCAATTCCTCATCCTTCTCAGTGGTACACAAAAGATTGATTGGAGGTTGAGAAAATTGTCAGCAAATTAAAGTATCTCGAAGCTTTGGAGCACATCATGAGACACTACAAGATTGAGTAGGAGTTCCTCATCTGTCTTTGTGGAGATACAGAGTGGTCACATTGTAGTGTTTATGGTCTCAGGGTTTGGAGTCAGTCATACCTCAAGGAAGGAGCATCCTTACTCCTACGCTAATATTTTGTTAATTTTTTGAAGTATGTGGGGATTGCTCTGTTCCAGTGGTGCCCGAAAGGATACAGGGTCCTCGCGTGCCAGTATATCTTGTACCAGAGAAAGAACTAGCTCGAGCCTTTTCCAACAGAGATTTTATATCTCTAGAACTTCCGAGCCTGTCCAAAGAAGAGGGGAAGTGATCTCAAGGGGTATTATACCTTTATGAAGTGTGCCTTCATGACGTACAAGGCTCCTCATCCCAATGAGACCCATGCATAGGATTACAAGGATCATTTCTTATTAAATAATGGCTTCCTCACATGGACCAACCTAACTCTCATCCCGAAATTCTTCTGGGCTGGTAAGTCTCTTATCATCTTCTGAGTTTCTGTTCTCTGAAACTGGTCGTACTTCATTACTTAGTAGTGTCTTTTGGTTAGATCCCTTCCATCGTACTTCCCTCGTCCAAGCATTCGAAGATCATTTGCAAGCAATGAATGATCTTTTTGGCGTGGACTTGGAGCTGAGCCAGCTGGTAATGGAGGAGAATTCTGTTTCTGTGGGTCTTCTCCAGAATGGACAACATATTAACAATCCGTACCTGACTCAGTATAGGAACTCCAACCAGTCCCATGAATTGGCCTCGCGACATATCCTTTGCATCGATGGGTTGGCCCGCTCCCAATATAACCAATGGATATTGGAGGAGTGGATGGAGAATGCTTGAGCTGCCCAACCACCCCAAGAGGTGCACTTGGATCAAGAAATTGAGGAGGAGCTCTAGGAAGAAAAAGAATCATCCTTGTAAGACCCAGGTAAATCCCTCATTATAGTTTGCAATGCTAAGTATGTAGGGGTGGAGCAAATCTTGAGCACTTTTGGGCTTTTCTGTCACTTCTACGATGTGGCCTTGCCTTGGACTGCCGCTAGACTCAAGAAGAGTACCAGGATTACCAAGACATGATCGACGTTTATCTCCACCACTCGAAGAGATGACTGCCTCTTCAAGGGTTTGTGCCTATGGATGACGTGATGTCCATCCATGCCCATTGGTTTTGTCAGTACGATACCAACACCACCCAAATGATGGCGAGACTTGTAAAAAATTCACGCATTCAATACTTCACCCAGATGAGCCATCTAGTGGTGGGGCGTCCTGAGAAGCCCATGCGCTCTTGACATTACTTGTTATTTATGTTTTCCATAAGTCCATGTCTTTTCCAAATGATAATATCTTCCATTTGGTTTTGCAGACTGTAATGCCCCGATTTCTTCGATGTGGTTTAATGGCGGGATTAGTAGGCCGGGAGGGCTATACTTGTTTAATTATGCCATTAAATGATATTCTGCATGTATATGTGAATTATGTTATAATATGATGTTAAATGCATGCATGTGGGTCCATATTTTAATTACAGGGGTGTGATGGTAATTTGGCCCGTTGAGGCTATAATTGTATATTTGTATGCATGTCGGTGACATGTTGTTGAGACCACATTATAATGTGGGTTTGTGTGAGCAATTCGGCATGAGACGATACTGGATTACTAGTTAGCGGTCTGGTCATAACGGAGCTCGGGTTGAGTCTCGGGGTGATTTTAAAGATTAGAACGTTGCCGGGAGTAAAAGGGTAACGAGTTATGAATTATTGGTGTTTGGGATTATTGAGAATAGCGTGAATTGGAGAGCGTTAATTATGATTAACGAGATAGGTTGGAAAGGACAGATTTTCCCTTAGGAGCCTTCAGAAATCCATAATTGACCTAGGGGTATAATGGTCTTTTTACCCCTAGGATAGATATAAACTCCTTTATGTTGTGAAGTAGAGAGAAAAACAGAACAAGTTCTTGAGCTTACCCGTACCTTCTCCTTCCTCCATTTCCTTTGTGATTTTTGAGCTCTTGTTGAAGATTCAAACTTGGGAAGTAGACCTTGGAAGTTTGGGAGAGTGTTCCACCATTGAAGAGCATCACAACCGGAGTTTTAGGTAAGTTTCCAGCCATTAGTTTTCTGGATGCTCTGTTTTGGTGTTAGTTTTCAGCTTGTGATTTTTTTGTGGATAGTTGGAATTGATGGGAGTTTTGGTTGGGATTTCACTTGGGTTTTGATGAGGGAGTGTTATAGATCAAGTTTAGGGGTTGTATTGGAGGTTTGAGTGGTGTTTAAGCTTGGTTTGAAAGGTTGGTTCCAAGAGAAATCGCAAGGGAAGAAAAATAGGGATTTTGGCTGAATTGGAGGTTGGGCCGCGGCATGGCCAGGGAGGGCCGCAGCCCTTGAAGAGTGCTGAAGTTGGCCGCCTCTGTTTGAAGGGTGGGCCGCAGCATGGCCAAGGAGGGTTGCGGGCCTTAGTGGCTTTTTGGCTTAAGGATGTTAGTCTTAGGCCTCGGGGTCGATCCTACTACCCGGTTTAGTAGTACTCGATGTCTCGGAGGCTAGGTTTGGGTTTGGGAACCCTTTATTATTCATTTTATTGATGGAATCCCGTAATTGGTTATGACCAGGTAATCGCTAAAGAACCAAAAGGTCAATTGTTCTCAGGAGTCGTTCTTATTATTATCTTTCGCTCGAACAAGAGGTAAGAAAACTACACCCTGTGTATATATGACATGCGTGGTTGTTGTTGAGGCATGTTGGTTGATAAATGTGGACATGGATTGCTTATTAAATGCTAGCGAATGTGATATACTTGTATATGTACTGACTAGTTAGGGATACTGACCTAAGAGTTAGAAATGGCAGAGCGTTATGAATGCCGGGCCAAATGAAGATTAGATCTAATCGATATCAGTGTTGAATGACTCTAAGGCATTAACACTGGACCGACCCTAAGGTCGATGAACTTTTAAGCGCTTGACTAGTCTGAAACTAGCTACTGAGAGCCAAGGCCAAGGGCCTAGGAGACCGTTTTTCACATGGCTAGGGAACGATGTTCCATAGTTATGACTCTAGAGTCATGAGGAAGGTTATGTTGGCGACTAATCACCATGCACCTATCCTGTTTAAGCTAGTGAAAGGTTCACTTTTTTATTAAGCCCTGGTGATCCTATCGTTACAAGGCTAAAGGGAGCTGTACCCACTTTTGTGACTTTTGCGACTGTCACCTATCTATTTTGAACTGATAATCCTGAATGATTATTATGATCATTGTTGATATTATATCATGTTATATTGTGTTTTCTTGCTGGGCCTTGGCTTATGGGTGTTATGTGGTGCAGGCAAAGGGAAAGAAAATCTCACCCAGCCTTGAGTGGAGAGCTTAGGTGGTGATGAGTACATATGCGGCCACTTAACCACCACGGCCAAGGAGTTTTTAGAGGAACTAGGGGGTTTACCCTATTTTTGCTGCTTAGGTCGGCGGGGTTGTAAATTTGAAATAGTAGTGACATTTTTGCACTGTAAATAACTTGTAAATGTTTTGAGTAGCTCATGAGCAGTTTATATTAAAATATATCCTTTCCTTTTTGTTGATTTTACACCTTAATCTGTTAATTACACTTAGGACACGTTTTTAACCAAAGGACTCGGGTAGCGAGTCAAATTTCCGGTTCACCGATCACCGTAACTGTTCTGGGGTAACCAGGGCGTTACACATACCAAATGAGGTTGTTGGAGGCAATCCGTGCCAAGAGGCAGTAGCTGGAAGGTCCAACTCAAGTTGAGGTGCCCGTGGCTCAGGTTATTGTGCATGCGACTCCCATTGAGGTTCTTGTGGCCCAAACTGTGGGGCCAGCAATCCAAGTCGAATGGCCCTAGGTGGTGGATCCACCCATCATTAATCTTCTGGGTGGATCTCCCACCCTCAAAGAGAGGACTTCCGGGGCAGATGAAGTCCTCCAACCTTCTATTGAGGTGGCGGATAGCATAGATGCTGAGATCCCCTAGTTGCTGATATATCCAGAGAACTATGAGGGGGAGGATATCACTAGGTATAACACCATGGTGGAGCACTTTAATGCCCACCTGGAGGAGGGCGACTAGACTTTCCTAGCATTAGCTGAGCACATCCACCAGCATAAGCCACCGAAGCGTAGACCTTCCGTACCTCCAATCAGCACGGATAACTTGGAAAGTCTCTTCGCTGAGAAGATAGGCGACCTAGTTGCTCCACCAGCGGCAGAGCTTTTTAAAGGGATAAGCTCCTAGATGTGCGAGATGACTTCTCGCAACTTTGCGCGGCTCGGGAAGAAAACTAGGCTTCTCTTCTCCCCACCTGCTGATACTCCACCACCAGGGTAAGTGCTCATCCTTTCTTACTTAGTCTTGGAGGACAACTCCCAGTTTGTGGTTTTAACCATGTTTTTGTTCAGGCTTTTGTGATGTGTCAACCCCTTGGGGATGTCATGATTAAGATGTCTTTCAAGATGAATCAGGCCCAGTATAAGTTGGCCACGTTGAGGACCAGATTGACCGTCTTTCCAGAATAGCTTGGGCAGCTCAAGAAATCCCTACAGGACAAGAAGGCCAGCTCTCGTGAGCTTGAGATGGCAGCAATTGAGACTAGTAAGAGAGCTGAGGAGGAAAAGGCTTGCTCCCAGGTGCTTGGGGAGGCATTGACCAGGGTAACCATGGAGGCCAAGGTTGCCTGAAAAGAAGCCAACAAAGCCTTGGGAGAAGCTTCTCACGCTGCAGAGGACGCTACCTGGGCCCATGGCAAAGCTACTCAGGTAACTGATAGGGCCCGAGTCGCTGCAGCTGAGGCAGAGGCCATGTGGGCCCGAGTTGCTCACACCATGTGGAAGAGCTCAATGAGGAGGCCGAGGAGCTCACCGAAGACACCCTTTTTTTGGCTTGGCTGAGTAATCGGGACATGAACTTTGCCTTCAATAAGCAGCCCAATATGAGGCTGCCTTTTTAGAAGGCCTCTGAGTGGAGGAAGCTGTCGCCACTGCTGCTAGGACTGCCAAGGAGGCAGGTCATGTCCGGGAGGCCAATTTGATCATTAATATCATCGAAAAGGTTCTTCCTGGGAAGATTTAGGCTGCCCTTTTATCATTTTATATTTTAGTGATTAGACCTGTGAGCTAACTTTCGTTGGGGTACAAACAAACTAAATGCTAGAGCCCCCGAGTAGTGTACATAATTTTTTGAATGCCTATTTTTTTGCTCTATTTAACTTGCCTTCTTTTCCTTTTACTTAACACATTTTTCATATAGCATTCATTTATAATGAAAATTGTACTTAAAAAATGCACAAGGTTCTTCTCAATTTTTAACGTAATGTATCATCACCGAAAAATTGATTTATTCTACTGTGTGTGGGCCTAAGTCTAGGAGACTCAAGTGTTGTGTGTCCAAATTTAGGCAACTTGAGACATGCACTCAAGTCTTGGCATCTTGGGTTTTGAATGCTCATAATAATATTGGCTCTTGGGAACTTAGTGTTGCTTTGCACCCAGTCTAGTAGACGGTCTTTTGTGTCCAAGTTTAAGCTATTTGAGACTCATGCCCGAGTCCAGGCGAATCGTGTCTTGGTTGCTTAAGTTTAGGAAACTTAAGACTCGTGCCTAAGTCTAGGCGAATCGGGTCATAGAGACCTTTTACCTTTTTGGAGGTTAGGAACTCGGTATTGCATTGCAGATGCTTAGTCCTTGGGAAGTACATTGATTTCTCAGCCCTTAGGTGATTTAGGTTTATTTGTGACACTAGGTTTAATCGCTGGAACTCAGTGTTTCTTCCCGGGCACATTGCCGCCCTAGAGGCCATCCTGTATACCCCGTGGCCTCTTGTCTGGGCCTGTAACTGTAACAATATCAGAGGTATTTCTCTTCTGGTCACTAGGTCCTCCACCCCTACCAGATCCTGTAAACAAACTAGGGAAAACATAGCTTACCTCTTGATTCCTTGCCACAAGTTCGAATTCTTCTAGTTTCTAGTACTCTAAATAACTCTGAATTATCCAAGTATCACTTCCCAACTTAGGATTCGAAGCTTCTCTTCAAGAGCAACAAAGAGAGAAATTCATTCTTCTAGAGAGAGAGAGAAATAATGTGAGATAGGGGGAGTGAGAAAGTGTTTCTAAAATTCTAAGTTAATAAACTCAGCTGAGTGACTTAAGCCAATGGCCCAAATGACCAAAATAACCCCACTCACCTAAATCCCCCTCAAAGTCCCTCAAGGGAAAACTCATCATTTCGACTCTCTAATCCTGCATTACTCAAACTTCCCAGATAATTCTGCCAAGTCTGGAATATCACTATTTTTTCCAAAATACGACTCATACTTCAATGAGTCCCAGTAACTCACAGAATAACCAAAATACTCCTTGGCTCACCCTGAGCCGGGTATAAATCCCTGTTGTGACTAAACTGCTATCTTACTCCAAAGGACCGACTCATGCTTAATATCTCAAATATATCCACATAATAATGTGGTATCAATCATATAATCACAAATATACCCTAAACGGATCAAAATTACAAATATGCCTCTTTAAATAAAAGTGGGCCTTCTATGTACTTCTAATACACTTAAACATGCAATATCAATTATATAATAATATAACCCATGCAGTTCACATAATCACATAAATATTCAATTAATTCACATATAAACACATAATATTCCATCAATGCCCTCCTAGCCCCCTAATCAAGACACTAAGCCTTATTTGGAATTTTGGGATGTTACACTTAGTCCTCAGGAAGTAGCTTGAGTTCTTCACCCTTATATGCTCCCAGTTGAGTTCCCTAGGTCATTCTCTTTGAGCGGTTATCCCATAGGGTGACCCCCACTTATGCCCCCCAAGTGATTGGAGACTAGTCTGCGTTCACTTGTCCAGGCCAACGAGCGAGTATATCCTCGGATAGTAAAACCTACATAAATAAACTTAAAATACAAGAATATTCTTTGAATATCATCTTTCGTGTTTTGTATACATGATTTTCATTAAGTGTCTGTAGGCTGCATATGATTCATAAAATTAAGAAAATACAATAACTGCTTGCATCACTGGTAATACCGACGAAGGTGCTCGACATTCTAGGCTTGGAGTAGCAACTCCCCATTCAGTGGGGCCAACTTGTATGCTCTAGGACACACGGTGCTCTCAACCTGGTTTGGACCTTCCCAGTTAGGGCCCAACACTCCAACACTTGTGTAACGCTCTGGATAGTCAAGACCTTTACACTGTGTATTTTAAATCATGCTGGACTTGCTAATCAAGTCATCTGGACATAAATATGTAAATAAAAGTAATTAACGAATTGGGGTTAAAAATTTTGGTCAACGAAATATTTACTTTCATTAAAAAAATTTAGTTATTACATGGGATCCCAAAAATACACATTTAAAATTTATTTACAACTCAATAGATTAATACAATACACACCGGCCTAAGCAAAAAAAATATGGTTTAACCCTAGTTGCTCTTTGAATTGACCGTGGCAGTCGAGCATGCTACATATGTACAAATTTCCACCAAAGTTCTCCAACTCATGGCTGGTCCAACTTTCGTATTCTCAAACCTGCACCATATAGCACCCGTGAGCCAAGGCTTAGCAAGAAAACTTAGACATGTTCATAAGAAGTTAATAATAGATTTCAGAATCTTATCTGGCATGCCTATCCGTAATAACCCTACTCATGAATGCATTCAACCGAGCTAAGTGACTATAGAGTCACACGGGGGCTTGTAGCCCTATTTACTGATAACTAGAAATAAGGCTAGAAAAGCATACCCAACCCTTTGTTTTCCAAGAAACCATTTGGTAATTCAAGTGTATGTTACGATCCTGGATAAGCTGAACCATATTGGAATATGCTCAACGCGCTATTGCCATGACTTATAAGTCAAGCCTTTCGACTTGCGCTTAGCGCGCTATTGCTGCCCTTAACTTATAAGTCAAGCCTTTCGACCTGTGCTCAATGCGCTACTGCCCCCCTTGACTCATAAGTCAAGCCTTTTGGCCTGCTCTCAGCATGTTATTTCCACCCTTAACTTATAAGTCAAGCCTTTCAGCCTACGTTCAGTGCACTATTGCTACCCTTGACTTATAAGCCAAGCCTTTCGGCTTACGCTCAGCGCGCTATTGCTGCTCTTGACTCATAAGTCATGCCTTTCAATCATATAATACAGACAAGCATAAATCATTTATCACATATATGCTCAATACAATCAGACATGTTTCATAAAACCACTAAATCAAAGTTATAACCTTGTTCAATGACCGGGCTCAAGCCCTAACCACGGACTAGGTGTAGTTTTCTTACCTTAGGTCCTTAACGAGACACGCACCACAACCCTGAGCACGACCCTTTCCTCCTGAGCCAATTTGTGAACCTTAGCCATAACCATAATAACGAGCGAATAAAGGCGTCCACCAAGTCATATCCTCCGGCACCTCGAATTCTACTAAACCGGGTAGTAGAATCTTTCTCGAGACCATAGGTTTGAGTCCTAGCAACTCAAAACCTCATGTTGCCACTATCCCCTACGAGAGCTACAACTCACTCCTGAAGAGCCGCGACGCGCCTCCCGGCAGAGAACCCCAAACCACAAAGGCACAGGGCACGCGCCGCAGCGCTAAGGCGGTTCAGAAGAACCCCTGCGCCTCTGAGTTCATGCGAGTCGCGACGCTCCAAGAACAGTGCCACGGCGTAACCTCGGGAACCCAGAATTCTAGCATTTTCCAGATATTTCCTCCGAACCAAAACCCTACAATCAGTCCACAAACCTCAACTAAACCTAGAATTGAGTTCTAAACTTTACACAACACATTATAAGCAACATATTATCATTAGAAACCAAGCCAAAATCTCATCACAACTCAAAATTCAAACCTTGAGATGAAAACTCAAGAACACTAAATCCAAACTCAAAATACACTAGAAACATAGTATAATTCCTTACCTCAGCTGATAAATTTGACCCTAAGTTGGACCATACTCCAATTCTGTAGCGATCCAAATTTGTTAATAAGGCTTGGGGCCTTGATTAGCGTGCCTGGAGGGCAATAATTGTTATATTGTATTAATATGTGAATTTAATGAATATGTGAGTAGAAGTGCATGTTTAGGTGATTAAATATGCATGTGGGCTCCATTTGGCTGTTAGGGGCTTATTTGTAATTTTAGCCTGTTGGGGGTATAAATGTTATACTTTTGTGTATTGTGATTGGTACCATGTGTGGGTGGTGATATAATTGTGGTGCGCGAACAGAGACGGTCCTAGGGTGTAACGACCCAAATCCGCTATTAAGGCTTAAGGGCCTTGATTAGCGTGCCAGGAGGGCATGATGGGATTTATGTGTGATTTTAATGATTTAAATGCATGGTTATGATTTAAAGCATGTTATATGACCATTTGTTTATCTGAGATGCATGACTATGTATGTTAGTATGCATGTAGGCCCGGATCGTGTTAGAAGGGCATAATTGTAATTTTGGCCATGTTGGGCATAACTGCATTGTTATGTGATGATTGTTGAGACCACATTGTGATGTGGATGTATCTGTGATTTGTGACTCGAGGCGATCCCAGTGAGCAGGCTAGCGGAAAGTCTTAGCGGGAATTTATACCCGGCTCGGGGCGAGCCTGGGGGTATGAACAGGAATTCAGAGGATAGAGTGAGATGTACCTTGATGATGGGGAGTACTTATTTGGTGGTTTATCAGGTGTTGGGAAGCAACGGGAAAATATTAGGGACACTTGAGGAATTAGTGGGAATTTGGGTAATATGACTAAAACGCCCCTTTATGGACTTAAAGGTTTAGAATTTAATAGGGTGGGCATTTTTGTCATTTGGCCTTTAAAGATAGATTTTTTTTAAGGCTTTATATTGTGAGTGGGATTGTTAGAGAGTGTGAATGCTGAAGGAAAGAAAGAAAAAAGGAAAGAAGGAAAAGAAGAGGGAAAACAGAGGGGTGGTTCGGTTGTGCACTCTTGCACCATCTTCCCTCCATTTTTCTTGGAGCAAAGCTTGGTGGAGAGCAATGATAGGCTGAGCATCAAGGATCTTGTGTTAGACTTGAAGACTTGGCAAGGATTAGCAAGAACATCAGAAGTTTGAGGTAAGTTCTTGGAAATTTCTGTTTTAGGGTTTTGGTTGGTTTGAGCTGTGTTTTGAACTGAGTTGTTGGGAACTTTAGGGGATTTCTGGGCAAGCTTTGAGGATGAACAAGCTAAGGAGGCCTAGGGTTGAATCAAGGTCGAAATTGCATCAATGGTAAGAATTCTAAGCCTTTAACTTTGTTGTTGATTGAATTTCTGGTTTTTGAGTTCATCATGTTAGATTTTGAGATTTGGGTTAAATGTGATTGGGTTTTGAGTTCTTGGGATGCTTGGGATGAGTGTGGAGTGTGTATAAGCTTGATTTTGGGTTTGGAAAAGGTTTGGACAAGTTTGGAGTTGAAATGGGAGGAGAAAATCGCAAGATGCGATTTTTGGTTCTGCTGGGCTGCAACTAGCGCTACAGCGCTAGTCAGTGGGCGCTGTAGCGCTAGCCCCTGTTCTGGGGGGAGTGTTCTGCTTGTAGCGCTACAGCGCCCTCTTTAGAGCGCTGTAGCGCTGCACTGTTCACAGAGGTGAATTTTTGGGTTTTTATGAGGGATTTTGACCTAGGGTTCGGGGCTCGATTCCGCCGCTTTGTTTTGGGGATTTAGGACTTCCCGGGGGCTCGGGATTGGTCCCGAGACTAGGTATTCGGACTTGGGGTTCGGTGTTGACTTTGACCTATGTTTGTGCCTAGGTGTGCGCTATGGCTCGAGTGGGATCGTGCTCAAGGAGTCAGGTGATCTAAGCTATTGATTGGAAAGGTAAGAAAACGGTAACACCCGATATTAGGGCATGGCCCCACTGTGTGATTGTAGGGCATGGCCCCGGATTGTATTATGTGTAAATGTTTAACCTTAAATGAACCGTGATATGTGTGAATGTTTATTTCGAATATACTATACGTGTGATTACGATGAAATGAACGGCAAGGGCCGAGTACGGCGTAGGCCGGGGCGGCCGTGGGGCCGAGTACGGCGTAGGCCGGGGCGGCCGTGGGGCCGAGTACGGCGTAGGCCGGGGCGGCCGTGGGGCCGAAAGCAACACCTAGCACATGGGATGCTATAGTCAGGGCGGGGCCCGGCGGATACATGTGTTATGCTATATTCAGGGTGGGACCCAAGGGATACATGAGTTATCCTCGCGGTGAGAACCGATACCCCAGGCTTCGGTAAGGCTCTGGGGCGGCTTGGCCGTGTTTGCTTAGTCTAATGATTGACTTGTTTATCTGTGGGCTATCTGATATGATTAACTATATATATTGGCATATGTTATGTTCTACAAGAGTTTTCTTGCTGGGCTTCGGCTCACGGGTGCTCCGTGTTGCAGGTAGGGCAAAGACTGAGTCAACCAACCATGAGTACGGAGAGCGTGAAGCGACGCGTACATGTTTGGCCTGCCCGACTGCTTTGGTTGGGGGTTTATTCGAAAATGGCTGTAATAATCTATGATTTTATGATTAAACAACTGTAAACTTATTTCAATATGTAAATAGTTTTTCAAACCTTATTTTGGGATCCCAAGTGTTTAATACTAGAAGTTTTTATTGAGTCAACGCATTTTCAAAGATTACAGCCCTAACTTTTAATTAAGCACACTTTTGTTTCAAAACCTTGGTTAGCGAGTTCATTGTACACTGTTTTGTCTTAAAACTCACTTAGTAACGGCTCTAAGGAAGTAGGGCGTTACATAGGGAGCTGTTTAGCTAGAAAGTCACAACAGGGTCAAATACCCAGCTCGGGAGAAGCTTAGGGGTATTTTGGGAATATTATAAAGTATTCGGGAATTATTGAGTAGTGGTTAGTGATAGTAATAGTTTAGACATGTCGGGATTAGAACGGTGATTTTTAGGCATACTCAGGGATTTAGCGGGATGTGTTAAAAGACTAAATCACCCTTGGTGGCATATGAGGACTTAGGTTAACTTAAGGGGCAATTGGGTCTTTTTGGCAGCTGGTTATGATTAGATAAGGGCTGGGAAATACTAGAACATTTTAGCAAAGGCAGAGGAAATGAACAAGAACAGAATTTCTCAACTCTCCCTCTCGCACATTCGGTTCCCTCTTTCCCTCTCCTTGATAATTGAGAGCTTTCTGGGTCTTGAGGATTTTGGACTAGAGAATTGAAGGATTTTCGTTGCTGTGGCTAGCGAAATTAGCTCAAGAGTGTATTAAGACCAGAGGTAAGGAATTCATCCCTGTTTTTTTTAAGTTTCCAAGCTTGTTTTTGAGAGTTTGAGAATGGAAGTTGAAAGCTGGATTTGTGGCTTGTTGTTGTGAGAATTCGGCTTGGGAATCAGAGGGATTTAGATTGGAGTTGGAATTAGAGGAAGCTCAAGGCCGAATTCTTGTTTGAGGTAAGAATTCCATGCATTTATGAGGTTATGCTTTGTAATGGTTTTAGTTTTTATGAAGTTTTAAACCAATTTGTCAATCATGGGTTTGAATGTGTGGTTGGGCTTGTTATTGATGTTTTCGAGTTGCCATATGGTCTATTTGGGGTTTTGGAATGAATTTGGGACTTAGGTATGTCTTGATATTGATTTGGAAGTGTTTTGGCTTGGGTAAATTTTGGGGAAAAACCTAGTTTTCTGGGCTCGCGTATGGGCGTCGCAGCCCTGTTCTTTCGTGTCGCGGCGCTAGGATGCATCAGGGGAAGTGCACCATTCTGGGCGCCGCGACCCCTATAGGGGGGTGCCGTGACGCTAGGCCATTTCTGGGCAGGGGAAAATGTGTTTTTGGGGTGTTGGCTCAGGGGGCTCAGGGGATGCTTCCGCTACCATGTGAGGGGAAATGGGAGGTCCCGAGAGCACGAGATTGGTTCCGAGAGATGATTATGAATTGGTTAGTAATGAGAATGCTATGTATGTGCTGTGACTAGGTTATCAGCGAGGCTCGGGTTGGAGGACCGTGCTCAAGATTTCGGTGCTCAAGAAGCTCGGGACACAAGTAAGAAAACTGTTGTACCCATAGAGCAGGGCGAGGCCCCATAGTTGTGTTGCAGGGCCCGTCCCTATACGGTTATATGCAGGGCATAGCCCATTGATTATGTTACATGTTTAAGTGTTTTTTTAATTATGCTATGTATGAAAATTTGTAAATGATCGGAAATATCCAGAAACGGTGAAGGCCGAGAACGACAAGACGGTCGGTAGGAACGTTTAGCACACGGAGTGCAAGTTGCAAGGGTAAGACCCTAAAGGATACCTGGGATATCCTTACGGTGTGAACCACGAACCCAGGGCCTGGTAAAGTGCCTGGGACGGCACGACCGTATATGTTTAGCCTGTTGGCGGATTTGCTATGTACTGAGTGATTGATATGCATATGTTTTCTATTTGAGTGGAGTTTTCTTGCTGGGCTTCGGCTCATGGGTGCTCTGTGGTGCAGGTAAGTGCAAGGGGAAGATCGACAAACCATGAGTACGGAGAGCATGAGGCGATGCGTACATGTCTGGTCTGCCTGGCTGCCGCGGCCAGGGGTATTTTTGGGAGATGCTTTGTACAGAATTCTATTTTGTCGTTTAGTAGACTTAAAACATATTTTGAGTTGTAAATATTTATAAATAGTATTTTCGGGATCCCTGATGTAAAACACTTATACTTTTCAATGAATGTTTACATTTTCAAATTATGTTATTTAAATACAGTTTAGTTACACTTTTGAGTTAAATGCTTGGTTAGCTAGTTAAGTGCACATTTTAAACTCACTTAGTAACGGCTTTAAGGTAGTAGGGTGTTACAAATTCCCTGCTCTAAGCCTCTAAATTCAAGTAATCTCCTCCAAAATTCAAAGAACTTAACCAAACTAAGAGGGAGTGAGAGAAAACAAGAGAGGGAGAAAGAGACTGTTTTAGTGTTATCTGGTTACCTCATTCTGAAGGCTTCCAATAGACTAAGCTATTCCATGGGCGTGAAATGACCAAAACGCCCCTTGCCTATACCCTTACTCTTTAATGCCCTCAAGGGCAAAATGGTCTTTCACAACCATTTCCCACTAATCCACAATTAACACCATATTTCCCAATTAATTCCAATATCCCCAAATGATCACCAAATAATTCCCCTTACCCAACAAATCTCGGCAATGTACTAAATTACCAAAATACCCCTAGGCTCACCCTGCGTCGGGTATTTATTCCTAATTGTGACTAAACCACTAATTTGCTCACTAGGGTTGTCTCGTGACGAATAATTCAAATATATCCACATAATAATGTGATCTAAATCACAAAACACATATTTAAAAATACACCTTCAATAGGTAAAAATTATGAAAATACCCTTCTAATAAGAAACGGGCCTACATGCATGCTTAGTATTCCTAAACATGCAATACTATTCATATCATAATACAACTCACATAATTAATATAATCATAGAAATACACATAATATCCATTTATGCCCTCTCGGCACACTAATCAAGGAACTAAGCCTGATTCGCAAATTTGAGATGTTATAACTTGGGTCTCGGGGTGCCAGGAAAACTCTTCGCAACGCCAAGTCCCCAACCTTAAATTTTCTGTTCTTCACTTTAGTTTGGTAGTACTTGGCCACTTTAGTTTGGTAGGACGCTACACGTACTTGTGAAGCTTCTCAGAGCTCCTCAACAAGGTCCAATGATTCTAGAAGTAAAGCATGGGTTGTGGTCGGGTCATAAGTGGCTCGTTGGTGCATGGAGACTGCACCCTCCATTGTAAGCATGGCTTCATACCCGATAAGTCCTAGAAATGGTACGTTAAGCCCATAACACTTTAGGCAGCTCCTTGAGCCAAGCGCCTTTCGCCTATTCCAGCCTGTTCTTCAAAGTGGATTTAAGCGTCTTGTTGACAACTTCCACTTGTATTTTTTCCTAAGGATAGTCTACAGAGGAGAATCTCTTCATGACTCCATGCCTTTCGCAGAAGTTAGTAAATAACTTACTGTCGAATTGCAGGACATTGTTGGAAACTATCTTCCTTGGGAGCTCGTAGCGACCCACTATTTTCACACTTTAACGCTCAAGATAAACATATTTTCTTGAATATTGAATTTAGAAACTTCTTTGTCTCTATAACTCCATTTATTTTCTAAATTGATTCATTCTTGAATCAAATATCTCACAAACTAACCTTAGACATCAAACATGTGTAGAATACCCATATTATACATATATAAAAAATAATTTAGAATGAAGAACTCCAAAGCACATATAGCTTACATGTATACATTTTACAAAGATGACCAAAATAATCAATCATTTAAAAATAAATTGACTAATTTTGGAGCATCACCCCCACATTTCTCATAGAATGATATTAAAATATCACTTTAAAATAGAATTCTCTTTATTTCTATCATGTCATTTACATTTTATCCTCCAACATAATACTAGACTTATAATTCCCAAAATTCATCATAAGTCCTTAAACTACATGATAATTTCACAATAGATCAAAATATACAAAACCTCAATGTTAGTTTATTTTGACTCATTTACTTGCAAAAGCAAGCACGCCCCTTTAAAAGTAACTGTTGTAAAACAACAACAAAAGAACTAACACAGAAACAGAGAACAGCAAAACAGAAATTGAGCCAAAAACAACACCAGAATTTTACTTGGTTCAGATTACAAGTAATCCTACATCCAAGGGGTAGAACAGCCTTAAATGGCTGAGAACTTTATTCAAATATCTTGAGAACAGTACAAGCGATTACACTAGAAGACTTGCTTCAAAATTACACAGAGAGCTCACTCCAATGAGAGATCAAGATCAGAAACACTTGAACTCTTTACAACCCTCTAAAATCTCTTTTCTTTTTCACTCGATATCCCTCTCATAAACCAATGTTATCAAGTATATATATAGCTAATTCTACTTAACAGAATTAACTATCTAAAATTAACAAAATAAAGTCTCAGCCAATAACAGAAAACCACATCAGCATAATAGATTAAGTGGCTGAACTAACACCACAGTAACATTCACTTGGTTTGCTTTCTTTTTTATATTTCACAAAATTAAATATATAGACACAAATAATATGTGAAAATATCTCAAGCAAATAATCACCAACATAGAATAATAGGATAACACTTTAATATATTATTAACAACTTAATGTCAACATTTCACACAATGCACTCATGATATCAACTAAATTACCAATTTTTAACTTTAGTTGTCTAAATAATGTTAAAATTACTACACGACTTTTGTGCATTTTTTTAAGAGTTTCTTAGATATTCTTTTGAAAACATCACTTTGACATTCATTGATTTTTTCATGAAAATCAAGATGTCAATTTCAAACACTAATTCAAAGAAAATAAACCCTCACTGATTTATTTAAATACTTTGATTTCTTATGCTTTAGTTTAAAATTATCTTCTCATTGAGATTAATTTAAACATATATGTCACCATCTTACTATCTTTAACATAAGTGAATATAAAATTCTCTTCAATCTATTCACCACATTTTGGTTTAAAGATTCAAAATTGCTTCTCTAATTTTGTAATGTCTCCTCATCTACACATTGAATATTTAAGAATTATTGTCACTAAATAATTCTCAAATATTTCATTTTTTGTTTTTTTTTACACTTTAGACTCAAAATCTATTAGTCAATATGATGTTGTCTCTCATAAATTTCGATCCACTTGATCCATTTCTCTCGCAATAGCAAAACACACTTATCAAAAGATGTAACCCCCTATGATTCATCTTCGCTTATCTCATAAATTGATAAGCTCATCAATTTCAATTGGGAATTGAAAAGTACATAAGTAATTCTTTTAATTAAAAAATTAAATGGCAACAACTCATATAGAAACAATAATATGATCCAGCATATTCCTATCATCATTACTTTTATTACCATATGGTATCACATACAATAATAATCATGATGATTTACATATCAATATTCATTTAATTTATGTCTATGTGCTTAGATCTTTCATGAAGCATAGGATTTTTAATCAAATGTAATGTACTCTGGTTGTCACAATAGATATCAATGGCTTTTGAATTCAAACCAAACTCATGTGTCAAACCTTTGAGCCATAAAGCTTCCTTAAAAGCTTCTGTAGCAGCCATGAATTCGGCTTCAGTGGTTGACAAGGCAACTACCTTTTGCAAATTTGACTTCCAGCTAACAGTTCCACCAAGTACTATGAATACAAGTCCAGTTAGGGACCTTCTTGTATCCAAATTTGCAGCATAATCACTGTCAACATATCCTACAACTTCTCCTTTTGATCCTGTATTGCCATTAAAAATAAGACCAAGTTTGAGAGATCCTTTAATGTACCTGAGTATCCATTTAACTGCTGTCCAGTGAGTTTCTCCAGGATCTGCCATATATCTACTGACCACACTTAGAGCATGAGCAAGATCAGGCCGAGTACATACCATTGCGTACATTAGGCTACCCACAGCACTAGTGTAAGGCACCTTTTCCATTGGTTCCCTTTCTGCATCTGTTTTAGGACAATGAGTTTGAGACAACTTGAAATGTGGAGCAAGAGGTGTTGACACACTTTTAGAGTTATCCATTCCAAATTTTTCTAAAACTTTCCTTAAATAGCCTTCCTGAGATAGCTTGATAATACTAGCTTCACTTTGATCAATATCTATTCCAAGTATTTTCTTTGCCTTTCCAAGATCTTTCATTTCGAATTCGTTGCTCAAATCTAATTTCAGCTTCGTGATTTCACTTCTATTTTTCCCAACTATAAGAATATCATCAACATATAGAAGTAAGTAAACATGTTGATTAAAATAGACACAAGGATCATACTTACTTTTGGTGAAACGAATTTTGATAATGAATTCATCAAATCTGTTGTTCCATTGCCTTGTAGCCTGTTTGAGACCATACAAAGACCTTTTCAAAAGACATACTTGATTTTGATTTCCATTGTCAAATCCTTCAGGCTGCTTCATGAAGATTTCTTCTTCTAACTGACCATGTAGAAAAGCTGTCCTCACATCCATTTGATCCACCTCAAGATTTTCCATAGCAGCTTTTGCTAATATAACCCGAATTGATGTTTGTCTAACAACTGGAGAAAAAATTTCATTATAGTCTACACCTTCCTTTTGAGTGAAACCTTTGGCTACAAGTCTAGCCTTGTATCTCTCCTTTACAATTCCTGGTATACCCTCCTTTCTTTTGAAAATCCATTTACAATCTATCAGCTTTTTCTTCTCTGGTTTGTCCACCAAAATCCAAGTTTCATTTTTCAGTAATGAACTCATTTCCTCTTCCATGGCCTGTTTCCACAGTTTGCTTTCAGGTCTACTCATGGCTTCTTGAACAGTTATAGGATCAAAACTAATTTCCTCTTCTACTACAGATAAAGCATAAGCAATGAAATCTGCATATCCAAATCTTTCAGGTGCTTTCACCTCTCTTCTTTCTCTGTCCCTAGCAAGCTGATAATTACTCAAGTCAATTTGAGTTTCCTCATGTTGAATCTGAACTTGTTGATCAGGAGTTTCAATATCCAGCTGAGTCCTTTTCTGTTTTGCCTTATCAGTCAATTTGTTTTCAACCTTCATAGGCTTTTCATCTTCTCTGAAAACAACATCTCTACTGATGATGCATTTCTTGAAACCTTCTTCCAAACACCACAGTTTGTATCCTTTTACACCATTTGGATATCCAATAAACATGCACTTGATAGCTCTAGGCTCAAGCTTGTCTTGTCGAATGTGAGCATATGCAGTGCATCCAAACACTTTCAGGTGTTCATAGGATGGTTTCTTTCCTGTCCAAACTTCTTGAGGAGTTTTGAAATTCAAAGCTACTGAAGGACACCTATTTATTAAGTAGCTTGCTGTAGTAACAACTTCTCCCTAGAATTTCCTTTCTAGATTTGCACCTTTCAACAAGCACCTCACTCTTTCTAGAAGAGTTCTATTCATCCTCTCAGCCAAGCCATTCTGTTGAGGAGTATTTCGAACTGTGTGATGCCTTGCTATACCAGAATTGCTACAATATTCATTGAATTCCTTAGAGCAATATTCAAGGCCATTGTCAGTTCTTAACTTCTTTATTTTCAGTCCTACTTGATTTTCTATCAGCTTCTTCCAAGTAATGAAAGTGTCGAAAGCTTGATCTTTAGTTTTCAAAAGCAACACCCACACCTTCCAAGAGTAATCGTCTATGATACTCATAAAGTAGTTTGCTCCACCTAAAGATGATACCTTTGCTAGTCCCTAGAGATCAGAATGAATATAAGCCAATGAGGCTGTAGTGTTATGAATTCCAGCACCAAATTTCACTCTGCAACTTTTTCCCTGGACACATTCTTCACAAAAATCAAGCTTGCCACTGAGAACCCCTTGCTTCAATAATTCTGAGATTCCTCTTTCACTAATATGCCCAAGTCTTTCATGCCAAAGCTGAGTTAGATCAACATCTTTGTTTGAAGCTACTGCTGCAGATCCAACAACAGACTTCCCTGTCAGAAAATAAAGACCTCCTCTGAATTCACCTTTCATAACCACAAGAGATCCCTTTAGAACCTTCATACAACTTCCATCGATTTTCACTGTGCATCCATTTGATGCTAAGACTCCAATAGAGAGCATATTTCTTCTTAATTCAGGCACATATCTGACCTTTGTAATACTTCTACTTACACCATCATGCATTTTAATTACAACAGATCTAATTCCATGCACCTTACATGCTTTATTGTTCCCCAAAAGAACAGATCCACCTAAGATTTCTTCAAGATTGCAAAATAGATCTCTATTGGGACACATGTGAAAAGAGCACCCAGAGTCAAGTATCCAATCTTCACCTGTTTTTTCACTTGAAACCACCAATACATCAGCTGATTCATAACCATCAAATACTATACTTGCTTCACCCTTTTCACTCTTTCCATCTCGATTTAGCTTGTTCTTGAGCAGAAAACAGTCAGCTTTGTAATGTCCTTCTTTCTTACAATAGTTACAGATCATTCCTGGTTTGAACTTTGACTTTGATCTGTGATTATTGCGACTCCTATGGCCATTAAAGTTCTTGTGATTCTTGAACTCTCTTTTGTCAGATCTGCCTCTAATCAATAGACCTTCACCATTGGATTCAACTTTTTCTTCAGATCTTTTCTGAATTTCTTTTGAGTTTAATGCACCCTTTACTTCTGCCATTGTTAGTGTTTCTTTTCCATATAAAATAGTATCAACAAAATGCTCATAAGATCTAGGTAAGGAACTGAGAAGGATTATACCTTGATCTTCTTCATCTATCTTCACTCCAATGTTTGCCAACTCAAGGATAATTTTGTTAAAATCATCCAAGTGTTTCCTCGGCTCCTTTGAGTCATCCATACGAAGTGTGTAGATTTTTTTCTTCAGGTAAAGCTTGTTTGCAAGAGACTTCTTGAGATATATTGATGCCAATTTGTTCCACAACCCAGAAGTTGTTTCTTCATGAGAGACCTCTCTAAGAACCTCATCACCAAGACTCAAGAGAATTGCACTGTGTGCTTTTGTTTCTGTCTCTTTCTTTGACTTATCATCCTTGATTGCTTTTAATTCCTCTTCATCCAAAGCTTTTGAGATGCCTTGATGAACTAAAAGAGCCTTCATTTTGATTCTCCATAAGCCAAAATCATTCTCTCCATTGAACTTGTCCACCTCGAATCTTGTTGAACTCATTTCTTACTCTGTTTCTTAATCAACCAAGATGATCACCAAATAGTTCTTGAATCCTCCAAAGCAACCTGGCTTCTGATACCACTTGTTGTAAAACAACAACAAAAGAACTAACACAGAAACAGAGAATAGCAAAACAGAAATTGAGCCAAAAACAACACCAGAATTTTACTTGGTTCGGATTACAGGTAATCCTACATCCAAGGGGTAGAACAGCCTTAAATGGCTGAGAACTTTATTCAAATATCTTGAGAACAGTACAAGAGATTACACCAGAAGACTTGCTTCAAAATTACACAGAGAGCTCACTCCAATGAGAGATCAAGATCAGAAACACTTGAACTCCTTACAACCCTCTAAAATCTCTTTTCTTTTTCACTCGATATCCCTCTCATAAACCAATGTTATCAAGTATATATATATATATTGCTAATTCTACTTAACAGAATTAACTATCTAAAATTAACAAAATAAAGTCTCAGCCAATAACAGAAAACCACATCAGCATAACAGATTAAGTGGCTGAACTAACACCACAGTAACATTCACTTGGTTTGCTTTCTTTTTTATATTTCACAAAATTAAATATATAGACACAAATAATATGTGAAAATATCTCAAGCAAATAATCACCAACATAGAATAATAGGATAACACTTTAATATATTATTAACAACTTAATGTCAACATTTCACACAATGCACTCATGATATCAACTAAATTACCAATTTTTAACTTTAGTTGTCTAAATAATGTTAAAATTACTACACGACTTTTGTGCATTTTTTTAAGAGTTTCTTAGATATTCTTTTGAAAACATCACTTTGACATTCATTGATTTTTTCATGAAAATCAAGATGTCAATTTCAAACACTAATTCAAAGAAAATAAACCCTCACTGATTTATTTAAATACTTTGATTTCTTATGCTTTAGTTTAAAATTATCTTCTCATTGAGATTAATTTAAACATATATATCACCATCTTACTATCTTTAACATAAGTGAATATAAAATTCTCTTCAATCTATTCACCACATTTTGGTTTAAAGATTCAAAATTGCTTCTCTAATTTTGTAATGTCTCCTCATCTACACATTGAATATTTAAGAATTATTGTCACTAAATAATTCTCAAATATTTCATTTTTTGTTTTTTTTTTACACTTTAGACTCAAAATCTATTAGTCAATATGATGTTGTCTCTCATAAATTTGGATCCACTTGATCCATTTCTCTCGCAATAGCAAAACACACTTATCAAAAGATGTAACCCCCTATGATTCATCTTCGCTTATCTCATAAATTGAGAAGCTCATCAATTTCAATTGGGAATTGAAAAGTACATAAGTAGTTCTTTTAATTAAAAATTTAAATGGCAACAACTCATATAGAAACAATAATATGATCCAACATATTCCTATCATCATTACTTTTATTACCATATGGTATCACATACAATAATAATCATGATGATTTACATATCAATATTCATTTAATTTAATAAATATTAACATGATTATATCTCAATATAATTTTACAAATCGTTCAATACATATTTATCACAAAATATGCTTATCAAATTCACACAAGTAATTGTATGTATCACATATACCATGCACCTATAAAACTTCACATGTGTAAAGGCTATATTATTTCACAAAATATATATGTCAACTATATCTTATTTTAACATGTCAAATATTGCATATATCTCATAAATCACAATATTATACCAATATGCATATCTCACCACACTATTATGTAAAATGGTGTTTTATAAAATTTACCCACCATGCCTACCCATGAGTGGCTTCGTATACCTACCTTTACACTTGTATTGTAATGCCCTACTATTGCAGACTCGTTACACTGTGTGTTCGAAGTAGTGCTTAACTCAATAAGCGAGTCATTTACACTCAAAAGTGTAAATAAAGCTAATCAAAGGATTAGGTATTAAATTTTTTGTTCAAATATATAAACTATGAATTGAAATTTTAAATAATTACATGGGATCCCAAAACGAGTTTTAAGTGAAAAACGGCTACATCCAAAGCTACAAAAGTAGCCGGCCTAAGCGGAAAAATTGGACTCATAACCTAAGTCCCTCAAAATAACTCGACCATGGTGGCCGAGCTGGCCGATTATGTATGCGCCCCTCCAGAGCTCTCAAACTTGTGGTTGGTCTACCTTTAGCTTGCCCTTACCTACACCGTAGAGCACCCATTACCCAAGATTCAGCAAGGAAACCCCACATGGCATAAGGAATATCCAATTAATCATAAGCAATAAACAACATGCTTCACATATAATAAATGCATTAATTCCAATCACATAACTCTGAAACATGTTTCACAATTTACAAGTATGTTTATTTCAAACACGTGAACTATTTACATAGCCCAGCAAAACAGCCTTGCCGAACAGCCCAACCGAACGAGGTGAAAATTCTGCCTCCAAGCCTAAGTTCCATGCCGAGCGAGTGGGGACTGCACCCTCAAATTTACCCCACCTTCACTGCCCACGCTACACATGATCGTCGAATATAGATCGTACCGATCATCCACAGATAAATCAACGCTAATATACATAGCAACATAAATTGTACGCTTATTAAGGACTAAGTACAAATCACAGATTCCAAAACTAATCCTTAGTTCTCGAGACCTCCAATTCCATTCAACCGGGGAATGGAATCATCCCCCGAGCCTCCAAATGGGTCCCCAAATTAGATCCCCTAAGCCAGGAGGTTAATTCCCAAAACCTAAAAAATTGTACCCTAAAAAGGCATTAGCGTTGCGGTGCCCTTCCTAAGGGTTGCAGCGCCACCGAATTCTAAAAGAAACCCTACTCTCGAAGAATTGCATTGTAACGACCCAAATTCACTAATAAGGCTTAAGGGCCTCGATTAGTGTGTCGGGAGGGCATAACTGGATTATATGTGAATTAAGTGATTAAAAGC
This sequence comes from Humulus lupulus, assembly GCF_963169125.1. NCBI lineage: Eukaryota > Viridiplantae > Streptophyta > Magnoliopsida > Rosales > Cannabaceae > Humulus > Humulus lupulus. The sequence goes on from NC_084799.1 coordinate 132,235,708, forward strand.
ATGTTATTTGATTATTTGAATATCTGTGATGCATGACTATGTGTATTAGTATGCATGTAGGCCCTAATTAGGTTAGAAGGGTATATTCGTAATTTTGGCCCGTTGAGGGCATAACTGTATATATTTGTGATAAATTGTCGAGACCACATTATTTTGTGGATATATTTGTAATCTGTGACTCGAGGCGATCTTAGTGGGCGGTTTAGCGAAAAAGTCACGGCGGGGATTTATACCCGGCTCGAGGCGAGCCTGAGGGTATTTCTGGGAATTTAGAGAATATATTGGAGTTTATTTTGATATTGAGGAATATATTTGGTGGTTAGTTAGGTGTTGGGAAGTAAGCGGTAAATATTAAAGACACTCGAGGAATTAGCAGGAATTGGGAACCAAAATGCCCTTAGAAGGATTAAGGGCTTAAAATTTAATAGGAGGGTATTATGGTCATTTGGATTATAAGGGATAAGTGTTAAGTTTCTTTATGCCTCAGTGGAAAGTCTAGAATCTTAAGGAAGCTGAAAGAAAAGAAGAAGAAAAAGAAAGAAGGAAAACAAAGCTCATTTCTTCTCCCATTCGGTTTAGGTTTCTTCCATATTTCTTGAAGGAATTTGGAGCTGAAACTTAGGGAGAGTCTGGGCCTGAGCTTCAGGCTAGGGTCCTTGGTTTGGTTTGAGGAATTAACAAGATTAGTCCATCCATTTGAGGTAAGGTTGAAGGTTGCTTTTCAGTTTCTGGTTCTAATGTAAACATGGATTTTGAGCTGAGTTTTGGGGGAATTCTAGGGAATTGAGGCTGAAGCTTTGAGGAGGTGAAGGCTAAGCAAGCGTGGAAGATAACCTAGGTTGAGATCATCCATCAAAGGTAAGAAACTTTGGTTCATGTTCTGTGATTTCAGTTGATTTCTGTTGAGTTTTGAGCTCTAGAATCAGCCATGGTGAATTTTGTGTTTTGGGGTGCATGTGATTGAATTTCTTGTGGTTGGGACTTATAGGATGAGTTGAGGATGTTGGGAGGCTTGTTTTGAAGTTTGGTTGAGTTTTGGAAAGATTTGGCTTGGCAAAATTCGAAGGAGAAAATTTGTACTGGGCTGTGCTGTGACTAGCGCTGTAGCGCTAGTCTCTGGGCGCTACAACGCTTGGCCTTGAAGTTCCAAAGCCTTTTGGCTCTTCTTGTAGCGCTACCCTGTTTCCAGAAAGGGGTTTTTTGGTTATTTCTAGGGTTTTTTCTGGGGGCTCGGGGTTTGATTCCACCACCCCGTTTGGTGGAATTAGGGCTTCCCGAGGCTAGGTTTTGGATTTAAGGTTTGGTGATGATTCTGATCTATGGCTATGACTAGGTGTATGCTAGGGCTCAAACGAGATTGTGCTTGAGGATCAAATTGAACAAAGCTAGTTGGATCTAAAGGTAAGAAAACTGCATCGGGTCATGTGTTTGTGATGGGACTAAGAGCTCCCTATATCTGTATGATGTCATAGATGGTATTATGCCATGGGACATGTGATAAATGGCCTAAGGGTACTGTAAATAATACTTGCGCACAGGGCGCGGCTTGGCCACTGGTAGCTGAGGACAGCTTAATATTCACTGAGCTTGGTTTAAGCGGGCTGGAGTCAGTGGGATAAATAGAGGGTGCGGCCTAAGGGCATTAACCCTGGTTATCATATGTGAATTGATTGTTGATATGAAATGATATAATTGGTATGCTGAATACTTGAATAACATGAATGCTTAGACTATTGAGTACATGGTTATGTGGTATGAGTTATCTGATTGTCTGCTTAACGATTATGCTCTGTTATTGTGTTTTCTTGCTGGGCCTTGGCTCACGGGTACTACATGGTGCAGGTAAAGGAAATGGAAAGTTGGACCAGTCCTGAGAGGGAGAGCATAGAGGCTGAATGTACATAATCAGCTGATCGGCCGCCACGAGAAAAGCTAAATTGTCTATTTTGCCTTAGAGTGGCTAATAACTGTATTTTAATCCTAGAATTTTGTAGACTGTCTTTTAACTTTACTACTTTTGGGATCCCATGTAAAGAAAATGTTTATTTATAAGAAATGAAGCTTTTGAAACTAAAATATTTTAACCCTAGTTCAACTATAGTTTCAGTAACACGTTTCTAACTAAATGACTTGATTAGCAAGTCTTGCACTTTTATAAACACACAGTGTAACAGCCTTGGCTATCCAGGGCGTTACATGCATACGCCACTGTGACAAAGCCAGAACGTTCATTTTCCCCTGGGATTTCTCAGTTCCAAACCCAATCCAAAATGGACATTTCCAGCCAGTTTATACAAAATTGAACCTCCATATAGTTAAAAAAAACTCCTATACAACATTATTTTGGTTTTTGATCACGTGATTGACAGTGCAGTGGAAGCATGATAAAATATTTCAATGCAATAATAATAATTATTAAAGCATAAGAACCTCCATTTAGACATTTCCAGCCATTTTTTACAAAATCGAACCTCCATATAGATAAAAAAAAACTCCTATACAACATTATTTTGGTTTTTGATCACGTGATTGACAGTGCAGTGGAAGCATGAGATAATATTTCAATGAAATAATAACAATTATTAAAGCATAAGAATGAATCACTCTAGGAACCATAACTAGAATGGGATCTTTCTCATGCTCATGAATCTGAATAAAATAGAAAATTACAAATGCCTTGTCTAGATGTAGAACACGTGTAGATCAAATAGAGTCTTAGCCTCCTAACCCACCATCTTCCAAACTATGGCTCGCACAAAGAGAAGGAGACAGGTGGATGTCTATGCTATTTGGTAGGATACACAAGAACACACTTTTGAATCTCAACACATGGAGAGTGTTCTTCTCACAATACAGAGAGAACAAAGTTTTCTATTTTTCTCTCTTGGCAGAAAAATGTGAAATGCATCTGATGTATCTTTTTGATGATGTTATATTCTATTAATATAACAATCAAAATAGGACCTAGCCCTAATCACATTGGGCCTCTGCGTGGGTCACAGTCTATTTGGACTGTGATTGGCACTAACTACAGGGCTTTGGGCCCTGTGGTATTTTATTTCTATAAAATACTATCTGTTGGGCTTTTATCATATTATTTTATGTAGTATACAGTTATACCACAAAATTAAAATGATTAAATTAATTTTCAATAAAAATTTATTTTGCAAAATTATCAATATAATTTTATTTTCCATTAAATATATTTCATAAATAATATCTTGAATGTTATTTCACAAATAAGATTATTTTGCGAGATTAAAAATAATAATTTATTATTTTTTATTATTTCCTTTTAATACCAAAATCATGCCTTTGTGTTATTGAGCTAGTACGGGGACAATATGGACACAGTTCTAAGCTCCAATAATTTAATTAATTTCACTAACTCTTAGTTCCATTAATTAATTTATTAACTTTGAATTATTCCACTAGAAATTCATAGTGGAACTCTCAAAACTATAGTCTTATATTATTAGAAGCAATAATTATAATGTCGTCCATTGATTTAGTCATTACATGAGTTATGACCCTCTGCTAGTTGTTTATAATTAAAGCTAGGTCTTGATGTCCGTTAACCTCTCTAATTATGTCTTTATCAATTAGTTCCATTTATCATCTATTGAACATTATTCTATAAATTTAATTATAGAATGAAAATTTTGTTCTCTAATAGAAATTGAGTGCTCTATGTTCCCACCACTTGTAGCTCTATGACTCAAAGATATCAAAAATTCGGTCATAGGAATATTGAACCTTACCCGATAAGTCAAAAGTCATAAAAGCACCAAAAGGAGTTCATTACTCACATCAGGATTGAGGTCAAGTCTCAAACGACCATCGATTGATGAATGTTGAACTTCTATATGTTAATTGAGATTATCAGAAGTTCTTTCTTTCATCGTGTCCTAGCACAATACAACCTATATTGTATATGGTACCTCTATCTCTTTGTGTCGCTACACTTAACAGTCAGATAAACTGTTCTGTCTTAAACAGAAGATAGACCGTACTCATATTCTTTATTAAATAAAGCTCCCCCTTTATATAGCGATTACAGACAATTTTTATATTATTATCTTGAATTAAATCCTCTTGTATATATATATATCATTATACATACACTTAATTCAATACTACATCAATAATATTGGATCTTCATGATAAATGACATGTATAATTAAATACAAATATGAGTGTAAAATATTAACTTTATATAATTAACAGTAATCGTTCATACAAAAATACGCTTTAAGGGCACTTATCCAACACATTAAAACATCATCAAAACACAAAATACACACCCAAATCCCAACTTACCATCTTACAGTTCTAAACTCTAACTTTGCCCATAAAAATCTGAATTCCAAGCTTAATTTCGACCAAGGTCTAGTTTCTCAATCAAAATTCCAATCCCATTCCAACATCTTAACATGTTTCTACACCCAAACATGCCATCTCAGCAACCCAGGACCCAAAGCTACGCAAATTAAGCAAACTCTAAAATCCTCGAAGAACATGAAGAACACTATGAAAATTTGCAAAAAACTCGAAATTCGTAAAGAGAAGAAGGAGAATTCAGCTACAACTTTCACTTCCCAAGTCCTTGATTCTCTCTCCCCACCCACCCCCCCCCCCCCCCCAAGTCTCGAAATTCATGTGTTCATTCCAAGTTTAGCTATTGTCTTCAAATCCTCTTCAAGAATGAAAAACAGGAGAGAGAGAGAGAGAGAGAGTATACGTGAGCCATCTAGAATCTCTCAGCATATTGACTCTTTGTTTAGTCCAATTGTCAAAATGATCATTTTGCCTCTAGCTCGACTTAACCTTACAACTAAGCACAAGGGCATTTTGGTCATTTAGCCCAAATTCCCACTAAATCTCAAATTTCACCATAAATCTCCAAATTAGTCAACTAATCCATCAAATACAATTATTCTACCAATTTTATTCATTTATCAAAAGTTTCCCAAATATATGAAATTACTGAAATTCCCCTTGGCTCCCCCGAGCCGGGTATTTATCCCCGCTGTGAATTTTTCACTAAAGTCACTCGAAATGATCCACCCCTCCCCAATATCACAAATATATCCATATAATAATGTGGTCTCAAGCACGTAGCATAGAAATTACAAATATACCCTCAACGAGTCAAAGTTACGAAAATGTCACTTTTAAACAAAAGTGGGTCTTTATACATATTTAATACACATAATCATGTATAATCAATTATATGATAATATAATTCACATAATTAACCCACGTGCCCTTCTGGAACACTAATCCAAGTACTTATTCTTATTAGGAGTTTTGAGACGCTACAACTATCCCCTCCTTACCAAAATTTCGTCCTCGAAATTTACTTGTACTACTTGGGAATCTGGTCCTATATATCTAACTCTAACTTCCGAGTCATTTTCTCTACTTTGTTGTTTCATTATAACACTTTCACTAAGGTGATGGTCTTATTCCATAAGTCTTTATCCTTTATATCCAGAATCTCCACTGACTTCTCTTCACAAGATAAATCCCGTTGTAATTCCAGGATCTCATAACTCAGAACATGTGTAGTATTCAACACCTCACTCCTTAGCATCGATACCTGAAAGACCCTATGAACCCTCGCCAATGTTGGGCCAAGGCTAATATGTAAGAAATTTTCCTATTTCATTCCAGGATCTCAAAGGTCCAACAAACCTAGGACTCAATTTCCCTCTCATTCCAATTCATTTTATCTCTTTCATCTGTGAAAAATTGGAGAAACACATAATCTCCAAAATTGGAACTCCACGTCCCTATGTTTAGATCTGCGTAGCTATCCTGTCCATTCGGTGAAGCGAGCATTCCTCCTCTAACTTTTCAGGAGAAAAATACTTCCTTTCTCCCATTTCATCCCTAGAAATGGGTGATCCACATTTTCTACAACGTCATATCTCGTACGGAACCGCTCCGATCGTTAACTAGTAATTTTTGTTGTTGTACCCTAAAAACACAAGTTCAATTATCTTGCTCAAGGTACAGCTGGGCCAACATAAATAAAGGAGGTAAGACTTCAGAGATATCTTACCAACTTCAGGTCAATCAACTCAAGGCTATGTCACTAAATCCGGGATGGCCCAAGATCCTTTAGATCAATTGAAGCGCGGATGACAGAGGTTAAAGTATCGAATATCCAGTGTCCAGATCACCTTCGTTAAGCTCGAGTATTGTTTGAGTCAATACGTCCTCATCCAGTTACATCCAGTTCGAGTATGGCATCTAGCTCGAGATAATTCAATGATGCACAAGGAAGAATCCCTACAGACTCGGATGCTCAATATGCGCAAGAAATGCACACAATCGTTATCCACATTTATTGACTGAGGTCAATGGAAATAGGCTTAATTATGATAATTACATATCCAATAATTTGGGGTAGTTACCCAATATTGTATGTTACCATTTGTAGCACGGTTACCCATTATAGTCCATCATATTTCCCTATAAATATAAGAGTAATGGATTGTAAAAGGGACCGACATCTTCCATGCAAAAGCTCTACTAAAATTGTCATAAAAAATTTCTTCAAGAGTTCCAAAGCAAGAATAAGTATGACTCGTGGACTAGGTATATTTTAACCACTAAACCACGTAAAAGTTTTGTGAGTTTATATTTACAGTTTATTGTCAAGCTTAATCTCTCTAATTGGATTTCTTAATCACTTGTTGGCGAAAAACCACATCAACAGCTGTTGTAGGAAACCCAATCCAGGGATTGTACTTACTCCAGGGTCCTTCAAAACCTAATGCACATGTCCAAAACATATCCTCTATTGCCTGAATCGTCCTCTCAGATTGTCTGTCTGTCTGAGGATGATAAGTAATATCAAATACCAACCTTGTATCCATCGCTTTCTACAATTCTTTCCAAAACTTGTAAGTATATATGGGATCTAGATCCAACACTATATATTTCGGTTCCCCATGGAAATGTACAATCTCCTTCACATATAACTTAGCATATTGATCCACATTATAATTCATTTGCACAAGCAAAAAGTGTGTTGACCTAGTATATCAAGTCACGATCATTCATACAAAATCATATTACCCCACAATCCTAGGCAATCCATCCATAAGTTCCATAGTTATATCCACCCATTTTCATTCCAAAATTCCCAAAGGTCATAATAACTCTGCTGGCCTCTGGTGTTGAACCTTCACTTGCAGAAAGGTTAGGCGCTTAGTCACCAATATACGTATTTCAAAAATTGATACATCTTTGTTGTGCCTGGGTGGAGCGAGTATGGAGTGGTATGAGACTCATCCAGAATCTCTCTCTTGATGCGAAATCCATCGGAACACATATCTGATCCTCATATCTCAGCATATCCATATCAAAAAATAGTAAAGTCCTTAGCCACTCCTATTAAGATTTTCCTTCTATATTTAACCATTTGTGGAATACCTTTTTGTGCTTCTTTAATTCTTTCCAGAAGGGTATGATGAAGAGTTATATCTGCCAATTTACCAATCACGAACCCTATACCAATACTTAGTCATTTCTTAAACTAACTTTGTTGTGATATGTTTTGAATTATACACTTGGCCTGGACCTTTCAGTCTTAAGGCATCAGCCACCACGTTTATTTTTCCTGAATGATAAATGATTTCATTGTCAATCCTTCACAAGTTCTCACCAACATCTCTATCTCGTATTCTAATCCTTACAATTAACCGAACACTTTAAACTTTTATGTTAATGTATGTCTCACACTTCTCCACACATTACTGTTGACATACCTTAAGTGCAAATATCACTATTGCTGACTTAAGTTCATGTGAAGGATATCTCTATTCTTATTCCTTTAACAATCATGAAGCATAAGCAATCACCTTCCTAGCCTACATAAGGACACGTCGTAGTCCTTGTCGTGCACGTCGTAGTCCCTGTCATGCCACACCTCCATACCCCACAAATTTCTCATTTTCAAACGACAGATTAAATACTAGTGTAGTGACCTGTCTTTGTTTCATTTCTTTGAAGTTCAGTTCACATCTATTAGTCCACACAAACCTCAAGTTCTTACGTGTTAGTTCAGTCAATGGTGTTGCAATCCTCGAAGATCCTTCAATAAAACGCTGATAGTATCTCGCCAATCCTAATAAACTATTAACTTCTGAAGCATTCCTTGGCCAGTCTTTTACTGCTTCTATCTTAACTAAATCAACCATAATCCCATTCTTTCCCATAATGTGACCTAGAAACATTACTTGAAAAAGGTAAAACTCACACTTCTTATACTTTACATGCAATTTATGTTCCCTTAGCCTATGTAGTACAAAATAGTGATGTTCTTTGTGTTCTTATAACTGAGAATAGACCAATATGTCACCAATAATCACCACTACGAATTTGTCTAAATAATCTTCGAACTCTCTATTCATCAGATCCATGAAAGTCGCTGGAACATTGATTAGTTCGAAAGACATTCCTGAAACTCCACAATGTCCTTACTTTGTACGGAAGGCAGTCTTTGGAATATCTTCTTTGTTGATCCTCTACTAGTAATAACCAGGTTGAAGATCAATCTTTAAGAACATTGTTTTGCCTTTAAATTTGTCAAATAAGTCATCAATCGTAGGCATCCGATACTTATTCTTGATAATCAGCTTATTTAACTCCCGGTAATTAATTTCTTCCTCACAAATATGACCATTGCATCCCACGATGAAAAAATAAATATGATAAACCCTAAATCCATTAGCTCTTGTAACTGAACTCCCAATTCTTTTAACTCTGTCGGTACCATTTAGTAAGGTTCCTTGGATATCGGCTCTGTTCCAGGCACCAATTTTATAACAACCTCGATATGTTGGTGCGATAAGAATTCTAATAAATCCTTTGGAAACACATTCAAAACTCACAAACCAATCTGGTCTCCTCTTGTGCGACGGTTTCTGTTATAGATCTCGAGCCTTCAACACTTAGATCATTGGAATGCGGAGTCTATCTATAACACCCACAATCACAAAGGAATCCTCTCCCTTAAGCTCAAAATTTCCATATCTTTCCTTTTCAAAATTTATGGTTGCCACATACTTGGCTAACCAGCCCATAGCCCACCATATGTCAAAGTCTTCCTTTTATAATCGAAACAAGTCCACAAATCATTCTCTACCATCCACCTCCACTGGTAATAATTTAGTCCATCTCCAAGAAATTACTAACCTTCCAGTAGGTAACAGGGTTCCAGACCCTACACCATGCATATCTCAAAGTCTTCTAAGTTTGTCTATCGCTGCACTGGATACAAACAACAAGTGGCACTAGCTTGTCACCTACATCATGCACACTAAAGATAGGTTTTCAAATTCTCATTTTGACCATGATAGTTGCACTAAATACCTCAAAAATTTTAATCTAACTCGGGCATATCATAAATATCAACATTCCTTGTTTGGATAACTGGAGCCACCGTATCTACTAGATCACGTAAACGGAGGAGCAGTCCTCCTAGTATCACATCCTGCGACAACCTCTCCTCATAACTCGTTCTCTGTCCTCTTAGCATGAAAGGGCTTCTCTGCCACCCGAGCATAAGTGGTAACTCCTGGCGTGGATGCGATTATCTCATTGCGAGCTATCATAACATTCAACCCCTAAACAAACCTTTCTTTCATTGCACCATCTATTGGCACTAGGTTGGTAGTATACTCAACCACCCTATCATACTTCAAGGCATATTCATTCATGGTCATAATACCCTGAACTAAACTAGTGAACTCATCCAACTTCGTAGTTCAAACTGTGTCCTTATAATAATTTTCATTAAATAACTCCCAGGACTCATCCTCGTTCATTGTAGCAACATTGTGTGTCTGTGACACAACCTCCCACCATATCCAAGCGTCGACTCATAGTGTATACTTGGGATAAGCCATTATATCATTACCCACCTCCCTAATAAAATCTAGGATGGAACTATTCATGCTTACTTGTTGTTCAGTTCAGCTCTAAGTGGTTCTTGGCCTCCCTTGAAGTCGAAGGGTGTTACTTCCAGAACCTCACACCCAATGGTTTCCATCGATTCCCTACTTCAAGTCACACTACCAATGGTACCGGTGCAGGGATCACATGCTGAGCAACATCGTCTAGCGGAATTTGTTGCCTCAGTTGCCTTATCTCTTCCTCAAATATCTGTAATCTAACTTGCATATTAGAAAGCACATGCTCCCTCCATATGAGGAGCAGATTGAGGTTCAACAAGGACATTATCCACTCTACCCTCTTCCCACAGAGTCTAGTTGATTGCCTCAGAATCACTATTTCCAAATGCTTCTACTATTGATGACTTTGGCATATTAGGCATGCTAACATCCTTAAAATCATCGCACAGTCAAACTCAAACAATTAAAGCATTCACATGCAACAATAATGCTAACAAGCACATAGTTTTCATATTTACATAGCAGTCAAGGGACAGTCCCTATCAGTATATTTGATGCTTCCTTATCGAACATGCATATAAGGAAAATAGCTCACTTAAGCAGTTAACACACATATTCAACCCATTAGTTACCGAATCGTGAGTCGAGCATGTCATTTACAAAGAGCGTACATGTTCGGTCAATCTTCAGGAACCATAAAGCCTTGATAGCTTTGATACAAAGTTATAACGCCTTACAAATCCAGAGCCATTACATTATGTATTTAAAGTAGTGCTTAACTTGTTAAGCGAGTCATTTGGATTCTAAAGAGTAATTAAAGCTAATTAAAGGTTTAGGTATTCAAAGTTTTTGCCAATGATATAAACTCTTCATTGAATCTTTAAATATATACATGGGATCCCAAAATGAGTTTTAAATGAAAAACAATTACAACCAAAGTTACAAAAGTAGTCGACCTAAGCTCAAAAATAAGACCGACAACCTAAGTCCCTCAAAATAACTCAACCATGGCAGCCGAGCCGGCCAAATATGTATGTGCCCCTCCAAATTCCTCCAATTCATGGCTGGTCTATCTTTAGCTTGCCCTTACCTACACCATAGAGCAACCGTGAGCCAAGGCCCAACAAGAAAACCCTACATGGCATAAGGAATATCCAATTAATCATTACACACGATTGCTGAATATAGATCATACCGATCATCCACAGATAAATAAATGCCAATATACATAGAAAACCACCTCCTCTATGTGCATATGCCAGTTTTCTTACCTCGAATCATGTGCAAAAGACAAAGCAACCTCGGGTGAGATCTTTTCTTGAGCCCCGCTGAAATCCTGGTCACAACATAAATGGTACGCTTATTAGGGACTAAGTTCAAATCACAGGTTCCAAAACTAAACCCTAGCTATGGGGACCTCCAATTCCATTCAACCAGGTAATGGAATCGTCCCCTGAGTCCCCAAGTGGGTCCTCAAATCAGATACCGTAAGCCCCGAGCCTAATTTCCAAAACCTGAAAAATTGTACTCTAAAATGGCATTAGGGTCGTGGCGCCCTCCTTAAGGGTCGTGGTGCCTCGGGAGTTAGAGAGCAAACCCTGCTCTCGAGGAACTGCATACGCGTCATGACACTCCTCCACAGGCACCACGACGCCACCATGACAAACCGAGAACCTGCGCTTTCCCCTGCTATTTCTCATTTCCAAAACAGAATTTCCAACTAGTTTTACACCCAAATCGACAACAATTCATCAACATAACCCATATACCATAACCAAATACCCTAAAACACATTAAAATATCAAACTGAACCTTTGAGTCTTATACTCAAACTTTTTCTCCCAAATTCTAAAAATCTCAATTCCTAGATTCAATGAAAATTCAAGCTTCCAATGAATTTATAACTATGTTTCTACCATCAATTACACTAAATTTTGAAATTAACTTCAAAGAAATCCAAATTCCTTCAAGAACACTAATGTGTAAAATGAAGAACATGAAGAAAGAACTTACCTCTGATCAAAATCCGAATTTCCTAAGATGGAGATGGAGTAACCAGCTGCTAAATCCGCTTCCAAACTCTTGATTTCCCTTATCCAACATAGAAATTAATGGGACTTTATTCTTAGCTTGAGGGACTTAGGTGATACTTTATATTGTAAGAAGAACACTAAAAGAAGAAATGAGAAAGGCTCTAGAACGTGTAATGAAGAAGACTTCAACACAAGGTTTCCTTTTTCTCTAATTACTAGGTCAAATGACTCATTTACCCTTCCCACTCAAAATGCCCCTCAACCATACCCAAGGGCATTTTAGTCATTTGTCTATAATTCCCACTAATCCTCTAATTGCACCACTAATCTCCAATTTATGAACTAATATCCATCAACCAAATATATCCTATCCATTAATTTTATTTTACCAATACTCTCAAAATATGAAAAATCCCAAAATACCCTTAGGCTCGACCAAAGCAAGGAATTTTTCCTATAGTCACTTTTCTGCTAAAATCACTTGAAATGATCCACTCAAGTTGAATATCATTAATATATCCACATAACCATGTGTTCTCAAGCATATAGCACATAAAATACAAATATACCCTCAACGGGTCAAAATTACGAAAATACCCTTTTTTTTTTTGCAAAAGCGAGTCTTTATACACATTTAATACACATAAGCATGCATACTCAACTATATGGTAATATATTTAACATATAATTACCCCATGCGCCCTCTTAACACGCTACTCCAAGTAGTTAATCTTATTAGGAGTTTTGGGATGCTAAAAAATGCTTCTAAGGATTTATCAAGCCTTCTCTAATACTCACCATAGCGTTATAAAGATGAGCATGTCATCACAAGTGTTCTAATCTTTGTAGTGTATTTTTTTTTCACATTACACATTACATGCAAGTGAGCAAAATGGTCACTATTTATAGAGTTTTATTTCACCTTTTGAATTTCAAACTCCACAAACACTTGGTTGTTACCATTGATTATTGGGGTGTTTTTGGAATTAAAGGGAAGATTTGGGGGTTACTATAAGTGGTCCACACATTCAAATCGTTGAAAATGAAAAATGGGATTTGGCTGTCAGCGTCCTTGGTAGCAGCCTGAATTATTCTAAGTCGTGGCCTGAGGTGCTTTGTAACCTCCCAATTTTACATTTTGCCACAAAAAAATGTCCCAACTCAACCCTTTTTTATTTTGTAACTTCCATATACCTAATGACAGTCAAAATCACTTCTTGAATAGCTCTTCAACATAATAGCTCATGTAATTCAATTTGGAAATGTGTAGCTTTTATTTTACACAATAATAGGAGATCTTTTAGAGGTTAAAAGTTGTTATTGATTTGTAACTCCAAAAAATATGTTACAGAATATGACAATTTTATTTTGTTACACTTATTTCTTTTTAATTTAATATAACATTATATTATTTTATAAATAATATAACATATAAAGGAAGATAAACACAATTGGAAGGGGAGAAACACATTGGAGGCAACTAGAGAGCAAAATTCAAAAGTTTTTAACCATTATTCTTTATCTTTTCTTTTCTCTTCTAATTGTATTTCTTTTAGATATTGAACATTATTTTGAGATTATAAACCACATCATGCGTGGGTAATTTTTTTATTTGCCAGGGTTTAGATGGATCTCTTATTATGTTTCTTAATTTTATGATTTCAAGAAAAGTTAATTTTAGTTCAATATATATCTCCTGAGTTCTATCTTGTTTTGTTGTTGCTTTTGACATGTGTTGACTCAGTTTTTTGCCAACAGTGTATTACAAAAATTAGTTGGAATAAACTAATGCTTAAGGATAAACCGTAACAAGAATTATAACTTTTAAAGATGCTTAGAATGATATAGCAAGATCACTAGTTCCTTTTTTATGTGGTTCGGAGGTTAAAATCTCCCTAGTCCACGAGTCGATATTATTGTTGTATGTCTCTCTATATTTTGACAGAATATTTGCATTACACAGAGAAAACCCAACCCTTTTTCTATCAAAGGTCTTGGTATTTGTAGAAGAACCATCCCAGGATAGGTGTTGGGGTAGTCACGTGAATATTCATCCCTTTTTCTGACCTGTCTTCTACAAATGATGAATATTACAATATATCTTAAGATAAGGTCTAATCATTAGGTAAAAATGATCATGGGCCGCCTGGCATAATCAGACACGTGATGTCTGATTACGCACGTTTATATTACGTGTCCGAGAATTCAAGGATAAATGGACATGTGATGTCTGACCACGCACGTTTATATATAACGTATCCAGCTTAATAAACTCGTGGGTGTGGCAGGTGGTCAGAGGACTCCGACCTGAGCATAATGTCAGCCCGTGTCCATGCCAGACCCAGAAATGTTCATTTTGCCTTAGTATGGCTGACAGTTGTTTGTATTTTGGGGAGTCTGTAATCCAATTTTTTTTAAACTCTGTTTCTTTTTGGATCCCATGTATATAACTGTTTTATTATATACAGTGAAGCTTTTGAGACCAAAACATTTTTAACCCTAGCTCATACATGTTTAGTGACACGTTTTTTAAATTAATGACTTGATTAGCAAGTCTTGCACCTTTATAAGTACACAGTGTAGCAGTTTTGGCTATCCAGGGCGTTACAACTTGGTATCAGAGCATCCTAGGTTTAAGGGTTCCTGAAGACCGGCTAGACATGTACATTTTCTCCTAGAGACAAGCTCAAATCAGGGTTCGGTAATGTGTATATGTGTTTATATGCTTATATGCCTAAAATGAGTTATGAATGCTATTATTTATTGGATTAATAGGAAGCATGAGATACTGATAGGGCCTGGCCCTTGACTATTGTGTGAGAATATTGAGGCATGTTTATTAGCATCGCTGTGCATGTAAATGAGTATTTGGATGATTAATTGTATATCATGTATGGACGAATGTTTGTTTCATAGCTATTGTGTGTGATGAGATTAGAGGCATGGTTATCAGCAGCCGGTACATGTGGATGGATGCCTATATGTTAACTGTTTATGATTGGTTATGTTCCATTGGTGGATTTTGGAGAAGTTTTTACCCTGTCATCATGGTCTGACTCCCGAGTCGTTGATTGCAGATTGACTTGGATAGCTATGCATCCAAGAAAATCTACGCGACTAGCCGGCACTAGGTCTGGGACCGGGGGTGATGAATAGGGCCAAATTCCTCCGCCAGTCCCTGAGAACTGGCAGCAACTCATGGCTAATATGCAGGCTCGATTACAGAGCCAGGATGAACAGATTCGTCTATTGCGATAGCAGGCTCCATCAGGGAGCGTTGCCCATATTGTACCACCTGCAGTGGTACCAGCTGTGCATTTTGGGGAGGTTGGGAGCAGGTGGGAGCCGTTAAATGAACGGTTCAGGAAGTAGCAACCTCCAATCTTTGAAGGGGGACCTGATCCACTTAAGGCCGAGCAATGGCTGACTATGATTACTACTATCCTGGATTTCATGAGGATAGAGGGGCATGACAGAGTGGCCTGTGCCACGTATATGTGGAGAGAAGATGCCCGCATCTGGTGGAAAGTGGAATCGCAGACCAGGGACGTTACCACTTTGAGTTGGGAAGGCTTCAGAGATTTGTTCAGTCAGAAATACTACAATGTTGTCATCAGGGCAGCAAAAGTCAATGAGTTCGTGGGTTTGGTTCAGGGCAATATGACTGTTACTGAATATGCCCTAAAATTTGACAGGCTTGCAAAGTTTGCACCAGATCTTGTGCCTGCTGATGATGCTAGGCAAGATAGATTCATCAGGGGTCTTAATGCTATGATAGCCCGGGATGTGAGGATCACAACGGTACCTGGAGGAAGAACTTATGCCCAAACAGTTGAGAAGGCTCTTACTGCTGAGGAAGCAGAGAAAAATATATGGAGGGAAAGTGTAGTGAGGCGAGGGGGCCGTAGAGTGGTGCCTCCTTATACAGGGACAGGTAGGGGCGGAGGCCCCAGTGATTTCAAGAGAAAGGCTCCTGACACTTCGACCGCTGATGTTCCTGATAGGAGGGGTCAGAGTGGTCAGGGTGGCCGTCAGGGTGGCGGCGAGGCATGGCGGACCTATCCGGAATGCCCGAGGTGTAAAAGACGCCATCAGGGTGAGTGTCGGGCCAAGTCTTATTTTGTGTGCGGAACATGGGGTATCTCAGGAAAGACTGCCCAACAGTGAAGAAAGGTGAAGCAGGGAAGGCAGATAGCTTGACTCCAGCGCGAGTATTCACCTTGACTCAGGAAGAGGCCGAGGCTAGTCCCTCGGTAGTGACAGGTCAGCTTTCTAGAGCTGGCTCTCCTTTTACAGTATTGATTGATTCTGGTGCTGCACATTCCTTTGTGTCTAGTAGAGTGATTGATAGATTGTGTAAACCTAGTAAATATCGGACTGCAGGGTTTGGGACTCTATTGCCTACAGGGGATGTAATGCCCTGAATTCTCTGATGTGGTTTAATGGCAGGATTAGTAGGCTGGGAGGGCCATACTTGTTTAATTATGCCATTAAATGATAGAATGCATGTATATGTGAATTATATTATAATATAATGTTAAATGCAAGCATGTTGGTCCACATTTTAATTACAGGGGTGTGATGGTAATTTTGCCCGTTGAGGGCATAATTGTATATTTGTATGCATGTTGATGATATATGTTGAGACCACATTATAATGTGGGTTTGTTCGAGCTATTCGGCATGAGACGGTCATGGATTATTGATTAGGGGTCTAGTCATAATAGGTTTAGGTTCGGGGCTCAGGATGAGTTTCGGGGTGATTTTAATGATTAGAGCGTTACTGGGAATTAAAGGGTAACGGGATATAAATGATTGGTGTTTGAGTTTATCGAGAATAACAGGAATTGGAGAGCGTTAATTATGATTAACAAGATAGGTGGAAAATACCAATTTTGCCCTTGGGAGCCTTTAGAAACTTTTAATTGACCTAGGGGTATTTTTGTCTTTTCACCCCTAGGATCGATATAACCATTTTTTAGCTGAGAAAGAGGTAGAAAAATAGAGTATACTTGAAGCTTCTCCCGTACCTATCTACCCTTCAGTTTTCTTTGTGATTTTTGAACCATTCTTGAGGATTCAAGCTTGGGAAGTAAGCCTTGGGAGTTTGGGAGAGTGTTCCTCCATTGAAGAGCATCATAAGCTAAGCTTTGGGTAAGTTTTTAACCATTGAATTCCCTGGTTTGCCCTGTTTTAGTTCTGTTTTACAGCTGAGATTTCTAGGTTGAATACTTGGTTTTGTTGGGAGTTTTGGCTAGGGTTCTTATGGTTTTGATGTTTGGGGTGTGTTAGGATGGTTTTTGGGTTCATTTCTCACCAAAAATGGGATTTGGAAGCATTGGAATTAGGTTAGAATTGAAGGAGATGAAGAAGGAGGTTTCAGGGGGTACCTGATTGGGAGGTAGCGCTGTAGCGCCCACCCTAGGGCGCTACAGTGCTACACAGGGGTCTTTTGGGCGTGTTGGGGGTTCTGAGATTAGCGCTGGGGTGCTAGGGATCAGCGCTATAGCACTACTCTGTTCCTTCAAAGTCCCGTTTTGAGTATTTGTAAGGGTTTTTGACTTGGGGTTTCAATCCTTAAGGCCCGGGATCGAATCTATTCACTATGTGGGCATGTTTCGAGGTCCCGAGAGTGGTGCTTAGGTTAAGACCTTTTCATTGTTGAATTTCATTAATGGAGGTTATAACTGGTTGTGATTAGGTGACCACTAAGGAATCAAAGGTCGATCGTTCTCGGAGTCGTTCTTATTATTATTTCTCGCTCGAACTAGAGGTAAGAAAACTGCACTCCATATATGACATGCATGATAATTCTTGAGGCATGTTGATTGTGTAAATGTGGACATGGATTGATTATTGAATGCTTAGCAAATCTTTCTCACTTGTGCATGGTACTGACTCATTAGTCAGAATTGGCAAAGGTGTCAGTATCAACTGTGAAGCTGTGACTCATTAGTCAGGTTCGGCAGTGGTACTGGGCTCTGGTCACACAGTGCTGACTCATAAGTCAGGATGGCCTTAGCGTGTTCAATGCAAGCCAATAAAGATTAGATCTAATCGATATCTGCATTGGATGATTCAAAGAGCATTAATGCCGGACCGACCTCAAGTTCGATGAATACTATAAGCGCTTGTGTGACTTACCCATCAGTCACTCACTTGTTAAGTTAGAGACTTACCTATCAGTCTCTCATATGTTTAAGGCTAGTGGCTTACCTAGCAGCCACTCTTATGTTTAAATTAGTAACTTGCTTGTCAGTCACTTAATATGGTTTCCTAAAACCTCAAGTGATATTCACTCATTTTTGTAAGAGCTTTAAGCTCTGTGTGATTATAATGATAATCATTTGATAATGTTTATATGCAATACTGTGTTTTCTTGCTGGGCCTTGGCTCATGGGTGTTATGTGGTGCAGGTAAAGGGAAAGAAAAGCTCACCCAACCCTGAGTGGAGAGCTTAGGTGGTGATGTGTACATATGCGGCCGCTTGACCCCCACGGCCAAGGAGTTCTCAGAGGAACTAGGGGTTTACCCTATTTTTGCCGCTTAGGTCGGCGGGTTTGTAATTTTGAAACAGTAATGACCATTTTGAGTTGTAAATAACTTGTAAATGTTCTTGTGGGCCCATGAACAGTTTTATGTACTTAATAAAATATATCATTTCCTTTTTATTGATTTTCCACCTTAACCTGTTAATACACTTAGAAGCACGTTTTTAACCAAAGGACTCGGGTAGCAAGTCAAATTTCCGATTCACCGTTCACCATAACTGTTCTGGGGTAACCAAGGGATTAGAACTTGGTATCAGAGCATGCCAAGGTTAAGGTTCCTGTAGACTGGCTGGGCATGTACACACATCACTGAAGTCAAGCTCGACTCATGGTTTGGTAACTATTTATGTGGTTATATGTATAACTGCTTAAATATAGTATATATGCTTTACCTGTATGCATGAGACACCATGTTAAACCTGTGCCCTGAAGTATGACATCCTCAGCAACTGTGTGCTAATTAGTACTGAAATTGCTGGAACATACTCATCAGAATTGTTGTTTATGGATTATTATGTGATACATGCTGAGTGCTAAATGCTATAAACATGTATCTGCCTATATATTTGTATGACTGTGGAATGTGATAATTGTCTGTTTTTTCTTGGACCGTAAGGCAGCAGGAGGTTTAGTTATTACTACATGACTGGCCGTATTGATCATTATTTCGGCAAGGTGTAACAGATAAGAAGGAATCCAGGGCAGACAAATACTTCAGCTGGTCAAAGTGATCAGGGCCAGAATAATAATAACAATCAGGGTCAAGAGAATGACCAGTCAAAGATTCCACAGCCAGCTCCTACAAACTGGCAGCTGTTGTTTAATGACTTGCAGACAACGGTGTTGAAACAGGGAGAAGAGCTTCGTCTCCTGAGACAACAGCAAGTGCCTGTAGTGGCCAGTGTATCAGAGGCACCTCCTGTGTCGGTGCCAGCAGCAGAGCAGCTGCCTGAGGTTGGAAATAAATGGGAACCTCTTTATGAAAGGTTCAGGAAGCAACAACCTCCTGTATTTGAGGGCAGTGCAGATCCTGCCAAGGCAGAGCAATGGATGAGTATGATTACCACTATCCTTGATTTCATGAGGGTATCTGGTAATGAGAGGGTGGCATGTGCCATTTATATGTTTCGGGAGGATGCCCGGATTTGGTGGGAGGTGATTACCTAGACCAAGAATGTTAATGCCCTGAGTTAGGAAGAGTTCCAGACTCTGTTCAACGAGAAATATTATAATGATGCGATCAGGGCAGCTAAAGCTGAGGAATTCATTAGGCTACTTCAACGAAGTTTATCAGTCACTGAGTATGCCTTGAAATTTTATCGTTTGGCAAAGTTTTCCATGGATCTGGTGCCCACTGATGGGACTAGGAGAGAGAGATTCTTGCAAGGGCTACAGCCCATATTAGCCCATGATGTACGTATCACCACTGTGGCTGGGGTTACTACCTATGCACAGGTGGTTGAGAAGGCACTCACAGCTAGGAGTGCAGAGAACAAGATCTGGCGTGACGGTGCAGCCAGAAAGGATTTCCGGAGGACAGATCCTCCATTTGTGGGTTCTGGTAAGGGTGTAGGCCCCAGTCAGCAGAAGAGGAAGGTTCCTGACACCTTCCCAGTTCCAGGTTCTGATAGGCGGCCCCGTGGTATTACAATGGGTCGTCCAGGGGTAGTGAAGCCTGGAAGACTCATCCTGAATGCCCTAGATGCAAGAGGTGTCATTTGGGAGAGTGTAGGGCAAAGGCCTGCTACTTGTGTGGAGCAGTAGGTCATTTTAAGAAGGATTTCCCTCAGGTAAGAAAAGAAGAACCCAGGAAGGCGGACAGCTCGGCCCCAGCTCGAGTGTTCACAGTGACACAAGCAGAAGCTGAGGCTTCTCCCTCTGTTGTTACAGGTCAGCTTCTTAGTGCTGGAACCCCTTATAATGTGTTGATTGATTCTGGTGCTACACATTCTTTTGTTGCTAGTATTATTATTGATAGACTGTGTAGACCCTGTGATTTTTATGTTGTGGGTTTTGGAACTCTGTTACCCACTGGAGAGTTAGTGGTGTCCAGGAGATGGGTCAGATCTTTGCCAGTGACAGTGGAGGGCAGAGAATTATCAGTGGACTTGATAGAGTTGGTTATGACTGACTTTGATATGATATTGGGTATGGACTGGTTGGCAAAGTATGGGGCAACCATTGATTGCAGAAGGAAGATGGTCACCTTTGAGCCTGAAGGTGAGGATCCTTTTGTGTTCGTTGGTGTTGTTCATGGACCTCGTATACCATTGATTTCTGTTTTGAGGGTTATGGATTTATTGCAAGGAGGTTGCATTGGATTCTTAGCCAGTGTGGTTGATACCACTCAAATCGTGCCAGTGAGACCAGAAGATACCAGGTTAGTCTGTGAATTTCTAGATGTGTTTCCAGAAGATTTACCACGGTTGCCACCGCATAGAGAAATTGAGTTCGTTATAGAATTGGCACCAGGGATGGATCCAGTGTCTAGATCACCGTACAGAATGGCCTCAGCTGAGTTGAAAGAGTTAAAAGTACAGTTGCGAGAACTGTTAGATTTGGGTTTTATCAGACCTAGCTTCTCACCTTGGGGTGCGCCAGTTCTATTTGTAAAGAAGAAGGATGGTTCCCTGAGAATGTGTATTGACTACAGAGAAGTGAATAAGCTGACAATTAAGAACAAGTATCCTTTGCCAAGGATAGATGATATGTTCGATCAGTTACAAGGTAAGAAGGTATTCTCAAAGATCGACCTTCGTTCTGGTTATCATCAGTTGAGGTTCAAGGAGGGAGACATACCGAAGACTGCTTTTCGTACCAGGTATGGGCATTATGAGTTTTTAGTCATGTCATTTGAATTGACTAATGCCCCTGCCGCTTTTATGGATCTGATGAACAAAGTGTTCAAAGATTATTTGGACCAGTTTGTGATCGTCTTCATTGATGATATTCTGGTATATTCTCAAACTGAGTCAGAGCATGAGCAGCATCTGAGGTTGGTTCTACAGAGACTGAGGGAACACAGACTGTTTGCAAAGTTCAAGAAATGTGAGTTCTAGTTATCTCAGGTATCCTTTCTTGGGCACATTGTCAGTAAGGAGGGGATCTCTGCTTGATGACTCCCAGAACTTCGGAGAAGGGGGTGAGTACAATCAAGACTATTACGAGGAAGACAGAAAAGGGTATGAAGACCATGAAGCCAAGAATCCTGTTGATCCTAATGGGAAAGACGTGGAACCTGATCAAGAGGGTCCAAAAGTGGTACATCTGAGGAAACAAGTCCTTGACCAAGAAGCCAGGATGTCGGAACATAAGGAGACCACCCGCCACATGCAAGAGTTCCTCCTGGCTCTTCAAGCCTTTATTATTGCATAGGGATTTATAGCAAATCCCTCAGTCGTTCCTCCCCTAGGAACACAGCTACCTGTCCCACCTACAGGGACTAGCACGCCCATCAACACAACCCCCATTCCTCCTCCGGGACGATTCCCGCATCCCGGAGTCGGTCCATTTAATCTGGTTCAAGAAAAAGGGAAAGCCAAAGTGGCTGATCCTGTCGAAAAAGCAAACCCCCACATGAAAGCTTCTCTCGCTCCAAAAATCGGGGCTCACCTAGGGCAATTCCCCAGGAAAAAACATATGAATCCTGTCCCAGGGTGGAATCATCCAAGAAATTCGCAGGGGAAGCACCCGCAACGTACTAAGCCCCGGAACATCCCCAGACAGGATAATCAGAGAAGACACTTTTATCCTAGGGCTTCTGTGAACACGGATCACGGAGGGTGCAAACGCGAAGAGGAGCCAGAAATGGTTAGTTTGGGAGATGACACATCTCGTGTGGATTTGTGAGACGGCCTCAATGCTGAGAAGGAGCGGGCCTGAAAAGAAAAGATTCACCCTCAAGGAGGCAACTTGAGGAATAACCTCAACGACATGAGGGATGAAAGAGTTCCCATTGACGATGGAATGGCTAGGCAGTTCATGGAACAGTTGGCCGCTCTCATAAAGGTCACGGTCTGCTTGGTTTGGAAGAAAGAAGGTGGAGGTTCCGATTCTGAAGACGAAGAGTAGGAACCATGCGCCAAGCACATCCTAGACGTCGTGTCACCCAAAGGGTTCAAGATGCCGGACATACCCGCCTATACTGGAAACACGGACCAGAGAGATCATCTATCCCACTACAATAGCTTAATGATTGTATCTCATGTCTGCGACAACAGTAAATGTCTGGGCTTCTCAATCACTTTAGCTGGACCAGCCGAAGATTGGTGAAAAATGCTCAAGACGGGATCGATCCAGTCTTGGTCCGGATTGTAGTCAGCTTTCCGTAAACAATTTGTGGCCGCCCAAAAAACTGGACATGGAAGTCAATGCGATGGCCAACATTAAGCAACACCCCATTGAAACCTCTGGGCTTACATCCCATGCTTCACAGAGGAAGCTTCAAAGACCAAGGTGGATGATGGGCAATGCCTAGTTGCCCTCCTGTCCAAAATCAGAGCAGGATCCCCTCTCTGGGACGACATACAATGCAACAATGGTCACCCTTGAGGAATTTATAAGGAGGGCACACGGTTTTATCAACTGGGAAGAGGCTTGAATCCAAGCATTTGGATGCACCCAACACCCCAATCGACAACACAAACCCTTCCCGGGTATGGAGCGCAGTACTAGAAAAATCTCTATCTGGCACCTCCAGCGGTGTCCGAATCTGCTGGAACCCTCTGGATGTCATTCATGACCCCGACTGTCTATGGGCCCACTTTATCGGGGTATGCTACAGCTCCTTCAGAAACTTTCTCTGGGTACGAAGTAACACCAACCGGATATAGCACTGCTCCCGGAGGTGCCCAACCATCCTATACCGAAAATGGTTAAGGCAAGCATAAATCCACGCTCCCCCCCCCCCCCCCCGAGGGAAAGAGATCCGGAAAAAATCAGAGTTGATCCAAGCCCACAAAGAAGGGAAAGAGGGGGTACGAGCCCCAATACCCGGAGTATACAAACTTGGTGGATACTCGGGAAAACATATACCTTGCAATGGGCAACGAAGACCATTACCGAAAACCAAGCCCCATGTTTAAAGGGGGAAAGAATTCAAGGGACACCAACAAAAGGTGTGCCTATCACAAGGATGTGGTCCACATGACCAAAGAGTGTCGTCAGCTGAAAGATGAGATCAAGAATTTGATCAAACTGGGACATCTCCACCAATGGGTCAGGATGCCAACAGGAGTTCCGGGACAACGAGCGGCTCCCGGAAAATCTTTGGTTCAGGGTGCACAGGTACCATACCGAACTCCTCAGAGAGGGTATGCTCCATGATCGGGAGCACAAGCCCCTCAAGGGGCCCCTATAGTGAAATTTCCTTGAGGTCCTATGGTTCTCATGCTCGGGATGCCATATCCCCCCGGAATTGCGCCTTCTCGAGTAGATGGCCATGTAGCCACCATATCAGGAGGCTCGCACCTAGGAGGACCATATCAGAATGATCAGAAGAGCTACCTCAGTGAACTCAATCACGACCATGAGATGTGCGCATTAGTCCAGACTAGCGCCCAAAGCTGATGAACCTGCCCATAACGTTCACGAAGGAAAATGCCCGGAACGTTCATTTCCTGCATCATGATCCCTTGATCATTGACGCCCAAATCTTCAACAAAACAATATCTCGAGTGTTGGTGGACGAAGAAAATTATGTCAATGTCCTATTTAAGCCAGCTTTCACGGCGATTGGCCTAACGGAGGCGGGCCTAGCCTCATGCCCAACGCACATCTACGGCTTCAACGGGGATTCATTGTTTCTGATTGACAAGATTCAACTCCCTGTGACTCTAGGGAGCAAGGTTCAGGGCTCGTTCAAATATTGCACCTTTGTAGTGGTGGATTTCCCTACTGTGCACAACATGGTTTTTGGGCACCCATCTCTAGTCGACTTTGGTGTTATTAGCTCCATCCGCCATCTATGCATGAAGTTCCCATGTGATAACGGTGGAGTGGGGATAGTACGGGGAGATCAGATAAGCCCCCAAAAATGTTATCACGTCTCCGCCCGACCAATCTTCATGGTCCGTAAAGAGCCTCTCGAAGGGGAAAATGCTGATTCAATCCCACCACTGCCAGCACGGAGGGTGGTCCGAGAAGACAATGAGTTGGAGCCAAGAATAGAGGCGGATAGGGCATTAGAGCCCATGGAGAAGTTAGAGGAGGTGAGCATCAGTGACACCAACTCGACCAAAGTAATCCGAGTAGGAAGGAACTTGAACCTGAAGGTCAGGGCTGCCATAATTACCCGGGTAAAAGAAAAACAGGATGCCCTAGCTTGGTCCCAATCAGATATGACTGGGATTGACCGCAACATCATATGTCATGCCCTGAACATTGACGAGAACACAACTCCCGTCCGGTAGAAGCGAAGGTCCCTAGGCACGAAAAGAGCGGAGGCCCTCAAGCTAGAAATTGAGAAGTTTTCCTCTATCATCTTCATCTGGAAGACCTTGTATCTCGTTTGGCTGGAAAATATGGTGTTGGTGCCAAAGCCAAACAGAACGTGGAGGACTTGCATTGATTTCACAAACCTCAACAAGGCATGCCCAAATGATTGCTTCCCTCTGCCTCGAATTGACCAGATGGTGGATGCTACATCTGGGTACGAGTTGTTAAGCTTCATGGATGCTTACTCTGGCAACAACCAGATCTCAATGCATGTATCAGACCAGGAACACACCAGCTTCCAGATGGACAAGGGTGTTCGGGAACAAGAATGCTGGGGCCATTTATCATAGACTGGTCAACAAAATATTCTAGAGCCTACTCGGGAAGAACATGGAGGTCTACATAGATAATATGTTAGTCAAGTCCAAGACATCGGCCCAACATGCGGATGACCTGGCAGAATCATTTTCCATTATCTTAAAGTACAGGATGAAGCTGAATCCCAAGAAGTGCACTTTTGGCATGGCATCCGGGAAGTTTTGGGGCTTCATATTAAGCTCAAGAGGGATAGAAGCCAACCCGAACAAGATCAAAGCATTGATCGAAATGTCGTCGCCACGAAAACACAAAGATGTTCAAAGCTTGATGGAAAGAACAGTAGCTTTGAGTCATTTTGTGTCGAAGTCCACAGACAAATGCATCCCATTCTTCAACAAACTTCAAGGAAACTAGAGGTTCGAGTGGACAGCCGAATGCGAAGAGGTCTTCCAGAAAATGAAGGAACATCTGGCCCGAGCACCAATCTTGTCGAAGCCAGTGGATGGGGAACCATTGTACCTATATATGGCAGTGTAAGAACATGCCATCATCGCCGCTTTAGTGTGAGAAGAGGGAAAGGTCCAACTCTCAGTCTATTACGTAAGCAAAAGTTTGCTGGGTGCGGAGTCCAGAAATCCTTTAATCGAGAAATTGAAATTTTTCTTACTGACCGCTTCTAGGAAGTTAAGACCTTACTTTCAGGCCCATGCCATCAAGGTACTAATGAACCATCCCCCACAATAAGTATTACGAAAACCTGAGTCATCGGGAAGACTTTTGAAGTGAGCCATGGATCTGAGCTAGTTCGATATCGCTTATGTTCCCAGAGTCTCCATCAAGGGACAGGCCTTGGCCGACTTCATTCTAGAATACACGGGGATAACCGAGTACGAAGAACCTGTTGACCCCGTAGTGCCCTTTTGGAAAGTATTTGTGGACGGAGCCTCCAATGAGAACGGGGTCGGGATCATCCTTATATCCCCTCAAGGTTACCAGCTGCAAAGTGCCCGGCACTTCCAGTTCGAAGTGTCGAAAAATGAGGCTAAGCACGAGGCAATGCTGACTGGATTACACTTAGCCTGGGAAGTGAGGTAGAGAACATATAACTCCACAGCGACTCCCAGCTGGTGGTCAGGCAGATTTCGGGAGAATACCAAATGAAAGGGGAGAAGATGGCCGCCTACGTGGCGAGAACCCTGAAGCTACTCCAATCTTTCAAAAGATACCTTATCTGCTAGATCCCCAAGGAACAAAACATGTTTGCAAACATGCTGGAAACATTGGCCATGTATATTGAAGCAAAATTCTCCGGGGTAGTCCCAATCGACCATGTAACGTCCTGGGTAACCAAGACCATTACACTGTGTAATTAAAATAGTGCAAGACTTGATAATCAAGTCATTTGAACATAAACGTGTTTCTAAAGTCAACTTACAGGTTAGGGTTAAAAGATTTTGATCATAAAATGGTTGACTTTCACTAAAATAAGAATTTGATACACGGGATCCCAAAAATAACATTTACAAGGCAGTTACAACCCTCAAAAGTTAATACAATTGCAGCCAGCCTAAATGGAAAAATACAATTTTGGCTCTAGTCCTTGTAAATCCCTCAGTCGTGATGGTCGAGCAGCTGCCGATGCACACACTGCCCCAAAGCTCTCCAACTCATGGCTGGTCAACCTTTTCTTTGCCTTTATCTGCACCACGTAGTACCCGTCAGCCAAGGCTCAAGAAGAAAACTAAATTCCACAAGCATAGATAACAACAGATTGTGCATAGTAAACTTAGATCAACCATTTCAATCAATAGTGGAATACAGGAAATAAGCTAGGCAACAATAAATAGTTTAATCCAAACATATAATTCAATCTTAATACAATTAGTTAGGTGTTGGCACCCTTAGGCCAAGCCCTTTAGTGATTTAGCTGATCTCGGCTTGCTTTGGCCGAGCTGCGTTCAGTATGCTTAACATCAGCCCCGACTCCAATAGGCCGGACTTTCACATCAAACATAGCATCTATACAGGTTGTGAAACACACAATCGAAAGCAGCACGTGCTAACCTGCCTATCCAGATATTTCCAATCACAAATACATTTATAATCTCACATATGTTCATTTACAGGGGATCTCAGCCCCATTCAAAACTTGAGTGCAGTTTTCTTACCTCGAATCCTGAGCTGAAGATGTATAGCGGTCCCGAGGACGATTCTTAATTTTGATCCTTAACGGTAACCCTAGTCACAAGCAAAAATGGATAACTATTAAAATCCAACCCAATTAAATGCATTGGAATAAAATAATAGCCTTCGGGACCTCGAATTCTACTAACTGGGTAGTATAATTCGTCCAGAGTGCTTAGGTTTAACTTCCCGAGCCCAAAAACCTATTTTAGCTAAGGCTTCCTAGGCGGGCCGTGACCTGGCCCTAAGGGTCGCGGTGCGCCTCCAAGTCAGAGGTGCCAGCCCTAAATCCCAGGGGTAGGCGGGCCGCGACTTTCCCTTTAGGGTCGTAGCGCACCTACAAAATAGCAAGCCCCCCAGGGCTTCTGGGGTCACGCAGGTCGTGGTGCCCAAGAACTAGGTCGCGACGCGCCCCCGTGTACCCAGAAATCCTGGGGCTTTTCTTGCGTTTTCTCCCAACCTGATTCATCAAAAGTTCCTTGTAACCCTGAACTAAACCCAGAATTGAGTCAAGGACTCTTAACCACACAACCTAGGAATTATAATCACCCAAAAACCAACCACAATTACCACCCCAATTCAGAAATCAAACAACATCCAAAAACCCAGCCAAAACCCATCTTAACAGTCAGAATATCCAGAAGAATCAAGACCTAAATCTTAACTCAGTTAATGGCTTTGATTCTCAGTTGTTCCTCGCCTGCTCCTAGCTTAATTCCCCAAATTCCCATCTCAATTCCTAAGCCCTTTTCCTTAGCGATCTTCCTAAGCCTCCATGTTACATAAAGATAGAGAGAGAGAGAGAGAGAAAGACAAGAACGTGAGAGTGAGAGAGAGAGAACTACTAAGAGGTGTCTTCCTGATGCTTCTAGCTAACTCCGAAACATTTCCTAACTATATCCCCTAACATAAAGACCAAAATCCCCTTAATGATATCTCAGTCCTTTATTTCCCATAAGGGAAAACGGTCATTTGCCCCCATTTCCCGCTAATTCCTCGAGTCGTCCTACAAATTATCAATTAATCTCGACATGCCCAACTAATTACCAAATACTTAACTGTTACTTGATAAATCTCAAATATATGTTAAATTTCCCAAAGTACCCTTAGGCTCCCCCCGAGCCGGGTATTAGATCTCGTTGTGACTATTTCGCTAATCCGCTCAATAGGATCGCCTCGAGCCGAATACTATAAATATATTCACATAATCATGTGGTCTCAATCATTTAACACATATAATCACATTTATACCCGCAACGAGCCGAAATTACAAATATGCACTTATAAACAAGAACGGTATCACATGCATATTTAATACACATAAACATGCATATAAATATATTCATATTATCATATAAATCATCCATGCCACATAGCCATGCATTTAATCAATTAATCACACATATATCCAATTATGCCCACCCGGCACACGAATCAAGGTACTAAACCGCATTAGCATTTTTGGGACGTTACAACTATCCCCTCCTACTGAAAAATTCATCCTTGAAATTTACCTGAATAACTCGGAATATTGATCCCACATAACCAACTCCTGCTCCCAGGTCGCTTCCTCAGCCTTGCTATTCCTCCATAAGACTTTGACTAGAGGAATCGTCTTGTTCCTTAGA
Source organism: Humulus lupulus (assembly GCF_963169125.1). Classification (NCBI taxonomy): domain Eukaryota; kingdom Viridiplantae; phylum Streptophyta; class Magnoliopsida; order Rosales; family Cannabaceae; genus Humulus; species Humulus lupulus. The sequence goes on from NC_084799.1 coordinate 132,264,786, forward strand.
ACCTTATCGTTTCTTTATAGGATCTAAACTGGTCACTCCTCATACGACAAATCTGTCTGTAGCTCCAGATCCTCACATCCCAATACATGGGTCATATCTAAGATGTACTTTAGAAGCATTGAGATGTGAAACACATCATGCACTCTTGATAATGATGGTGGCAGAGCCAATCTGTAGGATACATGCCCGATCCTCTCCAGGATCTCAAAAGGTTCTACAAATCTAGGGCTCAGCTTGCCCCTTTTTCCCAAATCTCCTTACCCCTCGCAATGGCAAAACTCGCAGAAATACGTGGTCCCCTACCTGGAACTCCACGTCCCTACGCTTAGGATCAGCATAGCTTTTCTATCTACTTTGCGAAGCAAGCATTCGAGCTACACTTTAGTCCCAAATACTTCATCTCCCCCATCTACACTTCCTTCTATACAACATCTCGCATAAAGCTACTCCAATCGTTGACTGATAACTATTTTTGTACGAGAACTCAATCAATGGGAGGTACTTACTCCAAGACCCCTCGAAGTCTAGCACACATGCTCTAAGCATGTCCTCCAATATCTTAATTTTCCTCTCAAACTGCCCGTCTATCTGAGGATGAAAGATTGTGCTGAACTTCAACAGAGTTCCCATTGCCGTTTGCAAACCACCCCAAAAATTGGAGGTGAAATTGGATCCCGGTCCGATACTATAAACTAAGGAACCCCATGAAGTCGTAAAATCTCCCTCACATACAGCTCTACATACTGATCCATGGTATAAGTTGTCCTCACTGATAGAAAGTGAGCTGACTTGGTGTACCTATCTACTATCACCCACACTGAGTCATGTTGCCCCACCATCCTGGGAAAACCTCCTACAAAATCCATGATTAAATCTTCCCACTTCCACTCGGGAATACCCAAAGGTTGTAACAACCCTGCTGGTTGCTGGTGTTCAGCCTTTATGTGCTGATAGGTTAAACACTTTGCTACATAGTCAACCACGTCCTTCTTCATCCCAGGCCACCAATACAAAGTCCGTAGATCCTAATACATCTTCATGGTGCCTGGATGGAGTGAGTATGGTGTAGTATGGGATTCATCAAGAAGCTCTCGTTTAATACCCATATCCATCGAAACACAGTTCCGGTCCTTATACCTCAGCAAACACGTCTCTGAAATGGAATAATCCTTAGCTACTCCAGCTAGGACATCCCTCATAACCTCCTGCAACTACGTATCACCCATCTAGACCTCTCTTATCTTCTCTAAGAGGGTAGACTATAAAGTAATATTGGCCAACCGGCCCACTACCAATTCTATTCTCGCTCTAGTTATTTCCTCTGCCAATTCCTTCGATATCTGCTTCGAACTAAACAACTGTCCTGGGCCCTTCTAGATCACAGCATCTGCCACTAATTGGCTTTTCCTAGGTGATAATGGATTTCACAATCATAATCCTTCACCAATCCTAGCCAACGTCTCTGTCTCAAATTTAGGTCCTTCTAGGTGAAGAAATACTTCAAACTCTTATGATCGGTGTATATCTCGCACTTCCCTCCATACAAATAATGTCGCCATACTTTTAATGCGAATACCATCGCTATTAGTTCCAAATCATGGGTAGGGTACTGCAGCTCATATTCCTTCAGCTGTCGTAACACATAAACAATAACCTTCCCACTCTGCATCAACACACATCCTAATCCAAGTCTTGATGTGTCACAGTACACTAAAAACTTATCCCCATTCGAAGGAAGACTCAACACTGGAGCAGTAATCAATCGTCGTTTCAATTCCTGGAAACTACGCTCACATTGGTTTGACCATGTGAACTTCATATTCTAACGCATCAACTCAGACAACAGTGTGGCTATCTTCAAAAACCCTTCTACGAAATGTCTGTAATATCCATCTAATCCAAGGAAACTCCTAACCTCCAAGGCATTCCTTGGCCTCGGCCAATCCCTAACTGCTTCTACCTTGGCCAGATACACCTTAATCTCATCTCCACTGACAATATGTCCAAGAAATGTTACCTCTGGTAGCCAGAACTCACAATTCTTAAATTTAGCATATAATCGATGCTCCCTCAATCTTTGCAATACCAGGAGATGCTGCTCATGCTCTGCCTCTAAACAAGAGTAAACCAAGATGTCATCGATGAATACAATCACAAACTGATCCAAGAAATTTTGCTAGGGCATTGTTCAATCCAAACGACATGACCAAGAACTCATAATGTCCATACCTCGTACGGAAGGTTGTCTTCAAAATATCCTCGTCCTTGATCCTCACCTGGTTATAACCAGATCGAAGATCAATCTTCGAGAATACCGCTTGCCTTGCAATTGATCGAACAGGTCATCTATCCTCGGTAGTGGGTACTTGCTCTTGATAGTCAACTTGTTCAATTCCCTGTAGTCTATACACATTCTCAGGGTCCCATCCTTCTTCTTCACAAACAAAACTGGAGCACCTCATGGTGAGAAGCTAGGTCTGATAAATCCCAAATCTAGTAGCTCCTATAATTGTATCTTCAACTCTTTCAGCTCTACCGAAGCCATCCTGTATGGTGCCCTCGACACATAGTTCTGTACCCGGCGTTAACTCAATGACGAAATGAATCTCCCTGTGCGGCGGTAGTCCCTATAAGTCCTCAAGAAACACATCCAAAAAACTCACACACCAATCCAGTCTCTCCTGGACCCACCGACATGACTCTAGTGCTATCCACCACACTGGCTAGAAAACCCTACACAACCTCCTTGTAATAGGTCTCTAGCCCTCAACGCTGATATCAAAGGAATACGGGGTTCGTGCATAGTACCCACAAAAACAAAGGGGTCCTCACCCTCAGGCTCAAAAGTCACCATCTTTTTCCTATAGTCTATGGTTGCCCCATATCTGACTAACCAATCCATCCTCAAGATCATATCGAAGTCATCCATACACCATCACTGACAGTGCTCTAATCCATCTCCTAGAAACTACCAATTTCCATGTAGGCAATATAGTCCCAAACCCCGCAAATAATACTCACTAGGCCTACAAAATCTATCAATCACTTTACTAGAAACAAATGAATGTGTAGCACCAGAGTCAATCAATACAGTATATGAAGAGCCAGCGCTAGAAAGCTGACCTGTCACTACCGAGGGACTAGCTTCAGCCTCTGCCTGTGTCAAGGCGAACACTCGAGCTAGAGCCAAGCTGTCTGCCTTCCCTGGTTCCTCTTTCTTCAAAGTCGGGCATTCTTTCTTGAGGTGTCCAACCACCCCACACAAGTAACAGGCCTTTTCCCATCATTCGCCCTTCTTGCATCTTGCACACTCTAGGTAGCTTCTCGATGTCTCACTGCCTCCTTGGCGGCCACCCTGGACACCTCAGCCCCTCCTATCAGGATCAGCAGTGGTTGAGGTGTCAGGATCTTCCTCTTCTATTCATTGGGGCCTCTACCCCTACATGACCCTATAAGTGGAGGCACTTCCCTGCGAACATCCCATCTCGCAACGTTCTCCCTCCAAATCTTGTTCTCTGCCTCCTTAATAGTGAGGGCCTTCTCAACTTCCTGGGTATAAGTTGTCGCCCTAGGTACTGATGTGATCCTCACATCTCAGGCTATCATAGCATTAAGCCCTCGAACAAACCTGTCCTGCCTGGCTACATCTGTAGGCACTGGATCATGTGAAAATTTCACTAGCCTGCCAAACTTCAGGGAAAACTCAGTAACCGTCACACTGCCCTGCACTAACCCAATCAACTCATTCACCTTTGTCGCCCTAACGGAAATGCTATAATATTTCTGATTGAACAAGTCTCTAATCCCATCCCAACTCATAGTGGAAACATCTCGAGTCTGTGATGCTACCTCCCACCAAATGCGTGCATCATCTCGAAGCATATAGGTGGCACAGGCCACCCTGTCGTTACCTTCCACCCTCATGAAGTCCAGGATGGAGTTCATCAAGCTCATCCACTATTTAGCCTTAAGTGGATCTAGTCCTCCCTCAAAAGTTGGAGGATGTTGCTTTCTAAATATTTCATAAACCAGCTCCCACCTGTTCCCATTCTCAAGGGGTTGTACAACTGGTGCCGCAACAGGTAGCAAGTTAGGTGCAGTACTCCCTGGCGGAGTCTGTTGCCTCAGAAGGTGAATCTCCTCCTTTTCACTTTGAAGTCTAGCTTGCATGTTAGCAAGCAACTACTGCAAGTTCTCAGGAAATGGTGGAGGGTTCTGGCCCACCTCACCATCTCTAGCCTCAACCACGATGCCGACTAGTCGAATTGATCGCCTTGGAGGCATAACTCTCCAAGTTTATCTGTAATCAATGACTCAGCTGGTCAGGAAATGATAACAGGTTTATAATCATCCCACGGTCTAACGTCAAAATTCAACCAACAGCATATAGTTATAATGCAAGCAAGCATTTAAACAATCACTCACATATAGTAGCAATGCTAATAAGCACACCTTTTCATATTCACATACCAGTCAAGGGCAAGGCCCTATAAGTATATCCCATGCTCCCTAATAGACATGCAAATAAAGCATATATATTTCATTTAAACACTCAAACATTTAATCACATATATGGTTACCGAACCCAGAGTCGAGCTTGTCTTTAGAGGTGAGTGTACATGCCCAGCCAGTCTTCAGGAACCCTTAAACCTAGACCGCTCCAATACCAATTTGTAACACCCTGGATAACCAAGACCATTACACTATGTATTTAAAATATTGCAAGACTTGCTAATCAAGTCATTCGAACATAAACGTGTTTCTAAAGTCAACTCACAGGTTAGGGTTAAAAGATTTTGATCATAAAATAGTTGACTTTCATTAAAATAAGAATTTGACACATGGGATCCCAAAAATAACGTTTGCAAGGCAGTTACAACCCTCAAAAGTACAACTGCAGCCAGCCTAAATGGAAAAATACAATTTTTTCTCTAGTCCCTGTAAATCCCTCGGCCGTGGCAGTTGAGCAACTGCCAATGCACACCCTGCCCCAAAGCTCTCCAACTCATAGCTGATCAACCTTTTCTTTGCCTTTAATTGCACTGCGTAGCACCCGTCAACCAAGGCTCAACAAGAAAACTAAATTCAACAAGCATAGATAACAACAGGGTGTGCATAGTAAACTTAGATCAACCAGTTCAATCAATCCAGGGAGTTAAAATTAAGTCATGTCTGAATGTTAGAGAATATATTTTATTGCTCAATGGAAATGGTAAAACCAAAATACAATACTATGCAAAAATATAATAGAGAGGATAATACTGATTAAAGAAATATTACAACTCAATTGCTCAGAATATAAGTAAATATAAAGATGTAGAAGAAGAAGATTGCAAACTCAAAACAATAATAATACAAGTAAATAAGATCAACAAGATCAAAAGAATGAAAATAAAACCAATGAAAAGAACAAACTATCACACAACCAAAGTGTAGAGTAGTGGGGATCACCAACTTGAACAAGGTTCAAAACCTTTGTCAAAAAGCTTATTTCCCCCTATTCTCTAAGCACTAAGGGATCTCTCTAGGAAATAGCTCTCTGGAATTATCAAGCCTCTATGGTGTATTTTCTAGCCAAGTGATTTGTAGATGGAAAATGGTGTGTCATACAAGTGAGCATTAGGCTCCTATTTATAGAGTTTGAGATACCCCTTTGAATTTCAAATTCCACCGACCCCCATGGCTGTTACCAATGTTTAATTGGATGTTTATGGAATTAAAATGGAGATTTGGGAGTTACTTGGGATGTTAGAACCGTTCAAATAGGAAAATATTGAAAAAAACAAGTTGGTTGTCAGCCTCACTGGCCGCAGCCAGGACTATCAGTGGTCGCGGCCACTGGCCTTTGTCCCCTAGGCCGCGACCAAGGAATGTCAGTGGCCGTGACCGCAGGCTATTTTCAGCACAAAAAATTCATTTTTCCAAAATGTTCCAAAACGTCCCAAATCCTTTTCCACATGATTTTGTAACCTCCAAACACCTAATGAGAGTTAAAAACATGTCCCCAACGGCCATATTTCATCATGGCTTTATGAAATCCAATCTCAAATGTGTGACATACAATATACACATTATTGGGTAATATTTGGAACAAATTTGTGACTGAATTTGTAACACCAAATATGTTACATATTTGGATATTCACATATATCTAAATATTGTAACTGTCTATTATATGTACAATATGTGACACTCTTTGTCACATTTATTTAATCTAAAACATTATATTATAAAATAATATAATATTACATTATATTATAAAATAATATAACACTGAAAATTCCATAACAATCCAGGCCATCGTGATGGTATGTATCCCGTGATCTGTAGGGGGAAAGACCAGGTAAAGTTGTGCAATCTCACATTGCCTGGGGAAGGTCAAGTGTGATGATTCTAAGACTGTCTAGGTATGTGACTACACAGTTGAAGAAGGCTTAAATGGATTGATGGGTACTTCCTATGCCAACAAGATGCATCTTCTTTTTGGTAGCCCATCACTTGAGAACTCCAAAGTTAATCATGCTTGACCTGGAGTAGTCTCATGATGGATGAACTCCTGGGAAGTTTTCCCAAAAAGCGTGCGAGTGAGGACAAAGCATGTTGGAAAGAATCGTGTTGGTTTGCAGGGCAAGTCGTCATTCCAAGAAGTAGCCATAGTGACGTGGGGCATTACAAATGGTATCAGAACCTTGACCCAGCCGGAAGTGTGGCCACTGGGGATTTTGGATCCCTAAAGGGGGGTGATTGTGACGGTCAGTATCCGTAAGGGGAAAGACCGGGTAAAGTTGAGCTATTCCACATCGCCTGGGGAAGGTCAAGTGTGATGATTCTAAGACTGTCTAGGTATGGGACTACATAGTTGAAGAGAGATTAAATGGATTAATGGGTACTACCTATGCCAACAAGATGCATCTTCTTTTTCGGTAGCCAATCACTTAAGAACTCCAAAGTTAAGCGTTCTTGACCTGCAGTAGTCTTATGATGGGTGACCTCTTAGAAGTTTTCCGAGGAAGCGTGCAAGTGAGGACAAAGCACGCTGGAAAGACTTGTGTTTGTTTGCAGGGCCAGTCGTCATTCCAGTAGTAGCCATAGTGACGTGAGGCATTACAAATGGTATTAGAGCCTTGACCTAACCGGAAGTGTGGCCGATGGGGACGTCGGACCTCTAAGGAGGGGGGGGGGGTGATTGTTACAGTCAGTATCCCATGATCCATAGGGAGAAAGACTGGGTAAAGTTGTGCAATCCCACATCGCCTAGGAAAGGTCAAGTATGGTGATTCTAAGACTGTCTAGGTATGTGACTACACAGTTGAAGTGAGCTTAAATGGATTGATGGGTACTACCTATGCCAACAAGATGCATCTTCTTTTCGGTAGCCCATCACTTGAGAACTCCTAAGTTAAGTGTGCTTGACATGGAGTAGTCTCATGATGGGTGACCTCCTGGGAAGTTTTCCCAAGAAGCGTGCGAGTGAGGACAAAGCACGCTAGAAAGACTCGTGTTGGTTTGCAGGGCCAGACGTCATTCCAGGAAGTAGTCATAGTGACGTGGGGCATTACACCATCGAGACCTGAACTTTGGTCTCAGGACAAGGTAATTATCTTCTACAAATTTTCCCTGATGGTTCTGGCCATTGGAACCAGGACTCCACATTTAACCCTAATTCAAGCATAGTGGTAAAACACTTAGTGAATTTTCGAGGAAAAATAAATTAATATAAAGCAGGAGACATTGTGTAAAGACAAAAACCAATATAATAACATTACAAAAAGATAAGAAATTGTCTTAGACGCATTTGCACCCATAAAAAATAATATGTTTACAAAAATAGAGAAAAGGAGAGAGGGAGCCCCAAATTAAAGTACAAAGGCTCAAGCCTGGGTTTCGTTATGATCCAGGACGTCTGGAGCATTCTCATCTTGCTGATCCCCAGCAAGAAACATTGCATCCTCTTTTTCCTTAGTTTCAAACTCGGCCTTCTTCGCAGCCAGATTCTGATAGAGGAGGAGATTCATATTCTTATCTTAGAGCCATGCCATGTAGATGGCCTTGTAAAAAGTGGTCGCCAACAATTTTCCAGCCTGCTCCTTCTCCTTACGAGCCTCCTCGCTCCGCTTCATCCCCAGCTGGGCCATGGCTTTTGTCCCCCCGAGAGAAACCACCTTTTCCTGCTCCTAGCGAAGTTGGGCCTCGGCCTCCTCCAAGAGCGCCTTGGAAGAAGCCTCCGAGCCACAAGTACGAGATAGCTCCGCCTCTAGGTTTTCCACAAACTTCTTATGTTCAACATCTTTCCGAGACAAAGCCCATGCAAAGCTTGAACTCGGGCAACCTCTTTGGCGAGGGCCTCTTTGGCAGCTTCTCGCTGATTGACAGCCCCTCCAGCTCCATCTGGGCTATCTCCAACTTCATTGCCAGCTCCGCAATCCACTCTGCCTTCCTGTGAGCCAGCAAGGCATCCTGGAACAAAGCAGAGTTAGAAGACACAAAAAGACAACGATATTAAAGAAACAATACAGACAAGTGGCTTACCGCAGTGACTTGATGATGGATGGCCAGGGAGAAGAAGAGTGTTTCTTTGCTCGCCAATGTGGCGTAGCGTTTGAGCTGAAGGGTAGATATGGTAGTCCCCACATGAGCCAGCAAGTCCCCAATAAGTGGGGTCGTGTCCTGCCTCGACTTAGGGTGAAACCCCATCTTGGCTGCTAGCCGATTCACGGTCTGCTGAGGGGCGTTGAAGGCCTCAGGACGTTCGGAAAACTCCACCTTTCAACAGAGGATCAAGGCCCGGGCTACCTCATCCAGTTTATCGTGCCCCTCGTCCCAGGCCCAGGCCACCATCTTCATCCTCTCCTCCAGGATGATTGAATCCTCTTCCCCAGGAAGGGTGGGGTTGATGGGAAGTTCTTAAGCCTCCGGGAGATCTGGCGTAACAATAAGGCTTTCACAAGGGAATGTTCCTCGGCCAGGGTGAAATCCTTTGTCTTGGCCTTCTTGGCTCGCTTTGAGGACTCCAAGGCAACATAATCTATCTTCCTTTTATTCGTTCCACCTCCTTCCAAATGTTCCTGCTCCAAGTTAATAACCTGGAGAGGATCAGATTTAGACGGATACTGCTCAATCAGTGCCCCTAGGACCGGAGCTGCAGCTTGAACTCCCTCGGAAGCCCCCAGGACCAATTCTGAGTCCTTGAGTATTAGTTCAATTATTTTCTTCTTGGTCGGGCCCTTGGCAGTTTTCTTCATTGAGGCCTTGGCCGCAGCACCCCTGGCCTCGATCATTTCCTTCATTTTGGCCACGAGATTAGACATGTCTAGGTCACCTGAGATAGGAATAAAAAACATTGATTATTAATGAAAAGGAATAGGGTGTCAGACAAATAGAAAGGAAACATGCAAGTCTAAGTCCTCCAAGAAAGACCTTTATATGTGGAATGGGCATGACTTAACTTTCCTAGTGAAAAAGCATGAATTTGATCCCCCATGTCATCCGGGTCTGAAAAGCTACCGTATTGAAGGAACCAGAACGAATACATAAGGGTCAGGGTGTCTACGGCAATGGGGCAAGGAAACCCCACGTTGCTAACAGTCCCGGTCAAATAATCCCAGGACTGTTGCCTATTCCTAACTAAGCCCTTAATATGAGGGGAGTAAGTTAAAACTGGAGGAGTTTTTCCTTGCCTTGAAATACTGGCCCTAGGAGCTCCAGTGTTGGGCTGCCTCCCCTCGAGAAGGGAATCCAGCTCTTCAGAATCAGCTCGCTCCACACGGTGCACGGTGCACCTGCTCCTTCTTCAGTTTCTCCTCGTCCGCCTTAACCACGGCCTCCACCGCCTTGATATGAATGAGGGTCAACTTCTCTCGCAGAGCGGGATCCCTCTCACATTGCAGTCCCTAGAAGCTATGGGCGTCTATAGATTGGTGGCGATAATCAGCTTGACCAGCCGAAGGTTTTTCGAGGTCACAAACTCTCCCACATCTAGCTCCTCGACACTAAGGGTGGTGTAATACTTTTTTCGATCCAGGATCGATTTAGTGAGCTGGGTTTGAGCGTATGGACCTATTCACAGGAACGTGAGTTTCCAATAACCAAAACAAAGGGTTAGACAAAGAATGAAGGAGGATGACTTACCCACATGCTAAAATTCTAGCACCAGGGTGGGGTTCTTCTCTAGGAGGAACCCGGATGTCATGAATCTGTAATGTCTGACATCTAGGGGATGTTTCTAGGAGCTATATGGAGCCAAACTGACACCACGGGATTTCAACATATAAAATCCATCCCGTGTCTTGTCTTTGGAATTCAATTGTGGCTCCAACTGGTAAAAGTACAACACCTATGTGGGGGTGGGTTCCGCGATCTCCTTCGAGTTGCAAAATATACACCATCCCGCAAGTAATTTGTACGCCTGGGGCAGAAGCTGGAAAGGCGCGATCTCAACGAATTTGATGAACATCGTGAAGTAGTCGTGATGCGGGAGAGTGGCTCCTGCACTGATATGGCCTATGCTCCAGGCCCCGAATGTACCCACTCCAGTGTGAACCTTCTCTTCCCTCTAGGCCAGCCTGTTGTAGAAAATCCCTGGAGTCGACTCTACTTCGAGGGCCTTTTCCAATGCGTTCAACATGCAGTAGTTCCGAAACTCGTTCACTTCCCCTTCCATTTCCCACGTGTTTCCAGTGGGAAGCTAATGCCCCTCCAGGACCATACGGCCTGCATTTACAACATCTTACGGGGGCAGAGTGATGCTACGACCCATGATTGGAGACTTGGAAGCAACAAGAAAAGCGAGAACCAAGCAGTTAGCACCAAAATCGATGAAAATTGTTAAGTTACGAGGGTTCTCCAAAAAATTCTTGGAGAGCTCCCCTCCGGACCTATATCTGAGACCAATAAAGATCCCAAGAACATAAGTCAAGAACTAAAGGCCAAGGGTATTTGCTAATAAATTAATTCACTCGAACAGTTTTAAGGCGTTTGAGTTCAATGATTCGGGACAATCAAGCCCACTCCACCAATCAAATTACCTATGGCATGGGGTGTCACCTAGAATTTTCCTAACTATTCATCCCTACCACCACCACTACCTAGAACCACCCTACACGGTGGTCGCGGCCCTGACGACTATACGGTCGTAGAAATGACATGGTACTAAAAATGACCAAAAGAAACAAAAAAAAATGACCAGAAAACTTACTGTGGGATAGTGGATCTGGAATTCGTTGAAATTCAGGCGACAACGTTGCCAGAAATTTGGTCTTAAATTTGAGGAGACGGTACAATAGCTAGTTGATGCTTCCAGACCAATCGGTTGGAACGAAGTTGTCTTCCTGATGAATGAAAGAAGGCTTCATCAGAAACAGATGAACACGAAGATGCACTAACTGTCGGCAACTTCGGACATTCAGGGTTTATGCTTTCTACTCTCTGGTTTGGAAATTTGGGATCAGTAAAAATGTGGAAGGGAGCCTACTGAGGTATTTATAGGATGAAAAGTTCTTATTCAGTTAAATGGTCCACAATCATAATTCCAAGATAATCCTCATCTGACGATCCCATACGACGCAGAGGCATTAACTAGCCCAATCAAGTGCTAAATCGTGGATTCATCAATCAATGATCCGCGCCTCCCTCATCCAACGATCCATAGTGAAAATCCCAATGTAATCCCCATATGACAACTTTTGATGATGCAGAAGCTTTAAAATAGCTCACTCAAGTGCTTGAGGCACCTTTTCATATGGATGGGATGCTTCGGAAAATGCGATGACACTCATCAGTCACCTAGGTCATCAACAGATTTCCCCTAGATTTTTTTGATGTGAGTGGCACAAATGTACCATTAACCTAGAGACACGTGTCTATGACAGTGGGGATTTGAAAGGACGAGGATTAACCAATTGGCCCCCAAGTAAACAAACCCGGATCTTGGTAAATGAATTAGGACTTAAGTAAACAAACCGGGATAAATGTGATTGATCTGGGAGGAAGAAGACAAGTCTCCACCGCGTGAACACGGATGAAGACTTGGGGATTAAATGCTATTTATATTTTCCACATGGCCAAACAAGTTCTATGAGCTCTCAGGAAAGGTCGAGGCCCAACCTAGGCCCAGGGAACAATAAGCAAGGAAACCCAGTCGGCCAAGACCATACTGAGCCCGATAATTGGTGAGTAGCACAAGCATAACTGTTTACCCAAAAAATGGCTGTTGATGACATGGCAAGGATTTCTCACACGCGGTTGACACATGGCGGAAGTGTTGTTCGACTATCGATCAGAGGCACATCACTTCGTCAGGCTTAACTATTAGATACGACCAGGCTGGTCGTATAATTTGATTTATTTATTTCTAAGATTGTAATCCTATAATAATTGCATTGAATATTTCCTCTTTATTACCTTGATACGCGATTATTAAGGAAAGTTAAGGCCCACTGGCCCATGTAACCCTCCTTGAGCCTATAAATATGCATGAAATAGCTCAAGGAAGGGACTTTTGATCTCAGAATCTTTTTCTTGAATATTGAGAGAGAGATCTATAGTGCGATTATCCATAGTTTAATTGTAATTTTCCCAAGGTTTATGAAACTCAAGAACCCTATTTCTTTGATCATGGGTTTGAGATTCAATATTAATAATAGCACTAAGTGGACGTAGGTCATTACCATTCTTTGGGGCCGAACCGCTATAAATGGTTGGTTTTTTCTTCTTTACCATTAGATTAAACTCTTAATTGTCATCTTATTTTCTGTCGTATATTTGACTCCGTGTCATTGGCCAAATCGAGGGTCAACATTCTAGTGCTTTCATTGAGAGATTGATAAAAAATGTAAGAAAATATAATGGCGAAAACATCCAAGAAGACTAGACAGGCCGCTGGCACTGCACCATCCCAACCTCCTCCCCCAAATGTGGCTGAGAATGAACCACATTTGGAGTTTGAAGAGGAGGAGTTAGATTCCGAAACGCTGAGGGCAATGCTGAGGGTGTTGCAAGATGAGTTGGCTAATCTGAGGGCCAATCTGGAGAATGATGCGGAGACAATGGCGATGCAGCAGAGGGAAATTGAACTCCAGCACCAGGAGTTGAGTGAGCGGCAGGTAGACATGGACCATCGATAGAGGGATGCCATGGCCTCTCTCAAAACAGCCATTCAATTGGCTCGAAGTCAGGCTGCGCCAGCCTCTCAGCCAGATCAGCCGCCGAATGTGCCACCTCAAAGACGTCCCAATCCTAGCCCTCCGCTCCAGCCAGCAAGCCCCCAAAGGCCAGAGCAGCCGCCTATGGCTCAAGATGATGTCCCACCTAGGGATCCTGAGCAGCAGCCTCCATCTCAAGCTGGTCGAGGTAATCCCTAACGCCCGAGGCAGAATAGGGCCGGCCAACCACCCCGCATCCCTAGATGCCTAGGGGATGAAGAGCCGAATCTAGCGAGCAGGGGACAGCGTCCTTCTGCCAACAGAAGGAACATCGAGTCAGGCTCTACGGTCAGAGGTCCCCCACGCCATAACGATGCACGGGGACCCAACGACCAGCGCAGGCCTCCCCTTGACGCTCGGGAGATGCCAACCTGAAGAGGAAATAGCGTGAATACCTGGTCATGCCGTAGTCAGCCACAATTTAAAGATGGCCATGACTATAATGAATCCGATTCTGGCAGAGGAAATGCTGGTAAGAGAAATGAGGAAAGAGGTGGAGGCAGAAGCCCCTCACCTAGAGAAAATAGGCCAGCTAGCCATAACACTGGGGGGAAACCCAGGCAGTAGAACACCTTTGATCGGCTAGGAGTTAGCGAGCAGAGACGCAGGGATGATGATTTAAGGGATATACTTAATGAACGCCGTGAGAGGAATGACGAGTACGCTCCCCCGGCACTGGTTGCCCCAACAGTCCCAGAAGTGGTTTAGGCTCAGATTGATGCTCTGAACCAAGCGATACAACAACTAGTCGAGATACGCCAGAAGAAGGGAGAGCCCTTAAAAGAATATGTCCAACGCTTCATGCGAGCAGTAGCTGGAGCCAAGACAGTGGATGATGAAGGCAAGATGATGGCCCTAACTACTGGGGTTAGGTGCCACTCACCCCTCTGGAGTAGCCTCAGAAAGAATGGGGTAAGAAGTACCCAGGAGTTTTTGGATCGGGCTGATCGATATATCAAGCTCGAGGACGCGATTTCCAATGAAGGGAAATTGCCAACAAAAGACAAGGGGCCAAAGGAAGAACTCACCAAGGCCACCGACGGGTCGGAAAAGCCCAATGACAACAGCAAGGGCAACGGGAATGGCAATGGTAGGAACGGTGGAAAACAGGCGAACAATGAACCCTCAGCTTCTTAAAATAAATGCCCCAAAGGCAGTCGATACGAGCCAAGATTCACCAACTACACGACCCTTGTCGAAAGCCGAGCGGAAGTCTACCAGGTGACCAGCTCCAGCGTGCCTTACAAATGACCCGCACCTATAAGGAAAGATATCTCTAAGAGAGATACGACAAAGTTCTGTCATTTTCACAACGACTACGGGCACGACACCAATGAATGTAACCATTTGAAAGATGAGATTGAGTTCCTGATTAGGCAAGGGACATCTAAGGAGATATGTGCGAGCCGCAGGAGGGTCTCAGTGAGAGGCTCAAGGTGGCAACGAGCAGGCGCCTGCATGCCAACGCTCGCCACCCCTACAGCCAGCTCCTATGGCAGGCACTTTACTCACCATCTGCGGAGGCCTACATCTTGTAGGGGATAGTGGGAAGGCAAGGGAACGATACGCTCGAACCCTATGCCACGACCAGGACATCAAGATGATGAGTGTGGAGGATTGAGCACCAAAAAAGGCTCGAATAGAGGAGGAGTTGATAACCTTCTCTGAGGATGATGCCCAACATGTACGATTCCCAGACTCCGATCCGATGTTCATAGACATACAAATTTCCAATATGATGGTGAAGAGGGTGTTGGTCGACACAGGAAGTTCGGTCAACATCCTATACAAGTCTTTTCTGGAGAGAATGAAGCTGTCCGTCAAGGACCTGGAGCCATGCAACCAAACCATCTATGGTTATTCCGGCAAAGGGCTCGCCCCAACAGGGTCGATTAGGCTTCCAGTTATAGCAGGTACTGCACCTGCTAACAGGACATTAGTCGCTACTTTCATAGTAGTTGATTGTCCTTCGGCATACAATGTTGTAATTGGGAGACCAATTCTGGTTGATCTACAAGTCGTCACTTCAATATGGCACCTTGCTATGAAATTCCCAACAGACGCAGGGGTAGGATGTGTATTGGGAAATCAGCGGGAAGCAAGGGAGTGCTACAATGCCTCGATAACCAAGGCATAGAAAGGTGTGTCGAGAGATGTTCCCGGGAAAGAGTTGCAAATGGCCATTGATGCTCAGGCCCAGTCAGGTAATAATGTCACCAAATAGGGCGTTGCCCAAAGTGAGGATAGAGACTTAGATCCTCGCTTTGGGGATTTTGAGGAAGAACTAGGACCCATCGAGGACCTTGAAGAGGTCCAACTCGATGAAAAAAATCCAACCAGGGTTGTGAAAGTCGGTAAATACTTATAGACAACAACAAAAAAAGCACTGGTGGAATTTTTGAGGAGGAACCATGGAGTCTTCGCCTAGTCGCACAAAGACATGTTCGGAATAGACCCTGCAGTCATCAGCCATGTCCTGAACATCGACAAGAGTTTTCCACCGGTGCAACAGAAAAGAAGGCTGCTCGACAAAGATAGATCAAAGGCCTTAAAAGAAGAAGTCGAGAAGCTGAAGGAGAATGGGTTCGTCAGGGTGGCGTTTTATCCATTGTGGGTCTCTAATCCTGTGCTAGTTCCCAAGCCGAATGGAAAATGGCGAACATGCGTGGATTTCACAGACCTCAATGAAGCATGCCCCAAGGATTGTTTCCCACTCCCTAGGATCGACCAACTGATCGATGCCACTGTAGGGCATGAGATTCTCTCTTTTATGGATGCATACTGCAGATATAATCAGATTAGTATACATCCCCCTGATGAAGATCACGCTAGCTTTCGGACTGATACAGGGCTTTACTGTTACAAAGTAATGCCCTTCGGTTTGAAAAACGTTGGTGTGACTTACCAGCGACTAGTCAACCTCATGTTTAAGGAGCTGATCGACACAAACATGGAGGTCTATATCGACGACATGCTGGTAAAGTCAAAGAAGGCAGAAGGGCATATAGAGGATTTGCAAGAGTGCTTCAACGTCTTGAACAAATATCAGATGAAGCTGAATCCCCTTAAATGCTCCTTCGGAGTAGGATCAGGGAAGTTCTTGGGATTTATAGTTAACTCGAGAGGAATTGAAGCCAATCCCGAGAAAATCAAAGCCCTGATCGATATGAAATCGCCAGCAAAGATTAAGGACGTTCAAAGTTTGACCGGAAGAATTGTCGCTCTCAGTAGATTTATTTCAAAATCAACGGACAAGTGCATTCCATTTTTTAATCTACTTAGAGGCAACAAGAAATTTGCGTGGATGGAGGAGTGCGAGTAGGCATTCCAAGCATTGAAGACTCACATGGCGCAACCACCCGTTCTATCAAAGTCGGTCGATGAAGAAACTTTGTTTGTCTACTTGGCGATTACAGGGTATACTGCTAGTGTTGTTTTAGTAAGAGAAGAAGAAGGCATACAAAAGGTTGTTTATTATGTAAGCAAGAGGCTAATTGGAGCAGAGCCACGATATCCACCAATTGAAAAGTTAGCCTATTGCTTAATTTTGGCCTCAAGGAAGCTGCGACCTTACTTTCAAGCTCACCCAATCATAGTTTTGACCGACCAGCCTCTACGACAAGTGCTGCAAAAGCCAGAGGTTGTGGGAAGATTTTTGAACTTGGGCAATTCGATATCTCTTACTTATCACAAGCAGCGATAAAAGGGCCATCCCTGGCTGACTTCATTGCAGAGTTCACTGAACTTACAGATAGCGAGCAGACCAAAGAGCCTGAAGAGCCTGAGTCTCAAAACCAACCTCCCTCATGGAAGTTATTTACAGACGACTCTTCCAATGAGCATCATGCAGGGGCAGGGGTGATCCTGATTACGCCTGAAGGGCATCGATTTCACTGTGCAATCAGGTTTGACTTCACTGCTTCCAACAACGAGGTTGAGTATGAAGCGTTGCTTGTTGGGTTACAAATAGCCAGGGACATGAATATAAAAATACTTGACATCTATAGTGACTCTCAGCTAGTGGTAAATCAAGTTATGGGAGAATACCAAGCCCGAGGTTTAAAGATGGTTGCCTACTTAAACAAAATAAAGGATTTGTTAGCACAATTTGATAAGTACACCCTTCAGCAAGTACCTCGCAACCAGAATTCAAACGCTGATGCTTTGGCCAAGCTAGAAAGTGCAAAAGATGATGATACTCTGAACATAGTGCCAGTTGAATGACTATGTGTTCCAAGCATCCAAGCAGAGGAGACCACTCTAGTGATCTAGGTGGCGAATACATGGATGGCACCATACATAGAGTATCTGACGCACGGCGTGTTACCAACGGACAGAAACAAAGCTAGAACCCTTCAGCGACAGGCTGCTAGGTACATCCTATTCGATGGAATCTTGTACCAAATGGGATACTCAATGCCACTCCTCAGATGTGTTTCAAAAGAGAAGGCCAAGAATTGATGAAAGAAGTACACGAAGGCTTTTGTGGGGACCACGCTAGGGGGCAAAGTTTGTCAAAAAGATTCTGAGGCAAGGGTATTTCTGGGCAACAATGAATGAAGACTCGATGGAGTTCTTACGGAGGTGTGACAAGTGTCAGAGATTCTCAAAAATCCCACGAGCAGCCCCTAATGAACTGAAATAGATGCAAAGTCTGTGGCCGTTTGCAGTGTGGGGTATAGACTTAATTGAATCTTTACCCACAAGAAAGGGCAGTGTCAAATATGTTGTGGCTGCCGTCAATTATTTCACTAAATGGGCCGAAGCTAAGCCACTCGCAACCATAATGACCAAGAAGGTGCTGGATTTTGTGGCAAAAACATCATTTGTCGCTATGGATTGCCGAGGAAAATCGTCTCAGATAACGGCACACAGTTTGATAGTGATTTATTCACGGACTGTTGCGAACGGCATGGAATTATCAAGAGCTTTTCTTCAGTCGCTCATCCCCAAGAAAATGGACAAGTCAAAGCAGTCAATAAAACACTAAAGGATACCCTAAAGAAAAGACTGGAAGAAGCTAAGGGTGCATTGCCAGAGCAATTGCCTGAAGTCCTTTGGTCATACCAAACTTCACATCGAACAGCAACAGGCCATACTCCATTCTCTCTGACTTATGGGTATGAGGCTATGTTTCCTGTTGAGTTAGATTCACCCTCACATCACAGAATAACATATGATCAAGGCTCTAACAGCCAACTATTGATGGAATCCCTGGACTTGATCGATGAAAAACGTGAACAAGCCCAACTCCGAGTAGCTGCGTACCAGCAAAAAGTTGCCCGGTATTTCAACTCTAAAGTACGCGAGAGAAAATTCAACGTCGGAGATTTAGTACTTCGAAGGGTTTTCCTAAATACCGGCAACCAGGCTGCTGGAGTACTCGAACCTAATTGGGAAGGACCATACCAGATTGAAGAAGTCTTCCATCTAGGCACCTACAAACTTGCTCGCTTAAATGGAGATCTCATTTCTCGCTATTGGAATGGAGAACACCTGCACAAGTACTATTAATAAACAATTCTTCTTAAAGAATCGTCTTGTATTAATTTTACTTTTTACAAGTTATGAAAAAGGGTTGGTCATTTTATATGACTAATCACTTATAAGTGTAAGATCTTATTGATCACTCATACAGACATGTTTTGTCCATTTATTACGAGAAATATAAGGGACTGTGCGCAGCCAGCCATTCTTGCCAATTATTGTATTTATTACAAGTATTTTCTCATTACGTGTGTTATTTTGCTGTATTATTGTTTTAATTATTTACTCCGAGCAGTAATGTTCAAACAAGTTTTGGTCAAGGCAAGTGACTAAGGACCTAAAACTTCTCAATCACTTAGGGGCATATAAGGCATCTAGTAGCAAGGCATATCAAAAGGTATGTAAACACATGAGCAAAATAAGTGAAAGCATTCTAGGGTACTTAGAGTATTTTTCTAAATTTTGTATTTTGTTAAATCAAACCAAAGTACTGTGCTAAGTTCGATCATGCAAACAGATGTTATAATAAAATGCAAATATTTTAATATCTTAAGGAAACCTTTTACACCGCGAGCAGTTACTGCTCAGATGTAATTGTTTGATAAAAGGAAAAAGTAGCTGCCTGTGCAGCAATAAAAAAAATATATTGTCTCTACATCACGACCCATAGGTTGGGTATTTAAAAGAATAAAAGAAAAATAGCAGACTACGAGGTAGGAGAATCTTGAGGGGTGTCTTGGTCGATGACAGTTGTAGCTTCATTGTCCGCCCCTTCAACGCCAGTGGCCAAAGAGATTTCAGGTGAGGCAGGTATCTTTGCTCTCTCTTCTTCCGCCAGGCGAGCAACGCAGCAGGTTATCTCAGCGTGCCTCGTGCGCTCGGGAAGATAGCTGAAGTTTGCCTCCTGGTTGTGTTTCCAAAAGTCATAGAAACACTTAAGCGTGGAATTCTTGTACCTCTCCAAATTGTTGGCATTGGTTTTTTCAATTTCCTCGATCCGGCCTTCCAGCTTTGTAGTCTCCTGTCTGCTCGCAATCAAGTCCTCCTTGAGTTTTTTAGCCTCGTGGTAGTTGATGCGGTTAGAATCCTTGAACTGGTCTCTTTGCTCGATGACCTTGTACAGAGCAATCTGCTTCTCCCTTAATTCCTCAGCCAGCTTGTTCTTCTCCTCAAGTAGTGCTGCGTTTGTCTTCTGAGCCACCTCAAGTTGTTCAGCATATTTTGCTTCGGCGGCTTTGAGTTCTTCAGCATGCCATTGCTCAGAAGTCTTGGACTATTCGGTGATGGCTCTCGAGCGGAGACGGCCAGCAGTCACAGTTAGCATTGCTTGTGATTAGCATGAAAGTTAAATTGACTATAATAAATGAAAGGATTTAGTCTCCACAGAAAAAAGACAACTTACACTTGCGAGCTCGTTTAGAGCGCGGGTTAAGATCTGCTCGACGTCCATCGTCTCTGTCCCATCCATTGCTTCTCGGCAACGTTAGTGCTTCAAAAAAAATTCCATCCTGTCCTTGGCTGATCTTAGGGTACGGCTCGATATGTCACCCCATGTGGAAGCAGGGGCAGCCTACTGAGTCTGGTCAGCTGGAGCTGGTGGGGAAGGTGTCGACCCGACTGGAGTAGGCGGAGTTTGCTGCTCGAGGGTAGAAGGAGGTGGTGTTGCATTTGTTGAAGGTACATCTGTCGGAGGGTCTGTAGTATAGGTTTTCTTGGCCGGAGGCGCTTTACTGCTTTCCCCTTGATGCTGCCTGCTCCTTTCTTCTTGCTCGCAGGAGCTTCAGGAGCCTCGGGAGCACAATACATATCGAACACATTTTCAGATTCCATGTCTGCAAGAAAGCAAATGCACGAACAGTGAGATAGTATAAACGACTGAGTATGTTATGTCAGGAAAAGAAACAAAGAAAATCGTAAGTAAAATACCTGAGCTATCATTACTGGTCGCTACATTATATACTCGACTAATGTTACACTCACTCTCTGGCATGAAGAAGTCTGAATCTAAATTGGGAGCGTACTTAAAATTATCATCCCCGTCAAACAAGTGACAGGGAAATGGCAAACTATCTAAGAGCAAGAGATCAGTATCGTTCTCATCCGAAGATTTGTCGAGAGGCTCGAGAGGTTCGGTAGCTTTCTTTTTTCCCTTTCCCAGTGGGGTGGGGGGAGCAGCAACTCGCGGGGTGCTGGAGGGTTCCTTGATTGTCACTCCAGTTGTCCTCCTCCTTTGAGATTGTGACACGTCTGGGTGCTGCTTGAGAATCTCCTCGCTGGTGGCACTTCCCGCTGTTGACTCCCTCACATCCTGGTGAGGTGCCAAAAGCCCGACCAGTCTCAGGTTAGCCTCTGTGACCAGATGCTTGACGCTCTTCTCCACGTCAGTCAGGCTGGCCAAGAGGGCTGATTGGACCTCCATGTCTGGAGTAGGGTCTGGTCACAACCATGGGCCTGAAAGGCGCTAAAAATCTAAGGGAAATGCATTAAAAATTAAAGAAAAATAAATGACCAGAGGTGCAAAGACTTTACCTCCTTGTGTGAAGGCCAAGTTGTTCGCGACCATGTTAGTAGTCAGAAAGTACTCCAGATGGTACTTCCCCACGTTCGAGATAAAAGTAGTGTCAGCCAGGAAAGTGCAAACTGTTTCTTGGTGATAGAAATGGAAGAACCCCGTGTTTTCCTGGTTGGGGTTGGATTTTAGGTTGAACAGGTAGTTGACCTCATGTGGCGTGGAGACAGGCCATTTCTTATGGCTATAGAGGATATAGAGTGCAGAAAGCATTCTATATCCGTTGGGGGTTGGGGGTTATTTGAAAAGGAGCGACCCTGAAATAGTTGGCCACTCCTTGGAAGAAATGGTGAAGAGGCAGGATATCTCCTCCCTCGATGTGATACCTCGACCAGGCGCTGTACGCGCCTCCAGGCAGATTCGCCCTTTGGTCTCTGGTGGGTTGGACCAAGGTCACCCCAGGTGGGAAGTCCGTATTTTTTAATGTAATTGGCAATCATCCTAATCTTTACTCGGCTAGGAGGGGCAATGTACCATTCAACATCTTGTTGAATGGCATTTCGAAGTTGAGCACAAGTTTGAATACTGGGGTCGAGGATATTTCATTCTTGACCACTGGTCGAGGGAATTTCAGCCTGGGGACCAGGCTGATTTGAAGGGTTGGAAGGTTTCTTTTTCTGGGCTTTAGACTTAACACGACCCATATTTTGGCGCATGGACGATGAAATGTTTGGGGTAGCTCGAGAAAAAGGAATTTCTAGTATCAACAGCGACGGTTGCTCCTCGTCCTCGAGCAATTGAGCTAGCAAGTCATCATCGATGGGTCTCTCACCTCCCCACGGAAAAGCCTAAAAATTTGTGTTGAGAGTTGGAATAACGTTGCTCGCGTATAAAAGTTAAGCTTTTATACGGCTAGCAACATTCTAGCAAAAACACTAAGTTTTATACGAGCAGTTTGAGAAACGGATTAAAAAGTAGAAGTAAAAAGCTTTTTCGACTCCGAAAGGGTGGGAAAACCCCAATTTTTCAACTAGCATAAAAATCGAAGTAAAACACCCCTAAATCTACAATCTCGACTATCAAACTGACTCCTAACTCCTATGAAACGTTATTTCACTACCCTATCAAGCATCAATCAACATGCCCATTACCCCAAAACAGTTTCGGTCAAAAACAGTCAAGAACACAGATTTGAATACATAAAAAACAGTTTTGCATGGCATCTCAAACGTCCAAGGGGTTCGTAAAACTTACTTGGATGAAAAGAGGGGTCTGAAACAAAAGCTTTGAGCGTCCGAACGGAGGATCCTTAGAACATCGATGGAAGCTCCTCAAATTTTTTGGGCTCTGAAAGTCGAGGTTCTTAGGAGTTCTTGACAAGAAAATGGCCAGTGAAAAGTAAAAAGTAAAAATATGGATTTGGGGTATTATGTATAGTGACTGCGACACAATAAAAGAGGTAATCATGAATTACTTTTTTCTGGGTATGGGGAAGTGTAATAGCCGTCAGACAAGTTTTTGGGAAACCAAAAAGGCTTGATTAGACATGATTGATTGCTTTTTTCGAGAGAGCATGGGCAGCTCTGACAGGTTTGGTGGAGTAAGCGAAAGGTCAGTTTCCTAAGTTTATTTATTGCTGGTCGCAATAAATAAACTTGGGGGCAAATGTTTACCCAAAAAACGGTTGCTGATGACGTGGCAAGAATTTCTCACACGCGGTTGACACGTGGCGAAAGTGTTGTTCGACTATCGATCAGAGGCACATCACTTCGTCAGGCTTAACTATTAGATACGACCAGGCTGGTCGTATAATTTGATTTATTTACTTCTAAGATTGTAATTCTATAATAATTGCATTGAATATTTCATCTTTATTACCTTGATACGCAGTTATTAAGGAAAGTTAAGGCCCATTGGCCCATGTAACCCTCCTTGAGCCTATAAATCTGCATGAAATAGCTCAATGAATGGACTTTTGATCTCTGAATCTTTTTCTTGAATATTGAGAGAGAGAGCTATAGTGCGATTATCCATCATTTCATTGTAATTCTCTCAAGGTTTGTGAAACTCAAGAACCCTAGTTCTTTGATCACGGCTTTGAGATTCAATATTAATAATAACACTAAGTGGACGTAGGTCATTACCATTCTTTGGGGCCAAACCACTATAAATCGTTGGTGTTTTCTTCTTTACCATTAGATTAAACTCTTAATTGTTGTGTTATTTTCTGTCGTATATTTGACTCCGTGTCGTTGGCCAAATCAAGGGTCAACAATAAGAAAGGGGCCAGAACTAAGATGCAGTCCTGAATCACCTTCTTGATCACACTCAATCTATATCCTCTGGGATGTAAATTATGGTGATGGACGATCCATTTCAGGAGACGGATCCCATCGAGTGGGATCTAGGTGAAGTCTCCACCATCAAGATGTCTGTCTTGGTAAATGAACCCGAGTTTTGGTAAACGAACCAGGACATCAGTAAATGAATCCGGACCACCTAGCCGGATAGAACAAGCCCAGTCTTTCCTACAACTGACGTGTCCCTAAAAATCCGGCAGTTGGTCTCCCTAACTAACCTACAGAATGGGGTATGCACGAAACATACACTGCTCCTAGGAAACGGTACCGCCACTACTCTGATAGATCCTGTCCCCAAGATCCCCTTGGTAGCCCACGCGAATCAGTCCGGCCCAAGTCACATGAGTGCCTATAAATAGGGTCATCTGTGCATTCTAGCAAGGATGCCAGATTTTCTCTTGTAAGCAAAACGTTGCTAAACTTACAAAAAACCTTCATTGTCAAAGCTCTCTAAAGTCAAATACTAATGACTCGTGGACTAAGGCTCATTAACGCCACAACTACGTATAAATTGTGACTAAGGCTAATACTAGTGACTCGTGGACTAAGGCTCATTAATGCCCCAACCACGTAAAAATTGTGATCTTATTATTTTGTCTTTCTTTCTAAAACCATTTAATGGTACTTCTTTCCCCGCCAAAAAAAAATACCCGAGGCATATCATAAAAAATTGAAAAAAAAAATGTTTAATTTGTATGCTCTAAAATCCAATATCCCAAAGTGAGAGAGTTCTAACTAGACCCGTAACTTGACAAAATAGCTATTTCTATACATTCCCTAAATTCTCAGGAAGAATTTCCATTTTTAACAACTAATTAGTTTGTATAACAAATTATAACCACAACAACTTGACACACAATAGAATAATAGACTTGTGATTTTTTCCCCTTATAAATACAGTAAAAAGAAGAGAACATTTGGCGTATTCTATAATTGTCCAACATTAATATATCTTGTTCTACTCATTCACTTATTCATTTCTCCGCATTTTCATGTTGAGAGGAACTTCCCTGTAGGATTGAACTTTCTCGGCAGCTTTGCGTAATGGTCTTCCAATTGAAGATCTTTGTGATCTAACACAACTTTCTTCTAAAGAACTATGCACTCGATTGTCGTGGTGAGCCTGACTCGATGGAAATTTAGCATCTTCAATTTCAAACAAGTTCTCTTTTGGTTCCCGCCAATGGGATTTGAACCTCACGGATTGCTTCCTTAGTCGACGCCTAAACAAAGAAAAAGATTGAAGTCTTCACAAAAGAAAATGAAGTAAGAACTAAAAAGAAAGGAACAAAGACAACATAACATCGGCAATTGATAATCATTTTGTTTCCAATAGTCACTTTCGTATTCACAAAAAAATTGACAATGTTTTTGTTAATGGAAAATGAATAATAGTAAAATGATGTCTTGTCGTTCACAAAATGACAAACCTTTTTATTTCAACTGTCTCTTTTTCTTCGGCTTTTTGGCATGTGGTAGAAGAACCCAGGGCTGTAAAAATTCACACAAGAAGCTTTGTAAGGACTTAACATATTAAATATCCAAACAAAAGAAGTGTGGAGATGAAAAACAAGCTAAATTTACATCGGCTTCTCAGAAGACGCCTTCTATTTTGATTTCTTGGCTTCTCATCAGTACAATCTATGTCCAAATCAGCCTCATCTCCTTCCTTTATCCACCAACAAGAATAGAGTAAGTTGACTAGCTTCAACTTTATGGCATAAAAACAACTGAAAGAGGGTCTCTTATACACACACCTGAGACTGAGAGCAAGTCTTTTGACAATTTCCTTTTGCTTTTTCACCCTGCAACAGGGACTACCATTAAGAAAGCTTTATCTATGTTAAATGTTATCGTGTGGAATATAATTTACCATCAATAATAAAGTTAGATACAGAAAGTTTACAACTTTTTACCACAACAACAATCTAATTATCATTTCAGAAGCACAATGACTTAGGTTCAAGTACATTCACCACAAAAGAATTTCTGCAAAACTTTTAGGTTTGTTTCTCAAAAAACACACGAACGACTTGCCAAAAGAAGAATCTTATAAGAACTTAAACAAGCACCTACCCAGTGGTGCAAACAAATTTTGACTCCATGACGAGCCATGAGTACAATAGAACTACATATATAATAATTTGTAGATTGTATTATTATTGATGATATGTTGACTGTTCGCCATGAATCTAGAAAAATATAAAGCTAAAAAGAAAGTTCCGCAAAGCCCCTTATGAAAGTCTTTAAGATTGGCAAAATAAATACTTGACTATGATATTACTTTGTTGGAAAATTATAGTATCAAAATAAATATTTTTTTTCCCTTTTGTCTCTAAAATGATGTTCTCACAATATCACATAGTCAACAGCATTAAATATAGAAAAATAAAAAGAACCACAAACAATAAAAAAAAAACAACTACAATGCGAGTGATTATATATAGAAAATTCAAAAGAAAAACTAGAAGACCATAAATCCTCTTCAAACATCCCCTATCACCAATAAAAATATTAAGTTTACAATCATTTTCTCAAGGTCTCGTTAGGTGAGTCTTTCAAGAGATCACCTTAGAATTTGTTGGAATAATTTGCCAAGTTTTAATTGAAACTAACAAGATTTGACCACTTGACTGTCAAGCAAAACCTCAAACCCTAACTTGGTTGATGAGTGGTTGTACATTGTTCTTTGTCTTTCTAATTGCTACACATGAAGCTTCTTAAAGAAGCATTGATCATTGTTTTTCCTTTTTCATGAATATTAGGCATAAAAGACTTATTTGTCGAAACCTTGTCTTCTTAGAGGCCTCAATCATTGTTTTTCCTTCTTAATGAATATTAAAACACTTATTTGGTGCTGCCCATATGAAATGAAGATAAACTTATTTGCGAATTGTCATTTCAAAGATAAACTTTTTGAACAATCCACTTAGCGAGGCCTAGACTTTTCTTTGTTGAAATCCATCTATGGTGTTGAACCAAGAAATTTATATTTTTATTTTAATGTTTATATATTTTTTATTTTAATGTTCATGTGAGCCTCTATTTATTAGAAGTATTGTTTACCTATAATGGAGTTTCAATTCGAAAACAATCTCATTATTTGAGTTTCACATAAAAATTTCAGTGATTAACTCTGATTATTTTGAAAATTTTTATAATGATCGTTCTTTTATTTATACTAGAATATTTGTAGTATAAATAAACATTTTTTTTTCTATATCAGTGCAGCCGTTACTACTATAATCATTAGATTAGTTAACCACTATAATCATTAGACTAGTAAATGACACATGTTACATTTTTATTTGCCCATCTCATAATTATTTTTCACATCACTAGTAACAGCCACACCATTTTAGCACTTTCCCCATACAAAATGAATACAAAACTGCTACACGAGTATTTATGTTATCGTGAATATTTAATATTTATAACTTTGTGTTGAGAATAAAAATTGCACACGCAAACAAGGAAACGGTGATTTCTCCCAAACATTACTTCGTTTTTTTCTCAAAGAAATTTGATAGCATGGTTCTAATAGCTTTAGTTGACTAGTCTCGGTATTAAAAAAAATGTCTTCCAATGACAAAGTACCAAATAACTTGGTTAATCACTTCTTTATCTTGCTTGTAAAGCCTTATAGAAAATGGGAAGAAATAAATTACTACAACGTACCAAATACGTATTCGACCAATGTTTTGTTAAATGTTAATTCTGATTTTATGTGTTTACAAAATGGATTGAAATAGTACATACCCAATTTTGATCAAAAAAAAAATTCAAATATAATATT
Source organism: Humulus lupulus (assembly GCF_963169125.1). NCBI lineage: Eukaryota > Viridiplantae > Streptophyta > Magnoliopsida > Rosales > Cannabaceae > Humulus > Humulus lupulus. The sequence goes on from NC_084799.1 coordinate 132,292,137, forward strand.
TCATTCTTAGCTCCTTGACCACTTTCTCCCCTTCTCTAAACTCATTGCATCACCAACGACCCGAGAATCGATCTTATAATTGAAAATATTTTGACCAAAATCTAGGGTACTATTTTGATCGATTTTGTAAAACACAATGTCCGAATTATCATTTAACAAAACACAGGGGCTGATTGCGTATTCGGAAAAAACAGAGGGACCAAAATGGTATTTTCCCTTATTAATATTTAAAACTCATAGTATTTAGTAATTACACAAAGTAATTGCAACCAATTCTCATGGATGGAGGCCATGAGAATTTTAAAATATAATTGGGGCACTTCAATTACCTTAAATTATATTGTTACTTAGTAATTACTTGGTTAAACAAACATACCAAATCAAGTAATTACCTTGAATTACACTCAATTCCAATTATAAGGTGGTTTTAATATCCATACACCCCATAAATGTTCTTGTAAATTCAGGAAGTTATTTGATGATTGTAAGTTGAAATGAGAATTAATCTATAAATAGTGATTGTTTGTGCATATGAGGTACTTTAATTTCTCATCCTTTGAGATCTATGCTCAGAATGTTGTGGTAGGATAGATTAACTGCAAAGATCATTTCCTTGAGTGATATCAAAGAGTTTTTGTGAGGGCGGAAATGGTTTCTTTTGGACAATGTACTAGAAATTTGTTCTTGAGATATATACCATTTTGGTCCCCCGAGTTTATACAATATACCAGATAGCCTCTCAGTTGTCATTAATACTGAAATGGTACCCTCTGTTTTGTTGTTTCTACCAAAATGGTACCCTGAACCTATTTTCGGTCAAAATTATTTTTTCAAATACCATTTTACCCTTATATATTTTATATATAATTAAAATTATATTTAATTCTTTTGATAAATTAATAATACTTAAACTTATTGAAATAATAATAAAATAAAATAAATAAATAATGAGAAATAATTTATTATTATTTAATATTTGATTTTAACTTAAATAAATTTAAAACATTATTATTTATTTAACTACAAACAAAATAAAGGGTACCATTTCGGTATTTATGAAGACCGGAAGGCATATTTGGTATTTTGTATAAAATTAGAGGACCAAAATGGTATATTCTAGGGCTGCACATTGGGGGGTTTTCGGGTGCTCGGGTTTGGTCCGGTTCGTGTGCACTAAAATGGCACCGAACCCGTCCGATACAATTTCAAAATTGTGGTGTTTTTGGGTTTTGGGTTTCGGGTGGGCTCGGGTCGAGTTAGGTCGGGTTCGGGCCTTCAACGGCCTTTGACATCATTTTTTGCAAAAATGTCAATTTTTGAGTATATACCAGCCACTCAGGTCCTTCTTGGAGGCGAGGAGAGGAGGTCCAACTCCAAGCCGTTGTAGTGCAGGTCCGTCTGTTGTCCGAGCCTCTAAGGAGTCGATGGAGCCTATCAGCATCTGCTACAGTTCCAGCGAGAGGAGGCTCCAAGCTACTGTAGTTTCAACTAGTGCTCTTGTCACGTCGATGGCAAGAGGGAGGGGGAGAGAAATAACAGAGTGAGGGAGGCGGACTCGAGGTCGGGGAGGAGGAGAAACTGACTGAGATGGGGTTTTAGGACTTAGGGTTAGACAATTAGAAATTAGAAAATAAGAACTAAAAAAAGGGGCATTTTTTCGGGTCGGGCAAACCTGAAATTTTCAGATTTTTTGAAAAACTGGGTTTCTCAGATTCGGGTCGGTCGGGTTTCTCAGGTTTTTGGGTCAAATGTTCAGCCCTAGTATATTCCCTTTTTCTTCTTCCTTCTTTTTCGTGTTTAGTTTACATGCATGTATATTCAATATTGTGTTGTGATTCTCCTCTTCATCTCGTTTGTATTCTCGATTGTACTTGTATTGTTGTGTTTATAATTGTATCTCTTCTTGCTTTTTCAATATTGTAACAATTTTCAATAATCTATTTTAAAAAATTACCATGGTTGCTTCCATAATTGAATTTGATTGTTTTCACAACATTTCAATTGAAGAAAGAAGCAGTTAGACGATTCTAGGGGCAGAAAGTAGAATTAAAATATGGGACAAAGGCTAACCTCTTGTCCCAATCTCTTGGCTTTAAGTAATGCATCCTTGCAAATAAGTTCATGCTGCAGTGCTTTCACCTAAAACAAACATAAAAGAGATTCTTGACATATGATATGAGATAAAAGGGGGTGATCTACACAGAAATGGGGGCCTCAATAGCTTTTCAGAATAAGAGTATGAGAAATTTAACCAAACAATCATAGTAAACAACCATTACCTTTTCTCTTCCCAGATTAAGCTCCTGCACAAATTGAAATAACAAAAGAGTGTAAACAAATCTTGAAATTTAACCACGATAGAGGAAGACTATATGAGATTGTTGAGATAATCAAACAGACCGCTAACATTTTGCTGTTTGATTGAGCAAGATTCCAATTCTGAAGCTGTAATTTCTGAAGACCTACTCGATGTTTCTGCAACTCAGCTCCACTCAGTTCGATAATTTTACTGATCAAATACTTAAAGAAAAACCCTACTGTTTGTAATTCCCAGAAGCAGATAATCTGATATTAACAATTAAGTAACTTTCCAGGGTTGGTTTCCAGCAACCAAACATAAAATTTCATCAATGGGATCAGAAAAAAAGGATACTTTCTCTCATCAACAAGCTTCATCAAAGTCATTCTCTCCTGATTCAAAAATCCACAATTATAAAACCCCACTTAGATATTTTATTAAAAAAACACAGATTCAAAGAGTACCCAGGTAAGAGTATAATAATACCCTGATAAGTTGATCAACGAAGTTCTTATCACACTCAGAAATTTCAAGCGGCTTTTCCTCCTGGCTTGCAATTTTGGCAGCCTGCAAGTTTGTAATATCAGAAAGCTTCTTCAACACCATGTTTCCTAGAGACCCTTTCTTCGCCATTCTTTCACCTCTCATCATCTTCTTCTTCTTCTTCTTTTATTCTTCCAATCAAGAAACAAAACTCCAATGGGTTTCAGAGAAAAGGGGTTGGGAATGAAGAACAAGAAAGAGTGTTATTAAAGAAAAGTGAGATGCAAATGTTGGAGAAAGAAAAAAGAAGGGATTTTTGAGGTGTTGTTGTGCCAAAGAGATTCCTTTGGTGTTTTTTTTAGTTAAGTGATGATGAAACAACGGTTGGGATTCGAGAAACTGAAAGGAATCAATGGAGAAAATATAAAAGAGAAAAAGAAAAAGGAAAGCAGAGTGAGCCAAACAGCCAAAGAGGTAAGAAAAGCTACGTTCGGATCTACAACGGCTTTCCGAAGCTAAGTCCGAACCTAATTTTAAATCTGTAGCAACTCCGAACCTCAATTCTTTTTTCAAACTCACACTTTTGTTCTTTTTAGATGGCGTTCTAGTCCTCAAACTTTATTTTTAATTCAATCTTTACTCCTTTTTATCACATTTTTTTCCTAAAAGATTTTCAACTATCATTTATTTATTTATTTTTATGTGAACCTCTCCTTCCACACACACTCAGAGAGTCTCACAAACTCAACTACCTGAGCTAGTCCAAGCGGCTGACCTATCATTTATTGGCAAGTAGCATTTAAGAGTAATTGGTTCTATGACTTATTTGCATGGCAGTTCCCCCAAATACACAATTTGACATGTTGGTAACTAATTTTTTTTTTTTTTTTTGGTAAATTGGTTCCCAAACTTTGATTTTTTTGGTGTTAGTACTCCACCATTAATCACTAACACTGGAGGACTATTGCTGCAAAGAAAATCAAAGTTGAGGGACCAATTTGCTGAAAAAAAATCCGGGGACTAACTTGCCAATTTTTTGTACTTATATGTTGAGATATTGTTCAAAAATTATATAGTGTAAAAATATAATGTAGAAAAAGTCATCATGTGGACTTTTACTTTATGTGTTGAGATATTTAATATTTGGGGCAAAAAATATAGTTGTAAAAAGTTTATTTTAATAATAATATAAAAATTAATTTTACTTTTACTTTATTATATATTTTAAGAGTATGTGTTATGATTTATAATTTTATTGCGTAATAACTTGCAATTTCAATTTTTAAATCAAGTCTACAAAAATATGCAATTTTATAAAATAAATATAAATAAGATGCTTACATTAATGATAATAATATTTATGAAAAAATATATAAAAAATGTTTGTTAAAAGAATTAATTTATTAAAAAATGATATAGAAAAAAAAAATCATCGTATGAAAACATTTTGAATCATTATAATTTTAGTTAAAGTTTTTAATGAGCAATTAGAATAGTGATTCTCTTTTGGAAAAAAAAAATTAATGGTACTATAAGCAATTTTAGTAAGTAATTCTAGTTTAATATATTTTTTGGTAACAAAATGGATGAGCCCTAATTATATGACACCCTACTCATTTAGAAGAAAAAAAAAGACACCCCCTCAAACAAAAAAGAAAAGAAAAAAATGAGCCCTAATTATTTGTTCCAAAAGTTTAATTAGTTTTATTGACAAATTGGTCCCCTAACTTATTTACATTGTTTTTCGTCAACTAAAATTAAAAGAGAAATTAAGCAGAAAAAAAATTCTTAAAGAATTAAGAAGAACACAAGTAATTTTACGTGGTTCAGCAGTTAAATCTACTTAGTCTACGAGTCACGTTTATTAAGGTTTCTATGTTAAAGCTGAAAGCAAATTCACAGAATTTCAGTATAATGACTTTTGCGTCCCCAACAAATTACTAAGGTCAAAGTATTTATAGACCTAATTACAGCTACTCTCCTCCACAATTCCAGGAAAGAGTTATACACCATACCTTTGGTTAATGTATTATGGAGGAACAACAAGGTCGAGGAAGCTACTTGGGAAATAGAGTCAGACATGCGAGATCAATATCCCAAGCTATTCAGGTAAATTTTGAGGGCGAAATTTCTATAAGGAGGGGATAGTTGTAATATCCCAAAGTTCCTAATAAGGCTTAGTGCCTTGATTAGGGGGTCATGATGTTGGAAATAATGTCCTTAAAGCAATTTTAGTTGACAAATGTTTTAAATGAAATAAATAATTGAATTGAATTATTATATATATATAGACTATGTCCGATATTATATTGATAATATTAAGTAAATATCAAAAAATTCCGAAGTTTATCTATGTGGTCTTAATCTCATATTGGTGTTGATAATATTAAGTAAATATCAAAAAATTCTAAATTTTATCTATGTGGTCTTAATCTCATATTGGTATGAGAGGATCGAGATTAAGATAATAAACTTGAAACAGTTCGCAGTAAAAAAAAGTTATGGAATCTTTAGATTAATTATTGCTAGTACAGTTCGCTAGTATTATGAATACAAGTGACCAAGATCTGGGTCACTAGTGTAGTGGGACACTTTAGTAAAGGTGATTTATATATAGTTGTTATCCAAAAAACAGGCACGGGTGACGTGGCAGGCGTTTTTAAACACGTGGCTGACAACTGGCAGAGTTCTGTTCGACCATCGACTAGAAAGATCCTCCTGGCGTAGCAGTTGAGTTTTCCTTACGACCAGCATGGTTGTACACTCCGCATATTTCAAGATGATCTTGTGGAAATCATAATCAATTCTGAGATTATCTCCAATGATTCCTGATTATCCGATTAATTAGGAGAGAATATCTGTAACAAATTCATGTAATCCTCCTTGAGCCTATAAATAGAGAAAGTTAGCTCAAGGAAGGGACTTTTGGCTTTTGGTTAATTGAAGTTATACACTTACGAGAGAAATAGAGCTATTGTATTACGATTATATTGCTTATCTCTTTCAGGTTTGTGAAACTCAGAGAACCCTAGTTCTTTGATCACTCCTTTAAGATCTCATATCAATAATAGCTTAAGTGGACGTAGGTCATTACCAGTTCCTGAGGCCGAACCACTATAATTTCTTGTGTTCTTTACTGTTTTTCTCATTATATTCATTCCAATACATCTATCCACATCAAGCGTTTTGACTCCGTGTCAGTTGACCAAAACAAGGGTCAACATTCAGGTGCTTTCATTGAGAGCTTGATACGAAATTGTTGAAGCAGAAATGGCCTATGTTGAGTACATTCCTCCAACAGCAGAGGCCCCGGCGATTCCTGACACCGTGCAAGCTCAAATAGATGCCCTGAACCAGGCAGTACAACAGCTAGTCGAGGGAAGGACGTCTCATATCGAGTACGACAGGAGAAGGGGCACTCCTTTTGTTCAAAGGATAGCTGTGGCAGAAACTCCCAGCAAGTTTAAGATGCCCACGCTTCCGAACTTTGACGGGTATGGTGACCCGGTATCTCATGTCAACAAGTTTGAGATACAGATGGACATTCAGAAAGTGTCCGAAGACGCTCGGTGCAGGATCTTTCCTGCAACACTTTCTGATGCTGCACAGGAGTGGCTTTTCAAATTCCCTCCTGCAAGTATTGTTTCTTGGGAGATGTTCGTAAAGGAATTTTACGGACAATTCTATGCGGGTCGTGTGCACCCAACTGAGGTGAATCAGCTGGTGGAAATACGCCAGCAAGAAGGAGAGCCACTGAAAGATTACGTCCAGCGCTTCATGCGAGCAACGGCTGGAGCTAAAACAGTGGGAGATGAGGGCAAGATGATGGCCCTAACTGCAGGAGTTAGGTGTCGCACTCCTTTGTGGAGTAGCCTCAGAAAGCATGGATTTAAGACTACCCAAGAATTCTTGGATCGAGCTGATCGGTACATCAAGCTCGAGGATGCCATCGCCAGCGAGGGAAAGCCCCCAGGCAAAGATAAGGGGACTGCCGAACCCGCCAAAGCTGCCAATGGGTCAAAACCCAACGACAAAGGAAACGGGAACGACAATAGCAATGGCAAGAATGGGGGGAAACGGTCCCATAATGAACCTTCCACCTCTAAAAACAAACGCGCTAAGGGCAATCGTTATGAACCGCGGTTCACCAACTACACTGCCCTTGTCGAGTCTCGAGGAGAGGTGTATCAAGACACGAGTTCTAGTGTGCCTTACAAAAGACCCGCTCCCATTCGGAAGGGTATTTCGAAGAGAGATACTACCAAGTTCTGTCGTTATCATAACGACTACGGACACGATACAAACGAGTGCAACCAGCTAAAGGATGAAATCGAGTTCCTTATCAGACAAGGACACTTGAGAAGATATGTACGGGCCTTGGGAACTTCCCAGCGAGAGGCTCCAGGTGGCAACGAGTAGGCGCCCGCACGCCAACGCTCGCCACCTTTGCAGCCTGATCCCGTAGCTGACACTTTACTCACCATCTGTGGAGGCCCGCACCTTGTGGGAAGCAGAGAAAAGGCAAGGGAACGATATGCTCGAACCCTACGCCACGACCAGGACATCGAGATGATGACTGTGGAGGACCGAGCATCAAAGAAGGCTCGGTCAGAGGACGGTGAGATAACCTTCTCTGATAACGACGCTCAGCATGTCCGGTTCCCACATTCTGATCCGCTGGTCGTGGATGTTCAAATTGCCAACATGATGGTGAAGAGAATGCTAGTCGATATAGGAAGTTCAGTAAACATCTTGTACAAGTCTTCGCTGGAACGCATGAAGTTGTCCATCAAGGACTTGGAGCCCTGCAACCAAACAATTTACGGCTTCTCTAGTGAGGGACTCGCCCCAACAGGGTCAATCAGACTTCTGGTAATAGCAAGTACAGCGCCTGCTACCAGGACATTACTTGTTACTTTCATAGTAGTCGATTTTCCTTCGACGTACAATGCTGTAATCGGAAGGCCCATACTGGTTGACCTTCGGGCCATCACCTCAATATGGCACCTGGCCATGAAATTCCCGACAGACGCAGGGGTAGGACGCGTGTTGGGAAATCAGAGGGAAGCAAGGGAGTGCTACAATGCCTCGATCACGAAGGCGAAGAAGGGAACATCGAAGAGCACTCCCCTAGAAAGGTTGCAGATGGCCATTGATACACAAGCCCAATCCGGTGATGGAGTCACCAAATAGGGTGTTGCCCAAAGTGAGGATAGAGATTTAGATCCTCGCTTTGGGGATTTTGAGGAAGATGTTGGACCCGTCAAGGACCTTGAAGAGGTCCAACTTGACAAAAAAGATCCGACCAGAGTTATAAAGGTCGGTAAAAATTTAGAAGCAACAACGAAGCATGCACTGGTGGAATTTTTGAGAAAGAACCAGGAAGTTTTTGCCTGGTCACATAAAGACATGGTTGGGATAGATCCTGCAGTCATTAGTCATGTCCTGAACGTTGACAAAAGTTTTCCACCCGTGCAACAAAAAAGAAGGCTGCTCGATAAGGATAGATCGAAAGCCTTAAAAGAGGAAGTTGAAAGACTGAAGGAGAATGGGTTCATCAGGGTGGCGTTTTATCCATCATGGGTCTCTAATCCAGTACTGGTTCCCAAGCCTAACGGAAAATGGCGAACCTGTGTGGATTTCACAGACCTTAACAAAGCCTGCCCAAAAGATTGCTTCCCACTCCCAAGGATCGACCAGCTGGTCGATGCAACTGCAGGACATGAGATCCTCTCTTTCATGGATGCATACTCAGGATACAATCAGATCAGTATGCATCCCCCTGACGAGGATCACACTAGCTTTCGGACCGATACAAGGTTATATTGTTATAAAGTAATGCCCTTCGGACTGAAAAACGCTGGTGCGACTTACCAGCGATTGGTTAACCACATGTTTAAGGAGCTGATCGGAGTAAACATGGAGGTGTACGTAGACGACATGCTGGTAAAGTCAAAGAAGGCAGAAGGACATGTGAAGGATTTATAGGAGTGTTTCAATGTTTTGAACAAATATTAGATGAAGCTAAATCCTCTCAAATGTTCCTTCGGAGTAGGATCAGGGAAATTTTTGGGGTTCATTGTCAATTCAAGAGGAATCGAGGCCAACCCCGAAAAGATCAAAGCCCTGATCGACATGAAATCGCCGGTGAAAATCAAGGATGTGCAAAGTTTAACAGGAAGGATTGCTGCACTTAGTAGATTTATTTCAAAGTCGACGGATAAATGTGTCCCTTTCTTTAATCTACTTAGAGGCAACAAGAAGTTCGAGTGGACTGGAGACTGCGAACAGGCTTTCCAAGCCTTAAAAGCCCACATGCACAACCTCCTGTTTTATTAAAGCCTATAGATGGAGAAACTTTGTTCATTTACCAAGCGATCACCGAATATGCTGCTAGTGCGGTGCTAGTACGAGAAGAAGAAGGCGTACAAAAGGCAGTTTATTATGTTAGCAAGAGGTTAATCGGGGCCGAATTGAGGTATCCTCCCATCGAAAGATTAGAATATTACTTAATTTTGGCCTCAAGGAAGTTACATCCTTACTTCCAAGCCCAGCCCATCACAGTCTTAACTGACCAGCCCCTTCGGCAAGTTCTACAATAACAGGAGGCAGCTGGGCGTTTGTTAAAATGGGCAGTCGAACTCGGGCAATTCGATATCGCATATTCACCGCGAGCAGTAGTAAAAGGACAAGTCTTGGCTGATCTTATCGCCGAATTCACTGAGCTCCCAGACAACGAGCAATGCGAAAAACCTAGTACGCCTGAGCCCCAAGTTGAAGCTCCTTCGTGGAAGTTATTCACGGACGGATCGTCCAACGAATCTCACGTAGGAGCAGGAATGATATTGATAACGCCAGAGGGGCATCAATTTCACTGCGCTATTAGGTTTGACTTCACTGCTTCAAACAATGAGGCTGAGTATGAAGCACTCCTCGCTGGGCTGAGGTTGGCCAAGGACATGAGTATAAAAGTGCTGGATATTTACAATGATTCACAGCTGGTAGTGAATCAGGTCTTAGGGGAGTATCAAGCACGAGGCCTAAAAATGGTGGCCTACCTGAACAAAACCAAAGATCTTTTGGCGCAATTCAAGAAGTATACCCTCCAGCAAATACCTCGAGATCAGAATTCAAAGGCAGATGCCTTAGCCAAACTCGCGAGTGCGAAAGATGCTGACACTTTAAATATAGTGCCAGTGGAGCGGCTACGCGAGCCGAGCATACGAGCAGATGAAACCAGTATGGAGATCCGGATATAAGATACATGGATGGCACCGTACTTGGAATATCTCACGAATGGTGTACTACCAGCAGATAGAAACAAAGCAAGGACTATGCAAAGACAGGCTGCTAGGGACATATTGGTCGATGGTATTCTATACCGAAGAGGATACTCCATGCCACTGCTCAGATGTATTACACCAGAAAAGGCTAAAGAGTTGATGAGAGAATGTAGAGTCCAAGAACTTTACTTAGCTAATTGTTTAGTAGTATTATAGTATGTATAGTATTATCTTTGTAACTGTGGATTTTTGGTTCAGACCGGGAATTATTTGGACACTCATAGTAGTACTTGTAGATTTTCTAAGTTTAACCTATAGTTTAAGAATATTAATTTTAACCTAAGGTTGATTAATATGACTGATATTAAGGATTATATTTATTGTACTATAAGGTTTAGATATCAACCAATAGGATTTTAAGCACATGTTATGAATGGTGATTAAGGATGAAGAATTTTTTAGGATTAAATTTAATAAGGAGTAAAGTTTGAATGTTATAGGGTCAGTCAGCAACTTTGAATACGTTGAGGGCTTAGTCAAGGCTGTTTACTCCATTCAAACTTAGCTAAAATTGTGTAATTTCGTGTTTAAATATTCAGCGTGTGCCGATATATCGCAGCTATAGGGGGCGATATGTCGCAGCACGTAGATACGGAAAACAGGAAACGATGCACGGTCGCCTCGGGCATACTGGCCCAGGCGATATATCGCCTACAGGGGGCGATATATCGCCTCCTTCAGCATATGTTCAAACGTTTTTGAATTCTTTTCCTTTCAGCCATTCAAACTCCTTCATAAGTCCAGCATCTTTTGAACGAGTCTTCAGCCTCTGCTGAACGATTATTCAAATTATTTTCACCTAAAAAGCCATTATTTTTATTCAAGTAAAATCAAGATACTTTCATTCCCAAACTCTATAAATAGGACCTAGTACCCAGCCATTATTCACCTTTTTCTCTAAGTTCAGAAGCTGCAAGTGCTAGGAGAGTGTGAGAGTTAAACACTTGGGTGGGAGAGTCATAAGCTTAATCATCTTTAGCTTATCAAACACTTTGGGAAGTAAGGTTCTTTAGTATTTCGGTTGTGGTTAGATTGGTCTTGCAAGTCTTTGAGGTAAACCCGAAACTCTATTTCATTTGTTTCATGTTATTTTCTTTCTCAAAGCCTTCTACTCAGTCCCCTAACCTCATTCTTATTTTGGTTAGGGAATCCAAGTTCTTAAGCACATAAGTTTCGGTAAGCATATTTCTCAATGGTTTAGTCTTCCTATTCATTTTCATTTCTTCTTCTTCATAAGACTCACTCTTTCTCATATGGTTTTAGGAGTGTTCCAAAAGTCCCAACTCAGTCCATCATATCCCGGTAACTTTGGTAAGGAAAATAGGATAGAATCTATATGTTCATTGCTTATGTTATCTTATGTGTTATGTTATGAAATATGATATGTTATGAATATGTTATGAATGTGTATGTTTGTAGGCTTGGGCTTATGCCCTATTTGACTAACAAGACCCCAAAAAGATTATGGGCATATGCCTACTTAGCTAGTAGGACCCCACTAATCTCATGGGCATAAGCTTGTTTAGTCTATGGGACCCCAAGTAATAATGGCCATTATAATAAGTGTATGTATTAAGTGTTATGATATGTCTTTACGTTTATTATGAAATTTATGTTTATGACTATGTGTTAGATTTTCCTTGCTGGGCATTAGGCTCATTCCTTTTTGTTTTATGTGCAGGAAAATAGCTTTAGAGGCGGTAAGATTCGTGACGCTTAGAGGATGTGTATCGATGGTGAATGGAGTCAAGGGGCCAAGCGTTATTCGATTCGAGGATGTAGTCTCATTTTACCTTTTTATGGTTTTATAGGTATTTTCCGCATTTCTTATGTAATTCTTTTCATTTAAATCGTGTTTTTGTTTTTAAAGACAATGGGATCCCATATCCTTCTTAGTATTCTATTTTGTAAGAAACTCTTATTTTTAACAAGTTACTCAGTAAAATTATGGTATTTCCGCAAAAATGTAAGTTTTATGTATAGTTTCGTTAATGGTCCAAATAGTCTAGATTAGTGGGTCATTACAGAGAAGTACATGAAGGCTTCTGTGGGGATCACTCTGGGGGGCAGAGCCCATCGAAAAAGATTCTGAGGCAGGGGTTTTTTTGGCCGACTATGAACGAAGACTCAATGGAGTTTGTGCGAAAATGTGATAAGTGTCAGAGGTTTTCCAAGATCCCACGCGTAGCTCCCAACAAGTTAAAGCAAATGCAAAGTCCATGGCCCTTCGCAGTATGGGGTATCGATTTAATTGGGTCCTTGCCAACGGGAAAAGATAGGGTAAAGTACGCGATTGTAGTGGTCGACTACTTCACCTAATGGGCCGAAGCTGAGCCACTTGCTACCATAACGACAAAGAAAGTCCTTGACTTTGTCATCAGGAACATTGTTTGCCGATATGGATTGCCTCAGAAGATTGTCTCAGACAACGGCACCCAGTTTGACAGCGACCTATTCACAGACTTCTGCGAAAGGCATGGAATCGTCAAGAGCTTTTCTTCAGTCGCGCATCCACAAGCAAATGGGCAAGTCGAAGCAGTGAATAAAACACTTAAGGATACCCTGAAGAAAAGGCTCAAAGAAGCTAAAGGAGCATGGCCAGAACAGCTGCCCGAAGTACTCTGGTCGTATAGAACTTCTCATCGAACAGCAACAAGTCATACCCCGTTTTCCTTAGCATACGGGTATGAGGCCATGTTGCCAGTCGAGTTAGATCCGCCCTCACATTGAAGAATCACGTACGACCAAGACCAGAATAACCAACTGTTGATGGAGTCCCTAGACTCGCTTGAGGAGAAACGAGAAAAAGCCCAACTCCGAGTAGCTGCGTACCAGCAAAAAGTCGCCTGGTATTTTAACTCAAAAGTAAAAGAAAGAAAATTCAACGTCGGAGACCTAGTACTTCGACGAGTTTTCTTAAACACCCGCGACTCGGCTGCTGGAGTACTCGAACCAAACTGGGAAGGACCTTACCAGATTGAAGAAGTCCTTCATCCAGGCACATACAAACTTGCACGCTTAAATGGAGATCTCATTCCGCGCTATTGGAACGAAGAACACCTGCGCAAGTATTATCAATAAACAGTCCTTCTTAAAGGACTGGATTGTATTAATTTTTACTTTTTACAAGTTTTGAAAAAGGATTAGTCATGTTATATGGCTAATCGCTTATAAGTGTAAGATCTTTTTAAAAGATCACTCGTAAAGACATGTTTAGTCCATTTTAATACGAGAATTATAAGGGACTGTGCGCAGCCAGTCATTCTTGCCAACCTTTGTAAAAAAATTTACAAGTATTTGTTCATTACGTGTGTTGTTTTGCTGTATTATAAGTGTTGCATTTTATACCAAGCAGTATTGTTCGTACAGGTCGTGGTCAAGGCAAGTGACCAAGGACTTAAAGCTCCTCAGTCACTTGGGGGGCATATAAGGTACATCGATAGCAAAGCATACCAAGAGGTATGTAAACACATGAACAAAATAAGTGAAAGCATGCTACGGTACTTAGAGTATTTTTCAAAATTTATATTTTGTTAAATCAAGCCAAAGTACTATGCTAAGTTCGGTCATGCGAACAAATGTTATAATAAGCAGAAATATTATAATATCAAAGGGAATTCTTTTACACCGCAAGCAGTACTGCTTGGATGTAATTGTTCAAAAGTAAAAGTAAAATATGTTGGCCATGCAGCAAAATCAAAAAGAAAAATCAGTCTTTACATCACAACCTGTAGGTCGTGTAATTAAAGCAAAACAAAAGAAAAAAACTTTAAGGAGCAGGAGGATCCTGTGAAGCATTCTGATCGACCACGTCCCCTCCAACTTCTCCTCCCTCCACTCCGGCGGCTGGCAGAATGCTTGGGGAAGCAGGGACCCTAGCTCTCTCTTCGGCAGCCAACCGAGCAGTGTAGCGGGCTAGCTCAGCCTTCCTAGCATCCTCTGGAAGGTAACTGAAATCGGCACTTTGGTTGTGTTTCCAAAAATCGTAGAAACACCGAAGTGTCACGTTCTTGTACCTCTCCAGGTCCTTGGCATTGGTAAGCTTAAGCTGCTCCACCTGGCTTTGAAGAACAGCAATGGTCGTGTCCTTAGCAAGGTGCTCCTCCCTAAGTTTTTTTACTTCACACCATTGGATTCGGGTGGACTCTTGGTAATCATCCCTCTGCTTCCTGAGAGTTTCTAGAGAAGCTTGATTCTCTGCCAGCTCTGCCACCAAGGCATCCTTCTGCTGGGTGACCACCTCCAACTCCCCAGCATGCCTAGCCTCTGCGGCTTGAAGCTCCTCAATGACCTTCGCCCGAGACTGCTCGATGCTGGCACCAGCGAAAGTACGAGCACGGTCATTGTCAACATGGCCTGCAGTCAAAGAATAAGAGTTAGGCTATATTACAAGAAGGAAAAATAAAAAACAAGATCGCAAAAAGAGAAAGAGTGCTTACACTGGCCACTTCATTAAGAGCCCTATTGAGGATCTGATCAACCCCCATGTTTTCAGCCTCAGCCATTGCCTCCCTTCAACGATCATGCTTCAGGATATGGGCAAGGCGATCCTTCGCTGATCGCAAGGAGTGGCTGGAGAGTCTGGCCTCAGGAAGTTCGGCTTGCTGGGCCTGTTCTTTTGGAGCCACAGACGAAGCATTTGTGGAGGCAGGCGGGGTCTCCTTCTCAGCAGGAGCGGATGGTTGGGCATAAGGTTGGCCAGAGGGCCCATCCTTTGGAGGATCAACTGCTCGACTCTTCTTGGCCGAGGGTGCTTGGCTAGACTCACCATCTTGTCTCCTGGCCTATTTCCTCCGTCGGACCAGGGGAACTTCCTCCTCCTCCTGAGTCTGGTACAAGTCAAAAACGTTGGGGGAGGCCATTTCTGCAGAAAAAGATAAACATGCAGATAGTAAGACAAAAATAGATGAAAAATTATGGCACATCAGAAAAGAAGTAAGGAAAATCACAAAGTCCAATACCCGAGCTACTACTACTTGTCGCTACACTACTGACTCTATTAGTCATACACTCACTCTCTAGCACGAAGAAGTCTGGCCCTAGATTTGGAGTATACGTAAAATGGCCGTCCCCGTCAAATAAGTGACAGGGAATTGGCAAGCTATTTAAAAGCAAAATAACAGTACCGTTTTCGTCTGAAGACTCATCCAAGTCTACGACAGTTTCTGCTGCCTTTTATTTCCCCTTCCCTTGGGGGGCAGAAGGCCTTTCTGCTGAGGGGGCGCCAGTCGGTTCCCTGATCGTAACCCCAGTCAGTCTCCTTCGAGGAGGGGACGCTGGGGATTGCTGCTCAGGATGCCCCTCGGCAGTGGCGTCTGCCACCGCGGGTTCCCTCGTTTCCTGATGAGGGGTCAGGAGGCCAGACAGCCTCAAGTTTTCATCAGTGACCAGAGACTTGACGCTTTTTTCAGTGTCAGTCATCCTGGCCAATGCGTTGGACCTCAACACCATGTCTGGTGTTGGGTTTGGGCGTAGCCATGGTCCTGAAAGGCATAAGATACTTTAGAGAAGTACAAAAAATTTGCTAAGAAAAAGTAGCGACCAGTGGAAAAGGACATTTACCTCCTCGAGCGAAGGCCAAGTTGTTCGTAGTCATGTCGGGCGTGAGGAAATACTCCTGGTTGTATTTCCCCACATTGGAGATATGGGTGGTGTCACTCAGGAATGTTCGGTTTTTTTCCTGGTGACAAAAATGAAAAAAGCCCGTCCCAGACTGTTGAGGGTTGGACTTAAGGTCAAAAAGGAAGTTGACCTCGTGAGAAGTAGGCTCTGGCCATTTTTTGAGTTTGTAAAGGATATAGAGTGCAGCAAGCATTCTATATCCGTTTGGAGTAATTTGAAAGGGGGCAACACCGAAGTAGTTTGCCACCCCTTGATAGAACGGATGTAGAGGAAGGGTAGCCCCCGCCTCTATGTGGTACCTCAACCAAGCGCTGTAGACGCCCCCAGGCAAGTTAGCCCTCTGGTCAGCAGCATGGATCTTGAGATTGACCCCAATGAGAGGATACTTCCTAAGGTAATTGGCAAGCATCTTGGGAGTCACCTGGCTGAGGGGAGAAAGATACCACTCGACATCAGGAAGGTTTGAATGCCGAGGGCGAGCCCTGACCTGAATGCCAGGATCCGGGGCAATGTTTTCTCGACTGCTGGTCGAGGGAACCCTAGCCTGCGAATCAGGCTGGGCTGGAGGATTTGGATTGTTTTCAGGGTTTGGTTTCTTTTTTCCTGGAGATTTAGAGCAGGCCACTTTAGGTGGTGATGGTTGAGGTCTGGAAGAAGAAAGTATTGAGAATGGAATCTCGTGAACACGCTGAGCCGGCTGTTCTTCGCCTTCAAGCAGTTGCACAAGAAGATCGTCTTCGATTGGCCGCTCACCTCCCCACAAATCTGGCATTAAAATCTACGAACGGAAAAATGGGGAGGTGAGGATGGAGAATCTAGAAAGTTGGTTAGAATAACGCTGGTCGTGTATAAAAGTCAAACTTTTATACAACAAAATTCTAACAAAAAACTAATTTTTTTCACACGAACAGTTTGAAAAGCAGATCAAAAAGTGAAAGTAAAAAGTTTTTGGAAAAAGCTTTTTCAACTCCTTTAAGGGCAGGAAAAACTCAGTTTTTCAAATAGCATAAAAATCGAATTTTTACTTCGGTTTTACGTCCTAAATTTATGATCTCGGTTATCAAACTAACTCATAACTCCTAAATGGCAAAGAAACATCATCCTATCTAGTATCACCCGATAAATCCCCTACTTTCATGCATCTCAACCCAGGAACACAAACAACACCAGAACTTAACAGTTAACTCACAGAGGCATGCACAGCAAAAATAAAGAGCAGAAAGGTTCTGAAACTTACCAAAGCAAAGATCGTGGAGGTTTGAAGGAGTTTCAAGCGTAGACGAACAGACAGCTGGTTCTTGAAACGCTGAAAGATGATCTTCAGGGAGAAGGAAGGTTCTGATTTAGGGTTTCTTGAAAGAGAAATAACTTGCGTAAAAAGGAAAAGAAGGCTCTGAGAAGGCTATATATTTTTTTTGTCCGTGGCATGAAAGAAGAAGTAATCATCAGTTTCCTCTTTTCGAAGCATGGGGAAGGGTGATAGCCGTCAATAGGTTACTTGGGAACTGAAAAGCCGTGATTAGACAGGGGTAGGTTACTTTTCCCAAGGATGCACGAACTACTCTGACAGATCTGGTGGGGTAATCGAAGAGTCATTTTCCTTAAAGTTTATTTATTGTTGGTCGTAATAAATAAACTTGGGGGGCAAATGTTATCCAAAAAATAGGCACGGGTGACGTGGTAGGCGTTTTTAAACACGTGGCTGAAAACTGGCAGAGTTCTGTTCGACCATCGACCAGTAAGATCCTCCTGGCGTAGTAGTTGAGTTTTCCTTACGACCAGCATGGTCGCACACTCCGCATATTTCAAGATGATCTTGTGGAAATCATAATCAATTCTGAGATTATCTCCAATGATTCCTGATTATCCGATCAATTAGGAGAGAATATCTGTAATAAATTCATGTAATCCTCCTTGAGCCTATAAATAGAGAAAGATAGCTCAAGGAAGGGACTTTTGGTTAATTGAAGTTATACACTTACGAGAGAAATAGAGCTATTGTATTACGATTATATTGCCTATCCCTCTCAGGTTTGTGAAACTCAGAGAACCCTAGTTCTTTGATCACTCCTTTGAGATCTCATATCAATAATAGCTTAAGTGGATGTAGGTCATTACCAGTTCCTAGGGCTGAACCACTATAATTTCTTGTGTTCTTTACTGTTTTTGTCATTATACTCATTCCAATACATCTATCCACATCAAGCATTTTGAATCCGTGTCAGTTGACCAAAACAAGGGTCAACAATAGTGATATATAGAACTGGACAAGATGTGATTTGTTAATACTTATTTAAACATTGTTTCATAGTATTAATCAAACACATCAAACGATGATCATATACATGGTGATCTTAATCCCGAGGTTACTATGAACTCCTATATATGTCATCTGATCCTTTGATTCATGCGTTAATGTTTGTCAGAATGATCAGGCTAAGAACAATTGTTTTGAGGACTCAATGATATATATGGTTGGGGACATAGTTTAACATATATGGAATATATACCTTCTTATAGATTGAATAATGGTTCCCTATTGGGTTGAAACTGAAAAGGTTATGAGCGCTCACATTGCAAACTTGTTGTGACACAACCTTCACTAGTAAAGTCAATGGTGCACTAGGAACAAGATATAGTTAAAAGGGTAAAACGATAATGTAAACCATTAATAGAGCATTAACATTGTATGTAATGATTATATCAATGGACACTTTATTCTTTAATAAAGTACTTTATAAATATATGTCTATAATTATCAAGATTTCAATCTCATATTTATAGTGCAGTAATCATGAGATTAATAAATATGATTTTTTAATCAAAGAGCTTTGATTAATAATCTAATATTTATTGGAACTTGATATTATATGTTTATAGGTCCCCAGGGTAGCTCTATCAATATTATATCAAGGTAAGAGTTAATACAAGAGTAAAACTGTAATTTAGAAATTTGAGAAGAATTGATTCTTCGGATCAAAAATACAATTATATGATAATTGAACATGAATAATTAATTTGGAATTAATTATTAAAATTTCAAAAATATGTTTATTAATTTAAATATATAATATCAAAATATATATATAAATAAATTAATTTTTGAAATTAATTATTTTATTTGAGTGGGAGAAAATAAAATTGGTAAGTCAAAATAGTTTTTGATTTATTTAATTTTTAAAAGATGATGATAATGATGATTATCAATTTGAATTTTGAATTTAAAATTTAAATATTAAAATATGATTTTGATATTTTCCTTAAAAATATAATATCATATTTTGTGGAATGATTGCTTTTAATTAAATAAATAAATAAAAGAAAAATGCAATATCCCTGAAAGGGAATACTGCTATACATGCATGCCATAATCTAGGAACTGTGTCATGCATGTAACAGTGTAATGTTAAAGTGTCAGTATTGTTTTATTTTATTTTTATTTATTTAATTAATAATTTGAAAATAGATATTTTCAAATTTGGTAAGTTAGATATTTACCTAAATCAATTCTTATCATCATTATGATATTATTAATATATTATTGTTATTATTAGGAATAATAAGGTATAATATATATATATATATAATCTCTCAATATATATCATACAATAACAAGAAGAAAAAGCAAGAGAGTGATAGTTCAGAAAAAAAAGTTTCAGAATTTGTCAGACAAGAAATTGTCATCATCTTCTTATTTTATTCTAACCCTTCTGAAGCCATAATTCAAGTTCTCATGTGTTAAGATATACTTGTGATTTCTAAATTACAAACACATGTTCTCTATGTGCCCACACACATCTTGAGGTGTAGAGAACACTTCGAAAGATCATGGTTTGAGTACTGAAGGCATTGGATAGGAAGATCGATATAAATATATATATATATATATATATACGAAAAGACTCAAGGACCATTGATAGGCTTCAAGAGGTAAATAATATTGTATATTAATATTTCGTATGGATGTTTTCTTGAACATATAAATTGTTCATATGAGATATGGAAATTTTTTGTGTTTCATAAACTGGGCTCACCACGCCATTTTTGTTGTGCACTCTAATTGTGTTTTCCAACACATGAGGAAATTATTTGATTATTATGTGATTTGATTGGATATTTATGTGATTGTGTGAATTTTATGAATTGTATTATGATATGACTAATTAAGCATGTTTATGTGTATTAAATGTACGAAACAGACCTGCTTTTATTTAAAGGGGCATAATTGTAATATTAACCCGCTGAGGGTATAATTGTGATTATATGATTGAGACCACATTTATTATGTGGATATATTAGAGATATTTGGCAAGAGTCGGTCCTTTTGAGCAAAATAGCAGTTTCATCACAACGGGGATTTATACCCGGCTTGGGGTGAGCCAAGGGGTATTGTTGCGAAATTTAAGCTACGCAAGGATATGTAATCGTAATTTGTAATAAATCTCGGTAAGAACGAGTATCGTCCCATGAAGACTAATTTATCAATTACCAAATAATTAATTTCTAGTTTCTATTTGGCTAACAGATTTCGATTTGTAAAGTTTAAAATGAAGAAAGCATAAACAAATTTAAATTGCAAAAATAACCTAACAAAAAGAACACGAGTTTAACACTGAAATTAATGAAACAAAAGAGAATTAATTCAATAAATAGTGAATTAAGGAATTTAATCTCCTCTTCTATCCACTTGACTATTTTATTAATGCTAAATTTCACATTCACTCTTCTTATCAAGATAGCAAGTTTACAAAAGCATTTTATATTCAAATTAAGATATATAAAATTCGACCTAGATATGAATTTTCTATATTTCTATGATAAACTCACATATAAGAAACATTAAGAACAAAATCTCAAAATCTACATAAATTATATTGATACTCTCGTTCAACATTGAAATCCATGTCCAATCAATTATAGCATGCTTAAATCTCACCTTTTAGATTTTGACTCAAACTCATATGGATTATGTAAAAGATGGCCAATCAATCACATATAATAAACACAAATTGAAAGGATCTTAAAGAAGAAGAAATAAATATAAACTTTTCATTATATCATAGTAAAGTTTCAAGAGATTCAATTAAAAACCCTAAGAATAAAATTAGTTCATCAACATGGCAAAGAAATCCAGAATACTAGAGTTTAACATAAAGAAAATTAAAGAAGAAGAAGAAGAAGAAAAACTGTAGATTCAGTCTCTGAAATCACTCCCAAAATGTTCTCATTGCCTCCTCTGATAAAAAACCAACCTCTTGCCTCTTTCCTTCGTTTCTGTCTCAAAATTTTTTTCAGAATGTTCTTTTTAAACTCTTTCACCCTAATTTTTCCTGCTAAAAGTCACAATTGCCCTTAGTTTCAAAACACGTACGGGCACAAGCGTCGCAGCTCAGCTTTCATGTGTCGCGACCCTAGTACAATAGCCCCCAATCAAGGAGCCTCTAACTTCGATGGCGTCATAGCCCAGCATTCTTGCGCCGCGACTCAAAAGGATACTGGCGCGGCTCAAAATATGGGCATATAATAGTCTTTCTGACTAAGCCAGCGCCGCAGCTTAAATTAACTCCTTTTTAAAGAATAAATGTTTTAAGCGTCCTTGCGACCCTTGATCTCTTCTAAAGTGCCCCAACACGACCAAACACCATTTAACGTGAGAAATCCGTCGTTTATCTTCGAATTAGCCATCCACATCCATACCAACCCTTGAGTAAACACTAAAACCTGAAGAAAAAAAAACACAAACACAAGCATAATTCTACACCAAACAACTTAAAATATTAAAAATACACCTTTAAAACCTACTCTAAAACAGTATTGTAGCTGTGTGGGACTATGTGCATTTTTATATTATGTGTGATATATATTTGAATGGATGGATGCATATATTGATGATGATAGATTCTTAAGGGTTGTTTATAATGGTGCTTTTGGGTTTAGGAATTGTTGACCCTCAAATTGGTCAACGACACGGAGTCAGATAAATGATAGAAAATGAGAGGAAAACAAGAAGAAATTCAAATGGAAAGCAAACGACACAAACGATTTATAGTGGTTCAGGCCCAATTGGATGGTAATGACCTACGTCCACTTAGTGTTCTTATTGATATAGAATTCCAACACTATGATCAATGAACTAGGGTTCACGAGTTTCACAAGCCTTGGGAAGATTACAACTTCGGTGAATAATCACACTATATTCTTCTCTTTGAGTACAAAGATCCAAAGTTTTCCAAAAGTCCTTTCCATTGATCCTTTTGAGTCTTATTTATAGGCTCAAGAAAAATACCTGGGCCCATGGGCCTTAATTACAATTAAGACTTATGTATCAAGGTAAAAATACAAAATACAATTAATGCAAATATTACAAGATTGCATATCCAAAAGGAAGTAAATGAAAGTATGCAACCAGACTAGTCACACCTAAGTGTGAGGCTTGATAAATCAATAAATTTCTGGTCGATGGTCGAACAAGATTCATTCACTTAAAGTTGTCACATGCCTGCCACGTGTAGGTCAATCCTGCTTGAAAAAGACAACCAATCATATCATTGTAGTTTCCCAAAAAGTGGTTTGACGGTTATTGCATTTACCTATGCCTCGGAAAGTCACCCCTTATGATTACCTCTATAACCGTGCTTCGACCAGTATATATATATAACCCATCAAAATTAATTTTTATTCTTTAATTTTCACTTTCTCCTCAAGAACACTGAAGAATAGAGCGCAGAAAACCCATGAACTCAGTCGATCTTGACGAGCCATGGAATTTCTATCCAGCCACTTGACTTAGCGTCTCAGACACTTGCTCCAATCTTTATCCAAGTAAGTTTATTGACCTTTTCAATCGTTGAGATGTCATGCAATATCTATTTTATATCTGTTTCGGACCTTGATTTCTTGAATTTTCTTGAAAGAAACTATTTTTGGGGTAAATGGGTACGTAGGTCTGAGCATGATAGGATAAGGAAATAACACTACATGAGGCTTAGGAATCAGTTTGGGAGTTAGGATTATTAATATAGGGCGTAAAATCAAAGTAAAATTAAATTTTTAAGCATGTAGAAAAAACTGGGTTGTAATGCCCCAAATTCTCCGTTGTGTTTACGGCGTGAACAGTAGGACGGGAGGACCATACTTGCTTAATTATGTTATTAATTGATAAAATGCATGTATATGTTGATTATATTATGATATGATGTGAAATGCATGCATGTGAGTCCATATTTCTTTATATAGGGGTGTGATGGTAATTTGGCCCGTTAAGGGTAAATTGATTATTTGAACGCATGTTGGTAATATAGATTGGGACCACATTATGATGTGGGTTTGTTCGAGCCATTTGGCATGAGACGATCAAGGAATGTTGATTATCGGTTTGGTCATAACAGGCATAAGCTCGGGGCTCGGGGTGAGTCTCGGGGTGTTTTAATGATTAGAGTGTTACCGGGCATTAAAGGGTAACGGGATGTGAGATATTGGAGTTTGAGAATATTGAGATTAGCGGGAATTGGGAAGCGTTAATTATGATTAACGGTGTAGGTGGAAAGTACCAAAATTTCCCTTGAGTTGGCTTTAGAGACTTTTAAAGACCTAGGGGTATAATGGTCTTTTGGCTAGGATATATATGAGCTTGGAAGGCTGTAGAGTAAAACGAAACCAAAACAGAGTTTACTTCTCCTCCTTCCCGTACCTTCACTTTCCTTGTTTCTTCTTTGGAGATTTTGAGCTCAAGGGGTGGAACTAAGCTAGGAAATCAAGGGGCTTAAGTTATAGACTTGGTTCAGCCATTGAAGAGGGTTCAATTCCAGGTTTGAGGTAAGCTTTGTCCATTAACTTACTGGTTTATCTCTGTTTCAGTATTAGATTTCAGCTCTTGATTTTGGTGTGGAAAGTTGGAATCAAGGGGAGTTCTTGGGATGTTTTACTTGGGTTATGATGAGGGATATTTATGGGTGATGTTTGGAGGTTTAAATGGGTGTTTGAGAGAGGTTTGGGTGGTGTTTAAATTGGGTTTGAAGGGTTGGTTTCAAGGGAAAATGCAAGGGAAGAAAAACAGGGGGGTTTTGGCTGAAATGGAGCTTGCGCCGCGGCATGGCAAGGGTGAGCCGCGGCCCTTGGGGGCTGCTGGGTTTAGGCGCCTCTGTCTGAGGGGCGGGCCGCGGCATGGCCAAGGAGGGTCGCGGCCCTTAAGGCATTTTTGGCCAAAATAGAGTTTTGAGCATGGGGATTCAAACCTAAGGCCTCGGGATTGAACCTACTACCCGGTTGAGTAGTGTTTGAGGTCCCGGAGGTTAGGTTTTGGTTTGGGAACCTTTTATTATTCATTTTATTGATGGAATCCCATAATTTGGTTATGACTAGGTAACCGCTAAAGGACCAAAAGGTCGATCGTTCTCAGGGTCACTCTTTTATCTGTTCTAGCTCGAACCAGAGGTAAGAAAACTGCACCCAAAGTGTGACATGCATGGATATTTGTATGGCATGTTGATTGTATAAATATGGACATGGATTGAATACAGAATCGACAAAAGTGTTAGTATCAGCTGTGAGGCTGTGACTTATTTGTTAGGCTCGGCAGTGTTACTGGACACAGGTCAGGAAACGCTGACTTAATTGTTAGAACGGCCTTAGCGTGAATCACGCAAGCCAACAAAGATTAGATCTAATCGACTACTAGCATTGAATGACTCAAGGAGCATTAATGCCTGACCGACCCTGAGGGTCGATGAACAAACAGAGCCTGGAGGCTAGTGGCTTACCCATCAGCCACTCTTTCGCTAGAAAATAGAGCTTGGAGGCTGGTGGCTTACCTAGCAGCCACTCTCCCGCTAGAAAAGAGAGCTTGGAGGCTAGTGGCTTACTTAACAGCCACTCTCCCGCTAAAATCATGTGTTATTCATTTGTTTGAAAGCTTTATGCTCAGTGTGATTATAATGATAATCATTTGATAATGTTTATGAAAAGTGTTATGTTTTCTTGCTGGGCTTTGGCTCATGGGTGCTATGTGGTGCAAGTAAAGGGAAAGAAAAGCTCACCTAGCCTTGAGTGGAGAGCTGATGTGGTGTTGTGTACATATGCGGCCGCTTGACCACCACGGCCAAGGAGTTCTCAGAGGAACTAGGGGGTTTACCCTATTTTTGCCGCCTAGGTCGGCGGGAACTGTAACTTTACAACTATAGTGACAATTTTGTACTGAGAACCACTTGTAAATGTTTTGTTTAGCTCTGCAGAGCAGTTTGTAATAAAATCTCCATTTCCTTTTTATTGGTTTTATACCTTAACCCGTTAATTACACTTAGAGCACGTTTTTGACCAAAGGACTCAGGTAACGAGTCAAATTTCCGGTCCACCGTTCACCGTAACTGTTCTGGGGTAGCCAGGGTGTTACATGGGTTTTTCCCGCCCTTTCAGAGTCGAAAAGTTTTTTCAGAAAAAACTTTTCACTTCTGCTTTTTAATCCATTTTCCAAACTGTTCGCATATAATTTAGTGTTTTTGTTAGAATGCTACTGGTCGAATAAAAGCTTAACTTTTATACACGAGCAACGTTATTCCAACTTTTACACTTTCTTGGTCTTTTGGCTGTAGATTCTCATCTCCCCTTCTCTGTTCGCAGATTTTCATGCACGACCCGTGGGGAGGTGAGAGGCCGATCGGCGACGACTTGCTCGCCCAGTTGCTCGAAGATCAGCAACAACCGTCGTTACTAATCCCGAAGATTCCTTTTTCTCATACCCCTTCTAATAGACCTTCAACCAGTCCATCGAACATGGGTCGAGTAAAATCCACCACCCAAAAGAAAAGGAAAACAACCTCTCCTCCTGCCAAACAACCTGCTCCTCAGGCTAAAAATCTTTCGACCAGCACACAAGCCGAAAACACTCCTCAACTAGAAATCCAAACAAATGCCCAACCTCGGGATGTCCTTCAACCAGAAGTCGAATGGTACGTGGTACCTCCTAGCAACATCATAGCTAGGATGGTAAGGAATTATCTCAAGAAGTATGGACTTCCTGGGATAACCCTAATCAAGCCTACCATCGACTAGCAGGAAAATCTGCTTGGGGGCGCCTTCAGTGCCTGGTCGAGATATCATATTGAGGCAGGGGAAACCTTGCCTCTTCATCCATTTTTCCAGGGGGTGCCTAACAACTTCGAGGTCGCCCCCTTCCAAATCACCCCAAATGGATACAGAGTGCTCTCTGCTCTCTATATCATGTACAACCTTAAAAAGTGGCCTGTTCCTACGCCACACGAGGTCAATTATTTATTTGATCTCAAGTCCAGCCCCAATCCCAACAACACGGGGTCCTTCCACTTTTACCACTAGGAATCTACTCGCACTTTCCTGAGTGAGATCACCTACAAGTCGAACATGGGGAAGTACTTTCAGGAGTACTTTTTAACACCAGACGTGGTCACCAACAATTTGGCCTTCACTGAAGGAGGTAAATTCTGTATTCACTAGCCGCTTACTTTCCTTTAACTTTCCTGCACATTCCTTAGAATTTTAATGTCATTCAGGTGCGTGGTGCTGACCAGCTCCCACTTTAGAAATGGAGATACGAGCAACTTCCCTTGCCAGCATGACCGACATAGAAAAAAGCGTCAAAGAGCTGGTCACAGAGAATAATCTAAGGCTGGTTGGCCTCTTGGCCCCTCACCAAGATGTGAGGGAAACAATTGCGGGGAGTGCTACTGGTGGAGAAGTTCCCAAGTAGCACCATGATGTGTCACAACCTCCGAGGAGGAGGATAACTGGGGTGACTATCAGGGAACCCTCCAGCACCCCGCAAGCAGCTGTTGCCCCTGCCCCTGCCCCTTCAGGAAAGGGCAAAAAGAAGGTTTTCGAACATCCTACGCCTATTCTTGAATCTTCAGATGAAAACGGTACTGTCTTCTCACTCTTAGACAATTTGCCCATTCCCTGTCATTTATTTGACGGGAATGGAAACTTTAAATACACGCCTAATTTAAATCCAGACTTCTTCAAGGCAATGAGTGAGTGTAGCAGTAGTTCAATAAGTAATGTAGCGACCAGTAGTTGTAGCTCGGGTATTTTACTTATAATTTCCTTGCTCTTATTTCCCTGATATAGTAAGCATATCTAATCATATTGTATGACTGTTTGTATGTTTTCTTACTTGCAGATACGTCGACTGAAGATATGTTCGAGCTTTACAGCATACCTGTACCCCCTGCTCCTTCGAGCAAGAAAAATGGGAGTAGGTAACACTTGCCGACCAAGCACCTCCTGATCAAACAGGAGATGCCTTGACGAGCATCGTGCTCAGCTTAGCCAAGGAGAGGATGACCAAACTATCGAGGCATTGACGCAGCCAAGAGGCCATCATTGGTACCGACTCCATGGAGGTCGGCCAGATAATTAACCGTGCGCTGAATGAAATAGCCAGTGGAAAACGTGCAATTACTCGCTAATCGAGATTTTAGGTTAAAAGTGTGGCTATACTATAATAAAAGTCATATAATTTGAAAATGTAGACATTCAATGGAATTATAAAGCGTTATACATTTGGGATCCAAAAATACTGTTTAGAAATATCTACAACTCAAAAATATGATTAAAGTCGACTAAACGAAAAAAAATTAGATTAATACATAACATCTCCCAAAATTACCCCTGGCTATGGCAGCTAGGCAGGTCAAACATGTACACGTCGCTCCATGCTCTCCGTACTCATGGTGGGTCGACCTTTCCCTTGCCCTTACCTGCACCATAGAGCACCCGGGAGCTGAAGCCCAGCAAGAAAACTCAACACAAACAATCCACATATGCATAACTATCAATCAACATATAACAAGGTAGCCAACAGGCTAAACACATAGCGACCATGCCGTCCCAGACGCTTTACCAGGCTCTGGGTTCGTGGTCTACATTGTGAGGATGACTCAAGCATCCGAGAAGGGTCTCACCTAGCAACTTGCACTCAGCATGCTCAACGGCGCTCCTGGCCCTTTGCCGTACTCAGCCTTGCACTCCACGTGCTTAACGCAGTTCCCCGCCCCATGCCGTACTCGGCTTCCTACCATTCTCAGCCTTCGTCATTCCCGGCCTTCGCCGTTCATTCACAAATATGCAATACATAGCGCATAATAAACAAATACTTAAACAAATACAAATATAAACAATATGGCTACACCCTGCAACACAATCACATAGGGTCATGCCCAGCAATACAAACTATAGGGCCACGCCCTGCTCTAACGGTACAACAGTTTTCTTACCTCTGTCCCAAGCTTCCTGAGCACCGATATCCCAAGCACAGTCCCCTAATCCGAGCCTCACTGAAAATCCTAGTCACAACGTATCAACAACATCCATCCTTCAAGCCCTAAACCATTAAACAACTTTGGGATATAATTCTAGTCTCCGGGACCTTGAATTCTATCTATCCGGATGATAAAATCCATCCCGAGCCTTAACTTTTGGATTCCCGAGCCAAAAACCTCCTCGGGGTCCAAAAACCCCCTAAGAGTCGCGGCCCGCCTCAACCAGAGGCTCAGGCTCCCTAAAACTCAGATACGCATCGCGGCCCAACCAAAGGGGTGCCGCGACATGCCCTTCTTCCTGGCCTCCCATCTGTTCTAGAGGGTCGCGACTCACCAAGAACAGTGCCGCGTCCCGACCCCTTCGAACCCAGAAAATCCTCCATTTCAACAACCAAAACCCAGCCAATTTAACTCAAAATCAATCCAACAACACAATTTAACTATCACAATAGTTCTAAAAATGTTCCTAGCAACAAAACCCTGCAAGAAACTAGCTTAAAACCTCATCAAATCCCCAATTCAATCTTTAACTTCAAAGACCCAAGAAAACTAAAAATCGACACAAAACTACAGAATTTAATGACTAAAATCATAATTCAAAGCTTACCTCAACCTTTGTTTGGATCTACAAGCTAATATTGAGCTAATCTTAAAATATACATTTCCAACTCCTTGTTTAAGATTCAATGGTTCACTTGGAAAAGTCTAGAGAAAACAAGAGTGAGAGAGAAGGGAGATAGGGTCGGTTTTGGGAACATTCTAAGTGTTTCTATGCTTTGTCTTACCTAACTTAACTCACTTAAGTTACTCTCAAGGCTCGGGGTACCAAAAACATCCCCGAGGGAAAATGGTAAATTTCTCCGATATTCCCTCCTAAACGCTCTAACTTTAAATATATCTCCAAATATTTATTTCCATAACCCAATAACTTAATTAAATTTCTATCACTCAATATACCCCTTGACTCGCCCCGAGTCGGGTATCGGGTCCCGTTGTGACTTCCTAGCTAAAACGCTCCCTAGGACTATCTCGGATCGTGCATCACAAATATATCACCACTCACACGTGGTAAAGATCACAATATACACAAATATTGCATTTATGCCCTCAACGAGCTAAAAATTACAAGCATGCCCTTAATAACCAAATGGGGCCCACATGCATATTTAATTCACCTAAACATGCATTTCTAATGACATACTCATCAAATTCACATATTAACATAATAAATCACTTATTGCCCTCCAAGCACGCTAATCAAGGCCCTAAGCCTTATTAGCAAATTTAGGACGCTACAACTATCCCCTTCTTACAGAAATTTCGTCCTCGAAATTACCTGAATAACTCGGGATACCGCTCCTGCATAACTGACTCAAGTTCCCACGTCGCCTCCTCAACCTTGTTGTTCCTCCACAACACTTTCACCAAGGCGATGTTCTTGCTCCGCAAGACTTTATCCTTCTGGTCGAGAATTTGAACCGGCTTCTCCTCATAAGACAAATCCTGGTCCAATTCCAAGTTCTCATAACTCAGTACGTGCATAGAATCTGATACGTACTTCCGGAGCATGGACACGTGAAATACATCACGAACCCCTGATAGAGTTGGAGGCATCACCAATCTGTAAGCTAACTCTCCAACCCGTTCCAGAATCTCAAAGGGGCCAACAAACCTAGGGCTCAGCTTTCCCCGGACACCAAACCATTTGACTCATCTCAAGGGAGAAACTCTGAGAAACACGTGGTCACCGACTTGAAATTCTACGCTCTTACGTTTTAAGTCCGAGTAACCCTTCTGGCGACTTTGGGAGGCGAGCATTCGAGCTCTAATCTTTTCAATTGCCTCATTGATCCTTTGAACCACTTCAGGACCCAAGTATTTCCTTTCACCCATCTCATCCCAATGGATAGGTGATCTTCACTTTCTCCCATATAACATCTCATATAGAGCCACTCTGATAGTCGCCTGGTAACTATTGTTGTATGAATACTCAATCAAAGGGAGATACTTACTCCAAGATCCCCCAAAATCTAGTACACAGGCTCATAGCATACCTTCTAGTATCTGAATTGTCCTCTCAGACTATCCATTTGTCTAAGGATGTTAAGCATTACTAAACCACAACTGCGTGCCCATAGCCTTCTGCAGGCTCTCCCAAAACTTAGAGGTGAAGGCGGGGTCCCTGTCGGATTCTATCGACCTCGAAGCCCCATGAAGTCGAACAATTTCTTTCACATACAGTTCAACATATTGCTCCAAAGTATAAGTCATCCTAACAAGCAAAAATTGGACGGACTTGGTATACTTATCCACAATCACCCACACTGAATCATGTTGTCCCACGGTCTTTGGCAAACCAACCACGAAGTCCATGGTGATATCCTCCCACTTGCACTCTAGAATCCCTAGAGGCTGCAATAACCCTGCTAGCCTCTAATGTTCAGCCTTTACCTGCTGACAAGTTAAGCACTTAGCCACATAGTCCACCACGTCCCTCTTCATTCCAGACCACCAATACAAGGTTCTAAAATCTTGGTACATCTTCATCGTACCTAGATGTAATGAATAGGGAGTGGTATGAGATTCATCCAAAATCTCTCGCCAGATATCAGAATCCATCGAAACACAGATCTAATCCTTGTACTTCAGTAGTCCCATCTTTGAAATAGAGAAGTCCTTAGTCGCTCCGACTAAGACACTCTCTTTGTGCCCTCTCAACTGGGGATCTTCCCCCTATGCTTCCTTGATCCTCTCAAGGAGTGTAGACTGAAGAGTGATGTTGGCTAACCGACCAACCACCAACTCTATACCCGCTCTAGTCATCTCCTCAGCTAACTTATCAGATATCTGCCTCGAACTGAACAATTGTCCTGGGCCCTTCCAACTCAATGCATCGGCCACTACATTAGCCTTCCAAGGATGGTATAGGATATCGCAATAATAATCCTTTACCAGTTCCAACCACCGTCTCTAGCGCATATTCAAATCCCTTTGGGTAAAGAAGTACTTCAAACTCTTATGGTCGATGTATATTTCACACTTCTCACCATATAGATAATGTCTCCAAACCTTAAGTGCAAATACCACTGCTGCCAATTCTAGATCATGCATGTGATATCTCTGCTCATACTCCTTTAGCTGTCTCGATGCATAGGCTATCACCTTTCCGGCTTGCATAAGAACACACCCTAAACCCTATCTGGAAGCATCACAATAAACCATAAACTTCTCATTGTCTAACGGAAAACTCAATACTGGGGCGGTAATCAGTCACCGCTTCAATTCCTTGAAACTATTCTCACACCTGTCTGTCCACACATACTTCGTCTTCTTTCTCGTCAATTCAGTCAACAATGTGGCTATCCTGGAGAACCCCTCAACGAACCGCTGATAATACCCTGCCAATCCCAGAAAGCTCCTGACTTTTGGTACATTGCTCGGCCTAGGCCAATCCCTCACTGCCTCAATCTTACTTGGGTCAACCAGAATCCCCTCTTTACTAACAATATGACCCAGAAACGTGACTTGTGGTAGCAAAAACTTGCACTTGCTGAACTTAGCATATAACAAATGCTCTCTCAACCGCTGTAATAACAGGCATAAATGTTGCTCATGCTATGTCTCTGACTGAGAGTACACCAAAATGTCGTCAATAAACACAATCACAAACTTCTCCAAATAGTCCTTGAAAACCTTATTCATCAAATCCATGAAAGCTGCTGGGGCGTTGGTTAATCCAAACGACATCACCAGAAATTCATAGTGTCCATATCTTGTGCGGAAAGTGGTCTTTGGTATGTCCTCCTCTTTAATCCTTAACTGGTGATAGCTCGACCAAAGGTCAATCTTAGAAAACACTATCTTCCCTTGTAACTGGTCAAACAAGTCGTCGATCCTAGGTAGTGGGTACTTGTTCTTAATGGACAACTTGTTCAACTCCCTATAGTCAATACACATCCTAAGAGATCCATCCTTCTTCTTGACGAACAACACTGGAGCACCCCATGGTAAGAAACTTGGTCTGATGAACCCCAAATCCAGTAACTCCCGCAATTGAATCTTCAATTCCTTCAACTCTGCCGGAGCCATTCTATAAGGTGTCCTAGATACTGGTTCTTCCCCTGGCGCCAATTCTATAACAAACTCGATCTCCCGTTGTGGCGGCAACCCTGGAAAATCTGCTGGAAATAAATCTGGAAACTCACATACCAATTTTGTCTCAGTCGGTTCAATCGACACAACCCTAGAGGGATCCACAATGCTCACTAGGAATCCTATGCAACCTTCCTGCATTAGGTCTCTAGCCTTCAGTGTCGAAATCATAGGTACTCGCGAGCCACTAACTATCCCCACAAATACAAAGGGTACCTCCCCTTCTGGTTCAAAGGTCACCATCCTACGCTTGCAGTCAATCGTCGCCCCATACTTCGATAACCAATCCATCCACAAGATCATATCAAGTCATCCATCACTAACTCAATCAGATCAACAGACAACTCTCTACCATCTACCTCTACTGGCAGTGCTCTAATCCATCTCCTAGAGACTACCAGTTCCTCAGTCGGCAACAAAGTCTAAAATCCCCTAGCATACAAATCACTACGCCTACACAGCTGATCTATCACTCTAGCAGACACGAATGAATGAGTAGCCCCCGAATCAATCAATGCAGTAAAAGAAGAACCAGCACTAGAAATCTGACCTGTCACGACCGAGGGGCTAACCTCAGCCTCAATCTGGGTCAAGGTGAATACTCTGGCAGGAGCGAGACTGTCGCTCTGCTTCGACTCCTCTTTCCTGGCTTGTAGGCAGTCCTTCTTCAAATGGTTGACACTCCCACAAATAAAGCACGCCTTGATCCTGCACTCCCCCTGATGTTGTCGTCTGCACTGAGGACACACTGGGAAACTCCTCCAATTGTCACTCCCGCCCTGATGGCCACTGAAAGCACCTCGTGCCCTCCTATCCGAGCTAGGAGGAACGAAAGAATCTGGGGCCTTTCTCTTTTGCTCACTGGGGCCACTACCCCGACTAGATCCGGTAAAAGGAGGCATTGTCCTCCTAGCATCGCGCCTAACAGTGCTCTCTTTCCATATCTAATCCTTGGCCCCTTCTGTTGTATGGGCGTTGTCCACTACTTGAGCATACGTAGTAGTCCCCAGATCCAAGGTAATCTTTACATCACGGGAGATCATAACATTCAATCCCCGCACAAACCTATCCCTTCTTGCCACATGAGTCGGCCCCAAATCCGATGCGAACTTTGCCAATCGGTCAAATCTCAAGGCGTACTCAGTAACTGTCATCTAGTTCTGGGTCAGGTTGGTAAACTCGTCAACCTTCGCAGCTCGAACTGCAACACTGTAGTACTTCTCGTTGAAAATGTTTTTGAACTCTTCTCAACTCATAACAACAATAATTCTTCTCTGAGAAACTAAATCCCACCAGATGCAAGCATCCTCTTTGAACATGTAGCTGGCACAAGCTACCCTCTCATTCCCTTCCACCCTCATGAAATCCAATATGGAAGAAATCATATTCATCCACTGCTCTACCCGCAGTGGGTCTGGTCCACCCTCGAAGGTGGGAGGATGCTACTTCCTGAACCTCTCATACAAAGGTTCCCACCTATTCTCCATAACAGGCTGAACTGGCATTGGCGCCACAGCCTGATGAACCTGCAACCCAATGCCATGAGGAGGGGCCTGTTTCCTCAGCTGTCGAAGCTCCTCTTCTATTCGGTGCAGTCTAGATTCCATTTCAGCAAACAATTGTTGCCAATTCTGTGGGGCAAGTGGACGATCCTGACCCTGGTTGTCATCCTCGGCCCTATTTTCGCGGAGTCTAGTTGATCATCAAGGCATCTCAACAATATTTCTACAATCAACGACGCTGCTCATCAGGCATGATAACATCATCCAAAACCACCTCC
This sequence comes from Humulus lupulus, assembly GCF_963169125.1. Taxonomy (NCBI): domain Eukaryota; kingdom Viridiplantae; phylum Streptophyta; class Magnoliopsida; order Rosales; family Cannabaceae; genus Humulus; species Humulus lupulus. The sequence goes on from NC_084799.1 coordinate 132,326,106, forward strand.
CAGTTCACGTCAACCAACCATAAACAACAGCCCACAATACACAAAAAACATACAACACTCAATGGGCCATTCCCTAGCATCATGCATATGCTAACACATTCATCATGCTCTATATAAAGTAATCAAGCAAACATGGCACTTAAGCAAATAATCAAGCATATAATTCAATCATTACCAACCAACCCTGAGTCAAGCTTGTCACTGCCAGGGATCGTACATGTTCGGTCAATCTCCAGGAACTATAAACCTTAGCTTGCTCTGATACCAACTTGTAACACCCTACTTCCTCAGAGCCGTTACTAAGTGAGTTTAAAACGTGTGAACTCATTAATCGTGGTTTAGGTTAAAAGTGTGGCTAAACTGTAATAAAAGTCATATAATTTGAAAATGTAGACATTCAATGGAATTATAAAGTGTTATACATTTGGGATCCCAAAATACTGTTTAGAAATATCTAAAACTCAAAAATATGATTAAAGTCTACTAAACGACAAAATTTAGATTAATACATAACTGTGGGTGCCAAACATCCACCAAGAAAAAAAATCTCTAGTCCCTACACGGAACGCATGGCTAAGGGTCACTTAGTCATGTTATCAGGCTCGTGCCAATAGGTCTCACAAGACCACGTTCTAGCCAAAACTCTCAAAGCCCCGTAGGTCTATGCCTTTCTGGAGACTAAGTAACCTTACACCCAAGTGCCACCATTTTGCACCTCTGCGAGACTCGCGTGCCCAACGAGACCATCCCACCTCATATTCAGCCAAGGAGCCCCGCGTACTGATGTCTCGGCTAGGAGGGCCTCATGCGCTCTAGTGTCTCGGCCAGGAGGGCCTTGTGCACGCTGATGCCTCGGCTAGGAGGCGCCTCACGCCTAGGGAGCCTCACACCTGGAAGGGTCTCCCGCTACCATCATCTCGTGGCCCCCAAGGTGCCTCGCACCACCATGGTCTCGTGGCTCCCATGGCCTCGCGCCACCATCATCTCGCGGCCCCCAAGGTGCCTCGCACCACCATGGTCCCGCGACTCCCATGGCCTCGCACCACCATCATCTCGTAGCCCCCAAGGTGCCTCGGACCACCATGGTCTCGCGGGTCCCATGGCGTTGCACCACTATCATCTCGCAACCCCCAAGGTGCCTCGCACCACCATTGTCACCCGGCTCCCATGGCCTCGCGCCACAATCATCTCACGGCCCCCAAGGTGCCTCGCACCACCATGGTCTCGCGGCTCCCATGGCCTCGCGCCACACCTCGCCCAGCCATGCCGAGGTACCGTGTATCCGTGCCACACTTTGTCTCACCCAGATGCCTCTATGTCATGAGGCCAACGCCTCGCGTACCCATATAGGGTCTAAGACCTCTAGAAGGGGCGTACGAGGAACAATAAGAGAGACCCGAGAACTATTTGATATCAAGCCCATCGTGGTATAGACGACTAAGTATATCGTTCATGTTAACACAGAAGCTTTCCTACACTTAGTAGAATGTAGAATAGCTTTGAGAAAATACATGCCTTGGAGATACGGGTGCAGGACGTACGACCATGTGGAGGACAGAAGCGTGGCCCTGACATCTGTGACATGCAAGTAGTGGAGGTGTAATGTGGTACCAATGCAGGCATACTTTTGCAGGCCCCTGACACGTACTAGAGCCGACCACCACTCCTTCAACACCACTACGACCTATGCCACAACCCTAATAATGTACCTATGTACAATCATGTCCCCTGGGACCACAATGTACCAGGAGCCATTAGAGATCCAATATAAATAGACTTTCACCCCTCCAGCAAAGCGGTTGGGAAATTCATTGTACACTCAAGCTATTAAGCAATATACAAAGGCTCACTCCAATGTTGATCTGTGTTGATCCTTCCATAAGTTCATTCTAAGTTCTTATCTAAATATCTCTATACTTACCTTTGAGTTTTCCGATCTAATTTCGTTGACGAGATTTCACCGTCAATAGTTTGGCGCCATCTGTGGGAAGAACAAGCATCAAGCCAACCTTCTGTCATCACTTCCAACAAAGAAAGATGCTAAGGCGTTGAAAATTCCTACGTTAACTACAAGATGATGAGGTTCGTTGGGATGGAGTAGAGCGGAGGGCTTCCAAGAAAGACCCCCCTCCTCCTAAGTATGGAGGTAGGCCGGAGGAACCTCTTCCCCCAAGGGATGAGAAGGAAGCATCGTACCCGGCTATCTGGCCCAACGAAGGTCATTCAGAGCCGCCAGTGCATCCACTTCACCAGCCCCCGGTGGCACCACGCTCAGGACACCAAGACCCAGGTCCATCGACGCACGGGCCAGGCAAAGGTCCTAGGGTACACTCGGTAAGTTCCAGCTCAAGGACTCGCTTCTACAAGGATGAGATTCACGAGTTACATAAAAAGAGTTGACGGCTGGAAACCACGATAGAGAACATGCAGGAGGTCTTAAACGACCTCCTGCAAGGAATGTCGAGCATACCCCTTCCTAAGTGTAAAGAGAAGGAGCGTGAAAAAGGGGAAAACAGTGTCCCCGTAGACGATGGGAGAACCAGACTTTCCACCAGTAAAACTCCCCAGACAAAGTACCATGAGGGGCCTAGACTGAGGAAATGCCCCCAGGAGTCAAGACGGAGGGAAGATGATGGTCATAAGAACAAAGCAGAAGTCACCTCAAAAGAGGCGTCCCCTGGCCTAAGAAAAAATCTCCATGGGAAGAGGTCAGAAGTAAGAAATGCACCCCCCGCGACTCCTCTAAGGAACACAACCAAGGCAAGGGATCAGTCTGATAACCTGCAAGACTCCTTAAGTAAAAATAGGAGGGAACTAGACATCAAAATGCAGCACCCTCAAGGAAAGATTATCACCGCACCTGGGGGGCACAGAGAAGATGAAGAATTTGACCATGATTCACCCTTCACAAGGGAGATCCAGGCTAAGCAAATCCCCGCCAACCTCAGAGAGCCTCGCATGACTCCATATGAGGGTACTACAGACCCAAAGTATCACTTAGACTACTTCAATAACTTGATGAGGTTAAGAGGGGTCAATAGCATAGCAAAATGTCATTTCTTTGTTGTTACACTTAAAGGTGTTGCGTACAAGTGATTCAAGAGGTTAAGGCTAGTAACAATCAAATCATGGCAGTAATTCTCTAGAAAATTTCTTTAGCAACACCATGCGGTCTGTGATTACGTTATGCCAATTACCAGCCTCGCTAACGTAAAGCAAGGCGAAAATGAAAGTCTGAAGAACTACATCCATAGGTTCAATATGGAAGCAACAAAGGTGGGAAGTTTAACCAAAGCAGAGCTCAAGATGGCTATTACAGCTGGAGTTCGTCCAGGAAGCAAGTTATGGGGTAACATGCTCAAAAGAGAAGTTTCAAATTTAGATGATTTCTTCGAAAGAGCACAGAAGTACATACGTGTGGAAGAGGGCCATAAGAACTCTCATGTTGAGGGAAGCAAACCTTCCTCCAGTCGCCCTACTACTAATACGTGTACGGGTGCAGGACATACGACCATGTGGAGGACAGAAGCATGGCCCTGACATCTGTGTCATGCAAGTAGTGGAGGTGTAATGTGGTACCAATGCAGGAGTGCTTTTGCAGGCCCCTGACACGTACGAGAGTCGACCACCACTCCTTCAACACCAGTACGACTTGTGCCACAACCCTGACAATGTACCTATGTATAATCTTGTCCCCTGGGACGACGATGTACCAGGAGCTATTACAGATCCAATATAATTAGACTTTCACCCCTCCAACAAAGGGGTTGGGAAATTCATTGTACACTCAAGCTATTAAGAAATTTACAAAGGCTCACTACATTGTTGATCTGTGTTGATCCTTCTATAAGTTCATTCTAAGTTCTTATCTAAATATCTCTACACTTACCTTTGAGTTTTTTGATCTAATTTTGTTGACGAGATTTCACCGTCAACAATAACATCTCCCAAAAATACCCCTGACCGTGGTAGCCAGGCTGGCCAAACATGTACATGTCGCTCCACGCTCTCCGTACTCATGGTTCGTCGACCTTTCCCTTGCCCTTACCTGCACCATAGAGCACCCGTGAGCTGAAGCCCAGCAAGAAAACTCAACACAAACAATCCACATATGCATAACTATCAATCAACATATAACAAGGCATCCAACACGCTAAACACATAGCGGCTATACCGTACCAGGTGCTTTACCAGGCCCTGGGTTCGCGGTCTACACTGTGAGGATGACTCAAGCATTCGAGAAGGGTCTCACCCTAGCAGCTTGCACTCCACATGCTAAATGCCGCTCCCGTCCCTTTGCCGTACTTGGCCTTGCACTCCACATGCTTAACGCCATTCCCAGCCCCATGTCGTACTCGGCTTCCTGCCGTTCTAGGCCTTCACCATTCATTCACAAATATGCAATACGTAGCATATAATCAACAAATACTTAAACAAATATAAATATAAACAATAGGGCTACGCCCTGAAACACAATCACATAGGATCATGCCCTGCAATACAAACTATAGGGCCACGCCCTGCTCTATAGGTACAACAGTTTTCTTACCAGTGTCCCAAACTTCCCTAGCACGGATATCCTAAGCACAATCCCCTAATCTGAGCCTTGCTGGAAAATCAAGCCACAACATATCAACAACATCCATCCATCAAGCCTTAATCCATTAAAAAACTTTGGGATATAATTCTAGTCTCCGAGACCTTGAATTCTATCAATCTGGGTGATAAATTCCATCCTGAGCCTTAACGTTTGGATTCCTGAGCCAAAAACCTCCTCGGGGTCAAAAAACCCCCTAAGAGTCGCGACCCCATGGCCTTGTGTCACGGCCCGCCTCAACGAGAGGCTCAAGCTCCCTAAAACTCAGACACACGTCGCGGCCCAACCAAAGGGGTGCCGTAACCCGCCCTTCTTCCTGGCCTCCCATCTGTTCTAGAGGGTCGCGATTCACCAAGAACAGTGCCGCGTCCTGACCCCTTCGAACCCAAAATATCCTCCATTTCAACAACCAAAACCCAGCCACTTTAACTCAAAATCAATCCAACAACACAATTTAACTATCACAATAGTCCTAAAAATGTTCTCAGCAACAAAACCCAGCAAGAAACTAGCTTAAATCCTCATCAAATCCCCAATTCAATCTTTAACTTCAAAGACCAAAGAAAACTAAAACTCAGCCAAGAACTACAGAATTTAATGACCAAAATCATAATTCAAAGCTTACCTCAACCTTTATTTGAATCCACAAGCTAATATTGAGCTAATCTTCAAATCTAGAGCTCCAATTCCTTGTTTAAGCTTCAATGGTTCCTTTGGAAAAGTCTAGAGAAAACAATAGTAAGAGAGAAGGGAGATAGGGTCGGTTTTGGGAAAATTCTAAGTGTTTATATGCTTTGTCTTACCTAACTTAAGTCACTTAAGTTATTCTCAAGGTTCGGGGTACCAAAAACGTCCACGAGGGAAAAATGGTAAATTTCCTCGATATTCCCTCCTAAACGCTCTAACTTCAAATATATCTTAAAATATTTATTTCCATAACCCGATAACTCAATTAAATGTCTATCACTCAAAATACCCCTTGACTCGCCCCGAGTCGGGTATCGGGTCCTGTTGTGACTTCCTAGCTAAACCGCTCCCTAGGACTGTCTCGGATCGTGCATCACAAATATATCACCACTCACACGTGGTAAAGATCACAATATACACAAATATTGCATTTATGCCCTCAACGGGATAAAATTACAAGCATGCCCCTAATAACCAAATGGGGCCCACATGCATATTTAATTCACCTAAAACTGTATTTCTAATCACATACTCATCAAATTCACATATTAACATAATAAATCACTTATTGTCCTCCAGGCATGCTAATCAAGGCCCTAAGCCTTATTAGAAAAGTTGGGACGCTACAAGCTTGGTTCAGGATGGTAAGATAGTGACAAAGTATGTCAATGAATTTGATGGGTTGGCCAAATCCGCTTTTGATTTTGTACCAACGGATGTGGTCCAGGAGGAACGATTCATTTGAGCATTGAAATCTAGGATGAGCCAGAGCGTTAGGATCGCTTTAGTGCGTGAGACTTCTATCTATGCCCGGGCAGTAGGGAGGGCCTTGTGATAGAAGACGCAAGAGATAAGATATGGAGTGAGAATGTCATAGGGCAAGAAGCTCAGGCAATGGTATCCCCATTAGCGGGATCAGTTAAGGGCAGATGCCCAGTTACCAGAAAAGGGGGACCCTTAATAGTTCTACTACTCCTGGTCCTAACAGGAGAGGTTATAGTTTACAGGATGGCTGCCAGGGCGACAATGAGGCCTGGAGAAGTTATCCAATATGCGCCAGATGTAGGAGACACCATCTGGGAGAATGCCAAGTGAATGCATGTTCTTTATATGGAATAACGAGGGCATGCCAGGAAGGATTGTTTGAGATCAAAGAAGATGAAAGAACCAAGGAGTACAAGTTGCTCGACCCCAGTTCGAGGGTCCGCCTCGATACAGCCCGAGGCTAGTCCCTCGGAGGCAATCGATTGGCACTCTAGTTCTCGTTCCTTATTTCAGATTGAGCTGAATGAGTTCGGTGCTACATATCTCCTAAAAGAGACATAGATATGGGGCACATGCTTAATGGTTGCTACGCCATGGAGCTTGAGATTTTAGTGACTGCCAGGAAGATTGGTAACTTCCAAAATGAAGGGTTAGAGTACTCTTGGTAGTCTGTTAATTTATCGAGTTCATCACATGAGAATTTTGATATGCTCCTGAGTACGGATTTTTCTACCTAAATAAAGGACAACCAGGGATAGCAAGAAATAATGATGACTTCTGGATTTTAAAGGAAAGGACCTGGTTGCAGATACGGGAAACCTAGATATTGTGGTAGGCACCACTTGGAATATATCAGTTAGACCGGATGAAGATCAAGGAAAGAGACATTTTAGGAATTACTTACGTGATAGGTTTATAGTGAAGGTTCTTAACTAACCAATGCTTCAATGACATATGTAAGTTCGACAAGCAGTGAATACATAAATGACATGGACAAGCTATATTTAGATTGATTAGGGATGTTTCGGTCTACTCCTAATCAAAAGCAGAACGTGAATGACAACTTCATTGATTGTACCAAGACTACGGAAGCAGGGTTACAGGTAAGGTTCCAAAAGAAGAAAGCTTCGATTTCTCCAAGGGATTCAAGGTCACGTTATGGGAAGTGATGGGATCATGTATGAAGTAATTCAGATAGAAACCACAAGGAAATTACTAAAGGAACACCTGAGGGGTGAAAAGTACAGTGAGATCGGTAAGACACATCAGCTACTACTTGAAACATCTTCGAAGACAGCCATACCATAGATTGAGGTAACATAAGAACCTAAAGCTTTTTTCGAATGGATAGTTTCGTATCAGAATTTTGAAAGATAGAATAAAGATTGGTTAGCACGCCCTGGTATTAGTATATGTACGTGGTGGACTGATACAGGAGGGCGACATGATGGACACTGCCCTTGCTTAAAACATGACACTGTAGTAGAGTGCATCGAAGACTAGGATGCACCCGAGTATAGATTGAAAAGGATGGTTGTTCGTGCTTTATGATAGATAAAGGAATAAGAACACAAATGTTATACATGGAGCATTAAGTTGACGATAATGTCAGATAGCCATGATTAGGGTGCGGTGACAGCACCTATGGAATAGAAGTGTGTGCACTAGTATAAAGAGTTAAAGTGTTTTGTCACCCATAGGGAAATGACCATGAGACAAAGGCCTTAGTGGGAATTAATGGATGATTTACATTGGACATCCTTTATTGCATAGAGAAAATTAACGTGGGGGCTAACATCTTGAGTTGGAAAGGTCTGTGCCAATTGGGTAAGTCACCACGAATTATAGTAAAGTCAGACGAGGTAACAACCAAGATTGGAATAGAATCTGCAATTAATAGTTGGCAAATATACTTCTATGAAAAATGAAATATAGAGAGAAGATCTTGTAGGAATGGTTAAGAATCCTACTATTTTAGTATGAATGGGTTAAGATATGAAGTTCGAATGAGTGATTCGATGGAACCTGGCGTTGTGGTGGAGATTCTCGATGAATCTTGGACTACCTCCTTATGATTGTTGTATCCAGGAAATTTGAATGGGTATTAAGATCTGAAATTTGTATGTTGGAAGGCAAAAGGGTATAGTTGTGGACCGTAAGGGTGGATTACATTAGACCGCAGGTAAGATGATTGCATAAGAAAAGTTGTGATACAATAGTTTAAGTTAATACACCTTTTTTCGTATGAGCGGGTATCATAATTATGCATATGAGTGAAGGGAGATCATATGTCTTCGTGGGACACCGATGTCGATGGTGTCAGACTAAGACCCTTTATTTCCCAAGTTCTGGAAGAGGGTTGTAGAGGGCAATGAGTATAAGATTGGAACTTAGAAATTTTAGTGCCTTTAGTTAGACTGACAATCTGAATGAATGACTCAGACTTTAAGGATTTTACCTCGAATGTGTTAGTTTTTTAGGTATTAGGATAGGTACGGTCCCTTGATTGAATAGTCACGGTGATGGAAGCCAGTCTACAGCTAGTGTAATGTCCCAAAATTCCCTAATGGGGTTTAATGCCTGGATTAGGGGGCCACGAGGGCCATAATTGATTTAATATGTGATTATATGCATGATTATGTGAGTTGTATTATTATATGATGATAATTGCATGCATGTGGGCCCACTTCTTATTAGAAGGGCATTTTCGTAATTTTGACCTGTTAGGGCCATAATTGTATATTTATGTGCACGTATGTGATATATGGGTGACAACAAATTATTATGTGGATATGTTTGAGCTATTCTTCATGAGACGATCCTAGGAAGCAAGTTAGCAGTTTGGTCATAACGGGGTTAATTACCGGGCTCAGGGGTGAGCCTAGGGATAAATTGATGTTTAGTACATTACCAGAAATTAACGAGTAATGGGATATGATTTAGTAATTATTTGAGGATATTGGTAGTAACAAGAATTGGAGGACGTTAATTATGATTAACGGGATAGGTGGGAAATGACAATTATACCCTTGGGTGGCTTTGAGGAATTAAAATGGCCCTAGGGGCATTTGGGCCATTTTGACCATTAGATATGCTTAAGTTAAGAAGGATGTGGAGTGAAATAGGCAGGAAAAACAGAGTTGTGTTCTTTCTCTCTCTCTCTCGATTACTCCTTTCTCTCTCTCGGTTGGGATTTTGAAGCAAGCTAGAGAATTGAAGCTTAAGGATTTGAGGATTGAGGGTTTAGGATCCTGATCAACAACTAAAAATGTTAATTCAGGGATTGGGGTAAGGATTCTAAGCTTTAATTTTGAGTTATACTCTGTTTTTAAGGCTATTTATAAGCTTGATATTTGATCTTAGGTTTGGGTGTTTGGAGGTGTTTCTAAATGTTACAAAGCTTGGGCTTTGTTGTTAAACAAGTGATAATGTTGTATAAATGTTTTGTTGTGATATTGGGATTATTTGGAGGAAGATTTGGCTGAGTTAGAATTGAGGAAAATGCAGGGGAGTTGGGTTCATGGGGTCAAGTCGTGACCAAGTTCATGCAAGTCGCGACTTGAATGAAACTCAGAGCCTCCCTTGGGCTCTGTCTGGCAGGCGCGCCACAACCCTCAGGGTCAAGTCACAGCCCGCCCTTGGCACCCAGACAAGGGGGCTTCCTGTCTTGGTGGCGCGTCGCGGCCCTTGGGGGCAGGTCGTGGCCCGCTTGTCTTCTTTGTGGCAAATTGGGTTTTAATGAGTTTTAGGCGCGAGTTTTCAATTCTCTAAGCTCGGGATCGAATCTACTAACCGTTTTAGTTCGATTTGAGGTCTCGAGAGCTGGGTTTTAGTTTATGAACCTTTTATTACTCATTTTATTGATGGGATTTCGTATTTGGTTATGATTAGGTGACCGCTATGGGCCTAAGGATAGGATCATTCTCAAGGTCGTTCTTTCTTTATTTTATGCTCAAACTTAAGGTAAGAAAACTACACCCAGTATGTGACATACATTACTATTGATGAGGCATGTTGAGTGCTCTATATATGTGAACATTGGTTGCATTGTGAATTCCTGGCAGGTGTAATGCCCTACTTCCTTAGAGTCGTTACTAAGTGAGTTTAAAATGTGCTAATCACTCGCTAATCGAGGTTTTAGGTTAACATTGTAACTAAACCGTGTTGGTGGTCGTTTAAAGGCATGATGTATATAAAAATGTGATCATTCATTGAAAATACCAAAAATTAAACATTTGGGATCCCAAAATACTGTTTAGAAAATATTTACAACTCAAAATACATTTAGGGTCGACTAGGCGACAAATTCTGGTTAACACATAACATTTCCCAAAAATACCCCTGGTCGTGGCAGCCGGGTAGGCCAAACATGTACCATCGCTCAACGCTCCCCATACTCATGGTTGGTCGATCTTTCCTTTGCCTTTACCTCCACCATAGAGCACCCGTGAGCCAAAGTCCAGCAATAAAACTCAACACAAAACAATTAACATATGCATATCTATCAATCAGTATAACAAAACAACCACCAGGCTAAACACATAGTAGCCATGTCGTCCCAGGTGCTTTACCAGGCCCTGGGTTTGCGGTCTTCACCATGAGGATGACTCTAGCATCCGAGAGGGTTCTCTCCCTAACGACTCACACTCTGCATGCTCAACGCCGCTCCCAGCCCCTTGTCATACTCGGCTTTGCACTCCGCATGCTAGCACCGTTCCTGGCCCTTGCCTTACTCAGCTTTGCACTCCACGTGCTTAACATCATTCCCGAGCCCTTGCCATACTCGTCTTCCTACCGTTCTCGGCCTTCACCGTTCCCAGCCTTCGCCGTTCGTTCACAAAAATGGAATACATAGCATAATATCAACAAATATATAAACATATACTAAACACAATCAATAAGGCTACGCCCTGCAATTTAATTACAAAGGGCCATGCCCTGCAATACAAATAATAGGGCCACGCCCTGCTCTATGGGTACAACAGTTTTCTTCCTTGTGTCCCAAGCTTCTGGAGCACTGTAATCCCGAGCACAGTCCTCTAACCCGAGCCTTGTTGAAAACCTAGTCACAATGCATTAACAATAGCCATCCATCAAGCTCTAATCCAATAAATAACTTCAGGATAAAATTCTAGCCTCTGGAACCTTGGATTCTACCAAACCGGGTGGTAAAATCCTTCCCAAGCCTTACCAATTGGGTTTCCAAACCAAAAACCTTCAAACAGCCAACATTTAGAGCTTGGGCTGAGGCCCAACCCCTTAAGGGTCGCAGCGTGCCCCAAGTCAAAGGCATAAAGCCTCCTTGATGAGAGACACAGGCCGCGGCACTCCCATCCTTGGATCACGGCGCGCCTAGCAGACAAAGGCTTCCAGCCTCTTCGACACACACGGGTCGCGGTGCTTGAAGAACAGGGCCGCGACTCAAGCCTCCAAACCCAAAAAACCACCATTTTTTATGTATTTTCTTCGAGCCTAAACCCCAATTCTCATAATTCAAACATCAATTAAATCCATAATTGATCCTGAATTCCTTATCCATATACCCTAACCAACACAACAAGCCCATAAACAATCCGATATACCCAGCAATCATCCTTAACCCACCTTGGAAACCAAATCCATGCAAGTCTAAGTTCTAATAACAATCCCATATACCCAGCAATCATCCTTAACCCACCTTGGAAACCAAATCCATGCAAGTCTAAGGTCTAATAACAAAAGCAGCAGAATTCAACTTGATGATCAGGTTTAAGAGCTTACCTTTGAACTTAACTAAGCCTCTGAACTAATCCCCTAAGTTCCAAGCTTCTAGCCTCCCAAGTTCCAGCCTTAAGTCCCTAATCTGTTGCTAATTTTCTTCAAAACTTCCAAACTTCAATGAGGGAAGAAGTGAGCCGAGAGAGAAAAAGGCTGAGTGTTGCTGCTGTTGACCGCGTTTTTAGCCAACGACGTGAGAACGTCAAAAACGATAAAACCTTTAAGAGAAAATAAATGACACAAACGACTTTTAAAAGAAAGTAAATAACACACGCAATTTTTATAGTGGTTCAGCCCCAATATGTTGGTAATAGCCTAATCCACTTAGAGTTGTGATTATAGATCTGCACTCGAGATCAGATGAACCTGAGTCAACTGAGTTTCTTCAGTGCAAATTAAAGAATACAAGAATTTCTCTCAAATACAAGTACTCTCTCTCTCTCTAGAAAATTCAGATCCAAAATTTCCAAAAAGCCCCCTTTATGATGCCATAAGCCTTGTATAAGGCTTAGGATCGTACAGATGATATCCCCATAATCGGGATATTTTATTATCCTCATTAGATTTAAATTACATTAATATTCAAAATGTAACAATACACTAAATTTGTGGGATAAATTGAGAGATTCCCGCGTATGCCAAGACCGATTCTTGTTGAAGTCGTTTATGGGAATCTTGACGTAGTCCTGCTCTATCTAGTTGATCCATATCACCTTCAGTATGGTCGGCCACACCTTTACTGGGCAGTCATGCACTTGACTGGGCAGACATGCACTTTGCTGGGCAGACATGCACTTAGCTGGGCTGACATGCACTTGACTGGTCGGACATGGTCATGACCGATCAGCCAAGTTCATGCCTGGTCGGACAAAGTCATGCCTGGGCAGGCAAGGTCATGCCTAGACAGACAAGGTCACTCCTGAGCAGACAAGGTCATTCTTGGGCAGACAAGGCCATGCCTGGGCAGACAAGGTCATGCCTGGTCGGTCATGACACTTCTCAAGCCAGTCAAAAATGATCACAACTCTGAGGAGCCAATATATTTATTGACTATTAATGTGTCATTTACGGACCATGTACTGCCACTTGTCACCTCTATCGCCACGTCATCGATCTCCAATTTTTGGGGATAACAACTGCTTATCCTTTACTTAATTCTAAGGGGCTTCTCAAATCATCTGAATGCATATTCAATCTTAGCAAAAGGTCTAAAATTCCCCTTAAATTATCTAAGTCCTCAAATATCATCAAGGGCAATTTCGTCAATTGCCAAATCCCGTTAAATCCTCAAATGTTCCTATAAATCCCGTTTAATCCCAAAATATCCAAGTAATTACCAAACTACTACCTGTTACTTAATAACTTCCAAACACATATTATATCCCCAAAATACCCCTAGGCTCCTCCCGAGTCGGGTATTCGACCCCGTTGTGACTTTCTAGCTAAACGTCTCCCTGGGACTATCTCGGATCATTCATCACAAATATATCACCACTTACACGTGGTATCAATCACAATATACACAAATATAGCATTTATGCCCTCAATGGGCTAAAATTACAAACATGCCCCTAATAACCAAATGGGGCACACATGCATATTTAATTCAACTAAACATGCATTTCTAATCACATACTCATCAAATTCATTTAATAACATAATTAAATCAATTATTGCCCTCCAGGCACGCTAATCAAGGCCCTAAGCCTTATTAGAAAATTTGGGACGCTACAGTAGGGTTGCTTATTTGTGAATGGCACTAACTTATTAGTTAGAAACGACAATGGTGTTTAGTACTGGTCGAGAGGTTCTAAATTATCATTCATGATCGGCAATAGTACTGAATGCCAGTCATATAGAATTGAATTATGAGTCAAGAGCAGCATTAGCATTCTGACCGCAGGCCGAAATGATTAGATCTAATCAACATGAGCATTAAATGCTTGACCGACCTAATTGTCGAAGAAAACTAAAGCGCTTGGCAAGTCTAAGGCTAGTTACTCAGAGTCAGGGCCAAAAGGCTCAGGTGACTGGAACGTCACATGGCTTAGGGCGCAAGTCCCTAGAGAGACTTATTAGTCATTTATTCAGGGCGCAGGTCCCGAGAGAGACTTATTAGTCAGCTATTCAGGGCGCAAGACCCCAAAAAGACTTATTTGTCACCATCTGATTAGGGCTACAAGCATAGAACAATTTATTAATATTGTATACATGCAGTAATAAGTTTCCTTGCTGAGCCTTGGCTCACGGGTGCTACATGGTGCAGGAAAAGGAAAAGAAAAGCTAACCCAACCTTGAGTGCAGAGCTTAGGTGGCGACGTGTTTCTCAGGGGAACTAGGGTTTAAACCCTATTTTTGTCGATTAGGTCGGCGGATTGTAACTTTTGAACTGTGTTGACGGTAAGAACTCGTCAACGATTGATGGTTAGAAAACTTCAATCTCTATACTATAAGAAGTTATGAATTAGATAGAAAGAACTCTAAACAACAGGAGGAAACTCAGGCAAGCATGAGAACCAGAAGCATATATTTCATAAGTCTCGTTTTTACATTCAGTTTTCCAACCCCCTAGCCTGAGGGGTTGGAGCCTATTTATAGGGGAGGCTCTATTGGCCCAGGATACAAACAAGTCCCAGACCACTGGGACGTACATAGGTACTCTGATAAAGTAGTGGCTCAGGGCGTAGTGGTTTCTACCCTGATGGTGTCAGAGTCGTGGCCTTGGACATAGTACTGTCGGCTCTGGCGCATGGTCGGGGGTGTCCAAGTGGTCTCACCACTCTTCGTACAGGTCCGTACCGCCACTACTCCTCAGACGCAGATCATAGGGTCGTGCCTCTGTTCTCTCCATAACCGTACACTTCGTGTCAGCGCACGTGTTCCGTACTCGGTGGTCCTCATCAATTCCCGCTCAAAGCTCCATGTTCGTTTAGCATATCAACAAGATTCCCCTAAGTGATCTCATGCCTGTGCCAAGGAGGCTTCATCCTATGCATGTCCTGAGAAGTCGAGGTGCCGAGGGTCAGGGCCGGCCTATGCGGATCGCATAGACACGAGGCTAGGAGCACGGGTACCTCAACACACCCCTCACCCTCGCATAGCGAGGCTGACGTTCTTCCTCTGAGGTGCAGCGTCGCGAGGCTAGGAGCACGGACACCTCAACACAGCCCTCACCCTCGCATAGCGAGGCTGACGTTCTTCCTCTGAGGTGCAGCGTCGCGAGGCTAGGAGCACGGACACCTCAACACAGCCCTCACCCTCGCATAGCGAGGGTCCCTCGCATAGCGAGGCTGACGTTCTTCCTCCGAGTGTGGACGAGGCTTGATGCCTGCTGGAATGGGGCGCACGCGGATGGCCAGCTGGGGACCTTCGCATAGCGAGGGTGAAGCTTGGCAAGTGGCCGAAGTCCCTCGCCTAGTGAGGGTGACTCTCTTACCCCAACTCCCTCACCTTCATGCGATGCCCTTTCGAGATGTCTCGTAGTATAGAGCTTCACTTGTGAATAGAATTCACAAGGAAAAAATTCCACATTTACACTTCCCCCCGAGTCTATAAGTACACTTTTAAGTGTGTTTGTAGACTCTCTCTATTCTTCTTGCTTGACACGCACGGCCAGCCTTGGGGGACTTAGCCTTGGAAATTTTTCCAACGTCGCTCGAAGAAGCCCGAAGTGTGGCTTGGAGTTGTGTTTCTTCTTAGTGTTTGAAGAAACACAATAGCCACCTAATACTTGGGGGATCCACGTAAGTTCCTAAGGTTGCGTAAGGACTAATCATCCTCAATCGCAGATCCCAAGCTTCGAAGCCACTTGTCCACACCAAGATCTGCGTAGCCTAGCGGCATGCTCTCCAACTTATTTTCACGAGTTCAAGGGTTCTATCCTCCTCCAAAGCTCTTGAGGTGCTCTTTCCCTTTTTTTTTTTTTGTTTCATCTTCTTCTTTTTTTTTTTTTTTTAACTTACGGTGCTCTAGTAGGTCCTTATTGTCGTTGTTCGTGGATCACATATTTTTCTTTGATCTGATGGCGATAATCTTTCTGGTGCACCTTGATTATACTTGTAAGGACACATTAACCCGTTGGGCTGTTGGGGTCCTTTTATATTCATTGCGCGCGCTTGTTATTTTTTTGCGAGAAGCGTCCTTCTCGTCCTTATACATAGTACTATTTTTTCCAAGGGTCACTTGTAAGACCCTTTTTGGCTAGCCGGCTTAATGACCGATCTAGACTTATTGGGCGATTCCCTCCTTACGGCCTCACCTCTTGGGGTGTCGGCCTTTATTTAGAGGTCATCCTTTTAGACCGTTCCTTTGATATTCATAAGGGTAGCTAATCCTTTTGAATATAAGAAAGATTTTTTTTTTTTTTTATGCCTCCTGTCCTACCCCCCAAGTGCTTGGTGAGATTTAGTTCAGCAGGCAGTTCGGTTGATGCTCGCATGAAAAAGAAAAAATCACATGTGAAGTTGTGAACATTTTCATTTATAGTAATCAGATTACAACGACATGCATATAGAGGGCTTACATTTACTTGGGGGTTATGTAGGTAACCTCTTTGATTCTCGTCTACTGAGATAGCCTATCCTGCGACAAACTAAACACAGCTACTGCCTGTGCTGGGAGTGGAAGTCTTACTGGTAGTATTTCCTCAGGTGTTCCGCGTTCCATGCTCGGGGTATGATGGTGTCGTCCATGCGCGCCAACTTGTAAGTGTTCGGGGGTATGCACTGAGCCACCTGATAGGGCCCCTCCCAATTCGCCCCCAGTACTCCCGCGCCTGGGTCTCGTGTGTTTGGGAGTACTTTCCTTAGCACCAGGTCGCCCACTCTGAAAGTTCTCTCTCGCACCCTCGAATTGTAGTACCTTGCGGTGCGCTGCTGGTATACCGCCACCCTCATTTGGGCTTTTTCTCTCTTCTCCTCCAGCATGTCTAAGCTTTCGGCCAGGGCTACATGGTTGGCTTCGTCTCCATACGCCTGCACCCTGTGGGACTCGACTCGCATCTCGACTGGGAGCACGGCCTTGCACCCATAGGCCAGGGAGAAAGGGGACTCCCCAGTAGTCGTGCGTGGGGTGGTTCTGTAGGCCCACATCACATTTGGTAGCTCATCTGCCCAGGCTCCCTTCATCTTTTCCATCTTTGTCTTTAGGTTCTTCTTAAGGACCCTGTTGATGGCCTCCACTTGCCCATTGGCCTGGGGGTGCACAACCGCGGAGAAGCTCCTCCTTATGCCTCTTTCCTTACAATATTCATCGAAAGCTCCTCCCTCGAACTGGGTACCATTGTCGGAAATAATCTTGTAGGGTACTCCATATCGACACACAATGAATTTGTTGACGAAAGAGGTGATGTGCTTAGCAGTTATCTTCACAAGGGGTTCCGCTTCTACCCACTTAGTGAAATAATCCACCGCCACCACTGCGTACTTCGCTCCACCCCTGCCTGTAGGAAGAGCGCCGATTAAGTCTATTCCCCAGATAGCGAAGGGCCAGGGGCTGGTCATGCTGGTCAGTTCGCTTGGGGGTTTCCGAGGGTAATTGGCGTGCCTCTGGCATTTGTCGCATTTCGTGGCAAAGTCATGCGCATCTTTCTCCATGGAAGGCCAGTAGTATCCTTGTCTCATGGCCTTCCTAGCCGTGGAGGGTCCGCTCTCGTGGTTTCCGCACTCTCCCTCATGTATCTCCTGTAACACCTTCAACGCCTCCTCTTCTTCTACACACCGCAGGAGTGGCATTGAGAATCCTCTTTTGTAAAGGACCCCATTTACCAGGGTGTATCTTGCGGCCTTGTACACCAATCTCCGGGATTCATTTTTATCCGCAGGCAAGGTTCCTTCTTCCAGGTACCTCTTGATTGGCTCGGTCCATGATTCCCTTGGGATGCTAATCATGTGCACGTCTGCGCCCTCGATGCTGGGTTTTGGTAAGTACTCCACGGGTATTGATTCCAAGACATCACTATCCTTGGTGGAGGCTAGCTTTGCGAGTGCGTCGGCATGGGTGTTCTTTTCTCTGGGGATTTGCTCTATAGTATATGCCACCAACCGCCCCAGATAGCCCTTCACCCTCTCCAAGTATGCTGCCATCTTGGGTCCCCTTGCCTGGTATTCTCCCTTTACTTGGCATACCACCAACTGAGAGTCGCTGAAGATTTGAAGGCGCGTCACTCTCAGTTCCTGGGCCAAACGCAGGCCAGCTAAGAGCGCCTCGTACTCTGCCTCATTATTGGAGGCCTCAAACCCAAATTGGATTGCGCAATACATTCTATGTCCCTCGGGCCCAGTCATCATGATGCCCGCTCCTGATCCTCCTTCATTTGACGCCCCATCAACGTGCAAACTCCACTCCTCTACACCTCCTAGTTCTTCCTCCATAACAGACGGCTCCCCTCCTTCACTCCTTCTTTCATTCGGCTGATGGGTGAGCTCGACTATAAAATCTGCCAGCACCTGTCCATTGATGGAGGCCCTTGGAGTGTATACAATATCAAATTGACTTAGTTCGATCGACCATTTCATTAGTCTTCCCGAAGTCTCAGGCTTATGTAAGACCTGTCTCAACGGACTATCTGTTAGGACTTCAATTGTATGTGCATGGAAGTAAGGCCTCAACTTTCTCGAAGCCACCACTAGCGCATAGGCCAATTTTTTGATCTCTGGATACCGGCTCTCCGCGTCCACCAAACGCTTGCTGATATAATATACAGGTTGTTGTTGCTTCTTCTCTCCCTTAACCAAAGCTGCGCTGATGGCATGTTCAGACACTACTAAGTACAGGTACAGCTTCTCGCCCTTCTCTGGCTTTGCCAACAGGGGTGGCTTCCCCAGGTGCTCTTTCAGCTTGACGAATGCTTCCTCGCATCTTTCATCCCAAGCAAACTTTTTGCTCCCTTTGAGGATGTCAAAGAATGGGAGGCACTTGTCAGTGGACCTGGAGATAAACCTGTTAAGGGCCGCTACCCTTCCCGTTAGGCACTGCACCTCCTTTTTATTCTTCGGCGAGCTCATCTCTATTAGTGCCTTTATCTTGTCAGGATTGGCTTCGATGCCCCTGGAATTGACCATGAAGCCCAAGAATTTTCCTGAGGATACCCCGAAGGTGCACTTGACTGGGTTCAACTTCATCCGGTATTTCCTTAGCGTGTCAAACATCTCACCAAGGTCTTTGTTGAGCTCCGTTGCTTCTTTGGTCTTCACTAACATGTCATCCACATACACCTCCATATTCCTTCCTATCTGATTGGCGAACATTTTATTCACCAGCCTCTGATAGGTGGCCCCTGCGTTTTTGAGCCCGAAGGGCATCACCTTGTAACAGTAGAGCCCTTTGTCTGTAATGAATGACGTGTGCTCTTCATCTGCCGGGTTCATTGGGATTTGGTTGTATCCTGAGTAGGCGTCCATGAAACTTAGTAACTCATGTCCTGCTGTCGCGTCTACTAGCTGATCTATCCTGGGAAGTGGGAAGCTGTCCTTAGGACAAGCTTTATTCAAGTTCGTGAAATCGACGCAAGTTCTCCACTTCCCATTTGGCTTCGGCACGAGTACTGGGTTTGATACCCACACAGGGTAGAAAGACTCACGGATGAACCCGTTGGCCTCCAACTTGTCGACCTCTTCCTTTAATGCTGCGTATCTCGTTGGGTCTAGCGCCCGCCTCTTTTGCCTGACAGGCCTTGCTTCTGGGGAGATGTTCAGGTGGTGACACATCACGCTGGGGTCTATGCCCACCATGTCCTCATGACTCCATGCAAACACGTCTAGATTATCTTTCAAAAATTTCATCAATTCCTCCTTCACATCACCTTGCAGGCTCCTCCCTATCTTCAATTTCCTTAAGGGTTCTTCCGTCACTGTAACCTCCTCTACTTCTTCCACTGGTGCTGCTCTTGACTCATCCACGACCCGAGGGTCCAGCTCCTGTGGACCCCCTGTGGGCATACATAGCGCCTCATGTACCACCATGGCCATTGGCTCACGCGGCTTTACAGGCGTGCGGAGTGAGGTGTTGTAACACTCCTCGCCTCCTTCTGTTCTCCCTTCATACTTGCGACCCCTCCTGGAGTCGGGAACTTGACAACCAAGTGATATATTGAAGTTATGGCTTTCAACTCTTTCAGGGAGGGTCTCCCCAATATCGCGTTGAAAGCCGATGCACAATCTACTACAACAAAGTTAGACATGACTGTAGTCTGTCGGGGTTGCTCCCCCATGGTAAGTGTCAGTTCGATCATTCCAAGGGGTTGTACTGAATCCCCTGTGAATCCGTATAGGGACGACTGGCAGGGTTTCAGATGACGAATGCCCAGTCCCATCTTTTCCAAAGCAGGGCGATATAGGATGTCCACTGAGCTCCCGTTGTCCACTCGGACTCGATGCACATGCATGTTCGCCAATTGAACTGTCAACACCAGCGGATCATTGTGGGGAAAGTGTACCCCCCGCGCGTCCTCCTCAGTGAAGGTGATCGAATCGTTTTCTCCCTTGAAGCTTTTCGGGGGTCGTTGTTCCAAACTCATGACACAGGGTGGTGGACTTCGCCTGGCTTCTCTAGCATACCGATCTCGTCCTCTGCGAGAGTCCCCTCCAAACCCCGGACCTCCGAAAATAGTTCCCACTTCTCCCCGGGTCTCTGGAGCATCTCTTTACGTCTTAGATATCACTGGCTCACCCTCCGACTTCGACCTTTCTCTCCTAGGGGTGTTACTGGTGGAGTGCCTGGTCCTCCCGTCGCCTACTGGGACAGTGGTTTCCCGACCCTTCTCTTCCCTCTTGGGCAGGGTCACATTCGACTTTCCTTGCACCAGGCCATTTAGCACCTCCTGCATGTTCTCCAGGGTAGTCTCCAGTCTTTGGTTTTTACGGTGCAGTTCATGAATCTCCTCTTCATAGAAACGAGATTTAGAACTCGAGCTCACAGAATGGACCCGGGGTTGCTTATCATATCTACCCGTCGAGGGACCCGGGTCTTGCCGGCCGGAGTTCGGTACCTGTAGTGGTTTAGGAGGAGGGAACTCGTTGGCATTCCCGAGTGGTACAGTAGTTGTCCTTGGAGGATTCCCACCAGGCGGGGAGGCCGGTGACGAGGCCTCCCTGTCATTATCGCGAACCTTAGGGTCCCTTGGGGGCTCTGCGTCTCGGGGTGGAGGTGGCTCCATCATGGAGGCCTTCAGTTGGACTCTGGTAAGGTGGACCTCCACCTCTCGAGGCTCCCTGAGTCGCTCCGAACGTCTTGACATTTCTCCTTGCCGAAAGTAATGGAAGAATAGTAGCTTGGTGCTTACGTTCCCACAGACGGCGCCAAACTGTTGACGGTAAGAACTCGTCAACGATTGATGGTTAGAAAACTTCAATCTCTATACTATAAGAAGTTATGAATTAGATAGAAAGAACTCTAAACAACAGGAGGAAACTCAGGCAAGCATGAGAACCAGAAGCATATATTTCATAAGTCTCGTTTTTACATTCAGTTTTCCAACCCCCTAGCCTGAGGGGTTGAAGCCTATTTATAGGGGAGGCTCTATTGGCCCAGGATACAAACAAGTCCCAGACCACTGGGACGTACATAGGTACTCTGATAAAGTAGTGGCTCAGGGCGTAGTGGTTTCTAC
The DNA here is from genome assembly GCF_963169125.1 of Humulus lupulus. Classification (NCBI taxonomy): domain Eukaryota; kingdom Viridiplantae; phylum Streptophyta; class Magnoliopsida; order Rosales; family Cannabaceae; genus Humulus; species Humulus lupulus. The sequence goes on from NC_084799.1 coordinate 132,347,519, forward strand.
CCTGATGGTGTCAGAGTCGTGGCCTTGGACATAGTACTGTCGGCTCTAGCGCATGGTCGGGGGTGTCCAAGTGGTCTCACCACTCTTCGTACAGGTCCGTACCGCCACTACTCCTCAGACGCAGATCATAGGGTCGTGCCTCTGTTCTCTCCATAACCGTACACTTCGTGTCAGCGCACGTGTTCCGTACTCGGTGGTCCTCATCAATTCCCGCTCAAAGCTCCATGTTCGTTTGGCATATCAACAAGATTCCCCTAAGTGATCTCATGCCTGTGCCAAGGAGGCTTCATCCTATGCATGTCCTGAGAAGTCGAGGTGCCGAGGGTTAGGGCCGGCCTATGCGGATCGCATAGACACGAGGCTAGGAGCACGGGTACCTCAACACACCCCTCACCCTCGCATAGCGAGGCTGACGTTCTTCCTCTGAGGTGTAGCGTCGCGAGGCTAGGAGCACGGACACCTCAACACAGCCCTCACCCTCGCATAGCGAGGGTCCCTCGCATAGCGAGGCTGACGTTCTTCCTCTGAGGTGCAGCGTCGCGAGGCTAGGAGCACGGACACCTCAACACAGCCCTCACCCTCGCATAGCGAGGGTCCCTCGCATAGCGAGGCTGACGTTCTTCCTCCGAGTGTGGACGAGGCTTGATGCCTGCTGGAATGGGGCGCACGCGGATGGCCAGCTGGGGACCTTCGCATAGCGAGGGTGAAGCTTGGCAAGTGGCCGAAGTCCCTCGCCTAGTGAGGGTGACTCTCTTACCCCAACTCCCTCACCATCATGCGATGCCCTTTCGAGATGTCTCGTAGTATAGAGCTTCACTTGTGAATAGAATTCACAAGGAAAAAATTCCACATTTACAAACTGTAATGACCATTTTGGATTGTAAACAACATTTTAAATACTTTTATGGGATACAAATGTTTTATCTTCCTGCATAAGATACACTAATAAGGTTGGCCCCTGACTGTTGCATGATAAGCAAGAACGTGCTTATTAGCACTGATATTACTAGAACATGTGTTGACCCTTGATTTGGTCAACGACACGGAGTCAAGTAAAATGATAGAAATGAGATTAATTCAAGACAAAAAGATAAATGACACAAATATTTATAGTGGTTCGACCCCATAGATGGTAATGACCTACGTCCACTTAGTGCTCTTATTAATGTATGAAAACTTATGATCAGTGAACTAGGGTTTGCTGAGTTTCACAAGTTCAACCAAAGATACAAGGTATTGCGTAAAATCAATAAATTTCTCTCCCTGTAACCCAAAAAGATCCCCAAATGAGCCATTTTAGTTTTATTTATAGGCACAAGGATCTCCTTATGGGTCGGTGGGCCTTGATTACATTTAATACAAGTGTATCTCAAATAATAATGGAAATTACAATTATCACATAAATGCGAGATTACATATCTATATATAACAAAAATATATGATATACTGCGGCAAGCCTGGTCGGCCATAAAATATGCCTTCTACTGAGTGAATTCTATTCTGGTCGATGGTCGACCAGAACGTACCCACTTAAATAGTCACATGCATCCCGCGTGCATATTGGACTTGCCACATCATCAGATGAATCTTTTTTGGGTAAACATTTAGCCCCCAAATTTATTTTAATGCGACCAACATTTAATAAACTTACTCAATTAGCTTTTCGTCTGACCTGTCACATCTGTGAGCACCTTTTAAAAGTAAGCCATCATGACCATTACAGTTTCTCAAAAATATTTTGATGGCTAATACGATTTTCAATGCATCGAAATCTCACCCCCATTATTACCTCTTTATCTGCACCACGATCAGTATAAATATCTCTCCTTTCTTACTTTTCACTTTTTACCGTATCCTTCTCTCTCCTCAAGAACTCAGAAAAACTCTTTACGAAAAACCCAGAAAGCTTCGGTGATCCGAGACATGTTCGATCAGCTTAGAGTAACAACCTTCGTGACTTCTCTGAAAACTGCCATCCAAGTAAGTTTTTGAACTCGTCTTCTCTATTATACAATGTAGAATAAATTTCGTAGGTTTTCTAGTTTGAGTTCTTTATGTTCTTGAAAAAAATATTTGGGTGATCAGGCTCGTATGCATAAATATGATAGAATAGGAATTTTAGGTAGTGAAAAGCATTAGGTGAGGCTTAGAAATTATTGTGGGAAATAGGAATACTATTTTAGGGCTCGAAATCGAAGTGAAAATTCGATTATACTATTTTTGGAAAAATTGGGTCTTTCCCACCATTTTTCGGAGTCGAAAAGTTTTCCTGAAAAAACTTTTCACTTCCACTTTTTGATCCGTTTTTCTAAACTGCTCGTATGTTTGTAGTGTTTACGTTAGGACACTGCTGGTTGTATAAAAGCTTAACTTTTATACACGAGCAGCATTATCCTTACACTTCCTCTTCTTCTATCTATTGGTCATAGATTCTCATTTCCCCTTTACTCTTCTCAAATATTTATGCACGATCCTTGGGGAGGTGAGAGACCAATAGATGACGATCTTCTCGTGCTGCTGTTTGAAGATCAAGAGCAACCGTCATTGCCTTTCTTTAACTTTCAGTCTTCTCAACAAAACCCCACGACCAGCTCTCCAGAACGACAGCCACACATGGGTCGTGTTAAACACGTAGCTCGCATGAAAAAGAAAACAACACATTCTCCTTCTAACCATCTAGCAACCGACACTGAGGGTCCTTCAAATGATCCTCAACCTGTAAATGTTGCACCACCAGAAATTCAACCCAAAGCCCGACCTCACGACGGCCTTCGGCCAGAATTTGATTGGTATGTCGCGCCTCCTAGTGTCATATCAACCAGGACGGTGTCAAGGTACCTTAAGAAGTACGGTCTTCCTGGGGTGACCTTAATCAAACCTACCTTCGACCAACTGGCAAACGTGCTTGGAGGCGCCTTCAGCGCCTATTTGAGGTTTCCACATTGAGGCAGGGGCAATTTTTCCCCTACAGGAATTTTTTCAAAGGATGGCCAATTACTTCGAGGTTTCTCCCTTCCAAATTACACCCAACAGATATAGAGTACTATCAGCACTCTATATCCTTTATAACCATAAAAAGTGGCATGTGCCCACACCACACGAGATCAACTATCTGTTTGATCTCAAGTCCAACCCTAACCAGAACAACACGGGGTTTTTCCATTTCTGTCACCAGGAATCTACTCATATATTCCAGAGTGATGTCACCTACAAATCAAACGTAGGAAAGTACTTCCAAGAGTACTTCCTTACGATGGACCTGGTCGCCGACAACTTGGCCTTCACCCGAGGAGGTAAATTTCTTAATCTCTGGTCATTTCTTTTTATTGGTTTTTCCTTCACCGTCCTTAGAACCTTGATGTTGTGTCTAGGTCTATGGTACCGACCAGACCCCATTCCAGAGATGGAGATGAGGGCCGCAGCTCTGGCCAGTATGATGGATATTGAGAAGAGCGTCAAGGAGCTGGTCACTGAGAGCAATCTAAGGCTGGTCAGCCTTTTGGCACCTCACCAGGAAGTGAGGGAGTCCACCACGGGGAGTGCTATTGGAGAAGAAATCCTCGAGCATCAGCAGGATGTGTCTCAACCCCTGAGATGGCGGGCAACAAGAGTGACCATCCGGGAACCCTCCAGCAACCCCCAGGCTGCTGCTGCCTCTGCCCAACATGGGAGAGGAAAGCAAAAACTTCTGAAGCACAACGAACTTGTACTAAAGTCTTCTGACGAGAATGGTATTGACTTCTCACTCTTAGATAACTTGTCAATCCCCTGTCATTTATTTGACAGGGAAGGCAACTTTAAATTTACGACCAGTCATTTTAATTTAGACTTCTTCGAGGCAGAGAGTGAGTGTAGCAGTAGTTCTATAAATAATGTATCAACCAGTAATAACAGCTCGGGTATATTACTTAGAATTTCCCTTTTCATTATTCCTTTGATCTTTTAAATTACTTAAATTATATTGTCTGATCGTTTGTTCTTGTCCTGGAGTCATGCCTTCTGAGGAAGCCCTTGACATATACACAAATGTCGAAGCTCCTGCAACCAGAAAGAAAGCGAGCAGGAGACACCCTTGGGAGAGCAGTCATGACCCCTTCAAGAAGAAAGCTCGAATAGAGGATCCTCCAGTGCCTCCCCCACCACCCACTCCTCCCAGGAATATGACATCTCCTCCTCGCAATAGCCTTCCCCCGGAGCAAGCGAGGAGACCCTCGGCCAAGGACCTGCTAAATATCGCCCTCAACGCTACTTATGAGAAGCTGCAAAGGCTATCAAAGCACCACCGTAGCCAGGAAGCTTTTTCACATCTCCCTCCGCTACAGAACAGCCAGGTCATCAGCCGCGGACTGTCTGGAGTCCTCAACATAAGTGTGTTTCTTCTTTCTTTAATTGAACAACACTTTCTTTAATTGCCCCTGATTGGTTTACTTTTCTTATTCTGATCGTAGGGTATCCTGACCATAGGATACAGCAGGCGCCGAGCTAAGGAGACCGAGGCCAAATTTGCTGAGGATATCAAGGCGGTTGAAACTAGATATGCCGAGGAGATGAAGGTGGTCGAGGCCAAACATGTCGAAGAGATTAAGGCGGCCGAGGCTAGAGTTGCCGACCTGAGCGAGGAGTTGAGGAGATGCCAAGAGTCGGTGGTCAAAGTTACTGCTGTCAAGGAGAAGTTTAAGGAGGCTTCTGAGATTAACTTCAAAGAGGCCACCAAACTCTAAGATGACCTAGTGATCAACCGAAAGGGAACCGCCGAGCTGGAGGAGCGAATTAAACTGCTCGAGGGAACCAACTCTCGTAATCTCGAGAAGTTCAAAGGAGTGATTTTCAACTGCTTCTACTTGTTATAGAAGAACAATTCAGAGGCAAACTTTGACTATCTTCCCGAGCAGGTAAAGCAGACTGAACTGGCAAAGTGTGCCGCTCGTCTGGCGGAGGAACAGGAAGCTCAGGAGTCCCCTGAAAACTCCTTGGCGACTGGCATCGAAGCCACTGAAGAGGATGCAGGGACCACCGTCGACCAGCAATCCCAGCTAGATCCTTCTGCTGCTTAGTGATATATTTATATATTTTTTTATATATTTGTAACTGGAACATGCGAACTACGGTGCACAATGTTAAGACAATTTTTCTGCTCAAGGCAGTTATCCTTTTAATTTATTAATTTACATCCAAGCAGTAACCGCTCACAGTGTAAAACATTTCATTTTGATATTATAATATTTTCTATTATTATAACATATGTTCATATGACCAAACTTAGCATAGCACTTTGTTTTTATTTTACAAAATTTTAACTATTTTTTTTTAAAAAAAATACTCTAAGTATAGTAGTATGCTTTCCCTTATTTTGCTCGTGTGTTTACATATGCATGTTGATATGCTTTGCTTGCTTAGTATCTTGTATGCCCCCTAAGTGATTGAGGAGCTTAGGGTTCTCAGTCACTTGCCATGACCAAGTCATGTTCGAACATTATTGCTCGCGTACTCATCAAAAACGGTAATATAGCTAAACAACACACGTAATGAGCAAATACTTGTAATAAATACAATAATTTGGCAAGAATAACTGGTTGCGCACAGTTTCTTTTATTTCTCATAATAAATGGACAACATCATGTCTATACGAGTGATCAAAAATTGATCTTACACTTGTAAGCGCCCAGTCAGATAATTTACTAGCCCTTATTCATAAACTTGTAGGAAGTGAAATTAATACAAGCCAATTCTTTAAAAAGATTTTTTTATTGATAATACTTGCAAAGGTGTTCTCCATTCCAATATTGAGGAATGAGATCTTCATTTAAGCGAGCAAGTTTATATGTGCCTGGTTGAAGAATTTCTTCAATCTGATACAGACCTTCCCAGTTTGGTCCGAGCACTCCGGCAGCTTGGTCACGAGTGTTAAGGAAAACTCTTCTAAGTACCAAATCTCCCATGTTAAACTTTTTTTTGTGTACGTTAGAGTTAAAATATCGAGCGACCTTTTGCTAGTAAGCTGCTACTGGAAGCTGAGCTTGCTTGCGCCTTTCATCAACCAAGCCTAAGGACTCCATCAATAATTGATCATTAGTGGTTTGATCGTATGTCAACCTTCTATGTGATGGTGGGTTGATCTCAATAGGCAACATGGCTTCATACCCATAAGCTAAGGAAAATGGAGTATGGCCTGCTGCTGTTCAATGGGATGTTCTATACGACCAATGTACTTTTGGTAATTGCTCTGGCCATGCACCTTTTGCTTCTTCAAGCCTTTTCTTCAGTGTTTCCTTTAGAGTCTTATTGAAAGTCTCAACTTGTCCATTTGCTTATGGATGAGCTACTGATGAAAAAGTTTTTATAATCCCATGCCTCTCGCAGAAATTAGTAAAAATGTCACTATCAAATTGTGTGCCATTATCCAAGACAATTTTCCTTGGCATCCCTTATCGACACGTGATGTTTTTGACAACAAAGTCCAAAACTTTATTGGTCGTTATTGTTGCTAGTGGCTTTGCTTCAGCCCACTTTGTAAAGTAGTCAACAGCAACAACTACATATTTGACATTCCCTTTTCCTGTGGGTAAAGACCCGATCAAATCAATCCCCCAAACTGTGAATGGCCACGGGCTTTGCATCTGTTTAAGCTCATTTGGGGTTGCTCGCGGTATCTTGGAGAATCTTTGGCACTTGTCACATTTTCGAATGAAATTCATTGAGTCCTCATTCATGGTAGGCTACAAATACCCTTGCCTTAAGATCTTCTTTGACAAACTCTGCCCCCCATCATGATCTTCACAGAAGCATTCATGGATCTCTTGCTTCAATTCCTTGGCTTTCTCCTTAGAAACACATCTCAACAAAGGCATTGAGTATCCTCTTCTATACAAAATTCTGTCGACCAGAATAAATCGAGCTGACTGTCTCTGAAGCGTCCTTGCCTTGTTTCTATCTGCTGGTAGCAATCCCTGCTCGAGATATTCAACGATAGGTGTCATCCATGTGTCTGTTGCTTGAATCATTAGTGAAGACTCCTCTACTCAAATGCTTGGTGCCGACAAGTGTTCAACTGACACTATGTTCAAGGTGTCAGCATCTTTAGCGCTTGCTAACTTGGCTAAAGCATCAGCATTCGAATTCTGATCGCGAGGAACTTGTTGGAGAGTATACTTTTCAAACTGTGCCAATAAGTCCTTCGTTTTGTTCAAATAAGCCACCATCTTGAGACCCGTAGCCTGATACTCCCCCGTAATCTGATTAACTACTAGCTAGGAATTGCTATATATTTCCAATGACTTTATATCCATGTCCTTAGCTAGTCTTAATCCTGCGAGCAAGGCTTCGTACTCGGCTTCATTGTTTGACGCTGTAAAGTCGAATCTAATTACACAATGGAATCGATGTCCTTCGGGTGTGATTAAGATCAAACTTGCTCCTGCATTATGCTCATTGGAAGAGCCATCTATGAACAACTTCCAGGAAGGAGTTTGATTTTGACTTTCCATTTCTTCCATCAGTTCACCAATCGGGATCCTGATGAATTCTGCGACAAAGTCTGCTAGGGCTTGTCCTTTCACAACTGCTCGTGGAGAATAAGAAATGTCAAACCGCCCCAATTCGACTGCCCATTTTAACAACTGACCAGCGACTTTTGGTTTCTGCAAGACTTGCCGTAATTGATGGTCGGTGAGCATCACGATGGGGTGAGCTTGAAAGGAAGGTCGTAGCTTCCCTGAGGCTAGAATCAAGCAATAGGCTAACCTTTGTTGGAAATGTGCCCTGAAAGAATATGTAGTAGACATTGTTTTATGAAATAAATAAATTAATTAAATTTGTTATGCATATATTTTATGGACTATATTATTCTATGATAATGTTATGTAAATATCAGGAAAATTCCTAAGTTCATATATGTGATCTCAAACACGTATTGGTACTGGAGGATTGTGTTTGAGATAAATGAACTTGAATAGTTCACAGTAAAATAAAGTTATGGAATCTTTAGATTAATTACTGCAAGTACGGTCCACTAGTATTATGAATACATGTGATCTAGATCCGGATCACTAGTGTGGTACGACACTTTAGTGGAGGTGCTTTATATATTAGAGAATATATAGAACTGTACCCGATATGTTTATTAATACTTAGTTAAATACCGTTTCAAAGTATTAATTAAATATATCAACTGATGATCATATACAAATAGATCTTAATCCTGAAGTTACTATGAACTCCTGTTTATGTTATATGAGTTCTTTGATTCACTTGTTAGGGTCTGTCAGAATGATCAGGCTAGAAACTTTTGTTTTGGGAACTCATTAATATAGATGGCTGGGGACATAGTATACAGATAGGGAATCTATACCTTCTCACAAGAGATTGAATGATGGTTCTCTTAAGGGTTGACTTTTGGGACTGAAAGGTTATTGAGCTCAAATTCATAATTTAGTTATGAATTAACCTTCACTAGTAGAGTCAATGGTACTTAAGGAAACAAGAGATAATTAAAAGGTTAAAACGGTAATTTTATTCCCGATTAATTATGAACCATTATTAGAGGGTCAAGTTGTATGCAATGATTATATCAATGGATGCTTTATGATTATAAAGTACTCAGTAAATGAAATGTCTATAATTACAAGAGTGCAGTCTCATATTTATAGTGGAATAATCATGAGATTAATAAATTAAGATTATTTAATTAAAGACTTTAATTAATAATCTCAAATTTATTGGAGCTTGGAATTATAGGTCCATAGGTCCCCATAGCGGCTCTATCAACACTGTTCAAGGTAAGAGTTGATATGAAGGGAAAATAGTTTAAAGACATATTTAAGAAGAAATTTGTTCTTCAGGCCAAATATGCAATTATATGATAATAGTGATTAATTAATTAATTACAAATTAGTTGTAGCTAACAAAATTAATTAATATTTAATTATTGTATAATTTTTGAAATTATATTAAATAATTAAATTAATTTCGAAATTTAATTAAATAATTAATTAATTATAATTTTCAAAATTATAATAAATTAAATATTTATTTTCAAAAATTTTAGATTTAATTAATTGGTAGAATTAATTAAATATCTTTATTTGAGTGGGAGATAATAATCTGATAAGTTCAAATTGGATTTGAATTTAAAAGATTAATATTTATTCAAATAATTAATTATATTTGATAATTAATTTGAATTCAAATTTGAATTAGTTATTAGGTTGTTAGATCTTATCTGACAAAGTAATTTGAATAAATAATTAAATAAAAATTGAAAAACCAACATCCCTAAAAATTAGGAAGGCTGCACGTTCACACGCAGTCCATGGACTGTGTGTGGCGTGTAGGGCATTTTCAGGGATGGGATTTTTATTTTTATTTATTAAATTAATTAATTAATGGATAATTCAAAAAATTGGTTTTTGGATTTTTTCATTAATAGAATAATTAATTAATTAAAAAGTAAATTGTAAAATGGTTACAGATTTATTTTTTAAAATTTGAATATTTTCTTTTAAGTATGACTAATCAGAAAAATATTCATAGAGAGATGTGTGAGACAACTCTGAACGTTCGCTCTGTGAAAAATAGAACAATACTTTTCTCTCCCTGAAAATAAAGAACCAATTCACAGGTCTATTCTCTTGATCTCATGAGTTGAGTACATCAAGTAGAATCACAAATAAACTATCATTCATTCTCTAAGTGCCCACACATTTCTTGAGGTGTAGAGAACGCTCTGGAAGATCTTGGCGTGAGTACGTGGGAGCGGCTTTGATAGGAAGATCGTTCTAAATACGAAAAGATAGCAAGGATACTTGATAGGCTTCAAGAGGTATGAATTCTATCCTTATCTTGTTTATGATTAATGTATGTATATTAATGGATCCGCATATTTAAAGGTAGTTTAAATATGTTACAAAATTTTTGTTGTACACTGGGCCAACCACACCACCATTCCGCTGCGTATTAGGAAACTCGTTCCTAACAACCTTTAAATGGGTGGATACCGTAATTTTGCTCCCACTAACCTCTTGCTCACATAATATACTTCTTTCTAAACGTTGCCTTCTTCTCTGATCAAAACAACACTAGCAGCATACTCAGTGACTGCCAAATAGATGAACAAAGTTTCTTTTTAAATTGGCTTAGACAAGATTGGTGGTTATGACATGTGGGACTTTAACGCATGAAAATCCTGCTCGCACTCTTCTGTCCATTCAAACTTCTTGTTTCCCCTGAGTAGATTGAAAATGGGACACACTTGTCCATTGACTTGGATATGAATCTACTCAGGGCAGCGATCCTCCCGGTTAGGCTTTAAACATTTTTAATCTTGGCAGGAAACTACGTCTCGATTAGGGCCTGAATCTTTTTGGGATTAGCTTTGATTCCTCGTGAGTTTACTATGAATCCCAAAAATTTCCTTGGTCCAACACCAAAGGAACACTTGAGGGGCTTTAGCTTCATCTGATATTTGTTCAACATGTTGAAGCATTTTCGAAGGTCCTCGATGTGTTCTTCTGCTTTCTTTGAATTAACCAGCATGTCATCGACATATACTTCCATACTAACGCTGATTAGTTCTTTAAACATATGGTTGACCAATCACTGGTAGGTCGCACCAGCGTTTTTCAAGCCGAAGGACATTACTTTGTAGTAGTACAGCCCTATATCTATTCGAAAGCTAGTGTGATCCTCATCAGGTGGATACATACTGATTTGATTGTACCCAGAGTATGCGTCCATGAATGATAAAATCTCATGCCCTGATGTAGCATCGATCAGCTGGTTGATCCTTGGAAGTGGGAAACAATCCATCGGACAGGCTTTATTAAGCTCTGTAAAATCCACGCACGTCCTCCACTTGCCATTCGACTTAGGAACCAGTACATGGTTAGAAACCCAAGATGGATAAAACACTACCCTTATGAATTTGTTTTCCTTCAGCTTCTCGACTTCATCTTTTAAAGCCTTCGATTTGTCTTTGTCCAGAAGCCTTCTTTTTTGTTGTACAGGTGGAAAGTTTTTGTCTATATTCAAGACATGGATGATCACTGCTGGTTCTATCCCAACCATAGATCCAACCATATCTTTATGCAACCAGGCAAACACCTCCTGGTTCTCCTTCAAAAATTCCACCAGTTTGTTTTTTGTTGTTGTCTCTAAGTTTTTACCGACTTTCACAACCCTGGTCGAATCTTCTTCTTCTAGTTGGACCTCCTCGAGGTCCTCCACGGGTCCAACATTTTCTTCAAAATCCCTAAAGTGAGGATCTAAGTCTCTATCCTCACTTTGGGCAACACCCTATTTGGTGACCTGTTCACCTAATTGGGCTTGTACTTCATTTTCCATCAGCAACCTTTTCTCAGATTTTTCCCCTGATCCGCCTCTCTTTGCCTTGGTGATCGAGGAATTATAACATTCCCGCGCTTTTCGCTGGTTTCCCAACACACATCCCACTCCTGCGTCGGTTGGAAACTTCATGGCTAAGTGCCAGACTGAGGTCACGGCTCGCAGGTAGACTAAAATAGGCCTTCCAATCACCGCATTATATGCAGAAGGACAATCAACTTCTATAAAAGTAGCGAGTAATGTCCTATTCGCAGGTGCAGTCCCTGCTATGACTGGAAGCTTGATCGACCCAGTTGGTGCGGGCCCTTCGCCAGAAAAACAATAAATGGTCTGGTTGCATGGTTCCAAATCTTGCACTGATAGTTTCATTCTCTACAGTGAAGATTTATAAAATATGTTGACTGAACTTCCTGTATCTACTAACACCCACTTGACCATCATATTGGCGATCTGGACATCCATGACTAGAGGATCTGAATGAGGAAATTGAACATGCTGAGTGTCAAGCTCGGAGAAGGTTATTAATTCTTCTTTTGTTTGAGCTTTTTTGGGAGTTTGCTCCTCTACGTTAAGCATTTCAATATCCTGGTCGTGACGTAAGGTTCGGGCATATCTTTCCCTCGCCTTCCCACTATCACCTTCTATGTGTGGTCCTCCGCAGATGGTCAGCAACGTACCAGTAACTGAAGCTGGCTGTAAAGGGGGCGAGCGTTGGCGTACAGGTGCTTGCTAATTGCCTCCTTGAGCCTCTCGCTGAGAACCTCTAGCTGCTCACACATACCTCCTCAGGTGTCCTTGTCTAATAAGGAACTCAATCTCATCCTTAAGATGATTACACTCATTGCTGTCATGGCCATAGTCGTTATGAAAATGACAAAATTTGGTAGTATCTCTCTTGGAAATATCTTTCCTGATTAGGGCTGGTCGCCTTAAGGGAACAGTAGTGTGAGTGGCCTGGTACACCTCCACTCGGCTATCAACCAGGGCCGTATAATTGGTGAACCTTGGCTCATATCTATTTTTCTTTGGGCGTTTGTTATTAGACGTCGTCGGCTCGTGGTTCACCCTTTTACCCCATTTTTCCCATTATTTTTGCCATTGCCATTGGTCTTCCCAGACTCATTGGCAACTTTGGCGGGAGATTCTTTTGGGCCCTGATCGTCTGTGGGAGTCTTCCCTTCATTGGCAATGGCCTCCTCGAGCTTGATGTACTTGTCTGCTCGATCAAGAAATTCCTGAGTACTCTTGACTCCATTCTTCCGCAAACTGTTCCAAAGAGATGAATGGCATCGTACCCCAGCAATAAAATCCATCATCTTCCCTTCATCCCCAACTGTCTTGGCCCCAGCAGCTGCTCGTATGAATTGTTGAACATAACCCTTTAAGGTCTTTCCTTCCTTCTGGCGTATTTCAACCAACTGATTGGCCTCGGTTGGATGCACCTGACTAGCATAGAACTGTCCATAAAACTCCTTTACGAACATTTCCCAAGAGACTATACTGGCCGGAGGGAATTTAAAAAACCACTCCTGAGCCATTTCGGATAGAGTTGCCAGAAAAATTCTGCACTGAGCATCGTCTGATACCTTCTGGATGTCCATTTGTATCTCGAATTTGTTAACATGAGATACGAGATCTTCTAATCCAGTGAAGTTGGGAAAGACCGGCATTTTGAACTTGCTTGGAGTCTCTTCCATTGCAATTCTTTGCACAAATGGAGTGCCCTTTCTCCGATCAAATTAAATATGAGATGTCCGGTTCCCAACTAGTTGCTGGATGGCCTGATTTAAACCATCGAGCTAGGCCTGTACGGCATCTGGTACTGTTGGTGCAACCAGCAGTAGGGAGAAATACTCATCATGTCTTTCCCTTCTATCATTGAGGACATCCCTCAGATCTTCCTCCCTACGCCTTTGCTCGCTCGCGCCCAATCGATCAAAGACGTTGGGCTGTTTAGGATGCCCCCCAGCATTTTGGCTTATTGGTCAATTCTCCCTTGGTGGAGGGTTCTGCTCTTCACCCCTCTCTTCTTGCCACCAAACAGCATTCCTCCTGCCAGAATCCACCTCATTATAGTCAGGCCATCTCTAAATTATGACCGATGATGGTGCAACCTGCTGTTCGCACTATTTCCCTCTCTCCCTGCTGGAATGTCCTGATAGGTAGGTGGAGGCCTGCGTTGGTCGGTAGGTCCCCAGGCATTATTATGTCATGGGGGACCCCTAACTGCAGAGCCTAATTCCACCTTCCTTCTGCTCGCAGAAGGATGCTGCCCTCTGCTCGAGGGATTCTATTCCTCAGCCATCTGGCGTCTTGGGCTTCTAGGATGCTGCCCAGCCTTATTCTGCCTTTGCTACTAGGGATTAGCTTGACCAACACGAGAGGGTGGCTGCTGCTCAGGAGCCTCTAACAGAATCTCATGTTGAGCAGTAGGGGGTTGCTCCAACCTCTGAGGGTTTGTCAGTTGTGGTAGATTGTGGTGATGTTGGGGATGATCTGATTGTGGATTTTGTTGTGGGTGAGTACTAGGTGGTTGATCCGGTTTGGAGGTAGGCGCAGGCTGTCCCTGGGCAAACTGAATGGCCGCCTCCAGGGCGGCGATTACATCCCTCTGCCAGCGGTCCATGTCAGCCTACCTCTCATTCCATTCTTGGCGCTGCCTATCAATCTCCCTCTACTGCAACACCATTGTTTCAACCACATTCTCTTGATTAGCCCTCAAATCGGCTAATTCTTCTTGCAGCACCATCAGGGTCATTCTCAAAGTTTCAACATCCATCTCATCCTCTTCAAATTCCACTTGTGGCTCATCTTCAGCTACACCTTATGGAGGAGGCTAAGTTGGCACGGTACCAGAAGTTTGCCCAGTTTTCCGAGTTGTTTTCACAATTTTTCTTTCTAGAGGTCTTGAGTTCAACTCTCAATGAAAGCACCAAAATGTTGACCCTTGATTTGGTCAACAACACGGAGTCAAGTAAAATGACGGAAATGAGATGAATTCAAGACAAAAAGATAAATGACACAAAGATTTATAGTGGTTCGACCCCAGAGATGGTAATGACCTACATCCACTTAGTGTTCTTATTAATGTATGAAAACTTATGATCAGTAAACTAGGGTTTGCTGAGTTTCACAAGTTCAACCAAAGATACAAGGTATTGCGTAAAATCAATAACTCTCTCTCCTTCGAACCCGAAAAGATCCCCCAAATGAGACATTTTAGTCTTATTTATAGGCTCAAGGATCTCCTGATGGGCCGGTGGGCCTTGATTACATTTAATACAAGCGTATCTCAAATAATAATGGAAGTTACAATTATCACATAAATGTGAGATTACATATCTATATAAAAAAATATCTGATATACTACGACCAGCCTAGTCACCCATAAAATATGCCTTCTGCCGAGTGAATTCTATTCTGGTCGATGGTCGACCAGAACGTACCCACTTAAATAGTCACGTGCATCCCATGTGCGTATTGGACATGCCACATCATCAGATGAATCTTTTTTGGGTAAACAACATGCTTATTAGCATTGTTAATTGTTAAATGCTAAATGTTAAATGTTAATTGCTATGTTTATAAATCTATATGTTTGTCAGCATGATTATGGAACATGGATGAGTTATGTTGAATCTTGGACCGTGAGGCAGCAAGAGGTTTAGTTATCACTACCTAACTGGCCATATTGATTATTGCAGCAAGGTATAAGTTGATAGTATGCTTCCAAGATAGGTAGACTCATCAGCTGGCCAGGAAGATCAGGGCCAGAATGACAGACAGGGTCAGATCCCTTAGCTAGCTCCTGATAACTGGCAGCAGTTGTTTGTTGATTTACAAGCCAGAGTAATGGGGCAGGAAGAAGAAATTCGCCTCCTGAGACAACAACAAGTTCCTGCAGGGAACACTTTACCAGATGCACCACCTATAGCGATTCAAATAGTTGAGCAGGCGTTAGAGGCTGAAAGTAAATGGGAACCTCTTTATGAAAGGTTTAGGAAACAGGACCCTCTAGTTTTAGAGGGTAGCGCAGATCCAGCTAAAGCTGAGCAATGGATGAGCATGGTTATCAACATCCTTGACTTTATGAGGGTGTTTGGTAATGAGAGGGTGGCCTGTGCCACATATATGTTTCGGGAAGATGCCCGAATTTGGTGGGAAGTTATTTCCCAGACTAGAAATGTTAATGCCCTGATTTGGGAAGAGTTTCAGAATTTGTTCAATGAAAAATATTACAATAATGCTATCAGGGCTGCCAAAGCTGAAAAGTTCAGCAAGCTATTTCAAGGAAGTCTGTCAGTGACTGAGTATGCTATAAAGTTTGACAGACTGGCCAAATTCGCAATGGAACTAGTGCCCACTGATGGGACCAGAAGGGAGAGGTTTCTCCAGGGGCTACAACCTAGGATTGCCCGTGATGTTCGTATTACCACTGTGTCTAGAGTTACTACTTATGCACAGGTGGTTGAGAAGACGTTCAAAACTGAGAGCGCAAAAAACAAGATCTGGCGTGACAGTGCAGCCCAGAGAGACACTAGGAGGGTGGAACCTCCATTTATAGGTTAAAGTAGGGGCGGAGGCCCCAGTGATTAGAAGAGGAAGGCTCCTGATGCCTTCCAAACTCCAAGCCTTGACAGGCGACCACGTGGTATTACAATGGGCTGCCATGGTGGCAGTGAGGCCTGGAAGACTTTTCCTGAGTGCCCTAGGTGCAAGAGGCACCATCTAGGGGTGTGTCGGGCAAATGCTTGCTTTTTATGTGGTGTAGTGGGACATTTCAAGAAAGATTGCCTGAGAGCAAAGAAGGAAGAGCCAAGAAAGGCGGACAGCTCGACCCCAGCTCGAGTGTTTGCATTAACTCAGGAAGAAGTTGAGGCTTGTCCCTCAGTAGTTACAGGCCAACTTTTTAGTGCTGGAACCCCTTATACTGTTTTGATTGATTCTGGTGCTACACATTCTTTTGTTGCTAGTAGAATTATTGATAGACTGTGTAGACCATGTGATTATTACGCTGAACCTTAATACCAACTAGGGAGCTAGTAGTATCCAAAAGATGGGTCGAATCATTGCCAGTGACAGTGGAGGGCTGAGAGTTATCAGTTGATTTGATAGAGTTGGTTATGACCGACTTTGACATGATTTTGGGTATGAATTGGTTGGTGAAGTATGGGGCAACCGTAGATTGCAGAAGGAAGATGGTAACCTTTGAGCCTAAAGGTGAGGATCCTTTTGTGTTCATTGGCACTGTGTATGGACCCCGTATACCTATGATATCTGTTCTGAGGGCTAGAGATCTATTGCAAGGAGGTTGCATAGGATTCTTAGCCAGTGTGGTTGATACCACTCAGGTCGTGCCAGTGGGACCAGAGGAGACCAAACTAGTATGTGAGTTTCTGGATGTGTTTCCAGAAGATTTACCAAGATTGCCACCACACAGAAAGATTGAATTTGTAATTGAATTGGCATCAGGAACGGAGCCAGTGTCTAGAGCACCTTACAGAATGGCCCTAGAAGAATTAAAAGAACTAAAGGTGCAGCTGCAGGAGCTGTTAGACTTAGGTTTTATCAGACTAGTTTCTCACCGTGGGATGCACCAGTTTTCTTTGTGAAAAAGAAAGATTGTTCTCCGAGGATATGTATTGATTACAGAGAACTGAATAAGTTAACAACCAAGAACAAGTATCCTCTGCCAAGGATAGATGATTTGTTTGACTAGTTGCAGGGTAAAAAGGTATTCCCAAAGATAAACCTTCGATCTGGTTATCATCAGCTAAGGGTCAAGGAGGGAGATATACTAAAGACTGCCTTTCGAACCATATATAGGCATTATGAGTTCTTAGTTATGTCCTTTGGATTGACTAATGCCCCAGCTGCTTTTATGGATTTGATGAATAGAGTGTTCAAGGATTATTTGGACCAGTTGATGATCGTCTTTATTAATGATATTCTGGTTTATTCTCAGTCAGAGTCAAAACATGAGCAACATCTGAGGTTGGTTCTACAGAGATTGAGGGAACACATATTGTTTGCAAAATTCGAGAAATGTGAGTTTTGGTTATCTCAAGTAACTTTCCTTGGGCACATTGTCAGTAAGGAGGGGATTAAGGTGGACCCAACCAAGATTGAGGCAGTCAGGGATTGGCCAAGGCCAAAGAATGCTTCAAAGGTTAGAAGTTTCCTTGGATTGGCAGGTTATTACAGGCATTTCGTGGAAGGATTCTCAAAGATTGCCACTTCATAGACTGAACTGACACACAAGAATCAAAGATTTGTGTGGTTAGATAAGTGTGAGAACAACTTCCAGGAACTGAAGTAGAGGTTGATTACAGCTCCAGTTTTGAGTCTTCCAATAGACTAGGAGAAGTTTGTGATATACTATGATACCTCACATCAGGGTTTGGGTTGTGTTCTGATGTAGTCATGGAAGGTGATTGCTTATGCCTCACGTCAATTTAAATAATATGAACAAAGATACCTCACTCATGATTTAGAATTGGCAGCAGTGGTCTTTGCATTAAAGGTATTGAGGCATTAGCTTTATGGAGAGAAGTATGAGAATTATACTGACCACAAGAGCCTGAAGTACTTCTTCACACAGAAAGATCTGAACATGAGACAAAGGCGTTGGCTAGAGTTAGTAAAAGATTATGACTATGAAATCTTGTATCATCCAGGAAAGGCCAACGTGGTAGCAGATGCTTTAAGCTGGAAGGGTCCGTGACAGATTTTCAGTGCGAGGCTGATATCCAGAGAGTTAGCAGAGGATATGACCAAAGCTGGCATAGAGTTGCTGGAAGGCCAGTTGGCCAACATTACGCTACATTCTACGTTGTTGGAGATAATAAAGGAAGGTCAGTTGGGTGATCCACAGCTGACCAACATCAAAGAGGATGTTTTAGTTGGAGTATCCAGAGATTATACAGTGTCATATATGAGCTTGTTGAGATACAAAGGCCAGATATGTGTTTTGATGGACACTGCTATGAGGCGGGAGATTCTGGATGAATCTCATACTAATCCTTACTCTTTGCATACAGGCACCACGAAGATGTATCAAGATGTGAGATCATTGTACTGGTGGCCTGGGATGAAGAGGGATGTGGTAGAGTATGTGGCTAAGTGCTTGACATGTCAACATGTCAAGGCTGAGCATCAGAGACTAACAGGGCTATTACAACCTATGGACGTCCTAGAGTGGAAATGGGAGGACATAAAAATGGATTTCATGGTGGGATTACCTAGGACTGTGGGTCAACATGATTCAGTATGGGTTATTGCGGATCGATATACCAAGTCAGCTCACTTCCTACTAGTGAGGACTACTTATACAGTTGACCAGTACACAGATCTCTATGTGAGAGAGATTGTACGACTTCATGGGGCACTGAGGTCGATCATGTCAAATCAGGACTCCACATTCACTTCCAAGTTCTGGGGAAGTTTACAAAGGGCCATGGGTACACAGTTGAAGTTCAGTACTGCTTATCATCCTCAAACAGATGGACAATCTAAGAGGACGATCCAGATATTAGAAAACATGCTGCGTGCATGTGTGCTGGACTTTGGTGGGTCATGGATTAAGTATCTACCTTTGATAGAGTTTTCCTACAACAACAGCTACCAGTCGACCATTGAGGTGGCTCCTTATGAGATGATGTATGGTACGAAATGCAGATCTCTCATTCATTGGGATGAGATAAGAGAAAGGAGATGCTTGGGTCTTGAGGCAATTCAGAGGACCAATGAGGCCATTGAGAATATTAGAGCTCGGATGCTCGCTTCTCAAAGCAGACAAAAAGTAATGCAAATCCCAAATGCAGGAATGTGGAGTTCCAAGTGGAAGACTATGTCTTCCTTAGAGTCTCACCATGGAAAGGGGTGAGGAGATTTAGGAAGAAGGGCAAGCTGAGCCCTAGATTTGTAAGACCATTTGAGATCTTGGAGAAGATTGGTCTGGTGGCCTATAGGTTAGCCTTACCTCCGGCACTGTCGGTCGTACACAATGTATTTCATATTTCGGTCCTCCGAAAATATGTAGCTTGAGGTAGATCTCTCCTATGAGGAATTGCTAGTCCAGATACTAGACAGGAAGGACAAGGTCTTGAGGAACAAGGCTATACCTTTAGTTGAGGTATTATGGAGGAATAGCAAGGTCGAGGAAGCGACCTGGGAGCTGGAGTCAGATATGTAGAATCAGTATCCTGAGTTGTTCAGGTAAAATTTCAAGGACGAAATTCCTGTAAGCGGGGGATAGTTGTAACATCCCAAATTACCTAATAAGGCTTAGGGCCTTGAATAGGGGGCCAGGATGGCAAACTATGGAAAATTATGTGTTTATGTGATATATATGGGTGTTATAATATGATTATATGAGTTTTATTATAATATGACTTGATATGCATGTTTAGGTATATTAAATATGGAAAAGGGTGAGAATGTTTTGGAAGAAGGGCAAGCTAAGCCCTAGATTTGTAGGTCCATTTGAGATCCTGGAGAGGATTGGTCAGGTGGTCTATAGGTTGGTCTTACCACCGGCATTGTCGGCCGTGCATAAAGTATTTCATGTTTCAGCTCTTCGGAGGTATGTATCAGATGTGACTCATGTGTTGAGTTACGAAGATCTGGAGCTTGAGGCATGTCTCTCCTATGAGGAACAACCAGTCCAGATATTAGACAGAAAGGACAAGGTCCTGAGGAATAAAACTATACCTTTGGTTAAGGTATTATGGAGGAACAACAAAGTCGAGGAAGCGACCTGGGAGCTGGAGTCAGATATGCAGAGTCAGTATCCCGAGCTGTTCAGGTAAATTTCAAGGATGAAATTTCTTTATGGAGGAGATAGTTGTAATGTCCCGAAATTCCCTAATGTGGCTTAGTGCCTGGATTAGGGGGCCACGAGGGCCATAATTAATTTAATATGTGATTATATGCATGATTATGTGAGTTATATTATTTTATGATGATAATTGCATGCATGTGGGCCCACTTCTTATTAGAAGGGCATTTTCATAATTTTGATCTGTTAAGGGCATAATTGTATATTTATGTGCATGTATGTGATATATGGGTGAGACCACATTATTATGTGAATATGTTTGAGCTATTCAGCATGAGACAATCCTAGGAAGAAAGTTAGCGGTTTGGTCATAATGGGGTTAATTACCGGGCTCGGGGTGAGCTAGGGGTAAATTAATGTTTAGTACATTACTGGGAATGAACAGGCAATGGGATATGATTTAGTAATTATTTGAGATATTGGAAGTAACGGGAATTGGATGACGTTATTATGATTAACGGGATAGGTGGGAAATGACGATTATACCCTTGGGTGTCTTTGAGGAATTAAAATGGCCCTAGGGGCATTTTTGTCATTTTGACCATTAGATATGCTTTAGTTAAGAAGGTTGTGGAGTTAAATAGGCAGGCAAAACAAAGTTGTGTTCTTTCTCTCTCTCGGTTGGGATTTTGAAGCAAGCTAGAGAATTGAAGCTTAAGGATTTAAGGATTGAGGGTTTAGGATCAAGATCAACAACTGAAGGTGTTAATTCAGGGATTAGGGTAGGGATTCTAAGCTTTAATTTTGAGTTATACTCTTTTTTTAAGGCTATTTATAAGCTTGATATTTGATCTTAGGTTTGGGTGTTTAGAGGTGGTTTGAAAAGCGGGAATGTGGAATTCCAGGTAGAAGAATATATCTTCTCTAAAGTATCACCATGGGAAAAGGGTGAGGAATTAAGGCAAGTTAAGCCCTAGTTCATTTTGGCAGTTGAGTCCTTAATAGATCTGGATAGGTTGATTCTGAATTAGCTTTACTTTTGGCATTAGCAGTTGTATACAGTGAGTTATGTGTTTCCATGCAGTGGACATGGGTTAAAGGAATTTATGAGTTGAGATATGAGAAACTGAAGGTTAAGGTCAAGTATTCCGGTAAGGAATAGCCAATTCAGATTGTGATAAAAGTAATAAGGCCATGCTATAGAAATGGTGAGGTCGAGGAAGTGACTTGGAGAATTGAAAATTTATGTCAAGTGAGTGGGATTCTGGTTCCGATCTGTTGAGTAAATTTCGAGGACGAAATTTCTGTAAGGAGGGGATAGTTGTAATTCCCCGAATTTCCTAATAAGGGTTAGGACCTTGATTAGGAGGCCGGGAGGGCCATAATTGAATTATGATGCTATTTAATGATCATATGCATGTTCATGTGAATTATATTATTATATGATGGTAAATGCATGCATAAGGGTGTATTTATGATTATAAGGGTATTTTGGTAATTTGGCCACTGTGGGCGTAAATGTGTATTTTGGGTGCATGGTTGTGATTAATTAATATAGCCACATTATAAGGTGGATTAGTTCGAGCTATTCGGCATGAGACGATCATGGAATGTAAGTGTTCGGTCTAGTCATAATGGGTTAAGGTTCAGGGCTCGGGGTGAGTCTCGGGGTCATTTTGATGATTAGAGCATTACCGGGAATAAAAGGGTAATGGGATATGATTTATTGGAATTTGATAATGTTGTGAATAATGGGAATTGGAGAGTGTTAATTATAATTAACGTGATAGGCGGGAAAGGACGGTTTTACCCTCGGAAGTCTTTAGAGGGATTTAATTGGCCTAGGGGCATTATGGTCTTTTGACCTTTAGGATTTGTATCAGCCTTAGAGTTTTAGAAGGTTGTGGAATGGTTAAAAACAGAGCATTATTATCCTCAACCTTCTCCCTCACCCATACACCATTTCTCCTTCATCTTTCTTTCAATTTTTGAGAGCCATCTTAAGGTATCAAGCTAGGAGATCAAAGGTGGGAGCTTAGGAACTTGATTCAGCCATTAAAGGGGATTGAAAACTAAGCTTGAGGTAAGGAAACTCAGCCATGAAAGTCTTGTTATACTCTGTTTTCTTTTAAATTTCAGCTTGTGATTTCTTGGGGGTTAGTTTGGATTAATAGAAGTTTGGTTGATGTTTGACTTGGGTTATGATGAGGGTGAGTTGTAGATGATGTTTGGTGGTTGAATTGGGTGTTACGTTGAGGTTTAGGACTGGTTCGAAGGGCTGGTTTCAAGGGAAAAGGCAGGGGAAGTCGAGCTGGTGCGTGCTGGGTTTTTGGCTGAAGTGGGTAATGAGTCGCGGCATGGCTGTGGTGCGCCGTGGCCCATGGCATTTGACAGGGAAGGCCAACTCTGTTTGAAGGGCACGCCGCGGCGTAGATAGGGAGGGTCGCGGCCCTTGGTGGCTTTTTGGCCAGAATTGTGTTTTTAGCTTGGGGATGCTACCCATAGGCCTCGGGGTCAATCCTACTACCCGGTTAAGTGTGGATTGATGTCCCGGAGGCTAGATGTTGATTTGGGAACCTATGTTGGTTATTTTTATTAATGGTATCCTATATGTTTGGTTATGACTAGGTGACCGCTAAAGGACTAAAAGTTGATCGTTCTCAATGGTCATTCTCTTATTCATTCTAGCTCGAATCTGAGGTAAGAAAACTACACCCTGTGTTTGTGTGACATGTATGGCTATTCTTGATGCATGTTGGTTGATTATTAAATATGACATGCATGGCTATTCTTGATGCATGTTGGTTGATTATTAAATATGACATGCATGGCTATTATTGGTGCATGTTGGAC
Organism: Humulus lupulus; assembly: GCF_963169125.1. Classification (NCBI taxonomy): domain Eukaryota; kingdom Viridiplantae; phylum Streptophyta; class Magnoliopsida; order Rosales; family Cannabaceae; genus Humulus; species Humulus lupulus. The sequence continues at coordinate 132,370,488 of NC_084799.1, forward strand.
TGTTAAGTGTTATGCATATGATGCACGAGAAACATGTGATTAGGACATGCTTTGTTTACTGAGTATGATATCGTTCAGAGCTTGAATCTCTGTGTTTATGCATGATCCTAATTGTACTAGTACTTGTTTAGTAAGCATGCTGAATACCTTGTTTATGGATATTGAACATGTCATATATGTTTGGTGGCATGGCTTACTTGTGTATGGCACTGACTAGTCAGGGACACTGGCCTAAGAGTCAGAAATGGCATAGTGCCATGAACATCGAGCCAAATGAAGATTAGATCTAATCGATATCTGCATTGAATGGCTCTATGGCATTAATGCTGGACCGACCCTAAAGTCGATGAACATGCATTGAATGGCTCTATGGCATTAATGCTGGACCGACCCTAAAGTCGATGAACTTATAAGCGCTTGCCTGGTCTAAGACCAGATGTTCAGAGCCAGGGCATAGGGCCCCGGTGACTGTTTGTCACATGGCTAGGGAACGTTGTTCCATAGTTATGACTCTAGAGTCGGGAGGAAGGTTATGTTGGTGACCAATCACCATGCACCTATCCTGTTGAAGCTAGTGAGATGTTCACTTATTTATTAAGCCCTGGTGATCCTATCATCACATGGCTAAAGGGTGCTGTCCCCACATTCGTGACTCTTGCATTAGTCACCTATTTGTTTGGACTGTTGGTCCTGAATAATTAATACAATCACTGTTGATATTATGTCATGTTATATTGTGTTTTCTTGCTGGGCTTCGGCTCACGGGTGCTATGTCGTGCAGGTAAAGGCAAAAGGAAGCTGGACCATCCTTGAGTTGGAGAGCTTAGGTGATGACGTGTACATATGCAGCTGCTCGTCCGCCACGGCCGAGGTTTAAAGTGGAACTAGGGTTAAACCCTGTTTTGCCGCATAGAACGGCTTGTTGTAAATATTTTCTTGTAGTAGACTTTAAAATTATATTTTTGGGATCCCAATGTATATATTAAACGTTTTATTGAAACGTTACATCTTATCCAAAGTTTTTAATCCCTAAACCGCTAATCATACTTAGTTACACGATTTGGCCAACTGACTCGATTAGCGAGTTTAGCACTGTTTACAAGGCACACCGTAACGGTCCCTGGAGTTGGGGCGTTACAGAAGTTATTCGGATTTTTAGGGCAGAGGTGTCTGCGTATTAGAAAGGACATAAGAGTTCGCCAATTTCAAGTATGGGAACACGAAGTTCCAGGATAGGAAACTTTGTATTTCTCTGAGTATTATGGACAAGAAATGTAACGACCCAAATTCGCTAATAAGGCTTAAGGGCCTTGATTAGCGTGCCAGGAGGGCATGATGGGAGTTATGTGTGATTTTAATTATTTAAATGCATGGTTATGATTTAAAGCATGTTATATGACTATTTGTTTATCTGAGATGCATGACTATGTAAGTTAGTGTGCATGTAGGCCCGGATCGTGTTAAAAGGGCATAATTGTAATTTTGGCCATGATTGGGCGTAACTGTATTGATATGTGTTGATTGTTGAGGCCACAGTGGTATGTGGATGTATCTGTGCTTTGTGACTCGAGGCGATCCCAGTGAGCAGGCTAGCGGAAAGTGTTGACAGGAATTTATACCCAGCTCGGGGCGAGCCTGGGGGTATGAACAGGAATTCAGAGAATAGATTGAGATTTATTTTGATGATGGGGAATATTTATTTGGTGGTTAATCGAGTGTTGGAAAGCAACGGGAAAATATTAGGGACACTTGAGGATTAGCGGGAATTGGATAAAATGACTAAAACGGTCCTATTTGGACAAATGGATTGAGAATTAATAGGAAGGGCATTTTGGTCATTTGGCTTTTAGAAATTGATTTATGAGGCTTTACACTTAGTGGGATTTATAGAGAGTGTTGGCTGTGGAGAGAAAGAAAGAAAAGAAAGAAAAGAAGGAAAAGGAAAGAAAGAGAAGAGGGAAAAACAGGTGGGTTTTCCAAAGGGTCGGTTTGTGCATTTTTGCACCATTCCACTCCATTTTTTCTTGGGGAAAAGCTTAGTGGAGAGCAAGGATAGGCTGAGCATCAAGGATCTTGGGTTAGACTCGAAGATTTGGCAAGAACACATCAATGTTTGAGGTAAGTTTTAGACATTTTCGGTTTTAAGGGTTTTGATGGTTTAAGCTGTGTTTTGAGCTGAGTTGATGGGAATTTTAGGGATTTCTGGGAAAGCTTTGAGGGAGAGCAAGCTAAGGAGGCTTAGGGTTGATTCAAGGTCGAAATTTGCAGCAATGGTATGATTTCTAAGACTTTATCTTTGTGGTTTGCATGAATTTCTGGTTTAGGGTTGTTCATGGTAGATTTTGAGATTTGGGATAAATGATCTTGGGATTTGAGGATTTGGGATGCTTGGGATGAATGGAGAGTGTTCATAAGATTGATTTTGAGTTTGATAAAGATTTGGGGAAGTTTGGTTTGAGATTGGGTGAAAGAAATCGCAGAAATGCGATTTTGGGATTTCTGGGCTGCAACTAGCGCTACAGCGCTAGTCAGTGGGCGCTGTAGCGCTAGTCCCTGTTTCTGGGGGGGTGCATTCTGCTTGTAGCGCTACAGCGCCCTCTTTAGAGCGCTGTAGCGCTGCACTGTTCGCAGAGGGGAATTTTTGAGTTTTGATGATGGATTTTGACCTAGGGTTCGGGGCTGTTTCCGCCACTTTGTTTTGGGGATTTGGGACTTCCCGGGGGCTCGGGATTGGTCCCGAGGCTAGGTATTCGGACTTGGGGTTCGGTGTTGACTTTGACCTATGTTTGTGCCTAGGTGTGCGCTAAGGCTCGGGTGGGATCGTGCTCAAGGAGTCAGGTGATCTAAGCTATTGATTGGAAAGGTAAGAAAACTATAACACCCGAGGTTAGGGCATGGCCCCAGATTGTATTATGTGCAAATGTTTAAACCTTAAATGAATCATGATGTGTGTGAATGATTATTTCGAATGTACTATATGTGTGATTATGATGAAATGAGCGGCAAGGGCCGAGTACGGCGTAAGCCGGGGCGGCCGTGGGCCGAAAGTAACACCTAGCACATGGGATGCTATAGTCAGGGCGGGGCCCGGTGGATACATGTGTTATGCTATATTCAGGGTGGGACCCAAGGGATACATGAGTTATCCTCGCGGTGAGAACCGATACCCCAGGCTTCGGTAAGGCTCTGGGGCGGCTTGGCCGTGTTTGCTTAGTCTATTGATTTACTTGTTTATTTGTGGATTATCTGTTATGATAACTGTATACATTGCATATGTTATGTTCTGCATGACTTTTCTTGCTGGGCTTCGGCTCACGGGTGCTCTGTGTTGCAGGTAAGGGCAATGACTGAATCAACCAACCATGAGTACGGAGAGCGTGAAGCGGCGCGTACATGTTCGGCCTGCCCGACTGCTTTGGTTGGGGGTTTATTCGAAAATGGCTGTAATAATCTATGATTTTATGATTTCTTAACTGTAACCTTATTTCAAAAATGTAATTAGTTTTCAAACCTTATTTTGGGATCCCAAATGTTTAATAATAGAAGTTTTAATGAAACGACGCATTTTCAAGGATTACAGCCTTAACTTTTAATTAGTCACACTTTTGTTTCAAAACCTCGGTTAGCGAGTTCATTGCACACTGTTTTGTCTTAAAAACTCACTTAGTAACGGCTCTAAGGAAGTAGGGCGTTACAACTTGGTATCAGAGCGAGCCAAGGTTTATTGGTTCTGGAGATCGACCGAACATGTACGCTCGCTGTCAGTGACAAGCTCGACTCAGGGTTGGTTGGTATGATTAATTGACATGTCTGAGTATATGTTGAATGCCCTGTTTGCCTGCATATTTATATGGAGCATGAGGAATGAGATGACATATGCATGAGATACTGATAGGGCCTGGCCCTTGACTGTTGCATGTTGAGATCAATGTGTGCTAAATAACATTATTATGCATGTGGATGAAAATTGGCATAATGGTTCGCATATTGAGCGTATGTGGTTAGTTTTCTGAATTAAATTCATATGTTATATCTGTTTATTAGCTTGTATGAAGCATGATGAGCATGGATATACTTAGTGATGTTAAATCTGGTAGCTAAATGTATATCATTGTGGATTTGAACTAGTATATGCTTGTGTGTGCATTATACCTGTGGATATTTGGACCTAGTGGTGGTTTGGTTCAGAGTAGGAACCACAGAGTTCAGGAGTTGGTCGGTTTTGACAGATGAACTCGAGTTGTCGGTTCCTAGAAGGGTTTGGGGACCTGATATTGTGTTGAAAAAGGGGTTTCTAGATGTAAGTTGGAGTTGAGATCTCCAGTTATCCCTGAGGGCAGCAGCAAAGGGTCACTAGTGTGTGAGTTAGCTGTGGAGTTTGTTAGTTGAGATGGGATAGAAGAACAGCGGATTCTCTGGGGAGATGGTTGAATTAGATGTTTTAACAGTAAGGTTACCGGTGATGGTTTACTGTGAGGTATGGACAGATAAGGGTACTATATGAAAGGCGAATAGGATGTTATCCTCTAGAGTTGAGGAAGGTACGAGCTGACAAGGAATTTATCAATAGATGAGCTGAGTTAATTCCACCCTTGGTTAAGAGGACGAGAGATCCTGATTAGAGGGTTATGTTAAATGTTGAGGTAGAGGGATGCTTGGAATTGGTACTCGGACTGAGGTACTGGCTTAATGGGTTGGAAAGAACCTAGATGATGAATGGTTAGAAGAGATTTTAAAGACATGATTTGAACTGTGGAGATTGGTGGACTTATAAGTTTGGTTTGGACTGTTGGGGGTAACAACAGCGTAGATCGATGGGTGTGGTGATTTGGGTAATTCATTTCGGAAAGTTATACTGATGGATGTATCCTGAATTGATGGCGACCCATTTAAGGATTTGAGATCGGGAATAGTCTAAGGTATTTGGGCTGCACTGAGGTATGAGGCTATCGTCTGTATGTGGATGGCGGAGAGGGCCATGATGTCGAGGAACTGATGGTTGATGATTAGAACATGAGTGCTAGAGCCGCAAGGGCAGTGCTTCCTTTGATGGAATTAGTAGAGATAGATTCGGGACAATCAAGTTAAAAGAACCCCGGATAGGGTTATGGCTTCTGGAATTGCCAAGAAAGGGGAGAGGTCTGGGTGAAAGGATGGTACTGTTATTTGATAGAATGCAGCAAGGTTGGATTCACGATTGTGGAGGTAGAAGGACCCCAGACAGTGCTTGGGCACCTAATTTGAGAATTGAAAGAAGCTTGATTGCTAAGGTGGTTGTCGAGCTGGCGACAGGAACCAGGGAGGTTAGTTAGTATGCGCTTGGGGGAGAGGATGCCACCTGAGAGGAGGTCAGGTGAGGACATGACTTGTACGTAGAACGACTCGAGATGTTGGAATGGATTTCCATGGTGAGGGAACGGAGGACTGGAATGCACCGATACATTCGAAGTTCGAGGCTGAGTCCTCAAGGGTGAGTATTTAACTGACGAGCCTATGCTTTGGTCATGTATCGAACTAGAAGGGCTCGGTGTTGAGAATGTTCCGCGAGGGAGATGGACATAGAGAGGTTGCCTCAAAGGTGCCATTTGAGAGGCCGAGGACAGTAATACTTATTGAGAAGGAATTAGAAACTCTGGCGGATGGATTGTTGAGGATATCATCTGGAGTATGTAAAGGAGACAGAGCTGACCAGTGGGAAAATTATGTGGGTATGCAAAGAAAGATTTAGGGAATACTTCAAGGTCAGACTACAGATAGGTTGGTATAAGAGATGTTGTAGAAGACGGTTTTGGCCGACAGAAAGTCTATTGAAGCAATCGAAGAAATTTGATCTTGGATTAGCCAGAGTGTTATACTGCGGAGGTTGCTAGTATCGTCGGGTTGGGACGAAAAGTACAATGTTGGATACAAGATGGGACGATGTCCCCAAGAGTTGATCTACGACCTGGTTATTGCCAGTTGGAAACCAAGGATAGAGACTTTTCGTGAATTGATTAGGTTGCACCGGGCAGGGTGTGAGGAATTGGTAACAAGGATTCTGGAACGGTTCAAGCTGCAGCAGCACAGGTAAGTTCTTTAGACAGAGAATGCATGAACGGTGTGGGCAAGTTCCCTTCAAGTTCACGAGCAGTACATATGGATTACTCCCAGACAGAAATGGTGAGCAAGTGACTATGCGAAAGACGTTTGTACCCAGAAGGCGAAGTCACAGGTAAGGCTCTACGGAGTGTTAGTTTGGATGTCGTCAGGAGTTCTCAGATTACGGCTGCAAGAAGAAAGGACAGGTAAGAGAAGAATTGATCTGAAGCCGCAAAGAAGCTAATGATGGGCGTCTGAAGAATTGAAAGCATAACAAGATTGGTAAGCGCGTCATCTATTGCACAAGCATCTCCGAGGACAACTACATCAGAGATGAGGAGAACAGTAAAACTTGAGGTTAGACGAACTGAGTGTGTCGAATCAGAAAGAAATTCAGAAGACAAGGTAAGAATTGATTAATATCTGGGAATGCTGGAATGTGTGTGTGTTATGGCTAAGTTAAGAGTGGTGGCATAAAGGACTTGGTCTATGATGAGTTACTTGAGTGTTGGGTATTAGTAAGAAGGCTAACGTTGAGACCCAGATGCGGTGAAAAGTAGCAGACAGACGACCAGTGCTGGAAATCCTCGATTGAGCGAGGGGAGATATAATTGGAGGCGGAGCTCCTAGCTGTGAGGCGTGTTTCAGTCAGGGAATAACGCCATAGATTGCGATGGAGGATATAAGGCAACGACTGAGATCGGCATAATGTCAATAGGTAAGGGTTAGCTGGTGAGTGCCACTGAGCTATGGAATCCGAAGTGTTGGCTTGAGTTGAAACAGGGAAGGACCCTGTCATGGTGTTACAGTAGGGTACCAGGATCGAGTGAAGGATCCAGGCAGGATATGGTTTTGGATGAGGATTCTGAATGACATCATTCCACCTCCTAGGGTACGTTGTACCGGGAGGGCTGAGCGGATGACAGCGTTTAGGTGATGTGGTAGTGTATCATGGGGATAGACCACATTAGACCTTAAGTAAGGTATTTAGACATGAAGAGTTTTAACTCGGTTTTTTGAGTTAATGTTGATTGGGTCGAGTGAACTGGTTTCAGGATGGAGCGTTGATGATATCGAATTGAGACCCTTTAGTAGTTTAAATTTTGGAATGGGCCTAGAGGACGAAAAGAGCAGAGTAGGAATCTGGGATTACCAGTGGATTGCAAGTGGAATGGCAGTCTGAAAGTTTACCAGACATCAACTGAATCGAGCGCTGAGTATGCGAAAACTTGAGATTTTAAGGGAAACGTTATCCCTGACGAGTTAGTCGTGGTGGCAGTTATTGGTGTCTTGTTCATGTAACGCGACATAGGGCTTGGTAAGAGGTGAAGGGTAGTGAATACTGCGGTTTGGCTTTAGTTCAGAGAGAAAGCCAAAGAGGTCGTTGAAACTCCTCAAGGCAGGGGTGTCTGCCTATTTGAAAGAATAAAGAGCTGGTAAATTGTTAAATGTTGAGGAAATAAAGTTCCGGAAGGAAAGAGTTGCGTCTCTGCGTAATAACAGACGAGGATCTGTAAGGTGTTCAGAGAAAGAAGGGAGAGTTCTGACTCCTATTTCAACATGAAATTCGGAAGTTGTACTAAGGGTTAGGCCGGCGGGGCCTACAAGCTGATCCCACTTAGTAGAGGTGATGACTTTTGAGTATCTCTGGAATCAAGAATAAGACAGTGAATTGGTCATTGTAACCTAGGCAGACCCTGGCCTTCGGCAGGGTTGCGGTGTAACGAGAGGTTATCAAGAGTATGGCTATTAGACAAGATCTTGTGGGGCAAAATTGTTACTCTTGTAAGAGTGTGGTTGAAAAGTAAAGTAAAGGCGGTGCACCTTGGAAGTATGGTCAGAGTTGCGGGTTTACAGACTGATAGGTTGGATAAATTTCGAGGACGAAATTTTTATGAGGAGGGGATAGTTGTAACGACCCAAATTCGCTAATAAGGCTTAAGGGCCTTAATTAGCGTGCCAGGAGGGCATGATGGGAGTTATGTGTGATTTTAATTATTTAAATGCATGGTTATGATTTAAAGCATGTTATATGACTATTTGTTTATCTGAGATGCATGACTATGTAAGTTAGTGTGCATGTAGGCCCGGATCGTGTTAAAAGGGCATAATTGTAATTTTGGCCATGATTGGGCGTAACTGTATTGATATGTGTTGATTGTTGAGGCCACAGTGGTATGTGGATGTATCTGTGCTTTGTGACTCGAGGCGATCCCAGTGAGCAGGCTAGCGGAAAGTGTTGACAGGAATTTATACCCAGCTCGGGGCGAGCCTGGGGGTATGAACAGGAATTCAGAGAATAGATTGAGATTTATTTTGATGATGGGGAATATTTATTTGGTGGTTAATCGAGTGTTGGAAAGCAACGGGAAAATATTAGGGACACTTGAGGATTAGCGGGAATTGGATAAAATGACTAAAACGGTCCTATTTGGACAAATGGATTGAGAATTAATAGGAAGGGCATTTTGGTCATTTGGCTTTTAGAAATTGATTTATGAGGCTTTACACTTAGTGGGATTTATAGAGAGTGTTGGCTGTGGAGAGAAAGAAAGAAAAGAAAGAAAAGAAGGAAAAGGAAAGAAAGAGAAGAGGGAAAAACAGGTGGGTTTTCCAAAGGGTCGGTTTGTGCATTTTTGCACCATTCCACTCCATTTTTTCTTGGGGCAAAGCTTAGTGGAGAGCAAGGATAGGCTGAGCATCAAGGATCTTGGGTTAGACTCGAAGATTTGGCAAGAACACATCAATGTTTGAGGTAAGTTTTAGACATTTTCGGTTTTAAGGGTTTTGATGGTTTAAGCTGTGTTTTGAGCTGAGTTGATGGGAATTTTAGGGATTTCTGGGAAAGCTTTGAGGGAGAGCAAGCTAAGGAGGCTTAGGGTTGATTCAAGGTCGAAATTTGCAGCAATGGTATGATTTCTAAGACTTTATCTTTGTGGTTTGCATGAATTTCTGGTTTAGGGTTGTTCATGGTAGATTTTGAGATTTGGGATAAATGATCTTGGGATTTGAGGATTTGGGATGCTTGGGATGAATGGAGAGTGTTCATAAGCTTGATTTTGAGTTTGATAAAGATTTGGGGAAGTTTGGTTTGAGATTGGGTGAAAGAAATCGCAGAAATGCGATTTTGGGATTTCTGGGCTGCAACTAGCGCTACAGCGCTAGTCAGTGGGCGCTGTAGCGCTAGTCCCTGTTTCTGGGGGGGTGCATTCTGCTTGTAGCGCTACAGCGCCCTCTTTAGAGCGCTGTAGCGCTGCACTGTTCGCAGAGGGGAATTTTTGAGTTTTGATGATGGATTTTGACCTAGGGTTCGGGGCTGTTTCCGCCACTTTGTTTTGGGGATTTGGGACTTCCCGGGGGCTCGGGATTGGTCCCGAGGCTAGGTATTCGGACTTGGGGTTCGGTGTTGACTTTGACCTATGTTTGTGCCTAGGTGTGCGCTAAGGCTCGGGTGGGATCGTGCTCAAGGAGTCAGGTGATCTAAGCTATTGATTGGAAAGGTAAGAAAACTATAACACCCGAGGTTAGGGCATGGCCCCAGATTGTATTATGTGCAAATGTTTAAACCTTAAATGAATCATGATGTGTGTGAATGATTATTTCGAATGTACTATATGTGTGATTATGATGAAATGAGCGGCAAGGGCCGAGTACGGCGTAAGCCGGGGCGGCCGTGGGCCGAAAGTAACACCTAGCACATGGGATGCTATAGTCAGGGCGGGGCCCGGTGGATACATGTGTTATGCTATATTCAGGGTGGGACCCAAGGGATACATGAGTTATCCTCGCGGTGAGAACCGATACCCCAGGCTTCGGTAAGGCTCTGGGGCGGCTTGGCCGTGTTTGCTTAGTCTATTGATTTACTTGTTTATTTGTGGATTATCTGTTATGATAACTGTATACATTGCATATGTTATGTTCTGCATGACTTTTCTTGCTGGGCTTCGGCTCACGGGTGCTCTGTGTTGCAGGTAAGGGCAATGACTGAATCAACCAACCATGAGTACGGAGAGCGTGAAGCGGCGCGTACATGTTCGGCCTGCCCGACTGCTTTGGTTGGGGGTTTATTCGAAAATGGCTGTAATAATCTATGATTTTATGATTTCTTAACTGTAACCTTATTTCAAAAATGTAATTAGTTTTCAAACCTTATTTTGGGATCCCAAATGTTTAATAATAGAAGTTTTAATGAAACGATGCATTTTCAAGGATTACAGCCTTAACTTTTAATTAGTCACACTTTTGTTTCAAAACCTCGGTTAGCGAGTTCATTGCACACTGTTTTGTCTTAAAAACTCACTTAGTAACGGCTCTAAGGAAGTAGGGCGTTACAACTTGGTATCAGAGCGAGCCAAGGTTTATTGGTTCTGGAGATCGACCGAACATGTACGCTCGCTGTCAGTGACAAGCTCGACTCAGGGTTGGTTGGTGTGATTAATTGACATGTCTGAGTATATGTTGAATGCCCTGTTTGCCTGCATATTTATATGGAGCATGAGGAATGAGATGACATATGCATGAGATACTGATAGGGCCTGGCCCTTGACTGTTGCATGTTGAGATCAATGTGTGCTAAATAACATTATTATGCATGTGGATGAAAATTGGCATAATGGTTCGCATATTGAGCGTATGTGGTTAGTTTTCTGAATTAAATTCATATGTTATATCTGTTTATTAGCTTGTATGAAGCATGATGAGCATGGATATACTTAGTGATGTTAAATCTGGTAGCTAAATGTATATCATTGTGGATTTGAACTAGTATATGCTTGTGTGTGCATTATACCTGTGGATATTTGGACCTAGTGGTGGTTTGGTTCAGAGTAGGAACCACAGAGTTCAGGAGTTGGTCGGTTTTGACAGATGAACTCGAGTTGTCGGTTCCTAGAAGGGTTTGGGGACCTGATATTGTGTTGAAAAAGGGGTTTCTAGATGTAAGTTGGAGTTGAGATCTCCAGTTATCCCTGAGGGCAGCAGCAAAGGGTCACTAGTGTGTGAGTTAGCTGTGGAGTTTGTTAGTTGAGATGGGATAGAAGAACAGCGGATTCTCTGGGGAGATGGTTGAATTAGATGTTTTAACAGTAAGGTTACCGGTGATGGTTTACTGTGAGGTATGGACAGATAAGGGTACTATATGAAAGGCGAATAGGATGTTATCCTCTAGAGTTGAGGAAGGTACGAGCTGACAAGGAATTTATCAATAGATGAGCTGAGTTAATTCCACCCTTGGTTAAGAGGACGAGAGATCCTGATTAGAGGGTTATGTTAAATGTTGAGGTAGAGGGATGCCTGGAATTGGTACTCGGACTGAGGTACTGGCTTAATGGGTTGGAAAGAACCTAGATGATGAATGGTTAGAAGAGATTTTAAAGACATGATTTGAACTGTGGAGACTGGTGGACTTATAAGTTTGGTTTGGACTGTTGGGGGTAACAACAGCGTAGATCGATGGGTGTGGTGATTTGGGTAATTCATTTCGGAAAGTTATACTGATGGATGTATCCTGAATTGATGGCGACCCATTTAAGGATTTGACTCCTGATTTAATAAACCTTTGAGATCCTACTAAGGACTAGGCCAGGGGCCTACTTATTAGCCATACCCCAGTATGGGTGGTGGCTCATAAGGTGTTACTGGTGTCAATGTTAAGGAAGGAAGTGTTTGGTATTACCACTGATGGGGTGAGGAGACCCTAGGATTTCGATGGGATTTTCTGTCCAAGGAAAAGCTAATGGAATTTGTGATAAATAAGATAAAGCCTTACAGAATAAGACTGTCACTCTTGTGAGAGTGTTACATAGAGATAGCAAGGTAAAGAACTAGATTATAAGGTTAGAGTCAGATTTGCGGGATTGGTATCCCAAGACATTTGAATAAATTTCGAGGATGAAATTTCAATAAGGAGGGGATAGTTGTAACGTCCCAAAAATACTAATAAGGTTTAGTGCCTTGATTAGCGTGTCGGGAGGGCATAATTGGATGTATGTGAGATTAATTGATTAAATGTGTGACTATGTGGCATGCATGATTTATATGGTAATATGAGTATATTAACATGCATGTTTATGAGTATTAAATATGTGTGTGGGCCAGCTCATGTTTATAAGGGCATATTTATAATATTGGCTCGTTGCGGGCATAAATTTGATTATACACGTTAAATGATTGAGACCACATTATTATGTGAATATATATTTGTAGTTTACGGCTCAAGGCGATCCTAGTGAGCGGATTAGCGGAATAGTCACAGCAGGGTCTAATACCTGGCTCGGGGTGAGCCTAGGGGGTATCATGGAGACTTAGTGCGTATTTGGAATCTATGGGGTAACGAGTAATTATTTGGGGAATAATTGGGAATGTCGGGATTAATTAGGAATTTATAAGACAAATTGAGGATTAGTGAAAGTTGAGGCTAATAACGATATTGTCCCTGGGGCTATTAAAGGATAAGAGTATGCTTAAGGGGCATTATGGTCTTTTTATCATAAGGAGAGACTCAACCGATTTGAACTGTGTAGAACCTTAGGAAAAAATCAGATAAGCTTCAACCCAATTACCTTTCCTCACTCTCTATCACGTTCCATCTCTTCTCATGGGACACTTGAGGTTTCTTTTTGAAGTTTTGAAGAGAAGGGGCTAGAAACCTAAGGAATTTAAAGCTAGAGCTTGGAGTGGAAGTAAGAGGTAGCTAGGAAAGGGATCAATCAGAGGTAAGATCAAGTTTTTAATGTTATGAGTTTTAGTGTTCTTTGAATTTTAAGTTTAGCTTCTTGGATGTTGAGTGGTTCAAACTCAAGGTTTGAATTTAGAGTTGTGTTGGAGTTTTGGCTTAGCTTTTAGTGTGGTTATGTTGTTTATGGTGTTTGGGAATGCTTGAGAGGTTTAATTCTAGCTTTAGTTTATGTCTAGGGTGGATTCTTGGTGAATGAGGTTGAGAGAAAATGCTGAAAAGCCCCAGGAATTCTGGATTCACGGGGGCGCGCCGTGACTCAGTTCATGGGTGTCGCGGCCCGCATGACCCCAGGAACCCTGGGGGCTTGCTGTTTAGCAGGCGCACCGCGGCCCCAAAGGGGCCAGTCATAGCCCGCCTACTTTTGGGCCTTGGGGGCGCACCACGACCCTTAGGGCTAGGTCGTGGCCCGCCTAGGCAGCCTTAGCCAAAATAGGCTTTTGGGCTCAGGGATTTAAACCTAAGCGCTCATGAAGATTTCTACTAACCGATTTAGTAGAATTCGAAGTCCCTTAGGCTAGTATTTTATCCAAATCTTTTAATAGGTTTAGGATTTTAATGGTTATCCATTATCGCATTGTGACTAGGTTATACTGCAAGGGCTCAGAATTAGGGATCGTGCTCGGGGCTGTCATATCCTTGCTGCTCGGGACTTGAGGTAAGAAAATTGCACCTATAACGTCCCAGAAATACCTAATAAGGCTTAGGGCCTTGATTAGGGGGGCCAGGATGGCAATATATGTTAATATATGTTTAATTGTTACATTAATTGTAATTATGTGAATTATGTGATAATATGATTAGTTGTGCATGTTTAGGGGTATTAAATATGCATGTGGGCCCGTTTCTTTTTAGAATAGCGATTTTGGTAATTTAGCCTGTTGCATGCATAATTGTATATTTATGTGCATATATGTGATATATGTGAGAGACCACATTATTATGTGGGTTTATTTGAGTTACTCGGCACGAGGCGATCCTAGGGAGCAAGCTAGCGGAAAAGTCACAACGGGACCCAATACCTGACTCGGAGCGATTCAGGGGGTATTTTAGTTATTAAACATTTAGTTGGGTTAACGGTTCATGGAAATAAATAATTGGAGATATATTTGAAGTTAGGGAGTTTAGGAGGGAATATCGGGGAAACTTTACCATTTTTCCCTCGGGGACGTTTTGGTGTCTCGAGCCTCGGGATTGACTTACGTCACTTAAGGGACAAAAGACAAAAGTAGAAACACATAGAGCAGCTGCCCAAACCAACACACACTCTCTCTCTTAACTCACTCTTGTTTTCTCTAGACTCTTTCCAAATAAACCATTGAAGCTAAGGGGGGAAATTGGGCTAATAACACAAGTGTTATCCCCAAAAATGGAGATTGATGGCGTGGCAATAGAGGTGACAAATGGCAGTACATGGTCCGTAAAAGACACATTAAATAGTCAATAAATGCATTGACTCCTCAGAGTTGTGATAAAGTGACCCGGTAGACTGATGAAGAGTTTTGAATGCTTGAGAGTGTCACGTCTAAGCCAAGTACATCCGAGGAGCAGTCCAAGTGCCTGGTCGGACCTTGGTCCGATGAAAGGCCAAGGTGAGGTCGGACCTTGGTCCGAGGAGAGCCAAAGGGACCTTGGTCCGAGGAGACCCCAAGGGACCTTGGTCCGAGGAGAACCCAAGAGAGTGGTCCGAGGAGAGCCCAAGGGACCTTGGTCCGAGGAGACCCCAAGGGACCTTGGTCCGAGGAGACCCCAAGGGACCTTGGTCCGAGGAGAACCCAAGACAGTGGTCCGAGGAGAGCCCAAGGGACCTTGGTCCGAGGAGACCCCAAGGGACCTTGGTCCGAGGAGAACCCAAGAGAGTGGTCCGAGAAGAGCCCAAGGGACCTTGGTCCGAGGAGACCCCAAGAATGTGGTCTTTATGCATATGTCCAGCAAGTGCATGGTTGTCCAAATAAAGAAATGGCATGCTAGAGGAGAGTGCCATGTTAGAGGAAAGGAGTGCATGTCCTACCAGCATGCACTTGTCCTACCACCATGCACATGTACGACCAGCAAATGCTTGTTCTACCAGCACTTGCATATGTCCAGCATGCATGTGTCCGACCAGAACTTGCATGAGTGGTCAGTAGGAGATATGGGTCGACCAGATAGAGGAGGACTAAGTTAAGATTCCCAGAAACAGCTTCAACAAGAACCGGTCTTTTCACACGCGGGAATCTCTCCTTCTTCCCACAAATTGGGGGTTTTGTTACATTTTGAATTATTTTTGTAATTTAAATGTAATAAATATAATAAAATATCCCGATTCTAGGAGATACCAGATGTATGATCCTAAGCCTGTAAATATATGGCTTATGGGATCAGAAAGGGGCTTCTTCTTCTTCTTTTTAGACTTTTTGGGAAAATTTGGGTCTGAGTTTTCTAGAGAGAGAAAGTGCTTGTATCTAGAAAAATTCTTGTATTCTTGTAACCTGTACTGAAGAAACTCAGTTGGCTCAGTTCATCTGATCTTGAGTACAGATCTATAAATCACAACTCTGAGTGGATTAGGCTATTACCAACATATTGGGGCTGAACCACTATAAAAATTGCGTGTGTTCTTTATTTTCTTTATTAGACTGTCTGTGTCGTTTGAATTCTCTTGGAGGTTTGTCGTTTTTGACGTTCTCACGTCGTTGGCCAAAAACGCGGTCAACAACAAGGATTGGAGCTAAAGTCTTGGGGAATAACTCAGTAACAACTTGGGGGATTCAATCTTTATCAGAGGTAAGCTTTAAACTATGGGTTTAGCATTTAATTCTGAGTTTGTTGGGCTGGTTTTTAAGTGTTCTTGAACCTTTGAAGTTTAAAGATTGAAGGTGTAGTTTTGATGAGTTTTAAGCTAGATTTTTGGTGGGTTTTGTTGTTGGGAACATATTAGTATTGTTGTGATGGTTAAATAATGTTATTGAAATGATTTTGGGTTAAATTGGATGGGATTTGGCTGCTGGAAATGGAGGATTTTCTGGGTTCGTGGGGCCAATTCGCACTTTGTTCTTGATAAGTCGCGACGCAACCTGAGCCATGCACCATGGGAGGCCTCTACCTGGGGGGCGCGCTGTGACATGAAAGGCCAAGTCGCGACCTGTGCCTCTAGACAGAGAGGACAAAGAGGTTGGTCAGGGGGCGCGCTGCGACCCATAGGGGGGCAAGTCGCGGCCCGCCTGGGCATTTTTTCCTTGGGGAGTTTATTTAAAATGGAACTTTTTCCGTAGGGCTCGGGATTGTTTCCACTACCCCGTTTGGTAGAACCAGAGGCCCCGAAGGCTAGGACTTGGTCCGAAAGCCTTTGATCGCTCGTTGTTAATAGAATCATATTTTATGGTTGTGACTTAGGGTATTGCTAGGGGCTCAGAACCGAGATCGTGCTCAAGGGTCGCTCTTATTTATGCTTACTCAGACTTGAGGTAAGAAAACTGCACCCAAAATGTGTTATATGTGATTAGGGCTTGGCCCGACTATTATATACTATTATGATTAGGGCTTGGGCTCCAGGATTGTTTATGTTAGGCTATTGTTCCAAATGTTTGTTGATAAATGCTTAAGTGCTTATATTCATTGCATGAACTCTATGTTTAGGGCATGTGGCCCCGTTATATGAATATCTTTAGTATTAGGGAAATCATTATTCAATGGGATTATATGATTAACATGTATATGGGCTTAGTTTATCAGGATGTGCCTATCCACATATGTTTCCTATAGTGAGGTGTGTAATCCTGGATTAGGGCTTGACTTATGAGTCAAGGAGGGCCATAGCGTGTTGGTCGAAAGTCTTAGGCCTAAACAAGTAACGTACTATTATGTTAGTTGACTTTAAGGTTGATATTGAACCAATGAGGTTGGGCTAGCTCTATGGCTAGTGAGACAGAGTTAAGGGCAAGGGCCCCAGGTGACTCTACGGTCACATGGCTAGGACATAAGCCCCGTGAATTGGCTATAAGGCCAATTGGTTAGGGCAGCGGCCCCAGGTTGATCCAATGATCATTTACTTGGACCTGAATAATAATAACTATGAATTGTTATGACTGATTGTGTTGAATGAATGTTTTAAAGTTTATATCTCTTTTGTTGCACGTTCTGTTTTCTTGCTGAGCCTCGGCTCACGAGTGCTTTCTGGTGCAGGTAAGGAGAAAGTGAAGCTTGACCAGCCATGAGTTGGAGAGCTTCAATGGCGGCGTGTACATATGCTGCTGCTCAACCACCACGGCCGAGGTTGTCTCAGAGGAACTAGGGTTATAGCCCTGTTTTGCCGCTTAGGCCGGCTAATGTAACTTTTGATGTGTATTTACCCTTTTAAAATTTTAGTTGTAATATTTGGGATCCCATGTTTATGTGAAAATTTTTAAATAATAGTCAACAGTTCCTTGACCAAATTTTTAAACCTAACCCTTGTCACTATGCTTAGTTACACATTTTAAACCAAACGACCTGATTAGCAGGTCTGACACAATTTTAAGTACATAGTGTAACGGTCCTTGATTAGGAGGGCGTTGCAACTTGATATCAGAGTTGCCAAGGTTTAAGGGTTCATGAAGACTACCCGGGCATGTCACTCGCCACCAAAGACAAGCTCGACTCAGGGTTCAGTAACTGTTATGTGTTTATATGTTTAAATGCTTAAACATGATATGAATGCATTATATGCATGCCAGTTTAGGTAGCATGAGATTATCTGATAGGGCATGGCCCTTGACGTCTGCATGAATGTTAAAGAACATGCTTATTAGCAATGTTGAACTTTTGAAAATACTTGGATATGTCTGTATGTATGGTTATGCTGATGGATATCAGGAGATGCTTATTAACATTATGAATGAATATATATTGTGATGGCATGCTTATTAGCATTGCATATGTTTGTTATATGATGTTCTTGGACCGTCAGGCGGCAAGATGTATAGTTATTACTTACCTAACAACCGATTTGATCTTTGTAGGGTGGATTGAGTTATAGATTGAATCCTCGAAGGTCAGAGAGACTGGCTGGCCAAGAGTTACAGGCCAGTGAAGGGAAGGACCAGGGCCAGGCCCCACCGCCAGCTCTAGAGAACTGGCAACAGTTGCTTGCTGACATGCAAGCTAGGTTAGAGAGGCAGGAAGAAGAGATACACCTCTTGAGACAGCAACAGGTTCCAATAGGGAACCTATAGGCCGCGGTACCAGCGGTGGTACAACGAGAGGTACCGGCAGTTGTACAGCTCCAAGCAGGGTGAGATAGGTGGGAACCCCTGTATGAGAGGTTCATGAAGCAACACCCTCCAGTCTTTGAGGGCGGTTCTGATCCAACTGAAGGCTCAACCGTGGATGACCATGATAACCACTATCCTAGACATTATGAGGGTAGGTGGTAATGAGAGAGGTGGTAATGAGAGAGTTGCCTATGGCACTTATATGTTTTGGGAGGATGCCTGAATATGGTGGGAGGTGGTATCCTAGACTAGAGCAGTTACCACTATGGAGTGGGAAGAATTAAGAAGCTTATTCAACGAGAAATGGTGCAACGACGCAGTTAAATCTGCGAAGGCTGAGGAGTTCAGAAGATTACTTCAGGGTAACATGACAGTGATTGATTACGCTCTGAAGTTCAATAGATTGGCAAAGTTTGTCGGGGATATGGTGCCTACTGATGGGACCAGAAGAGAGAGATTTCTGCAGGGGCTATAGCCTATGATAGCCTGGGACGTTCGTATTACTACTGTGCCGGGAGTGACTACCTATGCACAGGTTGTGGAGAAGGTGCTTACAGCTAAGAGCCCTAAGAACAAGATCTGGCATGATAATGCAACTAGAAGAGATTCTAGGAGGCCGGGACCTCCATTTTTAGGTTTTGGTAGGGGCGGAGGCCCCAGTGATCAAAAGAGGAAGACCCCAGACATAGTTTCAGCTCCAGGACCAGATAGGAGGCCATGGGGTATACAGATGGGCCGCCAGAGTGGTGGTGAGACATGGAGGGCATTCCCAGATTGTCCTAGGTGTAGGAGGTGCCATGTTGGGGAATGTCGGGCGAAGGGCTGTTTTGTTTGTGGTAGTACAGAGCATCTAAAGAAAGATTGCCCGAGAGCCAGAAAGGAAGAGCCGAAGAAAGTGGACAGCCTGACGCCAGCTCGGGTGTACACTTTAACCTAGTCAGAGGCCGAGGCTAGTCCCTCAGTGGTTACAGGTCAACTTTCTAGTGCTGGAACCTTTTATACTGTTCTTATTGATTCGGGTGCTACGCATTCCTTTATTGCTAGTAGAGTTATAGATGGGTTGTGTAGACCTTGTGATTTAAATTATGTGGGGTTTGGTACGATATTTCCTACTGGGGAGTTAGTGGTAGCCAGGAGATGGGTTAGGTCATTACCAATTACAGTGGATGGCAGAGAGTTATCAATTGACTTGGTGGAGTTGGAGATGGCCAATTTTGATATAATTCTTGGTATGGATTGGCTAGAGAAGTATGGGGCATCGATAGACTGTAAGAAGAAGATGGTAACTTTTGAGCCAGAGGGAGAGGACCCCTTTGTTTTTGTTGGCACTGTGCATGGACCCCGTATAGCTATGATATCAGTACTTAGAGCTAGAGACCTATTGCAGGGAGGATGCATAGGGTTCTTAGCTAGTGTGGTGGATACCACTCAGGTCGTGCCAGTGGGACCAGAACAAACTCGGTTAGTCTGTGAGTTTTTGGATGTGTTTCCAAAGGACTTGCCAGGGTTACCTCCACACAGGGAGATTGAGTTTGTGATTGAATTGGTGCCAGGGATAGAGCCAATGTCTAAGGCACCTTATAGGATGGCTCCAGCAGAGCTGAAGGAACTGAAGGTTCCACTACAGGAGCTACTGGATTTGGGTTTTATCTAGCCCAATTTCTCGCCATGGGGCGCACCGGTTCTCTTTGTGAAGAAGAAGGACAGTTCTCTAAGGATGTGCATCGATTACAGAGAACTGAATAAGTTGACTATCAAGAATAGATATCCTCTGCCAAGGATTGATGATCTGTTTGACCAGATGCAGGGTAGAACGGTATTTTCTAAGAAAAATCTTTGATCTAGTTATCACCAGCTGAGGATCGAGGAGGAAGATATATAAAAGACAGTTTTTCGCACTAGATACAGGCATTATGATTTTTTGGTGATGTCATTTGGTTTGACTAATGCCCCGACATCATTTATGGATTTGATGAACAGGGTGTTCAAAGACTACCTAGACCAGTTTGTGATCGTCTCCATTGACGATATATTGATATACTCTCTGACAGAGACAGAGCATGATCATCACCTCAGATTGTTATTACAGAAGTTGAGAGAGCACAGGTTGTATGCGAAGTTTAAGAAATGCGAGTTTTGGTTGCATCAGGTGACTTTCTTGGGTCACTTAGTCAGTAAAGATGGTATTAAGGTGGATCCAGCAAAGATTGAAGCGGTCAGAGATTGGCCAGGACCGAAGAATGCTTCAGTGATCATGAGTTTCTTGGGTCTGGCAGGTTATTACAGATGCTTTGTGGAAGGGTTCTCCAATGTTGCATCATCATTGACATAGTTGACACGCAAGAATCAGAAATTTATTTGGTCGGACAAGTGTGAAGACACGTTTTAGAAGCTCAAGGAGAGTTTGATCACTGCACCAGTTTTGAGCCTTCCTACAGATCAAGGTAAATTGTGGTTTATTGTGATGCTTTAAGGCTGGTTTTGGGTTGTGTAATTATGCAGACAGGAAAGGTGATTGCCTATGCATCACGTCAGTTGAAGGACTATGAGCAGAGATACCCCACGCATGATTTAGAGCTGCCAGCGATTGTTTTTGCACTGAATGTATGGCGGCATTACTTGTATGGTGAGAAGTTCGAGATATATACTAATCATAAGAGCCTGAAGTACTTTTTCACTCAAAATGATCTGAATATGAGGCAGAGACATTGGTTAGAGCTGGTAAAGGATTATGATTGTGAGATCCTCTATCACCCTGAGAAGGCCAACGTGGTAGTAGTTGCCTTAAGCTGGAAGGGGTCAGGACAATTATATAGTGCCAAACATATATCGAGGAGGTTGACAGATGAGATAACTCGAGCGGGGATTGAGTTAGTAGTGGGTTGGTTGGCCAACATTACTTTACAGTCTACTCTCTTGGAGAGAATCAAGCAGAGACAGTTAGATGATCCACAGTTGGGGCAGGTTAAGGAGGATGTCTTAGCTGGAGTAGCTGAGGACTATACAGTGTCAAGTATGGGTTTATTGAGATATAAAGATCGGATTTACATTCTGATGGACACCGAGATCAGACGAGAGATTCTGGATGAATCTCACACCACCTCTTATTCTCTTCATCCAGGCACCACGAAGATGTATCAGGACTTGAGGGTTTTATATTAGTGGCCTAGGATGAAGAGGGATTTGACCAAGTGCGTGGCAAGGTGCCTGACTTGTCAGCAGGTCAATGCTGAGCATCATAGGCCAGCAGGGTTGTTACAGCCTCTGGATATCCCAGAATGGAAGTGGGAAGATATCACGATGGATTTCGTGGTAGGCTTGCCCAAGACAGTAGGCCAGCATGATTCTATTTGGGTCAACGTAGATCGGTACATGAAATCAGCTCATTTTCTACCAGTGAGGACGAATTACACAGTTGACCAGTATGCAGATCTCTATATGAGAGAGATAGTTCGTCTTCACGGGACTTCGAGGTCCATCTTTACTTCCAAGTTTTGGGGGAGTTTATAGAGGGCGGTGGGTACACAATTGAAGTTCAACACAACTTATCATCCTAAGACCGATGGTCAGTCTGAAAGGACTATCCAAATATTGGAGGACATGCTAGGAGCATGTGTGTTGGACTTTGAAGGGTCCTGGAGTAAATATTTGCCTCTTATAGAATTTTCTTATAACAATAGTTACCAGTCTACCATCAGGGTGGCACCCATAATTACCTAATAAGGCTTAGGGCCTTGATTAGGGGGGCCAGGATGGAAATATATGGTATTATATGTTTAATTGTTATATTAATTGTAATTATGTGAATTATGTGATAATATGATTAGTTGTGCATGTTTAGGGGTATTAAATATGTGTGCGGGCCCGTTTCTTTTTATAATGGAGATTTTGATAATTTGGCCCGTTACGGGCATAATTGTATATTTATGTGCATATATGTGAGACACCACATTATTATGTGGGTCTATTTGAGTTACTCGGCACGAGGCGATCTTAGGGAGAAAGCTAGCGGGAAAGTCACAACGGGACCCAATGCCTGACTTGGGGCGAGTCAAGGGGTATTTTGGGTATTAAACATTTAATTGGGTTAACGGGTTATGGAAATAAATAATTGGAGATATATTTGAAGTTAGGGAGTTTATGAGGGAATATTGGGTAAAATTTACCATTTTTCCCTCGGGATTGACTTAAGTCACTTAAGGGACAAAAGACAAAAGTAGAAACACATAGAGCAGCTACCCAAACCAACACTCTCTCTCTCTCTCTCTCAACTCACTCTTGTTTTCTCTAGACTCTTTCCAAATAAACCATTGAAGCTAAGGAGGAAATTGGGATAGAAACACAAGGATTGGAGCTAAAGTCTTGGGGATTAACTCAGTAACAACTTAGGGGATTCAATCTTTATCAGAGGTAAGCTTTAAACTATGGGTTTAGCATTTAATTCTGAGTTTTTTGGGCTGGTTTTAAGTGTTCTTGAACCTTTGAAGTTTAAAGATTGAAGGTGTAGTTTTGATGAGTTTTAAGCTAGATTTTTGGTGGGTTTTGTTGCTGGGAACATATTAGTTCTGTTGTGATGGTTAAATTATGTTATTGAAATGATTTTGGGTTAAATTGGATGGGATTTGGCTGCTGGAAATGGAGGATTTTCTGGGTTCGTGGGGCCAAGTCCCACTTTGTTCTTGATAAGTCGCGACTCAGCCTGAGCCATGCACCATGGGAGGCCTCTACCTGGGGGGCGCGTCGCGACTTGAGAGGCCAAGTCGCGGCCCATGCCTATGGATAGAGAGGAAGAGGCTGGTCAGGGGGCGTGCCACGGCCCATAGGGGGGCAAGTCGCGGCCTACCTGGGCATTTTTTCCTTGGGGAGTTTGTTTTAAAATGGAACTTTTTCCTTAGGGCTCGGGATTGTTTCCACTACCCCGTTTGGTGGAACCCGAGTCCCCGGAGGCTAGGACTTGGTCCGGAAGCCTTTGATCGCTCGTTGTTAATAGAATACTATTTTATGGTTGTGACTTAGGGTATCGCTAGGGGCTCTGAACCGGGATCGTGCTCATGGGTCGCTCTTATTTACGCTTACTCAGACTTGAGGCAAGAAAACTACACCCAAAACGTGTTATATGTTATTAGGGCTTGGCTCGACTGTTATATACTATTATGATTAGGGCTTGGGCCCCAGGATTGTTAATATTAGGCTATTGCTCCAAATGTTTATTGATAAATGCTTAAGTGCTTATATTCGTTGCATGGAATCTATGTTTAGGGCATGTGGCCACGTTATATGTATATGTTTAGTATTATGGAAATGGTTATCCAATGGGATTATATGATTAGCATGTATATGTGCTTAGTTTATCGGGATGTGCCTATCCACATCTGTTTCCTATAGTTAGATCTGTAATCCTGGATTAGGGGTTGACTTATGAGTCAAGGATGGCAATAGCATGTTGCGCGCTGGTCGAAAGGCTTAGGCCTAAACAAGTAACGTACTATTACGTTAGTTGACTTTAATTTCAATATTGAACCAATGGGGTTGGGGTAGCTCTATGGCTAGTGAGATAGAGCTAAGAGCAAGGGCCCCAGGTGACTCTACAGTCACATGGCTAGGGCACAGGCCCCGTGAATTGGCTATAAGGCCAATTGGTTAGGGCAGCGGCCCCAGGTTGATCCAATGATCATTTGCTTGAACCTGGATAATAATAACTATGAATTGTTATGACTGATTGTGTTGAATGAATGTTTTAAAGTTTATATTCTTTGTTGTTTCACGTTCTGTTTTCTTGCTGAGCCTCGGCTCACGGGTGCTTTGTGGTGCAGGTAAGAGGAAAGTAAAGCTTGACCAGCCATGAGTTGGAGAGCTTCAGTGGCAACATGTACATATGCGACTGATCGGCCCCCACGGCCGGGGTTATCTTAGAGGAACTAGGGTTATAGCCCCTGTTTTGCTGCTTAGGCCGACTGATGTAACTTTTGATGTGTATTTACCCTTTTAAAAGTCTAGTGGTAATATTTGGGATCCCATGTTTATGTGAAACTTTTTAAATAAAAATCAACAGTTCTTTGACCAAATCTTTAATTCTAACCCTTGTCACTAACCTTAGTTACACATTTTAAACCAAATGACCTGATTAGCAGGTCTGAGACAATTTTAAGTACACAGTGTAACGGTCTTTGATTAGGAGGGTGTTACAGCACCCGAGTTGTGAATGAGGCTTAAACCCCTGTTAATGAGTATGTTATGAATGTGAACATATTTGTAACTGAGAATATCTGGATAGGCATGCTCGTATACGCTTCCATTGAATACTTGTTGTGCATTGTGCTTTATGATTATATATGTTTAGAGGCCGGCCTAAGGGGGCCGGGGGGCCGATAGCAAGCATGCAGAACGCAACCCGACCTAAGGGTGGTGGGGATGACTATAAGACCAGAGGACTCGGCCTAAGGGCGTCGGGCCTGAACATTATACAATAAACAAAAGTTTGGTTCGCACTTAACTATTTGTATTGATTAATGAGCTTAATCTATACATTTGATTGAGTTGAGTAATACTGTAGATTTTATTGTGTATATTCTATTGTTGATTTGAGTTTACTGTTTATATATTGTTTCTTAGTTGTGCATATTGGTTTAAGTTTTCTTGATGAGCCTTGGCACACGGGTGCTACGTGGTGCAGGTAAGGGAAAAGGATAGTTGGACCAGCCATGAGTTGGAGAGCTTCGGGAGCGGTGTGTACGTATGCAACCTGCCTGATCACCACGGTCAGGATAGCTTGGGAGAATCTAGGGTTGACCTCTGTTTTGCGGCTTAGAACGGACGAGTTGTATTCTATTTGTTTTTTTCAAGTCTGTAACCTGATTTTGGGATCTCATGTATAAACTTAATATTTTAATGAAAAATAATCATCTTATTGACCAAACTTTTTAATACCTGACCTTGATTTAGTCTTTAATTACACATTTAAATTTAAATGACTCGCTTAGCGAGTTAAGTACTATTTTAAACACACAATGTAACGGCCTTGGTTAACCAGAGCGTTACAAAGCGTAAGAGAGAATGAAGGAAGGAGTCTCAATATCCGCTGCGTAAAAGTAAGGTTCTTAAACTCTGTTATTTGATTTACTTTATGAAATGCATTAGAAACATTTTTCTAGGATATTTTATATGTTAATATGTTTAATATATGTAATATACATTAAAATATTTATGATCCTGTAAAATGTATTCCCAACATATATCACTCATTTTTTTTCTTTTTTTTTTCAAACAAGTAGTCAAATTTATTAATGAAATAAATCATCCATCATTCTTATGACTTGATGTATTATATATATATATATTTATTTAAATGAACGACTGATACATATGATAAGTCAATTCTTGCTTCATTAACAATTCGATAGAAATTGTACAGCGGATACATAAAAAATATTTAACTTTAGCTATAAATTGTGTTAAGGTTTCACAAGAACCTTTTCAAATAATCTTTGTAGTTTTTCTAACAATTTGAGGAATATAATTATATATTTTTTTACTAATGATAAAGTTTACGATAATACTAGTAATTTAGACATTCACTTTTGAGAATGTGTAAAAATAATTGACATAAATAGTGACTATATAGGTTTTTATCATCAATAATTATGTAAGTATCATTCACTTCAAGGAATAATATCGAAAATTATTGTACTTGCTTGAAGCAATAAGTAACACGACTAATATATGTATTAATATTCTTTAAAATAAAATTTCATTTCCTATCATTCTCTTCAAGGAATGATGTTTAAATATGTATTACAAAATTAAAATACATGTTAACTTCTTCATCATATATATTCAGTTCATCAATAATAATTAAAGGTAGTCTCACCTAGATTAGTTTGTCCTCTTCATTTTTTTTCAATCATGTTCATCACTATTTCATAATTTTATGTTTTAATGCAATTTTCTTAAAATTCTTTTGGGACTTACGAAAATAAGTCTCCAATTGCATCAATCATATAACATTTCAATGTTCTTTGGTTGTATTCATAGATGTAATATTGTTGACAAATATGAAATATTCACTACTGGGAATGTAAGTTAAAATATCATAATATTTTAGCAATTATATTTCTTTTTCAATATTGTCAAAGAACACATAAATATATATTGATCTTTAATAATATATATATATATATATATCTTAATCAATAATTATAATGATGAATATCACTTAATCTTTTGGATCTATGCAAGAGCTTATATCAAGGATCTATAATATATTTTTTTTAATATGTCATAGATATTGGACTTTACAATTTCTAATGTAAACATTATAAATAACTATAAAATAAAATATATAATGAAATCAATATTAAATATATGAGATAATAAGAACACACAAATATATATGATAATTATCCATTAAAACATCTCATACTATCACAATGATGAAATAGCAACTCATATATAGACAAGTTTTATTATCAAATATATAGTATGGTCATCACAATAAAACACACATTCGCAATAAAATAATTTTACCTCAATGAACTATGATGACTAGAGACTTGATGATGAATTTTGATATCAACACAAGATGATGATTGAGGACTGAATCATCAAGTTCAAATTCAATAAAAGATGTTGGCTAGGCTCATGATTAGTTTTTATCATACAAACAAAACAATGATAATTACAGAATCGTGTTGATAACGTGTTATAAAATTATTAAGAATATTTAAGTATATAGTATAAAGAAAATAAATAGACAACGTAATAGAGAGATGTAAAGAGACAGTGAAACTTTTGTGTATTATTTCATGGGGAATGAACTCTATTTATACAGATAAATATGATCTAAGAAAATCAAGTAAGTACAATAAATACAATCAAGAATTAATGTTGATATTTAAATATAATATGCGTAAATATTATTTTCTAGGTAAAAAAATACACATTTTTTAGAAACTTTTACTCACTCATGGAAAGAAATATATAGTATAATCCTCCCTTAATGAAAAACATGATTTTTTCAAAGTCTATTTCAAGATATCATGTGTAACGCCCCGTATCTTGGGCACCTACGAGTAGCTAAGAATGGGGTGGTGAGGTGTATATGAATATTATTATGAATGATAACATATGCTTGAAAAAAAATCATATTGCAAATGTTAGCCGAAGGGGGAAGTGTTCAGCTTGGTGACAAACCTAGCATTTCAGTCCCGGACCGAAATGGAAACCCTAATTGTGGTAAATTCTCATATAATCTTTATTTTAGAAGCATAGTTATGGAAAAATAATATTGGGCATTAAACTATTAGATTACTTTATTTTAAGGTCAAAAATGATTTTTGTGTGAAAAATCTTTAAAAATACATTTTTTGTGAAAAATGCACATTTTAGTTAAAATTGGATTTTAGCTAATTAAATTATTTGAGTTATAAATATAGAAGTGTGACCACTTAAATTAAATGGAAAGATCTATTTAATTTAATTATCCTAGGTTAAAGTTTTAATATGGTGAGGTGGGAAAGAAATTACCATATATGGTAAATTTTTAAGAAAATAGATCATTAAGCTTAGATTTCATTAACTTAATTAGGATTAGTTAAAAACTAAACCAAGGTTAATCAA
This sequence comes from Humulus lupulus, assembly GCF_963169125.1. NCBI lineage: Eukaryota > Viridiplantae > Streptophyta > Magnoliopsida > Rosales > Cannabaceae > Humulus > Humulus lupulus. The sequence continues at coordinate 132,398,145 of NC_084799.1, forward strand.
GGATGATATGGGGCTGCTGCTAAGGGGCATAATGGTCATTTTTTAAGTTCTATTTTTACACCATATAAAAAGAATAAGTCAAATAAGTCTTTATTTGTGGTGGCTAAGTTTCCTTACAACTTCCACTCCAAGCTTTGGCCGACCACTCCACTTGTTCTCTCAATTTTTTTTCACATCAATCCTTATCTAAACTCTCATCATCTCATCTCCTTCCTTCTATATTTCTAGATCTAAGTTACTTGATCTGGATTTGAAGCTGAGGAAAATCTATTCAAGTTAGATCATCAAAAGGTAAAAAGCTAAACTTTCCTATGACAAAGTTTGAGTTTTGGTTGGTTTCATTCCTTAGATAAGCTTATAAGTTTGTATAATCTGACTTGTGGAATTGTGGGGAGTGTTAATATGTAGACAAAAGGCTGAGCAAAGGAGTTAAACGGCTAGAGGTCATCTAAAGTTCAATCCAAGGTCATCAAGAGGTATATGATCACTTCCAATATGGTTATGCTTGAGTTTTGTTAAATCTGACATGTTGTAGTTGTTTGATGTGTTTAAATTAATTACTGGAACTGTGATAATGTTTGCTTGATGGTTGATCATACATGCATAGGTGCTTGGATACTTGTTAGTAATGGAATCAATCATTCCATAGGTAAAATCTTGATTTATGTGAGAAAATGTTTAAGACTTGAATTCCAATGGGTCAAATTTTTTTTTTTATTAATTGGATTCTTTATTTTCGCGGTTCCATGTTGTAATTTAAGTTGTTTAGATATCCATAGTGTGTAGAAATTTTCAAAAAGGCTTTGAAATGACTAAGATATGATATTTGCAAAATTTATGTGCAATCTGGAAAATAGCTTTTCAAAAACTAGTTAACATCTGACTTTGCATAACTATTTCTATAGGTAAATTTTTGAAATTTTGGCTGATATTTGGAATTAAATTTATTTTTATATTGTTACATCAATTGGTAAAATTTCAAATAAAAATGTTAAAAAGGGTAAGAGTTATGAATTTGCAAATTTTGACTCTGGAAGCTCAAAATATTTTCTGGACAGCCAATTTTGGGAATCCATTTCATTAGGTAAAAATGGTTAAATGAGCTAATTTTTGTTATGAATAATTTTTACATATACTAGTATAGTCTTAAGAAATTTCGGACCCAAATAATAAACCAAATGGATTTTATGAATTCCATAAAAGTTCACAAATAAGATTAGTCTAGTTTTGAAATAAGGTTTTTGAAAATAGTTTTCTCCAAGTAAAAAGGGGTATTTTTTAATAAAATTTTGCAAGAAACTTTTTGGAATATCCAAGTTTAGGTCTGCAAAGTTTGAGAATTTTTGGAGCTATAATTTTTAAAATATAATTTTCTAAACTAAGCTACTTATAACTTAGTGTTTACAAATTTATACTTAGGAAAAAAAAGTGAGAATTTTTCTAAGTATTTAACTAAGAGAACTATGATTTAATCTCAGTAATTATAAATTTGAGTTTAACACACTACATGATTTTTAATATTAATTGGATATTAGAGAGTAATATTTTAGTAATTAAATTGTTTTGATTTAGAAAAATTAAAAAGGGGTACAAAACCCTAACTTTTTAGGGAAAAGAATAAAATAATATTTTTAAATTAAAATTAATTTTTATCTTAATTTCTCTTAAATAAATTAAATCTAATTAAATATTTTTGATGATTTTTGCTTAATTAATTTATCAAAATCCATTATTTAAGTAAGTTTACCTAAAAATATGAGACTTTTGGTAACTTATTAAAGAAAGGACAACATTTGGTATAACTTGAAAGCTTCTGAAACTATATTTTCCCAGCTAGGCTAGGTAGTGAGAACGAAGCATGAAATGTCATAAAAATCCGAATTTTAAATAACTAGACCCGTTGAGGAAAAAAATTTCTCGAAAATTTTAAACGTCGTTATGGCTTAAACGTTTGAGGGCGAAAATACCCTTGGTAGATATTTTGTTGTGACCTTAATGCACAAAGTAGTTTAATCTAATATAATGCGATAATTAATCCGAGTGCATTGTATGTTAGTGACAATATTGGCTAACAAGGTGGGATTTTGCATGGGAAGATTCCCATGCGTAGCAAAGGATAGCTGGTAAGTCAGTCTGTGATTCACTTGTCTACAACATGGATGAACTAGTGTATTGTTTTCTAGAAGTAGGGCTTATACGCTAGTTAGAGAGAGGGTTCATTTAGAGATAATGATTAGACGACACTTAGAATTCATGTGAGATAAGTATGTCTTGGGAATGCTTATGCTCTATTGTGAGATATTATGTATTGTGGTTCGGTTCACACCCAAGATCTTCGAGATAACTATGTCCTGGGAATGCTTATGCTCTATTGTAAGATGTTATGAATTGAGGTTCGCTTCACACTTGAGACCCTTGAGATAAGTATGTCTTGGCAAATGCTTATGCTCTGTTGTGAAATGTTATGTATTATAGTTCGGGTCATGCTAATGAATCTCGAGATAATCATTGGGTAACTTAGGAGTCTGAATGATCCTAGGGGTGCTTATGATCCATTGTGATATGTTATTTTAATACGGTTCGCGACCATGAGAATTGTACATGAGATAAGTATGTCGAGTAACCTAAGAGTCTAAACGATCCTAGGGGTGATTTATGGTCCATTGTGTAATGTCATTTTATTAGTCTAATTAGCTAATGTGACAATTGGCCAAAGTAGGCCAAGTAGCCTATGAGTCTCAATGAGCCGGTGTGGATCCACCAATTTCATATTAGTTAGTACAAATACCCTAGGTAACTGATAGTTACCCTCGAGAGAGATTCATTATTTAGATATCAGTACGGAGACTTGAGTCTTTGCTGTGATTAGAAATAAATTATATTATGGGATACTTTTGACAACTTCCGAATTGGCTTCTAGGGTCAATTTTATTATTTGGTTACTACTCTGTTTCTCTATATTCTGGATTCCCTGCAGGGTTTATGTTTTGCTGATTCTGCTCAAGGTATTGAGAAATCTCCAGGATGCTTAGGTGTTCTTTAATTGTTGGATTAGGGCTCGGATTTATCCAGAACCATAAGTTCGTATGTTATATGTTGTGTGGACAATGACTTGGTTATTGGTTCCTGTTGTTTTATATCATTTTGTATGTCAGATTGATTTAATAAGTGTTATCGCATACCTAGTTTTTCATGTTGTAGGTAAGGGCAAAGAAAAGCTGGAATAGTGAGCTCCGGAGTCTGCTCATGAAGATGTACATGTGTTCCGACCTTTGTGGATTATGCATCTTTTGAAATGTCTATTTTAATTATGTTCAAACCATTTTGGGTTTATCACGATGCTTATAAAATTTTTTGAAAATATTTTTAGTGTGTGCACACTTACGTTAATAGTTTTTTTATATGGATTTTTTAGACATTTTAAATGTTATAAATGACTTTAATTCCACAAAATCAATGTTAGTATTTTCAAGTCATTACATCATGTGTTGAGTACATCATGTGAGTCACAAATAATACTATTGTTTCTCAATGTGTCCACACACGTCTTGAGGTATAGGGAACGACTCAGAAGATCGTAGTTTGAGTTATTGATGGAAAAACTTGGATTGGATGTTCCTTTATAAATACTAAAAGATAGCAAAGACACTTGATAGATCTTCAACTAGTATATTCTTCTTCTTCTTTATGATTAATGTATGTATATTAATAGATCCGTTATTTAGTGGTATTTTAAATAAATAAAAATTAATCTCATGGGCCCACCTATTGCGTTTTCGTTGTGCATATTGGAAAAACTTTTCTAATAATCTACAATTTAAATTGCTTGATGTTACTTGCCTTATTAAAATACTCCTTGATTAGTTGATCACTGGTGAAATGCTCCTTTAGTTTAGACTCAAATGAAGGTTAACTAAAGTTAAATATAGTCACCAAAGCGAACTCCCCCATACCAAATCTACATACAGTCGTCCCTAAATAGAAGTGCAACTCGTCATCTGACTTGGATGGGATCCTACGCAACTACAACTAGTGCATTATAACTTCAAAAAACTGAAATTCATGGGTGTTGAATAACTGTTACATTGAGGATGTCATTGCCCTTTCCATAATCCTATGCCTGTCAAATTTTTCCTTGATCTTAACCAAGTTTGAACAACCCATGTAGGTCACAGTGCCTACAAGGTGATTCTCATAAACCACACAAAAATAAACACATACACACACACACAAAATAAATAAACTGAAATTGAAAAAAAAAATGCATTTAAAAAATTATGTGAAATCCATCAAACCCTATCGAGCATGCATAGAAATCCATCGAAACATAGGCAAAAAATAACAAATAGGTGCGGCCAATGAATTGAATGAATTTTTTATTATTTAAGATTAATTTAATTTTAAAAAATAATATTTTAAATATTTTTAAAATATTTAATAAATTACAAAATTTGAGCCAATGAGGTGTAGCCACGTGACTGCCGCGTAGGTCTTTAGTTAGACTTAATGGTGAGGGAACAACAATTGCACCAAATCCTTAATGGTAGATATTATTAGTGCAAAAGTTTTTATATATATATATATATATTTAAGTACAACAAATCTAACTCCACAAAATTCTCTTACATTATTTTCTTTTCCAATAGTTACTTTAAATCAATGATCTATTTTAGAGATCATTTATATTAATATTTCACTTTTCTATATTTATATACTTTTAGAGATTTTTTTTTTAAAAAAAAAAAAATCTTTCTTTCTAAATCAGTTATTTTTTATTTTTTTAATATCTAATAAAAAATATATAAAATAAAAAGAAAATTTTTTCTATGATATAATTTAAAATTTTGATGGAAAATAAATGAATTTTGATTTTGATGATGTATTTAAATAATAGAGTTGGTAAAATGCTAGACCATCTCCAACCATAACTTCATTTTAAATCAACTTTGTCTTTATTTGTTTACATTTTTCACTTTAAATTACTATTTCATCTCCAATCTTTACTTCAAATTTCACTTCAAATTTTACTTCAAAAAAATATATTATGTTTTTTTTCTTTTTAATCATCCATAAATAATTTAACTAATTAATAAATATTACTTTTATACATTAATATTAATATATATATATATAATTAATCAATAATAATTTTATATGAAGTAAAAAAATATTATGGTTATTGTTGACGTGGTTCTTCGGCAACAGGTAATTAAGAGAAGAAGAGAAAGGGATTAGTGCTGAATTTAGAACCGTCGCAGATACAGAATCTTAGAGTAGGAACTAGGTGACCCAAGATACGTTTTTAAGTGGTTCGAAGGTTAAAATCCCTTTACTCCACTAGTCAATATTATTGATATATTCTGGGTATTTGGTTACAAAGCATATATCTATTCAGATACTATTTTTCCCAACCCCTATCAACTCCCAGGTTCTCCATATTTATAGGAGAAGGCACTTGGAAGTTGGTAAGGAGGTCATCCCGTGACCTTATTATTTGTCATATCAACTCTGTGACATTCATGATTAATTCCTAAACCTGACACATAAGTATGGTCAAATCGATAGGTAAGGAGATAATGAGCCGCACGGCCCAACCCAGCCGTGGATATCTGAACACGCACGTTCCTGCTGCGTGTCCGAGAAGTCAGGGAGATATCGGACACGTGATGTCAGATATATGCACGTTTATCTTGCGTGTGTTGACTTTACAGAGGGTCAGAGCTCCATACATAGCTCGTGCCACGATCTACTCCCTTGACCCGACCTTCGGCCTTCGGATTCCTTCATCCAGTCCTGGGTGACCTTGGCGAGTCCTCAGGGATAGCTCGAGCTAATAAGATACGACCTCAAAACGGGAGTTCCGGTCTTGGGGATGTTCACGGACTAATCGTGATTAGTCCATAGCCCGGCCTGCTAATCAGCCCGTGGGAAAACCAGGGCGTACATCTGCCCCCCAAGCTCTTGCTTGTGGTATATGACGTCGCATATAAGACCACAGTGGGGGCTTTTAGACTTCCCCATAAACTCTTCGCATTCCACTCTTTACGCAGGTGTCTGATACGTGGAACGTTGTGGGTGGTGACGGTACGTCTTACGAGAACCGCATTTAATGGCCTAGCCTATGCCCAGCCGTCGTTTCGTATTTCGAGTGGAAGGCCTCGGATCCCTCACCAGGGCCACCCAAGAGCCTTCTACACGTGATCCTTCACGTATATAAAAAGGGGGTGGCCACCCCACGCACGGGCCACACTTTCATTCAAAATTTTCCAAATCTCCTTTTCTCTTCCTTCTCCATATTTCAGAAGAACGAAACCCTCAACCCTGTTGCTGCCATTTTCATCGTCCACGAAGCTTAGGCGCACGGATTTCTCCGAAGCTTTGGAAGCTACTACACCGACGAAGCTCTTACCAACGCAACGCCCTCGTCTACCTCCTAGCCATACACTGTAAGTTTTCTGACCCTGTTCACTTTGAATACATGCCACTGTAGCCTAGGAAAAAATTTCACTGTAGCCGCATGCAAGGGTTTTTTGGGTTGTGTGGATATGGAGGGTGACAGCCCTTTTTAGGTTAGGGCACATTTGTTGTAAGAAATCGCTTTAGCGTATGGGTTTCAGGGTGCTTTTTCTGGACAAATTTCTGGGTAGGAGTTTTGGGAATTTTTGGGTGCAAAACCGGGTAGCTTAGGGAACACGCCTCATAAGCGGTTTTGTAATTTTCTGTCTATTGCAACTTTCCCCCCAAGGCAAATTCTATTCTGAACTCCCTGACACGCGAATTCCGAGTAATCTGGGATCTGTTGGGAGCATACACGCGTGTTCACTGAACCGCGTGGTTCCACTCTCCACGAGCTGGGCTTACCTCAGCTCGTGCAAATAATAACTGCTTCTCCCTCCTGCTTGGGTCGCCTTTTCTAAAGTGTTTTCTTTTGTTCGCTAGGCGACCAGATGGCTCCAAAAAAGAACCTCCCTCAGAAGAACGCTGGAAGCTCGGCCTCCCAGCAAGAAAAAGGAAAGGCGGTGATGCCTAGCTCCCTGATCCCCCGCTTCGGGCCGGCCGTGGAGAAGGAGGTCGAGGTGGCCCCCGATGCATTCTTTGAGGTGGAGAGAATCGTCTCAAAGGTAACCGACCAGGCGAAGATCAACAAACTCTTCCTCACTCACAACATTCCACTGGGGAAAGCCTCCGTTATTGCCCGACCTGCCGCGGATGGCGAGCGGAGCTGCACGCCGCTCGATGAATCGTTCGCGGCCTGGAGCGGTGAACACTTCAAGGCAGGGGCCTTCCTCCCCCTAGATCAGTACTTCGCTGATTTCCTGAACTACGTGGGGTTGGCCCCTTTTCAGCTCCCCCCCAACTCCTACCGTCTGCTGGCAGGGTTGAGGTATTTATTCAAGAAGTAGGAGTGGGAGGTCCCTACTCCTGCTGATATTTTATATTTCTTTTGCCTCAAAGCTAGCCCGGATCAGCGGGGGCGAGGTGACGGGTTTTACTATTTAACCCATTTTCCCAATACGGCGGCGGTGATCGAGCTGCCCAGCCACCCAAATGACTTCAAGGACCAGTTCTTCATGGCAACTGGGTTCCGGAACTGCGACCACCACTATTTCAATCGTCCTCGTAAGTAATCCCTGATCTTAGCTCGCCTTTTAAGTGTTATTCTATTTTAGCTCCTCCCGTATTCCATTCTGATTCCAGCCAATCCTGCAGCCATCTATGCGAGGACCGAAAAGTCAGTGACCCTCGGGGGCCAATATGAAACACTGGCGGGCTTGCCCCCCAGTGAGAAGGACTATCGCGTGCTCGTGACAGACGAGACGATGGTGTTCTGCAAACTGATCTTCCCAAACCAGACCCTGAACCTGAAGAGGCCCCGGGGGCCACCCCCAGCCCGCGACAACAGACCTATCATCGTGGAGGAGGTCGCGGTAGAGGAAGATGAGGAGGACGAGGCTCCCGAAGTTCCGCTCGTGAGGAACAGGAAGAGGACCTTGGAGGTCGCCCAGAGGATGGGCGAGGAGAGGGTCCGATCCGGAGTAGCCGCGGGTCCTTCTGGCCAAGGTAACCCTTACTTGTTTAAGAGTCTAGATAGGGCCACTGCATACCCCCGGCTGGTTAGGTTCAATCCTAGGCAGATCGTCCATCGTCACCGAAGGGATCCGGACCTGAACACACTCCTGCTCCATTGTGTTGACCGGCTCGTGCTGGATCACCAAGAGAGCTGGCCTAGGGGTACCGTAGTAGTAGATAACACCTTAGCTTTTAGGTCGATCTTATTCGAGGAGTATGGGACCAACCTACGCACATGGCCATCACTCCAGAGGGGTATCTACGCTCCGGGGCTTAGGCAGTATGTAGAAGAGTCTAGCCCTGAGTCAGAACCGGACCTAGAACCTGCGCCAGTTCGTGAAATAATCGTCTTAGGTTCTTCCAGCTCGGGGGGTAGGGCTCCCTCAGTATTCATATGCTTTTTTAGCTTTAACCTTTTGTCTTTATCTTTGTATGATTGCTAACTTGTAATAACCATGTATTATTTTATTATTATTATTTATTTATTTTTTTTACAGAAGAGATGTCTCAGCCCGAGGACAGCTTGCGGGGCATAGTCTTCGGGGGGAACCCCCCAGCCGGGCCAAGAACGAAAAGGCTCCGAGGTTACAAGAGCTCTGCCGGGGTCTCCACTAAATCTCCTGCAAAGGAGAAGGAGAAAGCCCCGCCAGCCCAGAACGCGGGAGCGATTCTTCTTGCTGTCGGAGCAGGCCAAATGCCTCCACCACCTCAGCGAACTCCAACCGTCACCCAGGACGCAGGGATGGAGCTCGGGACTCCGCCCGTGGTGGCCTCCGATGTACGCATCCCGGTCAATCCCTAGGACCTGGAGAAGATCCCGGAGGTCTTTCGGGGAACGGTGTATGAATCGGCGAGCTACGCCATTAACCATATCTACAAGTTCACCGAGAAGGAACTCCGGACTATTGAGACGATGAGCCCGGTTGACGTCATGGACTCTTCCATGAGCATGACCCTAACGGTAAGCTGCCCTATTCTTTTAAAGCTTTTACAATTACACTTTGCCTAATTTTTTCTCTGAGTCAGTTTATCTTTCCTTCCTTGCAGGGTGTCGTTGCCCTTCACCGAAGCATCATCAGGGCCAGGACTCAGCTCGGTGACATGAGGATCGAGCACCAGGCCACCCTTCAGGAAGTTAAGGCGGCCAAGGACGCCCTGGCGACCTCGAAGGGCGAGTTGGAGAGGGCCCAAGTTGACCTGGAGAAGACCCGTTCGAAGGTCCATGAGCTCGAGACATCCCTTGCCACCTCGCAGGAGGACCTTGAGGCAGCGAGGACAGAAGTCCAGGCCGCCCTGGAGGAAGAGAAGACCATCTCGGAGCAGTCCATGCAGGATCTGTTCTACCACTGTTGGCTCCATAATCCGGAGGCTGACTTCTCTTTCATGCCATCGAATTTCTGGGCGCGCTTGTTGGTGAAGTTCCAAGCTCGCCTCGACAAAGAGGCGCCACCTTCGGAGACTGGGGAAGCCTCTGGTGTGGCGGAGCAAGATGAAACGGCGACCTCCAAAGGGCCGACTGACGGAGCTTAGGGCGCTCTTCTCTTTTTCTCTTTATATATTTTGAAGTATTTTTTTGTAACTTTTGCATGAGGTGTCTTTACCTCGAGACAATTTGCCTTGTGCTTTTAACTCATATATCTCTTCTTTTTTGGTAAACTTAGCTCGAGTTAATTTTTATCCATATCTTGAACTCTTTAAGAAGAAGAACAATAAATAGATTTAAATTAACTTCCAAGTTTTATGACCTAGTTAAAACCAGGAACTTATTTTGAAAACTTAGTTCGGGCTAACTTTTATCCATATCTCGAGTTCTTTAAGAAGAACCACGATCAATAAATTTAAGTTAACTTCTAAGTTTTACGACCTAGTTAAAACCAGGAACTTATTTTGAAAACTTAGTTCGGGCTAACTTTTATCCATATCTTGAGTTCTTTAAGAAGAACCACGATCAATAAATTTAAGCTAACTTCTAAGTTTTACGACCTAGTTAAAACCAGGAACTTATTTTGAAAACTTAGTTCGGGCTAACTTTTATCCATATCTCGAGTTCTTTAAGAAGAACCACGATCAATAAATTTAAGTTAACTTCTAAGTTTTACGACCTAGTTAAAACCAGGAACTTATTTTGAAAACTTAGTTCGGGCTAACTTTTATCCATATCTCGAGTTATTTAAGAAGAACCACGATCAATAAATTTAAGTTAACTTCTAAGTTTTCCGACCTAGTTAAAACCAGGATAGGACTTAGTTGGCGTTAACCCTTATCCGTGTCTCGAGCTCTTTAAGAAGAGCAACGATCCATAGATAAAAATCAACATCTAAGTCATTAAGGAGACCTGGTTATATCCAGGTACCATATGCCCCCCAAGTAACTGGGAAAGGGTCTTTCGTGGTTACTTTAAGATTACAATTGCAAATGTGCGTAAAAAGCTGATTTTTATTAATATATAGAAAGTGGCCTTCCAGGCCTTACAAGTGGATCATTGATAATATTTCTTTAAGTGGATGGCGTTCCAGGTCCGTGGTACGGTTCCTCCATCAAGTCGGGCTAACTTATAAGTTCCTTCCTTGATGATTTCGATGACCTGGTATGGTCCTTCCCAGTTCGGTCCCAAGACTCCATCCTTGGGATCTTTCCCGGCCAGGAAAACTCTCCTTAGGACCAAGTCGCCAACGTTAAAGGTGCGCCTTTTGACTTTGGAGTTGAAGTAGCGAGTGACCTTCTGCTGATAATGGGCGAGCTGGAGTTGCAAATCCTCTCGCCTTTCATCAATTAGATCAAGGGAATGGCATAGGAGCTCATGGTTCCGATCTTGGTCGTAAGACTGGACTCTATGTGACAGAACCTCAACTTCCACGGGGAGGACTGCTTCACTCCCAAAGGTTAGGGAGAAAGGAGTATGACCCGTAGGAGTCCGATGCGAGGTCCGGTATGCCCATAGGACCTGGGAGAGCTGTTCTGGCCAGACCCCCTTTGTCTCATCTAATCTCTTCTTGAGGCTCGCCTTTAGAGTCTTGTTGACAGCCTCGACCTGGCCGTTCGCCTGAGGATAGGCCACGGAGGAGAAGCTTTTTACAATCCCGTGCCATTCACAAAACTCGGTGAACAAGTCGCTATCGAACTGAGTGCCGTTTTCGGAGATGATTTTCTTCGGTAGATCGAATCGACAGATGATGCTTTTAACTACGAAGTCGAGTACCTTCTTCGATGTTATTGTTGCCAACGGCTCTGCCTCGGCCCACTTAGTGAAGTAGTCTATGGCTACCACGGCGTAACGGACTCCGCCCTTGCCAGTGGGCAGAGCGCCCACTAGGTCTATTCCCCAAACAGCAAACGGCCAAGGGGCCGAGATCATTCTCAATTCGACTGGAGGAGCTCGGGCAACTGCAGCGAATCGCTGGCATTTGTCGCACTTCTTCACGTATGAGATCGCGTCTTTGGACAGAGTTGGCCAGTAATAACCTTGCCTGAGAACCTTTAAGGCCAAGCTCTGCCCCCCAGTGTGGTCTCCGCAAAATCCTTCATGAATTTCCTGCAGGATGGCCTTCGCTTCACCTGGAAGAACGCATCGGAGGAGAGGTAGGGAGTGCCCACGTCGGTACAATAACCCATCAACTATTGTATATCTAGGGACTTGATATAGGACTCGTCGCGCGTCGTTACGTCCTTCAGGCAGCTTGCCCTCGACGAGATATTCAAGAATGGGGATCATCCAGGTCGGTCGAGCATCAATCATCTCGACCTCTGCCCGATCTCCGTCTATACTTGGTTTTTCCAAGAATTCTATTGGCACCAACCCCAGAGTCTCCGTCTCTCCCGAGGTGGCGAGTTTGGCAAGGGCATCCGCATTGGCGTTCTGTTCTCGAGGTATCTGTTCGATCGATCCTCACTCAAATGCGAACAGCTTGGCTTTTACCTTTGCCAAATAGGCGGCCATCTTGGGTCCCCGTGCCTGATATTCGCCCAGAACCTGGTTTACCACGAGCTGGGAGTCACTGAAGCACTGGACGGAGCTTGCTTTTAACTCATTGGCTATCCTCAACCCGGCTAACAAAGCTTCGTATTCCACCTCGTTGTTGGAGGCCTTGAACCCGAATCTTAGCGCCGAGTGGAACCTATGTCCCTCGGGGGAGATCAGAATGATTCCGGCCCCGGAACCGTTCTCGTTGGATGAACCATCCATAAAGATCTTCCACAACGATTCGGGCGAGGTGAGCTGAGATGAGCCTTCTGATGGATCCTCTTGGAATCCCGTGCACTCTACCACGAAGTTGGCCAAGGCCTGACTTTTTATGGAAGTTCGTGGAGTATAGAAAATCTCGAACTGACTGAGTTCGACCGCCCACTTTAACAAACGTCCCGATGCTTCAGGTTTTTGCAAAACCTGCCTTAGAGGCTGATCAGTCATGACGTGTACCGAGTGGGACTGGAAGTACGGTCTGAGCTTTCGCGAGGCCGTGATTAGGCAGGACACCAATTTTTCCATCAGTGGGTACCGTGATTCTGCTCCGAGAAGTCTCTTGCTGATGTAATAAACTGGCTTCTGAACTTGGTCTTCCTCTCGTACTAGTACGGCGCTGGCCGCGTCCTTAGTGATGGCTAGGTAGAGGAAGAGAGACTCTCCTGCCTTGGGCTTGGATAGCACAGGTGGTTCGGCCAGATGTGCCTTCAGGTCGAGGAATGCGCTTTCGCACTCTACTGTCCATTCAAACTTCTTGTTTCCCCGGAGCAGGTTGTAGAAGGGCAAACATTTATCGGTTGACTTGGAAATGAACCGGTTGAGTGCTGCTACCCTTCCTGTGAGGCCTTGGACATCTTTCCGCGACTTAGGGGAAGGGAGCTCGAGCAGTGACCTGATCTTGTCGGGGTTTGCCTCGATTCCTCAGGTATTAACTATGAACCCCAAGAATTTCCTGGACGCGACACCGAAAGTGCACTTCTGGGGATTGAGCCTCATTTCGTATTTCCGTAGTGTTTTAAAACATTCTTCCAGGTCGGAAACATGGTTGTCGGCAGCCTTTGACATGACGAGCATGTCATCAACATATACTTCCATGTTCTTTCCGATCTGGTCCGCGAACATTCTGTTCACTAGCCTTGTAGCAATAGACATTAGTCGGGGTCATGAAGCTAGTGTGTTCCTGATCTGCCAGATTCATCGCGATCTGGTTGTAGCCTGAGTACGCGTCCATAAAGGACATGAGCTCGTGCCCTGCCGTGGCGTCCACCAGCTGGTCGATCCTTGGCAATGGAAAACAATCCTTGGGGCAGGCCTTATTCAGATCGGAGAAGTCAATGCAAGTCCGCCATTTCCCGTTGGGCTTCGGAACTAGCACGGGATTGGCGACCCAAATTGGAAATTTGGCTTCCCGGATAAAGCCACATTTTTTGAGTCGGGCTACCTCTTCTTCTAGGGCTTCAGCTCGGGTTGTCCCTAAACGCCTTTGCTTTTGAGACTTGGCAGGAACGCTTTTATCCAGATGGAGCGTGTGCATGATGACACTCGGGCTAATTCCTACCATATCCTCATGGGACCAGGCAAATACATCTAAATTAGCCCGGAGACACGTAACCAGCTCCGTCTTCCTCTTGCTACAGAGGTTTTTCCCGAGCTTGACCATCCGTGATGGAATTTGCGGATCGAGGTTCACCTCCTCGAGCTCCTCAATGGCCTGGAGCCCGGATCTGTCTTCGCCTACTCGTGGGTCAATGTCCTCACTCAAGGCGACCTTTTCCTCTTCGGCGCTCTGAGGTTTTTCAATCTCAGGATCTACCAAGGGTCCCTGAGATTCCTCTTCGCCCTGAATGGCCATCACCAGCTGCCCGGGTTTAGACTTTCCCTTCATGGAAATGCTGTAGCATTCCCTGGCAGCGAGTTGATCGCCCTTTATAGTACAGATTCCGGTTGAAGTAGGGAACTTCATGGCGAGGTGTCGAATGGAAGTGATAGCCTCGAAAGCTATGAGGGTAGGCCGGCCTAAAATGGCGTTGTAGGCAGCGGAGCAGTCAATGACCACGAACTCAAGTAGCTTGGAGACTGTTCGAGATTCTTCTCCTAGGGTGATCACCAGCTTGATCGTCCCTATCGCTGCCGACCCTTCTCCCGAAAAGCCATACAGCATCATGGAGGTTGCCTTTAGCTCGGCGACAGTCAATCCCATCTTTTCTAAGGTGGATCGAAATAGGAGGTTTACTGAGCTTCCGTTGTCCACCAACACTCTCCTCACTCTCCGGTTGGCAAGCTGGACTGCTACGACCAAGGGATCATTATGAGGGAATTGGACATGGCCTGCGTCTTCCTCCGTAAAAGTGATCGGTTGCTTTTCTAACCGCTGCTGTTTCGACTGACGCTGCTCCGGGACGAACTCCGTTTCGTTGTGGGTCTTTAATTCATTCACATATCTCTTCTGGGCGCCTCTGCTCGTTCCAGCCATGTGCGGTCCTCCAGAGATGGTGGATATCTCTCCTTTGACCACGGGAGGAGGGACGTCCTGATCTGCACGAGGCCCGGGCTGACTGGCTGGGACTTTTGGAGCGGGTCGAATCGCTGGGACCCTGTTTCGTGAGTATTGCGCCAAAGGGCCTGCTCGGATGAGAGTCTCGATCTCATCTTTTAGGTGCCTGCAATCGTCGGTATTGTGGCCGACGTTGTTGTGAAAACGGCAGAATTTGGAAGTGTCTCTCTTTCCCTTGTGGTGTTTCAATGGTTCCGGCCTCTTCCAGGGGACCCGAGTAGAGTTGGCCAGGAAGATACTTTCCCTGGACTGGGTGAGCTCGGTATATGCTGTGAACACGGGCTTGAACTTATCCATGGACTTATTCTTCTTTTGACCGTGCTGACTGTTTTCACCATTCCCCTTTCTTTTGCCACCACCGGGCTGGTTGTTCTGCGCGACGTCGAGGGTCGCCATCACGATCTCCGTCCCCATTCCAGCGGGCTTCTCGGGAACCTGGCTGGTCCCCGCGGCGGAGGCTTCGGCTTCTTCCAAGTTTATCCACTCCTGAGCTCTGTTAAGGAATTCGCTAACCGAGCTGACTCCCTTCCTCTGAATGTCTTTCCACAGGTCTCCCCCAACCAGGATTCCGGTTCTCATGGCCATGAGCTTGGAGCTGTCATCTGCGTCCCTAGCTCGAGCAGCGACATTTGCGAATCTGCTCAAGTAGGCTTTCAGCGTCTCACCGGGCTGTTGCCTTACGTTGGCTAGGGAGTCGGCCTGAACACAGGCGACTTGAGAGGCGCGGAACGCCCTTTTGAAATCAGCAGAGAAGGTCTTCCAGGAGCTGATTGACTGTCTTTTACTCTGCTTGAACCACTGCCTGACAGGTCCAGTCAGTGTGGAAGGGAAGATCAAGCAACGCAGCTCCGGACCGATGTTATGGGCCATCATTAGGGTGTTGAACATCCCAAAATGGTCTGACGGATCTCCGTCCCCGTTGAACTTTGACAAGCGAGGCATACGAAAACCAGATGGGTATGCCGTCGCTGCTATGTTGGGGGCGAAGAGTTCCATCTCGTCTCCCGAATCATATTCATCTTTTTCTTTTTCTGATAGGAGCTTCCTCATCAGTTCCTCCATCTGAGTCAGGCGCTCGAGGGTTTGGTCTTGAGATCCTGGGTCATTCCGGGGCTGCTCAACAACTCCGGACCCATTGTACATATTAGGTGGGTTGTTGCCCCTCCTATCTTGAGATAGGTTATTTGGGACATTCCCTCCGTTATGTACTTCGGATCGGACCCCCCCCCCCCCCCCCCGAGCGAGCCTGGCTACCATCTCTAGCTCGGTCCTCTCTGTGAGAGTTGAGGTGATCTCGAAGGTCGTCTCCCTGGGCAGTGGCTTTGTGCCAAACTTAGCCACTGGCGTAGGTCTCCTCCAGAGAGATCACTTCGGCGACTGCCGGTCCAATGACTCCTGCCGGATAGGCTTGGAGTCCGCCTTTGGTGGTGAGGACCTGAGCTTTCTTCGGGCGCCCTGCTACGCCGGGAAGGTCCAGCTGATGGTGGGTTTCTCCTACTACTTCCGTAAGCTGGGATGTCTCGGACGGGCCGAGGAGGAGACGGGTATCTGATTGGAGATGGAGGATGCCTGACTGGAGAAGCGATCCTGGTTCCGTCTGGACGGATCAAATTTGGTGGGGGCCTTTCGGCCCTGCCAACTTGCTGGTCCCGCGCATGCGCGATCTGGACGAGGCGCAGGACGGTCTTCGGGGACGGGCTGACGTCGTGGGCCCTCCCCGGATCTCCTCCGGGAACTTCCTCGAGCTCTTCTGGGCGTCCTCGAGGATGTTTGAGAGCTAGGAGTCGACGTCCTAACCGAACGGCTGTATTGCTGTTGTCCGGTCCCAGGCATTTCCCTGAAGTTGGCCTCTCGATGGTGTGATGAAGGGGTGGAGTTGGCTGCCGGAAGTCTATCCGAACGGCTATGCCTGGACCGATTACCCCGGCGAGACTTTGGAGCCTCACCTTGCCTCTCTCCAACGTTAACATTGGTTGTGAGAGGGGGTAGTCGGGCCAGAATATCCTGGATTTGCTGACCGGCTGCTGCTAACTGGCTCCTCAGTTGAGCATTCTCCATCTCCACCGCAGTATAATAACATGGGTTCAGATTAGGTGGCCGGGGCGCCGAACTACCTGTATCGTCCTGGCCCGCCGGCTGCTTTCCTGGCCTCTGTTGGACTTCACGAATTTGTTCGTCAGGGATGGCAATATGATGAGCCTCCTGCCCATCATGCTGCTCTGTTTTCGTTGCCATGCCTGGACCGAGTGGTCACCATAGTTGGATGTTTGCAGCAGCACTAATCGAACTTGCTCTCAATGAAAGCACCAAACTGTTGATGCGGTTCTTCGGCAACAGGTAATTAAGAGAAGAAGAGAAAGGGATTAGTGCTGAATTTAGAACCGTCGCAGATACAGAATCTTAGAGTAGGAACTAGGTGACCCAAGACACGTTTTTAAGTGGTTTGAAGGTTAAAATCCCTCTACTCCACTAGTCAATATTATTGATATATTCTGGGTATTTGGTTACAAAGCATATATCTATTCAGATACTATTTTTCCCAACCCCTATCAACTCTCAGGTTCTCCATATTTATAGGAGAAGGCACTTGGAAGTTGGTAAGGAGGTCATCCCGTGACCTTATTATTTGTCATATCAACTCTGTGACATTCATGATTAATTCCTAAACCTGACACATAAGTATGGTCAAATCGATAGGTAAGGAGATAATGGGCCGCACGGCCCAACCCAGCCGTGGATATCTGAACACGCACGTTCCTGCTGCGTGTCCGAGAAGTCAGGGAGATATCGGACACGTGATGTCAGATATATGTACGTTTATCTTGCGTGTGTTGACTTTATAGAGGGTCAGAGCTCCATACATAGCTCGTGCCACGATCTGCTCCCTTGACCCGACCTTCGGCCTTCGGATTCCTTCATCCAGTCCCGGGCGACCTTGGCGAGTCCTCAGGGATAGCTCGAGCTAATAAGATACGACCTCAAAACGGGAGTTCCGGTCTTGGGGATGTTCACGGACTAATCGTGATTAGTCCGTAGCCTGGCCTGCTAATCAGCCCATGGGAAAACCAGGGCGTACAGTTATAAAATTGCTACATTATGAAAATTAAACATTACATTTTTAAAAAAAAAAAGTTGTTGTTGTTCTTTAATTATAGTTAATTTCATTTCGTATTTTGTAATTTTAAATTTTATAAGTTATTGGTTTTTTATTTTTGTTATGTAAACTTTTATTTATTTAATTTATTAGTATAATATTATTCTAATTTATTACTATGATATAAATATAAAAATAAAATATAAAACATATTTATAAATATAAAATTAAATAATTAAAACATATAATATTTTATAAAAGGAGATATATATATGTATTTAAACAAAATTATTACGGGTATTTTAGGTATTATTTTTTTGCGTTTATATGAATAGTGCTGACTTTTTTATTATTAAAGGTGCATAGTATAATTCTATTAAATGAAGATAAAAATAATGTTTGGTTGGAGATAATTTTTGTATGATTTTGATTTGGGGTTTTGAAGTCAAGGTTGGAGATGCTCTTAGGCCATCTCCAACTATAATTTCATTTTAAATCAACTTTATCTTTATTATTTCACTATTTTTACTTTAAATTATTATTTCATCTCTAATCTCTACTTCTAATTTCACTTCAAATTTTACTTCAAAAAAATATATATTCTTTTTTTTTTCTTTTTAATCATCAATAAATAATTTAACTAATTAATAAATATTAATTTTATACACTAATATTAATATCTATAATTAAGTAATAATAATTTTATATCAAGTACTTAACTTAAATTGCTACATTATGAAAATTAAACATTACATTTTTTTTAAAAAAAAGTTGTTGTTTAATTATAGTTAATTTCATTTCGTATTTTGTAATTTTAAATTTGACAAGTTATTGGTTTCTTATTTTTGTTATGTAAACTATTATTTATTTAATTTATTAGTATGATATTATTCTAATTTATTACTATAATATTAATATAAAAATTAAATATAAAACAGATTTATAATTATAAAATCAAATAATTAAAACATATAATATTTTATGAAATGATATATATATATATTTAAATAAAACTATTAAGAGTATTTTAGGTATTACCTTGTTGCTGTTATATGAATAGTGTTGATTTTATTATTCAAGGTGCATAGCGTAATTCTTTAAAATGAATTTGGAGATGATTTTTGTATGATTTTGATTGGGAAATTTCATGTTATATGCATAATAACTTAATAAATTTTTTTAATATGCCATCATAAGTTACTATATCAAATATATAACAATTTAAATTTTTTAGACAAAAATACCCCTAACATTCAAATACACATTTTCTTTCTCAATCCAAACTTTCTCTCTCTAACATCTTTTATTCTCTCACTCTCTCTAACATTCTAATCTTGCAGATCTCGAAAAAATACCAAAATTTAAAAAAATCATCACATTTGAGTAAAAAATATATGAATATCTAAAATTTTCGTCAAATTTCAGTGCAGAGCATCGAAAAAGTATCGTTTTGGATAAAAATAAAGTTTCATGATTACATCGAAGCATCATCGATGTACCATTGATTTTGCATCGAAATACCATCAATTTGGCATTGAAACACCATCGATTTTGCATCGAAAAATCATCGTTTTGCCAAAAAACAAGGTTTCATGATTGCATCGCAACAGCATCGAAATACCATTGATTTTGCATCGAAACATCATCGATGCACCATCGATTTTGCATTGAAACACCATCGATTTTGTATCGAAATACCATCGATTTTGCATCGAAACTTCATCGATGTACCATCGATTATGCATTGAAACACCATCGATTTTGCATCGAAAAAACATCGTTTTGGCCAAAAAAATAAGTTTGTATGATTGCATCGAAAGAACATTGAAACACCATCGATTTTGCATCGAAAAATCGATGGTACATCGATGATGTTTTGATGCAATCATGAAAACCTGATTTTTATCCAAAATGATGCTTTTTCGATGCAAAATCGATGGTGTTTCGATGCAAAATTGATGGTATTTCGATGCAAAATCTATGGTGTTTCGATGCAAAATCGATGATATTTCGATGCTGTTGCGATGCAATCATGAAAACTTGTTTTTTTGGCCAAAACGATGACTTTTCGATGCAAAATTGATGGTGTTTCGATGCCAAATCGATGGTATTTCGATGCAATCATGAAAACTTGATTTTTATCCAAAACGATGTTTTTTCGATGCAATTTCGATGCTCTGCACTGAAATTTGAGGAAAACTTTGGAGATTCATATTTTTTCACTCAAATGTCGGTTTCAAATGATTATTTTTTAATTTTGGTATTTTTTCGAGATCTACAAGATTAGAATGTTAGAGAGAGTGAGAGAATAAGAGAATAAGAGATGTTAGAGAGAGAAAGTTTGGCTTGAGAGAAAAAAATGGGAATTTGAATGTTAAGGGTATTTTTGTCTAAAAAATTGAAATTGTCATATATTTAGGATAGTAACTTATAGTATCATATTAAAAAATTTCACTAAGTTATTATACATATAACATGAAATTTCCCTTTTGATTTAGGATCGTAGGTTGAAGTCAAGGCTATCTCCAACTATAACTTTATTTTATATAACTTTATCTTTATTTTTTCACACTTTAAATTATTATTTCATCACTAATCTCTACTTCCAATTTTACTTCAAATTTTTTTTTCTTTTTAATCATCAATAAATAATTTAACTAATTAATAAATATTAATTTAATACATTAATATTAATATATATAATTAAGTAATAATAATTCTACATCAAGTACTTAACTGAAATTGCTATATTATGAAAATTAAACATTATATATTTTAAAAAAAAAAATTATTGTTGTTGTTTAGTTATGATTAACTTCATTTCGTATTTTGTAATTTTGAATTTCACGAGTTATTGGTTTTTTTATTTTTGTTATGTAAGTTTTTATTTATTTAATTTATTAGTATGATATTAATACAATTTATTACTATAATGTAACTGTAAAAATCAAATATAAAATAAAATTATAATTATAAAATCAAATAATTAAATATATAATATTATATAAAAGGATATATATATTTATTTAAATAAAACTATTAAGGGTATTTTACGAATTATTTTAGTACTCTTATATAAATAGTGCTGAATTTATTATTGAAGGTGCATAATTTAATTTTTTAAAATGAAGATAAAAATAGAGATGATCTTTGTATAATTTTGATTTGGGGTTTTTAAGTGGAGATGCTCTTTGGAGTGGGAAAGTGCTAGTCTGCCAGGATTGCTCTAACTACTGCCGACCTTTTTGTGACGCAATTAACTAACAATTAATCCCTCTTTAAATAGAAGTAATTAGTTGACGTGTCTGTACAAAGATTTGAACACATATTATTACTCAAAAAAAGATATGATGAAGTTTCGGGTGAACCTGAGAGGATTCATGGCAACGCGTTATCCTCTAACGCTGGTGATGCGATCAGTAACTCGTACAGCTTCATTTTCTTCTTCTTCTCGTGCTAAATGGGAATGTGGGATTTCCATGGTGCAGGGTGCTTCCAGAGGAATAGGCCTTGAATTCGTATAATCTCTTTCTTCCTTTAATTCGTGTAACGATTTTTGGTTCTTAAACTAACATTTCTCTATGATTTTATTAAATATCTCAAAAATTTCATTCCGTTTATGAAACCACTGTTCCTTCCATCGAAATGATTTTTGAGCTACGGGAATGAAGTTGGAATATTTTTACTAATAACTAACATACGTGCATAATAATCCTTTCTCAAATGGGTTTCGGTAAAACTGATTTGTATTTATGTTTCGTGCAACTAATTGACATTAAAGCTTGTGGGCTTTGTCTCTATTTACATATTTTGCAGTAATTTATCTAATTTTTGGTGTATCTTTGATGAGGATCTTTGTGCTCAGTTTTGAATGTTCTACCTGAATTATGTTTTTAGATTGATCATCAGATTGTTTATACTTTAGTGTCTTATATATAGGTTAAACAACTGCTTGAGAAGGATGATAAAGGTCATGTTGTTGCTACTTGTCGTAATCCTAGTCGAGCAAAAGGGCTTCATGATCTACAAAACAAGTTTGCAGAACGCCTTAGTATTCTGCCGCTGGATGTGACTGTTGAAAGCACCATTGAGGTTATTTCACACTCCTTTTCCTATAAGTGTGTCCGATCTCGCTTATAACTTAAAGACAACAAACTTTACTAGCTCTTGAGTTATCATACTTCAAGTTCTTTAGTCTTGTTTTGGCTCATTTTGTAGGAATTGCTTGAAAAAGCATCATTGAGGCTATTTCACTATTCCTATAATCCTGCATTATCTTACTTATTACTGAAAGAGAATAAACCATTAGTAGCTCTGGTATCGATTCTTCAAATCTTTAATCTTGTTTTGGTGTATCTAAGAATAGATTTAAAGAAGTCTTAATTTGCTTTTAGTGATGTATATGAGTGGATGATTATTGTTCCGTTTTGGTTTCATGCTCCTGAAAGATTAACAAAAAAGATTATCTTTTTATGTTGCATTACTCTCCCAACATTCAGGAGTCTGCAAAATCTATCAGAGAAAAATATGGCTCTTTAAACCTTCTGATAAACGCATCTGGGATTTTGTCAATACCTGATGTACTGCAACCAGGTAGAAATTTCACATCGTTACTTAATATAGGAGCTTATGTTGTGGAAAAACTTTTTCAGTTTTCTAATTTCTCAGGATGTCATTTTTTGCCTTTGAATTCCAGTACAGAAACAACACTGAGCAAGGTTCAAAAGTCATCATTGCTGTTTGCTTACGAGGTTAATGCTGTGGGTCCTATTCTAGTGATCAAGGTATTCTGTAACTTTTCCTTGAATATTTGATTTGCTCATAAACTATCTCGATTTCAACATTTGCATATTCTGTGTGTATATTTTTTTTCCAATTGAAGTGACATATGTATAGGGTTTCTTTTGAGTGCCAAAACCAATCAAATGAGAATTTTTCCAAGGTATTCGGTGGTTCTACATGTTTCTTGAACAAAGTATGGAAAGTAGTCTACATGCATCACACATACATATTCGAGAAACTGCAGTTTTGGAATCAAGAGAAGCACCAAAACTATAAGCTGGCATATCTTTTCACATTTGACAAGTTGTTATAATCCTCCAAGAAACGATACCCCCTACTGTCTCTAAGAAACAAATGTTTTGACACCACAATCTTTGTGTTTTTGTTTCAAATAAGAATAAGGTTATTTAGTTTACTATTTTTCTTATTTGATTGCTTGTGGTGGCATGATTGCATTTTCGTTGAGGAATGAATATTGTCTGCCATTTGTGCAAGCAGCATATGTGGCCTCTTCTGAAGATTGGAGGCGGCTCTGGGACAGAAAGGGATGTTGCAGTTATTGCCAATTTAAGTGCTAGGGTGGGATCCATTGGGGATAATCGCCTTGGGGGTTGGCATTCTTATCGTGCTTCAAAGACTGCGCTAAATCAGTGTAAGTTCTCCTACAATTTTTCTATCCCTCGTGAAATAACTAATGGATCTTATAATGTATAACGAAATGGTTATCAATTGATAAGAATTTAGATATCAAAAGAAACCAACAAAAAAATGTCTTCGCTGTAGAAGTTGTGTTTCAGCTTCATAATTCCATTGTCTGATTTTTGCAGTGACAAAAACCATATCTGTTGAGCTAGAAAGGAAGAAGGATCCTATTGCATGCATTTTGCTGCATCCGGGCACGGTGGACACAGATCTCTCTAGGCCATTTCAGAGGAATGTTGCAAAAGACAAGCTTTTCACAAAAGAATTCTCAGCACAGAAGCTCTTACACATAATCAACAATGTAAAGAGCAGCGACAACGGGAAGTTTTTTGCTTGGGATGGTCAAGAAATTCCTTGGTAATGAGAGTAGAAACTTAAAGCTTAAAGCTTGTGTAGTTTTCTGTTTGATTGAAGCTCCATTTCTTATTTGTTAATTACGAGATACACGGATCAAATCGTTGATTTATATTTTTAAGGCAAAATAATTAATAATCTTTGTAGATGGATTGTTTTTGAAAATTAGATATATATATATATATATATATAGGGGAATTCTCTTATAAGGTTTCACTATAAGCCCTACCGGTACGGTTCTAAATGTTTACAACCCGTGAATATTTTTCGGCGCGATTTTTTTTTTATGACCGTGTATATTGTAGCTACTTAGAACATCCTGCAAATTTTCAGAAAATTTCGAATAGTTTACAGTACTGAAAACTAGGTTCAAACATGTTGCACGCGTGACTAATTTTTTTTATGCGCGTGGAAAACATGTTTGAACCTAGTTTTCGGTACTGTAAATTATTCGAAATTTTCTGAAAATTTGCAAGATGCTCTAAATAGCTACAATATATACGGTCATAAAAAAAAATCGCGCCGAAAACTGTTCACAGGTCGAGAAACACTGAGAGCCCTACCAGTAGGGTTTAAAGTGAAGCCCTTATAGATGAATTGTCATATATATATATTTATATATAAGAAGAATTGTCTTAGGTAGGGACATCACTTTTGTCCCTATCGTAGGGACATTTTTTATTTTTAGTCATTGGAGAAAGTATAATCTAATTGTTTTTTTTTATGATGACTTATATTATAGTTATAACATGCATTCAATCAATTTTGGAGAAATTCATAATAATTTACGGTATCAAAATCAGAGTTCAAATAGTCAATTGCACGTGTGCTTGATTTTTTTTTATATGCGTGGAAAACAGATTGTTTGAATTATGATTTCAGCATTGTAAATTATTCATAATTTTCTGAAATTTGGTAGGATGTCTACTATAACTATCATGTGCGTAATCATACAAAAAAAAAAGTTATAATTTTTCCAAGTGCCAAAAATTGGAAATGCTCCTACGGAATGGGTAAAAGTGATGCACCTACCTAAGAAACTCCCTATATATATAAATTCTTCTATAAGGCATGTTTGAACTTAGTTTTCGGTACTGTAAACTATTCGGAATTTTCTGAAAATTTGCAGGATGCTCTAAATAGTTACAATATACACGGTCATAAAAAAAAATCGCGCCGAAAACTGTTCACGGGTTGTAAACACTGAGAGTCCTACCGGTAAGACTTAAAGTGAAACCCCTATAGGAGAATATATATATATATATATATATATTAATGAACTCTTTTGGTTCTAATTCTTTTAATATTTGTTGTGTTATTTTGTTATATGTTTATGATGAATTTTTGTCTTCGGTTATTTTTTTCATGAATTTATTCATGTTTTTTAAAATAAAAAATTATAATTAACTTTTACTTTGTTATACCAACTTTTGGCATAATGACGTGGCAAAGAAAATACAAAGTAGGCATACATCAACGGAGTACTTAGTTGCTGAAGAGGGTGTCACAAGAAACACCCTCCTAGCCAACTTGAGACCCTCATTGATTTGGTTCACCTCACCAACACGGTTGCCCAATTTCCCACCTTGTCGACTACCAAAGAGGACCCTCGCTAGTTTCCAAGAAAGTGACCCTCACTAGCCACCACCACAATGAGTATACCCACATCACCACTTTCGTGGAAGTGTGGCCCTCGTCAACTATAATGAATGACATTCTGTTGCTTTCCAAAGAGGTCCTCACCACATCTGAAGAAGTGGTCATTGCCTACTTTAATACTGAGAGACCCCCGTTCACGTCAGTGCCTCGAAGGTACCAGCGTCATCAACTTTGGGGTCGCCCACTTCGGGGTCGTCCAATTTGGGGTTGCCAGCTCGGGATTGCTAACTTCGAGGTTGCCCACTCGGGGTCACCCACTCAAGGTCGCTCATTTAAGGTCGCCAACTTTAGAATCACTCACTTCGAGGTAGCCCAGTTAAGGTCGACCACTTGCGTCTGAGTCACGTGACATATTTATTAAATGTGTTAATTATGTCGTGTTGGGTGACTTGCTAACTAAATGTGTTATGTTCGTCTTCAGGTTTTTGACACATTTAATAATCGTGTCATATTCGTGTTTTCCTTAATCATGTCACGTCATAAACTTGTCAAAATGAACACTACTTGTTTACTTGAGTCGTCAGCTCTATGTATACATGTTAGATTCATCAAAATGTCAAACTAGTTTATTACAATGATTTGATTGAGCTCAAGGGGTTGATAGAATTGTCTTTTCCTCTTCTTTTTCAAAAGATTAATTGATTAAATGCATGTTCTTCTCCCTATATGGAAGGGGAAAAGTACTCACCACAGTTGAATGATAAGAGTTTTAATAGAGAACAAAATGTAGGCATCTCCTCTAGGAATCCATTAGTCATAATAGATGAAAATTCTACATTCATCTCGGCATTTTGATCATATCTCTTTATTCTCATATTTGATTTACAAGATCTTGATGGCATTGAAAATCTCATTAAAATGCCTACGAAATTGCATCTAATGAGCAAATTCAAAATCAAACATTTATTTCGAGCTACAAGAAACTTATCCTAAAGATAGGAGATTTAAAATTCAAGAAGATATTTTGGAATATGATCATGTGACAAGTGGCAACATGGAGAGAAGGAAAAAGTAACCCTAACCTTATAAATAGGCTACTTTAGACTAAATACATAAAGAGGATTTAAGTATTTAAGTGCTAAGAAAAAAATGAGGACAAAGACAAAAATTGAAGATCCTAAATAATATTTACACCTTTTTTCTCGTTTTTTAAATGCTATTAATAATGTTTTTACTTGTTTAGAATTTTAGTTGTACTACTTAAATAAAATTGAATGAGGCCATTCTTTTTGGTCATTTTGGGTATAAATGTTGTTAAAGGAAGGATAAATGCTAGAAAAATTATATTACTTCAATAATCCAAGATAAATGCTAGAAAAGTTATATTACTTCGATAATCTTAGGCAATAAAAATATTGTACAATTTAGATGGATATAGTATTCTTTGTTATGATTGGTTAAATACATGATGAAATTGGTTAAGCACGAAGAGGTAAAAAAACCATAACGATTTTACTAAAGTATATTTGGACTCAAAAGTATATTTCAAGTTTATTAATGGTTTAGGTACTAAAAATTTATTCAAAATGGTTTAACATTTCTTTAAAACTTTAAACATTTACAAAGGATCCCAAAAAGAGTTTATATAAAACATAATTACATTTAATGTTCTAAAAAATAGTCGACCTAAGTGACAAAATGGACTTTTAAAACCCAAGTCCATCGAATTTCCCAACCCTGACGGTCGAGCAGGCTGAACATGTATGTACCGCTCCATTGAGCACCCGTGAGCCAAGACCCAGCAAGAAAACACCACATGGCATAGTAATAATCACATTAAATATAAACAACAATTAGCATACTTCACAGATTATACATACATTTATTCCAATCATTAACACGTTTCACAACTTATAAACATGCTGATTTCAAACACATAAACCATTTACATGGCTGTGTCGAGCGACCGCTCCGAGTGGCCTTGTTGAGCGAGGAACGTCTCCCGGCACCAAGCTTACGGTCCATGCCGAGCGAGTGTGTACAACACTCCCATGGTGGCCCTGTTGTCACTGCCTACATTCCACATGATTATCGCTGAAAATGGACCATGTCGGTCATTCATGGACAATTCAATATAATCAAACATAACAAACATAATTATGCATAAAAAGGGAACTCAGCCTTAACAAATTCTGATATATGGTCATAACCACATTCCAACATAACCGGGCAGATGCCTTACTCTATGTGCATATGCTAGTTTTCTTACCTCAAGTCCTGTGCGAGAATAAAAACGACCTCGAGTGCGATCCTCTCGGAAACCTCAGTCACAACAATACAATGTAGGTTTAGTTTCCCTTACACCACAACCTATCATAACTTTTTTAAAGACCTCATTAGGCTCCAACTACTCTTTAAACATGTCCAATTATGTCCTAGGGACCTTGTCTTATGATCCCTCAAGGTTACCCATAAAAACCCATTGAAAATGACCCCAAAACTAGGCTGCCAGCACCAGTCGATTGATCATCTGGCATAGGTTGGTCGACTAGGTGGCCAATCTTCCACAGGCTGGTCGATCGACTCAAGTCAGAGAGCGATTCTGCATTTTTTTTTCCTGCAATTTCCTAGCTCCAACTCAAATCGATCTAAACTGCTTCCAAGCATGGTATTTTACCCCCAAAACAAAATATACATGTAGTATACAACATCAAGTCATCCAAATTACCACCAATTACACATCAACACTACCAATTGCAAATTTAGGGTTCTAAACCCAATGTTTTCCCCAATCCAAAAATCAACAAAATTCTAATTTTCAATTCGAATTCAAGTTGTAAAAATAGTTGCTCTACATAATTCAATCACCAATACACCCATCTAAACACTCTAAGGCCCTCAAATTTTGAAATTTAACCAAAACTTCCAAATTTTCTCAAGAACAATTGAAGAGCATCAAGAACACATACCTCAAATGAGAAATTCTTGATTTCCAATGGATCTAATAGATTCTAGCATCTGCAAATCCTTCCCTTGATGCTTAAATTCTCTTCAAGATCCTCAAATTCCCAAGAATTGGCCTCTAGATTGCTGATTGAGTGTGTGCTTTTGGTAACTTGAAGAAAAATGAGGGAGAGAGAAGAAAAACATGTAATGAGGAAACCTTCAGCATAAGGTTTCCTTTTTCTTTAATTACGGGGTCAAATGATCATTTTGCCCCTTTCCATAACTAATCTCTTAACAAACCTCAAGGGAATTTTAGTCATTTGCCTAGAATTCCCACTAAACCTCTAGTTACACCACTAATCTCCAATTATCACTAGTATCCACCAAACATAATTTTTATCTCACTAATATTCTCCAAAATGGGAAAAACGGCTCGAAAGGATCCACTCATGCCGAAACTCACATATATCCACATAATAATGTTGTCTCAAAGCACATAGCACATAATATTTACAAATACATCATCAACAGGTCAAAATTATAAAAAAGCCAATTTTTGACAAACGCGGGTCTTTAAACACATTTAATACACATAATCTTGCATACTTAATTACATAATAATTATTAGGTTAGTTTTTACAGTGATTTGGAGAGCAATTTTAGGGAGTGAAGATGCATTTTTGGGTGTGTTTGT
This sequence comes from Humulus lupulus, assembly GCF_963169125.1. NCBI lineage: Eukaryota > Viridiplantae > Streptophyta > Magnoliopsida > Rosales > Cannabaceae > Humulus > Humulus lupulus. Next base: position 132,426,901 of record NC_084799.1, read on the forward strand.
GCAGTATGATGCTTGTGTTTTCTAATGTTTTCAGGATCTTGTTCGGAAAGAAGGAATGCATTAAAAACATGAAAATATCCTGGGATTCTAAGACTAAAATGCCTATTTTGAAGAAACTACGGTTAAGAGATCTCTGTTGAACTAATTTTGGCCTTCGATGAGGTTCTCAGACTTGAAAAGTCAATTTTTGGAGTAAAGGGAATTTGAGCAGTGACACTATTGTATGCGTATTTTGAGCCATAGCGCAATCACTTTAGGGTCATGGTGCTAGTTGAGGTAAAGAATATGAGTTTTCTGATTTCAAAGTAGGGCCGCGGTGCTTCTTTCTTGAGTCGTGGCCCATGATTCCGTGAGTGCAAAGAAAGGGCATTTTTAGCTAGGGCAAAAGTTGTATTTCACATATAACACACAGGGAAACTATATAAGGCATCATTATGCTGATTTTTGGAGGCGCGAACCCAAGAGACTAAAAAAAAATACTCTGCAGAGGCTAAGAATTGAAGATTCAAGCATCTTTCACTATTTTTCTTCTCTTCTTCTCTTAATTTCTGCTATAGTGATGTTTCAATGTGATTTTATGGATTGTTTTGTGTTTAGCATGAACTAATTTTATTTTTAGGGTGTTAATGGATTCTTCTTTAAACCTTATGATTTTCTAATGCAATTTTTATGAATTTCTTGTTAATATCATGAATTATTTGATTCATGTTTAATGCTTGTGATTGATTGGGCTCCAATTGCATGATCTATATGGTTTTAACCTAAAATCTGAAAAAGTGAGGGTTAATTATGCTTTAGTTAAATAATCACATATTTGTATTGGACGAGAGTACCTGTATAATTTCTGTAGCTTAGGGATTACGTGTTTAATCCCTGCAATTTGTTTAATTTACCATGGAGATGTAGGGAGTTTTCTTATTGTAGAGAGTTATATGTCTTAATAAGAATATAATTTGCAATTGTAATATTCTATCACGATAGAGATATGAATTCTGAAAATTGTCTTAGAGAAGCATAGGGTGGAGAGTTGATGACATTAACAATCCTATATCTAATCCATTGAATTAGAGTCTGTATTTTTTGAGTTCTTTTATGTTCTTGAGATCTATTTCATTTAATGTATTTAGTAATTTTTGTACTTTTGTAACGCCCTACTTCCATAGAGCCGTTACTAAGTGAGTTTAAAAAAAACGTGCTTTCATCTCGCTAATCGAGGTTTTAGTTCAAACAGTGTAATTAAGCTATAAACAGAGGAAAAACCTTAGAAATAGTAGTTTCCATAGAAAATCATAAAAGGTTTACACTTGGGATCCCAAAATACAGTTTAGAAATGTTTACAACATATTAATTAAACCAAGTCGACTAGACGACAAAATCGGAGTTTATTTACAAGCATCTCCCAAAATACTCTGGCCGTGGCAGCCAGGCTGGCTAAACATGTACACGCCGCTCCACGCCTGCTATACTCATGGTTGGTTGATCTTCTCTTTTACCCTTACCTGCACCACAGAGCATCTGTGAGCCGAAGCCCAACAAGAAAACCCACAAACAGATAACATATGCAACACATATATCAGGCATATAAATAGGCCACCAATTGGCTAAACACATACAGCCTAGCTGTCCCATGCATTTACCAAGCCCTGGATTCGCAGACCACGCCGTGAGGATATCCCAGGTATCCTTCTAGGGACTCGCCCTGGCAACTCGCACCCCACGTGCTCAACGCTGCTCCCGGTCCCTTGCCGTTCTCGGCCTTGCACTCAACGTGCCTGACGCCATTCCCGGCCCCTCGCCGTCCTTGGTCTACACCGTTCCCGGCTCTTGTCGATCACTCACATAATATCATACATGATATAACAACAAGTACATAATTCTAGCATAAACAGATAAAGAGCTATGCTCAGCAGTTCTAACATGTTGGGCTCGGCCGTGCATATCAATCCATTCAAACACATTCGGCTCAGCCCTGCACATAAGCTCTATGGGAACAGGGGTTTTCTTACCTGAGTCCCGAGCTCTCTGAGCACCGATGTCCTGAGCATAGTCCTCTAACTGGAGCCTCGCCGAAATACCTAGTCACAACACATCACCAATATCCAATCATCAAGTTCTAATCCAATGAATAACTTCGAGCCAAAACCCTAACCTCCAGAACCTTGAATTCTATCAATTCGGGTGATAAAATCCATCCCGAGCCTTAACCATTGAATTCCCAAGCCTAAACACCCTTAAAAATGCAAACTGGCACTAAGGGTCGCGACCCCACCCTCAAGAGCTGCGGCTAGCCTCGAAACAGAGGCTAGCACAACACTCACCCCCACACGGGCCGCGGCACGCCCACCAAGCGCCGCGGCGCGCATGAACCTTCTCAGCCTCCCATGGCCGCGCGCGCACACGGGCCGCGGCGCACCCCTCCTAGGGCTGCGGCTCTCACCTCCGAACCCAGATTTTCCACCATTTTTCCACACCTTTCCTCAAGCTAATTCACCCAAAACTCACCTATCAAACCCAGATACTTAACACATACAAACCAGCTCAATATCAACACTAAAACCCCATCAAAATCTACTCCAAAACCCAACTAAAGTACTCAAGAACATATCAAACTTAACTAGCATGCATATTCTAGCAAACCAGCAACAATTCTCAACATAATCCCAATAATTAAAGCTTACCTTGCTGAATTCAGTCCCTGTAGTTGATCCTCAATCCTCAAGCTTTGAGCTCCTAAGTTTCCTCAGCCCAATCCCTTGCTTAAGCTAGCTTGCACCAAAAATTCCCTTTGATATGCCTTTGAGAATGAAGGAGAGAAAGATGTAAATGGTGAGATGCTATCCTTAGTTCAGAAGGAGAAGTATAGAGGTTGGTTTCCCAAAGCTTCTAAGTAAATCCCCCTTTTTGTTTTATTCAGCTTAAGTCTATATGGTTACCTCAAGGCTCGGGGTACCAAAACGTCCCCGAGGGCAAAATAGTAAATTTCCCCAATATTCCCGCCTAGACATTCTATCCTCAAATATATCTCCAAATATTTATTTTCATGTCCTGATAATCCCATAACACACCTAGTACCCAAATTACCCCTCGACTCGCCCCGAGTCGGAATCTTAACCCTGTTGCGACTCTCTGGCTAACCGCTCCCCAGGACTGTCTCGGATCGTGTCGCACAGACATTTCACATATATACATAACATACATCACATTCATGCCCCTAATATCCAGACGGGGCCCACATGCACATTTAACTCACTAAACATGCATCACTATCATATATTCACATTAATTCACCCATTAACATATTAAAGCATATTAAATCATTTATTGCCCTCCAGGCACACTAATCAAGGCCCTAAGCCCGATTAGCAAATTCGGGTCGTTACAACTATCCCCTCCTTACAGAAATTTCGTCCTCGAAATTTACTTGAACACATTAGGCTGTGTACCTCATACCTCTGATGACAATTCCCAAGGTCCAATGCCTTTACCCTTAATCATTAATATACCCATGCGCAAGTACAATCTTGTTCCACAAGATCTTGTTTGATAACCATACTTTCTTTAACTTTTACTTATACATTAAATCTACAGAACTCCAGTGTCTGCTTGATTCACATCAGTCTCTTCATTGATTATTCTCTATGTCAAAATACTTATGAATCATCATCCTTACCAGGATAAGATCAACTTATAGGCCCGCAGCCAAATCCTTAGTACGACTTTAGAACTCTTTTCAAAACAAAAATCATACTCCCTTTTTTCTTTCCTCACTATCATACTCTTCCTCGCTGCTTAACTTGGAGGAACATACAACTCCCATTCTGGAACCTCGTACTCCAAAGTTTACAGTTTACAGATTCCTATAAACTTTCAAATAGGCAGACATCCCCTGCCCTAAGAATTCCAACATCCTCTTTGCTTTTCCTCTGAATTATTACTGAACTGCAGTGTCCACTAACTCTTAATTCTTTGCTTTTATCTTACCAAGTCTTAGGCCTTGTCACCTTAGCTGTACTCCAGCATCCAATACCGTGACTGTCTCATCAAAGAATACACTTCCCTTGATATTCTAAAAGTTTCACATTCAATGCTTAAACCCTTAACATATTTGTTAAGCCTTCAGATTTCTATCCTTTCCGCAATCAATCAGTAATTCCAAATTACTACCCTGCTTTCTTTGATCTCAGGTCCCTTTCCATAACTTAGAAACAATAGGGTCTCAATTCATCATTACCAATGCCCTATTTTATTACCAATTTATACAAACCAAAGAATGCTATCTTATTCAGCTGAGTTACAACTCCTCCCCTGATCCAACACTTTATTTACGGTCTAATGTGATCCATTCTTATGATCCATCATTATATCATTTTACTTTTCAATATTCGAGTATCTCAGATTCTACCATCAGTTAAAACCTCCCAGTACCACAAACCATAGGAGGTGAAACAACACCCACTTATAATTCCTATCTCCACACCAAATCCTCCTTGGACCATTCATCCGGTTCTTGTACCTTATCTTGTATAATACTCGTAGGGTTCTTCCCTGTTTCCACAAAAACCAAAGCTCTGGATTCCATTATCCAAAGAAAACATATGTGTCCATCACCACACACTAACACTATACCAGTTTCAATCATTATCCTATCCATTCCATTGTAACATGTGGCGCTCTTTTAACTGACACACACCTTCCAAGTAAGAGATCCACCTCATATTAAATCTCCTCCTCGTACTGTCGAAGACTTGTAACATCAACCTTCCATCTGTTGCGTTCCACCAAATTTCAGTCTCAAGATTATCTTTCTTATTAATAGCCCAACACCCAAGTACCTTATACTATGCATAACTGTCAACTTAACATTCCAAGTATATCAACCATGTTCCATTCTTTCCCCTCCCGCGGGGTTCGACCCATCCTCGCGCCAATCTGAACCTGGGCGTGCCCAACCTGTGGTGCACCCTCACGGTTCCATACACTCATCATAGATCAGGTCCTTTATGCTATCCCTCTATACTTAACCATAACACACACATATTCCTGCATCACCAGATACCAATCAACTCTTACCTTGTCTTCTGAATTCTGATTTGACACCATTCATTCCGTTTAGCCTCAAGTTTTGCTGTTCTTCCCATCTCTGGTTGTCTGCGGAGATACTTATGCAGTAGATGACGCGCTTGCCAGTCTTGTTATGTTTTCTATTCTTTAGACATTCTTCATTAGCTTCTTCGTGACTTCAGATCTAATCTTCTCATACCTGTCCTTTCCTCTTATAGCTTTACTCTGAGTACTCCTGACGAAACCCAAACTGACACATCGTAGAACCTTACTTGTAACCCTGCTTCCTTGGTACTAGCGTCCTTAGCATAATAGTCATTCACTCTCCATTTTCGTCTGGAAGTAGTCCATATATACTGCTCGTGAACTTGAAGGGGACTTGCCCATACCGTTCTAATATTCTCTACTTAAGAACTTACCTGTGCTACTGTAGCTTGAACCATTCTAGAATCTTTGTTACCAACTCCTCACACCTTACTCAGTACAAAATAAAAACTCTCGAAATGTCTCTTTCCTTGATCTCCAGCTGGTAATAACCAGGTCATAGACCAACTCCTGGAAACATTGCTCCATCTTGTGCCCAATATCAAACTTTTCATTCTTAATCGTTGATGCCAAAAATTCTTGCCATAGGATGCTCCGACTAATCCAAGGTCAAATTTCTTTAATTGCTTCAGGTAATTCTTTCTGTCAGCCAGTGCCGTCTTCCACAACATTCCTGATACCCGATCTACTTGTAGCCCGACTTAATAATAACTCCAATCTTTCCTTATATACCTATACAAGTTTCCCACTGGTTAGCTCAGTTTCCATTCAATCCAATTAAAACACTCGAAATGATATCTCTTATAATCCATGGTTGTCTCTTAACAGATCCACTTTCACTCTGCCTCATGCTGAGGCTTCCCTAAGACGAACTCTATTGTTCTCACTATGAACCTCTTAATTACCTGTATCCCACTTCATCTGCTAGAAGTTCCTTATTCCTCCTCAATAAATGCTCTTATCCTCAGCTTCTCACATAGCACCCTTGAGGCAAACTCTCTCCATATTTAACTCCCTCTCAGAACATTCTCAACACCGAGTTCCTCCAGCTCGTTACATGATTAAAACATATAACATCCAGTTAAATACTCATCTTCGAGAAATCAGCCTCGAACTTCGAGTGCGACGAGGCATTCTAGTCTTTCGTTCCCTTACCATGGAAAATCCATCCTAACATACTGAATTATTTCATTTAGAGGTCGTGCCCTCACCCGACATCCTCTCAAGTGGCATCCTCTCCCTCAGGTGCATACCAAATAACCTCCCTGGTTCCTATCACCATCTTGATAACTACCTTTTCAATCATGCTCCTTTCCAATCACAAATCAGGTGCCCTAGCGCTGTCTGGGGTTCTTCTACCTCAAAAACTGAGAGTTTTTCCTTACTGAATTCTACCAATAGAAGCACTGTCTTCCACATCCCTTGCCCCGTAGCACTCATGCTCATTACCTCATTCCACAAATCTCAAATAACATGGCTCTCTCTGCCACTCAAATACCACCGAAGATCTAATGCACTGGAGCGGCCCTAACACCCTGAACCATTCCAGAATTCAATCCCTACATGGGTCATTATCTCCAACCACCACCACTTGCATACATTTCCAAAGTGAGGTATCCAACTCCTAACACTTACTAACACAGGTTGTCATTGTCTTATCATTTCAAGTCGAGCTCATAGATTTATTAATCTCCTCGTCCTTATAACTTCTTTTATCGAATCCCCATTTGAGTTCTTTCCAACCCATCTCGCCAATATCTCAACCTGAACACCACTTTCTAGTGTCCTCCTGTCACAAGTACTTAGCACAATCCTTTAGTTATGACCTTTTGCCTCCATATAACCAAGAATGAAGTTAGCTTTGTCCATCCACTAAACAATTCCTAGACAACCCAAACCTTCCTCTCCAACCAGAGGTTAACACTTCAAACCAAACCACATCCAGGTCCAAAAATCGCAATATTCATACACACATAAAGCATACTAAACCAAATCCACAATACTAAACATTTAGTTACCCAGTTATACCACAACTAAGTACCCATGTTTCACTATGCCTCCTACAGGCCAATAAACAGATATTACATATGGATTCAATTTAGGCAGTTAACCACACACACTCAGTATGCAAACCATTATCCCAATATTCATCCACATGCATTAGCAACGCTATTCAGGACACTTCAATCTCTTCATGCAATAATCAAGGGCCAGGCCCTATCAGTATCTCATGCATATGTTAATTCATTCATCATGCTCTATATATAAAATAAGCAGGCAAACAGGGCATTAAAATACATATTCAGACATATTAGCCAATCTTACAAACCAACCCTGAGTTAAGCCTGTCACTGACTGCGTGTGTACATGTTCGGTCAATCTCCAGAACCAATAACCTTGGCTCGCTCTGATACCATGTTGTAATGCCCTACTTCCATAGAGCCGTTACTAAGTGAGTTTAAAAAAAAACGTGCTTTCATCTCGCTAATCGAGGTTTTAGTTCAAACAGTGTAATTAAGCTATAAACAGAGGAAAAACCTTAGAAATAGTAGTTTCCATAGAAAATCATAAAAGGTTTACACTTGGGATCCCAAAATACAGTTTAGAAATGTTTACAACATATTAATTAAACCAAGTCGACTAGACGACAAAATCGGAGTTTATTTACAAGCATCTCCCAAAATTCTCTGGTCGTGGCAGCCAGGCTGGCCAAACATGTACACGTCGCTCCACGCCTGCTATACTCATGGTTGGTTGATCTTCTCTTTACCCTTACCTGCACCACAGAGCATCTGTGAGCCGAAGCCCAGCAAGAAAACCCATAAACAGATAACATATGCAACACATATATCAGGCATATAAATAGGCCACCAATTGGCTAAACACATACGGCCTAGCCGTCCCAAGCATTTACCAAGCCCTGGATTCGCGGACCACGCCGTGAGGATATCCCAGGTGTCCTTCTAGGGACTCGCCCTGGCAACTCGCACCCCACGTGCTCAACGCTGCTCCCGGCCCCTTGCCGTTCTCGGCCTTGCACTCAACATACCTGACGCCATTCCCAGCCCCTCGCCGTCCTCGGTCTACACCGTTCCTGGCTCTTGCCGATCACTCACATAATATCATACATGATATAACAACAAGTACATAATTCTAGCATAAACAGATAAAGAGCTATGCTCAGCAGTTCTAACATGTTGAGCTCAGCCCTGCATATCAATCCATTCAAACACATTGAGCTTAGCCCTGCACATAAGCTCTATGGGAACAAGGGTTTTCTTCCCTGAGTCCCGAGCTCTCCGAGCACCGATGTCCTGAGCACAGTCCTCTAACTGGAGCCTCGCCGAAATCCCTAGTCACAACACATCACCAATATCCAATCATCAAGTTCTAATCCAATGAATAACTTCGAGCCACAACCCTAACCTCCAAAACCTTGAATTCTATCAATCCGGGTGATAAAATCCATCCCGAGCCTTAACCATTGAATTCCCAAGCCTAAACACCCTTAAAAATGTAAACTGGAACTAAGGGTCGCGGCCCCACCCTCAAGAGCTGCGGCTAGCCTCAAAACAAAGGCTAGCACCACACTAACCCCCACACGGGCCGCGGCGCGCCCACCAAGCGCCGCGGCGTGCATGAACCTTCTCAGCCTCCCATGGCCGTGCGTGCACATGGGCTGCGGCGCACCCCTCCTAGGGCCGCAGCTCTCACCTCTGAACCCAGATTTTCCACCATTTTTCCACACCTTTCCTCAAGCTAATTCACCCAAAACTCACCAATCAAACCCAGATACTTAACACATACAAACCAGCTCAATATCAACACTAAAACCCAACTAAAGTACTCAAGAACATATCAAACTTAACTAGCATGCATATTCTAGCAAACCAGCAACAATTCTCAACATAATCCCAATAATTAAAGCTTACCTTACTGAATTCAGTCCCTGTAGTTGATCCTCAATCCTCAAGCTTTAAGCTCCTAAGTTTCCTCAGCCCAATCCCTTGCTTAAGCTAGCTTGCACCAAAAATTCCCTTTGATATGCCTTAGAGAATGAAGGAGAGAAAGATGTAAATGGTGAGATGCTATCCTTAGTTCAGAAGGAGAAGTATAGAGGTCGGTTTCTCAAAGCTTCTATGTAAATCCCCCTTTTTGTTTTATTCATCTTAAGTCTATATGGTTACCTCAAGGCTCGGGGTACCAAAACGTCCCCGAGGGCAAAATAGTAAATTTCCCCAATATTCCCGCCTAGACATTCTATCCTCAAATATATCTCCAAATATTTATTTTCATGTCCCGATAATCCCATAACACACCTAGTACCCAAATTACCCCTCGACTCGCCTCGAGTCAGAATCTTAACACTGTTGCGACTCTCTGGCTAACCGCTCCCCAGGACTGTCTCGGATCGTGCCGCACAGACATTTCACATATATACATAACATACATCACATTCATGCCCCTAATATCCAGACGAGGCCCACATGCACATTTAACTCACTAAACATGCATCACTATCATATATTCACATTAATTCACCCATTAACATATTAAAGCATATTAAATCATTTATTGCCCTCCAGGCACACTAATCAAGGCCCTAAGCCCGATTAGCAAATTCGGGTCGTTACAACTTTGCTTTTCGTTAAATCAATTAGATATAAGGATTAATTCTTGGTAATTAGTAGGCAATCCATGTGGGTTCGACACTTTACTTAATTATATTACTTTGTTCGATTGCGTATACTTGCGCACTAAAAATCCACAACAAGTTGTTGGAGTTGTTGTTGGGGACTATGTTGTTAACATCAAAATAGTAAATTTTTATTCTAACTTGGTTTATTATTGTTCTAATTTGGTTAGTGTCTTGATCCTCTTATCTCAGGTACAATTGGTTTATGCAATGTGGAAAAATAGCTGTAGTATTACCGGTGAATCCTAAAATTGAGAGGACTTGTAGACAAGACCGAAATAATAAGAGGTTGGAGGGTACGATGGCTGCAAACCAAGGGGATGAAGTGAACAATGCCACAATAAGTTTGGAGGGGAAGCAACTGCTGAAGCTCAAAGTTCGGCAGCAAGAAGTTTGAAAGATTATGTACTGCCTACAGTTACAGGAGTACATTCGTGCATCCAACCACTGGCAGTTGCAGCCAATAATTTTGAAATCAAGCTGACGATTCTGCCAATGGTCCAGTCTACAGTCTAGTCTGGTGGACTCCTCACTGAGGATCCCAATATGGGGTGAGCGACAACGCTATAAGACTGAGATTGTTCCCGTTTTCCCTGCGGGATAGAGCTAAATGTTTGTTGAACTCTCTACAAGTCAACTCCATAACTACATGGGAGGAGCTCACTCAAAAGTTCCTTTCCAAATTTTTCCCTCTCACAAAGGCAACCAAGTTAAGGGGAGAAATTAATAAATTCTATTAGATGGATGGGGAATCATTATATGATGTGTGGGAGAGATTCAAATAGTTGTTAAGGAAGTGCCCTCATCATGGTATGGAGAAGTGGATGTTAGTCCACAATTTTTATAGTGGTTTATGCGGTACTACTCACACCATTATTGATCGTGCAACATAGGGTGTTTTCATGAGAAAAAGTGCAAATGAGGCATATGAATTGCTAGAAGAAATGGCTATGAATAACTATCAGTGGTCCAGCGAATGGGAAAGGAATAAAAAGTTAGCTGCAATACATGAGTTGAATGCTATTACCGCTTTCACTGCCCAAGTGGTTTCGCTCACCAAACAGTTGCAGCAGAACTCTATTGCAACTCAAGCCATGCAAGTCCAAGCTGTATGCAATAATTGTGGTGGTCCTAACAATTTTGAATAGTGTATGGCAGCAAAGTTCAATAACATCATCCCTATGGAGAAAGTCAACATGATGGGTAATTTCAATAAGCAAGCCAATAATCCTTTCTCCAATTCATTTAATCTAGGGTGGACAAATCACCCCAATTTTTCATGGAGAAATAATTAGGGATAGCCAACTCAATTCCAACCTCAGTCTCAGCAGCTCATGCCTCAACCTCCATCACCATCACCTAGGCCACCAGTTCCTGAAGAGAAACCAAATGAGTTACAATCTGCACTGTTGACCCTAACCATCTCCCAAGCTCAATTTATGACTGAAACTCGGTCATCTATTAGAAATGTTGAAATGCAAGTGGTTCAATTGGAAAATATGTTACAAAGTAGGCCTCAAGGAAAATTTCCAAGTAATACTGAGGTGAATCCTTAGGAGCAGTGTAATCCAATTTCTTTGAGGACTTGTAAGGTGTTGGAAGAGCTAGTTGAGAAGTCTAGTTTTCCACCAAAAATGGATTCTGAGAAAGAGGGTAAGGTAGAAGAAAAGGTTATGGAGAACCTTGAAAGGAAGCAGCCATCAGTGAGTTATGAGCACCATATAAAAATTCCATACCCACAGAGGCTCCGCAAAAACAATCTTGACAAGTAGTTTACTAAATTTTTAGAAGTCTTACGGAAGCTTCACATAGATATTCCATTTGCCAAGGTGCTTTATTAGATGCCAACTTACCATAAAATCTTGAAGGAAATTTTATCAAAGAAAAGAAAGTTTGAGGAATACGAGACAGTTGCACTTATTGAGGAGTGCAGTGCAATATTGCAAAAGAAATTACCACCAAAGCTTAAAGATCCAGGTAGTTTCACTATTTCATGCTCCGTAAGGGCTTAGTGGTGACAAAGACTTTATGTGATTTAGGGGCTAGTGTGAATCTAAGGCCTCTATTGATCTTCCACAAGTTGAAATTTGGAGAAGTCACCCTACTACCGTGTCCCTACAAATGACGGATCGTTCAGTTAAACATCATCGTGGGGTGATTGAGGATGTATTGGTGAAAGTTGAAAAATTCATTTTTCGTGCACACTTTATTATTCTTGACATGGAGGAAGATGAAAATATTATGATTATTCTTGGGAGGGCATTTTTAGCTCCGAGAAGGGCGTTAGTTGATGTACAAAAATGGGAGTTGAAGTTGTGTGTGCAACAAGACGAGAAAACATTTAATGTTTTTGCAGCAATTGAAATTCGAACTTGTTTTAGAGTGGATGTGATAATAGGAGGTTGTAGTAAGGTGGAATTTACCAAGAGAAAGACCATTTCTCAAGTTGGTAGTCAAGCAATTCGTCATCGTTTGAAAAGGTTCTTTAGTGGGAATATTTGAATGTTGCTTGAATGGTGGAAGGATCCTAATATTTGCAACATTAAAAGACGTGCTTCCACCTATGACACTAATGACAACGACAATGCATTTGGGAGGCATCCCAATGGTTACTTTTAATTCTAGTTAAGTTTTGGTTATTTGTGAACAACTTTGGATTTTTGGGAAGTATTTTTGTTTTTATTTTTTTATTCTCTTAGTTTTAATGGTTTAAATTTTACCCTGTAATCTTTAGTTTTCAATTTCGAACTATGAAAATCGTGAAAAAATGGCATTTTGAGCCGCGGTGCCTTGAAATAGTCACGGCTCCATGAAAGTCAGTGAGTAGGCATTTTTGAAGGCTCCCAAGTGCCTCAACACTTACCTGAGGGCCGCAGCGCCACCGCCATCTCCGTTCTGCCTTCGTTTGTATGGTTCCATGGTTAGTTTTCCTTCTTTTTATTTATGTACACATTGAGGAGAATGTATCATTTATGTTTGGGGGGGGGGGGGGGGTTATCTATTTTGTTTTTAGTTGTTTAATTTTTTAGATGTTTTAGTGTTAATATTGTTGTGAATCAAGTTACAAATTTGAGCCGATGATACTAATTGCCATGTGATATGAGTGATAATTTTTGAAATTATTCTAAATACATGTGATTAGTCAGATTAAAGTTTTTGATTAGTTAGATTAAATTTTTTGATTAGCTTCGATCTGAAAACATAATGTCATTTGAGCCATGATTGATAAATTTCTTACAATTGAGTATTATATGCATGTTAAATCGGGTATGAGGAATTTAACCTGAGGAATATTTTAGAACTTGCATAGTTTGTTGGTTGAGACAAAATTATAAATGACGCATGCTTAGGAACATGATTTAGGCAATTCTTTGGAATGATTGGGCCTTTCAAACCATCCTTTATTAAGTAATCCCTAGTTAACCAATTTTGAGATTGATATGATTCTTTTTATTGTTTGACACCAATGTTAAGCTTATTTGAACCCTTGAAATTTTTTCTTTCCTTTGATTAGACAATGAGCATATGAAAAATGATTGGGGGATTGGTTTGTAATGGGGTGTGTTTTTGAAAGGATTGTCAATAATAGAAAAATAAAAAGATTAAAAGAAAGAAAATGCAATTACTGAAAATAAACTACATTCCAATTGAAAGTATAAAGAAATTAGTTTGGGGGAGTGTACTATCACTAGACAAAAAGTGAACAATGAAAAAAAAAATCATGTTATAAATTCTCTCTCAAAACAAGAAAAATTGGGAACTTTTGGATTGTTTTTGAGGTTTGTAAGGTTGATAAAGAGTGGTTTGTTTGGTTCAGTGCTTATGGCATATTTAAGCCTAAATGACTATTTCATCCACCTAAGCCTAGGCCTTTCATTATTAGCCTTAAAGTCCATTTGATTCTTGAGCATGTGTTGTTTATATTAGTGGATATTAGTGAATTATGAAAGCTTATGAAATATTTTGTTTTCATAGAATTGATTGGTGAGATTTAACATGTATATGGTATTTTGATTGTGTGTTACTTATTGATTGTGGCTAATTTAGCATAGTAAAGATAAAAGTTGATTGTTGAATTGATTTGACTAAAATTTTGGATGTAGCTTCAGTTGGAAAAATGGAAACTTGTATTGCATGGTGTTTCTTAGGTTGAGGCTTGCTAAGTGGTAACTTGATTCAGTTGTGTTGTTAGTAATTTTGGGGAGTTGTTAATTGGTTTTTACTTGAGGGTGAGTAAAGGTTATGTTTGGGGGAGTTTGTTAAATTAGTTATTACAACATTTTGGAGAGCAATTTTAGGGAGTCTAGATGCCTTTTTGGGTGTGTTTGTGTAGTATGAAGCTTGTGTTTGCTAATGTTTTCAGGATCTTGTGCAGAATGAAGGAATGGATTAAAATCATGAAAATATCCTGGGATTCTATGCCTAAAATACCTAATTTGAAGAAATTGCGGTAAAAAGATCTCTGTTGGATTGATTTTGGCCTTCGATGAGGATCTCGGGCTTGAAAAGTCAATTTTTGGAGTAATGGGAATTTGAGCCGCTGGACTATTGAGTTGCGCTGCTATTGTATGCGTATTTTTAGTCACAGCGCAATCACTTGGGTACATAACCTCTGAGTTCGTCTGCAGTCAATGACTTGACCTATTTAACACGATGACCACATCCAGAAGCCTTCCCACGGGAAAACCAAACAACATCACTTTCAAAGAAATAGTACTAAAATGCATGCCCATAAAATTCATGTTTCAATTAATAAGCCTTGCTTGTAATAATATTAATATTATGCTCTTTACTCTACCTTGCAGGTAAAACATTCATTTATCAACTAAGCAGGCAAGCATATAATCATATCAATAATTACCAAACCCTGACTTGTCTTTAGCAGCGAGTGTACATGCCCAGCCAGTCTTCAGGAACCCTTAACCTTGGCACGCTCTGATACCACGTTGTAACGCCCTACTAATCACCATTACACTGTGTATTTTAAACAGTGCTAGACTCTCTCAATGAGTCATTTGACCATAAACATGATCAATGGTTTAGGGTTAAAATTTTTGGTCAAAAGAAATAGTCATTTCATTAAAACGTTAAGTTCGTACATGGGATCCCAAAGTAAACATTTACAGTTCCAAAATGGTAATTATAATATAAGTTGACCTAAGCGATAAAATAGGGTTCAACCCTAGTTCCTCTAAGAAACCCCGACCGTGGTGGTCGAGCAGCCACATATGTGCACGTCGCCACCAAAGCTCTCCAACTCATGGTTGGTCCAGCTTTCCTTTCCCCTTTCCTACACCACATAGCACCTGTGAGCTAAGGCTCAGAAAGAAAACCTCACTTGGTAGAACATTATACTTCAAATATTCAAAAGCACTAATGCATGATTCACATGTATCAGATACATTCATTCCCATAATATAACCTGTAAACACATTCCACAGTTTACAAATAAAATACTCATTTAAATCATACAATCGATTATTCGACCCAGGATATCAGTCCTGCCAAGTGGCCCAACCGAGCAAGGTACATACTCAGGCACCTAGCCTGAAGTTCATGCTGACTAATGGGGACCACACTATAATATTGGACTCATTCTCAGTCACATGGTCTAGGAAACAATCACATCGAACGTCCCAGCCGAGTGAGTGCGTACTCAGGCGCTCAACTCTTAGCTCGTGTCGGGCAAGTGGGGACCACACCCTTAGATTACACTTGCCTTTCGGCCTGCGTTACACATGCGTTGCAGAGCGGCCTAACCAAGTGACATGCGTACTCAGGCATTCAACTTGCGATTCTTGTCGGGAGAGGAGGGACTCCACCCTTATCCAAGATTCGCCTTTACGACCTGCGTTCCACACGCATTGCTGAGCGACCCAACCAAGCGATATGCATACTCAGGCATTCAGCTCACGGTTCTTGTCGGGCAAGTAGGGAATGCACCCTTAGCCAAGACTCGCCTTTCGATCAACGCTCAACACACTATTGCCGCCCTTAAAATATAAGTCAATGATTTCGACTAGCGCTCAGCGTGCTACTGCGGCCCTTGACTTGTAAGTCAATGCTTTTCAATAAGATAATGCAAACATGCTTAATAAAAAATCACAGGCATAATCGTAATCATGCTCATTCATAAGAGTCTGGGCCCTAATCATAACAGTAACGCCCTAGTTAGCAAAGACCATTACACTGTGTATTTTAAATAGTGCTTAACCCGCTAAATGGGTCTTTAGGCCATAAACGTGCAACTAAATGTGATTAATGGGCCAGGGTTAAAGTCTCGGTCAAAAGGAAAGGATATTTTATTAAAAACATTAAACTATACATGGGATCCCATAATAGTGTTTACAAAGTTGTTTATAGTCCAAAATGGTCATTAAAAATTCAAAAATTACAATCCGCCGACCTAAGCGGCAAAAATAGGGTTTAACCCTAGTTCCCCTGAGAAACCTTGGCCATGGTGGTCAAGGGACCGCATATGTACACATCACCACCTAAGCTCTCCACTCATGGTTGGGTAAGCTTTTCTTTTCCTTTACCTGCACCACATAGCACCCATGAGCCAAGGCTCAGCAAGAAAACTTATTATTGCATGCATTCAAGTATTAATAAATGATCATGGAATCATTCTAGGCCCCCCCAGCCCTAATCAGATGACCATGGAGTCATCCTGGGGTCCTGTGCCCTGAATAGATGACCGTGGAGTCATCCTTGGGTCCTTTGCCCTGAATAGATGACCGTGGAGTCATCATGGGGTCCTTTTCCCTAGCCATGTGACCATTAGGTCAACTTGGGCCTTTTAGCCCTAGCTCTGAGTAACTAGCCATGTAACTAGTCAAGCGCTTTAGTTTTCTTCGACCATAGGGTTGGAGGAGCGTGTGACACTCTATTGATTAGATCTAATCATATCGATCAGCGCTCGATGCACTATTGCCACTCTTGACTCATAAGTCAATGCCATACGACCAACGCTCAACACTATTTTTGTTCCTGACTGATAAGTCAGTGCTTTACGACCAACGTTAAACACTATTGCCGACACTGACTGATAAGTCAGTGCTTTTCTCAAGTAAACAATGCAACCAAGCATTCACAATGCAACATATATCCATATATAGAGCACTCAACATGCTTCATCAATAATCATGTATGTCACATAATGGGTGCAGTTTTCTTACCTCAGGCTTGAGCGTAAAATAAATTAAGAACGACCCTTGAGCACGATCCTGACATTGAGCCCTTAACGATAACCTAATCATAACTAAATATGAAATCCCATCAATAATGAGCAATTAAAGGTTCCCGGACCAAGTCCTAGTCTCCGGGACCTCAAATTCTACCAAACCGGGTAGTAGATTCGATCCTGAGCCTTAAGGTTTGAAAACCCGCCCTTAAAACCAAACCTGGCCAAAAAGAACCAGGCGGGCCGCGACGCGCCTCCCAGACAGACAGCCCCCTGTCTGGGTGCCAGGGGCGGGCCGCGGCTTGCCCTTGATGGTCGCGGCGCGCCATCAGGTCAGAGCCTCATCTTGGCTCTGGGGTTCTCACAGGTCGCGGCGCCCAAGAACAAAACCACGACTTGCCCTCGCGAACCCAACACGCCTGTTTTCCTCAGCTCAAAACTCACCAAAAAACACTTCCAAACAATCCCAATATCAAAACTATAACTCAAAACAACATTATCACCAATCCAGCAATAAAACCCAAACTTTAAAACACTCAAAACACTACCTAAAACCCAATTCCATAACCAAACTTTCAAGCTTATAAACAACCAAAATAGAATTTGTAAACCTCACCTCAGCTATGAATTGAATCCTTCAAGCTGCTGCAATTCAATCTTAGACACCAAGTCTTAATCCTCAAGCTTGAATCCTCTAACTTTGCCTCAAAAATCAAACTTAGAGAGAGAGAGAGAGAGAGAGAGAGAGAGAGAGAGAGAGAGAGAGAGAGAGAGAGAGAGAGAGAGAGAGAGTGCCCTGCTTCTTTGGTTCCTTCCACAGCTTTCCCTTGGGCTATGTCTATCTAATTAGCCTAAAATGACTAAAATGCCCCTAGGGCCAACCTACTCCCTCCAAGCCACCCAAGGGAAATTTTGTCATTACCACTACCCCGTTAATCATAATTAATGCCCCTCAATTCCAATTACTCCTAATATCCTCAAATAATTACCAAATCACTTCCCATTACCCGCTCAATCTCGGTAACGTACTAAGTACCAAATTACCCCTAGGCTCACCCTGAGCCTGGTAATTAACCCCGTTATGACCAAACCGCTAACTTGCTTCCTAGGATCGTCTTATGCCAAATAACTCAAATATATCCACATAATAATGTGGTCTCACCCATATATCACATTCATGCACATAAATATACAAATATGCCCTCAACGGGCCAAAATTACGACAATGCCCTTCTTATAAGAAATGGCCCCACATATATGCAAATACAACGATATAATAATACAACCCACATAATCATGCATATAATCACATAATAACATATTAAATCAATTATTGCCCTCATGGCCCCCTAATTCAGGCACTAAGCCATATTAGGAAATTTGGGACGTTATAATAACTATGTTTAACAACAGGGCCAAGCCCTAATCACATATATCATATATTGGGTGCAATTTTCTTACTTTTGGTCCAAGCACAAGATAGATTGAACGACCCTCAAGCACGATTTTTCCCTGAGCCCTAGCGGTAACCTAGTCACAACCATAAATAATATCCTCATTAAGATCAATCCCAAAATAAAACTCTGGGACCAATCCCGTGCCCTCGGGGCTTCCAATCCCACCCAACGGGGTGGAGGAACCATCCCCCGAGCCCCCAAGTTCTCCCCAAACACTAAAAATAGGGCTTGGTGAAGTTGGCATAGGGCAGGGGCGACCATCACAGTTAGAGAGCCCTCAAAACTTCCCCTGCATAGCGCAGGGGTGCCCTAGACCAAACAGAGAGCCCCAAGTCCTCCTCTGCTAAGCTCAGAGGTGCCCAAACCCATGGCAGGGGAGCTACATCGTGAACACAGATTTCTGGGTTCCGTTTTCTGTGGTTCCTCGGACCTAAGATTGGCAACCTTTAACCCAAGACCCCCAAGGGTCACCAAACCCAGTTCCTGACTCAATTCTAACAACACCTTGACCCCGAAGATGGTTACCCAAGTGCCTATGAGCTCACAAACAACCTCAAAGCTCTCAGAAAACAAGAAATGCCAACAATCACACTTTGAGTTCTAAAACTCATTCTCTAACCAAAACCAAAAATCAAGAGCTCCAATTCAAGATTCAAACCACCACAAGCCTTTAAATTAGTTTATGAACCAATTCCTATCCTCAAATCAATCTTTAAACAACACCAAAAGCACCAAAAATGAAAATGAAGATTCAAAACCCATTTATTCTTAAGAACACCAAGAACACATCAAGACCTCAAGAGGAGGTTGAGAAATTCTTACCTCAACTGCCCAAATCCAAAAATCCAAGGGAGGAAATGACAAAGCCGGCTGCAATCTCCACTTCCCCAGCCTTTTACTCTCCCTTCCAAGTCTTCAAATTCCAAATGAGAGCTCAAGTTGCTCCTTAGCTCCAAAACCCTTCCAAGAAGTTAACCAAGAGAGAGAAAGAGAAAGAATAACGTGAATGAGCCAGATTTCTCTGCTTTGGCCAACTTAACTCAGCCTAAGGGTCAAAATGACCAATTTACCCTCACCCAAGCCAATGTCCCTTTAACCAAACCAAGGGCATTTCGATCTTTTCCCGAGATTCCCACTAAGCTCAAATATCACTATATTTCCCAATTATTTCCAATATTCCCAAGTGATTACCAAACAATTCCCATTACCCGATAAATCCTGGTAATGTACCAAATTATCAAAATACCCCCAAGTTCACCCCGAGGCGAGTATTTCGCCCCGTTGTGACTAAACCGCTACTTTGCTCACTAGGATCGCCTCGTGCCGAACAACCCAAATATGTACACATAATAATGTGGTCTCAATCAATATGCAATGGGCCCACATGCATGCTTAATACAGCTAAACATGGAAACATAGTCATATTATAATATATCTCACATAATTCATATAATCATGCATGTAATCATATAATAATTCAATCATTGCCCTCCTGGACCCCTAACAAGGCACTAAGCCTTATTAGGGAAATTGAGACGTTACAATTATCCCCTCCTTATAGGAATTTTTTCCTCGAAATTTTACCTGAACAGCTCGGTATACTGATCCCGCATGTTGGATTCTCATTCCCAGGTCACCTCCTCGACCTTGTTGTTCCTCCATAATACCTTCTCCTTCCTATCTAGTACTTGGACTGGCTATTTTTCATAGGAAAGATCTGCCTGCAGCTCCAGATCTTCGTAACTTAATACATGAGTCACTTTTGACACACACTTCTGAAGTGTCGAAATATGAAACCCATTGTGTACGATCGACAATGCCGGAGGTAATGCCAATCTATAGACCACCTGACCAATCCTCTCCAGGATCTCAAATAGTCCTATAAATCTAGGGCTCAACTTGGCCTTCTTTCCAAATCTCTTCACTTGTTTCCATGTTGAAACTCTAGGGAAGACATAGTCTTCCACTTGGAACTCCATGTTCTTGCGCTTCAGATCTGCATCACTTTTCTGTCTATTCTAAGATGCAAGCATCTGAACTTTAATCTTCTTGATAGCCTCATTGGTCCTCTAAACTGCCTCAGGACCCAAGCATTTCCTTTCTCCCCTCTCATCCTAGTGAATGGGTGATCTACATGTCTTACCCTACAACATCTCATAAGGAGCTATTCCAATGGTCGACTGATAGCTGTTATTGTAGGGAAACTTTATCAAAGGCAAATACTTACTCTAGGACCCTTCAAAGTTCAGTACACATGCTCGCAGCATGTCCTCTAATATCTTAATTGTCCTCACTGAAAGAAAGTGAGCTGATTTGGTATACCGATCCATAATGACCCATACCGAATCATGCTGACCCATAACTCAACCACAAAATCTATGTGATATCCTCCCATTTCAACTTTGGGATATCCAGAGGTTGTAGTAGCCCTACTAATCTCTATTACTCAACTCTCACCTGCTGACATGCTAGGTATTTAGTCCCACAACCAATAATATCCCTCTTCATCCCATGTCACCAATACAAAGTCTTTAAATCATGTACGTACTCGCGGTGCCTGGATGCAATAAAATGGTATAGTATGGGACTCCCCAAAAAATTTCCTGTCTAATACAACATCTATCGGAATGCAAATCCAACTCTTATACCTCAATAGACCCATCTCTAAAACTGTATAGTCCTTAGCCAATGCAGGTAGGACATTCCCTCTTTATCTCATCCACTAAGAATTACTTGTCTAACCTTCCTTTGTTCTCTCTAGATATCATTTCTAAATTGAATAACTATCCCAGATCCCTCCGGCTTAAAACATCCGCAATCACATTAGTTTTTTTTTTGACAAAAAATTCAGCACTAGAGTAGTAATCAATTGTCGCTTCAACTCCTGGAAGTTGTTTTTATATCTGTCTTACCATACATACTTCAAATTCTTATGTGTCCATTCTGTTAATGGGGTAGCAATCCTTAAGGATTCTTCAATAAAACACTAGTAATACCTCATTGCTCCAAGGAAACTTCTAATCCCAAAAGCATTCTTGGCCTTTGCCCATTTCTAAATTCCTCAACTCTAGATTGATCCATCTCAACTGTATTCTTGCTAACAACGTGACTAAAGAATGTCACCTGAAGAAACTAGACCTTCTGCTTCTTGGATTTGACATATCATCTGTGTTCCCTCTATCCCTGTACTATCTACTTGAGATACTACCCATACTCTATCTCTGACTGAGAGTTAATTAGAATACCATCGGTGGAGATCATCATAAATCTTCCTGGATAAGCATGGAACACTCTATTCATTAAATCCATAAAATCCTGTATGAAAGGTTGTCTTCAACATGTCCTCTCCTTTTTTGATCCTCAGCTTGTAATAACCAGATCGAAGATCAATCTTCAGAACTCTTGTTTTGTCTTCCAACTGATTATATAAATCATCATTCCATGGTAGCAATTAATCGTGATTGACGACCAACCTGCTCAATTGTCTGTATTCACCACACATCCTCAATATCTCAACTTCTTTCTTTATCAACCCACACCGATGTATCCCATGGTGAGGAACTAGATCTGGCAAACCCCAAATTGGTAGTTCTTATAACTATACTTCTAATTATGTCCATGTGTTAGTCTCAGGACAGACTTAGTCCCCCTGCCATGATAACAATCCATGTTACTCCTCAGAAAACCCATATGAAACCTCACTGGCCAATCTAGTCTATACTCAAAGTCATCTCAAAGTCTCTTATAACCAACTCTTATCAATTCCACTGATGAGTCTTTTCCCATAATAATCTAACCCATCTCTTTAGATGTCACTAGTTCCCCAGTAGATGATAGGGCTCCAAATTATCACCACAACACAATCACATAATCTATACAATATATATGCCTCTCCTAGATGCAAATAAAAAATAAAAGGTACATGACACCGAAACCAATCACCATAATATAAGAATCAGAACTAGGAAGCTGACCTGTCACCATTGAGGGACTAGCCTCAGCCTCTGACCGCATCAGAGTGAACATTCGAGCTGAAGTCGAGCTCTCCGCCCCCTTTGGTTCTTTCTTTCTCAGCCTTGGGAAATCCCTCCTGAGGTGCCCAACCATCCCACATAAGAAACATGCCCTTGCTCAACATTCTCCCAAATGACGCCTCTTGCACCAAGCACATTTCGGATAGAGTTTCCAATCCTCGCCCTGATGGCCCATCTAAGTGTCTCAAAACCCCCTTTCTAGTCCAGGGGTATCGAATATGTTTGTAACCCTTCCTTTCTGATCACTGGGGCCTCCGCCCCTATATGACCTAATAAACGGAGGTATCACTATTTGAGCTCCGCACTCTCCGACACTCTCCCTCCTTATCTCATTTCTTGTACCCTTAACGACAAGGACCCTCCCTACCACCTGAGCATTGGTAGAGATCTCATGTACTGGGGAGTTCCTAACGCCTTGAGCTATCCCAGAATTCAATCCTCTGATAAGTCACTCCTTCTGAGCCATGTCCGTTGGCACCATATCGAAAGAAAATTTGTCCAACCCATCAAATTTGTTAACATACTCTGTTACTATCGTGTTTCCCTGAACCAAATTTTGAAATTCATTTGTCTTTGCAGTCTTAACTGCGTCACAATAATATCTCTCATTAAACAACTGCCTGAATTCTTCCCAGTTCATCGTAGATGTATCTCGCGTCTGGGATTCTCCTGTAACACATACGTAGCATAGATCACTCTATCATGGCTTTCCACCCCAATAAAGTCAAGGATGGAACTGATCATGCCCATCCATTATTCAGCTCTGAATGGATCTAGGCCTCCCTAAAAAATTGGTGGGTAATGTTTCTGAAATCTCTCATATATTAATTCCCACCTGTTCCTAACCCTAGGCTGAGCCAAAATTGGTGCCACTCCTAGCTTAACAAAGGAAGAAATGTTCTCTGGCAGAACATGCTGTCTCAACCACCTGATGTCTTCCTCTTTCCTCTACAATCTTGATTGAATATCTGTAAACACCTGCTGCCAATTATGAGGGGCAGGCGAAGGACTCTGGCCCTAGCTATAATTTCCAGCCTAACATGAACACCGGTAGGTCCCATTGACTACCATGGGTACATAACCTCTGAGTTTGTCTGATTTGACCTATTAGGCATAATGAAAAAATCCAGAAGCCTTTCCACAGGAAAACCAAACCGCACCGCATTCACAACAATAGTACTAAAATGCATGCCCATAAAATTCATGTATCAATTAATAAGCCCTGCTCTTAACAATATTAATATTATGCTCTCTACTCTAGCTTGCAGGTAAAGCATTCATTTATCAACTATGTAACGCCCTACTACCTTAGAGCCGTTACTAAGTGAGTTTAAAACAGAAATTGTGCATTTAATTGACTCAAAGTGGTTTCTAAAACCAAAAGTGTGATTAAACCAGAGTTTAAGGCTGTATTCTTTTAAAATGTTTAACTTCATTGAAAACGTTAGATATAAAACATCTGGGATCCCAAAATAAGGTTTACAAAATGTTTACAACACCAAAATAGATTTACACTTGATCAGCTATCAAAAGAATGGTTAAATACAGCCATATACGAAATGCCCCCAACCAAAGCAGTCGGGCAGGCCGAACATGTACGCGCCGCTCCCATGCTCTCCATACTCATGGCCGGTTGACTGACTCCTTGCTTTTACCTGCCACACGGAGCACCCGTGAGCCGAAGCCCAGCAAGAAAACCCAAATAACACATAACATATGCAGATAATATCACTGGCATAATTCACTGATAAATAGGAATTCATTAATTAAACAAGCACGGCCATGCCGCCCCAGAGGCCTTACCAAAGCTTGGGGGTCTCGGTCATTACCGTAGGATAACTCATGTATCCTTTGGGTCCCACCCTCGCTATAGCATCCCATGTGCTGAGCGTTACTTCCGGCCCCGCTGCCGTACCCGGCCTACGCCGCTCTCGGCCTTAGCCGTTCATTCCATTACAATCATACATATAACACATTCAGAAATAACCATTCAAACATACAATAATTTATCTAAGATTACACATTCGCACACAACACAATCTAGGGCTGCGCCCCCGAAATGACACAGTGGGCCTATGCCCTATTCTCAGGTGTTACGGTTTTCTTACCTGTATTCCGTGCTTTCCGATGCACCACGATCACGAGCACGGTCCACTAGTACGAGCCTCCCGAAATCCTAGTCACCACACACAAAAGACACTTTTAACAACCTTAAATGAGCTTCCAGGCCAAGCTCTAGTACTCGGAACGTTGAAATTCACCAAACATGGTAAAAGACTCAACCCCGAGCACCCTAGGTTAAATTCCCAAGCCTAAAATCTCAAAATCCCAAAATCCCTTAAGCGCCGCGGCATAGGCCACCCATGCCGCGGCATGCCCCCCAAACAGAACCCCCAAAGGCTCCAAAACAGGTAAGGGCCGCGGCATTGCTTGGGCCATGCCGCGGCCCGCCCTTCTCCATCAGCATACCACTTCTTCGAAGGGCCGCGGCTCATCAAGAACCATGCCGCGGCTCGACCCTTCGAACCCAGAAAAACACACCATTTTACTCTCTAATCCTCACCTTAAACCATCCCAAACACATATCTCAACCACAAAACTCCATTCCAAACTTTACATGAACAATCTAACACCCTATAAACACTAGAATCAATTCAAAACATCAACACACCCAAGATCCACTCCTATGATTTCAAATTTCAGCAACTAACCCCAAAACCCCACAATGTTTAGCTTAGGCATTTAAATTCCTTAAATCAAAACAAAATCCATACTTAGATATGTATAAAACCTTTACCTCAAATGAAGAATCCACACAAGTCCTTGATCCCCTCCTAGACTCCCAATTCTCCTTCTCTTCTTCTTCTTCTTCTTGCTTGCCCTAGCCTTTCTCTCCTCTTCTTTTCCTTCTCTTCTAATTTTATCAAGACACTCAAATGCCCAATACTCCAAACCGTGCCCCCCTATATCCCAGCTGCCTTTTGTCTATCACCCTTGCCAAAAGACCATTTTACCCCTTCTTAATAATCCTTCCTAACTAAACCTTCAAGGGCACATAAGTCTTTACACTTCTATTTCAATTCTATCACTTTCCATCTTAAAACTTGTTACCCACCACAGTTACAAATGGTTACCCAAGTTACCCAATAACCAATAACCAACCACTCATTCTCAACTCAACTTATAAGATTCCCAAAGTACCCCTAGGCTCCTCCCGAGCCGGGTACAACATCCCGTTGTGACTTTTAAACTAATTGGCTCACTAGGACCGTCTCGATGCGTGCATCCTGATAAAAACACTACCTCACGTGGCACAATTCACATAGTACAATTATCACAGATATGCCATAACATGGCCAAATTACAATCATGCTCATTATAAGACAATCAGGTCTACATGCATACTAATTCACATAGTCATGCATCTCAAATAATCAATTAGTCATATAACGTGCATTAAATGATAATCATGCGTAAAACTCAATAGAAACACACACCAAATCCCATCATGCCCTCCAGGCACACTACTCCAGGCCCTTAAGCCTTAACACTGAATTTGGGTCGTTACAAACTAAGTAAGCAAGCACATAATCATATCAATAATTACCAAACCCTGAGTCCAACTTGTCTGTAGCAGCAAGTGTACATGCCCAGCCAATCTTCAGGAACCCTTAACCTTGGCACGCTCTGATACCAAGTTGTAACGCCCTACTAATTAGGACCATTACACTATGTATTTTAAACAGCGCTAGACTCTCTGAACGAGTCATTTGGCCATAAACGTGTGACTAAACATGATTAACAGTTTAAGGTTAAAATTTTTGGTCAAAATGATTAGTCATTTCATTAAAACATTAAGTTTGTATGTGGGATCCCAAAGCAAACATTTACAAAGTCATTTACAGTTCCAAAAGGGTAATTACAACATAAGCCGGCCTAAGCGGCAAAATAGGGTTCGACCATAGTTCTTCTAAGAAACCTCGGTCGTGGTGGTCGAGCAGCTACATATCTGCACGCCACCGCCAATGCTCTTCTACTTAAGGCTAATCTAGCTTTCCTTTCCCCTTACCTGCACCATATAGCACCTGTGAGCCAAGGCTTAACATGAAAACCTCACAAGGTGTAACGATATACTTCAAATATTCAAAAGCACTAACACATGCTTCATAGATATCAGATACATTCATTCCCATCATATAACATGTAAATGCACTCCACAATTTACCAATAAAATATTCATTTAAATCATAAAATTGATTATTCAGCCAAGAATATCAGTCCTGCCGAGCAGCCCAACCGAGCGAGGTGCATACTCAGGCACCCAGCCTGCGGTTCATGCCGAGTAATGGGGATCGCACCCTCATATTGGAATTGTTCTTAGTCACATGGTCTAGGAAACAATCTTGCTGATCGGCCCAGCCGAGTGAGTGCATACTCATGCGCTCAACCCTTAGCTTGTGTTGGGCAAGTGGGAACCACACCCTTAATTACACATTCCTTTTGACCTGCGTTCCACATGCTTTGCTGAGTGGGCCAACTAAGCGACATGCCTACTCAGGCATTCAACTCGCGATTCTTGCCGGGCCAGTAGGGACTGCACCCTTATCCAAGAGTCGCCTTTACGGCTTGCATTTCACATGCATTGCAGAGCGCGACCTAACCAAGCGACATGCATACTCAGGCATTTAACTCGCGGTTCTTGTCGAGCTAGTAGGGATTGCACCCTTATCTAAGACTCGCCTTTTGACCAACGCTCAGCGCGCTATTGCCGCCCTTGACTTATAAGTCAATGCCTTTTCAATTAAATAATGCAAACAATCATAGATCATTTAACAATTATATAGATACGGAGCATTCAAACTTGCCTAATCAACAATCACAGGCATAATCATAATCATGCTCATTCACAGGGGTCTGAGCCCTAATCATAACTATGTTTAACAACCAGGCCAAGCCCTGATCACGTATATCACGTATTGGGTGCAGTTTTCTTACCTCTGGGCCAAGCACAGGATAGATAGAATGACCCTCGAGCACGATCCTGCCCTGAGCCCTAGCGGTAACTTAGTCACAACCATAAATAATATCCTCATTAAGATTCAATCCCAAAAACAAACTCGGAGACGAATCTCGTGCTCTTAGGACTTCCAATCCCACTCAACGAGGTGGTGGAACTATCCCTCGATCCCCAAAGTTCTTCCCAAACTCTAAAAATGGGTCTTTTCGAAGTTGGCATAAGGCAGGGATGCCCAACCCAGTTAGAGAGCCCCTAAAATTTCCCCTCCATAGTGCAAGGGCGCCCAACATAAGGGAAGTGGCGCCCAAGCCCAAATAGAAAGCCCCAAGCCCTCCCCAAGTTAGTGAATGGACGCACAAACCCAGGGCAGGGGAGCTACATCGCGAACCCAAAATTATGTGTTTCATTTTATGCAGTTCCTCCGACCTAAGCTTGACAACCTCTAACCCGAGACCCTCGAGGGTCACCAAACCCAACTCTTGACTCAATTATAACAACACCTTGACCCCCAAGATGGTTACACAAGTTCCCATGAGCTCACAAACAACCTCAAAGCTCTCAGAAAACAAGAAAAGCCAACAATCAAACTTTGCGTTCTAAAACTCATTCTCTAACCAAAACCAAAAATCAAGAGCTCCAATTCATGATTCCACCACAAGCCTTTAAATTAGTTTATGAACAAATTCCTATCCTCAAATCAATCTTTAAACAACACCAATTGCACCAAAAATGAAAAAAAAAAATGAAGATTCAAAACCCATTTATTCTTAAGAACACCAAGAACGCATCAAGAACTCAAGAGGAGGCTGAGAAATTCTTACCTCAACTGCCCAAATCCAAAAATCCAAGGGAGGAAATGACAAAGCCAACTGCAATCTTCACTTCCCCAGCCTTTTACTCTCCCTTCCAAGTCTTCAAATTCCAAATGAGAGCTCAAGTTGCTCCTTAGCTTCAAAACCCTTCCAACAAGGTAACCAAGAAAGAGAGAGAGAAAGAATAACGTGAATGAGCCAGAGTGCTATGCTTTGGCCAACTTAACTTAGCCCAAGGGTCAAAATGACCAATTTGCCCTCACCCAAGCCAATGTCCCTTTAACCAAACAAAGGGCATTTTGGTCTTTTCCTGAGATTCCCACTAACCTCAAATATCACTCTTTCTCCCAATTAATTCCAATATTCCCAAGTGATTACCAAACAATTCCCATTACCCGATAAATCCCAGTAATGTACCAAATTACCAACATACGCCAAGGCGCACCACGATCCAGGTATTTTCCCCCTTCGTGACTAAATCGCTACTTTGCTCACTAGGATTGCCTTGTGCGGAACAACCCAAATATGTCCACATAATAATGTGGTCTCAATCAATATGCACATATATATACAAATATGCCCTAACGGGCCAAAATTACGAAAATGTCCTTCTAATAAGAAACAGGCCCACATGCATGCTTAATACACCTAAACATGCAAACGTAGTCACATTATAATATAACTCACATAATTCATATAATCATGCATGTAATCACATAATAATTCAATTAATTCCCTCCTGGCCCCCTAATCAAGGCACTAACCTTTATGAGGGACATTGGGACGTTACAGATATTTCACATATAACACATAGGGAAACTATATAAGGCATCATTATGCCGATTTTGGAGGTGAGAACCCGAGAGACTCAACGAAACACTCTACAGAGGCTAAGGATTGAAGATTCAAGCATCATTCACTATTTTTTCTCCTCTTCTTTTGTTAATTTCTGTTATAGTGATGTTTAGATCTGATTTGATGGATTCTTTTGTGTTTAGCATGAAATAATTTTCTTTTTAGGGTTGTAATGGATTCTTCTTGAAACCTTATGATTACCTAATGCAATTTTTATGAATTTTCTGCTAATATTGTGAATTCTTGTATTCATGTTTAATCCTTGTGATTGATTTGCCTCCAATTGGATGGTCTGTATGGTTTTAACCTAAAATCTAAAAAGTGAGGGTTAAATATGCTTTAGTTAAATAATCACAGATTTGTATTGGACAAGAGTACTCGTATGATTTGTGTAGCTTAAGGATTTTGTGTTTAGTGCTTGCAATTTGTTTAATTTACCACAGAGATGTAGGAAATTTGCTGATTGTAGAGAGTTATATGTCCTAATAAGAATATAAATTGCAATTGTAATCTGCTATTACGATAGAGATAGGAATTATGAGAATTGTGTTAGAGAAGCATAGAGTGGAAAGTTGATGAAATTAATAACCCTATATTTAATCCATTGAATTAGAATTTGTATTGTTTGAGTCCTTTTATGTTATTGAGATCTATTTCATTTACTCTATTTAGTAATTTCTGCACTTTGAATTTCGTTAAATCAATTAGAAATAAGGATTAATTCTTGGTAATTAGTAGGCAGCCCATGTGGGTTCGACACTTTACTTAACTATATTACTTTGTTCAATTGCGTATACTTGCACACTAAAAATCCACAACAATAATATAATCCACATAAATTCCCCTCATGCCCTCCCGACATGAAATTTAAGATACCAAACTTTATTAGGAGTTTTGAGACACTACTTAGCCTCAAATCCTCTCTATTCCTAAACCTAAGTTTTGTATTAAAGTTTTTCTATCTCTAAGGTTTTTCTACCAACCAAAGTTATGTAAGAGATATCATCATTCTTAGCCCTCAAGTTCATCTCTCAATATCTAGTGAAACTAGATAGATTCAATGGCTCAAATTTTGTAAGATGGCAAGACAAGATCAAGTTCCTCCTCACAACATTGAAGGTTCACTACATCATTGACAAAGGCTTGAAGACTTTGGATGCTCCAAAGGATGACGATGCTTAAGAAGTGATCAAGGAAATGAAGAAAAGTGATGAGGATGAGCTTATACGTAGAGCCCACATTCTCAATATTCTATTGGATCGTCTCTATGATCTCTACACAAACACTACATCGTCAAATGAGATTTGGGAAGCTCTTGAGAAGAAGGTCAAAACCAAAGAAGAAGGTACCAAGAAATTCCTCATTACTCAATACATGAAATTTAAATTCTTTAATGGTAAACCCATACTCCCCCAGATACATGAGGTACAAGTTATTGTGAATAAATTATCTACCTGAAAGATAACATTGCCGAAATCCTTCATTATGGGTGGGATCATAGCCAAGTTGCCTCCATCTTGGTGGGGCTATAGAAAAACGATCCATAAGAATGAAGAGATATATTTGCAGGAGATTCTAAAGCACATAAGGATTGAAGATGAGTCTTGTTATAGAGACAAGTATATGGATGAGTCTAATGTTGGGACCTCCAAGGCTAATGCCATAGAGAAGAACTCTCAATCAAAGGGAAAAACCCGCAAGAGACTCAATCCAAGAAGGATCCTATCTAGCCCCTAAGAAGAATGAAGGGCAATTCAAGGGTGAGAGAGGCCTTTGTTTTATTTGTGGCAAGAGTTGTCACATGGCTAGAGAATGCAAGTTCTGAAAGTCCAACAACAATGGATCAAAGGTCAACATAACCGAAGAGGAGTTGGTTGCTGTTTGGATTTGTTCCATTTAAAGCATATGTATTGAACAATGTTATGAAATAAATAATGGAAATGAATTTTAGCATATATTGATTGTTTAGTATTATTGATAGAATAATATTATATGAATATCAGAAAATTCCCATTTAAATTTGTTGCATTCATGCATCATATTTACTATTCCAAAAACTTAATGATATTCATAATATATGATGAATTCATTTTGTTTTATTTATTAATTTCAGAATGATGAATAACTCAAACCTTGTTACGGCTATACTTGCAAATGAAAAACTCACTGATGATAATTTAATGAAATGGAAATCAAATATGAACATTTTGTTGATTTGTAAGAACCACAAATTTATCTTTACTGAGGAATGTCCTTAGGTCCCTGCTGCCACTTATCCCAAAACTGCTTGGGAGAAGTAAATGCTACATGCTTGCTAGTATGAGTGATGTAGTTAGAAAAAAGCATGAAGATATGGAGACTGCATATGAAATATGGGAGTCTCTTCAAGCCATGTTTGGACATCAGTCCAATCAATTCAGACATGAGGCTACTAGATCTTATATGAACATGAAAATGAAGAAATGTTATGTCAGAGAACATGTTCTAAACATGATCAATACAATGCATGATGTGGAAGTTCATTGAGCAACCATTGATGAGATGACTCAAGTTAGCCTAATACTTGAATCACTCACACCAACTATTTCCACATTTACTACCAACTATGTTATGAACAAGTTGGAGTATAATATGACTTAGCTGTTAAATGAGTTGCAGACTTTCGAATCACTCAATAAGAGTAAGTCAAAAGTAGAAGAAGCAAATGTTGTTGATTCTAAACCTTCATCTTCGAAAGGGAAAAATAAGAAGAGAACGAAATCCAATGAAAAAGATAATGACAAACATGAGGAGAAGCCTAAAAATTCATCTAAAGGACAGGAGAACAAAGAGAATAAGGATAACAAAACTTCCAAGACAAAGCAACCCAAAGGGACATGCTTTCATTATGGAGTTGAGGGTCATTGGAAGAGAAACTGTCCTAAGTATCTCTTAGACCTAAATGGAAATAAGAAAGGTAAATATTATTTCCTTATTTTAGAAGTATGTTTAGTGGAAGATGATACATCATCCTGAATTGTTGATTGTGGTGCCACTAACCATGCTTGCTTTTCTTTACAGATTCTTAATTCTTTGAGGGAGCTTGCTGATGAGGGGTGGCTATGAGGGTTGGAAGTGGTCAGGTCGTCTCTGCGAAAGTAGTTCGAACAACCCGTTTAGAATTTGATAAAAATAAATATCTTATTTTGTACAATGTTTATTTTGTTCCTGGATTTACTAGAAACTTAAATCTATTTCTATGTTGCATGAACAAGGTTTTGATATTTCTTCCAGTAATAATTCGATTGTTATCTTAAGATCTGGTATTCAAATATGTCATGAAATCCAATGATAGGTTGTATAAACTTAAGGCAAAGTTGTAAATCCAAGGTCTATTGAACATCAAAAGACTAATTCCAACAGCGAAACATATCTATGGCATTTGAGATTGGGGCTTATTGGTTTGGATAGAATTAACAGACTAGCAAAGGAGATATCTTTGAGAGAATTAACTGTTGGTTCTTTTCCAGTCTTTGAATCCTACCTGGAAGGCAAGATGACCAAAAGACCTTTCTTTGCAAAAAGATGCACTACAAGAAAAAACATTTACGATAACTCTCGAAAAGTGTTATAAAATGCAGTTTATAACACTTTAGCAATTGTTAAGTGTGCCCATGTTATTAAAAGTCTTGCCATTTGATTACATTTTTTTTTCATGTTATTGAATAGACTATTATAACGTTGTTTTGGTGTTATATATTGTCAATAGTAACATAATCTAGATGTTATGATTCTTTATGTTAAGTGTATTTTTTTTTCATTTCATTACATTTTCAAGATGTAATCTAATTATCTTTAATTGCATTTTCAAGATGTAATCTTATTATCTTTAATTACATTTTCAAGATGTAATTTAATTATCTTTAATTTCATTTTCAAGATGTAATCTTATTATCTTTAATTACATTTTCAAGATGTAATCTAGTTATCTTTATTTACATTTTCAAGATGTAATCTAATTATCTTTAATTACATTTTCAAGAAGTAATCTTATTATCTCTAATAACATTTTCAAAATGTAATCAAATTATTTTTAATTACTTTTATTTGATAAATAAATCTATTATTTAATAATCTAACTAGAATTTGATAAAGTCTAATGTATTTTTTTATCAACCAAAATATCAAATACATGTGTCCCAAATGAAAAAATTTCATGTGCAAAATACCATAATAAAAGTTTATGCTTAGAAATAATATGTCTAATGAAACTAATAAAAGGAAAATTGTAACATTTGTCCAATACTATCTCTTTATTAATTGCAAGCATCCAATTGTCGTGTCTCTATCTTCATCACCTAAATAACATAGATAAAAAAATGCAATAAGAAACAAAACTCATGTTATTATCATAAGCAATACGCATATCAGTTGGTTGTTATTTTTCTAAAAACAAATCGACATCATAACATCCATTTTTGAATAAATCCTAAAATTTTGAAACCTGCAATTAAATCTAAGATTTTCATAGAACAGTTTCAAAAACAATATGATACAACTCATTATTACAGGTAAGATCAATCTTTACCTCATTATAACTTTGTCGGTGAGCCAAGCAATAACACTTCCAACACTATCTTCAATACTAGTTATCCCTAAAAAAATGCAATAAGAAAACAAAACTCACATGTTATCTTCTTAACCAATAAGCATAATGGCGGGTTGCTATGTAAAAAAAAATCAGCAGCATAACAACTATTTTTCAATAAATCCTAAATTTTGAAACCTGCAATTAAATCTCAGATATTCCCAGAACAGTTCCAAAAACAATATGACACAACTCATTATAAGATGTAAAATCAATCTTTACCTCATTATGACTTTGTCGGCTGGCCAAGCAATAACACTTCCTACACTTTCTTCAATACAAGTTATCCCTAAAGAAGGCCTCCACAAAAATGCATCAGGCTCTCTTGCAAAATCAACACCAACCTTCGTGGCAAATGGTCCAATAGGGACATCAAGAACTAAATCTTTTGGATCATTTGAAATGAAATATCCATAAGGAACAATATTCCCAAAACCATTCCAAACCAAAAGCTTGCATCTTTGGCCTTGAGTTCCAACACTTCCACTCTATAATCATCATCCAACCACAAAAATTCCAAATGACAAAAATATTATGAGAGTTTAGAAGTAATTAATTAACTTGACAATTTATAAGCAAATTGATAATATTGGAATATTACCACAGTAGGACTATGTGCATTGGATTGCTCTCCGCTCAAACCAGATTGAGACTATAACCATCACAAAAAAAATGTTAGATACAACAAATAAGGTACATGCAAAGTAATTGTAAATAAGAATGAATAAATTTACCTTGGGATTCATGAAAGAGTGAATCAACTGCTCCATAACTGCCACTTTTCCCTTCAACTCTTTATAATCATTTTCCATTCGAATTATATGTTCATCTTTCTCAAATGCAATTGCCAACTTTGTTTACCCGAAAAACAGCTGCTGATGACGTGGCAAGGATTTCTTACATATGGTTGACATGTGGCGGAAGTGCTATTCGACTACCGACCAGAGGCACATCGCTTCACTAGGCTTAACTATTAGATACAACCAGGCTGGTCGTATAATTTGATCTATTTCCTTCTAAGATTATAATCATGTAATAATTGCATTGAATATTTCCTCTTTATGACCTTGACACACGGTTATTAAGGAAAGTAAA
Source organism: Humulus lupulus (assembly GCF_963169125.1). Classification (NCBI taxonomy): domain Eukaryota; kingdom Viridiplantae; phylum Streptophyta; class Magnoliopsida; order Rosales; family Cannabaceae; genus Humulus; species Humulus lupulus. The sequence continues at coordinate 132,461,783 of NC_084799.1, forward strand.
GGCCCTTTGGCCCATGTAACCCTCCTTGAGCCTATAAATATGCATGAAATAGCTCAAGGAAGGGACTTTTGATCTCAAAATCATTTTCCTGAGTATTGAGAGAAAGAGAGCTATAGTGTAATTATTCATCGTTTTATTGTAATTCCATCAAGGTTTGTGAAACTGAAGAACCCTAGTTCTTTGATCACGTCTTTGAGATTCAATATTAATAATAGCACTAACTGGACGTAGATCATTACCATTATTTGGGACTGAACCACTATAAATCCTTGGTGTTTTCTTCTTATCCATTAGAATGAATTCTTAATTGTCGTTTTATCTTTTGTCGTATATTTGACTTCGTGTCGTTGGCCAAATCGAGGGTCAACATTCTGGTGCTTTCATTGAGAGTTTGACAAAAAACTGTAAGAAAATCTAATGGTGAAAACATCCAAGAAGACTGGACAGGCCGTTGGCGCTGCACCATCCCAACCTCCTCCCCCAAATATGGCTGAGAATGAAACACATTTGGAGTTTGACGAGGAGGAGTTAGATTCCGAAACACTGAGGGCAACACTGGGAGTGCTGCAGGATGAGTTGGCTAATTTGAGGGCCAATCAGGAGAATGCTGCAGAGACAATGGCGATGCAACAGAGGGAAATTGAATGCCAGTGCCAGGAGCTGAGTGAGCGGCAGGCAGACATGGACCGTCGGCAGAGGGATTCCATGGTCGCCCTTGAAGCAGCCATCCAATTGGCTAGGAGTCAGGCTGCGCCAGCCTCTCAGCTAGATCAGCCGCCGAGTGCGACGCCTCAGAGAGCTCCCAATCCTAGCCCTCTGCTCCAGCCAGCAAGCCCTCAAAGTTCGGAGTAGCTGCCTGTGGCTCAGGATGATGTCCCACCTAAGGATCCTGAGCACCAGTCTCTGTCTCAAGTTGGTCGAGGCAATCCCTAGTGCCCGAGGAAGAATAGGGCCGGGCAACCGCCCCGCAGCCCTAGACACCCAGGGGATGAAGAGCCAAATCTACTGAGCAGGGGACAACGTCCTTCTGCCAACAGAAGGAACATCGAGTCAGACTCTGCGGTCAGGGGCCCCCCATGGCATAGCAATACACGGGGACCCAATGACCAGTGCAGGCCTCCCCCTGACGCTCGGGAGAGATGCCAGCCCGAGGAGGAAATAGCATGAACAACCGATCACGTCGTAGTCAGCCACAATTTAGAGATGGCCATGACTATAATGAAGCCGATTCCGGCAGAAGAAATGTTGGTCGGAGAAATGAGGAAAGAGGTGGAGGCTGAAGCCCCCTGCCTAGAGAAAATAGGCCAGTTAGCCATAACGCTTGGGGGCAACCCAGGCAGCAGAACGTCTTTGATCGGCTAAGAGTTAGCGAGCAGAGATGCAGGGACGATGATTTAAGGGATGTACTTAACGACCGCCGTGAGAGGCACGACGAGTATGCTCCCTCGGCACCGGCTGCCCCAGTAGTCCCAGAAGCCGTTCAGGCTCAGATTGATGCCCTGAACCAGGCAGTACAACAGCTGGTCGGGGGACAAACGTCCCATATTGAGTATGATAGGAGGAGGGGCACTCCCATTGTATAGAGGATCGTTGTGGCTGAAACCCCCAGTAAGTTCAAGATGCTAACATTATCGAACTTCAACTGGTACGGAGACTCAGTATCTCACGTTAATAAGTTTGAGATACAAATGGATATACAGAATGTGTCGCAAGATGCCCGTTGCCGGATCTTCCCAGCGACACTGTCTGACACCGCCTAGGAGTGGTTCTTTAAGTTCCCTCCTGCTAGTATAATATCTTGGGAAATGTTCGTGAAGGAATTTTATAGACAATTATACGCAGGTCGCGTACACCCCACAGAGGCCAACCAGCTGGTCGAGATATGCCAGAAGGAGGGAGAGCCCTTAAAAGAATATGTCCAACGCTTTATGCGAGCAACAGCTGGAGCCAAGACAGTGGGCGATGAAGGTACGATGATGGCTCTAACTGCTGGGGTTAGGTGCCATTCACCCCTCTGAAGTAGCCTCAGAAAGAATGGGGTAAGAAGTACCCAGGAGTTTTTGGATCAGGCTGATCGATATATCAAGCTTGAAGATGCGATTGCCAATGAAGGAAAATCGCCAACAAAAGACAAGGGGCCGAAGGAAGAACCCGCCAAAGCTGCCAACGGGTCGAAAAAACCCAATGGCAACGACAAGGGCAACGGGAATGGAAATGGTAGGAACGGTGGAAAGAGGGCAAGCAATGAACCCTCGGCTTCTGAAATTAAATGCCCCAAAGGCAGTCGATACGAGCCGAGATTCACCAACTACACAACCCTTGTCGAAAGACGAGCAGAAGTCTACTAGGCGACCAGCTCCAACATGCCTTACAAACGCCCCGCACCTATAAGAAAAGATATCTCCAAGAGAGATACGACAAAGTTCTGTTGTTTTCGCAACGACTACGGACACGACACCAATGAATGTAACCAGTTGAAAGACGAGATTGAGTTCCTGACCAGGCAGGGAAATTTAAGAAGATATGTGCGAGCCGCAGGAGGGTCTCAGCGAGAGGCTCAAGGTGGCAACGAGCAGGCGCCTGCATGCCAACGCTCGCCACCTCTACAGCCAGCTCATGTGGCAGGCACTGTACTCACCATCTGCGGAGGCCCACATCTTGCAGGAGACAGTGGGAAAGCAAGGGAACGATATGCTCAGACCCTACGCCACGACCAGGACATCGAGATGATGAGTGTGGAGGATCGATCACCAAAAAAGGCTCGAACAGAGGAGGAATTGATAACCTTCTTTGAAGACGATGCCCAACACGTGCGATTCCCACACTTCAATCAGCTGGTCGTAGATGTACAAATTGCCAACATGATGGTGAAGAGGGTATTGGTCGACACAGGAAGCTCGGTCAACATCTTGTACAAGTCTTCACTGGAAAGAATGAAGTTGTCCGTCAAGGACCTGGAGCCATGCAACCAAACCATCTATGGTTTTTTCAGTGAAGGGCTTGCCCCAACAGGGTTGATTAGGCTTCCAGTTACAGCAGGTACTGCACCTGCTAATAGGACATTACTCACTACTTTCATAGTAATTGATTATCCTTCAGCATACAATGCTGTAATTGGGAGACCAATTCTGGTCGACCTACGGGCCGTCACTTCAATATGGCACCTGGCCATGAAATTCCCAACAAATGCAGGGGTAGGATGCGTATTGGGAAATAAGCGGGAAGCAAGGGAGTGCTACAATGCCTCGATCACCAAGGCAAAGAAGTGTGTATCGAGAGATGTTCCCAGAAAAGAGTTGCAAATGGAAATTGATGCTCAGACCCAGTCAGGTGATAATGTCACCAAATAGGGCGTTGCCCAAAGGGAGGATAGAGACTTGGATCCTCGCTTTGGGGATTTTGAGGAAGAAATAGGACCCATCGAGGACCTTGAAGAGGTCCAACTCGATGAAGAAAATTCGACCAGGGTTGTGAAAGTCGGTAAAAACTTAGAGACAACAACAAAACAAGTACTGGTGGAGTTTTTAAGGAGGAACCAAGAAGTCTTTGCCTGGTCGCACAAAGACATGGTCGGAATAGAACTTGCAGTCATCAGCCATGTCCTGAACATCGACAAGAGTTTTTCACCAGTGCAGCAGAAAAGAAGGCTGCTTGACAAAGATAGATCAAAGGCCTTAAAATAAGAAGTCGAAAAGCTAAAGGAGAATGGGTTCATCAGGGTGGCATTTTATCCATCGTGAGTCTCTAATCCCATGCTAGTTCCCAAGCCAAATGGTAAGTGGCGCATGTGCATGGATTTCACAGACCTTAATAAAGCCTGCCCCAAAGATTGTTTCCCACTCCAAAGAATCGACCAGCTGGTCGATGCCACTGTAGGGCATGAAATTCTCTCATTCATGGATGCATACTCTGGGTATAATCAGATTAGTATGCATCCTCCTGATGAGGATCACACTAGCTTTTGGACTGATACATGGCTTTATTGTTACAAAGTAATGCCTTTCGGTTTGAAAAACGTTGGTGCGACTTACCAGCGACTAGTCAACAACATGTTTAAGGAGTTGATCGGCACAAACATGGAGGTCTACGTCGACGACATGCTGGTCAAGTCGAAGAGGGCAGAAGGGCATATAAAGGATTTGCAGGAGTGCTTCAACGTCTTGAACAAATATCAGATGAAGCTGAATCCCCTAAAATGCTCCTTCGGAGTAGGATCAGGGAAGTTCTTGGGATTTATAGTTAACTCGAGAGGAATTGAAGCCAATCCCGAGAAAATTAAAGTCTTGATCGATATGAAATCACCAATGAAGATTAAGGATGTTCAAAGTTTGACCAGAAGGATTGCCGCTCTCAATAGATTTATTTCAAAGTCAACAAATAAGTGCGTTCCATTTTTTAATCTACTTAGAGGCAACAAAAAATTTGAGTGGATGGAGGAGTGCAAGCAGGATTTTCAAGCATTGAAAAATCATATGGCGCAACCACCAGTCCTATCGAAACCGGTTGATAAGGAAACTTTGTTCATCTACTTGGCGATCACGGAATATGTTGCTAGTGCTGTTTTAGTAAGGGAGGAAGAAGGCGTACAGAAGGCTATTTATTATGTAAGCAAGAGGCTAATTGGAGCGGAGCTGTGATATCCACCAATTGAAAAGCTAGCCTACTGCTTAATTTTGGCCTCAAGGAAGTTGCGGCTTTACTTTCAAGCTCACCCAATCACTGTTTTGACTGACCAGCCTCTACGGCAAGTTCTGCAAAAACCAGAGGCTGTGGGTAGATTGTTAAAATAGGCAGTTTGATATCTCTTACTTGCCGCAAGTAGCAATAAAAGGGCAAGCCCTGGTTGACTTCATTGCAGAACTTACAGATAGCGAGCAGACCGAAGAACCTAATGAGCCTAAGTCTCAAAACCAAGCTCCCTTGTGGAAATTGTTTACAGATGGGCATTGATTTCACTGTGCAATCAGGTTTGACTTCACTGCTTCCAACAACGAATCCGAGTATGAAGCATTACTCATTGGGTTACGATTAGCCAGGGACATGAATATAAAGGTACTCGACATCTACAGTGATTCTCAGCTGGTGGTGAATCAAGTCATGGGAGAGTACCAGGCACGAGGTTTAAAGATTGTTGGCTATTTAAACAAAACAAAAGATCTATTGGCTCAGTTCGACAAGTACACCCTCCAGCAAGTACCTCGCGACCAAAATTCCAATGCTGATGCTTTGGCCAAGTTAGCAAGCGCGAAGGATGCTGATACTCTAAATATAGTATCAGTTGAGCGGCTGTCTATGCCAAGCATTCGAACAAAGGATACCACTATGATAATCCAGGGGGAAAATACATGGATGGCACCATATATAGAGTATTTGACGCAAGGCGTATTATCAACAGACAGAAACAAAGCTAGGACCCTTCAGCGACAAGCTGCCAGGTATATCGTGGTCGATGGAATCTTGTACCGAAGAGGATACTCAATGCCACTCCTCAGATGTATTTCAAAAGAGAAGGCCAAAGAATTGATGAAAGAGGTACACGAAGGCTTTTGCGGGGACCATGCTGGGGGCAAGGCTTGTCAAAAAAGATCCTGAGGCAAGGGTATTTCTGGCCAACAATGAATGAAGACTCGATGGAATTTGTACGGAGGTGTGACAAGTGCCAGAGATTCTCTAAAATCCCACGAGCAGCCCTTAATGAACTAAAACGTACGCAAAGTCCATGGCCGTTTGCAGTTTGGGGTATAGATTTAATCGGATCTTTGCCTACAGGAAAGAGCGGCGTCAAGTATGCTATGGTTGCCGTCGATTACTTCACTAAATGGACTGAAGCTGAGCCACTTGCAACCATAACGACCAAAAAGGTGCTGGATTTTGTGATCAAAAACATCGTTTGTCGCTATGGATTGCCAAGGAAAATTGTCTCGGATAACGGCACACAGTTTGATAGTGATTTATTCACGGACTTTTGCGAACGGCATGGGATTATCAAGATCTTTTCTTTAGTCGCTCATCCCCAAGCTAAAGGATACTCTGAAGAAAAGACTGGAAGAAGCTATGGGGGCATGGCCAGAGCAATTTCCTGAAGTCCTTTGGTCGTACAGAACTTCCCACCGAACAACAACAGGCCATACTCCATTCTCTTTGGCTTAAGGGTATGAGGCTATGTTGCCTGTTGAGTTAGATCCGCCTTCACATCGTACAATAACATATGATCAAGGCTCTAACAGCCAGCTATTGATGGAATCCCTGGACTTGATCGATGAGAAACGTGAGCAAGCCCAACTTCGAGTAGCTGCTTACCAGCAAAAAGTCACCCGGTATTTCAATTCTAAAGTGCGAGAAAGGAAATTCAATGTCGGAGATCTAGTACTTCGAAGAGTTTTCCTAAACACCCGCGACCAGGCTGCTGGAGTACTCAAACCTAATTGGGAAGGGCCATACCAGATTGAAGAAGTCCTTCATCCAGGCACCTATAAACTTGCCCGCTTAAACGAAGATCTCATTCCTTGCTATTGGAATGGAGAACACCTGTGCAAGTACTATCAATAAACAATTCTTCTCAAAGAATTGGCTTGTATTAATTTTACTTTTTACAAGTTATGAAAAAGGGTTGGTCATTTTATATGACTGATCGCTTATAAGTGTAATATCTTATTGATCACTCGCACAGACACGTTTTGTCCATTTATTATGAGAAATATAAGGGACTGTGCGTAGCCAGTCATTCTTGCCAATTATTGTATTTATTACAAGTATTTGCTCATTACTTGTGTTGATTTGCTATATTATCATTTTAGTTCTTTTACTCCGAGCAGTAATGTTCGAACATGTTTTGGTCAAGGCAAGTTACCAAGGACCTAGAGCTCCTTGATCACTTGGGGAGCATATAAGGTATCTAGTAAGCAAAGCATATCGAAAGGTATGTAAACACATGAGAAAAATAAGTGAAAGCACTCTAAGGTACTTAGAGTAATTTTCAAAATTTTGATATTTTGTTAAATCAAACAAAGTGCTATGCTAAGTTTGGTGATGTGAACAGATGTTATAATAAGATGCAAGTATTATAATATCAAAAGGAATTCTGTTACACCGCGAGCAGTGACTGCTCGGATGTAATTGTTCAATAAAAAGAGAAAAGCTGCCCGTGCAGCAATAAAAGTTAAAGCATAAATTGTTTTTACATCATGGCCAGGAGGCCATGTAATTCAAAGGTAAAATAAAAGATAGTTATGAAGTAGCCGGGGGGTCTTGTGGCGATTGATGCTGCTGCTGGTCGACTGCTTCCCCAGCTTCTTCTCGGGCGCCTTCAATGCCGGTTGCTAGAGAAATCTCTGGAGACCTTGGAATTGTCTCTTCCTCCAGGCGAGCAACACACCTAGCCAGCTCCTCCTCCTTGATATGGTCTAGGAGATAGGAAAAGTTGGAAATGGGATTGTTCTTCCAGAACAAGTAGAAGCACTCGAACGATGCCCCCTCATAGTCTTCAAGGTTGCGAGCGTTCTGTTCCTCTAAAGCAGCAACCTCTTGGCAACTTATTGCCAGCTCATCTTGATGCTTGTGGGCTTCCCGATAATTCTTGAGCAAGACCTCCTTGTACTGTTCCTTGGATGCAGTGATCTTATCGATACTTGCATCCTTCCTCTTCAGCTCCTCTTCGAGAGAAGCAATTGTGGCCTCGGTCACTTGCAGCACCTCGAGGTGCTTCGCCTCAGCTTTTTTAAGAGCCTTGGTATGCTTCGCCTCGACCTCTTTGAGGGCCTCAGAATGTTTCGCCTCGACTGCCTTCAGCTGCTCGGCATAAGTAGCCTCAGAAGCCTTGAATTGCTCGGTGTATTGAGCCTTAGCAGCACTGAGCTGGTCGCTGAGTTTCTTCTCAAATTGAGCATTTTGCGTCCTTGAAAATTGCCAGCTAGAGGTCAGGGTAAGCACCCCCTGCGATCAGAAAAAGATAAGGTTGTTAATAGGAGCAAGTTAAAAAGAAAATTCATAAAGTAAAAAGCAGAAAGCAACTTACAGCGAGCACTTTGTTCAGTGCACGGCTGAGGACTTGGTCGACCCCCATGGAGTCGGTCTCCTGAATTGCCTCCCGGCTGCGTTGGTGTTTTGTTGTTTTTGACAGCCTATCTTTGGCTGAGCTGAGCAGCACGCCCGTAAGGTCGTCTCCTGAGGCTTCTTCCCGACGACCAGTCGACTGTTGGACGCTGGATGTTGGAGGCATAGGGTCGACTGGAGCCGGAGGAGGAGTCTGTCCGACCGGAGATAGAGGTGGGTTTGTTGGAGTTGGAGGAGTCGCCTCCCTGGTAGGAGCTGGTGCAGGAGTTGTCTCCTTTGTTGGAGTAGACGAAGGGGGTCATCTGTTCGAGGCTTCTTCGCGGGTTGATTGCTGCAGCCCTCCCCAGACTGGCGCCTGTGAGACTTTTTCTTGCTTGCTGACTTGGTGTACAAGTCGAAGGCACGTTCAGCAGGCATGTCTACAAAAAAGAAATGAACGAACAGTCAAGCAATATAATAAAAGAAACTTGCTAAGTTTAAGAAGCAAGGACAAAGAAATTGAAAGTATAATACCCGAGCTATCATTACTGGTCGCTACATTATTTACTTTACTAGTGCTACACTTACTCTCTGGCCTGAAGAAGTCTGAATTTAAAGCAGGAGGATATTTAAAATTGCCATCCCCGTCGAAGAGGTGACAGGGAATAGGCAGGCTATCTAAAAGCGTAAAATCAGTACCGTTCTCGTCCGACGACTCAAAAATAGGCTCTATGGCCTTCTTCTTTCCCTTCCCTGGAGGGGCCGGTGCAGCAGCAGGTCGGGGGGCACCAGTTGGCTCATTGATGGTCACCCCAGTTGCCCTCCTCAGAGGGAGTTATGACACATCTGGCTATTGTTTGGGGACTTCAGTGCTGGTAGCACTCCCCGCAGTAGATTCCCTCATATCTTGGTGAGGAGCCAAAAGACCGACCAGTCTCAGATTGGCCTCTGTGACCAGCTATTTGACACTTTTCTCTATGTCGGTCATGCTGGCCAGGAGGGCTGATCGGATCACCATGTCTGGAGTAGGGTCTGGTCGCAACCATGGGCCTGAAACGCACTAAATTTCTAAGGGAAATGGAACAAAAAAATTAAAGAAAAATAAACGACCAGTGGTACAAAGACTTTACATCCTTGTGTGAAGGCCAAGTTTTTCGTGACCATGTCAGTAGTCAGAAAGTACTTCAAATGGTACTTCCCCACGTTCGAGATAAAAGTAGTATCAGTCAGGAAAGTGCGATCTGTTTCCTGGTGACAGAAGTGGAAGAACCCCGTGTTTTCCTGGTTGGGGTTGGATTTTAGGTCGAACAGGTAGTTGACCTCATGTGGCGTGGGGACGGGCCATTTCTTATGGCTATAGAGGATATAGAGTGTAGAAAGCATTCTATATTCGTTGGGAGTTATTTGAAAAGGAGCGACCCTGAAATAATTGGCCACTCCCTGGAAGAAAGGATGAAGAGGCAGGATCGCTCCTGCCTCAATGTGATATCTCGACCAGGCGCTAAAAGCGCCTCCAGGAAAGTTCGCCCGTTAGTCTTTGGTGGGTTGGACTAGAGTCACCCCAGGAAGTCCATATTTTTTAATGTAATTGGCAATCATCCTAATCGTAACTCGGCTAGGAAGGGCGACGTACCATTCGACATCTGGTTGAATGGCATTTCGAAGTTGAGCGTGAATTTGGATGCTAGGGCCGGGGATATTTCTTTCTCGACTGTTGGTCGAGGGAGTTTCTGCTTGGGGGGCAGGCTGGTTTGCAGAAGGTTTTTGTGTTTTCTTCTTATGGGCAGTTGATTTTACTCTACCCATGGTTGAAGGGTTTGAGTGAGGTCTGCTAGGTGGAGTACGAGAAAAAGAGATGTTCGAAATGAGTAAAGACGGCTATTCTTCGTCCATGAGCAGTTGCGCGAGAAGGTCGTCGTCAATTGGTCTCTCACCTCCCCACGGATCTTGCATCAAAATCTACGAACAGAAGAGGGGAGATGAGAACTTACTCTAAAAAACTTGTGTTGAATGTGAGAATAACGTTGCTCGTGTATAAAAGTTAAGCTTTCATATGGCCAGCAACATTCTAGCAAAAACACTAAGTTTTATATGAGCAATTTGAAAAATAGATTGAAAAGCGGAAGAAAAAAGTTTTTCAGAGAAAACTTTTTCAACTACGAAAGGGGGGGAAAAACCCAGTTTTTCAGCTAGCTTAAAAATCGAATTTTTACTTCGATTTTCCGCTCTAAATCTACAATCTCGACTACCAAACTAACTCCTAACTTCTATAAGACACTATTTCACTTTCCTATCAAGCGTCGATCAACATGCCCATTACCCCAAAACAGTTTCAGTCAAGAACACAGAAATGAAATACATAAAAAACAGTTTTGCTTGGCATCTCACACGTCCAGGGGGTTCGTAAGACTTACTTGGATGAAAAGATGGGTTTGAAACACAAGCTTTGAGCGTCCGAACGGAGGATCCTCCAGCAATGGAAGCTCCTCAAGTTTTTGGGCTCTAAAAAGTCGAGGTTCTTGAGAGTTCTTGACGAGAAAATGGTGAGTAAAGAGTAAAAAGTAAAAATATGGATTTGGGGTATTATATATAGTGATTGCGACACGATATAAGAGGTAGTCATGAATTACTTTTTTCTGAGTTTGGGTAAGTGTAATAATCATCGGACAAATTTTTGGGAAACCAAAAAATGATTGATTAGACATGATTGGTTGCTTTTCCTGAGAAGGCATGGGCGGCTCTGACAGGTTTGGTAGGGTAAGTGAAATGTCAGTTTCCTAAGTTTACTTTTTGCTGGTCGCAATAAATAAACTTGGGGGAAAATGTTTACCTGAAAAATGGCTGCTGATGACGTGGCAAGGATTTCTTACATATGGTTGACACGTGGCGAAAGTGTTGTTCGACTATCGACCAGAGGCACATCGCTTCACCGGGCTTAACTATTAGATACGACCAGGCTGGTCGTATAATTTGATCTATTTCCTTCTAAGATTGTAATCATGTAATAATTGCATTGAATATTTCCTCTTTATGACCTTGATATGCGGTTATTAAGGAAAGTAAAGGCCCTTTGGCCCATGTAACCCTCCTTGAGCCTATAAATATGCATGAAATAGCTCAAGGAAGGGACTTTTGATCTCAAAATATTTTTCCTGAGTATTGAGAGAAAGAGAGCTATAGTGTAATTATTCATCGTCTTATTGTAATTCACTCAAGGTTTGTGAAACTGAAGAACCCTAGTTCTTTGATCACGACTTTGAGATTCAATATTAATAATAGCACTATGTGGACGTAGGTCATTACCATTCTTTGGGCCGAACCACTATAAATCCTTGGTGTTTTCTTCTTATCCATTAGATTGAATTCTTAATTGCCTTTTTATCTTTTGTCGTATTTTTGACTTCGTGTCGTTGGCCAAATCGAGGGTCAACAACCATCACAAACAAAATGTTAGATACAACAAATAAGGTGCATGCAAAGTAATTTTAAATAAGAATGAATAAATTTTCCTTGGGATTCATGAAAGAGTGAGTCAACTGCTCCATAACTGCCACTTTTCCCTTCAACTCTTTATAATCATTTTCCATTCGAATTATATGTTCATCTTTCTCAAATGCAATTGCAAACTTTGTTTTAGTAACTCCTTTGCCATAAGCTCTCAAATAACAACATTTTTCAGGACCTATTATCTTTGAAAGGAGATCTCCTTTTTCTTTTGGAGTTTTTGAAGATAATGACGAATCATTCAACATGTCCTAACAATATAACCAGATACAAATAACATATAATCATATTCAAATTTCAAATAACTATATTGAAATAATATCAAAAAATAAATGGAAATTAGCAGGTGCATACAAAAGCTTAAGAAACATTTGAATTGACAGGTTCCCCATTTTTCTTTGTGTGCGCCTTAGTCCAGACATCAACCCTAGAAGATGCTTCTTTACTTGTACTACTATTTGTCTATATGGAAAGAAAACATCTGTATAAATGTATAATAATAGTTTTTATTGATATAAAAGACTTGAACAAAATCATTATTTACCATATCATTACTTAATCGAGCATATCCTTTGCAACTACAAGTGTGAGTGAGTCGTTTGTTTCTTATCTCTTTGTGCTTATCACTTTTAGCCTAAAAAATTAAAACAAATTTTAAGTTAATGTTATATGAAATAATCTAAATCTCAAATATGTCTCAAATTATAAGTTAAAAATAGCCACATAATAACCTACATATAAATGTATGAAAATGTTAGATTTCAAACCTTAAATTCAGATCAAACCTTAAATTCAAAGCTAGTTTTTTCTCTAATAAAAGCTCTCCACTCAACTACAGATTTGATATTATCAGGCCGCAGTTTAATTCTTTCTTGTTCGTTTGGTGCCTTGCTTATTTTAGCAACCAGCCTTGATTTAGAAGCTCTCCAAATATTAGCCATGGCTTTAAATATATAGCTTTTCTCCTAATCTTTTTGAACCAAATATCTTCCCTAAGAAATTAAAACATGAAAATATTTTAATATAAGTAAATATTTTTCAAATTAATTGAATTAGTAAAATCAATTAAGCACTAGAAACATATCTGAACTGATTTCCATAAAACCTTTTTCATCCCAGGAGTAATCTTTCTCCAATTAGTTATAGTTGCTGGTACAATTTCCCTCACAAGTGGTCCAAAAAATGAAGATAAACCTATCGATGCATCTCCAATTGGCTGGCCCAATGCATTAAATTTGACTTCTAATTGACCATCACTACTTGTAGCAATTGTTTTCATTTTTGTTGGACCTCTTTCTTCTTTCCCACAAATTCTTCTAAAGGGCATGCAACACTTCCAAATATTTGTGAGGTGCCTGTAGACCTCCTTCTCAAAGATCCCCTAGTGTTTGTTGCAGGGGAGTTTATGGCATGCACTGGATTTTCAGGTTTAGGAGATTCCTCAAAGATTCAAAGTCTATGCTTTGGCTTGTCCTTAACATGCGTTAAATTTTCAAGTTCAGGAGAATCCTCAATGATTCGAAGTCCACAGTTTGGCTTGTCCTTGACATGTGTTGACTTTTCAAGTTCAGGAGAATCCTCAATGATTTGAAGTCTATGCTTTCACTTGTGCTTCAAAGGTGCAAAAGACTCATTCTCTCTTCGTTCTTTGATCCTTGAAAGCTTTCTATTCCTTTCATTAGCCATGGGTGTCAACCTATTTAAATAACAATACAACATAATTAGTCATGAATAGTACAATTTAATGTAAAAGATAAAAACATCATATTCCACTTGAGGAATCAAATATCATTGTAGAAATGAAAATAAGATAAATAACCAATAGAATAAATTGAAATGTAATCTCAAAAAATTTCTATCATAATTGAAATATAATTTTGAATTGTTCTACATAATTGAAATACAAACTCAAAATGGTTCTACATATTACTCAAACTAATATGCCCTCACAATCCTCTCTCACATATGGATCATCATCACTTGTATCTTCAAGATAGGTATCAATCCTTTCTTCTACATGTTGAGAAATTAAACTCATATACTCATTTTCATCATACTTCTCTAACCCATAATATCCTCTCGGAGGTGCTTTCAACACCACATACCAATTAGATGAATCATGTTCTCTCTAGTAGAATACTTGTTTAGCTTGGGAAGCTAAAATAAAAGGATCTCTCACAAATGGGTTTTGGCTTTGGTGTAGGTTAACTAAAGTAAATCCATCTTCCACCCTCACACCATTTGTAGAGTCCAAGAACTTTACTTAGCTAAGATAGATAGTAGTATGATAGTATTTATAGCATTATCTTTGTTACTATGGATTTTTGGTTCAGACCGGGAGTTATTTGGACACTCATAGTAGTACTTATAGATTTTCTAAGTTTAACCTATAGTTTAAGAATATTAAGTACAACCTAAGGTTTGATTAATGTGACTGATATTAAGGATTATATTATTATATTATAAGGTTTAGACATCAACCAATAGGATTTTAAGCACATGTTTTGAATGGTAATTAAGGATTAAGTATTTTTGAGGATTAAATTAAATAAGGGTAAAGTTTGAATGCTATAGGGTCAGTCAGCAGCTTTGAGTACGTTGAGGGCTTAGTCAAGGCTGTTTACTCCATTCAAACTTAGCTAAAAATGTGTAAATTCGTGTTTAAATATTCAGCGTATGCCGATATATCGCAGCTATAGGGGGCGATATATCGCAGCACGTAGATACGGAAAACACGAATCGATGCACGGTCGCCTCGGGAACAAAGGTCCAGGCGATATATCGCCTATAGGGGGCGATATATCGCCTCCACCAGCATGTTTTCAAATACTTTTGAATTCTTTTCCTTTCAGCCATTCAAACTCCTTCAACAGTCCAGCATCTTCTGAACGAGTCTTCAGCCTCTGCTGAACGATTATTCAAATGATTTTCACCTAAAAAGCCATTATTTTTATTCAAGTAAAATCAAGATCTTTTCATCTCCAAACTCTATAAATAGGACCTAGTACCCAGCCATTATTCACCATTTGCTCTAAGTTCAGAAGCTGCTAGTGTTAAGTGAGTGTGAGAGTGTAAACACCTGGTTTGGGGAAAAACTATAAGCTTAAACATCATAAGCTTATCAAACACTTTGGGAAGTGAGTTCTATAGTATTTCGGTGAAGGTTAGATTGATCTTGCAATCTTTGAGGTAAACCCAAAACTCTAGTTCCTTTCCGTATTTTATGTTATTTCCTTTCTCAAAACCTTCTACTCAGTCCCCTAACCTTATTCTTATTTTGGTTAGGGAATCCAAGATCTTAAGCATATAAGTCGGTAAGTATGTTTTTTTTTTTTATGGTTTAGTCTTTCCATCTCTTTCATTTCATCTCCTTTCTTAGACTCACTCTTTCGTATGGTTTTAGGAGTGTTCCAAAAGTCCCAACTCGGTCCATAATCCCGGTAACTTTGGTAAGGAAAATAGGCTAGAATATATATGTTTATGTTTATGTTGTCTTTTATGATATGATATGATATGGGTATGTTATGAATATGTTGTGCATGTGTATGTTGTAGGCTTGGGCATATGCCCTATTTGACTAACAAGACCCCAAAAAGATTGTGGGCATAAGCCTATTTAGCTGGTAGGACCCCACTAATCTCATGGGCATAAGCTTGTTTAGTCTATGGGACCCCAAGTAATAATGGCCATTATAATAAGTGAATTATGTGTTATGATATGTCTTTACGTTATTATGAAATTATGTTTATGTGTTATGACTATGTGTTAGATTTTCCTTGCTGGGCATTAGGCTCACTCCTTTCTGTTTATGTGCAGGAAAATAAGCTTTAGAGGCGGTAAGATTCGTGACGCTTGGAGGATGTGTATCGATGGTGAATGGAGTCAAGGGGCCGAGCGTTATTCGATTCGAGGATGTAGTCTCCTTTTAAATTTTTATGATTTTATGTGTATTTTTCCGCACCAAATATGTAATGCCTTTTATTTTTAAATCATCTTTTGTTTTAAAAACAATGGGATCCCATAATCCTTCTTAGTATACTGTTTGTTTGTAAATAACTCTCACTTTGCAAGTTACTTAATAAATTATGGTATTTTCGTAAAAATGTAAGTTTTATGTATAGTTTCGTTAATGGTCCAAATAGTCTAGATTAGTGGGTCATTACACCATTTCGAACATTAGCCCAATCACATTTGAATACTGGAATTTGAACTATGTGGTAATCTAACGATATTATTTATTTTAGAACCCCATAATATGAAACTACATCGGCAACTTGTGAAACATCCTTTGCACTTGATCTACAAATAGTCATTGCTTCAATTGAAACACCACTATTCTGTGTTGATCTCTCAATTTCATTTGTATGAAATCTCTAATTGTTGATGATGTATTCAATATAAGAAACTGCATATTTTCTTGGACCATATGATAGCCATTTTAACGAATCTAATTCAATTGAGGAATGTATAGGAACCTGTAAGTAATATAATAATATTTATAAAATATTAGTGTATAAAGTAAACAGTTTTGTTACAAATTAATGGTCACTTTGTAGGAGTACCTTTTCCTTAAGCCATTTTGAAAAGTGCTCTGTATGTCTCTTCAAAAGTAAGCTATTATTCTTCTGATAACTTTAGTTTGTTTTCCTTAGTTCATCAATATGCATCCTAATAGTTTGAAGACATTAAAATCACTCTAATAGTTTATCAAGAAGCATCCTAATAGTTTGAATATTATAATAACTAAGTAGCGATATTAAAAACTTACTACAAAAAGGGATCCACAATAGTTGTATTCATCTGAACGCAAGGATGAGCACTTTCTAATAACTCATCAGTCAGGTTTCTTCCCAGAAATTGGATGACCTCCAAGTATTACCTCATGGATCCTCTCTTCATTACAAACTTATTTTACATTAAGGTCACTCCTATGCTTCATGAATTCACTATGAAAATTCATACACTCATCTGCAAGGTAACTCTCAGCAATACAACCTTCAGGTCTAGCACGATTCTTAAAATGGTCTTTGAGTATCTTCATGCGTCTATTAAAGTAGACATGAACATGTTAATAAACTGTCCATATTAGTAAATTTAAAATATCAAGTATGAGAAAGTCACCTTTCAAATTGGTACATCCATCAAAATTGGACAGGTCCACGTCATCGTGCTTCTCGTCCAATATGAACCACCAAGTGTATCATAACATCAAAAAAAAGATGACGGGAAGTATCTCTCAAATAAACACAAGGTTTCAACAACCTCTACTTCATACGCCATTAACTTTTCTCTATCAAGAACTCGCTGGCATATTTTATTGAAAAATCTACACAATCTTAATCTAGCATCCCTTGGACCTTTAGGCATCAATCCTTTTAAAGCCACTGGTAATAGTTGTTACATTAAGATGTGATAGTCATGTGATTTAAGCACCACAAGCTTTAATTGTTCCATTGACACGCAATTCCTAATGTTAGAGCCATACCCATCAGGTACCTTCAATGAGAACAACCATCTATAGAATGTTTGTTTCTCATTCTTCGAAAGTGTATGTAAAGCAGCTGGAAGGTAAGTTCTATTCCCTCACTCTTCTTGATGCAATGCAGTCCTAATACCCATTTATTTTAAATCCAAACGAGATTTCAACCCATCTTTGGTTTTTCTAGCGACATCTAACAATGTATTAATGATGCTTTCACACACATTTTTCTCTATGTGCATCACATCCAAATTGTGACGAACATGTAATACCTAAATGGACAATTCCAAAAACAATGATTAACTTAAATTTATCTAATTATTTCTTAAAAAAATGTTCAATAATTGTCACACTGACCTTCCAATAAGGCCACTCAAAAAATATTGATCATTTTTTCCATATGTTGTCAGCTTCATTATTGTTTCGCTTCCTTTTCTTTGACATGGATTTTCCCCATATATTATGAAAATATTTTAGCTCTTCAAAAAATATAGTACCATTCAAGATCCTTGGGGCAATTCCATTCTCTTCTTTTCCATCAAACCAACTTTTCTTTGTTCGAAATAGATGATCAACTAGAAGATATTTTTTATGGCCTCAAAATGAAAACTTTCCACTATGTTTAAGCCATTCTGAATATGTGTTTTTACCACATAAAGGACAGCTACAACTTCCCTTTGTTTTGTAACCAGCAAGATTTCCATATGCCGGAAAATCTTGTATTGTCCACATCAACATTGCTCTGAATTTAAAGCTTGAATCATCAAATGCATCATAAGAATCAACTCCATCAACCCACAATATCTTCAAGTCCTCGATGAGAGGCTCTAAATATATATCAATATCATTGCCAGGTTGCTTAGAACCAGGAATTATCAGTGTCAATAAAATATTGTCTTGCTTCATACATAACAAGGGTAGTAAATTATACATAACCAACATCACAGGCAAAACATTGTACGTAGTACTTAAATTGCTAAATGGATTGAATCCATCTCTGGAAAGGCCTAGTCTAAGATTGTGTTCTTCATTTGAAAATGAAAGCCATTTTGTATTCACCAAATCCCAAGCTACAGAATCTATCGGGTGGCGCATCTTCCAATCCTTGCTTCTATTATTATGATGCCATCTTAAATTTTCAGCCATCTCTTTAGACCTAAACATCCGTTTAAACCTCGGTATTATTGGAAAATACATCAACACTTTAGCAGGAGACCTTTTTTAACGTTGTCAGTATGTTTGTCTGACATCCAACGAGAAGTTCCACATTTTGGGCAGTTTTCCAAATTCTCTTTATCCTTTCTAAACAAACAACAATCATTGATGCAGGCATGAATCTTTTCATATCCTAAGTCAAATGTTTGAACAAATTTTTTAACAGAATACATTGACTTGAGGATCACATTACCTACTAGAAACATATCATGTAGAAGTTCTAGAAGTTTGTCAAAACTATTATTTGACTAACCATTGGTAGTTTTTAGCTTGTACAAAGCAACTATGGCCGATAATTTTGTCTTTTGTGCACCCTGGGTATAATAAAGTTTCTGCATTTTCTAATTTTTTGGAGAAACATTCTTCTTGAGTCCTTTCTTCTTGTTCATTATAATCATCATCTCCAATATTTGTTGCTCTAGATAAATTGTATACATCATCATTGTACCTTTGTGTTATGTCTTCACCTATAGATAATTCCTCCCCATAATGATACCAAACAGTATATGTTGTATCAATTCCATTAATAACTAGGTGCTCATAAACAATACTAACATACTGGTGACTTAAATTTTGACAATCTTTGCAAGGACAAATCAACTTTGTTGGATAACCAGCTTCCTTTTCTACAGTCTCTACAAAATACTTTGCACCTTCCTTATACTCATTTGAAGATCTACAATGGCATATGAAATTACACTTATATATCTATCAATAAAATCATAAGTATATACATAAGAATTTACTAAATACCTCTTATCCTATTACCTGCTACAAGATACCTAAGTTTTATCCATCATAAAATATTCAATTGATTTGTAACATCCCAGTTTTCAAGACTCGATAATGCAGAAATATTAATGTTTTCATTTAACAAAATGTCTCAAAAACCCGTATAAAAAAGAACTTTTCTAAAAAGTCGTATGACCATACTTAAAATTTAATACAAACATATTTTATGAATAGTAAAATGAGCCTAGTTTATGAAAATAACACAACATTTCCAAAATAAAACGGCTTCCCAAAAAGGTCGGTCCACATGTACCTTCACAAGGTAGACTCCAGCGCTCACTGATATGCCTTGCCCTTGTTCTTACCTACAACAGGAAACAACTAGGTAAGCGAAAATGCTTAGTAAGTTCAACTTTAAAAACAAA
Source organism: Humulus lupulus (assembly GCF_963169125.1). Taxonomy (NCBI): domain Eukaryota; kingdom Viridiplantae; phylum Streptophyta; class Magnoliopsida; order Rosales; family Cannabaceae; genus Humulus; species Humulus lupulus. The sequence continues at coordinate 132,481,169 of NC_084799.1, forward strand.
AACATGCAGAGAAGACAAGTGGTCACTGACCAAATTACTGTCCACAGATAACAATAGCTCACAAAAATTAGGGTTCTGGATCCATCCGGACCTTACACAATCAATTTCAAGAACACAAAAGTGTCCTGACAAACTTATGGTCATGCCTGATAACCAATGGCAAACTATTTCCTATAAACAGATAAATCCCTGCACTCAGAAAAATCCCAGAGCAAGCAAATATAATATATCACAACTATTTCATATAAACCTATAAATCACTGCACTCAGAAAATCCCAGAGCAAGCAGATATAAATATAACAATATAATTTGAGACTAATGCTTGACAATTTCCAACAATTCGGGCGTAATACGCCCTCCAACATAAATGTTAATCTGTAAGAGAGAACTGAGTCTCAACACTAAGATCTAGCCAATAAATATCCCCATCAAGGGTAACTATTGCGTTACCTAGGGCATCGCTACTTATCCAAGAGCAAATCCCTCACAAGGGTAACCATCATGTTACCTAGGGCATCACTACTTATCCAAGAGTGTAATCGAAGTTACACGGGTTTACAGAGACTTCTATGTTAATCAGTGGTGCTTGTGAGCAGTTGCCCCTAGGGTGTTCAACCTCACTCAAACTTGGCAACCTCTAGTATCTCTAGGAACTCTCACTAAATGGCCAATATTCATGGCTACTATCCAGGAATAACTTATCAGAGCACTTTCTCGGGTTCTAACCGTTCACTGATTAAGTAAGCATGAGGGCCCCTACGTCCCATTCATTTTGGCGCCCCTAGGTTTAAACCAGCAATCCTTATCTCTTGGCTACTCGTCGCGGTAATGAATTGGATATAAATAAAATCAAGTAGTGTGACGGATGAATATCTACCGGTCATATTTTCTGAATCAGCACCAACTAGACTAACGTCTTTAAGAAAACATTCTACGACAGTGTGTATATGCGCATGTGTTTCTATACTAACATACAATACAATTTTCGTTTCATGTTACAACCACACAATAGAAGTTGACTTACCTGGAGTCCTTTGCTCTCAGCAAGATTTCACCCTCCAATGTATAATCTAGTTATACTTAGCCAACACTGTAATTATCCATACAGTATACTCTGATTAATTATGGCACTTCATAATTCATTATTATTATTTTGGGCAGTTTGGTCATTTTAAAATCATTTGTAAGGATTAATGATCCTTATTTGGTTTTAAATCCATTCAAGAAATTCATACTAAAAAAATTGAGACTAAACCCTAAGTCTTGGGGAGACCTATCCTATGGTCTCGATACCTAGGCTTGGGTATCACAACAGTATTTTCCCACAATCCGCTAAAAATCTTATTATTTAAAGGTATCGCTATTAACCCATACTTTCAACAAGTCAGTAAAATATATAGAAGATTTTAGCCGGTATTATATCCCAAAAATACTAATTAAATTCCTTAATTATTTGTCAAGAAAATAAACTCTTAATTTTCCTTTTATTTTTTCTTAAGGTTTTAATCTCTACAAACTATTTCAAGAAAATAGCCTAATTATCTTAATTAGAAAAACCGTTAAAAATTTATCATCTTGACTAGTTAATTTTTCCGAAGTCAATTAATCAAGTTTACTTACTAGAAAAATAATTCACTTAATTATTTTATCAAAATATAGGGTTTTAAACCCTCTTTTAATTTATTAACTTATTAATAAATTAATAAATTACTTTTTACCTTAAGTTCCAAAATCTCATTTTTTACATTAAGTGTGAAAACCCTATTTTTCGCATTTTTAACTACATACTTTGTTAGGTCATAACTTGAAATTTACATACCCAATTGTTACCAAAATTTCCCAATTCCATTTTTGGTATGCCATTTAGGTATTTGTAAAATCTTAGGCCAAAAAGAGCATTTTTGACTAGTGAAATTATTTTCCAACAATGAGGTAAAAATGATCTTATTTTCAAGTCCTTAATTTTTCAAAACTTTGGCACTTAATAACTTTCAAACTGTTCAGTATTTTGTTATGAAATTTTACAGTGGAATACTAGGTTATTCCAAGAATATGTCCACAAAAGTTTAAAAAAAACTGGGTTCATTTTCCTTATACAGTGGCTTTCCAAACATGGTCCCAAAATTAAGAATACGAAAAAACAGTTTTTTTACCTAAACTTTGAAATAGCATAACTCACTTATTTTTAAACATTTTTTAGTGTTTCAAAAGCTCAATTTTATTTACACAATATCAAAAACATTACAGCACAATAAATTTTACAAAATGAATATACAGTGGATGCTTGACCCCTTGGAAGTCACAGCTCAAAACTTGTATTTTTGTTTCAGGGTTTTCAACAAAACCCTTGGGGATTTTGGTTCCTATTTTCAAAAATCAACACACAAGCATCATAAAAATTATAAAGCAACTACCATAGCCTTATTACATCACCAATAAGAAACTTTAAGCATTCAATATACAAAATAATGCTTAAAAATAAAAACCATACAATAACAACCATAAAAAGTAAACTTTTTACCTCTTGTTGTTCTTGCTTTAGGTTTGGATCTTTCTACTAGCTTTGGATCCTTAAAATCCCTTTCAAAACCTTAACCAACTCCCCCAACAACATATATAATTAGCTATTGAAAAATCTATGGTTAAAACTATACAAAAGTCTAGTTTTTTTTTTAAAAACTTTACCTTAGGGAAACCCTTCCTAGACCAAAGCTTAAGCTTCCAAGATTTCTTGGTGTTCTTGAGGTTGAAATGGAGAAAAAACTTGAGAGAGAGTTTTCAAAAAAAGATGAGAGTGATTGAGAGAGAGAGTGGTCGGTTTTGGGGAGGGTTAGAAGGGTTTAGACTACTCTAAAATATCTTAAAACACTTGAGTGCTTTACTATCCACTTGATGTCATTAACCCTAATATTTAAAATGGGATTAAACTTAAAATAATTTGGTCTACCCAATATTTTTCCCTCACATGGCCGGCCACCCTTTTATTTTATTTATGATATATATATATATTTTTATAATGGTTAATAAATATTTCCTAAAAAGAAAAATCCAAATTGACTTCCTATAACCTTTTTCACTCTTATTAAGTTTTTTTTAAAAAAAACTTAACATATAATAATTAAATGAAATGTCTCCCACATTTAATTTAAATAATCACACAATAAAATTTAACCTAAGGTCCATTCATGGAATAAAATTCCCCAATTCGGTAAAATTAAGCATTTAACACCAAAATGCCCTAAAATTTCTATTTTCTCTTAGGTTATTATTTTTTTTTTACCAAACTTTAATTTTTATGAATTTATTTTATGGCCAAAAAATATTTTCCATAGTTTTTTATTTTATTTTCTGAGATTTTTACCCGATTAGGGTTTTTGTGTCGGTTCAAGACCGAAAGTTTTATCTTGACTTTTAAACACAAAATTCATAATTTGGCTCGCAATAACTCATGGAAATAAATTCCAAAAAAATATAATATTATTTAAAATAATATTCTTAACTCGGGGAAAACAATCCCGACCCGAGTCATTTCAAGGTACCTGAAACGCAGGATGTTACATGATTTATCCTGCTATAATCAACAAATTATATGTTAATGCATCATATTATATAAATGTATATAAATAGAATAATGACCTCCGGTGGTACTCCAAACCATTTATCTAAGCTTCAACACATACAAACAATGGCAAGTGAAAAACCATCCCCAAACAAAGGCACTAAAAATAGAGCAAGTAAGCTATTCAAAGAAAGATGTCACTTAATGCTTTTAATTGCTTTTGTAAAACTAAATTAGTACTTTTTAAAAAAAAAAAAAAAACCATTATGGCCACATTGCTGCAGCACACACTCCATACCCACTCATCAATCTTAAACCTACAAGCACTAATCCCATACATCCCAGTCCTCAATACCCTAGTTCCTTTAGCGAGGAATTACAGAGCTTTAGCGACAAAAAAATTCTTCTCTAAAACCCTTTTTGTTATAGTGCCAACACAAAATGATATTTACTGTTATATTATTTCATATAATATAATATTAGATTAAATAATGTGACAAAATGTGATTTGTCACACAAATGTGATTTGTCACACCTTGTAACATATTATTGAGAGTCACAAAAATTAGACACATAAGTGTGCCCAAATGTGACATATTTTGGAGTTACAAAATCAGTTACAAATTTGTAACTCCCAAATATTACCCAATAGTGTGTATAATATATGTTACACATTTGAGATTGGATTTCACAAAGTCATGATGATATATGACTGTTGGAGACATGTTTTTAACTCCAAATAGGTGTTTGGAGGTTACAAAATCACGTGGGCAAGGATTTGAGATGTTTTGGAACGTTTTGGAAAAATCACATTTTTGGCTGAAAAAATGTTGTGGCCGCGGCCACTGTCTTTCCCTGGCCGCAGCTTGGGGGACAGAGGCCAGTGGCCACGGCCAATGAGGCTGACAGCCTATGTGAATTTTCAGTTTTTTCCAAATTGAATGGTTCTAACATCCCAAATAACTCCCAAATCTCCATTTTAATTCCATAAACATCCAATTAAACATTGGTAACAACCATGGAGGTTGATGGAATTTGAAATTCAAAGGGATATCTCAAACTCTATAAATAGGAGCCTAATGCTCACTTGTAAGACACACCATTTTTCATCCACAAAGTACTTGGATGGAAAATACACGTAGAGACTTGATAATTCCAGAGAGATATTTCCTAGAGAGATCCCTTAGTGCTTAGAGAATAGGGGGAAATAAGCTTTTGGACAAAGGTTTTGAACCTTGTTCAAGTTGGTGATCCCCACTACTCTACACTTTGGTTGTGTGAGAGTTTGTTCTTTTTATTGGTTTTATTTTCATTCTTTTGATCTTGTTGATCTTATTTACTTGTATTATTATAGTATTGAGTTTGTAATCTTCTTCTTCTACATCTTTCTATTTACTTGTATTTTGAGCAATTGAGTTGTAAAATTTATTTAATCAATTATCTTGTCCATTGTATGTTTGCATAGAGTTGTATTTTGGTGTTTCCATATTTCCATTGAGCAATAAGATATATTCTCTAACAATCAAAAGCATAATTTCCTTTTCAATGGAAGGAGAAACCATAGAGATGTTGTGAGGATCCAAAGATGGTAAGATAAGGTAATGTTCTTCTTTGGTTTTCTTAGAAGATCTAATGGTTTTCTTATAGTGATATAAATGAGAAGAAGAAAATGTTATAAATGAGATTCATTATTTTCTAATCTCCTTTATTTTTTAGTAATTAGATTAGAAGATAATTTAATATCTTGAGTTTTATCATATGTGATCAATGTGTAAATAATCTTGTAGATTATTAGGTAATATGCTAGCATGTCATATAATTGTGTTAATGGGAAATTATTAGAATGACAACTATGAGTTTTATATGACATGTATAAATATATTGATTCTTTGAATCAATAGAAATGTGAAATCATATGTGTATGATATTTGTAATTCATGTTCTCATATTAATAATGAGCCATATTAGTATGATATTAGTCATGTATGTTGACAACAATGTGAAATTTAAATAAACAGAATTATTTGGAAATTAAAATTATCATTTAAAATGTTGAGCATCTCAATTATGAGATAAGAAAAGATGAACGTAAGGGGGTTACATCTTTTGATAAGTGTCTTACCATTGCAAGAAAAATAGATCAAGGTAGATTCAAAATTGAGGGATGACATATTGACTCAATAGACTTATAGTCTAGAGTGTGGTCAAATGAAATATATTTGATAATTATTTAGTGACAATAATTCTTAAATATTCAATGAGGAGACATTTTTAAAATTGGAGAAGCAATTTTGAATCTTTACATCAATGGTGCATAAAAAATAACTTTATTCATTTTGGTTAAAGATGGTGATATGTTTAAATTAATCTCAATGAGGAGATAATTTTAAACAAAAACATAAGAAATTAAAGTGTTTAAATAAATCAATGAGGGTTTATTTTATTTGATTTAAAGTGTTTAAAAAATTAACAAGTTCATTTTGATCTTGATGAGAAAATCAATGGATGTCAAATTGATGTTTTCAAAAGAATCTCAAAGAGACTCCTAAGAAATACACAAAAGTTGTTTAAGTGATTTTGAGATTATTTAGACAACTAAAAATGAAAATTTGTGATTATTTATTTGAGAAATTCTCACATTACATTTGTGTTCACATTTTATTTTGTGAAATATGTAAAAGAAAGAAAACTAAGTAAAAGTTTCTTTGAAAGAAATGTGACTTGCTTTAGCAAGTAAATAAATCAAGATAAACATTGTGGTTTTTATCTTCATCTATTGAGAGTTTATCATGTGGCTTAGATGACTCATGATGAACTTTGAGAATCATAGGTCTAGATTTATCTTGGAGGATAAATGACTTGTTAGAAATGAAGAGATTTCTATTTTAAAGTGATATTTTATTGTCACTATGTGAGAAATGTGGGGGTGATGCTCCAAAGTTAATCAATTTATTGTTAATTAATTGATTAATTTGGTCATTCTATCAAATAGGTGATTTGGAATTCCACATTCTAAATCACATTGGCTATATATGTATAGAATGGATAAATCTAGACATGCTTGGTGTCTAAAGTTACTATTTGTAATATTTTGATTCAAGAAGGAATCAATTTAAAACATAAAGGAGAATTTTAGAAACAAAGAGATTTCTAGAATTAATATTCAAATGTTTATCATGGATATTAAACTATAAAATAGTGGGGGTGTTGACTATGGTCAAAATCACTCTTTTAAAGGGTAACTATTTTAATCAAACTATGGCTAGCAACAAAGTTTGAATAAAATAATAAGAGTGTCTAAGTATGCATACATGAGAAAAGAAATGATTCAAATGAAATCATTTCTACAACTCAAGGGGTGGGACTTAGACTCCCGTAACCTATCTTAATACTAGTAACCAAACTAGTATTAAGTTCAATAGGTAACAACAAGTCAATCAAGTGAATAGTAGTAGTACTCAAATTTTGTCCCATCTGAGATATGAGTACTAGTGTGTTACCAAAATGAGGGTTAAAACCAAAAGGTTTTTTAATAGAACTCAGTCTTGAAAAGACAAGTATTTTAGGGTAACAAAATACTGTAAGAGTTCTACCTATATAGACCTAGGGGTGGTACCGCCCCTCATGAGAATTGGGAGTCATTCTCAAGAAAAGTCTATGAATGGAATGTGCACATGGCCATTAACGATGCAAAAGCTAGACATTGAGGTCTCAAGTGAACACAACAAAGGTGTGTGTGTTATCACCGGTTTGTTATCAAGGGATAGTGGTTCAATACTTCGTCAACCAAAATTTCAACAAACTTTGTGATAATTACACTAAGGTAAAATTCAAGTCGAAAGACACTTTACTTTATGCACCAATGCAAAGGTTTCTATAGAGAGTGATTATTTAATCAAGTGGGGAATATTATATTTTAATATAATGTTTGATTGACTAAATAAGTGTTACAAAAAGTGATTATTTAATCTAGTGGGGGAATGTTATATTATTTCATATAATATAATATTAGATTAAATAATGTGACAAAATGTGATTTGTCACACCTTGTAACATATTATTGAGAGTCACAAAAATTAGACACATAAGTGTGCCCAAATGTGACATATTTTGGAGTTACAAATTTGTAACTCCCAAATATTACCCAATAATGTGTATATTATATGTTACACATTTGAGATTGGATTTCACAAAGTCATGATGATATATGACTATTGGAGACATGTTTTTAACTCCCAATAGGTGTTTGGAGGTTACAAAATCATGTGGGAAAGGATTTGGGACGTTTTGGAAAAATTACATTTTTGGCTGAAAAAAGGCTGTGGTCGCGGCCACTGTCTTTCCCTGGCCGCGGCCAATGAGGCTGACAGCCTATGTGAATTTTCAGTTTTTTCCAAATTGAACGTTTCTAACATCCTAAATATCTCCCAAATCTTCATTTTAAGTCCATAAACATCCAATTAAACATTGGTAACAGCCATGGGGGTTGATGGAATTTGAAATTCAAAGGGGTATCTCAAACTCTATAAATAGGAGTCTAATGCTCACTTGTAAGACACACCATTTTTCATCCACAAAGCACTTGGCTGGAAAATACACCTAGAGGCTTGATAATTCCATAGAGCTATTTCCTAGAGAGATCTCTTAGTGCTTAGAGAATAGGGGGAAATAAGCTTTTGGACAAAGGTTTTGAATCTTGTTCAAGTTGGTGATCCCCATTACTCTACACTTTGGTTGTGTGAGAGTTTGTTATTTTTATTGGTTTTATTTTCATTCTTTTGATCTTGTTGATCTTATTTACTTGTATTATTATAGTATTGAGTTTGTAATATTCTTCTTCTACATCTTTCTATTTACTTGTATTTTGAGCAATTGAGTTGTAAAATTTATTTAATCAATTATCTTGTCCATTGTATGTTTGCATAGAGTTGTATTTTGGTGTTTCCATATTTCCATTGAGCAATAAGATATATTATCTAACATTTACAAGTGTATGTTTTTAACAATCTAATTAATGTACCAATAATCAAACAAATCAAGCAAACACAATTCAATTATAAAATAGTAATACTAGATATGTCTATATAAAATCAAACACCATTTCAACTAGACTAGAAACTAACCATCTGCCAATATCAATTCAACTAAATCAAACAACACTATGTTATTCTTCCTTATCTCGCCGCAACACACAAATTTCTCAGGTTCTACTTCACTAAGACACACAAGTTATCAACCTTCTATTATCACCGCAACAGAAAATAATGATCTCAGAACCTACTTCATTATGGGTGAATATTTAAGATATTCAAACTCCTCTAAACATTTGCATGATATTAAAACAAAGGTAAACGACACACCTCTTACAAAATGCAAACAAAAGTAAGAGTTTCTCGTGAGGCAGCTCAATTATCTGCACAAAGCATAAAATAAATATTGAAGTGTCAAATCTATGTTATGCTACTATCTCATATATGAATTAATTTTATTAATTAACATAATCTCAATATATATATAAATTATTGATTGGAAAAAAAAATTATGGATGGTAAAATTGTAAAATTTCTTTCACCAACAATGCAGATAGATGCTATGATAAAATTTATCTTAAATCTCTTAAAGAAACTAAATTATTGTATGCTAACTAGAATATTAAACTAATATATTACCTAAAATACAAAGGATATATTACCTAAAAATCTTCCTAATAATCACCCAAGGATATATTACCTAAAATCTTACTAATAATCACCCAAGGATATATTACCTAAATCACAAAGACTATATTAAGAAAATACAAAGACTGTATTGCAATAACATACTTGCAATACAGTTTCAATACAAAATTTATATGTTTGGAAAAAAAATTAAATATAACAACCCTGAAGAGAAGAAATTCATCATTACAATAACACAAGAGGGATATAAGTTTATTTTAAGTTAACTAACTAGGGTACTTTTGCTATTCTGTTGTCAGATCAAGAGTAATGTTGGTTAGTAAAAGACCATATTGTTAGAAGTCTAGTCTGTTTTAACTACTTTTTTACGAGCTGATATGAGGTTATTGAAATCAATTCTCATTAAAGTTTATTGAAACCCCATTATCAATAAATTAACTATTACTATATTCAAAAAGTAAATATCTTACCATGCTAGCTTTATGAAACCCCACACTTTTGACACACAATGACACATCTATAGTTAAAAGTAATCATTCAACAAACTCGCGTTTTCTGTCACCGTCTAACTTCTAACTAATGTTACAAAAGAGACCTTTCTCTTGACTTAATTAGCCTTTATCCTACTTGAGTGGAAGGTGTCTATGTCTCAAAACAAGACTTTCAAGTCATTTAATTTCAGTTCTGATTTACATTGATTTAGTCAGTGTTAAAGAAACACCAAAGTACCTTTCAATAAAATCATTTATAATTACTTTTCGCTCACCAAGACTGTCTCTCAAATTGTATTCTTCAACTTTATCCTAACAATGCCTCCTCAATATGCAGTTCTTTCTTATGGCCCAAGGGCACTCCTATCCTAGCTCTAAAATGATCGTTCTTCATTTATTTATTTATTTTTATCTAACACACACTAATTATTTCTTTATGAACAAGCACAGTACTCATAGAATGACTAATATCAAACAAACTCATGCTATAATATCTTTCTTATTCAACTATAATATAATCCTAAAGCTGATCAAATTATGTTTTCCATTGCAGGATGAGAAACCTCAAGCTTCAGTGAAAAGACTCAACCCAATCAATCAGTTCACCCTTTTATTAGCAAGAATAAATAATATAATTTAAAGCTTTCATGTCTAAAAGTGTACCCTTATTCTACGTGCATGTTAAGAATCACCAAAGGTGTTTCTATTGGGAAAACTTATACATGATCTTTATTTATTTTCATGTAGATCTAATATTAAACAAATTAATATGAGATAACCTAGAACATGTTTCTAAAATTGAATTCAAAGAGAAACAAAGATAAGAATACTTACAGTATACGCAACGGAATGAAAGAGTCATTCCTTCAGTTTCTTTAACTCTTGTATCCTTTCTGTCGCAGAGTATTATCAAGAAATTGAACTGTTCTTCTAATTTCTTCACAGTCTTCCAATGTGTCCTTAGAATCACCTAGACCAGTGTGGGAAATTCTCAACACATGAGATAGATACAGAGAGAAGAAGAGAAAATAACAAAGAGGCTTAGAAAAGGACTTGTGTTTAGAGAGAATCTAAAACTATCAGAAAACCAGTGATTAAACTTATCTGTCGTCTCATAAATCTGAACTTGTGACTTCTCTCTAAGCACTCCTTTTATAGACTCAATTAGGGCATTTAATTTAATTAAAAAATCAATAAAATAGTAGCCAATTTGGTCGAAATTATCATGGGCTTTAGGCCCGCGGAATTTCCCATTTGATTATAAGCCCATTGAACTTAAAATGAAGGCCTGTATTATTTTCTATTGATTTAATTAATTAAATAATTATTTAAATCCTTTATCAAATTAATTATTTATAATTTGAACATTGATTTAAACTTATTTATTAATTTAGATACCAATTTATCTTAATTAATAAATCTGTCATAATTTATCTTTTCTTCTAAAAAATACATAACTTTGTGAAACTATCCAAAATTGATCAGGTCAACTTTGATAGTTCTAATTGATAATTAAATCAATTAATTGAGACTATCTAGATGATTTTATCCAAGGTACAATGGGGACCATGGACCTATGAAATTAAGCTCCAATAAGTTATCATAAATCTATCAAATAAATTTACTAACTTATTAATTCCTCGTGACTCCACTATAGACTCGGAATTGCACTCTTGAATTCATAGAACGCTCTATACCAAATATAGATACGTTTTAATTATCCATTGTTACAACCATAATTGTCATTCAATCCTCTATAGATGGTCTACAATGAGATAGGACTAAAATACTGTTTTACCCCTCATTATATTTTATCATTAAAACACTTAGTTCCTTGTAAATGATATTTTAGTAAACTAATTTAATTACTGAAATGAGATCACTATCATTTAACACCTTGAACCAAACTAAAAGGAAACCATCGTTTTACTTCTTCATCAGAAGCTATAGATGTTCATATCTATGATTAACACTCCCACTCAATTATACTACCGAGTTCCCAAGATGTAAGTATGGGCTAGTCCGTAGGGTAAGCTGGTAGCGAACAAGTCAAAGAACTCAAATAATACAATCAGTTAGAATACTAACCACTCAGAATTGAGATTGAATTGACCTATGGTCAACTATATGATATGACTAGAATAGATAATAATGGTATGTTTACTTATCTTATCATCTATCAATATCGGTCCAGTCCGATGTAACAAATACATCCGATCATATCTACTTTGCTAATGTTTTGGAAAGAACATAACACTGTAATGTGTAAGTAGATCATATCGTAGATTGGCAAGTCAATGTAAATCCTGTGCACTGACTAATCTTAGGACTAACTTATTTTGAACATATAATCATATTTATATTTCACTATGATTACGTCACTATAAATAAGATTAGCTATATGCTCGGGATTTAATAGAAGTTTATATTAAACAAATAATCATGAAAATAAAACATGTGAGCAAAGTGATTGACCAAATCAAAAAATGATTTCTATTCTTTTATTGATAATAAATGAGATTACAAAGAATTTGGGTTTTAATTAGGGCATAAAACCCCAACAAACTCCCACTTGCACTAATTGAAACTAATGCCTTAATTCTACTAATCTCATTTCCTTGATATGCTTATCAAATGTAGCTTCCGGTAGTGTCTTTGTAAACGGATCCGCAAGATTGTCTTCAGTTGCAATCGTCATAACCTTCACATCTCCCCTGGCCACATATTCTCGAATAATGTGATACTTACTTTCTATGTGCTTACTCCTCTTTTGACTTCGAGGTTCTTTCAAGTTGGCTATCACTCCTGTATTGTCACAAAACAACACAAGAAGTTTGTCCATTTCTAGAATAACACCAAGATCCGAATAGAACTTCTTTAGCAGAACTATTTCCTTTGCTGCTTCTGACACGACTATGTACTCAGCCTCCATGGTGGAATATGAGATTGCAGACTGCTTTACACTTCTCCAAATCACAGCTCCACCCCCAAGAGTAAACACCATTCTAGAAGTAGACTTCCTGTCATTGACATTAATCTGAAAATCTGAATCGGTGTAGCCTACAGGGTTCAAAACACCACCCTTGTAGACTAACATATAATCTCTAGTCCGCCTTAAATACTTCATGATATGCTTAACTGCTATCCAATGTTCCGGTCCTGGGTTTGACTGATACCTGCTCACTACTCCCACTGCATAGCAGATATCTTGTCTAGTACACAACATGGCATACATCAGACTTCCAACTGCAGATGGGTAAGGAAATTTTCTCATTGCATCTTCCTCTTCAGGAGTTTAGGGAGACTGCTTCTTTGAAAGATGAATTCCATGGCGGGACGGTAAACATCCTTTCTTGGAATTTTTCATTGAGAAATGTTCAAGCACTTTATCTATGTAAGCTGCTTGAGATAGAGCTAAGAGTCTGTTCTTTCTATCCTTGATGATTTGGATACCTAGAACATAACTCGCTTCACCCAAATCCTTCAGCTGGAATTGAGTGCTCAGCCAATTCTTCACATCTAATAATTTCTTAACATTGTTCCCAATGAGTAAGATATCGTCTACATAAAGAACCAGGAATACCACTATTTGATTTGCCTTCAGTTAGTAAACACAGGGCTCATCAATATTTTATTCAAAGCCACAGCATTTGATTATTTCATCAAACCTAAGATTCCAAGAACGAGAAGCTTGCTTAAGTCCATAGATGGACCTATTCAACTTGCAAACTTTTCCTTCTTGTCCAGCTACTTTAAATCCTTCTGGCTAATCCATATAAATGACTTTGTTAAGCTTTCATTTAAGAAAAGTTGTCTTGATGTCCATTTGCCAGATCTCATAGTCGAGAGCGGCTACTATGGATAGGAGGATGCGAATGGATTTGAGCATGGCTACCAGACTAAAAGTTTCCTCATAGTCCACGCCTTCTCTTTGGGTATAACCCTTTTCCACTAATCGAGCTTTATAAGTCTCAATATTTCCATTAACACCTCGTTTCTTCTTGTAGATCCACTTGCACCCAATGGCCCTAAAGTCACTAGGTGCTTCCACAAGATCCCAGATAGAATTTGAGTACATGGACTCCATTTCCTCTTTCATGGCTTCAGCCACAGTTCCTTTTTTGGGCTAGCCATTGCCTGTTTGAAAGATAATGGATCATCATCACTAGTGTCACCAACAACCATATTGGTTTCACCATCCAAACCATAGCGAACTGGGTTCCTAGAAACCTTCCCACTACGACGAGGCTCCGTGACTGTTTGCTTAGGAACAATGTTACTTTCTTCATTTAAATCGACTTGCGTCGGTTGGACATGAAGAGTGGGAATTTCATCATCAACTCGCAATGATGACGATAGAACATTGGTTGGAGTCAATTCTTTAACCATCTCTTCTAAAACTACTTTGCTGCGAGGTTTGAAGTTTTGGACATAGTCATTTTCCAGAAAAGTAGCATTCGTAGAAGTAAACACTTTCTTTTCTGAATGAATATAGAAAAGTACACCTCGAGTACCTTTAGGATAGCCAACAAACATGCAAACTTCAGTTCGTGGGTCTAGCTTTCCCTCTTTTTTCCTCAGGACGTGAGCGGGATACCCCCAGATTCCATAATGGCGTAAACTAGGTCCATGGCCATTCCAGCGTTCTAAAGGTGTTTTGGGCATTGATTTAGACGGCACGACATTGAGAATGTCATTCGTGGTTTCAATTGCATGTCCCCAGAACAAAGTTGGTAGAGTTGAGTAACTAAGCATGCATCTACCCATTTCCAATAAAGTTCTGTTTCGGCGTTTCGCTACACCATTTTGTTGCGGAGTACCTGGGGTAGTAAGTTGTGATAAAATCCCAAGTTCAGTTAAATGATCTTGGAACTACATATCCAAATATTCTCCACCCCTATCAGATCGCAAGATCTTTAACGCTTTACCTAATTGGTTATGAGCCATTGCTAGGAATTCCTGAAACTTTGAAAATGTTTCTGATTTCCTATGCATTAGGTAAAGACATGAGTATCTAGAATAATCATCAATGAAAGTGAAAAAATATTCAAAACCACCACTGGCTTGTACATTCAAAGGTCCAAAAACATCTGAATGCACAAGACCAAGTGGTTCTTTGGCCCTATCACCCTTTGCAGAGAATGGACGCTTGGTCAGTTTTCCTTCTAGACAAGATTCACAGACAAGTAATTCACCTAAGGTGAGTTCCCTCAAAGGTCCGTCCTTTGTCAGTCTTTGGTTCCTATCATAGCCAATGTGACATAGTCTCAAGTGCCATAAATACGTCATATTATCGTTATCGGTCTTTTGATGTTTATTGGTCCTAAGTTTAGATACTTTGAATAAATCATTATTAAGAGCGAGGGATTCGTTAGGTCATAGAATATAAAGCCCGTTTTCCAAACATGCAATACACAATTGTGATGCATTGAAAGATATAGATATATTAAAACTTGTGAAAGTCATAACAAATTTTTCTAATTGCAACATGGAAACTAAAATTAAATTTCTACTAAAATCTGGAATGAAAAATACATTATTTAAAATTAAAAATTTATTTCCAAACTTAGGACGAGCTCTTCCTCTAGCTTGGACTGCAGCAAACGCTCTGTTTTCAACTCTAAGCTTTAACCCGCCTTCGTTCACTTCCTCCCATGATTCAAGAAGCTGTAAAGAGTTGCAAACATGGTTGGTAGGTCCAGAATCAATAATCCAAATGGATTTATCATTCTCTAAAACACATGTTTCTAAGATAAATGAACTATAATCATTACCTTTGTTTTTCGCTGCTAGAAACTTGGGGCAATCTTGTTTCCAATGCCCTTTCTCTTTGTAGTGAAAACACTTTCCTTTACCTTTCTTGTTTTTCTTGTTCTTCCCCTTAGGCGTATGTGCACTCGTCTTTGCAGCCTTTGCAGGCTTGGGGTTGTTGTTTTGTCCACCTTTCCTCTTATTTCCAGCTTTCAAAGATGAAGCTTGGTTAGCTTCAGCCTTAGCTGGATCAGCAACAATAATAGTAGTCTTATTTTCTCCTCCTTTACTAGGTCCACCCATGATAGACTCAAATATTTGAAGCTCGTTCATGAGCTGCGTCAGACCATAGTTGAGTTGATCACGAACGTGCAGAGATGGTTCTATTCGAGCATTCACGGTGTCATCATGTATGTGTGGAGATGGTGTTATCCAAGCATTGACGGTGCCATCGCGAACGTGCAGACACGATGCTCATTCTGGGGATTCCTCAATCATGACGAATTCAGAGTTTTCACCAATCAACTCTATGTTGATATTCTTCTTCCAATTAAGGAAGTTTTCTCCAGTGAGTTTCTCCATCAAAAGTTGAGAAGGATGGGAGTATACACAGACACTACTTAACTTAAAACTACAAATTACCAATAAAATAGAAATCAATCACATTTTCTCAATAAAACTTCTATTCACACAAATTTCAAGAAATAGAAGGGTCCCATCTTTCATGCAGAAGATGCTTTCTCTAAAGTGTTATGTATAAAAGTATGATTTTCTCATACTTTAACCATTATTTCTAGTGTTAGCTTATTTTATTCATAGGCCCAATATTTAAAGAGACCGTGGAGTTAGCTTAAAATTTTGGCCCAATTTTTGAATAATAACACTTTTTGAACAATGTTATTTTCTAATGTAATAGAAACTCTAAAATGTTGTAGTGAAGAGCCATTGAACCACTCCAACTTGTACGCACTGATGTGTGTGGACCACGTGCAAGAGAGAGGAGGATTTCAATATTTTGTCACCTTCATTGATGATTATTTAAGATATGGTTACCTATATTTGATCCAAAAGAAATTTGAAACTTTTGGAAAGTTTAAAGAATTCCAAGATGAAGTTGAGAAGCAATTAGGTAAGTCACTGAAAGTTCTTCTATCTGATCGAGGAGGAGAGTACTTGGATTATTAATTATAGGAACACTTGTGTGAGCATGGAATTCAATCCCAACTCACTGCACCTAGAACGCCACATCAAAATGGTGTTTGAAAAAGAAGGAAGAGGACGTTATTAGATATGGTTAGATCAATGATGAGTTATTCATCATTGTCACTATCATTCTAGGCCTATGCCATTCAATGTGCAATGTACATATTGAGTGTTTTTCCATCCAAATGATATTCAAGAAGATACTGTTAGAATTATGGAATGGTACTAAACCTAGTTTACACCGTTTTCGTATTTGGGGGTGTCCAGCACACGTGCTGAAAGGAAAGGCTAGAAAGCTGGAATCTCGCACTGAACTATGGATGTTTGTGGGATATTCCAAAGATACCAGAGGTGGTTTATTCTATAGTCCTAAAGAAAACAAAACATTTGTATCAACAAATGCTACTTTTCTTGAATATTACTATATTAATAACCACAAGCCTTGCAGTAACGTTATCTGAAGGAGATGGTCTCAGATCAAGTAAATAGATCATCTACTATTCGTAGTGAACAACAACTAGAGGAAGCCACAAATTCTAGTCAAAACAATAGAGAGCTTTTTTGTAGTGGGAGGGTTGTTAGGCAACCGAGTCGCTATGAACACAAAGTTCAAGTGCTTGTGTCTGACACAAAAAAAGATAATCCATTGACATATAGAGATGCAATGAAAGATTCTAACAAAGAAAAATGGCAAGATGCCATTAACTTGGAAATAGAATCGATGTATTCCAATTCTGTCTGGACTTTTGAAGATCTTCCTGAAAATGTTAAACCTATTGGTTGCAAGTGGATATTCAAGAAGAAAAGAGGAGTGGATGGGAAAGTGGAAACTTTCAAAGGGGTTGATTATGAGGAAATTTTTTCTCCAGTGACCATGCTAAAATCCATTCGCATACTCTTGTCCATAGTTGCTTGCATGGATTATGAGATATATCTAAAGGATGTTAAAACAACATTTTTTAATGACTATCTTGATGAGACCATTTATATGTCTCAACCAGAAGGGTTCGAAATAAAAGGTCAAGAGAAAAAGGCTTGCAAGCTTTTTAGGTCCATTTATGGACTTAACACAAGCGTCTAGATCTTGGAATAGGAGATTTGATCACACAATCAAAATGTATGGTTTTGAACAAAACGTTGACGAACCTTGTGTCTTTAAACAAATCAAAGATGACATTGTGGTATTCCTGGTTCTTTACATTGATGATATTCTAATAATTGGAAATGATGTAGGAACATTGACAAAAGTAAAAACTGGCTAGCCAAGCAATTATAAATGAAAGATTTGGGAGATGTAAACTACGTTCTGGGCATCCAGATCCTTTGGGATCGACATAACAAAGTTTTGGCTCTGTCTCAAGCTATTTATGTAGATAAGGTATTGGAGAGATTTGGTATGCAAAATTCCAAAAAGGGTGATATGCCAACCCGTCATGGAATTGTCCTTTCTAAAGAGTAGTGTCCTAAGACACCTCAAGAAGAAGAAGATATGAGACAGTATCCCTACGCCTCTGCGGTAGACAGTCTAATTTATGTTATGTTGTGTACAAGACCTGACATTTTTTATGCAGTAGGGATAGTCCGTCGTTATCAATCCAATCCTGGATTGATTCATTAGGTTGCAGTAAAGAATATTCTCAAGTATCTTAGGAAAACTAAAGAATATATGCTTGTATATTCAGATGGTGACCTGAACCCCATTTGATACACTAATATTGATTTTCAATTAGATAGAGAAAGTCAGAAATCGACTTCTGGATCAGTGTTCACACTTGGTAGAGGAGCTGTGGTCTGGCATAGTATTATACAAACTAGTATCGTAGATTCTACAATGGAAGCTTAATACATAGCGGCTTGTGAAGCAGTTAAAGAGGTTGTGTGGCACAAAAGTTCTATTCTGATTTGGAAGTGGTTCTAGACATGGATAAGCCACTGGTCCTGTATTGTGATAATAGTGGGGTGGCTGCTAAATCGAAGGAACAAAGGAGTCACAAGAGGGGAAAGCATATCGAGAGGAAGTACCACTTGATCAGGGATATTGCTCACAGAGGAGATGTAGTAGTTATGAAGATAGCTTTAGAACATAACCTTGTCAATCCTTTTACTAGGAATTTGTCTACCAAGTCTTTTAAAGATCATGTTAGCAATATAGTTTTGAGGGAGATGCCTCATTTTTTTTAGGTCAATTGGGAGATTGTTGGGATTAGTGCCCTTTAAAGCATATGTATTGAACAATGTTTTATGAAATAAATAATTGAAATAAATTTTAGCAAATATTTATTGTTTATTATTATTGATAGAATAATATTATGTGAATATCAGAAAATTCTTGAATTTGTTATTGTGTCTACAATCTTGTATTGGTACGAGAGATTAAGATTGCTTGGAATTAATTTAAATAGTTCGCAGTAAAACAAAGTTATATGGAATCTTTGCATTAAATATTGTAAGTACGGTTCACTAGTATTATGAATACATGTAATCTAGATCTTGATTACTGATGTAGTAGGACATCTTAGTGGAGGTACATTGTATAAAGTGGTTATACATGAACGAGACCCGATATGTTATTAATACTTAATAATATCGTTTACTTTATAAGTATTAATTTAACATATCAATAAGATGATCATATAAAAATTGATCTTAATCCCGAAGTTATTATTAACTCATGTTTAAGTCATATGATTTCTTTGATTCACTCGTTATGGTTTGTAAAAATGATCAGGTTGAAAAATTTTGTTTGGGAACTCATTGATGTAAGTGGCTGGGGACATAATATATAGATATGGAATCTATACCTTTCCGAGAGGAATTGCATAATTGTTCTCTTAAGGGCTGGCTTTTGGAACTGAAAGGTTATTGAGCTCAAATTCATAAATCAATTTATGAATTAACCTTCACTAGTAAAGTTCATGGTAGTTAAGGAAACAAGATATAATTAAAGAGGTTAAATGGTAATTAATTCCTACTTTAATTATGAATCATTATAGAGGATTAAATCGTATGTAGTTGTTGACCAGTGTTTTGGGCAATGGCACTAAGTCGGTTTATACAACAAAATAAGAATCAAACGAACTGAAATCAAGTAAACAACACAAATAATTTTATAGTGGTTCGGCGCCAAGAGTTGGTAATGACCTATGTTCACTTGCTCTTTTATTTATTGGAAAAGCATCACACTTAAGATCAAGAAGAAACATGGTTCAACTGAGTTTCTTAAGCTGACAAAAGAATACACTTTGAAGAGTTATGTCTATAAAATGTTTACAAAAGAAATCTCTAGTTCTTTCTCTCCTCCTTTTCACTTAGGGTTAATGATTGAATAAACCCCTTATTTATAGAGAGTTTTAATGGGCTATGGGCTCTTACAAGAAAATATAGGCCCTACACATGTAGGTGTGGGAATAGTAAATTCAGTTACATATTAAAATAATATAGGAATAATACAATTTGAATATAATTTATATAAATATATTAGGATATTTTATAGTGTCTTATGGAACTCAGATCTTTGGGTTATAGCGTCCTGCTCATCGAACAGGTCTTGTACTCTGAATAGGTTCATGTGATGGTACTAGTCTGCTCCATCATTGAGTAGGTTATTGGATCTTTTCTAAACAATATTTTATATTTTGACGTAGCCTCCTCGGGCGGCTACTCATTCCGACCAACTTCCTGAATTTAATGTGGTATGACACCACGCGTCTCTTTCGTAGAAGACACGTCATCAAGTCAAAATTGGTTAAAATATTTGCCCCCCTAGTTTATCCTAGGGAAGCCAACACTGGATAAACTTCCAATATTTGACCAGGTAAGCATCTTTTCACCTTCTTAATATCACTTTATAGCTCATGGCTTTGCTTTTATACACAATGTCCACGTCTTCTCGAATATGCAACTAACGGCTTTTGGATTTCCTTAGCGTCTATCACACTTTCCCACTCTGACATCATTGCACCTTTTCAGTGAAAAATGAGGCACCTTTTCACCTTCCCACGCGCATGACATCACATCACCCCAGAAATTCATAATGAATTTTTCAAAATGACGCCATCTACTCGCTTCTAAGTCGTTACCTATAAGTAGGTCTTCCCATAATCTTTAATTCTTTACTTTTTCAAATTTCCCAAGCTTTCTTTATCTCTGAAATCCTCTCGAACCCATGACCTTTCTCTTCATTTCCTCTTCCAAAATTTCCCTCTTTCTCCCAATCTTTCAACCAAATTTTCTGCATAGTAACTTTCTAACTTAATTTTTTGTGCTGGCATGACTTTTTGTTACTTGTCCAATAGTTTCCATGCATTTTTTGGAGATTTCATATATGTGTGTTCTTGATGTTCTTGATTTTTTACGTAAAACCTTGGCTGTCTTTTGCAAAAAAAAAAGCATTGATTTTTGAGGAAAATGTCTATTTGGGAAGTAGAAAAATGATTTTAGGTCTTGGGTTACCTTTGATCGTGTTGTTAGCTTCTAGAGGATTTTTTTTAAAACTCCAAGAAGTATTGTTTGCCTTTTAAATCCGCACTAGTTTCTGCTCGACCGTAGAGTAGTATTTCTCAAATAGATCACGCTTAGTTAGGCACACACATAGGTTGGTCGAATGATTCACCTCCCCTCTACTTTTCACCGGATGTATGCACGCGATCACTAAGGGAGTGATTATTCTATTGAATCGGACCTGCTACAGACATTGGTCGATGAAGTGGATCAGAGTCAACCAGATATTGACCTTAATCGTGATATTCTAGAACCATCTGATGAGCACTCTCATTATGATTTTCATTTTGTTCATGATCAGGAATATTGTCGGATGATTGAGGAATTAGAACAAGGAATAAGTAAATTCCTTCCAAAATAATTGGACTTTTATTGTGCCTTCTGACTCTGTTGATCCACTTTCGGTTGGAATTCTGACCAGAGGGAGGGAAACAAGCAGGCATTTCTTTGTTGAAGATGCCATAATTGTTGCTTTCTTCTCTTCAGATATGGCTAGGATCAAGCAAATGACCAGACAGAAATCTGATACAGATCCTCAGGTTGCTAGGTATGCAACAAATGGGCAAAATGATGAGCAGCCCATACAACAACAATAACCCGAACAACTCAAGCAACAACCACAAGAGCAACAACAGACACGACCTCAAGATGTGCCTTTTGATGAGATTGATTTTGATGACGAGCAGCTAACCGATATCATAAGACTCGCCACGAAGAGAAAAGCACGCTCGAGGAGGCTAGTTAAGTGGTATGTGGCTCTAGCCAGTACCCTCTAAAGTCGATTTCTTGGGGAGTATCCCCAAAGATATGGACTTAGGGTGGATTTACTTCTTCCTTGACTCGACCAGCGGACGCATAATCCTGGTGGTGTGTACAGTGTCTGGTAGAGTTATAATATTCAAGCAGGCACTAGTGTCCCCCTCCATCTTTATTTTAAGAACATCAAAAATTACTTCAACGTCGCTCCTTCTCACATAACCCTAAATGGATACTTAATGCTCTCAGCATTATTTATCCTTTATCACAATCAAGGATGGGTCGCTCCTACTCCTCATGAGGTCCATTACTTATTCGATTTGAAATCGAATCTAGACCATAGAGGTACTAGGTTCTTCTACTTCTGTCATCGGGACAAGACCAAGGAGTTCCTGACTGAGCCCACATTTAGGATCAACGTGGGCAGTTATAATAAGGATTATTTTCTAACAACTTCCCTGGTCATAGACAATCCAGCTATCCAACAAGCTGGTAATTATTTTAGTCTGCGAGGTTGCATTCTTTGTTTTCCCTTTATTTCCTTGGCCTCATTTTTTCTTTCGTTTAGGGCCATTTCTACTATGGAGATGGCCAGACGAGCAATGGTCTTAGATTGGCTTCCTTTTGAATCAGAAACTATAGAATGCTTGTAACCGATGAGAACCTAAGGAGAGTTGGTATGCTCAATACCCGCTATACCAATGAAGAAGGCGTTGTTGGTGGAGGAACTACTGAGGAAGTAGTTGATGAATATCTAGGACGTTCCGACCAGTCTTAGGCGGTCTTTGTCCCTCAAAGAAGGACAACAGGGATCAACATAAGGAAACAAGGTGATGATCCTCACCCTCGAACCTCAGCACCTTTTGTTAACAAAGGAAAAGGCAAGAAAATGTTGTAAGTAGAGGAGGACGAGCCCATGTCTTCTAACGAAGAGAAGGGGATTCCATGTAATATCATATATCTTTTTGTTGTGCGTATGTTGTGGTAATAGGCTGTTTTCAAAAGTCTTCTGAGTCATATAACATTTGTGTAAGTGTACTGCTTATTTATATATTTCCATAATCTAATACACTAGCATTTTTTGACTACAGCCATGCCTGATGGAGAGATGTTCAATCTCTATGCTTCCCCTCTAGCTCCGCCCAAAAAGAGCATTAAGAGAAAGGTGATTCCAGGAGTCGATTTGAGCAAAGAGCCGATATTAAACCAACAAGGGAGTGATCCTCCAGCTTGTGGATCTTCTACTGCTCCTCCTCTGCCGCCTTCACTCCAACATCAGACACTCCTCCTATTGTCGCTCCCAAGCAACAGGACACTCCGTCCCTTACCCACAGAATGGATTCCTTCAAAGACGAGAAGGAATGAGTGAAGGAGAAACTGAAGGCAACTTCTTTCTGCATCTCTTCCCAGGTCTAGACCCTTATTCAACACTCATCGAGCATTGATGCTGTCTTCAAGCATCGAAAAGCGTCAGTCGACTCTAGCCTTCAACGAGCACTATGGTGAGTTGCTCTTTATTTTCTTCTCAATTTTTTCTTCCAAGTCTTATACTCATTTATTCCATTCATGTGCTTTTTCCCATCTTGCTTTGTTTCTGTAGGGTGTTATTACTCTCACCAATACCCCCGCCGAAGCAGTTAGGAGGTCTTGAGGAAATCGTGGGATGTCGTGAAAACTTTAAGGACAGCCGCACTCTCCAGTTTCACACTTCTTAGGAATTGCAGAGGGATCTCGATAGAAAAAACACCGAGGTCGATAATAAAAGCAAAGTGATCAGGGTGCTCGAGGAGTCAGTGGAAAAACTCAAGCATCAGCTGGAGGAGCTTGAGGAGAAGAGGAACAGTCTCGATGTTTGTGTTAAAGAACTCGAGGTGCAACAACTCAAGTCAGTAGAGGAGAAGAATCTTCTCAAGGAAGAGCTTCAGAGTGAAAAGGAGTCTCATTCCTCGAACTTGACCAAGTTCAAGAGTGCGGCCTTCAAGTATTTTTTCATGTTATGGAAAAACAATAAGGAGGCCAACTTCAAGTACATCCCTACTCATCTTCACAACAAATAAATCACAAAGTGCGTTGCTCGTGAAGAGGAGGAGCTTGCTGCTGCTGCTGAAGAAGTCCCCGCCACTCTTGGATTCGAGCAAGAGGAGCCTGAAGGGGAAAATGTCGAGGTAGTGAGCCTTAAGGAGGGCATCTTATTATTACTTTAATATCTCACCTTGGATCTAAAGGTCCTTGGTGCATAACAATGGCTAGCCGAGCAGCTTTTAATCTCGGAAAATATGTGTGACTATTTTTACTCTTGATTTATTCGTATTATATATTGCTCAAATGATTTTATTTTGATATAACAATTGCTTTGCTATATACAATTTAAACTCTATTGCTTATTTCAAATAGTTAGAACATCTTGGTTTTTTTAATGTCCTTACTGATGAAGCACGATACTTTATAAATTTTTGAAAATTTTCTAAGTATTACTCAAACGTGTTATTTTAACTTATCTATTTATGTGAGATCATGTATACCCTATATTCCCGTGATCGAGGAGGTTAGTACTAGGTCACTTGCCAAATAACCAGACTTGCCCGAGCTAACACAACTACTCGAGTATTGTATCATATAGCATTATGCTTGGAATCTTTGTATAAGAATCACACATGTGAAGTAATACTTGCTTAATAACAAAATTTGCAATAATGAGTGTGTCAAGCACACTCCCTTGTATATATCTCGTAACAAAATGTACAAAATGTGTCTATTGAATTTAAAAATTCTACGAGTAATGCATGTTTTTTAAGAATTGAATTGAACTAGGTTATTGGTCATTTATTAAGGGAAAAACATGTTTGTTAACCATATAACTAAAAAAAATTGTCTGCGTAATCATTGGTAGTAAAATACATGGGCAATATGTGCCTTACAGCCAAAAAATAACCAATTTGGGAAATAAGCGTGCCTTTACAAGTAGAGTGGATTAAGAATAAGTGGCAAACCGTGCCTTCGACCAATATTCATTGATAATACTTTCATAAGTGTTCACCATTCCAGTATCTTGTAATTAGTTCACCATTTAGTTAAGCAAGTTTGCATGTTCGTGGTTGTAGTGCTTCTACGATATGATATGATCCTTCCAAATTTGGTCCCAAAAATCATTCTGTAGGATCCTTAGTGTTTTGGAACACTTGTACCAATACTAGATCTGCTAGGCCAAACTTTCTATTCTTGACTCGTGAATTGAAGTATTTGGCTACTTTTTCCTAGTAAGCAGCCACTCGGAATTGTGATTTTTCTCTTTGCTCCTCGATCATGTCGAGGCTTTCAGCTAATAATTGGTGGATTTGATCTTGGCCATACATACTTCTCTAATGCGATGGAGGGGGGGGGGGGGGGGGGGCGGGGGTTAACTCAACTGGTATCATTGCTTCATATCCATGAGTTAGGGAAAATGGAGTATATCCAGTTGAGGTTCGATGTAACGCCCTCGATAGCCAAGACCGTTACACTGTGTGTTTATAAAGGTGCAAGACTCGCTAATCAAGTCATTTAGGTTGAAACGTGTTACTGAAACTATAGTTGAACTAGGGTTAAAAGATTTTGGTCTCAAAAGCTTCATTTCTTATAAACAAACATTTTCTTTACATGGGATTCCAAAAGTAGTAAAGTAAAAAGACAGTCTACAAAACTTTAGGATTAAAATACAATTATTAGCCACTCTAAGGAAAAATAGACAATTAAGCTTTTCTCGTCCTGTATCACTCCTCGGCCATGGTGGCCGATCAGCCTCGAAGCTCTCCATCTCAGGACTGGTCCAACTTGCCCTTGCCTTTACCTACACCACGTAGCACCCATGAGCCAAGGCCCAACAAGAAAACACCATAACAGAGCATAATCATTAAGCAAACAACCAGATATTTCATACAATATAAACATGTACTCAACAATCCAAATATTCGTGTTATTCAAGTATTCAGCATACCAAGTACATCATTTCATATCAATAATCAATTCACATATGATAACCAGGGTTAATGCCCTTAGGCCACACCCTCTATTTATCCCACTGACTTCGGCCCGCTTAAACTGAGCTTAGTGAATATTAAGCTGTCCTCAGCTACCAGTGGCCGAGCAGTGCCCTGTGCGCAAGTATTATTTAAGGCACCCTTAGGCCGTTTATCACATGTCCCATGGCATAATACCATCTATGACATCATTCAATTATAGGGAACTCTTAGTCCCATCACAAACACATAACTCGGTGCAGTTTTCTTACCTTTAGATTTCGCTAGCTTTGTTCAATTTGATCCTCAAGCATGATCTCGTCTGAGCCCTAGCGTACACCTAGTCACAGCCATAGATCAGAATCATCACCAAACCTCAAATCCAAAACCTAGCCTCGGGACCAATCCCAAGCCCTCGGGAAGCCCTAATTCCACCAAACGGGGTGGTGGATTCAAACCCCGAGCCCCCGGGCAAAAACCCTTAGAAATAACCCAAAAACCCCTTTCTGGGAACAGGGTAGCGCTACAAACGCCCTAAGGAGAGCACAATAGCGCTACAAGCAGATCCAAAAGGCTCTAGAACTTCAGGGC
The DNA here is from genome assembly GCF_963169125.1 of Humulus lupulus. Taxonomy (NCBI): domain Eukaryota; kingdom Viridiplantae; phylum Streptophyta; class Magnoliopsida; order Rosales; family Cannabaceae; genus Humulus; species Humulus lupulus. The sequence goes on from NC_084799.1 coordinate 132,507,694, forward strand.
CTAGTGCTGTAGCGCCCAATGACTAGCGCTACAACGCTAGTCTCAGCACAACCCAACACTGATTTCCCTCCTTCGAATTTCCTCGAGCCAAACCTTTCTAAAACTCAACCAAACCCCAACCAAACTTCAAAACAAGCCTCCCAACATCCTCAACTGATCCCAAACAACCTAACCACAAAAAATTCAATCACATGCACCCCAAAACACAAAAATCACCATGGCTGAATCTATAGCTCAAAATCTCAGCAAAACAACAGAAATCATAAAGCCTGAAGCTAGAGTTTCTTACCTTTGATGGATGAGCTAAGCCTAGGTTGTCTTCCACACTTGATTAGCCTTCACCTCCTCAAACCCTTAGGTTTAATTCCCTAGAATTCCCACAGAACTCTGCTTAGAAAACCAATTCAACACCAATATCAAGAACTGAATATTAACCTCAAAATCTTTCCTCAAATGATGAACAACCTCAGCTAATTTCCCCAACATAATTGTAGAGTCCAAGAACTTTACTTAGCTAAGATAGATAATAGTATGATAGTATGTATAGTATTATCTTTGTTACTGTGGATTTTTGGTTCAGACCGGGAATTATTTGGACACTCGTAGTAGTACTTATAGATTTTCTAAGTTTAATCTATAGTTTAAGAATATTAAGTTAACCTAAGGTTTGATTAATCTGACTGATATTAAGGATTACATTTATTATACTATAAGGTTTAGATATTAACCAATAGGATTTTAAGCACATGTTATGAATGGTAATTAAGGATTAAGTATTTTTGAGGATTAAATTTAATAAGGAGTAAAGTTTGAATGTTATAGGGTCAGTCAGCAGCTTTGAATACGTTGAGGGCTTAGTCAAGGCTGTTTACTCCATTCAAACTTAGCTAAAAATGTGTAATTTCGTGTTTAATTATTCAGCGTGTGCTGATATATCGCAGCACGTAGATACGGAAAACACGAGACGATGCACGGTCGCCTCGGGCATACTGGCCCAGGCGATATATCGCCTACAGGGGGCGATATATCGCCTCCTCCAGTATGTTTTCAAACGTTTTTGAATTCATTTCCTTTCAGCCATTCAAACTCCTTCAACAGTCCAGCATCTTTTGAACGAGTCTTCAGCCTCTGTTGAACGATTATTCAAATGATTTTCACCTAAAAAGCCATTATTTTTATTCAAGTAAAATCAAGATACTTTCATTCCCAAACTCTATAAATAGGACCTAGTACCCACCCATTATTCACCTTTTGCTCTAAGTTCAGAAGCTGCTAGTGTTAAGTGAGTGTGAGAGTGTAAACACCTGGTTTGGGAGAATCATAAGCTTATCAAACACTTTGGGAAGTGAGGTTCGTTAGTATTTCGGTTGTGGTTAGATTGGTCTTGCAAGTCTTTGAGGTAAACCCGAAACTCTATTTCATTTGTTTCATGTTATTTTCTTTCTCAAAGCCTTCTACTCAGTCCCCTAACCTCATTTTTATTTTGGTTAGGGAATCCAAGTTCTTAAGCACATAAGTTGTGGTAAGCATATTTCTCAATGGTTTAGTCTTCCTATTCATTTTCAATTCTTCTTCTTAAGACTCACTCTTTCTCATATGGTTTTAGGAGTGTTCCAAAAGTCCCAACTCAGTCCATCATATCCCAGTAACTTTGGTAAGGAAAATAGGATAGAATCTATATGTTCATTGCTTATGTTATCTTATGTGTTATGTTATGAAATATGATATGTTATGATTATGTTATGAATGTGTATGTTTGTAGGCTTGGGCTTATGCCCTATTTGACTAACAAGACCCCAAAAAGATTATGGGCATATGCCTACTTAGCTAGTAGGACCCCACTAATCTCATGGGCATAAGCTTGTTTAGTCTATGGGACCCCAAGTAATAATGGCCATTATAATAAGTGTATTAAGTGTTATGATATGTCTTTATGTTTATTACGAAATTTATGTTTATGACTATGTGTTAGATTTTCCTTACTGGGCATTAGGCTCATTCCTTTCTGTTTTTATGTTCAGGAAAATAGCTTTAGAGGCGGTAAGATTCGTGACGCTTAGAGGATGTGTATCGATGGTGAATGGAGTCAAGGGGCCGAGCGTTATTCGATTCGAGGATGTAGTCTCATTTTACCTCTTTATGGTTTTATATGTATTTTCCGCATTTCTTATGTAATTCTTTTCATTTAAATCATGTTTTTGTTTTTAAAGACAATGGGATCCCATATCCTTCTTAGTATTCTATTTTTTGTAAGTAACTCTTGTTTTTACAAATTACTCAATAAAATTATGGTATTTCCGCAAAAATGTAAGTTTTATGTATAGTTTCGTTAATGGTCCAAATAGTCTAGATTAGTGGGTCATTACAGTTGGTATCAGAGCAACGGTTCTTTTGCATGAAGTTCTCCTCGATACACACACTCAAAGCTCCGAATCGGACCGCCAAGTAAGTGTTTAAGTTACTAGTTATGTTACTTATGTGTATAGCTAACACCTTTAGTGTTTATGTTTTCAGTTAAGAATGAACGGAGCTTTAAGAAATGAGGATATCCGAGCCATTAAGGCTTTAAAAAGAATAAGGGAGCCAAGAAACACCGTAGGAGCACTAGAAAGGATCACTCGGAGATTGATCTTGTTCCACAATCAGATAGGTCACCTTCAAGAATCTAGACAAATTATGATGAGAACTGCAGAACAATATGTCCTAGTAATTAGGCTTTTAAAAGATTTTCCTTCAGCAATTTTAACTTTAGAAGAAATATGGGAGAATATAAATAATGATGATGACTTACAAGCAGCCCTAAGATATTATTCTCTCATACTTAAGTTCACCTATGATTTAGAGTTTCAATTCACTAAATGAGCAACAACATAGGATCTTCTTGAATCTTCCCCGAGGAAATTTTGAGGCTCAAGACAACGATGATTATAAGGAGATAAATGATGATATGCTAGATGAAGGATCGGATGTAGAAGATCCCGATTTTTAGAATAGCTAGTTTTTCATTGTTTGTTTTGTTTATTTCTTTATTTTATGATTGTAATAAGTGAAAATTATTTTTCCAAATTAATTTCATGTTATTTTATCATCATGTATGAGTTTGATTTTATTTTCGCAATCATAATACGTAATAAATAAAATGAATAATGACTAAGTTCAGTGAGGGTGTATACAAATCAATGAACCAAGTTTCCTTATTGAGAGTTAGGGGGCCTTAGTAGTGGGAACGATTTTATTGATCCCAGCCCTCCCTCAATATGGTTAACTTTGGAACAAAGATAAGTTTCGAGCCTGAGAATTAAGTCATATAGGATGATTAGAAACACACTTAGAAAATAAAGATGACTTGTTTTTCTAAGTTTAGAAACCCACTCTAATAATAAATAAAGACCTATATAATTTTTCATAAGAAGTCATAATAAATAGGCCCGAGATATGTTTGTTTTAGAATAAGTTTTTTCCTTAGAGCCTATTAGGGTAAGTTCTAACAAGTTCTCGACTGTTAGAACTTTTGGTGAAGATGTCGCTCCGAAGATCTACACGCACCAACGGAAACGCCTCCAACGTTGTTCCAACGACCAATGATGCCCTCCAGTTCGCAGAAGAGGAGTGCGTGCTACTACTAGCTGCAACGCGCCGACACCGTCAGCTGAAAACACCGCGGAAATTGCTAGACGGCAACAACAAGTCGAGGAACTCTTGTAGCAACAACGTCAACAGGCACAGACTCAGCCTCAGCCTCCGCCGTAACCGCAGTCGCAGCTACAACAAATGGCCCTAGCACCCCAACAAGTTGGGCCATATGGGGGATGGCCAGTGACGAACTACGCGCCACATCCAGTACCGAATATGGAGTCAGTGTATGAAAGGTTTCGCAAACAGCACGCTCCAAACTTCGAAGGGACTATAGACCCCTTTGAGGCAGAAGAGTGGCTAAGGAATGTGGAGCCAATTCTTACGAACATGAATCTCAGTAATGCAGACCGCATATCCTGCGTCTCGTCATTACTCAAGAAGGATACCAAAATATGGTGGGACTTAGTTCACCAAACTAACGATGTCACCACCATGATATGGACAAGATTTGTGGAGTCGTTCCACAAGAAGTATTACACCTCGGCAGTCATCGCTAATGGTAGAAGAATATGCTCGTCAGTTCAATAGATTAGTCAAGTTTGCACCAGAGTTGGTCCCAACCGACTTTACGAGGTTGACCAAGTTCGTCAGAGGACTTAGGCCAAAGATGGAATTAGGGGTTAAGCTAGCAGACCTGGGAACTAGAACCTATGTCAATATTCTAGAAATGGCAATAAAAGTAAAAAGGATTCAGAGAAATGTTAGTGAGGAGAAGAGGGATTAAACGATGGTTTCAGACCAAAGTCTTTGCCTTGACCCAAGGAGGAACCCATGCTAGTAACAAGCATTTACAGGTCAGATCCTATCCTCGATAGTATATGTTCTAGTATCGCTTGATTGGTAGCAGTATACTCGTATATCTCGTTAGGAATGATAGAAAAACTAGACAAACCTAGTGAAAGATTTAGAACTAGGTTTGTAACCAAGTTGCCTTCGGGCAAAGTAGTTCTATCATCACGAATAGTACGAGGCGTACTGATCAAGGTTGAGGACATTGAACTAGAAGGAGACCTGATAGAGCTAGTGATCAAGGACTTCGACGTAATACTAGGCATGGATCGGCTAGCACGGCATGGCGCAACGATCGACAGCAAACGCAAGAAGGTGATGTTCCAGACTCCTGACGGCCAGAGACGATGCTTCATGGGACAAGCTTCAGGATTACGCACCCCGTTAGTGTCATCTCTCAAAACTCAATAAAGGATAGAGAAAGGATGTCAAGCATTCTTAGCCAGCATCACGAACGTGGAAAGGGATACGCCACTTAAGGATGGAGATGTTCGAGTTATACAAGAATTTCCAGAAGTATTTCCCGATGACTTTCCAGGATTGCCGCCAACTCGAGAGATAGACTTCACGATAGAATTAGTACCAGGCACCGAGCCTATCTCTAAGGCACCATATCGAATGGCACCTACGGAACTCAAGGAGTTAAAGACACAGCTACAAGAACTCCTAGACTTGGGTTTCATTAGGCCAAGCCATTCACCATGGGGAGTTCCGGTACTATTCGTGAAGGAGAAGGACGGAAGTATGCACATGTGCATAGACTACCGTGAGCTGAATAAAGTAACAATTAAGAACAAATACCCACTACCTCGGACTGATGATTTGTTTGATCAACTCCGAGGCGCGACTGTATTTTCTAAGATCGATTTACGGTCCGGGTATCATCAGCTCAAGGTAAAGGGAGAAGATATTCCTAAGACAGCCTTTAGGACTCGTTATGGACATTACGAGTTCTTGGTTATGTCTTTTGGTCTTACTAACGCACCAACCGCGTTTATGGACTTAATAAATAGGGTCTTCAAGGATTACTCAGATAAATTCGTCGTTGTATTCATCGACGATATCTTAGTATACTCCAAGGATGAAGTAGGGCACGAGGAACATTTGAGGATGATTTCGACGCGATTGAAGGAGCATCAACTCTACGCAAAGTTCAAGAAATGCGAGTTTTGGCTTTCGCAAGTAGCGTTCCTCGGGCACAGTATATCGAAAGATGGAGTTGCAGTAGATCTATCAAAGGTAGAGGCCGTGAAGGATTGGCCAAGACCAAAGAAGCTTCTTAGGGCTAGCAGGTTATTATAGGAAGTTTGTCAAGGGCTTTTTTTTTTAAGATAGCCACTCCACTCCCTAACCTGACCCGGAAGCAAGAAAAGTTTAACTGGAATGATAAGTGTGAAGAAAGCTTCCAGTTGCTTAAGGATAAGCTTTGCTCAACACCAGTACTTAGTGTACCGACACCCGATGATAAGTTCGTTGTCTACTGCGATGCATCAAAGCTAGGATTGGGATGCGTACTGATGCAAAACGACAAGGTGATAGCCTACGCCTCATGAAAGTTGAAGGAGTATAAGCAACGCTATCCAACTCACGTTATGGAGTTGGCAGCGGTGGTCTTTGCGTTAAAAATCTGGCGCCATTATCTTTACGGAGAACGGTGTGAGATTTATACGGACCACAAGAGTTTAAAAGTACTTCTTTACTCAAAGGGAGCTTAACTTGAGACAGCGCCGGTGGTTGGAGTTAGTAAGGGATTACGATTTCGAAATCCTATACCACCCGGGGAAGACGAACGTAGTTTCCGATGCACTTAGTAGGAAAAGTTATGGAAATTCAGCAGCTTTAGTCGGAATAGAGAAGCCGCTACAGCAGGAGCTGATTAGTGCCAGAATAGAAGTGGTTGTAGGCAAGCTGGCTAACTTGTCTATCCAATCGAATCTGCTAGAGGACATACGGATTGGTCAGAGGCATGATGACACGCTAACAGCACATATGGAAGCAGTAAGAGAAGGCAAGAATACAGATTTCTCAATATCTAGCCAAGGCTTATTGAGATATAAGGATCAGGTATGCGTGCCAAGTGATCAAAGTATTAAGAAGGCGATTCTGGAAGAAGCACACAACACCCTGTATTCAATTCATCCAGGGTATACCAAGATGACTCATGACATCAAGGCAGTCTATTGGTGGCCAGGGATGAAGAAGTACATAGCAGAGTATGTATCTAAGTGTCTCGTATGCCAGCAAGTGAAAGCGGAGCATCAGCGGCCTGCAGGATTATTGCAACCGCTCAGCATACCGAAATGGAAGTGGGACGATATAGCCATGGACTTCGTGACGGGTCTGCCAAAGACGAATAAGCAGCATGATTCCGCTTGGATAGTCATAGATAGACTAACCAAGTCGGCTCATTTTCTGCCTGTTAAGACTTCATATACGGCAGACCAATATGCAGACATCTACATCCAAGATATTGTACGATTGCATGGAATCCCCAAGATGATAGTGTCAGATAGAGGATCAGTATTTACGTCAAGATTTTGGAGAAGCTTATAGCAAGCCATGGGTACTGAGTTAAGCCTTAGTACAGCTTTCCATCCTCAGACAGATGGGCAGTCTGAGCGTACGATTCAGATCTTAGAGGATATGCTACGCGCGTGTATACTTGATTTCGAAGGATCGTGGAACAAGTACTTACCACTGATCGAGTTCTCGTACAACAACAGCTACCAGTCAACGATCGGAATGGCACCTTATGAGTTGCTATATGGACGAAGGTGCCGATCACCGTTGCACTGGGACGAGGTAGGAGAAAGGCAGCTTCTAAGGCCCAAAGCTGTTAGACAAGCTCAAGAAGCAGTAACGCTTATTAGACAACGTATGTTGGCTGCTCAAAGCCGTCAGAAAAGATATGCAGATACCAAGCGACACGATGTGGAATTCCAGGTTGGAGATCAAGTCTTCATGAAGATATCTCCTATGAAAAGTGTCAAGCGGTTCGGAAAGAAAGGCAAGCTTAATCCCCGATTCATAGGTCCTTTTAGATATTGGACAAAGTGGGAACAGTTGCATATAGACTAGCCCTACCGCCAGCACTAGCCGATAGTCACAACGCCTTCCACATCTCGATGTTACGCAAATATGTGTCAGATCCATCTCAAGTCCTCAAGTACGATACGATAGCGCTCCAGAAAGACTTAAGTTACGAGGAACGACCGGTTAGCATCCTAGACAGAGGGATGAAGTAGTTACAGTTTAAGAGCCTTCCTATAGTCAAAGTCCTATGGAGCAATAGTTCTGAACGCGAGGCAACGTGCGAGTTGGAGGAGGACATGCAAGGCCGGTATCCGGAGTTATTTGATAAGTAAATTTCGAGGACGAAATTCTTTTTTTAGTAGGGGAGAATTGTAGAGTCCAAGAACTTTACTTAGCTAAGATAGATAATAGTATGATAGTATGTATAGTATTATCTTTGTTACTGTGGATTTTTGGTTCAGACCGGGAATTATTTGGACACTCGTAGTAGTACTTATAGATTTTCTAAGTTTAATCTATAGTTTAAGAATATTAAGTTAACCTAAGGTTTGATTAATGTGACTGATATTAAGGATTATATTTATTATACTATAAGGTTTAGATATCAACCAATAGGATTTTAAGCACATGAATGAATGGTAATTACGGATTAAGTATTTTTGATGATTAAATTTAATAAGGAGTAAAGTTTGAATGTTATAGGGTCAGTCAGCAGCTTTGAATACGTTGAGGGCTTAGTCAAGGCTGTTTACTCCATTCAAACTTAGCTAAAAATGTGTAATATCGTGTTTAATTATTCAGCGTGTGCCGATATATCGCAGGACGTAGATACGGAAAACACGAGACGATGCACGATCGCCTCGGGCATACTGGCCCAGGCGATATATTGCCTACAGGGGGCGATATATCGCCTCCTCCAGTATGTTTTCAGACGTTTTTGAATTCATTTCCTTTCAGCCATTCAAACTCCTTCAACAGTCCAGCATCTTTTGAACGAGTCTTCAGCCTCTGTTGAACGATTATTCAAATGATTTTCACCTAAAAAGCCATTATTTTTATTCAAGTAAAATCAAGATACTTTCATTCCCAAACTCTATAAATAGGACCTAGTACCCACCCATTATTCACCTTTTGCTCTAAGTTCAGAAGCTGCTAGTGTTAAGTGAGTGTGAGAGTGTAAACACCTGGTTTGGGAGAATCATAAGCTTATCAAACACTTTGGGAAGTGAGGTTCGTTAGTATTTCGGTTGTGGTTAGATTGGTCTTGCAAGTCTTTGAGGTAAACCCGAAACTCTATTTCATTTGTTTCATGTTATTTTCTTTCTCAAAGCCTTCTACTCAGTCCCCTAACCTCATTTTTATTTTGGTTAGGGAATCCAAGTTCTTAAGCACATAAGTTGTGGTAAGCATATTTCTCAATGGTTTAGTCTTCCTATTCATTTTCAATTCTTCTTCTTAAGACTCACTCTTTCTCATATGGTTTTAGGAGTGTTCCAAAAGTCCCAACTCAGTCCATCATATCCCGGTAACTTTGGTAAGGAAAATAGGATAGAATCTATATGTTCATTGCTTATGTTATCTTAGGTGTTATGTTATGAAATATGATATGTTATGATTATGTTATGAATGTGTATGTTTGTAGGCTTGGGCTTATGCCCTATTTGACTAACAAGACCCCAAAAAGATTATGGGCATATGCCTACTTAGCTAGTAGGACCCCACTAATCTCATGGGCATAAGCTTGTTTAGTCTATGGGACCCCAAGTAATAATGGCCATTATAATAAGTGTATTAAGTGTTATGATATGTCTTTATGTTTATTACGAAATTTATGTTTATGACTATGTGTTAGATTTTCCTTACTGGGCATTAGGCTCATTCCTTTCTGTTTTTATGTTCAGGAAAATAGCTTTAGAGGCGGTAAGATTCGTGACGCTTAGAGGATGTGTATCGATGGTGAATGGAGTCAAGGGGCCGAGCGTTATTCGATTCGAGGATGTAGTCTCATTTTACCTCTTTATGGTTTTATATGTATTTTCCGCATTTCTTATGTAATTCTTTTCATTTAAATCATGTTTTTGTTTTTAAAGACAATGGGATCCCATATCCTTCTTAGTATTCTATTTTTTGTAAGTAACTCTTGTTTTTACAAATTACTCAATAAAATTATGGTATTTCCGCAAAAATGTAAGTTTTATGTATAGTTTCGTTAATGGTCCAAATAGTCTAGATTAGTGGGTCATTACATTAATTAAGAGCCCAAGTACACAGTCTTAGCCTAAAGCTCCTCTAGATTTTAGCCCCAAATTTCCAGAAGAAATTGATAAAGAAGACCCAAACCGTTCATGAGAATTGCCCTACTTTTCCCTTCTTTCCTTTTCCTTCTCTTCTTTCTTTTCTTTCTTTCCTTCAGACTTCCAACACTTTCTACACAATCCACTAAGGCATAAAGCCAAAACAGCACTTAACTCTTATCCTTTATAAGCTAAATGACCATGATACCCTCCCATTAAATTTAAGCTCTTAATCCTTCCAAGGGCATTCTGGTCATTTGCTCCCAATTCTCGCTAATTCCTCAAGTGTCTCTAATATTTACCGCTTACTTCCTGACACCTAACTAATCACTAATTATATTCCTCAGTATCAAAATAGACCCCAATATAATCTCTAAATTCCCAAAAATATCGCCAGGCTCGCCCCGAGCCGGGTATAAATCCCCGCCATGACTTTTTCGCTAAACCGCTCACTAAGATCGCCTCGAGTCACATATTACAAATATATCCACATAATAATGTGGTCTCAACAATTTATTACAATTATTTACATTTACACCCTCAACGGGATAAAATTACGAATATGCCATTCTAACCTAGTCAGGGCCTACATGCATACTACTACACATAGTCATGCATCACAGATATTCAAATAATAATATAACATGCTTTTAATCATTAAATCACATATAATCCAGTTATGCCCTCCCGACACACCAATCAAGGCTCTTAAGCCTTAATTGTAGATTTGGGTAGTTACAACTATCCCCTCCTAATGAGAATTTCGTCCTCAAAATTTATTTGAATAATTCGGGATACTAATCCTGCATCACTGTCTCAAGCTCCCAGGTCGCCTTCTCGACCCTACTATTCCTCCATAATACCTTAACAAGAGGAATCGTCTTATTCTGTAGTACTTTATCTTTCCGATCCAAAATTCGAACTGGTTGCTCCTCATAAGCCAAATTTGTCTGCAACTCCAAAGCTTCATACCTTAACACATGTTTCGCATCTGAGACGTACTTCCGGAGCACAGAAACATGGAATACGTCATGGACTTTTGACAGTGATGGTGGCAAGGCTAACCTGTAAGCCACCTGACCGATCCTTTCTAGGATCTCAAAAGGTCTGATGAACCTAGGGCTTAGCTTGCCCTTCTTCCTGAACCTCCTCACCCCTCACAATGGTGAAACTCAGAGGAATACGTGGTCCCCAACCTGGAACTCCACGTCCCTATGCTTGGGATCAGCGTAGCTTTTTTGTCTGCTCTGTGAGGTGAGCATCCTAGCTCGGATCTTCTCTATAGCTTCACTTGTCTTCTGAACCATATCTGGCCCCAAATACTTCCTCTCACCCATCTCATCCCAATGAATGGGTGATCTACACTTCCATCCATATAACATCTCATAGGGAGCCACTCCAATTGTCGATTGGTAACTATTGTTCTATGAAAATTTAATCAACGGAAGATACTTACTCCATGATCCCTCAAAGTCGATCACACACGCTCTAAGCATGTCTTCCAATACCTGAATCGTCCTCTCAGACTGTCCATCAGTCTGAGGATGAAAGGTTGTGCTGAACTTCAACTGAGTCCCCATAGCCTTCTGCAAACCACCCCAAAACTTGGAGGTAAAGATAGGATCCCGGTCTGACACTATAGACTTAGGAACCCCATGGAGACGTACGATCTCCCTCACATACAACTTTGCATAGTGATCCACAGTATATGTTGACCTCACTGGAAGAAAATGGGCTGACTTGGTGTATTTGTCCACTATCACCCACACCGAGTCATGAAGCTCTACAATTCTGGGTAAACCTCCCACAAAATCCATCGTAATGTCCTTCCATTTCCACTTGGGAATACCCAAAGGCTGAAGCAACCCTGCCGGTCGCTGATGCTCAACTTTCACCTGCTAATAGGTTAAACATTAGACTACGTACTCCACCACAGCCTTTTTCATCCCGGGCCACCAATATAACGTCCGTAGATCCTAGTACATCTTTGTGGTACCCAAATGAGGTGAGTACGGCATCGTATGAGACTCATCCAATATCTCTCGTCTGATCCCCTCTTCATTCAGAATGCAAATCCGTCCCTGATACCAAATCAAACCAACCTCTGAGATAGAATAGTCCTTAGCTACTCCTGCTATGACATTCTCTCTAACCTCTTGTAACTGAGCATCTACCAATTTCCCTTCTCTAATCCGCTCTAGCAGGGTCGACTGCAGAGTAATATTGGCCAACTGGCCCACCACTAACTCTATCTCTACTCTGACCATCTCATCAGCTAATCTCTCAAGATCTGGGTGGAACTATATAACTGACCTGGGCCTCTCCGGCTCAATGCATCCGCCACTACATTGGCTTTCCCCGGATGGTAAAGAATATCACAATCATAGTCTTTCACCAACTCTAGCCAACGTCTCTGCCTCATGTTCAGGTCTTTCTGTGTAACAAAATACTTCAAACTCTTGTGGTCAGTGTACACCTCGCACTTCTCCTCATACATATAATGTCGCCAAATCTTTAGTGCGAATACCACCGCTACTAGCTCTAAATCATGGGTAGGATACCGTTGCTCATACTCCTTCAGCTGTCGTGATGCATAAGCTATGACCTTCTCATTCTGCATCAACACACAGCCTAAAGCCAACCTCGACGCATCGCAATAGACAACAAACTTCCCTTCCCCCGAAGGAAGACTCAACACAGGTGCAGTAATAAGTCGTCGCTTCAGCTCTTGGACACTGTCTTCGCACCTGTCTGACCAGATAAACTTCAAATTCTTCCGTGTTAATTTTGTCATCGGTGCCGCTATCTTTGAGAAGCCTTCCACAAACTGTTTGTAATAACCCGCTAGACCAAGAAAACTTCGCACCTGCGAGGCGTTCCTTGGCCTCGGCCAATCCCTAACTGCCTCTGCGTTAGATGGATCTACCATAATCCCATCTGCACCCACAATATGTCCAAGGAATGTCACTTCTGGTAACCAAAATTCACATTTCTTAAACTTGGCGTACAACTGATGCTCCCTCAATCTCTGCAGAACCTGTCGAAGGTGAAACTCGTGCTCTGCCTCTGAACTGGAGTACACTAAGATGTCGTTGATGAAGACAATAACGAATTGATCCAGAAAGTCTTTGAACACCCTGTTCATTATGTCCATAAAGGCTGCTGGGGCGTTGGTCAAACCAAATGACATGACCAGAAACTCATAGTGCCCGTACCTCGTTCGGAAGGCCGTATTCGGTATGTCCTCGTCCTTGATCCTCAGCTGGTGATAACCAGATCGAAGATCAATTTTCGAGAACACCGTCTTGTTGGTTTTTATTGATCAAATCAGAGATTATACGTAGCAGAACAACAATCAAATTATTAATTTAATCCCATAAGATTTCTAGATCTACTTCTTCACATGCGTGTATATATTGAATCCAAGACATGAATAGAAAAAAATACCTCAGGTCCTTCCTTGCTGCTATCTTTTTGTATGGAAAAATCCTTGAGATCTCATACCAAGATCTTCCAAAATGTTCTCAGCATACAAAGAACGAGTGTGGGCTCGCTATACAAATAATATGCAAAATCTATTCATCAGATGTTCTCAACACATGAGATCTGATAAAATTTGGACCTAGGTTTTGTGAAGAACAGTGACTTTTGTATGTGTCACTGTTCTCTTTCTCTGAGAGAGATTTCAATATATTTTTCTATCCCTGAAAAGTTACGTTCTAGAAAAACTGATATCCTATATTTAATATATCCAATATATTAAAATAAAATCTTAGTTATTTTAAACAATTTGAAAATTACTAATCAGTTATCAGATTTTTGTTTAAATAATAATATTTTAATCATATTACAATATCTCATTATTTATTTAATATTTAAATAACTAAAATTGTGGAACCAAGAAACTGTTTTGAGTCTCTTATGCATGTAGCATAGTGACTGTGCACTGTGCTACACGTGTACCACATGCCAGTGATGGCATGTGATTTTTCCCAATTTTTATTATTATTTAAATACCAAAAATTCCAAAAATAAATTAATTCAAAATTAATTATATTTTTGTTAAATCAAATAATTAATTAATTACATATAATTATACAATAATTATGTTTGATACATAGAAAAATATTTTACTTATCAAATAAGTCCTTTTTGCACATTTTTGTATTTACCTTTGTCAGTGTTTGTTTGAGCCATTTTGGGGACCATGGACCTATAACATTAAGCTCCAATAAATTGAAACTAAATAATTAAACTCTTTAATTATAATAGTTAATTTATTAATTATGATATTTCTCCACTATAAATTCAGAATTGCGCTCTTTATGTTATAGATATACTTTTACAGAAATCTTATCTTAAGTTGTCCATTGATATAACCATCTTACAATAGTTCAACCCTCTAATTAATTAGTTCATAAATTAGAATGGAAGAATTACCATTTTACCTTTCTAATTTACTTCTTATTCCTTAAGTACCATTAATTCACTAGTGAATAATTAATCTATAATCTAATTATAGATTTGAGCTCAAAATCATTCAGTTCCAGAATTAACCCTTAAGGGAACGAATATACAATCTGTTAGGAAAGATTAGATTCTGTATTGTTGATACATGTTCCCAGCCATCCATGATATTAAATCTCCAAAACAAAAGTCATTAGCCTCATTCTTTGAAGAGACCTTAACGAATGAATCAAAAGATTTCATAAACATGAACAGGAGTTCATGAATACTCAGGATTTAGGTTGATCTATAAATGATCATCAGTTATGATATGAATTACAAGTCTTTATTGTTAAATGGTTTTTGGATAAAGACTTTAATTCATATCTGTCCATGTCATATATAATCATATTATATAAAGCACCTTTACCGAGATGTCTTACCACATCAATAATCTGAATCTAGATTATTTGTATCATTATGATACTCAGTAAACCGGACTTACAACTCCAATTAAAGAATTCCATAACTTTAATTTGTTGTTGTTGACTATTTTTATTCATTCATGTGATCTTAATTCTCTCGTACTAAGACAAGATCACATCCTCAATAATGAATATGGAATTTTTCTGATATTTACAAAATTATTCAAACAATAATTTAACAATCTAAATATAACAATAATAATAAACCATTGTATTTATTTATTCACAGAAAAAACAAATGTCTTTTACATGCTTTTAGGACACACTCCTAACACGTCTTACCCTGCAGCTGATCGAACAAGTCGTCAATCCTTGGTAAGGGATACTTATTCTTGATAGTCAACTTGTTCAATTCCCTGTAGTCTATACACATTCTCAAAGTCCCATCCTTCTTCTTTACAAACAAAACTGGAGCACCCCATGGTGAGTAACTAGGCCTGATGAACCCCAAATCCAGAAGCTCCTGCAACTGTATCTTCAATTCTTTCAGTTCTGCCGGTGCCATCCTATACGGTGCCCTTGACACTGGCTCTGTCCCTCGCGCAAACTCAATGACAAACTGAATCTCCCTACGCGGCGGCAACCCAGGCAAGTCCTCAAGAAACACATCCAAGAACTCACAAACCAATCTGGTCTCCTCCGGTCCTGTTGGCGAAACCCTGGTGGTATCAACCACACTAGCTAGGAAACCTATACATCCTCCCTGTAACAGGTCCCTAGCTCTCAACGCTGAAATCCTGGGTATGCGGGGTCCATGCACCGCTCCCACAAAGACAAAGGGAACCTCGCCCTCTAGCTCAAAGGTCACCATCTTCTTCCTGCAGTCAATAGTAGCTCCATATCTAACCAACCAATCCATACCTAAAATCATACCAAAGTCCTCCATACTCAACTCAATAAAGTCTATTGACAACTCCCTACCATCAACTATCATTGGCAGTGCTCTGATCCACATCCTAGAAACTACCAGTTCTCTTGTAGGCAAAATAGTCTCAAACCCTGAAGTACAATACTCACTAGGCCTACACAATCTATCAATCACCTTACTAGAAACAAACGAATGTGTAGCACCAGAGTCAATCAATACAGTAAAAGGAGAGACAGCGCTAGAAAGCTGACCTGTCACTACCAAGGGACTAGCCTCGGCCTCCACCTGCATCAGGGTGAACACTCGAGCTCGAGTCAAGCTGTCCACCTTCCCCGCATCTCCCTTCTTCACTATCAGGTAGTATTTCTTGAGGTGTCCCACCACCCCACACACGTAACTGGCCTTAGCCTGACACTCGCCTGGATGGTGTCTTCTGCAACTCGTGCACTCAGGATAGGTCCTCCATGAATCACCACCTCCCTGATGGCCACCCTGAGTACCCCGACCTCTCCTATCAAGACCAGGAGCAGTCGAAGCATCAGGGGCCTTCCTCTTTAATTCACTGGGGCCTCCGCCCCTACCAGAACCAGAATATGGAGGCACCGCCCTGCGGCCCTCCCGCCTCACTGCACTCTCTCTCCAAATCTTATTCTCCGCTTCCTCGGTGGTAAGAGCCTTCTCTACAGCCTGGGCATAAGTCGTCCCTCCATGAACTATTGTAATCCTCACATCTCGGGCTATCATAGCATTAAGCCCTCTAATAAATCTGTCCTGCCTAGCTGCATCAATAGGCACAAGATTGGGTGCAAACTTTGCAAGTCTGTCAACTTTAGGGCATATTCTGTAACTGTCATGCTTCCCTGAACCATCCCCACAAACTCATTTACCTTCGCTGCCTTGATAGCAACAATATAGTACTTCTGACTGAATAGGTCCTTGAATCCTTCCCAAGTCAAAGCGGTAACATCCCTGGTCTGTGATGCCATTTCCCACCAGATTCGGGCATCCTCTCTCATCGGATATGTGGCACAGGCCACTCTATCATGTCCTCTACCCTCATAAAATCCAAGATAGTAGTAATCATAGTCATCCACTATTTGACCCTCAGTGGGTCAGGTCCCCCCTCAAAGATCGGGGGCTGCTGCTTCCTGAACCGCTCGTACAACGGCTCCTATCTGTTCCCAACCTCTACTGGCTGTACAACTGGTACCACTACAGGTGGCACAATAGGGGCAGCACTCCCTGATGAAGTCTTCTATCGCAAGATTCAAATCTGTTCATCCTGGCTCTGTAGTCATGCTTGCATATCAGCCATAAGCTGCTGCCAGTTCTCAGGGACTGGCGGAGGGGTCTGGCCCTGGTCATCATCTCTAGTCTCAGACCTGATGCCGGCTAGTCGCATAGATTTTCTTGGACGCAAAATTATCCAAGTCAATCTGCAATCAACGACTCGACAGTCAGACTACGATGACAGGGTAATAATCCTTCCATGATCCACCATTAGAACCCTAAACATTTACAAGCAATCAAAGTATAATAGTTCATCCAATTATCCAAATATTTTCATTCACATGCATAGCAGTGCTGATAAGAATGCCTCAATATCATCATGCAATAGTCAAGGGCCAGGCCCTATCAGTATCTCATGCTCCCTATTAATCATGCAGATATCAACAGTCATATTTCATTCAGATCATTTAAACATATAGTCATGTATACACAATTACCAAACCCTGAGTCGAGCTTGTCTTTCGCGACGAAAGTACATGTCTAGCCAGTCTTCAGGAACCCTTAAACCTAGGACGCTCTAATACCAAGTTGTAATGCCCTAGATAGCCAAGACCGTTACACTGTTTGTCTATAAAGGCGCAAGACTCGCTAATCAAGTCATTTAATTTGAAACGTGTTACTGAAACTATAGTTGAACTAGGGTTAAAAGATTTCGGTCTCAAAAGCTTCAATTCTTATAAACAAACATTTTCTTTACATGGGATTCCAAAAGTAGTAAAGTTAAAAGATAGTCTACAAAATTTTAGGATTGGAAAACAGTTATTAGCCACTCTAAGGCAAAACAGACAATTAAGCTTTTCTCGTCCTGTATCACTCCTTGGTCGTGGCGACCGATCAGCTGACTATGTTCATTCAGCCTCGAAGCTCTCCATCTCAGGACTGGTCCAACTTGCCCTTGTCTTTACCTACACCATGTAACACCCATGAGCCAAGGCCCAGCAAGAAAACACCATAACAGAGCATAATCATTAAGCAAACAACCAGATAACTCATACAATATAAACATGTACTCAACAGTCCAAATATTCATGTTATTCAAGTATTCAGCATATTAAGTGCATCATTTCATATCAATAATCGATTCACATATGATAACTAGGGTTAATGCCCTTAGGCCGCACCCACTATTTATCCCACTAACTCTGGCCCACTTAAACCGAGCTCAGTTAATATTAAGCTATCCTCAGCTACCAGTGGCCGAGCCGCGCCCTTTGCGCAAGTATTATTTACGGCACCCTTAGGCCGTTTATCACATGTCCCATGGCATAATACCATCTATGACATCATTCAATTATAGGGAACTCTTAGTCCCATCACAAACACATAACCCGGTGCAGTTTTCTTACCTTTAGATTTCGCTAGCTTTGTTCAATTTGATCCTCAAGCACGATCCCGTCTGAGCCCTAACGTACACCTAGTTACAGCCATAGATCAGAATCATCACCAAACCTCAAATCCAAAACCTAGCCTCGGGAAGCCCTAATTCCACCAAACGGGGTGGTGGATTCAAACCTTGAGCCCCCGGGCAAAAACCCTTAGAAATAACCCAAAAACCCCTTTCTGGAAACAGGGTAGCGCTACAATGCCCTAAAGAGAGCGCTATAGCGCTACAAGTAGAGCCAAAAGGCTCTAGAACTTTAGGGCCTAGCGTTGTAGCGCCCAATCACTAGCGCTACAACGCTAGTCTCAGCACAGCCTAGTACAGATTTCCCTCCTTCGAATTTCCTCGAGCCAAACCTTTCTAAAACTCAACCAAACCCCAACCAAACTTCAAAACAAGCCTCCCAAAATCCTCAACTCATTCCAAACAACCTAACCACAAAAAATTCAATCACATGCACCCCAAAACACAAAATTCACCATGGTTAAACCTAGAGCTCAAAATCTCAACAGAACAACAGAAATCACAAAGCCTGAAGCTAGAGTTTCTTACCTTTGATGAATGAGCTCAGCCTAGGTTGTCTTCCACACTTGATTAGCCTTCACCTCCTCAAACCCTTATGTTTAATTCCATAGAATTCCACAGAACTCTTCTTAGAAAACCAATTCAACACCAATATCAAGAACTGAATATTAACCTCAAAATCTTACCTCAAATGATGAACAACCTCAGCTAATTTCCCCAACCTGATCAATATCCCAAGTACACAGTCTTAGCCTAAAGCTCCGGATTTTATCCCCAAATTTCCACAAGAAATTGATGAAGAAGTCCCAAACCGTTCATGAGAATTGCCTTGCTTTTCCCTTCTTTCCTTTTCCTTCTCTTCTTTCTTTTCTTTCTTTCCTTCAGACTTCCAACACTTTCTACACAATCCACTAAGGCATAAAGCCAAAACAACACTTAACTCTTATCCTTTATAAGCCAAATGACCATGATACCCTCCCATTAAATTTAAGCTCTTAATCCTTCCAAGGGCATTCTGGTCATTTGCTCCCAATTCCCGCTAATTCCTCGAGTGTCTCTAACATTTACCGCTTACTTCCTGAAACCTAAATAATCACCAATTATATTCCTCAGTATCAAAATAGACCCCAATATATTCTCTAAATTCTTTGAAATACCCCCAGGCTCGCCCCGAGCCGGGTATAAATCCCCGCCGTGACTTTTTCGCTAAACCGCTCACTAAGATCGCCTTGAGTCACATATTACAAATATATCCACAAAATAATGTGGTCTCAACAATTTATTACAATTATTTACATTACGCCCTCAACGGGATAAAATTATGAATATGCCCTTCTAACCTAGTCAGGGCCTACATGCATACTATTACACATAGTCATGCATCACAGATATTCAAATAATCATATAACATGCTTTTAATCATTAAATCACATTTAATCCAGTTATGCCCTCCCGACACACCAATCAAGGCCCTTAAGCCTTAATAGTAGATGTGGGTCGTTACTTTCGAGCAGTAGTTCGATATGACCATAAGACTTCCGACCAAATACCTGACCAATTTCCTTTGGCTTGCTTGAGATGCTTTTTCATTGTGTCCTTTAAGGTTTTGTTGACAGCTTCTACTTTTCTGTATGCTTGGGGATGAGCAACTGCAGCAAAGCTTTTGGTGATACCATGCCTTATACAAAAACTGTAAATGTGTCACTGTCAACCTATGTGCCATTATCTGAAACTATCTTCTTCGGTAGCCCATATCTGCATATGATGTTTTTGACTACGAAATCGAGCACCTTTTTAGAAGTACTCATAGTCAGTGGTTCGGCTTTAATCCACTTTGTAAAGTAATCAACCGTAACCACCGCAAATTTCACTCCACCCTATCCTATTGGGAGTTTCCCGATCAAATCAATGCCCCATTTTGCGAAGGGTCACAGGCTCTACATTTGTTTGAGTTCATTAGGTGTTGCTCGAGGATTTTGGAGAATCTTTGACACTTATCACATTTTCGGACGTACTCCATGGAATCTTCATTCATTGTGGGCCAAAAATATCCTTCTCTCATTATTTTCTTGGCTAGACTTTGCCCCCTGCATGGTTGCCACATAATCCCTCATGTACTTCTACCATTAGCAATTCAGCTTCTGTTTTAGTAACACATCAGAGCAAAGCCCATAGAATACCCTGTTCTGTACATTACTCCATCAATAATCATGTACATAGCAGATTTCCTTGAAATTCGTCGGGCTTCATTTCTGTTTTGAGGCAATGTGTAGTGCTCCAGGTACGTTTCTATAGGAGTCATCCAGGAGGGAGTAGTATTGAGCAGTAGCGTTTGCTCTATTTCGTTAATACTTGATTGGGCTAGGTGCTCAACTGGTACTACGTTAAGGGTGTCTGTATCCTTAGCACTTGCGAGTTTTGCTAGGGCGTCTGCATTAGAATTTTGGTCATGGGGCACTTGTTGGATGGTAAATTTTTTGAATTGTGCCA
Organism: Humulus lupulus; assembly: GCF_963169125.1. Taxonomy (NCBI): domain Eukaryota; kingdom Viridiplantae; phylum Streptophyta; class Magnoliopsida; order Rosales; family Cannabaceae; genus Humulus; species Humulus lupulus. Next base: position 132,528,430 of record NC_084799.1, read on the forward strand.
GGAGATATTTTGCTTTGCTGGGGTAGGATGCCATTTTTATTCCTCGAGCTTGGTATTCTCCCAACACTTGATTCACAACCAGTTGTGAGTCACAACATATGTCTACCACCACAGCTTTAATATCTCTAGCAAGTTGTAATCCTGCTAGCAAGGCTTCGTACTCTACCTCATTGTTTGAGGCACTAGAGGCGAACCTTAGTGTGTAGTGAATACGACGTCCTTCAGGTGTGATAAGTCTAAGTACAGCTCCATAATTATGCTCATTAGAGAATCCATCTACAAAAAGCCTCCAAACGGGCAAGTTTCCTTTGTTGTCTTCAGTCTTTTTTGCTTACTCATCCTCTTCTTCTATTTCAGTGCATTCAGCAATAAATTCTGCTAAAGCTTTCCTTTTGATAGCAGTCCTTGGCTGGTAGGTAATGTCATACTGTCTGAGCTCGACAACCCACTTAAGTAATCAGCCAGATGCCTTTGGATTTTGCAGAACTTGCCTGAGAGGTTGATCGGTTAAAACTTTAATTGGATGAGCTTGGAAGTAGGGCCTTGATTTTCTTCCTGCAAGCAACAAACAATAAACTAGTTTTTCAATTAATGGGTACCGTGATTCTGCCCCAACCATCCTTTTGCTTATTAATATACAAGATGTTAGGTCCTATCCACTTCTCAGATTAGAGCTCCACTAACATCGTATTGAGTGACTGCTAGAAACAAGTATAGAATTTCCCCTTCAATCAGTTTCAACAAGACTAGAGGTTGAGTCAAGTGTTTCTTAAGTTCCTGGAAAGCCTTTTCACATTCCTCCATCCATTCAAACTTGTTATTTCCTCTTAGCAGGTTGAAAAAGGGTACACATTTGTCAATGGATTTTGAGACAAATCTACTAAGGGTAGCAATCTGTTCCGTTAAGCTCTGTACTTTCTTTATCTTTGTCGGGGATTTCATATCGATCAATTCTTTGATTTTTTTACAGGTTAGCTTTATACCTCTTGCGTTGATAATGAAACCAAGAAACCTGCCCCAGCTTACCCCAAACGAGCACTTTAAAGGGTTAAGCTTCATATTGTAATGCTTAAGGACGGTTAAGCATTCTGATAGATCCTTCACGTGCCCCCAGCCTCTTTTGATTTTACCAGCTTGTCCTCAACATAGACCTCCATGTTTTTTCCTATTTGGTCTCTGAACATCATATTTACCAGTTGTTGATACGTTGCGCCATCATTTTTTAGACCAAAAGGCATTACTTTGTAACAATACAATCCTACGTCAATTCTAAAATTAGCATGTTCCTCATCGAGAGGGTGCATACTGTTTTGATTGTACCCCGATCAAGCATCCATAAATGTGAGGATTTCGTTCCCTGATGTGGCATCAACTAGCTGTTCGATTCTTGGTTGGGGGAAGCAGCCTTTTGGGCATGCCTTGTTTAAGTTAGTGAAATCTACACAAGTCCTCCATTTTCCATTGGGTTTTGGTACAAGGGCTCAATTAGAAACCCACTCGGGCTAGAAGGCTTCTCTTATAAACTTGTTTTTTTTAGCCTTTGGACTTCTTCTTTTAAAGCCGTTGATCTTTCTTTGTCGAGCAACCTTCTTTTCTATTGTATAGGCTTAAAGTTGTCTCTGTCTATATTTAGAGCATGGTTGATAACTGTGGGGCTTATGCCAACCATGTCTTTGTGCGACCAAGCGAATACGTCCGGATTTTTCCTTAGGAAGTTTACAAGTTCAGATTTGACTTCCTTTGCTAAACTTCTTCCAATCTTGATTGTCTTTGCTGGTTTGTTCTAGTCAAGTGGAACTTCCTCCAAGTCTTCAGTAGGTCCCACCCCAGTATCAAAGTCTCCAAAGAGGGGATCAATATCTTCTCCCTTGCTTTAGGAAACTCCCTATTTGGAGCTACTTGCCTCTTCTAAGGACGCATTACTTTGATGCTCGATGTTGGTTGCCAATCTCTGATGTTGGCTTGCTATTCGCTGGTCCAGCAAATATCACGTTGGTCATGGCCAAGCCTTTCTTAGATGCTGTAACAGAAGAATTATATCATTCCCAAGCTTCTCTCTGATTTCCTTTTGCACATTCAATCCTGGCGTTGGTAGGAAATTTCATCATGAGATGAAATACGAATGTTACGGCTCACAAGTCGATCAAGATCGGTCTTCCTAAGATGTCATTTAAGGCTGAGGGAATATCGACCACAACAAATGTTACCATAACAGCACTATTTGCAAGTGTGATTCCCACTGTTACTACTAACTTGATCGTTCCTGCTAGAGTCAACCTTTCTACAGGACGTCGATCATACCTTCTCATGGCCTAATGGTTTTCGCTGATGAGAAATTCAATTTTGTCCTTGAGTTGGTTACACTCATTGGTGTCATGTTCATAGTCGTTATGGAAACGGCAGAAATTGTTCGTATCCCTCTTACTTATGTCTTTCCTTATGGGATTAGGTTTCCTATAAGGTACCTCACCTTGTGTATCTTGAAAGACTTCTACTCATGACCCCAAGAGCTTAGAGTAAGTGGTAAAATGAGGATTGTACTCTCATTGCTTATCATTGGTTTTGGGCCTTTTGTTGTCTTATTATTTCCAGTGTTCGAGTTTTTATTTCATTTTACACTTCTTTGTCAATTATTATATCCATTGGTTGTCTGGTTCTGGTTCTAGTTTGGAGCTCCATTGTCATTGGCTGGAAGGGCAGTACTAGACCTTCCTGATTGGCTTGATCTGCTCTTCTGATGGTCTCTTCTAGTTTAATGATCTCTTCTGCTCGTTCTAAGAATTCTCTTGTGGAGTAGACAGATTTTCTCCTTACCTTTTATTTGGATTCCAGCCATGATGGCCATCAATTTTCCCTTGTCGCTGACTGTCTTTGATCGGGTAGCCTCTTGCATGAACCTTTGCACGTAGTCCATCAAAGGCTCGTTCGGTCCTTGCTTAATGTCAATGAGGTCGTTGAGTTCAGCAGGTGGGATACGAGCAACAAAGAATTGTGAGTAAAAGAACCTCACAAATGTATCCCAGTATGTAATGGTTCCTGGCTCTAGTTTGAAGAACCATTATTGAGCAATATCAGATAGAGTGACACGAAAGATCCTACAATGAACATCGTCTCTAACCCCTTGGAGATCTGTCTATATCTCAAAGTTTTTAACATGTGAGACGAGATCTTCCATTCCAATGTACATCTTCCAAGTTGGCATCTTGAACTTCGGTGGTACTATCAGGGTATTGATCTGATCTGAGAAAGGAGACCCTTTCTTTCTTTCTAGGTCAATGTCTGTAAGCTTCAGGGCTTTTATTTCTCCTACCATCTGAGTAAGAGCATCCATTTGCGCCTGAATTGCAGGAGCATCTAGTGGTACAACAGATGGTGTTGCAGCTGGGAATGTAGTATCCCTTGCTTGCGGTGTATGTGGGATTATCAATGTGATGAGTCCAACAACATTGACGCATTTCCCTCTCTAAGATGATTAAGGACACCATGGAGGTCAGATTCTCTATTTCCCAGTCTATTAAAGACACTCCCCCCCCCCCCAAGTTGCTCCCAACATTTTGACTGTCTGCTCGATGAGGACCATGAGGTGGTCCCTTGGGACAATTCGCTGGCTTTTGGTGCGTTGGTGGGACAAACGATCCTTTAGGCTGCACATTCCCCTTGATTGGAATATCTTGAGGCCTAAGTGGTCATTATATTGTTGATGGTCACGGTGTTAGTAGTACCAATTGTACCCTTCATCATCATCATAGCCACTTTGTAAGTTATTTGATAACTACTGCTAGCCTCTTGGTCATTTCTTCTTCTGTTTCTTCTACGATTATGACCGCAGTTATGTCCTGCACAGTGAGCCTCAATTTTGGTTAGCGGGTCTCTCATCCCTTGGCTGTCGATATTGAGGACCAACTTCAGAATTTAGAGGTTGCCCTCCTCTTGAGGCTATTTTCCTTGGATACTCTTTAGTAGGTCTTCCATATCCAGACACTTGTCTGGCACAACCTTGCTCCCTATTAGAAAGCACCTATTCATCTTGTTGGAGCGGTCGCTGCACCCTTTGCTAAGTTCCCATATGGGAGTGATGGCTCCTAGCAGGTCTAGGAGGGACCACTTAGTCATGAGACCGCGATTGCTGGGCAGGTTCTGGGGTTTGATCAGCTAGTCATTGGGTTTCAGGATTCGCTTGACCAATGTTCTTAGGCTGAGGATCCACTGGTTAGGCTCTTGCTGCTTGATTCTGTGACAAGAAAACCTCTAGCAACCTTGCTTCCTCAGCATTATGATGCTCAACTTCTTCTTGGCGAGGATCGAGTGTTCGCTCTCTTGGATCCATCCAAGCTTAAAAATCTTGTCGTTGTTTTTTGAGGGCTTTAAATATATCCTCTTGAGCAGCTTCCTAACTTTCATGCATGGTAATAAATTGCTCCTGCATCTTCCCCACAACCCCTTTCATCTATTCAAGGTTGGGGTGCAGTTCTTCTCCTAAATCCACGTTTGGCTCATCATGCCTAAATGTGGCTGGTGGAGGTAGGTTTCCAAGATTATGAGATGGATGAGCATGGCACAAAGAAGGGATCTGACTGCTCGAGGGGCGCTCAGGTTGGGTAGTGTTAGGGTTCCCCCTATGGCTATTATATTCAGTTTCTAGTAGTGATAGCCATTGTTTCAGGTGGATCTAATAGAATAATATCCCGAGTTCAGCTCTCAACGAAAGTTCCAAAATGTTTACCAGCATTTTGGGCAACGACACTAAGTCACTTTATACGAAAAAATAAGAATTAAACGAACTGAAATCAAGAAAACGACACAAAGAATTTTATAGTGGTTCGACCCCAAGAGTTGGTAATGACCTACGTCCACTTGCACTTTTATTTATCAAAAAAGCGTCACCCTTAAGATCAAGAAGAAACAGGATTCAACTGAGTTTCTTAAGATGACAAAAGAATACACTTCGAAGAGTTATGTTTGTAAAATGTTTACAAAAGAAATCTCTACCTCTTTTTCTCCTCCTTTTCACTTAGGGTTAATGATTGAATAAACCCCTTATTTATAGAGAGTCTTAATGGGCTATGGGCCCTTACAATCAAATCTAGGCCCTACACGTGTAGGTGTTGGATTAGTACATTCAGTTTCATATTCAAATAATATAGGAATAATACAATTTGAATATCAGTTACATAAATATATTGGGATATGTGATAGTGTCTTATGAAAGCCGGATCTTTGGGTTAAAGCATCCAGCTCATTGAGCAAGTCTTGTACTCTGAGAAGCTTCATGTGATGGTACTAGTATTCTCCATCATTGAGCAGGTTATTGGATCTTTGTTAAACAATCTTTTATATTCTGACGTAGCATCCTCGGGCGGCTACTCCTTCCTACCAGCATCCTTAATTTAATGTGGTATGACACCATGTGTCTCTTTCTTAGAAGACACGTCATCAAGTCAAAATTGGGTTAAACAATATTGATTAAATCGATGGACATTTTTTATACTTAAAATTACTCAATAAAAAAATGTTTATAATTCCAAGAGTGCAGTCTCATATTTTTAGTGGAATAATATTGAGATTAATAAATTAAGGTTATTATATTAAAGAGTTTTAATTAATAATCTAAATTTATTGGAGCTTGAAATTATAGGTTTATAGGTCCCTAAGATGGCTATAGCAACACTATTCAAGGTAAGAGTTGAAATTGGGAAAAGTCAGGAAAATGACATATTTGGAAGAAATTTATTCTTGAGGGTCAAATATGTAATTGAGCCAAATTATTAATTAATATATTAATTTTTGAAATTAATAAATTAATTTAAATAATTTTCAAAAGTTATTTTTTTAAATAAAATGGCATTTAAATAATTAAGATAATTATTTTGAATTAATTAGTTTTATTTATTTTAATAATGTGAAAATATATTTATGATCATTCAATTTGGATTTGAATTTGAAATGATATTTATTCTTTAATTAATCTTATAAGATAAGTTATCAAGTTTAGATATTTTTGAATATATAATTAATACTTACTAATTAAAAGAAAGTGGTTGGAACACATCCCTGAAATCAAAGATGTGTTACACGCCAACTACAGTGTAAGTGCTGTAGCTGGCGTGTAACAAGGTCCAAGATTGGATCTTGGATATTTCTTTTTTTATTTAATAATAGGTTTATAATTTGAATTTTGAATTTTGAATTTAATTAATTCTTTTATAAATGTATCAGATAGAAATTGTTTCACATAATATAGAGAGAAAATTCTATGCTTTTCACAGAGAGAAAAATATATTGTATAATTTTTCTCTATCCCTGAAATTGTCTCAAACCTAATATTCAAAGATCTCATGAGTTGAGTACATCTTTTGAATCATAAATTTTCCCACCATTACTCTACGTGCCCTCACACATCTTGAAGTGTAGAGATACATCTTGGAAGATCTTGGTCAGAGTATTCAAAAGGCTGCTTTGGATTGGATGGTCATTGGAGGTACTAAAAGATAGCGAGGATTCTTGATTGTTCTACAACTGGTAAATCCTCATCATCTTTTTCTTTCTCTTTGATTAATGTTTTACATATTAATGGATCTAGTTATTTAAATATTTTTTAAATAATATTTTTTGAAATCCCTGGGCCCACCACCCCGTGCTTTCCGATGTGTGTATGGTAAACCGATTACCAACAGTTGCTACCTTGAGTGAGGTGAATGTCATCCAAGGAAAAGTGCAATGATGGTGGTATGATACTTGTGCCACCATTCATGTAACTTATTTTAGAGATGTCTTCAAAACCTTTGATGAGTCTAGCGATGGCCATGAGGTCAAAATGGGCAATGAGCATAGATCCAAAGTGTTGGGCAAGGGGAATGTTGATCTCTACTTCACATCCAGAAAGAATGTTCTTTTGACCAATGTGTTGTATGTTCTGGATATGAGTAGGACTCTTGTGAGGGGGCACTTGTTGAGTAAACCGGGCATCAAGGTTGTGTTTGAGTCTAGCAACCTAATCTTGTCCAATGGGAACTACTTTGCGGGGAAATGGTATATATGTGATGGGATGATAAAATTGTGTACCTCTTGTGTTGATAGTAATTCATGCACATCTTCCTCTTATATGCTTGACTTTGATTCTATTACTTTGTGGCATAATAGACTTTCTCATATAGGATATAATACAATTAAAAGAGTTAACAAATGTGGTTTAATTGTATGCATGATGTTGAGCATGATAAATGTGAGTTATGTATTAAATCTAAGATGGTAAAGAAACGTTTTCCAAGTGTTGAAAGAGAAACTAACTTGGTAGATTTGATACAGAGTGATTTATGTGAATTGAATTGAATAATTACTAGGGTTGGATACCTTTATTGATGATTGTTCTAGAGTCACATGTGTGTACTTGCTTAGGAATAAGGATGAGACCTTTAGCATGTTTAAAATCTATAAAGTCGAAATTGAAAATCAATTGGAAAAGAAAATCAAAGTAATTAGAAGTGATAGGGGCAGTGAATAATTTTACAATGAATTCAATGTGTTTTGTGTGATGCATGGTATAATACATGAATGTAAAACCCCTTATACACCCCAACAAAATATTATATCAGAAAGAAAGAATAGAACATGTGTTGAAATGAAAAATGCTATGCTATTACGTTCAAATTTGAGTTTTGCATTATGGGGAGATGTCTTGCTTACCGTTTGTCATATTCTAAACCGAATTCCTCCAAAGAAGAATCAAATTTCACCATATGAGGTATGGAAAGGAAGGATGCCCAACATAGGGTATCTCAAAGTGTGGGGGTTCCTTGCTTATTGCAAGAGCACAGAGCCTAAAAGGACCAAGTTGGGTCTAAGGGCCATCAAATTTGTGCTTGTAGGCTATGCCTCAAATAGTAAGACCTATAGGCTATTAGATTTGGAGTCTAATGTGATGATTGAATAAAGAGAAGTTTAGTTTTTTGAGAATCTATTGTATAGTGACAATAAGCCTCAATAATCGTTCTCATTAGAAGGAACCCAAGAAGAGTTACCTTCAAGGGTTGTAGAGCAACAAATGTTGCCTAGAAGAAACCAAAGGCTTAAAGAGGGTGGATCACAAAATAAAACCTCTCAAGTGGAGACTTTTTACCTAGCAGAGGGAAACCACAAGAGAGACACTTGGAAGTGTCCTATGGTACTTCAAGTGCAGGGTGATCCTAAAACTTTCCAAGAAGCTATGTCCTCAAGGGACTCTATCTTTTGGAAAGAGGCAATAAATGATGAGATGGATTCAATCATGTCTAACAACACTTGGGAGATTGTTGATCTACCACACAGATCAAAGTCGATAGGCTGTAAGTGGATATTTTGAATAAAATATCACACTAATTGGACAACTCAAGCCTTTAAGGAAAGGTTGGTGGCCAAGGGGTTTAGACAAAAGAAATACATATATTATTTTGATACCTATGCACTGGTGGCAATGAAAACATCAATAAGATTTTTGTTTTCCTTATCATTAATACACAACCTATATGTTCATCAAATGGATGTCAAAACGACATTCCTAAATGGTAACCTCGATGATGAGTTTTCCATGGAACAATCGGAAGGGTTTCTTTCTAAGAGGAAATGAACATAAGGTGTGTAAACTTATTAAATCATTATATGGTTTAAAACAAGCACCAAAACAATGGCATGAGAAGTTTCACGAGGCCATTGTTTTGGATGGGTTTAGACACAACAAAGAGGACAAGTGCTTATATTCTAAGACTTGTGATGACTATGTCATCTTGGTGTGTCTATATGTTGATGGTATGTTGATATTAAGTAATGACATGAAATGCATATTAGAAACGAAGAGTTTTCTATCATCCACTTTCAAAATGAAAGACCTTGGAGAGGACGATACCATACTAGGTATCAAGATTAAAAGAAATGTGGATGGATATGCCTTAGGTCAATCTCATTATATTGAGAAGTTTCTTGACAAGTTTTGTCATCTTGATATTAAAGAGGCAAACACACCCTTCGATTCAAGTCTAAAGTTTGAAAATAATGAAGGGAAAGCGGTGGCTCAACTAGAGTATGCAAGTGCGATTGAGAGTTTGATGTACACCGTTCATTGTACTAGAGCGGATATTGCATTTTCAGTTAGTAAACTAAGTAGGTTTACTAGAAATCCAAGTATGACATTAGAAATTCGTGGAAAGAGTATTTGGATTGTAACGCCCTGTATAGCCAAGACCGCTACACTGTGTACTTATAAAGGTGCAAGACTTGCTAATCAAGTCATTATTTTAAAAACGTGTCACTAAACATGTAAGAGCTAGGGTTAAAAAGGTTTTGGTCTCAAAAGACTCATTTCATATATTTAAACTATTATAAACACGGGATCCCATAAGAAAAAAGAGTTAAAATAAGTTTACAGACTCCCAAAAGTACATGAGTAATCACTAGCCATATTAAGGCAAAATAGACAGTCTTCAGGTCTCGTGTCCCTGCCTAAACCTCAACCGTGGCGGCCGGGCAACTGGCTATGTACATTCTGCTCGCTGAGCTCTCCAATCAAGGCTGGTCTAACTTGCCCTTGCCTTTACCTGCACCACGTATCACCCGTGAGCCAAGGCCCAGCAAGAAAACATCTTATACAACTCAATCAATGAAAACAGACAATTAACTCATTATGCATGTATTCCCATCAGATAATCCACAACAGATATTCAGCACATACATTCAAATTCAAGATACAATCCATCACATGTTACACTCATATCACCTATTATTCAGGGCCGATGACTTAGGCCGCACCCTCTGTTTAACCCACTGACTCCGGCCCGCTTAAACCGAGCTCAGTGCATAATAAGCTGTCCTCGGCTACCAGTGGCCGAGCCGCGCCCTGTGCGCTAGTGAAACCCTTGGCACCCTTAGGCCGTTGGTTCACTAAATGGCTTGCATGGCATAATACCATCTTTTCAAGCGTTTACAATAGGGAGCCCTTAGTCCCGTCACATATATTCAACCAGGTGCAGTTTTCTTACCTTTAGTCTGTACAGCTATTGAATTACGAGCAACGCCCCTCAAGCACGATCCATTCTCGAGCCTAAGCCTTTATTACCTAGTCACAACCAAAGTATAAGGTTCCATTAATACTCAGATATAGGTTTCCAGTTACAAAACTAACTCCTGGGAATCCAAATTCCACCAAGCACGGTGGTGAAACCAATCCCGAGCATACTAGACCATTTCCCCGTGCCTAAAACCCTCAAAAACTCATGTGTGCAACCAAGGGCTGCGGCCCTTGAAGCTTAGCCGCGGCCCTAGCCTCAAAACAGAACCAAGCCCATCCTGAACAAGACACGCGCCGCGGCCCTTGCCTTGGGCGCCGCGGCACCCTCCCATGGCCGAGCCTCCTTGGCCCTTTTTCATCCTAGGGCCGCAATGCTCTAGAACAGAGCCGCGGCCCTCCCCTTCGTGCCCAGAAAACCCATCATTTCTAAGCTTGAAACCTTACCTTAAACCATCCCAAAGCTCCCCAACTCATAACCAATTAATCCCAACTCCTTTAGCATGACTTAAACAACATAATTCCACATAAAACACAGCCTAACACACACTAATCTTCTCTTTTCAATTTCTGAAACTCAAGAGCTATAAACACTCAAACCAGCCATTTAAATCCAATTTAAAACTTCTAAACCATGAGTTGAAGCTTACCTCTTCTGATGAACCACTTCACCAAGCCAAAGCCAAGCTAAGTCCCCAAGTTTCCTCCTCAATTCTGCCTTAAGACATCAAAACCATGTTTGCTTCAACACTGAACCAAAACCCAGAATTCTAACCACAGAGAAGAAGATTAAAAGCTCACCTTAACCCTGTTTTAATTCTTCATTTACTCCTGAGCTAAGCCTCCAAATCACCCCCTTCAATCCTCCAAACTCCAGCTGAATTCTAGCAAATTCTCTATCTTACTCGTTAAGTTAATCCCGAGGCTCGGGGTGCCAAAACCGTCCCCGAGGCCAAAATGGAAAAAATCCCCCAATATTCCCGCCTAGACATCCTAACCTCAAATATATCTCCATATATTTATTTTCATGACCCGATAGTCCAATTTACTACCCGATACCTAAAATACCCCTGACTTGTCCAAAGTCACATCTTAAGCCCCGTTGTGACTATTCCCCCACTATCTGACCCTAGGATCGTCTTGAGTTGTGCCCTACAAGCCTACCACATAATAATGTGGTTCTCACATTTATCACATATATATACATATCACATTACCACATAATATCATCAATTATCATATAAACATTACTAAGCATATAATTACTCATTTAAATCACAATTATTCCATTAATGCCCTCCTGGCACACCAATCAAGGCCCTTAAGCCTTATTAGCGATTTTGGGTCGTTACATGGATACCTTAAAAGACCAAATAGTCACGCCTCCAATATTCTAGGTTTCCTAAGATACTTGAAGGATATTCCGATGCAAGTTGGATACCTGGTGTCATAATCTCTCCACAATTGGTTGGGTGTTCACCCTTCGTGGGCGTGTTGTTTCTTGGCGATGTAAGAAATAAACATGTATATGTCACTCAACCATGGAGTTCGAGTTTGTAGCTCTAGCGGCAATCGGCAAAGAGGTCGAGTGGCTAAGAGATCTCATGTTGGAGATACCAAAAATTGTGGTTGATGTATAGAAGATTTCGATACATTGAGATAATCAAGCCACTTTGATTAGAGCTTACAACAAAATATACAATGGAAAGTCTAAACATATAAGTCTAAGACATGATTGTGTGAGAGAATTGATTGATTAGAGTATCATATCAATTTCGTATGTCAAATCTTGTGAGAACATGGTGGATCCATTTACAAAAGCTCTTGGGAGAGATTTGATGAGTTATACAAATAGAGGGATGAGACTAAAACTCCTTGACAAATAGATTCCCCAATGATGGCAACCCAACTCAAAACTTGTATACATAAAAGGTAGAGTTCAATGGGTAAGAACAATTCATTGATAAGGGAATACTTACAACATTAACAACTTAAAAGTCCCATCTAGGATGAGTTAATGTTGGTTGCTACCGAGCATGAGGGTTAAGCCATAGGCAATTAATGAAATTCAGTTAAAGAGCAACAACATCTCTAAAGGTAGCAAAGATGCTGTAAAAATTTCACCTATGTGAACCTAGAGGTTGTGCCACCTCTCAAGAGAGTGGGAGTTTTCTCTCCAGATGGTTCATGAATGGACTAAGAACAAGGCCATAAAAGTGCTAAGTGCGAAAAGTGGAAAATACATGAGTAATCAGGTAGAGGTGTGTGAGACATTACAAATATTTATCACTAGGAATGTTGGGTTAAAGCTTTTAAGAATACCTTAGCATTTCGGTAGAAGCTTTGTAGTGTTTTCTCTAAGATAAAGTTCAAACCCAAAGGGTACTTTATTTTATGCACTAATATTGTTTGGCTAGAGGATTATGGATGTATTTAACCAAGCGGGGATTGTTATGATTGGTTAAATACATATTGAAGTTGGTTAGCCATGAAGAGGTGCAAAAATAATAATAGTTTCACTAAAGTCAACATGTGAGAGTTGACTTTCGGTATAAGCATTTATAAATCATTTTTTTGGGTCCAAAGTGTTTCTTTGGAGTATATAAGAGTACCCAAAAAGTTTGGGAACATTTGGGTATGTTTTGAGACAAGTTTTGGACAAGTCAGAGAAATCCGTGTTGCGCCGCCTCTAGGAAGCTAGCATCGCTCGTCTTTGAAAAGACTACTCAGGTGACGCATCGCCTGGGCCGTCCATACAGGACCGTACATTGACGTGTTTTTGGCTCCAAAATTAAAATTAAAATGCTCTAATCTCACTGGTTGAGTCTAATGAGGGTTCCTATACTATATAAAGGGGTCATTTGAGTTAATTGGTGAATTGATCACTCATCTCTCTCTCTCTCTCTCTCTCTCTCTCTCTCTAAAAGCCCTTTCTCTATCTCTCTCTAGCTTTCAAGATTACTAGTTTTCTCCAAGATCTTCATCAAGAAACCTTAACTTTCATGAAGATTCAAGGCTTGTATGAAGTGACTATATAAAAGAAAAAGTTATTTACCAAACACCCCCATTATAGAAAAATATTGTTATACATTTTAATTAATCTTATAATTATTTATATTTTTAAAAATATATCTTAAAGTTTTAATATATTTGTATATATTCATATTACGAATATTGATATAACAATTAATTTTAAAAATAAATTTTTATTATTAAAATAAACTGCTGTGTTACATTGAAATGTTTATATTGGTGCAAGATTTCGTTCTACGGATTATAGAAGAGTAAGATGGAAAACCCAAGAACACTGACTATTATTGAGTTTGATAGTTAGACTCAATACTTAGCCTAGGTCCAGACTCGAGAACTAGTTTGTGCTTCTCTAATTTGACGCCTTGATCTCCTTAAGGCGTAATGACTTAGGGAAATGGTACCAGTGAGATACCTTCCAAATAATCTTCAGAGGTAAATGTTAGAATTTGTAATAAATGAGAATAAATATACTAAGGGCTTTAGAAAATAGTTTGTAAAGCAAGAGTTAATGTGATTAAATGTCGAAAGAGAGTCTAAACCTCAACCTTCAACTTGGAGTAAATGTGGTATGTATGCTCCTTTTTATAAATAATGGCCAGACTCCTCTCAACCAAGGGATTACTTGAGCTTCTTAAGGTTATGTCTAGAGCATTGGATCAAGTTTAAGAAAATTTGTATGGAGGTGGAATGGAGGCTCTGGACTTTACTAAAGTAGAAATCTCTCATATATATTGGTCTATATACTCAGACTTTACAAGATGGAGGTAGCATGTGGTATCAGTCCCTGCAAGAACAAACCAAGGCCAAGTCACCTAACATGGTAATGATGTGCTTCTACGTAATAAGATCGTACAGGTAGACCCTTAGGTCATCCTAGATAAACCCAGGACCGAGGAGCCACTCTGAGGTAGGAAGCAATCTGTGAAGCCTTCGCACAAGGTGCAGCCCCCAAGGCTATGGACCCGAGGGCCGAGCTTGAAAAGGTTTTGGGAAGGTTGACCCAAAACAATGGACCAAGACTCAACTTGATATCATGAACACCTAAGACAGGCTCATAGTGGGCATGAGCCCATATAGCCTACTCCATCCAGCACTATTGATGTGAAAACCCACCACCAACACCCGAACCTTACCTGCTACCTAGCTCATATAGAGATTTGTGTGGCCTTACACTATTCAGAACCTAAATGCAGGGTAGGATCTCCGCAGGTAAATAGATTTTCTATAATAATTGTTATCATTACTTTAAATATCATTTTTACCTTTTTTGTTTTAACAAATCCCCTTACCACGAATAGGGTAAATCATGAAAATAGACATTTTAAAAGATCTTATATTAATATAAAAAATTGTAAAATAACATTACCTACATACTTGATATTAAGTCATAGAAATATCGTACATATTGGGAAGACTATTTTGTAAAAGAAATATTTTTATAAAAAATTGTTCAAAAAGTTACTACCTTACAAAATATTTCAATGCCAAAACCATATTCATGTTTTTGTTTCAATGAACTTATAAAGTGGAATTTTTATTTAAATTATTATTTGGCTTACTAAGAATTGTTATAAATGATTCCAAATTGATTGCTTTTGCATTATTAAAGAAAACCAATTTTGTGTAGTCTAATTTTTGTTTTCTTACAAAAGTTGTGTTGTTACCAAAATTAGCATAAATGCGATAAAGATTTAATTGGTAAAGATTATGAGTGATGTATTTTTTGTTAGGATGTTATGAGCTCAATTTCAAAGATTGTTCAGTTCAATAGAATTGTTATAATGAGGCAAGCGCATCTGCTAGAAAACAACGCGAAAACCTGAGTGCCACTACTACAAAAAAATGTTTTTTCACAAAAGGTTATTGCATCACTTTTGGCGCCTCCTCCTATCTAATCATCTTCTCTCAATCTATTCACAACAATTATTTAAGTATAAAATTACTTACCAAAACACATTAATAAATTTAGTCCACGTAAATGTATAACGTTTCCTTTAAATAACAAAAATAAATAAATATGGGGCCGAGAAAAAGTAACAAAATTCCTTTGTTTATTAGATCTACCATTTTTAGTAATGGTAAAAATGCTTCAATTTAAATAATTTTTTCTAATCTATGTTTCAATGATGTAACACTAAGAAAAATGAGAGAACATACTTAAGGAGAAAAAGAAAATATAACTCAATTTCAAATTTTCCCCCCAAACATTAGTTCATTCCCAAATATTTTTTAATGGCTATATGATCTATCTATATTTATTTATATAATTAAAATATCTCGGCAATGTCATTAGGTACGTCCTTTTCCTAGTGTACAATTATACAAAAAATCTGTAGCAATCAATTTTGTACTTTCATACTATGGAAATTATTCCTTCTAGACTTAGCCAGGTGCCTCTTTTCTATTGGTCAAGTCAATAACCGCCTATTCCCTTTTGGTTTAGTAGGTTAAGTCAGTTATAAGCCTATTAGCTATAAATAGGTGTTGTGATAATCATTGTGACAGTGGTGACTATTTTTGTAAACTCTAGAGGGAGAGGGAGAGAGAGAGAGATAGAGTAAGCTTTGTATATTGTGGTTTTATCCTTCAAGAAAGAGAGAAACAGAGAACATGCTTAATCATAAGTGAGATGAAGCATCAATAAAGGGGGAAAGCTTGGTTGAGTTTAGTGTACAATGAATTTTGTACCATCACTTATTCTGTGTTCGTCTCAACTGTGAAGGGGGGTTGTACAAATATGTTCGAATATTGATCAGTAAAGCTTGTGGTGGTGTTTTGTCATCCATGTTTATTATTTATGTTCGAGAATCATCTCATATAATCTGGTCGTAGATTGTGTTAATTGTTTGCTTTTCTCAACTTTGTATTCTTGGTTTATAGTCGTGTATTTTTCCGATGTGGTTCATTCTTGAATATTTATGGTGAATATTGATTGTCGCAATTTCAAAAGCCAACAATATCAGAGACCCGATTCGATCCTTTGTTAGAAAGATTCACAAAAAGCTAGATCAAGAAATAATGTCAACGATAACTAGATTTGAGTTATAGAAGTTTGACGGGACTGGAGATTTCAGACTATGGAGAGAAAGTCTGAAGGTGTTGCGATATTTTTTCTATGCAAGTGCACACAGTCGCAATTTGTAATAAAATGGTAAAAACCAAGTATCGTCCTCAAGGACTGATTTATCAATTACCAGTCAATTAATTTCTCTTTCTATTTGATAAATTAAAATTCTTGATTTTTGTAAACACAGCAAAAGAAACTATAAAGTGCGGAAACAATAATTGAAAATTAAATGGAATAACAACTAATAGTAAAACTTTAAATTTAACCACTGAAGAAACAATTAGGATATTTAATCTCATCAACTATCCTCCCTATTATTCCCTAATGCAAAGTATGAGTTCTTCTTCTTTTTGTCTAATTCAATTAACAAGTTGATACAGCAGCCTATAATCATACTATGAATTATAAACTCGACTTAGGTGACAATTTCCTATATTTCTATGGTAAATTGAACCACAAAGGTAGCATTAATCTTGACAACTTAATAAACAGTTACACAATTAATTCAGATACTTTCGTTCCAAATTAGAATTATGTCCAATATAACCACAGCAGATTCAAATCTCACTTCTCAGATTTTGACTTAAAAACATATATATATATATGACTATAGATGGCCAATCAATAATCAGTCTATAAGAACAGGTTATATGGAATTGAAGAAGATTGAAGAAGAAGAGAATTGAAATTGCATTAGTTCATAATAGGGATTCAAGTGATTCAATTAAACATCCTAAACAGAAACTTAGTTCATAATCATAATGCTAATCACAACAAAAATTAAAGATAACATCAAGAAAAACATGTAAAAATACTCCAAGCCTTCAGCCTTCAAGCAAGAACTTCTCCCCAGTCCGTACGTCCTAAACAGAAACTTTTTTCGCCATATTAAAACCTACGATTCAATTTTTAAAAGAGGCGGGTCGCGATTCTACATGCACCATGCCGCGGCCCATGTCTAAATTCCTGGGCGAAAGGTTCTCTCCATGCCGCGGCCCGTGTCGACGATTTCTGGGTTGATGCCCATCTATGCCGCGACCTTCTCTAGCCATGCCGCGGCCCGAGGATCTCCTTCAAAACAGTGGTTCTGTTTCACCACCTAGCCGCGGCTCTACTTTGCTCATGCCGTGGCTCTTAAGGGATTTCTCAATTTTTCAAGTTTTCATCCCAAAAATTCACCAACACTTCCAAATTATGTTGAGATCCATTCTTTCTCAAAATATGTTGAAAAACTTGGTTCTTTCTTCCCTTTCTTTGACATTTTCCTCCAAGTGCTCAATTCTTCCTGATATTCACAAAGACAAACAAACAAAGCATAAACCTGCACTAAATGAAAGAAAAACGAAATAAAAGACTACTTAAAACAACACCTAAACATGACAAAAACTAGACTCAACAGAAGGGGATCATGGTTTTCAAAAGCTCTTGGAGATAGGAAAGCTTTTGAAGGCAAGAAGCAAGAGAATATAGAATAGGTGGAGGAATTAGCCTATTACACTATAATTATGTTGGGTTTTATGCCCTTATAAAACCATGTCAGACATGTAACATGATTTTATATTGTACGTAAAAGTAGTCAAAATCATTTAGTTTGACAACCGTGTTGCTTGCTTGTTTTATTACATGATTATTGGAATAATACAAACATTTATAAAATCCCAAACATATAAATAGTTACAATTATAGTGACTAGGTTATAATGGATTATGATTGTAATTATATGTTCAAATGAACGAGTCCTAAGATTAGATCAGTGCATTGGGTTTTCACTAATTTGGTAATCTACGAAATGATCTACTTACACATTTGGGGTGTGATGTCTTATCCAAGGCATTGACCAAGTAGATAAGATTGGATGTACATGGGTACATTGGACTAGGACCGATATTAATTATTGATAGATGAATAAGTATCGTTGTTATCAAATCTAATCAATGTCACTAAGTTGACCATAGATCAAGTTGATCTTAATTCTGAGTGATAATATTATTTAAATATTTTGACTTGTTTGTTACCAGATTACCCTATGGTCTAGCCCATACTTAAATCTTAGAGAATATTATTCATAGATATGAAATCTATAATTTCTGTATGGGAAGTGAAAATATGATTTCCTTAATTTCTTTGTTCAAAAGGTTAAATGATTGAGGTCTCATTTCTGTGATTAAGTTCACAGAAATATCATTTATAAGGAACTTAGTGGGAGTTAAGGATAAAATACTGATGAGGGGTAAAAATGGTAATTTGCACCCAGCTCTTTAGGAAGTCATCGATAGAGGATTGACTAGTTGTAATGGTTTTAACAATATTTAATTAATTTGTGGTTTGGAAAATGCATTCTATTAATTCAAGAGTTCGGTTTCGAATCTATAAAGGAGTCACCAGGAATTAATAAGGTAGTGAAATTATTCGTAAATAAATTCACGGTAACTTATTAGAGCTTGATTTCATGGATCCATGGTCCCCGCATCACCTTTGAGAAAATCAGCTAGAATGTCTCAAATAATTGATTTAATTATCACTTAGGGTTTTTAAAGTTGACTAGGTCAATTTTGGAAAATTTTACAAAGATATGAGATTTAGAAAATAAAAGAGAATATTTGGGAAAATTTATTAATATTGATAAACTGGAGTCAATATAAATAAATAATATTTAATCAAGTTTCAAATTATAATTAGTTAATTTGAATAAGGATTTAATTAATTGATTAAAAGATAAATAAATGAAAAGGTTTTGATTTTAGGCCCAATTGGGATTTAAATTCAAAAAGAAAGAGATTGGGCCCAAGTCCATTTGTGGGAGCCCAAGCCTTTTATTTTTTTGTTTATTAATTTAAATTTAAATAAGGCCCATTAAGTTGCCTATATAAGGAATATGATATCTAGGGCTTTCATAGGTTAGTCGCAGTTGATTCATTGGGTAAGTGAAATCATAGACAGTCTAATCCTTTCTTGGTCACTCACTCTTTTCTAGATCTCTATCTCATGTGTTGAGAATCAACCCACACTAGTTCTAGGTTGATCAAAGGCTTGGTGAGGAAGACATTGTTGCTGATCTAATTCAATCTTTTTATAACACTCTACTACAGAAAGGAATCAAGGGTTAGAGAGATTGAAGGAAGGAGTTGTTCCAGTTCCACTGCATATATGTAAGTACTTTACTCTATTTTGAATAAATTTCATAGGAGCATGTTCTAGGAATTTACATGTTTGTTGGATAATATGAAAATTACATGAAAATAAACAAAGATCATGTAACATGCCATATCCTACAATTGGCCTCAAAGCCATAGTTTGCTAGTTTATTTTCATGATTGAATATGTATGAAATTGATTGATATGTTTGGGTGTTAATTGGATGGCACATGTTATTGGTGCCTGTGTTATTTTTGTTATATAAATTTAGCCATAATTTGGTTGTTTTTTGCTTGTTTTGGGATTGAAAAACTGCACGGGTTTTTTTACAATTTTTTTTTACTAATTTGGTAGTTTGTATGCTAGGAACGCATGAAGGATTCGGCGGGCGTGACGTTCTATGATATTAAACACCTCCAGGGGTCATTTTGTATGTATGAGCATGCCTTGGAGCTTTATCATTAGTCAAGTATTGCACCAAGTAACCTCAAAGGTAGGGGATGACACTTTTGTAATTATGTATATGCCTCCCAGGCAAAAATCATATATGTTTTCGGGAAGACTTTAATTTCTTAGAATGCTTCTTAGGGGGAGGTGACCTGGTGCCTTAGGGAAGAACCATAGCCACCAGTAGACAGGGGCTTAAGTTTTGTACTCCCTTGTCTTATCAAGACCATATATGAATAAAACGATGTTTATCCATGCCTCGTTGTGTATCCTTTCTTTATGGTCTATCTTGTTTGTTGCCTTCGTTGGGCCTTTGCATGCTGCTTGACTATGTTTTATGCTCTTGTTTTTGTGTGGGATGTTGTCTTAGGATGGATTGCTTTGTGCTTGATCATGCCTCGTTATTTCCCTTACATGTACGAGACTTGTATTGTGGCTAACCGTTGGGCTTGTTTGTCACTAGTTGTGAGTTTTAGGCTGACTTGCGAGCTGAGTGTGCTGACAAGTGTTGCATGTTCCATCAATTCGAGGAGTCAAGTTGGCAGACCATGACAGTTGGTATCAGAGCCAGGTTAGAGAAAACTTGGTGACCCTGCATGATGGTGAGCAATACTCAAAGGATCAAAGCATTGGAGATGTGCGTTGGAGAGCTAGATGGCATGGACGATAGGGTCAGGGATCTTAACTCTGTCAGGCCAGAATCAGAGTCGGAAAACACACAAAACCGCATGGCTATGTTGGAGCAGGACACGGCCAATCTACTAGCCCACATAACTGTGATCGAGCGAAAGGAGAACCTTTCAAGTACATCTGATAGTCCTTAGGAGGAGCGTATTGAGGTCGTGGAACGAGAAGTGAAAGACCTACAAGAGACACTAAATGACCTCGTAGAGAATTACAGTTGAGGCATTGAAGGATGAGATGTTGGAGATGAACACTAAGTTGAACCTCACCATGGGGGCAGTGGGGACTCAAGCTGCAGCTGGACCCATTGGCATGGAATGCAACAGAGTAAAAGTTCCTGAGTCGAGGCCCTATTGCGGGGCTAGAGACGCAAAAGACTTAGAAAACTTCCTCTTTGACATGGAGCATTACTTCAGAGTCGTGAGGGCTGAATCAGAAGATGATAAGGTCGCCATGGCAATAATGTACTTGTCTGCATATGCTAAAGTGTGGTGGAGGACAAAGTACGATGACATTCAGAACGGCAGTTGCACCATAACAACATAGGAAGATCTAAAGAGAGAATTGAAGATACAGTTTCTCCCTGTAAATGTTGCCTACAAAGCTCGATGCCAATTGAGATAGTTGAAGAACACTGGAACAATCTGAGAATACTTGAAGAAATTCTCTGGGTTGAAGCTTGACATCAAAGACATGTCCAAAGTAGACAAGCTCTTTGCCTTTTTGGAAAGATTGAAGCCTTGGGCAAAGCAGGAGCTTGAGATACAGCAAGTGGCTACCTTGGCCACTGCTCAAGCTACTGCCAAACGACTAGCCGATTACTCATAGAGGAATATTCAATCAAAGAAGACTAATCCTTAACCTAGCAGAAGCGAAATTTGGGGTAATAAGTTGGGAAAGTCTTGGCAGAGCAAGAGTGGGGGATGAGAGAAAAGGACCATTGTAACGACCCAAATCTGCTAATAAGGCTTAGTGCCTTGATTAGTGTGCTAGGATGGCAATAATTGATTTAATTATGTTATTATGTGGTTAATTGTGATATATGTGTATCAGTATGTGATTACTTGGATTAAATGATTATATGAATATAAATGCATGTTTAGGTGAATTAAATATGCATGTGGGCTAATTTTCGTTAATAAGGGCATATTTGTAATTTTTGCCCGCTGAGGGCATAAATGTGATTATTTGTGTGTGTTGTGCTTGAGACCATAGTATTGTGGAGATATAATTGAGATGTGTATTCCAAGATGTTCCTAGGGAGCGGATTAGCGGAATAGTCACAACGAGGTCGAATACCCGGCTCGGGGTGAGCCTACAGGTATTTTGGGAACATAGTATGTGTTCGGGATTTAGCGGGTAACGGGTAGCTATTTAGCGATTACTTACGTATGTCGGGGTTAATTAGGGATTTGTAGGAATGCTCGAGGAATTAGCGGGATGTGGAAAATGACGGGATTTCCCTTGGAGGCATTAAATGATTAAGGATTAGCTTAGGGGTATTTTGGTCTTTTTCTAAGGATAGGCTAGGCTTACGACTCTAGAACTAATCAGAAAAGAAACACTCTCTCTCAGTACTTTTCTCTCTCTCACGTTCTTCTCTTCCCTTCTTGGTGCTTTGGGGGATTTTGAGAGCTCTTGAGGAATTGGCCAGGAAATCCAAGGATTGAAGCTAGGATTTAATTGAGGATCAGCTCAGGGCTTGAAATTGTGATCATGGTAAGGATTTGTTCTAAATTCTTGGTATTTTCAGCTGTTATTTAAAGGCTTTATTTAGGTTTAAACCTTAGGTCTAATTTTGATTTTTAGTGAGATTATGGGATAGTTTTTGGGATATTAATACTACTGATGTTACCTTGATATGAACTATGGACTGAATTCTGGGTTAAGTATTGAATTGGGTGGATTTTTGTGGATTTTTCTTGAGAAAACAAAGGGGAGATTTTTGGGTTTTGGGCTCCATTCATGGCCCTGTTCTTCAGGCGCCGCAACCCATTTGTGCAAGAAGGCTTGGGAGCCTCTGATGATGCCCAAGCGCAGGTAGGGCACATCGCGGCCCGTGTTCCCCATAAGAGAGCCCCAAGGCTATCTGACTTGTAGCGCGTCGCGGCCCTAGGGGGACAGGTTGCGGCTAAAATTAAGAGAAATGATCAATATAAGGTTTTAAGCTCGGGGAACCCAAATTTAAGGGCTCGGGAAGGATTCTACTACCCGATTTTGTAGGATTTGAGGTCATTGAGGCTAAATATTATTACAAATTTTTTAATTGGTTTAGGGATTGATGGACAATTATTATTATAGCATTGAGACTAGGTTTTACCGCCAAGGCTCGGGTTTAGGGGATCGTGCTTGGGATTGCACTAGTCAGCCACCTCGGGACACAGGTAAAAAGACTGTTTGTGCCGTAGAGCAGGGCATGGCCCGATTATCTGTGTTCAATGTTATGTGTGAATGTTCATAATTGTTATGCTATGTTTTATGATTATGACCAATTGGTGAAGGCTGGGAACGGTGATAAGCATGCTTAATGTAGATCGCCATGGCATGACCATCTAGGGTGTTGTACTCACCCGTTTGATGAAGACCGTGAACCCGGTTCCTGGTAATGCACCTAGGTCGACATAGGCCACTATGTGAATAGTTTGTTATCTGTTAAAGTGATGTATTTATTGAAATGAATTATTATATGCTTTGTGCATGAGTCTTCTTGCTGGGCCTTGGCTCATAGGTGCTCTATGGTGCTGGTAAGGGCAAGGGAGAGCCCGACCAAGCATGAGATGGAAGGCATGGAGCGGCGCATACATGTTTGGCCTACCTGGCCGCCACGACTAGCGTTGTTTTGAGGGACATATTATAAGTATTTGATTTTGTTGCTTAGGTCGACTGCACTCTAGCATTTGAGCTGTAAATATATTTTGAAACATTATTTTGGGATCCCAATGTATCACTTTTATAACTTTAATGGATGTCCAAACCTTTTATACTTAATTTTCATTAAATGAGTTTTTATTATGATTTTATCACACTTTTCAGTCTAACACCTCGATTAGCGAGCTAATGGCACATTTTTAAATCACATGGTAATGACTCTAGGGTAGTAGGGCGTTACAACTTGGTATCAGAGCGTGCCAAGGTTTATGGTTCCTGGAGATTGACCGAACATGTACGATTACTGCCAGAGACAAGCTCAACTCAAGGTTATTAGTATTAAGTGAATTATATGTTTCATTGCTTGTTTGAATTGCCTTGTTTGCCTAATTAATATGAATTGAGCATGATGAGTGTATATAATGCTAGGGCACGTGTGACAGTCAGAATCCCGTGGTCCGTAAGGGGAAAGACCAGGTAAGCTGTTGTTGAGGCTCAAAATTCCACGCCCTCGAAAGATCAAAGGCGCGCACTAAGGTCCCATAAGCACTTAATTACTTGATGGATCCGCGATGCCCACGGGCTCCCATTGTCACACACAAACCACGTACCTAGCGAAAGCACGCCTTAGATGCACCTGACGCCCTCGCTGGTGGAGCGCCTCGCTGGGCGTGGTGGCCTCACTGGTGGGGTGCCTCGCTGGGCGTAGTGGCCTCGCTGGTTGAGCGCCTCGCTGGGTGCGGTGGCCTCACTGGTGGAGCGCCTCGCTGGGCGTGGTGGCCTAGCTGGTGGAGCGCCTCGCTGGGGGTGGTGGCCTCGCTGGTGGAGCGCCTCGCTGAGGGTGGTGGCCACGCTGGTGGAGTGCCTCGCGGCACCTAATGGCCTCGCCAAGTCTCGCCACGCATGGCCTCGCCAAGAAGGGCCTTGCTAAGTTTCGCCACGCAGGGCCTCGCCAAGAGGGGCCTCGCTAAGTCTTGCCACGCAGGGCCTCGCCAAGAGGGGCCTCGCCAAGAGGGGCCTCGCTAAGTCTCGCCACGCATGGCCTCGCCAAGAGGGGCCTCGCCAAGAGGGGCCTCGCCATGCATCCTTAGACGTCCGCCAAGGCCACGTGCCCATCGCCCAGACTCGTGAGTGACCTTGGGAGACTTCAGGCATCTCATGCCAAGGACACAAGATCTCCACCTCACACCAAAGGTCCCATTCCTTACACCTTGAGACCCCTATGCTTAGGGGCCACAGTACAAGTCGAATGGGATATGCTTGTACGACCTAGTACTGAGTACGGATACCAGTGCCAGTGAGACTGCTGGAGTAAGAGTCATGGTCCGTACGTCTACGGCCATAGGTCAGAGCCGACACCACTACCTCCTGCGCCACTACGCCTGCCACCACTCATCAGACACGGGTACAGACAAGTAGTGGAGACATCCTCATGACACCTGCTCCTGTACGAGATGTACGACCACAACCTCTGAAGCCACTCCCCTGACACAGTACATATGTACCACTTAGTCTCCTGGACCACTATGTACCTAAGGCCATTAGAGCCTACTATAAAATGAACTCTAAGACCACCTGAAAGGGGGTTGGAAATTTTACTGTAGCAGAGGTTTGAGTGTGAATGAAAGACTGAATTCTCCATTATTGTTCTATCATTGTTCTTGAGTTATTGTTCAAGTTTTTACAGCTTTCCGATTAGTGATCTTGATTTGATAATTTTTCCAACTCAACTTCGTTGACGAGTTCTCACTGTCAACAGTTTGGCGCCGTCTGTGGGAACGTTAGTTTCAAGCTACTGTTCCACCATTGTTTCCGGCAAGAAGAAGATGCCAAGATGCTCGAAGCGACTGAGGGAGCCACGGGAGGTAGAGGTTCACCTGAACGGAGTCCAGCTGAAGGCCTCCATGAAGGACGCGCCTCCACCCAGAGACGTGGAGCCCCTGAAAGACCCTGAGGTTCACGGAGGTGATAGGGTGGCCTCATCACCAACCGCTCCACCTGGAGGAAGTCCTCCAAGAGCAGCACCGATAAACGCTGACGAGTTCCCTCCTCCAAAACCGCCGCAGGCACCGAACTCCGGCCGACAAGACCCGGGCCCTTCTGCCCATAGGCATGATAAGCGCCCCCGGGTCCACTCCATGAGCTCGAGTTCGAAATCCTGGTTTTACGAAGAGGAAATACGTGAGCTCCACCGTAAGAACCAAAGGTTGGAAACCACCTTGGAAAATATGCAAGAGGTCCTTAACGGCCTGCTGCAGGGTAAGTCCAACGTAACCTTGCCTAAGAGGAAGGAGAAGGGCAAGGATGGGGTGGAGACCACTGTACCGGTAGATGATGGGAGAACCCGACATTCAACTAGTAACACCCCCCGCGCAAAGCAACATGATCACCTCGAACCGCCTAAGCAGGCCCAGAAGCCAGCGCCAAAGACCAACGCTGCCCCTCGCCATGAGGATGAGGTCACCTCCAAAAGAGCACCCCCAGACTTGCGGGAGGAGCTCAATAAGAAGAGGGCGGGAAAAGGGACCACGCCCCCTGTGGCGCCTCGAGAAGGCAAGGGAAAGGCGGATCTTAGCCCGTCCACTTTGAGGGACACTCTCACCAAGAGGAGGCAGGACCTAGACACGGAAATGAGGAGCTTGCGAAGCAAGATCGTCACCGCGTCAGGCGGCCAGGCCTTTGAGGAGGACTTCGACCATGAGTCGCCCTTTGTGAGAGAAATTCAGGCAATCCGACTCCCTGCCAATTTTAAGGAGCCCAATATGACCCCTTACGAAGGGAACACGGATCTGAAATACCACCTAGATGCGTTTAATGATCTGATGAAATTAAGGGGGATCGGAAGTGGTGCCAGGTGCCATTGCTTCGCTGTTACTCTGAAAGGAACTGCCTACAAGTGGTTCAAAAGACTAAGGCCGGGGTCCATCAGGTCCTGGCAACAGTTTTCTGACAAATTCTTCCAACAGCACCATGCCGTGCGGGACTACACGATGCCGGGTACCAGCCTGGCCAACATGAAGCAAGGGGAGAATGAAAGCCTAAAGAGCTACATTCACCGGTTCAATATGGAGGCCGGAAAAGTGGGAAGCCTAACGCGCCGAGAGTTAAAAATGGCCATTACCGCTGGAGTGCTCCCAGGAAGCAAGTTGTGGGACAACATGTTGAAGAGGGAAGTCACCAACTTAGATGACTTCTATGAGAGAGCGCAGAAGTACATCTGTGTGGAGGATGGCCACGCAAACCTAAAGGCGGGGAAGGAGGAGCCCCACGCGAAGCCCCCAACTAACGACGGATCGAATGTAGCGAAGAAGAAAAGAACGTACGATGGGCCAAGAGATGACCAGCAAAGGAAAACCAAACGAGGGGGTGATCATAGGCAAACGGCTTATACTTACTATACGAACCTCGCGGATACCAGGGAGCATATTTACATCACCAACGAAGATCGAGTGCCCTTCAAAAAGCCTCCACCAATGAGAAAGGATCAGTCCAAAAGGGACCCCAGTAGATACTGCCAATACCACAAGGACATCGGACACACCACGACGGAGTGTATCCATCTGAAGGAGGAAATTGAGGAGCTTATCCGACGGGGGCACTTGGGCCGCTATGTCAGGAGAGAAAGGCAAAGGCTAGAGGACGAGCCCCAGAAAAACAGGGGGAGGTCCGAACCATTTTTGGAGGTCCAGGATTTGGGGGAGACTCTAGGAAGGGGCGAGATAGATATGCAAGAAAGGCTCGGCGAAGTCCGCCTCCCTGCGTCATGAGTTTAGAACAACGACCCCCGAAGAGCTTCAAGGGGGAAAACGACTCGATAACGTTCACTGAGGAGGACGCACGGGGGGTACACTTTCCCCACAATGATCCGCTGGTGTTGACAGTTCAATTGGCAAATATGCGTGTGCATCGAGTCCTAGTGGACAACGGGAGCTCGGTGGACATCCTATATCGCCCTGCTTTCGAAAAGATGGGACTGGGCATTCATCACCTGAAGCCCTGCCAGTCGTCCCTATACGGATACACAGGAGACTCAGTGCAACCCCTTGGAATGATCGAATTGACACTTACCATGGGGGAGCAACCCCGGTAGACTACAGTCATGTCTAACTTTATTGTAGTAGATTGTGCATCAGCTTTCAACGCGGTATTGGGGAGACCCTCCCTAAGAGAATTGAAAGCCATAACTTCAATATATCACTTGGTTATCAAGTTCCCGACTCCAGGAGGGGTTGCTAGTATGAAGGGAGAATAGAAGGAGGCGAGGGAGTGTTACAACACCTCACTCCGTACGCCTGCAAAACCGCGTGAGCCAATGGCCATGGTGGTACATGAGGCGCTATGTATGCCCACGGGGGGTCCGCAGGAGCTGGACCCTCGGGTCGTGGATGAGTCAAGAGCAGAACCAGTAGAAGAAGTAGAGGAGGTTACGGTGACGGAGGAACCCCTAAGGAAATTGAAGATAGGGAGAATCCTGCAAGGTGACGTGAAGGAGGAGTTGAGGAAATTTTTGAAAGATAATCTAGACGTGTTTGCATGGAGTCATGAGGACATGGTGGGCATAGACCCCAGTGTGATGTGCCACCACCTGAACATCTCCCCAGAAGCAAGGCCCGTCCGGCAAAAGAGGTGGGCGCTAGACCCAACAAGATACGCAGCATTAAAGGAGGAGGTTGACAAGTTGAAGGCCAACGGGTTCATCCGTGAGTCTTTCTACCCTGTGTGGGTATCGAACCCAGTACTCGTGCCGAAGCCGAATGGGAAGTGGAGAACTTGCGTCGATTTCACGAACTTGAATAAAGCTTGTCCTAAGGACAGCTTCCCACTTCCCAGGATAGATCAGCTAGTAGATGCGACAGCAGGACATGAGTTACTAAGTTTCATGGACGCCTACTCAGGATACAACCAAATCCCAATGAACCCGGCAGATGAAGAGCACACGTCATTCATTACAGACAAAGGGCTATACTGTTACAAGGTGATGCCCTTCGGGCTCAAAAACGCGGGAGCCACCTATTAGAGGCTGGTGAATAAAATGTTCGCCAAGCAGATAGGAAGGAATATGGAGGTGTATGTGGATGACATGTTAGTGAAGACCAAAGAAGCAGCAGAGCTCAACAAAGACCTTGGTGAGATGTTTGACACGCTCAGGAAATACCGGATGAAGTTGAACCCAGTCAAGTGCACCTTCGGGGTATCCTCAGGAAAATTCTTGGGCTTCATGGTCAATTCCAGAGGCATCGAGGCCAATCCTGACAAGATAAAGGCACTAATAGAAATGAGCCCGCCAAAGAATAAGAAGGAAGTGCAGTGCCTAACGGGAAGGGTGGCGGCCCTTAATAGGTTTATCTCGAGGTCCACCGACAAGTGCCTCCCATTCTTTGACATCCTCAAAGGGAGCAAAAAGTTCGCTTGGGATGTGTTATCCAATAAATTAGCATTTGTGACGTGGCGAATAATCTCTTGACACGTGCCTGACACCTGGAGCGTCTGCTAGAGTATCGATCATGAGACACACCAGAAGCAGGACATACCTGTTTTTACCACGACCAGACTGGTCGGTGGTTCCGCTGGCAAAGCAACATTTATGGAAAGATCTTATGTATCCCGAATTTATTTCATGCAATCTTCTGAATATCCCATGATTCAAGGGATAATATCTGTAACAATTTTGGGCAACCCCCCATGGGCCTATAAAAAGCAAGAGATGGCTCATGGGAAGGGACCTTTTGGCAGCTAAAAAACCATAGGAATATAGAAATTATCTGTGAAAACGAGGATTGTTTATGAGGAGTGTTGAAACTCATTGAGCCCAAGCTCTCTGATCGCACTTTTGTTCCCATATCAATATCATTCTAAGTGGACGTAGGTCATTACCAGATTCTGGGGCCGAACCACTATAAATTACTGTGTTTTCTTTACTTTTGTCATTACGTTATTATCTATACATATTCGCCTATATCATTCATATTTTGACTCCGTGTCAGTTGGCTAAAACGAGGGTCAACAGGATGAAAGATGTGAGGAAGCATTTGTCAAGCTGAAAGAGCACCTGGGGAAGCCACCCCTGTTGGCAAAGCCAGAGAAGGGCGAGAAGCTGTACCTGTACTTGGCAGTGTCTGAGCATGCCATCAGCGCAGCCCTGGTTAAGGGAGAGAAGAAGCAGCAACAACCCGTATACTATATCAGCAAGCGTTTGGTGGACGCGGAGAACCGGTATCCAGAGATCAAAAAATTGGCCTATGCGCTAGTGGTGGCTTCGAGGAAGTTGAGGCCTTACTTCCATGCACATACAATTGAAGTCCTAACAGATAGTCCTTTGAGACAGGTCTTACATAAGCCTGAGACTTCGGGGAGACTAATGAAATGGTCGATTGAGCTAAGTCAATTTGATATTGTATACATTCCAAGGGCTTCCATCAATGGACAGGTGCTGGCAGATTTTATAGTAGAGCTCACCCATCAGCCGAATGAAGGAAGGAATGAAGAAGGGGAGCAGCCTATTACGGAGGAAGAGCTAGGAGGTTTAGAGCAGTGGAGTTTGCATGTTGATGGGGCGTCAAATGAAGGAGGATCAGGAGCGGGCATCATGATGACTAGGCCTGAGGGACATAGAATGTATTGCGCAATCCGATTTGGGTTTGAGGCCTCCAATAATGAAGCAGGGTACGAGGCGCTCTTAGCTGGCCTGCGTTTAGCCCAGAAACTGAGAGTGATGCGCCTTCAAGTCTTCAGTGACTCTCAATTGGTAGTATGCCAAGTAAAGGGGGAGTACCAGGCGAGGGGACCCAAGATGGCAGGCTACTTGGAGAAGGTGAAGGACTATCTAGGACGGTTGGTGGCATATACTATAGAGCAAATCCCCAGAGAAAAGAACACCCATGCCGATGCACTCGCAAAGCTGGCATCTACCAAGGATGGTGATATCTTGGAATCAATACCCATGGAGTACTTACCAAAGCCCAGCATCGAAGGCGCGGACGTGCACATGATTAGTGTCCCAAGGGAATCATGGACCGAGCCAATCAAGAGGTATCTGGAAAAAGGAACCTTGCCTGCAGATAAAAACGAGTCCCGGAGGTTGGTGTACAAGGCCGCAAGATACACCCTGGAAGATGGGGTCCTTTACAAAAGAGGATTCTCAATGCCACTCCTGCGGTGTGTAGAAGAGGAAGAGGCGTTGAAAGTGTTACAGGAGATACATGAGGGAGAGTGCGGCAACCACGAGAGCGGACCCTCCACGGCTAGGAAGGCCATGAGACAAGGATAATACTGGCCTTCCATAGAGAAAGATGCGCATGACTTTGCCACGAAATGCGACAAATGCCAGAGGCACGCCAACTACCCTCGGAAACCCCCAAGCGAACTGACTAGCATGACCAGCCCCTGGCCCTTCGCTATCTGGGGGATAGACTTAATCGGCGCTCTTCCCACAGGCAGGGGTGGAGCGAAGTACGCGGTGGTGGCAGTGGATTATTTCACTAAGTGGGTAGAAGCAGAACCCCTTGTGAAGATAACCGCCAAGCACATCACCTCTTTCGTCAACAAATTCATTGTTTGTAGATATGGAGTACCCTACAAGATTATTTCCGACAATGGTACCCAGTTCGAGGGAGGAGCTTTCGATGAATATTGTAGGGAAAGGGGCATAAGGAGGAGTTTCTCCGCGGTTGTGCACCCCCAGGCCAATGGGCAAGTGGAGGCCATAAACAGGGTCCTTAAGAAGAACCTGAAGACAAAGCTAGAAAAGATGAAGGGAGCCTGGGTAGATGAGCTACCAAAGGTGATGTGGGCTTACAGAACCACCCCACACACGACTACTGAGGAGTCCCCATTCTCCTTGGCCTATGGGTGCAAGGTCGTGCTCCCAGTCGAGATGCGAGTCGAGTCCCACAGGGTACAGGCATATGGAGACGAAGCCAACCGCGTAGCCCTGGCCGAAAGCTTAGACATGCTTGAGGAGAATAGAGAAAAAGCACAAATGAGGGTGGCGGTGTACCAGCAGCGCGCCGCAAGGTACTACAATTCGAGGGTGCGAGAGAGAACTTTCAGAGTTGGCGACCTGGTGCTAAGGAAGGTACTCCCTAACACACGAGACCCAGGCGCAGGAGTGCTGGGGGCGAATTGGGAGGGGCCCTACCAGGTTGCTCAGTGCGTCCCCCCGAACACTTACAAGCTGGCTCGCATGGACGACACTATCATACCCCGAGCATGGAACGCAGAGCACCTGAGGAAGTACTACCAGTAAGGTGCCCATGTCCGATGGTAAAAGGACAAGTGTTGCACGCTGTCTTAATATGATAGGGAGAAATCAAAGAGGTTACTTAGATAGCCTCCTAAGTAGGTGTGAGTCTTTTTATTTTTGTTTTATATGAAAACCTCATATGTACCGTTGCAACTATTTGTATGAGACTGCTTATTATGAGTGTGATGAATGGAACTGCATGTTATGGGTAAAACTGTTTGCAACCTCATGTATTATTTTCCTTCGCTACGTGGGCATCAACCAAAGTGCCTGCCGAAATAAATTTCACCAGACACTTGGGGGGCAGGATAGGAGGCGACATCAGGCGGCTTGCAAAGGGAACCTAAAAAGGGCCCTATAACGAAGGATCCTAAAAAGGGACCCCTTGCCCTCCTAAAAACGAGACCCCTAACAGGGACCCTCTACCAAGAGGACCCCCAGCCCTCCTAAAAAGGAGGCCCCTAAAAAAAAATAAAAAAAGAGGACCCACCAAGAGTATCCTAGAAAGGGCCCTCTATCAAGAGGAAGTGACCCAAAACCAAAAGGACCCCCTATACTAGGGCCTTAAACAAAGTCCTTACAAGGCATCCCTTGGGATCGCAAGGATTAGCTACCCTTATGAACACCAAGGGAGGCCATAGGGACTTACAAAAAAATGTATGGTGACGACAATAATAATAAGTCTAGAGCGGCCACCAAGCCGCCTAGCCAAAAAGGGTCCCAAAGGAGACCCTTGTAAAAATAGTACTATGAATAACGATGAGAAGGACGCTTCTCGCAAAGAAATAATAAGCGGGCGCAAGAAAAACATAAAAAGATAACTAAGACCCAAGGGGTCAAAATATCCTTATAGAAGCAACCAAGAGGCACCAAAAGAGGTCCCAGTGAACCCTCTCGCATGGGCTCCAAAGGACCTCCAGCCTGATAGATAAAAGAGGGGAACCAACCAAACCCCATCATACAGGCTTAAAAGGGCCTCAAATGCAATAGAACAAGAAATAAACAGCAACATATGTATTTATACATTTGAAAAAAAAAGGAGTTCTTGAGATAGTACAAGAGTTACCAAAAGAAAATTAGCACTGATAATGATATTACAAAGTAAAAAGAAAACAAAAAAGGAGCAAGACTATTTCAAGGCCTCCTATAGTGGGCACTCCACCAGGCCGCTCGGGCAACGGCCTGTTCACCAAAAGAGGAGAAGCCGAAGTTGGGATCCTGCCTCCACACATTGTAAAGAGCATGATCTATAGACTTGCGCTCGGTGATGATCCTCTCCGCCTCCAAAGAAGCCCTTACCGCCTCCAAGGAAGCCCTCTCCGCCTCCAAGGAAGCGTTCTTCTCCTGAGCCGACTGTAGTTCGGCCCTAAGGGCCTCAACTTCGGCCTCCAATTGAGTAACCCTCTCCTGCGACGGAGCCACAGCGGCCTTGGCCCCCTGGAGCTCGCGCTCCAAGCGTCTAGCCTTGCCCTTTAGTTCCTTGATCTTGGCCTTTGCCTTCTCCCTCTTCGAGAACAAGTTGGCAGACTTAGTTCGGGCCTTTGACAACTGGACCTTGGTTTCGCTAAGCTCATTTTTGAGCTCCTGGACCAGGGCCATGAGGCAGTCCCTCTCAGCAGTAGATGCGGAGAGGACGCCGGACGTGTCAGCATGCCGAAGAGACACGATGTAGATCTGCACAAGAAAGTGAATGGCGTCAGCGATAAGTAACGAAAAGAAAAACACATGTACATCTATACATAATACTAATCGACGCAAGGTGCAAGACCTCACCCAGGCCGCGGCCCACCTTAGGGTTTCCCCAAGGTCTGGTTGAGTCACATTCCCTAGACCCCTCCAGTCGGAGATAGGGAGGCCCGAGGCAATGTGAATGAAACGCTGCGCATAGGCGAAGGCCATCCTAGTCACCCAAGGCTCCGCCTCCGCGCTAGGAGCATCTTGTTGGACAGGAACGGACGACCCACTCGCCGAAGCAGGAGGAGGCGCAGGGAAGGAGAAAAACTGAGACCCTGGTGCATTAGAAGGGGGCTCCGCAAGGTCGACAAAATCAGCATCCGGCAAGCCAATATCATGAGGGACCTGAGGGAAGGCGTCACAGCCATCAAGGCCAGGGGGAGCGTAACATCCCGCTGTGGCCTGCGGGTCCAAAGATTGAAAGGTCGTGTCTTGGTCATGGGAGCCATAGGGGGACGTCCCCCGGGGGACAGGGGGCGTCCCCCGGAGGACAGGGGGCGCTGATGAGATCCCCCGCATTCGAGGGGGGCATCCTCCATCTCCTCCTCGGCCTCACCGTCGTGTAGGGACGGCATAGCCATAGTCTTCTTAGACCCAGTAACTGACCACAGGAGCTTGGGGTCAAAGACCGGGGACAGCTGGTGGCGGTTGAGGTTCGCCACAGTAAATAGGACCGCCGCCTTCTTCAGGGCGGAGTCTGCACTAATGAGCTTGTTGATGGCCTCCGCCTCTGGCCCAATGACCGAGGGATCAGCAAATGGCCCTGCATGATCCACGCCAATGTCAATATAAGCAAGAGTACAAAACAGTAAGTTCTAGTAAGAAGAAGAGAAAGACCAGGATACTTACTAGGGCCGGCGCGAAAGCCTTCACGAACCGAGAGAGGGCCCTCTACCCAGAAAAAGTCTTGTTTCCAAGGCCCTGTGTTGGACATTGAGCCCTCTATTAAGGGGAGCTCATTGTTGGCCTTCTGCAGGTAGTAGAAGCCCTTGGACTTGTGCACTCCCATGAGGTTATACAGGGAATGCACCTCCTGCGCCGTCGGGGCGCGTTTGACGTTTCCCTTGAACCAAATGAAAAGGCAACTTAAAGTCAGCCAACTGTTGGGGGACAGTTGAAGAGGGGCCAAATCGAAGTAGTTGAGAACTGCCACGAAAAACGGGTGCAAAGGAATGGTGCTACCCGCCTTCAAAATCTGCTCACTCAAAGCCACAAAACCCTTCTCAGGGCGGTCGGCCCAGCACGCCTCTTGGGGAGCATATAGGGCGTACTCTGGAGCAATACGGTAGTGCTTCACGATCTCCTTGTTTGAAGACACATGGGACACTAGGCTGGATGCCAGTAGAGGGGCGTCGTCCTCTTCCTGGACGGACACCTGTCTGCGTGCTTTCGGCATATCTGCAAAATCAAAATAAATATGTGAGGAAGAGGCAGAACACCTAACCCTCCATTTTTTCTTCCTAGCAAGAGTTTTCCATTGAGGGAGCGATGGCGGAAGCACTAAGCTAGGATAAACTGAGACTAGGGGCTGGGGAGAGGAGCTAGCAGCCCCATGACCGTCTTCAGGCGAGGAGGGAGTGGGAGGTTCTGGCGGAATGTGTCCCTCCATAAATTCTAACTCCCACCGCAATTCAAAAAGGGTCGTCCTAAGACGCGCTATATGGTCACTAAGGCCCAGGGGTGAAGGTCCTCCATCTCCTCTCGACACCGAGTCAATTTCGCTCTCCACCACCCAAATTTTACGCCTAAGTTCGGCCATGCACTCAAGGTGGCGGATGCGGGCTTGCCTTTAGGAGTCATAGTCCTGGTGAGGTTTGCCCTCAGGGGACTCTGAGTCTGAGGACAGGTCAATAAACTCATCCCTTGGGGGTATGTCGGACGGGCCGTCACTGGTCATGAAACCACGTCCCAATAGCAAAAAGGGGCTCACATATAAACGAGGGGAAGGCTACAAAACACAAAGGAATAGGCTTAATACCTCTAGATGCAAACGCCCTAAATGGCCTACTACAGGGTATAAAAAAAAACAAAGAGGAGGGGCGTGCATATGGTCAAACTCACTACAAGCTCAGACTAATGTACCCCATCCCAAGTACTGCTAGTTTGGGCCCGATAAAAATAAATAAATAAATAAATAAAAGGGAGAAGGAAAGAAAATACACCTCAAGCGATTAAAAGAGCGAAGTTGGGGTCCAAAGGAGGTCGGGGAGCGAAAAGCACCAAAGAGTCGAAAATGCGCGTCTGCAAGAATGAACCAGAAAGATGTGTTAGTCATAAAATAGACACACCAAGAAATTAGCTCATATGTAAAAAAAAAATGAAATTATGGAAAAAACGGGGTGGTGGAGGATTGAACCTCTTACCTCTTGAAAAAAGAAGGATTCTCCAAACCACTAAGCCAAGGGAGTAAGGTGAAAATATTAGGCCAAGCATGAAGGCCTATTTATAGGAATCAAAGTGAATAGTCTACAAGAGCACCTAAAGGTCCTCTCCTAGACTGGGGGGCAAGTGTTGAGGCTCAAAATTCCACGCCCTCGAAAGATCAAAGGCGCGCACTAAGGTCCCATAAGCACTTAATTACTTGATGGAGCCGCGATGCCCACGGGCTCCCATTGTCCCGCACCAACCACGTACCTAGCGAAACCACGCCTTAGATGCACCTGACGGCCTTGCTGGTGGAGCGCCTCGCTGGGCGTAGTGGCCTCGCTGGTGGAGCGCCTCGCTGGACGCGGTGGCCTCGCTGGTGGAGCGCCTCGCTGGGCGTGGTGGCCTCGCTGGTGGAGCGCCTCCCTTGGGGTGGTGGCCTCGCTGGTGGAGCGCCTCGCTGCACATGATGGCCACGCTGATGGAGCGCCTCGCTGGGGGTGGTGGCCTCACTGGTGGAGCGCCTCGCTGAGGGTGGTGGCCACGCTGGTGGAGCGCCTCGCGGCACCTAATGGCCTCGCCAAGAAGGGCCTCGCCACGCATGGCCTCGCCAAGAGGGGCCTCGCCAAGTCTCGCCACGCATGGCCTCGCCAAGAGGGGCCTTGCTAAGTCTCGCCACGCAGGGCCTCGCCAAGAGGGGCCTCGCTAAGTCTCGCCACGCAGGGCCTCGCCAAGAATGGCCTCGCCAAGAGGGGCCTCGCTAAGTCTCGCCACGCATGGCCTCGCCAAGAGGGGCCTCGCCACGCATCCTTAGATGTCCACCAAGGCCACGTTCCCATCGCCCAGACTCGTGAGTGACCTTGGGAGACTTCAGGCATCTCATGCCAAGGACACAAGATCTCCACCTCACACCAAAGGTCCCATTCCTTACACCTTGAGACCCCTATGCTTAGGGGCCACAGTACGAGTCGAATGGGACATGCTTGTACGACCTAGTACTGAGTACGGATACCAGTGCCAGTGAGACTGCTGGAGTAAGAGTCATGGTCCGTACGTCTACGGCCATAGGTCAGAGCCGACACCACTACCTCCTGCGCCACTACGCCTGCCACCACTCATCAGACACGGGTACAGACAAGTAGTGGAGACATCCTCCTGACACCTGCTCCTGTACGGGATGTACGACCACAACCTCTGAAGCCACTCCCCTGACACAGTACATATGTACCACTTAGTCTTATGGACCACTATGTACCTAAGGCCATTAGAGCCTACTATAAAATGAACTCTAAGACCACCTGAAAGGGGGTTGGAAATTTTACTGTAGCAGAGGTTTGAGTGTGAATGAAAGACTGAATTCTCCATTATTGTTCTATCATTGTTCTTGAGTTATTGTTCAAGTTTTTACAGCTTTCCGATTAGTGATCTTGATTTGATAATTTTTCCAACTCAACTTCGTTGACGAGTTCTCACCGTCAATAGCTGTGCAATCCCACACCGCCTGGGGAAGGTCAAGTGTAATGATTCTAGGACTGTGTAGGTATGGGACTACACATTTGAAGAAGGCTTAAATGGATTGATGGGTACTACCTATATCAACAAGATGCATCTTCTTTTCGGTAGCCCATCACTTGAGAACTCCAAAGTTAAGCGTGCTTGACCTGGGGTAATCTAGGGATGGGTGACCTCCTGGGAATTTTTCCTAGGAAGCATGTGAGTGAGGACAAAGCACACTGAAAAGACTCGTGTTGGTTTGTAGGGCCAGTCGTCATTCCAGAAAGCAGCCATAGTGACGTGGGGCGTCACAACACGACCCCTCTAATTGCTATATGTTTATGCGATGTGTGCATTGTGTTGACTTGATGTTTGTGGTTGATTGATTGGACTGGGAGAGGATTTTGGATGTTGTTATCATGCCTTATGTGCGGCGTCATTGATTGCAGGCATATTTAAGTTATGCCTCGGTGATCAACTACTCTCTGCAGCAATATGGTCGAAGATGACAACCAGGGTAAGGACCCTCCACCTGCCCCATAGAATTGGCAACAAATGTTTGTAGAAATGCAAGCTAGACTTCAGTAAACTGAAGATGAACTTCAAGAATTGAGGCAGCTGGCTCCTCATCGGGATGTTGGGTTACAGATTCCACAGACTGTGGCACAAGTGTCAGCCCAACCTGTGATGGAGAATAGGTGGGAGCCTTTATTTGAAAGGTTCAGGAAGCAACACCCTCCCACCTTTAAGGGCGATCTAGACTCACTGTGGGCAGAGCAGTGGATGAACATGACTTCTTCTATCCTAGATTTCATGAGGGTGGAAGGGAATGAGAGGGTGGCTTATGCCAGTTACATGTTGAGGGAAGAAGCTCGCATCTGGTGGGAAGTTGTGTCCCAGAGGAGGAATGTGACTATTATGACCTAGGATGAATTCAAAGATGTCTTTAATGAGAAATATTACAGCGTTACAGTCCGAGCTGCAAAGGTGGGTGAGTTTACTAATCTGACCTACAACAGAATGACTGTCACAGAATGTACTTTGAAGTTTGACTGATTGGCGAAGTTCACGACAGATTTGGTGCCTACTGATATGGCATGGAGGGATCACTTTGTACGGGGATTGAATGTGATGATAGCCTGTGATGTTAAGATAACATTGGATTCGAGGACTACAACTTATGCTCAGGTAGTGGAGAAAGCCCTTACAACTGAGGAGTTGAAAATCAAATATAGAGAGAAGGTGCCTCAAGGCGCGATGCTCGAAGGACGGTGCCTCCCTTCACTAGTTTTAGCCAGGAAAGTTTCCCCAGTGAGCAGAAGAGAAAGGCCCCATATTCTTTTATTCCTCCTGGTCCAAATAGAAGGGCGCGGGGTGCTTTTAGTGGCCGTCAGGGCGGGGGAGAGAACTGGAGAAGCTTTCCAGAGTGTCCATGGTGCAGGCGCGACATCTGGGGGAGTGTAGAGTCAGAGAATGCCTTATCTGTGGGAGTGTCAATCACCTGAGGAAGGACTCACTCCAGCCAGAGTGTTTACTTTGACCCAGACCAAGTCTAAGGCTAGTCCCTTGGTGGTGACAGGTCAGATTTCTAGTGCAGGTTCTTCATTTACTGCATTGATTGATTCAGGAGCTACTCATTCATTTGTATCTGCTAGGATTATAGACCGTTTGTGTAGACCTTGTGATTTGTATGCTAGGGGATTCAGGACTTTGTTGCCAAATGGGGAACTGGTAGTCTCTAGAAGATGGGTTAAAACATTATTGGTAGAGAAAGACAGTAGGGAGTTGTCTGTGAATCTGATCAAACTGGTGATAGATGACTTTGATATGATTTTGGGAATGGATTAGTTGTCAAAGTATGGGACAACGATAGACTTCAGGCATAGGATGGTGACTTTTGAGCCGGAAGGAGAGGAACCCTTTGTGTTTGTGGGGACAGTGAATGAACCACGAGTACCTATGATCTCTGCATTGAAGGCTAGAGATCTATTGCAAGAAGGTTGAATAGGATTCCTAGCGAACATAGTGGATACCTTTAGGATCATTTCAGTTGGACTTGGTGAGACTAGGCTGGTATGTGAGTTCCCTAATGTATTTCTAGGAGACCTGCCAGGATTGCCACCACACTAAGAGATCGAGTTTGTCATAGAGTTGGCGCCAGGTGCGGACCCAGTATCAAGGACACCTTATAGAATGGCTCCAGCAAAGTTGAAGGAACTGAAGATCCAGTTGCATGAATTACTGGATCTAGGATTCATCAGACCCAACTTTTTGCCATTGGGTGCTCCAGTGTTGTTCATCAAGAAGAAGGATGGATCCTTACGAATGTGCATCGACGACAGAGAATTGAATAAGTTGACTATCAAGAATAAGTATCCACTGCTCAGGATCAATAACTTGTTTGTTCAATTACAAGGGAAGACAGTGTTCTCTAAGATTGACCTTCGGTCCGGATACCACCAGTTAAGGATTAAAGAGGAGTACATACCAAAGACTGCATTCCATACGAGGTATGGACATTATGAATTCCTAGTCATGTCCTTTAGATTAACTAATGCCCCAACAGGGTTCATGGACTTGATGAATAGGGTCTTCAAGGATTATTTGGACAATTTTGTGATCGTATTCATCGATGATATACTAGTGTATTCCTAATCAGAGACAGAGCACAAGTAACATCTTCGTTTGGTACTAAAGTGGATGAGAAAGCATAGGCTATATGCTAAGTTCAGTAAATGTGAGTTTTGGTTACCCCAAGTAACATTTCTAGGCCACATTGTGAGTAAAGAGGGGATTCTGGTGGACCCAACCAAGATTGAGGCAGTGAGAGATTGGCCATGGCTGAGCAGTGTACCAGAGGTTAGGAGTTTCTTGGGATTAGATGGGTAGTATCGGCGGTTCGTCGTGGGGTTTTCCAGAATAGCCACACCATTGGCTAAGATGATGCGTAAGAAGACCAAGTATGTCTGGACAGATAGATGCAAGAATAGTTTCAAGGAGTTGAAGCGACGACTGATCACCGCTTCAATATTGAGTCTTCCACCAGACAGGGAAAAGTTTCTAGTCTACTGCAATGCTTCGAGGCAGGGTTTGGGGTGTGTATTGATGCAAGCTGGGAAGGTGATAGCCTACGCGTCTAAATAGTTGAAGGAGTATGAGCAAAGGTATCCCACTCACGATCTGGAACTGGCAACGATGGTATTCACACTGAAGGTATGGAGGCATTATATATATGGAGAGAATTGCGAAATATACACCGAACATAAAAGCTTAAAGTATTTCTTTACTCAAAAGGATCTGAATATGCGCCAAAGGTGTTGGCTGGAGTTAGTGAAAAGGCCAATGTGGTGGTCGATGCATTGAGTCGGAGGGGCCCAAGGCAGTTGTTCAATTTGAGACAGATATCAGAAAAGTTAGTTGAAGAGATGACCAGAGCAGGAATTGAATTGGTAGTTGGTCAGCTAGCCAATATCACTCTTCAGTCCATGCTCCTTGAGAGAATCAGAGAAGCACAGAAGTAGGATCCCCAGTTGAGGACACACAGGGAGGATGTCTTAGTTGGAGTGGCTAGAGACTTTTTTTTTTTTTAGATTGATCTACTAAGGTATAAAGGTCGAATTTGCGTTCCGATGGAGTCCGGTATCAGACGAGGATTCTGGATGAGTCTTATACTACTCCCTATTATTTACATCCGGGTACGACGAAGATGTACTAAGACTTGAG
Organism: Humulus lupulus; assembly: GCF_963169125.1. Classification (NCBI taxonomy): domain Eukaryota; kingdom Viridiplantae; phylum Streptophyta; class Magnoliopsida; order Rosales; family Cannabaceae; genus Humulus; species Humulus lupulus. Next base: position 132,569,254 of record NC_084799.1, read on the forward strand.
GACTCTGCATTGGTGGCCAGGGATGAAGTAGGACGTAGTGGAGTATGTGGCCAAGTGTTTAACCTATTAGCAGGTGAAGGCTGAACTTCAAAGGTCAGCAAGGTTGCTGCAGCCTTTAGGGATTCCATAGTAGAATTGGGAGGATATCACCATGGACTTTGTGGTTGGATTACCGAGGACAGTGGAGCAACATGATTTTGTGTGGGTGATTGTGGATAGGTACACCAAATCAACCCACTTTTTGCTTGTTAGAACGACTTATACGGTGGAGCTGTAACGTCCTACGTTTTGGGTACCTTTAAACGACTCGGGTCGGGATTTTTCCCCCGGGTTAAGAATATTATTTTAAATAATATTATATTTTGTTTGGAAGTATTCCATGAGTTATTGCTAGCCAAAATATGAATTTTGTGATTTTAAAAGTCAAGATAAGACTTTCGGTCCTGGACCGACACAAAAACCCTGATCGGGTAAAAATCTCGGAAAATAAAATGAAAAATCATGGCAATTATATTTTGGGCATAAAATACATTCATAAAAGTTAAAGTTTGGTCAAAAATAATAAACCTAAAAGAAAATGGAAATTTTAGGGCATTTTGTGTTAAATGTCTAATTGTACTGAAATGGGGAATTTTATTCCATGAATGGACCTTAGGTTAAATTTTATTATGTGATTAATTAAATTAAATGTGAGAGACATTTAATTTAATTAATTAATGTTAAGTTTGGTGATTAAAACTTAATAAAAGTGAAAAAGGTGTCAAAAGCCAATTTGGACTTTTCTTCTTATGAAACCTTTATTAACCTTTATTAAAAAAAATAAAAATAAAAAAAAATGAAATGATCATATATGGCAAAGGGTGGCCGGCCATGTGGTGTTTTAGAGTGGTGTGAACCCAAATTTTATAAAATTTAAATCCCAATTAATTAAGAAGTCAAGTGGGCAAGTGGGAGGAAAACACTTGAGTGTTTTTGAGATAAATTAGATACCATAAACTCTTCTAACCCCCCTAAGAAAACCGACCACTCTCCCTCTCTCATTCACTATCATCTTTTTTTGAAGACCTCTCAAAGTGTTCTCTCAATATTCAACCTCAAGAACACCAAGGAAAACTTGGAGGCTAAGTCTTGGTCTAGGAAGTATTTTCCCTAAGGTAAAGCTTCACTAATCTAGGCTTTTGTCAAGTTTTAATCATAGAGTTTCAAATAGCTAATTACCTATGTTGTTGGGGGGAAGTTGGTTAGGGATTTTGAAAGGTTTTGGAGGAGCCAAAGCTAATAGGAAGGTCAAAACCTTATGCAAGAACACCAAAGAGGTAAAAAGTTTACTTTTGATGATTTTGTTGTAGGGTTTTTAGTTTTAAGCATGATTTAGTATATTTAATGCTTAAAGTTTCTTGTTGGTGATGTAATAAGGTTATGTTAGTTGTTTAATAATTTTTATGATGCATGTGTATTGATTTTTGAAAATGGGAACCAAAACCCCCAAGGGTTTTGTAGGATACCCTAAAACAAAACATGTTTTAAGCTGTGACTTCCAAGGGGTCAAGCAGCCACTGTATATTGTTTTTGTAAAATTAAATTGTACTGTGATGTTGTTGAGATTGAGTACATAAAATTGAGCTTTTGAAACACTAAAAAATGTTTAGAAATGAGTAAGTTATGCTATTTCAAAGTTTAGGTAAAAAAAAACTGTTTTTTCGTGTTCTTATTTTCGGAACCAAGTTTGGACAGCCACTGTATAGGGAAAATGAACCCAGTTTTTTCTAAAATTTTGTGGACATATTTCTGGAATAACCTATTATTCCACTGTAAAATTTGGTAAGAAAATATTGAACGGTTTGAAAGTTATTAACTGTCAAAGTTTGGGAAAAATAAGGACTTGAAAATAAGGTCATTTTTACCTCATTGTTGGAAAATGATTTCACCAATCAAAAATGCTCATTTTGACCTAAGATTTTACATAGACCTAAATGGCATAATAAAAATAGAATTGGAAAATTTTGGTAACAATTGGGTAAGTAAATTTCAAGTTATGAACTAACGAAGTATGTAGTTAAAAATGTGAAAATTAGGTTTTTCACACTTAGTGTAAAAATGAGATTTTGGAACATAAGGTAAAAAGTAAAATTTTGCTTATTTCAAGATATAAATTGGTAAGTCTTGAAATCATATTTTCACTAAAATTATCCCTTTGAGTTTAAATGAATTATTTTTATTAAAGAGTTTTTATTCTTTCTAAAAATAAGAGATTTAATTTATTAATAGTTAATAAATTAAAAGAGGGTTTAAAACCCTATATTTTAAGAAAATAATTAAATAAATTATTTTCCTAGTAAGTAAAATTGATTAATTGCTTTTGGAAAATTAATTAGTCAAGATGAGTAATTTATAACGGTTTTCCTAATTAAGACAAATTAGGCAATTTTCTTAAAACGGTTTTTAGATATTAAAACCTTAAGAAAAATAAAAGGAAAATTTAAAGAGTTTATTTTCTTTAAAAATAATTAAGGAATTTATTTGTATTTTCTGAATATAATACCGGCTAAAATCTTACATATTTTAACCGACTAGTCGAAAGTGCGGGTTAATAGCGATACCTTGAAAGAATAAGATTTTTAGCGGGTTGTGGGGAAATACCATTGTGATACCGAGACTTAGGGTTTAGTCTCGAATATTTTGTATGACTTTCCTTAATAGGTTTAAAACCAAATAAGGATTATAAATCCTTACAAATGACTTTTATTAAAATGACCAAACTGCCCAAAATAATAATAATGAATTATTAGTGTCATAATTAATCCGAGTATACTGTATGGATAACTACAGTATTGGCTAAGCGTAACTGGACTGGACGTTGGAGGGTGAAAACTTGCTGAGCGCTAAGGACTCCAAGTAAGTCAACTTATATTGTATGGCTGCAACATGAAATGATTATTGTCTTGTATGCTAGTATAGGGATACATGCACATATATAGGCTGTCATAGAAAGTTGCTTAGAGACGTTAGTCTAGTGAGTGCTGATTTAGAAAATATGAACGGTAGAAGTTCGTCATATCCTAGACGGTTGATCCCCGTCACACTGCTTGATTTTATTTATGTCCGGTTCATTACCGCGACGAGTGGCCATGAGATGAGGATAAGCTGGTTAAACCTAGGGGCGCCAAGATAAATGGGACCTAGGGGCCCTCATTCTTACTTAATCATTGGACGGTTAGAATCCGAGCAAGTGCTCTGATAAGTTATTCCCGGATAGCAGCCGTGAATATTGGCCATTCCGTGAGAGTGCCTAGAGATACTAGGGGTTGCCAAGATTGAGTGAGGTTGAACACCCTAGGGGCAGCTGCTCACCAGCACCACTGATTAACATAGAAGTCTCCGTAAAATCGTGTAAATTGGATTACACTCTTGAATAAGTAGCGATGCCCTAGGTAACACGATAGTTACCCTTGATGAGAATATTTATTGGCTAGATCTTAGTGTGGGGACTCGGTTCTCTTTTACAGATTAGCAATTATGTTGGAGGGCGCGTTACGCATGAATTGTTGGAAATTGTCGAGCGTTGGTCTCGAATTATGTTGTGATAAAATATATCTGCTTGCTCTGGGATTTTCTGAGTGCAGGGATATAATTGTCGATAAGATATAGTTGTGATATAATATATCTGCTTGCTCTAAGATTTTCTGAGTGCAGGGATATAATTGTTGATAAGAATTAGCTGTGATATGATATATCTGCTTGTTCTGGGATTTTTCTGAGTGCAGGATTTTTATCTAGATATGAATTAATTTATCCTTGGTTATCAGGCATGACCATAAGTTTGCCAAGACGCTTTAGCGTTCTTGAAATTGATTGTGTAGGGTCCGGATGGGTCCGGAACCCTAATTCTCTACATGCTTTGTTTGAAAGTTGATCTTACTAAGCGTTTTCGCTTACCTAGTTGTTTCATGTTGTAGGTAAGAGCAAGGGCAAGGCAGAGCAGTGAGCGCTGGAGTCTTCCTTGCAAATGTACATGTGGACCGACCTTTTGGGAAGCCTTTTTATTTTTGGAAATGTTGTGTAATTTTCCTAAACAAGGCTCACTCTAATCTTTATAAAACATGTTTGTAACTAAATGTTAAGTATGGCCATACGACTTTTTAAAAAGTTTTTTTTTCTATGGGTTTTTGAGACATTTTGTTAAATGAAAACATTTATATTTCCGCATTATCGAGTCTTGAAAATCCGGGTCGTTACAGGAGCAGTATGCTGAGTTGTATATAAAGGAGATTGTGCGACTCCATGGGGCTTCGAGGTCGATAGTGTCCAACCGGGACCCCACCTTGACCTCTAAGTTTTGGGAGAGCTTGCAGAAGGCTATGGGCATGCAGTTGCAGTTCAGTACTGTCTATCATCCTCAGAAGGATGGACAGTCTGAGAGGTTGATTCAGATACTAGAGGACATGTTACAGGCTTGTGCACTGGACTTTGGGGGATCTTGGAGTAAGTATCTCCCTTTGATTGAGTTTTCTTATAATAACAGCTATCAGGGGACTATCGAAGTGGCTCCGTATGAAATGTTGTATGGGAGGAAGTGCAGATCACCCATTCATTGGGATGAGATGGGTGAGAGGAAATATTTAGGTCCTAAGGTCGTTCAGAGGACTAACAAGACAATTGAGAAGATTAGAGCTCAGATGCTCACCTCTCAAAACAGGCAGAAGAGTTATCCAAACTACGTTTCAAGTTGGTGACCATGTGTTTCTCAGAGTTTCTCCTTTGAGAGGAGTGAAACGATTTGGAGTGGTGTTGTCTTCCATGTTTATTATTTCTTTATTGTTTATGTTCGAGACTCATCTCATATCATCTGGTTGTATATTGTGTTAATGGTTTGCTTTTTACAACTTTATAATCTTGGTTTCTAATTGTGTATTTTTCCGTTGTGGCTCTTTCTTGAATATTTCAAGTGAACCTTGATTGAACCTTGATTGTTGCAATTTTATATGCCAACACATACTTTGATTTACAAACAAATTTATCCTTAAACACAACCTCTACCAAAGCCAAAATCGGATCGAGTGAGCCATAAGAATGAACCATAGCTTCACGGTATAAAGAAAGTCAAATGAGAACTACACTAATAATTATGTGCCCAGCTACATACATATTTTTTATAATTTCACTTCCAAACAACCTTTCTACTTGAAAAGGAAATTCGAGTGTCAAGTTCAAAACCACCTTCAAAATTCTTAGTGACTCCACCCAATTATAATAAGAATAAGAACATATATCTTCAGATTAAGTTTATCATAACCAACATCATGGTAAGCCCCAAAACATTTGGCCATGTTTAAACAGAGGATTCTAACAACAAAACAATTCCATAATGGGCGAAACAGATTATCCCAGACCAAATTGCTGTAAGTAGTTCCTAAACATGATCACTGATACCTCATTTAGAGCATATTTACAAAGAAAATGATAAAGATTAACCACCAGAGATCCAACTACCAAAATATACACACATACGTTTATAGACCTTGTTAATTTCTCTCCTCATTTGTGGTGACTATTCTTAGGTGTGTGAAGTAATAATATTGGAGTAGACTATATTTTGGAGGCTCCTTGTAGAAAGAATGAGGCCTTGTCGCGGACCTGGGGAACAAAGAAAATCAGTATGAAAATCACCAAGGTTGAAAAGATAAAACAAATTGAACTTGATACCTTCGATGCAAAAGTCCTCAAATCTGTGCTGCTGATCTGGCAGCAACAGTTTCGGAGATATAAACCGTACATCTCTTTCAGAACTACATTGTTTTCTAAAAGATTTTCAGACAAGAGCCAGTTCTGGGTCAACATCAAGTAGATGTACATCTTATATAGATCACACTTTTTGTCCTTCAAATTAATTGCAATAAGCAATCTTAGGACCTCATCGTGTTGAGCAGCCTGCAGAGAGGGTTAAATCATCAAATCTACAATGCAAAATTGGCTTACAAGTTACAATTCCATTACAAAATATATAAATGACAAGCAACACGTGCCTCATAAAGTGGACAAATACAAGGTGAAAATGAAGGGCACAGGAAGTCACCTTATAATCAAAGAAACCAATAAGAATTTCAAAAGCAACTGCACTTCTAAGATGCTTATTGCGATCATCGACTCCTGAAATGCATTCTACGACTCTTATGCAGTTCAAGTCCTTTGGTACTCTGTATGAACAAAAGGAATCCGCAATAGAACAAGAGACAAAGTAAAAAGGCACCAAAATACAAGTTATACATATATTGAGGATTTGTTGTTACTAAGCAACCCACAAATTGAAATATGGTCAAGCTCATTCACAAGATAATCCATCAAAGGCTCCAAATTTATCTTGGTATAGAACATAGTATTCCTACCGGGTGATAAAAAAAAAAAAGCATGCTAGAGTGTAGTGTACAAATTAATTTCAGGAAGATGCAGTCAATATACAAAGATGCCCCTAGCACATTATTATCACTATATATCCGCAAATATACATTGTTCATCATGCAATCAACAAACTACTGAAATTAATTACATAAACTATAATGAAAATGTTGCTATAAAGCCAATGTACAGCAATAAAAAACAGCAACTGTACCAGTCCATAGAACAATAAATCAATGCAGTAAGTTACATATATATGTTTTTGAAAATAAGAAGTAATATATTAGCACTATTAACCTGCACGCAAGAGATTTTGCAACTTTCTCACAGCTGACTTCCCATTCCTTGTCCGTGAAGTAACCAATAACTGCTTGCGTGCATTCGCACAAAAGAACAGACAGACCTTGAAGCTGGCGGTCTAAAAAGAAACAAATGATGACTTCAACTAACTCTTCAGCTTCTGATGTTGAAAAAACAGACCACTTACTCCTGTACAGAACCAAACAAAAAAAAAATCCGTACTCTTTCCAAGTTTTTCTCCATTGGCATTCACATGAAGCAAGTATCAAAACAAATGTCATGGCAGTATGACCAAGGAAGAAAGAAGATGCAAAAACTACATTGACCAGAATGCCGCCAAAACATGACAGCTTAAAATGTATTAAGATTTGTCGTTTTAAATTCACTGCTTACCTAAATTGACAAGCGGCAGTAACAAACTTGATCCAAGATATAATATTTTGAGCAGGCCCCCCACAACTAGAATCTAAGAAAAATTTACGAGAATTTGTGAGATGATCATGTACAATAAGGGGCAAAAATGTCACAAATATAGCACAGTGAGATCCAGTAGAAAAAAAAAAAAAAAAAAGTCGGAAATACAACACCAAGCAATTAACCATTTTGAGGTGGGGGATGGTCATGAAATAACAATTGATGCCTTATGCATACTGCCATTCTGGCCATGCTACTTGCAATCATGCACCAAAAATGTATTCATAATATGCTATGACACATGCATGAAAAACTTGCATTGAACCCTCAAACACAGATGGGAACATCATCTGTTTCACTCTACTAACACATCAGAAAGGGCAATCTAAAGCTACAAGTAGTTTCATGGTTGATATAAAATCGCAAGGAGACTTACTGGCATTAGCAGCTCCAATGTTAGAAAACAGAAATCCATAGACTTCAAGAGCTCTTCTTAGCTCAGAATAGTTAGGAAACCAATCTATTTTAAGCTGTAAATCAATCTTGTTAGAAGAATTACAGATAATTAACCTTCCTTCAATAAATGATACATAAAAATTTGCTCCAATTTACCTCTTTTTCGGATGAAAGAATCACACACCAGAAGTCACACGCTGATGTTCTCAACTTCTCATTCGATGAATACAACACTGAAAACAGAAATTAACTGCTCCAGAAAACATAACAGGACCATCAAAAACAACATGCAGCTTAACTCACCCAAATTATACGTCCATACAGCTATTGACTCTTCTACATGCCTATATGTGAGAACTAATTTTGTAAGCCAGCCATCCACTAGCAATCCTTCAATAAAAGAGTCTCCTAACAGAACAAAGAAGGCAGGGAAAGAAGCATTAGAATTGCTACCAAATGAGAAAGGGGTAATCAACAAAATTATGTAAAGAAAAAATAACTAACCATTCTCCAAAGAAAGTTCAACCAGAGAATTGAGTTCACTATTCAAGAAAAACTTCAAAAGACCACAACCTTCCACTGGATTTACTAGACTAGGTGGCGATTTCTACAAATTCACAAATTTCAACACAAACCAGAAATTTTCGTCCAGAAATTAGCTAATACCAAAACCTTAAAGTACTATTAACCAATACAGAGAAATCTCAAGCTTGTCATCATTCAATTTAAACCTGATCTCGAAAAAGCTGAATGCCCCATTCTGAGCTCTCTTCTTCCCCGCTCATTTCATTCATCTGTAGAAAGTGGTTTATGTCATCAGTTACAAAATATGATACACAGCCTGCAATTAACACTAAGATGTTACGATAGGAAGAATGATCCACCTGTATGTGGCACTCATCAACAAGTTTAGACAAAGACGCTTCTTTCATATCTTGTTCTTCAAGTAAAAATTTCTTTTTTGCCGCCTTTGCTCGTTTAGATTCTTTCTCAACATTCTTGCTTTGCTCCTTGTAAAAATCAGCCACAAGTTCATCCAACCCAATAATCTTCTTCCTGATAATCAACAAATTTAAGAAATCATACAAAAAACCACACATTTGTAACTAGACCACGGACCAACATCATGAACCAAACAGTGAGGCCATTCTCTACTGACAATCTCCTTCCTTTTTTTTGTTTGGCCAAAATAACATGAAGAAATAACAAACAAGCAATCTAGTTTGAGCACAGAAAAAGTACGAAAAAGAGTAGATGTTAAGATTACAACAGAAACAGCGCCAAAACAAATAATCAAACAACAGCTACATTGTTTGAATCCTAATAAATCCATGTGCACGGAATCAACTCAATATAACATGTTGCAACATCAAGCATCACTCAAGTCCCGTGGCACATAAAAGAAAAATTGTTGATTTAAAAATAATCCAGAAACAGATGAATCCCTTGTTCAAGTTCATGGAGAAAATCAACCAATAAATACAGCAAAACACTTATACATATAATATAACATTAAAAATATCAGAATGCAAAGGGAAAAAAACATTCTGACGATCAAGTAGAAAGCCCTAAAAACTAAATACTCCATTTAAGCAGCAGCGAGAAGAATAAAACCCTAAACAACAAAATGGAGATTTTGAGATAGTAGACACACCTTTTCTTGGGGACAACAGAGGAATTGATAGTTGGATATTCATCCTTGGACGCCATTTCTCTCTGATCCGAGTGACCACGCTGAGACGCGCCAAAGTTTGAAAAGCTTGGGAATGTAATTTGATTATGTACAGCCAGTTTTCACCCGGCTCCACTGGTGTCAGTGACGTGTCATAGGTAAAATACTTGGACAGAGGACTACAACTAATAATATAGAAATTAGGTATCACCATATATTAGGTAAGTAGGGTTGGATTTTTGTTTTAATGGGGGATAATTTCGTTGAGGTTGCAAAAACATCCGATTAGAGATTGAATTGATAGGGCATTTGTTAATTGTTATAAAAAAAAGTATTAATAGAAAAAAATTATGTTCAAATTACATACAAAATTGTTGTACTTACTCACTGAGTATGTAATGTAAGTAGTACGAGGAAGAATAACAAAGTTGGCGGAAACAAATGTTACACAACTAATAATAGATAAGGAGAAACACTAGAAGCTACTTGGAGTGCTCGGGATATTGTGTTAGTGCCCAAGACTTGTCTTTATTTTGTGAAGTTGTTTGCATCAGGATAGGACTTTCACGAGCAGTATAAAAAATATCTCGTACACAGATGAAATAATGTTCAACTTGTAGAAGGAGACATGATCGAGCATAAGTAAAACAACAAAGTCGTGTGTTGTACCATTTCTCAAACGACACAAATAGGGAGAAAAATGGTAGAGTATACGACAGGGAAACACTCATAATAAAGAATAAATAGAGGATTCACTCAGAGACTAGCTCGCGTAATGAAGACAACAAAGTCGTGCATGGAGCACTTCTATAGGCAGCTCAAATGCATAAAGAATAACGAGAAAATTAGCATTAAGTGCCTTAATCAGCTATTGAGTCAATAGTTTGAACAGAGAAATTAGTTGTGAAAGCTCTCACTCATAATTCAACTATTCAAATTTAAATATTTGTTAGCAAAAAATGGGTAACTAAAAATCTTTGATTTTGGGGAATGTAAATCTCTATAAAAAAAAAAGAGGTCACAAGAGTGTTAAAGATAATAAAATTATTTCAATGGAAATAAGAAAGACTATTACAATTCTAAACAAGAAGTACAAATGACAATATAATAATTAAATAAGTTTACAAATATAGAAAGATGTAGATGAAGAGAATGATGAAAAACTAAAATTATATGCCAAAAGATACAAATAAAATATAAAGAGGAAATAAGAAGATGAAACAAAAGAAGCAAAAGAAATAAGATAAAAGCAAGAACGAGAAAAGAAATCACTCTATCACTCACACCACAAAAGTGAAGAGCATTGAGGATCACCAACTTGAACAGGATTTACAACCTTTGTCCAAAAGCTTATTTCTCCTATCTCAAGCATTAAAGGAACTCTCACAAATAGAAATAGTTCTATGGAATAATCAAGCCTCTATGGTGAATTTCTAGCCAAGAGCTCTAGTTGATAGAAATAGTGTGTCTTACAAGTGAGCATTAAGCTCCTCTTTATAGAGTTTGAGATACCTTTTGAATTTCAAATTTCCCCAACTCACATGACTGTTATCAATGTTTAATTGGATGTTTATGGAATTAAAATGAAGATTTGAGAGTTACTTAGGATGTTATAACCGTTCAAATTGGAAAAAATGAAAGAAAAAAAATGGTTGTCAGCACCCCTGGCCGTAGCCAGGAGTATCAGTGGCCGCCGCCATTGGCCTCTTTCCCTCAGGTCGCGGCCAAGGATAATTAGTGGTCGCGACCACAAACAATTTCAGCTTCAAAAATTTCAATTTTTTCAAAACGTCCCAAACCCTTTTCCACATGATTTTGTAACATCCATACACCTAATGAAAGTTAAAAACATATCTCCAACAGTCATGTTTTATAATGGTTTTGTGAAATCCAAACTCAAATGTGTAACATACAATCTACACATTATTGGGTAATATTTGGCAGTTAAAATTTTTTAACTGATTTTATAACTCCAAAATATGTCACATTTGGGCACACACATGTGTCCAATTTTGTGACTCTCAAAAATATGTTACAATGTGTGACAAATCACATTTTGTCACATTATTTAATCTAATTTTATATTATTTAAAATAATATACTATTCCCTCCACTTAGATTAAATAATCACATTTTTAACACTTCTTTAATCAATCAAATATTATATTAAAATATAATACACCCCCACTTGATTAAATAACCACTCTCTATAGAAACATTTGCATTGATGCATAAAATAAAATGTCTTTCGACACGAATTTTACCTTAGTGCAATTATCACAAAGTTTGTTGAAATTTTGGTTGCCGAATCATTGAACCATTATTCCTTGATAACAAACCGGTGATAAAACACACACATTTGTTATGTTCACTTGAGACCTCAATATCCCGCTTTTGCACCGTTAATGCGCATATGCACATTCCATTCATAGAATTTTCTTGAGAATGACTTCCAATCCTCATGAGGGGCGGCACCACCCCTAGGTCTATATAGGTAGAACTCTTACAATATTTTGTTACCCTAAAATACTTGTCTTTTCAAGACTGAGTTCTATTAAAAACATTTTGGTTTTAACCCTCATTTGGTAACACACTAGTATTCATATCTCAGATGGGACAAATTTTTGAGTACTACTACCATTCACTTGATTGATTTGTTATTACCTATTGAACCTAATATTAATTTAGTTACTAGTGTTGTACCCTACAAAATAGGCATGGGATCGATCACTCAGCTATGGGTACAACTGGCAGATAAACACGTGGAAATATCAGGAGAGTAGAACATTTAGCTATTGCTGATATGATCTCTTCGAGTTAAGACTTGACAGCGTGACATGCAGGTAATCTCCATATCACCTTGTAGGATAATAATCTAGTTCGAGACAGGTAATCTCCAGATTGCCTCTAGGAGGGTCCGAACTTACCCGAATTTGAGTTTGTACACTTATAAATCACCAGCTCAATGAAGATGTTCATCTCATGGAAACCGGATCATGATGCACAGTGAAGGATCCCGAAAGACTTGGAGGACACTTATACGCTCATTAATACCCAGGCTGTATTGCACATTTATTACCCGAGATAACGGAAGTAAATTTCATAGGCAATCGTATCCCTATGTAAATGGGAATTATCTTGATTGATTGTATACCATATTTATGCACATGGTTGCCCAAACCTCTCCATGAAATTCCACTATAAATATCAGGGAAAATAGACAGGAAAATGGGCTGCTTTTTGTAATACAGTATCTCTGCAAAAATTGCGAGAGAGTAATAATATTGTCTCATGTACTAGGTGGATTTTAACCACTGAACCACGTAAAATTGTGTGTGTGAGAAATTGTTCATAAAGTTCATTATGGTTTAAGAAAGAGCACTAATATCTTTCCTATTGGATTTATTAATCTACTGTTGGTGAACAATCGTGTCAACAACTAGTATTAAGATAGGTTACCATCAACCGTGAATCTCTTTAGGGAGTCTAAGTCCCATCCCTTTAGATATAGAAATGATTCTATTTGAGTCATTTCTTTTCTCATGTATGCATACTCAACACTCTCACTATTTTATTCAAACTTTGTTGCTAGCTATAGTTTGATTAAAATAGTCACACCATTAAATTGATTTTGACCATAGCCAACATCCCCACTATTTTATTAATTCAATATCCAAGATAAACATTTTCTTGAATATTAATTCTAGAAACTTCTTTGTTTCTAAATTCTCCTTTATGTTTTAAATTTATTCCTTCTTGAATAAAATAAAAACAATAACTATAGACATCAAGCATGTCTAGATTTATCAATTCTATACACATATAGCCAAAGTTATTTATTTAGAATGTGGAATTCTAAGTCACCTATTTAATAGGATGACCAAATTAATCAACCATCATGAAAGTGAATTCATTAACTTTGGAGCATTACCCCCACAATTCTCATATAAAGTGAAAATATAACTGTTTACCCAAAAATGACTCTTGATGACGTGGCAGGATTGACCTATACATGGCAGGCATGTGACAACTTTAAGTGAATGAATATTATTCGACCATCGACCAGAAAGTCATTGATTTATCAAGCATCACGCTTATGTGTGACCAGTCTGGTCGCATATTTTCATTTACTTCCTTTTGGATGTGCAATCTTGTAATATTTGCATTAATGGTAATTTCTTTTATTACCTAGTTATGCAAGTCTTAATGGTAATTAAGGCCCACCGGGCCATGTAATCTTCTTGAGCCTATAAATAAGAATCAAATGACTCAAGGAAGGGGACTTTTTTTTTTGGACTTTTGAGCTTTGTACTCTGAGAGAAAAATATAGTGTGATTATTCACTGAAGTTGTAATCTTCTCAAGGCTTGTGAAACTCGTGAACCCTAGTTCATTGATCATAGTGTTGGAATTCAACATCAATAAGAACACAAAGTGGACGTAGGTCATTACCATCCAATTGGGGCCGAACCACTATAAATCATTTGTGTCGTTTGCTTTCCATTTGAATTTCTTCTTGTTTTTGTCTGATTTTATATCGTTTATCTGACTCGGTGTCATTGACCAATTTGAGGGTCAACATTTTGGTGCTTTCATTGAGAGCCGAATCCAAGACTTCAAGAAAATCAAATGGCTAAAACATCCAAGAGGACGAGGCAAACTTCAGGCGCTGCATCCACCCAGCCTCCTCCCCCAAATGTGGCTGAAGATGAGCCACATTTAGATTTTGAGGAGGAAATGGACTCTGAAACCCTGAGGACAACGCTGAGTGTGTTGTAAGAGGAGTTGGTCAGTCTGAGGGCCAATCAAGAGAATGCGACTGAGACGTTGCCGTTGCAGCAGAGGGAAATCGAATGTCAACGCCAAGAGTTGAATGAGCGGTAGGTGGACATGAACCGCCGCCAGAGAGATATCACGGCCGCCCTAGAAGCAGCCATTCAGTTGGCCCAGGGGCAAGCTGCGCTGACTTCTCAACTGGATCAGCCACCAAGTGCACCACCGCAATAGGCCCCAAACCCAAGTCCTCCGCTTCAGTCGGCGAGCCCTCAAAGGCCGGAGCAACCACCTGCTGCTCAACAGGATATTCCATTTCAGGATCCTGAGCAGCAGCCACCTTCTCGTGCTGGTCGAGATAATCCCCAGTGTCAGAGGTAGACTAGGGCCGGGCAGCCTCCCCGAAGCCCTAGACACCCAACGGTTGAGGAGCCGAATCCACCGAGCAGGGGGCAACGTCCTTCTGCTAACAGAAGGCACGTCGAATCAGGCTCTCCAGTCAAGGGACCCCCACGACATAATAATGCCTAGGGACCCACCAACCAACGTAGGCCTCCCCCTAACGCTCAGGTGGTGCTAGCTAGAGGAAGGAACAGTGCGACTAGCCGATCGCGCCATAGCCGGTCGCATTTCAGAGACGGCCATGACTATAATGAAGCTGATTCTGGTAGAGGGAATGCTGGTCGAGGTCAAGGGGAAAGAGGTGGGGAAAGGAATCCCCCACTAAGAAAAAATAGCCTTGCAAGCCAGAACGCTGGGGGGCAACCCAGACAACATAACGTCTTTGATCAGTTAGGCACTAGCGAGCAGAGGCGCAGAGATGATGACCTTAGAGACGTGCTCAATGATAGGCGCGAGAGGCACGATGAGTACGCTCCTCCGGCACCAGTCGCCCCACCGATCCAGACGCTGTGCAGGCCCAAATCGATGCATTAAACCAGGCTATCCAGCAGCTGGTAAGGAACCGGACATCCCACATCGAGTATGATTGGAGAAAAGGCACTCCATTCATACAAAGAATAGTTGTGGTAAAAACCCCCAGCAAATTCAAGACTCCAATACTGCCCCAATTTTGATTGATATGGGGACCCAGTATCTCACGTGAACAAGTTCGAAATACAGATGGACATCCAGAAGGTATCGGATGATGCTCGTTGTAGGATCTTTCCGGGCACCCTATTTGACACCGTTCAGGAGTGGTTTTTTAAATTCCCTCCTGCTAGTATAGTATCATGGGAAATGTTCGTGAAGGAATTCTACGGACAATTTTACGCTGGTCGTGTGCACCCGACTGAGGCCAATCAGTTGGTCAAAATACGCCAAAAGGAGGGAGAATCCTTAAAGGAATACGTCCAATGATTTAAGCGAGCAGCAGCGGGGGCTAAAACAGTGGGCGATGAAGGGAAAATGATGGCCCTTACTGCTGGAGTGAGGCGCCACTCTCCCCTCTGGAACAGTTCAAGGAAGAATGGGGTAAAGAGTACCTAGGAATTCCTTGATCGAGCAGACTGGTACATAAGCTTGAAGAGGCGATTGCCAACGAATGAAAGTCGCCTGCGAAAGACAAGAGACCAAAGGAAGATCCTGCTAAATCCACCAACGGGTCGGATAAGCCCAATGGCAACGAAAAAGGCAATGGGAACAGAAAAAATGGTGGAAAGAGGGCGAACAACAAGCCGTCGACGTCCGAGAACAAGCACCCCAAGGGCAACAGATACGAGCCAAGATTCACCAACTACACGGCCCTTGTCGAGAGCAGAGCAGAGGTGTACTAGGCGACCAGCTCCAATGTCCCTTACAAGAGACCAGCGCCAATAAGGAAGGATATTTCCAAGAGGGATACAGTGAAATTTTTTCGTTTCCACAACGACTTGGTCATGACACCAATGAGTGTAACCAGCTGAAAGATGAGATTGAGTTCCTTATCAAACAGGGACACCTGAGGAGATACGTACGAGCCATGGGAGGTTCTCAACGAGAGGCTCCAGGAGGCAATGATCAGGTGCCTGTACGCCAATGCTCGCCACCTTTACAGCTAGATCTTGTGGCAGGTACGTTGCTAACCATCCATGGCGGCCCACACTTTGCAGGAGATAGTGGGAAGGTGAGGGAGTGATATGCTCGGACCTTACACCATAACCAGGACATCGAGATGTTGAATGTGGAGGAGCAAACTCCCAAAAAGGCTTGAACAGAGGAAGAGCTAATAACTTTCTCTGAGCTTGATGCTCAACATGTACGATTTCCTCATTCGGACCCTCTGGTCATGGACATCTAGATAGCCAACATGATGGTCAAAATGGTGTTAATTGACACAGGAAGCTTGTAAATATCTTGTACAAGTCTTCATTGGAGAGAATGAAATTGTCAGTGAAGGACCTAGAGCCATGCAACCAAACTATTTATGGTTTTTCTGGCGAAGGGCCCGCGCCAACGGGGTCGATTAGGCTTCCGGTTACAGCGGGAACTGCGCCTGCAAACAGGACATTACTCACTACTTTTATAGTAGTTGATTGTCCTTCCGCATACAATGCTGTAATTGGAAGACCTATTCTGGTTGGCCTGTGAGCTGTAACCTCGGTTTGGCACCTTGCCATGAAATTCCCAACGGACGCAGGGGTAGGATGCATGTTGGGAAACCAACAAGAAGTGAGGGAATGTTATAAGTCCTCGATTACTAAGGCAAAGAGTGGTGGATCAAGGGAAGTCACCGGAAAAGAGTTGCAGTTGGCCGATGAAATACAAGCCCAATCAGGTGAGCGCGTCACCAAATAGGGTGTTGCCCAAAGTGAGGATAGGGATTTAGATCTTCGCTTTGGGGATTTTGATGAAGAAGTAGGACCAGTCGAGGACCTCGAAGAGGTCCAACTCAATAAGTCAGATCCGACCAGGGTTGTGAAAGTCGGTAAAAACTTAGAGACAACGATAAAGCAAAAGCTGGTGGAATTTTTGAAGAAGAACCAGGAAGTCTTTTCCTGGTCGCATAAAGACATGGTGGGAATTGACCCAGCAATTATCATCCATGTTCTGAACATAGAAAAAAGCTTTCCACCAGTGCAACAGAAAAGAAAGCTGCTCGACAAAGATAGATCGAATGCTCTAAAAGAAGAATGCAAGAAGCTGAAGGAGAATGGATTCATCAGGGTAGCGTTTTATCCATCGTGGGTCTCTAATCCCGTACTGGTACCCAAGCCGAATGGAAAGTGGAGAACATGCGTGGATTTCACAGACCTTAATAAAGCCTGCCCAAAAGATTGTTTCCCGCTCCAAAAGATCGACCAGTTGGTCGATGCCACTTTAGGGCACGAGATACTATCATTTATGGATGCATACTCTGGGTACAATTAGATCAGTATGCACCCACCTGATGAGGATCACACTAGCTTTCGGACTGATACAGGGCTTTACAGTTACAAAGCAATGCCCTTCGGTTTGAAAAACGCTAATGCGACTTACCAGCGGTTAGTCAATCACATGTTCAAAGAGCTGATCTATACAAACATGGAAGTATATGTTGATGACATGCTGGTTAAGTCGAAAAAGGCAGAAAAACACATAAGGAACCTGCAAGAGTGCTTCAACGTCTTGAACAAATATCAGATGAAGCTAAATCTCCTCATGTGTTCCTTCAAAGTTGGATCAGGGAAATTTTTGGGATTTATAGTGAACTCACGAGGTATTGAAGCTAATCCCAAAAAGATCAAAGCCCTGGTCGATATGAAATCGCCAACAAAGATAAAAGATGTTCAAAGTTTAACCGGGAGGATCGCTGCTCTAAGTAGATTTATCTCCAAATCGACGGACAAGTGCGTCCCATTTTTTAATCTACTTAGGAGGAATAAGAAATTTGAGTGGACGGAGGAGTGCGAGCAGGCTTTCCAGGCTTTAAAGTCGCATATGTCACAATCACCCATCTTATCTAAGCCGGTTGAAAAAGAAACTTTGTTCATCTATTTTGCGGTCACAGAATATGCTGCTAGTGTTGTCTTGATAAGAGAGGAGGAAACTGTGCAAAAAGTCATATATTATATAAGCAAAAGGCTAATAGGAGCAGAACTGTGGTATCCGCCCATTGAAAAATTAGCCTACTGCTCAATCTTAGCCTCCAGAAAGTTGCAGCCATACTTTCAAGCTCACCCCATCACAGTGCTAACTGACCAGCCCCTACAAAAAGTTCTGTAGAAACCAGAAGCCGCTGGTCGATTATTGAAATGGGCGGTCGAGCTTGGGCAGTTTGAAATTTCCTACTCACCACGAGCAACAGTAAAAGGACAAGCTCTAGCTGACTTTGTCGTAAAACTCACTGGGCTTCTAGGTAGTGAATAGACAGAAGAGCCTGAGCCTCAAAGCCAAACTCCCTCTTGGAAGTTGTTTACAGACGACTCTTCTAATGAACACCACGCTAGAGTCAGAGTGATTTTGGTAACGCCTGAAGGACATCGATTCCACTGCACAATCAGATTCGACTTCACAGCATCCAACAACGAAGCCGAGTATGAAGCACTGCTCGCAGGTTCACGATTAACCATGGATATGAACATAAATTCACTTGAGATCTATAGCGACTCCCAGTTGGTGGTTAATCAAATTATTGGAGAATATCAAGCGAGGGGTCTAAAGATGGTTGCTTACTTGAACAAAGCAAAGGATTTGTTGGCGCAGTTTGAAAGATATACTCTCCAGCAAGTACCTCGCGACCAGAACTCAAACACTGATGCCTTGCCCAAATTAGCGAGTGCAAAGGATGCTGACATGCTAAATATAGTGCATGTTGAACGGCTGTCCACACCAAGCATCAGAGCAGAAGAAACCTCCCTGGAAATTCAGGCAGCAGATACGTGGATGGCACCTTTCATTGAGTACTTGGCGCATGGAGTGTTGCCGACGGACAGAAACAAAGCGAGGGCCCTCCAGAGGTAGTCTGCTCGATTTATCCTGGTCAATGAAATCTTGTACAGAAGGGGGTACTCAATGCCACTCCTAAGATGTGTCTCAAAAGAAAAGGCCAAAGAATTAATGCGAGAAATCCATGAAGGTTTTTGTGGAGATCACGCTGGGGGGCAGAGTTTATCAAAAAAGATCCTAAGGTAAGGATACTTCTAGCCAACAATGAATAAAGACTCCATGGACTTTGTTCGAAGGTGTGACAAGTGCTAGCGATTCTCCAAAATTACGTGAGCCGCCCCTAATGAGCTAAAGTAGATGCAAAGTCCGTGGCCATTCACAGTGTGGGGAATATATTTGATTGGGTCTTTACCCACAAGAAAAGGCAACGTCAAATATGCCATGGTAGCTATTGATTACTTCACGAAGTGGGCCGAAGCTGAACCACTTGCAACCATAACAACCAAAAAAGTGTTGGACTTTGTGGTCAAAAACATAGTGTGTCGCTATGGATTGCCAAGAAAAAATGTCTCAGATAACGGCACACAGTTTGATAGTGATCTGTTTACGGATTTTTGCGAAAGGCACAAGATTATTAAAATCTTTTCTTCAGTAGGTCATCCGCAAGCAAACAAACAAGTTGAGGTTGTCAATAAGACACTAAAGGATACTCTGAAGAAAAGGTTTGAAGAAGCAAAGGGGGCATGGCCAGAGCAGTTGCCTGAAGTCCTCTGGTCATATAGAACGTCCCATCGAACAGCAACAGGCCATACTCCATTTTCCTTGGCTTATGAATATGAGGCTATGTTGCTTGTTGAATTAGATCCACCATCACATCGTTAGATGGCATACGATCAAGACACTAATAGCCAGTTATTAATGGAATATTTAGATTTGGTCAATGAAAGGCGTGAGCAAGCCCAACTCCGAGTTGCCACTTACCAACAAAAGGTCGCCCGGTATTTTAACTCTAAAGTACATGAAAGAAAATTTAATGTGGGAGATCTGGTACTTAGAAGAGCTTTCCTTAACACCTGCAATCAAGCTGCTGGAGTACTTGGACCTAACTGGGAAGGACCATACCAAATCGAAGAAGTCCTCCATCCAGGCACTTATAAACTTGCTTGCTAAAATTGAGATCTCATTCCTTGCTATTGGAATGGAGAGCACCTGCGCAAGTACTATCAATAAACAATTCTTCTTAAAGAATTGGCTTGTATTAATTTTACTTCTTACAAGTTTATGAACAAGGGTTAGTCAATCATGTGACTGATCGCTTATAAGTGTAAGATCATATTTTGATCACTCGTACATATATGATTGTCCATTTATTATGAGAAATAAAAGGATTGTGCACAGCCAGTCAATCTTGCCTACTATTGTATTTATTACAAGTATTTGCTCATTACATGTGTTGTTTTGCTATATTATCATTCTAAAATCTCTATTACGAGCAGTAATGTTCGAACAAGTCTTGGTCAAGGCAAGTGACCGAGGACGTAAAGCTCCTCAATCACTTAGGGGGCATATACGGTATCTAGTAAGCAAAGCATATCGACTGGTATATGTAAACACACGACCAAAATAAGTTAAAGCATGCTACGGTACTTACAGTATTTTTCAAAATTTTGTTTAAAATTTTGTTAAATCAAACCAAAGTGTTATGCTAAGTTCGGTCATGCGAACATATGTTATAATAAAATAAAAATATTATAATGTCAAAAGAGAAATCCTTTACACCGCGAGCAGTTACTGCTCAAATGTAATTGTCTGATAAAAAGGAAAAGCTGCCTGTGCAGCAATAAAAATATAAATTGTCCCGACACCACGAACCGAGGTCCGTGTGTCCCAAATTACAAAGTTAAATAAAAAACAGCAAAAATTATGAAGCACGAGGGTCTTGAGGAGTTTGTTGGTCAACAGAGGCCCCAATTTCCTCTTCCACGCCATCAATGCCCGTAGCCATGGAGATTTCGAGGGAGGCCGAGACTTTCACTCTCTCCTCCTCTTCAAGGCGAGCAAGGAACCTATTTATCTCAGATTGCCTCATACGCTCTGAGAGATAGCTGAAGTCTACCTCGCGGTTATTCTTCTAGAATGCGTAGAAGCATTTGACAGTGGCTCCCTTGTGTCTCTCCAGGTTGCTGGCATTGGTCTCCTCAAGCTCTTTGATGTGCTCCTCCAACCCCTCAGTCTCCTTTCTGCTTACGACCAGATCATCTTGGAGCTTAGTGGCTTCCCTGAAGTTAAGCAAGGAAGCCTCTTTATACTTCTCTTTTTCTCCAATGGCTTTGGTCAGGGCAGTCTTGAACTGGTCCAGTTCTTCAGCCAGCTTGGCCTTCTGTTCAAGCAGTTCGGTGTTTGTCTTTTCGGCTGCTTCGAGTTGCTCGATATATTTGGCCTCAGCCATCTTGAACTCCTCAGCATGTCTAACCTCGGACGCTTTGAGTTGAGCGATCAAGGCTCCTAAGCGGCGCCAGCTGGCGGTCATAGTTAGAACTCCCTGCGATCAGAAAAAAGATAAACTGTTAGTGGAAAATGACAAGATAAACAAATGAAGCTAAACAAGAAATGGAAACTCACATTGATGACTTCGTTCAGCGCACGGTTAATTATCTGGTCGACCTCCATGGAGTCGGTACCAATGATGGCCTCTCAGCTACGTCGGTGCCTCGATAGTTTAGTCATCCTCTCTTTGGTCAAACTGAGCACGATGTTTGTCAAGGTGTCTCTTGTTTGATCAGGAGATGTCTGGTCGGCAGGTGCTGGAGGAGGGGTCTAATCGACGGGGGCTGGGGGAGACGTCTGGTTGAGGGGGGCCGGAGGAGGTGTGGTTTCTCGGGAAGGAATTGGCACTAGAGGATCCCTGACCTGAGCTTTTTTCGTCAGAGGGTTCTTGCTGCTTTCTCCTTGGTGTGGCCTGCTCCCTTTTTTCTTGCTCGAAGGAGCAGCAGGTTCAGGTTCGCTGTAAAGCTCGAACAGATCTTAAGTCGACATGCCTGCAAAATAGAAGCGAACAATCAGGTAATATAGATGGATGTATCTACTAAATCAAGAAAATAAGATCAAGGAAATTATAAGTAAAATACCCGAGCTACAACGACTGGTCGCTACACTATTTATTGTACTATTGCTACACTCACTCACTTCCTTGAAGAAGTCTGAATTTAAATTAGGTGTGTATTTAAAGTTGCCATCCCCGTCAAATAAATGACAAGGAATGGGCAAATTGTCTAAGAGTGAGAATTCAGTACCATTCTCATCTGAAGATTCAAGAATGATTTCGGGGCCCTCAGAAACCTTCTGTTTTCCCTTTCCTGAAGGAGCAGGGGCAGCAACTGCTCGCGGGGTGCTGGAGGGTTCTATGATAATCACTCCTATTGTCCTCCTCCTCAGAGGTTGTAGCACATCATGGTACTGCTCAGGAACTTCTTCATCAATAGCACTTCCCGTAGTGGATTCCCTCATATCCTGGTGAGGTGCCAGAAAGCCAACTAGCCTCAGATTATTCTCCGTGACCAGCTCCTTGACGCTTTTTTTGATGTTCATCATGCTGGCCAGGGAGGTTGCCCTTATCTCCATGTCTGGAGTAGGGACTGGTTGATGCCATGGACCTGAGTGACACCAAAATTCTAAGGAGTGTGCAGAAAAGTTAAAGGAAATAAACGACCAGTGAATAAATAACTTACCTCCTTCAGTGAAGGCTAGGTTGTTGGCAACCAAACCTTTTGTTAAAAAGTACTCTTAGAAGTACTTTCCCACGTTGGACTTATAGGTAATATCACTCAGGAAAGTGCGAGCAGATTCCTGGTGACAGAAGTGAAAGAACCCCGTGTTGTTTTGGTTAGGGTTGGGCTTGAGATCAAACAAATAGTTGATCTCATGTGGCATCAGGACGGGACACTTCTTATGGTTGTAAAGGATATAGAGAGCAGAGAGCACTCTATATCCGTTTGGGGTGATTTGAAAGGGAGTGACCTCGAAATAGTTGGCCACCCCCTGAAAAAATGGATGAAGAGGCAAGGTTGCCCCTACCTCAATATGATATCTCGACCATGCGTTGAAGGCACCCCCAGGAAGGTTTGCCTGGTGTTCAATGGATGGTTTGATTAGGGTTACCCCGGGAAGTCTTTACTTCTTGAGGTAATTCATTACCATCCTAGCTGTAATATTGCTGGGAGGTGCAACGTACCATTTGATCTATGGTCGAAGGACGTCTCAAAGGCGGGCTTTTGTTTGGATTTCTGGCTGGGAAGTTCCTTTTAGGCTGAGGGCTGGTCGATGGATTTTCAACCCGAGGAGCAGGCTGTTTTCTTTCTTTTTTGAGCAATGGATTTTACTCGACCCATGTTCGATGGACTGGTTGAAGGTATATTAGAAGGGTTATGAGAAAAAGGAATTTCCAAGATTAGTAATGATGACTGTTCCTAATCTTCGAGCAGTTGGGCGAGCAAGTCATAGTCGATCGGCCTCTCACCTCTCCATGGGTCATGCATGAAAATCTGCGAATAGAGAAGGGGAGGTGAGAATCTATGGCCAAAGGACCAAGAAAATAGAAAAGTTGGAATAACATTGCTCGTGTATAAAAGCTAAGCTTTTATATGACCAACAACATTATAACAAAAACACTAAATTCTATGCGAACAGTTTGGAAAATGGATTAAAAAGCAGAAGTGAAAAGCGTTTCGGGAAAAACTTTTCGACTCTTAAAGGGCGGGAAAAACCCAGTTTTTTCTAAATGCTTAAAAATCGAATTTAATTCGATTTTACACCCTAAATTAATAATCCTAACTCCCAAACCAATTCCTAAGCCTCATGCCGTGTTATTTCCTTATCCTATCATGCTCAGACTTACGTACCCATTCACCCCAAAATGGTTTCTTCCAAGAACATTCAAGAACTCAAGGTCCGAAACAGATATAAAACAGATATTGCATGGCATCTCAACGACTGAAAAGGTTGATAAACTTACTTGGATAAAGATTGGAGCAAATTTCTAAGATGCTAAGTCAAGTGGCTGGGCATAAATTCTGTGGCTCATCAAGTTCGTCTGAGTTTCTGGGCTTTCTACGCTCTATTCTTTAGTGTTCTTGAGGAGAAAGTGAAAAGTAAAAAATAAAAAGTGATTTTGAGGGGTTATATATACTGGTCGAAGCACGGTTACAGAGGTAATCATAAGGGGTGACTTTCCGAGGCATGGGTAAGTGTAATAGCTGTCAAACCACTTTTTGGGAAACCGCAATGATATGATTGGTTGCCCTTTTCGAGAAGGAATGGACGACTCTGACAGATTTGACAAGGCATACGAAAGTTCGGTTGTCTAAGTTTACTTTATGCTGGTTGCAGTAAAATAAACTTGGGGGGCAAATGTTTACCCAAAAACAGCTCCTGATGATGTGGCAGGATTGACCTACATGTGGCAGGCACGTGACAACTTTAAGTGAATGAATCCTATTCGACCATCGACCAGAAAGTCATTGATTTATCAAGCATCACGCTTATGTGCGACCAGCCTGGTTGCATATTTTCATACTTCCTTTTGGATGTGCAATCTTGTAATATTTGCATTAATGGTAATTTCTTTTATTACCTAGATACGCATGTCTTAATGGTAATTAAGGCCCACCGGCCCATGTAATCTTCTTGAGCCTATAAATAAGAATCAAAGGGCTCAAGGAAGGGGACTTTTTTTGGACTTTTGAGCTTTGTACTCTAAGAGAAAAATATAGTGATTATTCACCGAAGTTGTAATCTTTCCAAGGCTTGTGAAACTCATGAACCCTAGTTCATTGATCACAGTGTTGGGATTCAATATCAATAAGAACACAAAGTGGATGTAGGTCATTACCATCCAATTGAGGCCGAACCACTATAAATCGTTTGTGTCATTTGCTTTCCATTAGAATTTCTTCTTGTTTTTGTCTCATTTTATTTCGTTTATCTGACTCCGTGTCATTGACCAATTTGAGGGTCAACAATAACTTTTAAATATAAATCTCTTCATTTGTATTAAGTCTTTTATCTTCCAAGATAAATCTAGACTTATAATTCCCAAAGTTCATCATGAGTCCTTTAAGCCACGTGATAAACTCTCAATAGATCAAGATAAACAAAAACATCAATGTTTATTTTGATTTATTTTTACTTGCTAAAGCAAGACACACTTTGTTGACCCCTGATTTGGTCAACGACACGGAGTCACTAAAAATGATAGAAATACAATGAATTGAACTCAAGAAGGTAAATGGCACCAAAATTTATAGTGGTTCGGCCCCAAAGAATGGTAATGACCTACGTCCACTTCATGTTCTTGTTGATGTAAAACTTCAAAACCTACGATCAGTGAACTAGGGTTCACGAGTTTCACGAGGTTGAAGATGAGTATAAGTTTCGTGGATAAAAACACTATATCTCTCTTGATTACAAAAAATTCCCTCCTCTTAAATGAATTCCACAAGTCCTATTTATAGGCTCTAAGGTGTACATATGGGCCTATGGGCCATGTTCCATTTTTGTTACAAGCATATTTGAATAATAACAAAAATAATTATATTTACATATAAAGATAAACAAATATCCTAGAAATATCCGACGCATAACTGCATTTGAATTCTAGCTTCGGTCCTACGAGCATATCTGGTCGTATATGTAAGCACATCTTCTTGCTTGCTGTTCAACATATTCCTTGCGCCCACCAAGCAGTTTAATTTTCCTTTTGATAACCTGATCGTTGGTTGACCAGGTTTCTAGGAATAATAAGTCATGTGTTATCCACATGCGCTTCGACCGTGCCACGTCATCATGCAAATATTTTGGGTAAACATTTGCCCCCCAAGTTTATGTTAATGCGATCAGCATTTAAAAAACTTATTCGACCATATATTTAGCTGACCAGTCACATCCGACTGTACTTACTTTCTCGTAAAGGCAAGTAATCATGACCTTATAGTTTCCCAGAAACGATTCGATGGTTATTGCTATTTCCCATGTGTTATCCCCATTTTTCCCCAAGTGTACGGATCCGCATTCTCAGTCCATGGGCCACCCTAAAGGGACTTAAGGCCTAGATTAGGCCCAGTAGACGAAGACAGAACGAACTTTGGCAGCCCAAATCTCGGTAAAGCCCAAAGGGCATCCCGGAATAGAAGCAAGGACC
This sequence comes from Humulus lupulus, assembly GCF_963169125.1. Taxonomy (NCBI): domain Eukaryota; kingdom Viridiplantae; phylum Streptophyta; class Magnoliopsida; order Rosales; family Cannabaceae; genus Humulus; species Humulus lupulus. The sequence continues at coordinate 132,595,301 of NC_084799.1, forward strand.
ATCACGTTGGCATGTTGCATATTCCCGGATCCTTCCTCCGGTGTCTTCTGGGATGCAATGAAGAGGTCATGGCTCCCAAGTCCAAAATTAGACCGGGACGGTGATGGATGAACTCGGGTCCTAGTAAATGAACCAGTACCCTGGTAAATGAAGAGGGATATTGGTAAACAAACCTGGATCAGGTGACCAGATTGGGCGTGGTAAGGTGCCCTCGATACTGACATCACCCCAAGAGATGTGGAGTTGTGTCCCCATAACTAACCTGCAGAAGAGGTTACATAGGGAATGTACGTTGTCGGTTCAGAACTGTATTGCCACTACTCTGACAGATGATGTCCCCCGAATCTCCCTCGAAGCCCATGCGACACAGATTAAAGCAGAATTTTGTCATTAGCCTTATAGTGTGGTTACGCTTGGGTTGGCCCTATGGGCCTTGATTAATGCATTTTATATATTAAAATCCTTTGTATTAAGCCTCCATCAGAGAGCAAATATTGTTAATACTCTTATTGGGCCCAGGTTAGTCCAGCCTAAACCCAGTCCACTCACCTGCCTATAAATATGAATAGTGGTGCGCTGGGAAATGGATCGCATTTTTCTCTGATAAGCATACACTCAGCTCAAATTCAGAGAGACTTCATTATTTAAGCTCCTAAAAGCTCTAATATAATTGACTCGTGGACTAAGGCTCTTTAACGCCCCAACCACGTAAAATTCCTTGTGTGGTAATCTTTATTCTTTTCTTTTTAAGCTCTCTTATCTTTTATAATTCCAGTTTCTGAAAAACTCGGTAAAAATTTTGGTGCTTTCATTGAGAGTTGAAGAAAGCTTGAGTTGATCTTGAACATCTGCAACAATGGTGAACACAAGGAACACCACTTTCGACCTTACTAACCACGAACAAGGAAATGGAGAGCCACTGCCCAATCAACCTCTTCCTCATAATCAACTTGAGGATGCACCTTATCAGATGCCCCAGCCTGGCGAGTCACTGAACTATGAAGATGGGGCAGACTATGAGGAAGATTACTATGAGGAAGAGGAGGGAAATGAGGGGGAATACCATGATCATGAAGCTGAGGATCTAGTGATCCCAAAAGAAGTAGACCTCGACCAGGAGGACCCGGAGGTGACAAAACTAAGGCAACAAGTCCTGGACCAAGAGGCCAGGATAGCTGACAAAAAGAAGCCATTCGCCAGATGCAAGAATCCCTCATGGCCCTGCAAGCTTTCATTGCCACCCAAGGGTTGGCGGCTAGTCCCCCAATTGTTCCACCTCCAGGAACACGACCATCTACCCTGCAGGCTAGGACTAACGTGCCCGAAAATGCGAGGCCAAACCCTCCTCCGGGACAAGTTCTTGAACATGGCCCACCTAACCCGGCTCAAGAGAAAGGGAAGGCCAAAGCGTCCGACCTCAAGGGAAAAGAAACCCCCCTGAGGAAAACTCCTCCTGTTCAGAAAACAGGGGTAAAACCCCAGCCACTCCCTAGGAGAGAGACGATGCGTTCCGTCCCAGGACGGGATCACCCGATCAATCCGCAGAGGATGCGCCCGCCGGGTACCAGGCCCTGGACTGCCCCTAGGCAAACTGGACAGGAACAACTTTTCCACCCCAGTGCCTCCGTGAATAAAGATCACCAAGGATGCAAACATGCAGACGAGTCAAACACCCTTAGCTTAGGGGATGACACATCTCGAGTAGACCTGCGCGATGGGCTGAACGCTCGAAAGGAGTGGGCCCGCAAGGAAAAAATCTGCCCTCGAGGAGTTGATTTGAGAAATAATCTCAACGACAGGTGGAAAGGGAGGGTTCCCCTGGATGATGGTATGACCAAATAGTTCATGGAACAACTGGCCGCCTTAAAAAAGGTCACGGATCGCCTGGTCCGTAAACAAGAAGGAGGAGATTCCAACTCCGAAGAAGAGGAAAAGCAACCCTGCGCCAAACACATCTTGGATGTGGTGCTCCCCAAGGGGTTCAAAATGGCGAATCTGCCTGCCTATACTGGGAACACCGACCCCAGAGACCATCTATCACGCTACAATCGGTTAATGACCATAGCCCACGCCTGCGACAATGGCAAATATCTTTGCTTTTCAATTACTTTAGATGGCCCTGTGGAGGAGTGGTGGAAGAGGCTCAAGCCAGGATCCATACAGTCCTGGTCCGGACTGCAGTCGACGTTCCGCAAATAATTTGTGGCCACCATGAGGATGGATATGCAAATTAGCGCTCTCGCTAACATTAAATAGCTCCCCACGGAGACTCTGAGAGCCTATATCCAGCGCTTCACAGAGGAAGCCTAAAAAACCAAGGTGGACGATGGGCAGCGTCTGGTGGCCCTGTAGTCCGAGATCCGGGCGGGGTCCCCCCTTTGGGACGACATGCAGCGTAGTAAGGCGGCCACCCTCGAAGAATTCATAAGGAGGGCACAAAGGCTTTATGAACTGGGAGGAGGCCAGAATCCAGGCATTCGAATGGCAGCCGGCTCCCCAGCCATGTGCCCAAACCTTTCTGGGGTACGGGATGCAATATCCGGCTCCACAGTATAGAACGCCCTCGATAGTGCTGGGATCGATGGGTACTCTTGGAATGCATTTTGCTGCACCCACGGTCTACGGTCCTACATCTTCTGGGTATGCCCTAGCCCAGTCTACCCCCTTGCTCGGGTACGGGGTGGCGCTAGTCGGATATAGCACTGCTCCTGGTGGGGCCTAGCCATCCCAGATGGGGGGGACTGAGGCAAGTGTAAACCCCTTCCGGGAAAAGAGATCGGGAAAAGGACAAAACCGGTCCGAGCCCTCTAAGAAAGGCAAGAGAGGCTACGAGCCCCAATATTCAGAGTACACCAAATTGGTGGATACCAGGGAAAATATATAACTGGCCACGAAGAGAACGGTTCATTACTGGAAACCCGCCCCCATGTTCAAAGGGGGAAAGAATTCAAGGGATGCCAGCAAGAGGTGCGCATACCATAAGGAGGTGGCTCACACAACCGAAGAGTGTCGACAACTGAAGGATGAAATCGAGAATTTGATCAAGTTGGGACATCTCCATTAGTGGGTTAGGATGCCCGTGGGTGTTCCGGGAATGCCAACAGTTCTGGTGCTGACGAAGGCTAAAATATGAACAGTGGTACGCTAGGAAATGGATCGGATATTTCTCTGATAAGCATACACTCTGCTCAAATTCAGAGAGAATTCATTATTTAAGATCCTAAAAGCTTTAATACAATTGACTCGTGGACTAAGGATCTTTAACACCCCAACCACGTAAAATTCCTTATGTGATAATCTTTATTCTTTGCTTTTTAAGATCTCTTATCTTTTATAATTCCAATTTTCGAAAAACTCAGTAAACACCATGCAAAAACCCTCAAATCTCATCATTACATAACAAATACCCTTGGCTGATATAAATACTCTTCTCCTTCCTTTATTCCATTTTTACACGATCATTCTCTTTCTTCAAGAGCACTCAGAAAAAACCTCCAAGAACCTCAGACATTTCAATGCGAATCGAGACATCTTCGAGCAACTCCTAGCAAAACTTTCATGATTTCTTCTACAATCCACATTCCAAGTAAGTATTTGATCCCATCCTCTTACTTTTATAGTAGATTTCATGTATTTTGCCTCTAATTTATACGTTTTCACTACTGGGTTTATACTGTTCTTGAGAATTTTTTTTGGTAATCGAATTTAGGTAAAAATACATAGGATCACTAGGATACAAATAATTATTGTAGGAAACATGGTCCATAAAATAATGTTTAAGGTGCATTTACATTGATTTCGGGTCCAAAATCGAAGCGAAAAATCAATTTTGGGTTTTTCCAGCCTGTTTTCGGAGTTGAAAAGTCTTTCTGAAAAAACTTTTCAAATTCGTTTTTTGATCCGTTTGTCCACCCTTCTCACATGTTTATTGTGGTTTTATTAGGATGTTGCTAGTCGTATAAAAGCTTAACTTCTATACACGTGCAGTGTTATCCTATCTTTTCTTTTTCTTCTATCTATTGGTCGTAGATTCTCACTTCCCCTTTGCTCTTCTCAGATATACATGCATGATCCCTGGGGAGGTGAGGGACCAATAGATGATGATCTTTTCTCTTTACTGTTTGAGGATCAAGAAAAACCTTCTCTGCCTTTTTCAGAGCCTCCGGCCTCACACCCAAACTCTACGACCAGTTCTTCTCACAATTCTTCACAAAATCAACAAAATATTGGTCGTGTCAAACACATCGCTCATAGAAACAGAAAACCCACAAACTCTCCTACCAGCCAACCTGTAGTCAATACCAAGGGTCCCTCAAATGATCCTCAACCCTTAAAATTTTAACCACTAGATATCCAGCCCAAAGCTCGTCCACATGATGGCCCTCGAGCAGAGGTAGCCTGGTACATCTCCCCTCCAAGCATCATATCGACCAGGATGGTGGCCAAGTATCCTAAGAAGTATGGACTTCCTAGGATTACTTTATACAAACATACACCCGACTAGAGGGCAAACGTGCTCGGAGGTGCCTATAGTGCCTGGTAGAGGTATCATATAGAAGCGGGGGCAATCTTGCCCTTGCACGACTTTTTCCGCGGGGTGGCCAATTATTTCGAGGTCGCCCGTTTCCAAATAAATCCCAATGGATATATAGTACTTTCAACACTTTATATCCTATACAACCACAACAAATGGTCTGTGCCTACCCCTCACGAGATCAACTACCTGTTCGATCCCAAGTCCAACCCCAATCAAAACAACATGGGGTTTTTCCATTTCTACCACCAGGAATCTGCTCGCACATTCCTGAGTGACATAACTTACAAGTCCAACGTAGGAAAGTACTTCCGAGAGTACTTCCTTACAACCGAGTTAGTCGCAGACAACATGGCCTTCACACGAGGAGGTAAAAATTTATCTAGTTGCTTTGCATTTTTCCCTTGTTCTTAGTTAACTTGCGTTGTACTTAGGTCCATTGTATCGACCGGAACTCACTCCAAAAATGGAGATAAGAGCCACAACCTTAACCGGCATGATGAACATAGAAAAGAGCGTAAAAGATTTGGTCACTGAGAGCAACTTGAGGCTGGTCGACCTTTTAGAACCTCACCAGGAATGAAGGAATCAACTGCGGGGAGTGCCACTGGAGACGACACTGAAGCACAAGAAAACCCTGAGCAACAGCAGGATGTGTCACAGCCTCAAAGGCGTCGACCAACGGGAGTGGCCATTCGAGAGTCCAACCCTAATACTCAACCAACCAATACCCCTTCCCAACATGTTAGAGGAAAACAAAAACTACCAGAATATGCTGGTCCTATACTCGAATTCTCTGACAAGAATGGTATAGATTTCTCACTCTTAGATAAACTGCCCACCCCTTATCATTTATTTGATAGGGACTGCAACTTTAAATTTACGACCAGTAGTTTTATCTTGGACTTCTTCGAGGAAAATAGTGAGTGTAGCAGTAGTTCTTTAAATAATGCAGCGACCAGTAATTGTAGTTCGGGTATACTACTTATAATTTCTTTTTAGTTTGTTTCCTTATCATACAAAACTATTTCTTGAGAGAACTGATCAATTTTTTTTGTTTTTGTAATCATGCAATCTGACGGCGCATTCAACATCTACGCCTCTGGAGGCACCCCAGCGAGCACGAAGAAGTCGAGCAGAAAAAATTATGGAGAAGCCAGTGGGGCACCTTCAAGAAAAAAGGCTCGACTAGAGGACCCTCCAGCTCTTGTTCCTTCTAGAACAACTACACCTCCCCCTCCTCCTTGCACCGGGCCTTCCACCGATCAGACAAAGGGATCTTTGGCAGCAGAATTGTTGAGAATTGCTTATAGCTCTACAAACAATAAACTATAGAAACTAACCAAACACCGCCACAACCAGGAGGCCTTTGCCTGTCTCCCTTCGCTGAAACCCAACCAAGTCCATGATCGTGGGTTCAATGAAGTCCTTAGTGTAAGTTTCTTCTGTATTGTATTTTAGTCGAACAACATTTCATTTAATTAGCTCTGACAACTTCATTTTTACACTGTTCGCAGGGTATTCTGACCATAAACAACGGTTGGCATCGCGCTGAGGAGGTAATTTAAAGCATGCTGAGGAGATCAAGGCATGTGAGGCCAAGGTTAAGGAAGCTGAAGACAAATATGATGTTTTAACCGAGGAGCTAAAGAAAAGCCAAGAAGATATGGCTAAGGCTATTGTGGCTAAGTACAAATTCAAGGAAGCCTTTCAGACCAACTATAAGGAGAGAGATAAGCTAGTAGAAGATTTGGAGGCTAGCATGAAGGAGGCCAATGGTCTAGAGGACCAAGTGAAACTGCTCGAAGAGAAAAATGCCAAAAACTTGGAGAGGTTCCGAGGAGCAACCTTCAACTGCTTTTACATGTTATGGAAGAATAATCAGGATGCGAATTTCGATTACCTTCATGAGCAGGTAAAACAAGTTGAACTTGTCAAGTGCGCTGCTTGCTTGGAAGAGGAGAAAAGTGCCAAAGAATCTCCTGCAATCTCCTTGGTGACGGGTATAGACGGTCCCGAAGAAGAAGTCAGCCCTTCAGTTGATCAACAGTCTCAATAGGACCCCCCTTTAGTTGCACAATAGATACTTTTATTTATGTAATTAAAACACCCGAACAGATTGTTCGTGGTGTTGAGACAATTTGCTGCCTAAGGCAGTTATTTACCTTTTAATATTTTTAATTACATCCGAGCAGCAATTGCTTGTGGTGTAAAGACATCTCATTTTGATATTATAATAGTTGCACATTACTATTGCTTTAATAATATCTACTCGTATGATCGAACTTAGCATAACATTTTATTAAGATTTCACAAATTTAATTTTGAAAAATACTCTAAGTGTCATAGTATGCTTTCCCTTATTTTGCTCGTGTGTTTACATATGTTTATGATATGCATATGCTTTGCTCGCTTAGTATCTTATATATCCCCCAAGTGATCGAGGAGTATAAGGTTCTTGGTCACTTACCATTGATCAATACTTGTTCAAACATTACAACTCGTGTACTTATAAACAATTAATGATAATATAGCAAAACAACACACATAATGAGCAAATACTTGTAAGAAATACAATAATTGGCAAAAATAACTGGCTGCACACAATTCCTTTTATTTCTCGTAATAAAATGGACAAGATTCATGTCTGTACGAGTGATCAAAAATTGATCTTACACTTATAAGCGACCTACCATCTAACTGGCCAACCCTTGTTCAAAAACTTTTAAAAAGTAAAACTAATACAAGCCAATTCTTTAAAAAGAATTTTTCATTGATAATACTTGCGCATGTGTTCTCCATTCAAATAGCAAGGAACGAGATCTCTATTTAAGCGAGCAAGTTTGTATGTGCCTAGTTGAAGGATTTCTTTAATCTGATATGGCTCTTTCTAGTTTGGTCTGAGTACTCCAGCAGCTTGATCACGAGTGTTAAGAAAAATTCTTCTAAGTACCAAATCTCCCACGTCAAACATTCTTTCGTGTACTTTAGAGTTAAAATATCAAGTGACCTTTTGTTGGTAAGCTGCAACTCGTAGTTGAGCCTGTTCACGCCTTTCGTTGACCAGGTCCAAAGACTCCATTAATAACTAGCTATTTGTACTCTCGTTGTATGTTAGCCTTCTATACGATGGTGGATCTAACTCAACGGGTAACATGGCTTCATACCCATAGGCTAAGAAAAATGGTGTATGGCTTGTTGTTGTTAGGTGAGATGTCCTATACAACTAGAGTACTTCTGGCAATTGTTCTGGCCACGCTCATTTTGCTTCTTCGAGTCTTTTCTTTAGTGTGTCCTTCAAAGTTTTGTTCACAACTTCAACCTGTCAGTTTGCTTGTGGGTGGGCGACTGGCGAAAAGCTCTTCATGATACCATGCCTCTTGAAGAACTCAGTGAAATGGTCGTTGTCAAATTGCGTGCCATTATTTGATACAATCTTTTTCGCCAAATCATATCGGCATACAATAATATTGACAAAAAAATCCAATACTTTCTTGGTCGTGATTGTTGTGAGTGGTTTAGCTTCAGCCCACTTAGTAAAGTAGTCAACAACAACTATTGCATACTTGACATTCCCTTTTCCTGTGGGCAAAGATCCGATTAGGTCAATTCCCCAAACTGCGAATGGCCATGGGCTTTGCATCTGTTTAAACTCATTTGGGGCTGCTCGAGGTATCTTGGAGAATCATTGGCATTTATCACACTTCTTAACGAATTCCATGGAATCTTCGATCATTGTAGGCCAGAAATACCCTTGTCGGAGAATCTTCTTTGACAAACTTTGCCCCTAGTATGATCTCCACATAATCCTTCATGTACTTCTTGCATCAATTCCATAGCCTTTTCCTTGGAGATACACTGTAACAAAGGCGTTGTGTAACGCCCTGGATAGCCAAGACCGTTACACTGTGTGTTCATAAAGTGCCAGACTTGCTAATCAAGTCATTAAAGTAAAAGCGTGTTATTGAAACAGTAGAGGAACTAGGGTTAAAAGTGTTTTGGTCTCAAAAGTTACGTTTTCTTTACTAAACATTGTTTATTTACATGGGATCCCAAAAATGACAGTTTAAAAGTCATTTACAAAAGTTACAAAGTTTAAATACATTGACTGGCCATATTAAGGCAAAAATGAGCAGTTAGGTAATTCCCTGTCCTGACACACTCCTCGACCATGGTGATCGAATAGCTGGCTATGTACATTTCACCGCTGAGCTCTCCACCTCAGGCCTGGTCCAGCTTGCTCTTGCCCTTACCTGCACCACGAAGCACCCGTGAGCCAAGGCCCAGCAAGAAAACACAGCAACAACAGAGCATGAGCAACTAGCAAACAAGTCAATTACACATATATCATCTCATAAACTCAAGTATATCATCAGTCAAGTATTTCATATACTAAGCATCTCAGCTCATAATACATAATGCACAGACGATAACCAGGGCTAGCGCTCACAGGCTGCTCCCTCTGTTATCCTATTGTTTCTGGCTCCCAGTGGCCAATTCGCACCCCGTGCGCTAAAATCATGTACGGTACTCTTAGACCGCTTTTACGTGTCCCTTGGCATAATACCAACATTGACATAATACAACTCTCGGGAGCACTTAGTCCCATTACAATCATACATTCGGATGCAGTTTTCTTACCTTTCAATTCACTGGTTTTTCGATGCCACGTAGCCGCAAGCACGGTCCTCTACCCCGAGCCTCTCCAAAGTCCTAATCACAACACAAATAAAACATTCTTTGTCACTAACCAATCCAAAACTACCTTCCCGGAACCTAACCCACACTCTCGGAACCCCCAAAACCTTAAAACTATACCCCGGAGATATCCCCCGAACCCCCGGAGCAAAGGGCCGAAATTGCCAAAATTGATGTCCTGAAATTGGCCCTGTGCCGCGGCACCCAGCAAGTCAGGGGCCTCGTGCCGCGGCACGCTAAAACTGTGCCGCGGCGCGCCTTCGCAGGCCCAGAATTCTGGGTTTTCCTTCGCGTTTTTCCCGAGCCTAACTCACTCCAAATCACCCCAAACTCCATCCTAAGTCCCAAAACCAACTCTAGATCCTTAATAAACCCCACAGCAACCTAGAAACATCATACTCAAGCCCATTCACACAACTATTCCCAAGATTCACTCTTGAGTTTCATGCTTTGAAACTCAAACCAGAGAATTAAAAACAACTTAAACCCAAACACGAACCACACTCCAAACTTCCTAAACCTTAACAGAAATAAGCCTAATAATTACACAGAAACCTTACCTTGAGTGGTGAGTCCAACCTCTAGCTTTAAACCTCCTTCCCCTTTGATTACCCAATTCCGAGTTCATACAAAACCAGCCACCAATTTGTTTCAATTCACTCTTATCAACCAAAAATCAGACTTGAAACTTAGATATACCATAACCAAAATCTTACCTCTGAATATTCTTGGCTTAAGCTTGATTTTGATTACTTCAACCCTCTTGATTTTCCTTCCAAGACTCAAATTCAGCTTCCTTCTTCTTCTTTTCTTTTTTCTCTATTTCTAGGTCTCCATATTCAGCATAAATCAATCATGCCCCAAATGAAATAACGTTTATGATCTTTTCTCTTCAGCTAGTGGTCATTTATCCTACCAAATGACTATTCTACCCTTCCACTAATACCCCTTCCTAACTAACCCCCAAAGGCATACTCGTTCTTTTACCAGCTTTGCAATTCTACCACTTTCCCAATAAAACCTGTTACTCTCTATGGTTACTAACTGTTACGCAGGTTACCAAATTACCAGTTACCACTATCTAGCTTCCTAGGACCGTCTCGGCACGTGCATCACATTGGTATCACAGCACCCACGTGGTACGATTCACACATCATAATTATCACATAACATAATTCACATAGTCATATAACATGCTTAAAATCATAATCATGCGTCTTAATCATAAAAATCACACATAATTCCCATCATGCCCTCCCGGCACACTAATCAAGGCCCTTAAGCCTTATTAGTGAGTTTGGGTCGTTACACGTTGAGTACCCCCTTCTATATAAGATTCCATCGAACAGGATAAATTGAGATGATTGTCTTTGAAGCGTCCTCGCCTAATTCCTATTTGCTGGTAACAATCCTTGTTCGAGATATTGTATGATGGGAGTCATCCATGTGTCAGACACTTGTATTACTAGGGAGGATTCTTCTGTTTGAATGCTTGGTGCTGATAAATGTTCGACTGGTACTATGCTCAAAGTGTCGGCATTTTTGGCGCTTGCTAATTTGGCTAAGGCATCAGTGTATGAGTTCTGGTCCTGAGGTACTTGCTGGAGAGTATACTTCTCGAACTGTGCTAGTAAGTCCTTCGCCTTGTTTAGATAAGCAACCATCTTAAGAGGCGTTGCTTGATACTCTCCAATAATTTGATTAACTACTAGCTGGGAGTCACTATATATTTCTAGTGACTTTATGTTCAGTGGATGCCAAAAATCCACCAAGGAAAAAAGGTCTAGTCCCTTATTGGAGTAAACTTCTAAGTGGGACCAAAGGCGTCAAGTACGCGATAGAGGCAGAAGGTTATTACGTGCCACCAATAGGCCACACATTTGTAAAGCCCTAGGCCTCACAAAGTCAATCCATACCAATGGGAGGCAAGAATTCCACACTGGTAAAAGGTCCAAAGAAATCAAGTCTAAAGCCCCGTAAGGCCCACTCGCATTGCAAGACTATCACACAAGGCATCAAGCGCCTCGCGCCAGGGTCTCACAGAGACCACCTCAGCCACGCCTAGTGCCCCGTGCCTAGGTCTCGCGGAGACTGCCTTGCGCTTTGGTCTTGCAGAGACTGCCTCGGCCACACCCAGCACCTCACGCCTGGGTCTTGCAGAGATTGCCTCAGCCATGCCCAGCACCTCGCGCCTGGCTCTCATGGAGATTGCCTTGGCCACGCGTAGCGCCTCGCGCCTGGGTCTCGCAGAGACTGCCTTGGGCGCGCCTAGTGCCTCGCACCTAAGTCTCGCGGAGACTGCCTCGGCCGCACCCAACACCTCACGCCTGGGTCTCACGGAGGCCGCCTCAGCCACGCCCAACGCCTCGCTCCTGGGTCTCGCAGAAACTGCCTCGGCCACACCAAGTGCCTCAAGCCTGGGCCTCATGGAGACTGCCTTGGCCACGCCCTGCGCCTCGCGCATAGGGCCACATGTCGCTTGCCAACTCATCCCTAGCTAAAGGCATGCCTCGCCATAGGCCCATAAGCCTTGCCATGTGAGACGATGTGCCTTGCGTTCAAGGGTCCATGGGAGACCCTGTGTAACGACCCAAAATCACTAATAAGGCTTAAGGGCCTTGATTAGTGTGCCAGGAGGGCACGGTTGGTTTATGTGTGAATTAAGTAGTTTAATGTATGGTTTTGTGATAAGCATGCTTGTATGATTATATGAACATATATGAAATGCATGTCTATGATTATTAGTATGCATGTAGGCCCTGGTTAGCTTAAAGGGGTATATTCGTAATTTTAGCCTATTGAGGGCGTAAATGTGATTTTATGTTATGATTGTGAGGACCACATTATTATGTGGGTAAATCTGCAGCATGCGACTTGAGGCTATCCTAGGGAGCTAGTTAGTGGGAAAGTCACAACGGGACCTAATACTTGACTTGGGGAAAGTCAAGGGGTATTTCGGGAATTAGATGGCTACTTGGGTTATCGGGATATAGAAATAAATAATTGGAGATATATTTGAGGTTAGGAAGCATAGGTGGGAATACTGGGGGATTATACCATTTTGACCTCGGGGATGTTTTTGGTACCCCAAGCCTCGGGATTGACTTAACTGCTTAAGGATAGACTAAGTAAAACTTAGAAAGTGGTAGAAACACCAAGAACTGACCCTTCTCTCTCCCTCTTTCACTCTCTCAAGGGAAACTACAGAAAAACTAAGGAAACTAGGTTGGAACTCAGAGAATTGAGTAGAGGATTTGGAAGATTAACTCAGTAGAAGCTAAGGAATCTAACCAGGAACTGAGGTAAGCATTGAATTATACTTTTGATCATTTGATTATGTAGCTTTGGGGCTGGATTTTAAGAGTTCTTGGGTTTGAATTTAAGGTTGAATTGAAGCTAAAGACTTGGGAGTTAGCTCAGTAATTGTTTGGAGGATTGATCCTTCAGTGAAGGTAAGCTTCAATTCATGAAATAGTGTTTGAATTCTGGGTTTTTCTGACTGGTTTTGGTGTTCTTGAGCTTGTGGGTTTCAAAGATTGAAATGTTGTTTTGGTGAGTTTCTAGACTAGGTTTCTGTTGGGTTATGTTGCTGAAATCATGTTAGAATGTTTGTGATAATTGGATTATATCATTAGGATTGTTATCAAAGGTTTTGAGTGAGGTTTGAATGTTAAAAATGATGGTTTTTCTGGGTTCGAAGGGGTCAGGCCGCGACATAGTTCTTGGTGTGCCGCGGCCCTCTGAAGCATAGAGGAGCTGAGAAAGGAGGGCGGGTCGCGGCATAGGGCATGTAGGGCCGCGACCCGTGTCTGTTTTTGGGTGAGGCTGGGCCTCTGGTTGGGGGCATGCCACGTCATAGGGAGCTTGAGCCGCGACCCTTAAGGATGTTTGTGGCCTTTTGGAGTTTTTACGCGAGGGAACCTAACCTAGGGTGCTCGGGATCGATTCCACTATCGTGTTTGGTGGAATTCAATGTCCTGGGAGCTAGAACTCTACCCGGAAACCTTTTTACAATTATTAATGGTATCCCTTACTTTGGTTGTGACTAGGTATAAGCTAGGGCTCGGGAAATGGATCATGCTCAAGAGGCATCTCTTGTAATCAGAACACTTGGAAATTGAAGGTAAGAAAATTGCACCCAGTTGTGAATTTATAATGGGACTAAGGGTTCCTTGTTTTATATGCATTATGAAGGATGGTATTATGCCACGTGAATATTAAAAAAACGGTCTAAGAGTGCCGGAGTCTACATAGGCGCACAGGGCGCGGCTCAGCCACTGGTAGCTGAGGACAACTTATTATTCACTGAGCTTGGTTTAAGCGGACCAACGTCAGTGGGGTAAACAGAGGGTGCGACCTAAGGGTGTCGACCCTGATTATCATGTGGTTTGGTTATCAATGTTAATTGATGAATTTGTTATGCTGAATAGCTGAGTATTGGCTTGTAGATTCTCTATTTATGTCTATGGACGATGTGGTTAATGTGGATTGCTAAGTGCATGAACATGCTTAACGAGTTATTTAATTATTATCATTGTTAGTGCTATAATGTTATATTTTCTTGCTGGGCCTTGGCTCACGGGTGCTACGTGGTGCAGGTAAAGGCAAGGGTAAGCTTGACCAGCCCTGATTCAGAGAGCTCTGAAGGCAGAATGTACATGACCAGCTACTCGGCCGCCACGGTTGAGGAAGAGACAGGAACAAGAGGACCATAAATGTCTGTTTTGCCCTTAGAGTGGCTAGCGGTTGTTTATACCTTGAAATTTTGTAAATTGACTTTCAAACACTGTTTCTTTTGGGATCCCTTGTACAAAACATTTAATTATATGAAATGTGTCTTTTATGACTGAAACCTTTTAACCCTAGTTCATTAGTGGTTTCAGTGACACGTTTTTAACTAAATGACTTCATTAGCAAGTCCTATACCTTTATAAATACACAGTGTAATAGTCTTGGCTACCCAGGGCGTTACACCTCGTGTCTTGCCTGGATGGAGACCCGCGAAAGGCGCCTTGCCTCTTCATATGAGGGGAACTAGTAAGGGCCCAACCATCATTTGGTATCAAGCTGGAATTAGTGAAGGTAGCTAGGTATGTTACTCATGATGGCGTTCAATCTTTCCCACACTTAGCGAGATACAAGGGAGCTGGGAGAAAAGATGTGTCTTGGAAACGTAAGAAGGACCATCAGGTATGAGACACACATATGGGTATGAGAGGTACGACCCTGAGGAAGATACAAGTGTGACTCTCACATCCGTATCCGACAACTAGTGGTGGTACAAATTAGTACGAGACGTGTTGGCATGACCTGCATGATTCTGACCATTAATCAGCATCAACACCTCATCCCTCTACTCCACAATGACCTGTGCCACTACCATGACAGCGTACCCAAGTACCTTCTTGTCCCCTGGGACCACCTTGTATCAAAGGCCATTAGAGCCAAGCTATAAATAGAATTCCACCCCTCAAACTAAGGGGTTGGAAAATTCATTGTATACTCAGGCTATTAAGCAATATACGAATGTTTACTCCATTGTTGATATGCATTTATTCTTCCTTAAGTCTATTCTAAGTTCTTATCTAGCTATCTTCTTACTAACCTTTGAGTTTTCTGACCTAACATCATTGATGAGTTCTCACCGTCAACAGTTTGGCACCGTTTGTGGGAAGGACAACTATCGAGCCACTATTCTTTCATCAATTTTGACAAGGAAAAAATGCCAAGGCATTCAAAATGCTTACGACAACAACAAGATGTTGAGGTTCACTAGGACGGAGAACAACTAAGGGCTTCCAGGAAAGGTCCTCCTCTGCCTAAGCATGGAGATATGCCAGAGGAATGTCCTCCCCCAAGGGAGGAGAAGAAAGCATCATCCCTAGATGTCCGGCCTGACGGAGGTCATTCAGAGCCGCCAGTGCACCCACATCCTCGGCCCCAGGTGGCACCATGCTCTGGCCACCAAAACCCGGGTCCCTTGACGCACAGGCCAGGCAAGAGTCCCCGAGTATGCTCGGTGAGTTCCAGCTCAAGGACTTGCTTCTATGAGGATGAGATTAATAAGTTACGCAAAAAGAATTGAAGGCTGGAAACCACACTAGAGAACATGGAGGAGGTTTCAAACGACCTTCTTCAAGGAAAGTTGAGCATACCCTTTCCGAAGCATAAAGAGAAAGAGTGTGAAAGAGGGGAAACCATTGTCCCCATAGACAATGGGAGAACCCGACTTTCCACTAGCAACACTCCCCAGAAAAAGTACCATGAGGGACCTAGGCCGGCGAAGTACCCCCAGGAGCAAAGGCGAAGGGATGATGATGGTCATAAGAACGAAGCCGAAGTCACCTCAAAAGAGGCGCCCCCTAGCCTAAGAGAAAAACTCAATGGGAAGAGGTCAGAAGTAAGGACTACACCTCCTATAGCCCATTCGGAGGGCAAAGAGAAGAGAAAGGAAAACCCTACTGAGCTGAGAGACTCCTTGAATAGGAAGTGACAGGAGCTAGACACTGAGATGAGGAGCCTTTAGAGCAAGATCGTCACAGCATCTGGGGGGAACATTATCGATGAAGAGTTCTACTATGAGTCACCCTTCACAAGGAAAATCTAGGTTGAACAACTCCCCACCAGCTTCAAAGAGCCTCACATGACTTCGTATGAGGGTATTAAGGATCCAAAGTATCACTTAGACTCCTTCAATAACTTAATGAAGATAAGGGGGGTTAACAGCAGAGCAAAGTGTCATTTCTTTGTCTTTACACTTTAAGGAGTTGTGTACAAATGGTTCAAGAGGTTAAGGCCAGGAACAATCAAGTCATGGCCACAATTCTCTGGCGAATTTCTTCAACAACACCATGCAATTCGTGATTACGTTATGCCAATTACCAGCCTCGCTAACATAAAACAAAGCGAGAATGAAAGTCTGAAGAGCTATATCCACAGGTTCAATATGGAAGCAACAAAGTTGGGAAGTTCAACTAAAGCGGAGCTCAAGATGGCTATTATAGCCGGAGTTCATCCAAGAAGCAAGTTATAGGGTAACATGCTCAAGAGAGAGGTTACAAACCTAGATGACTTCTTCGAAAGAGCACAAAAGTATATATGTGTGGAAGAGGGCCATAAGAACTTGCGTGTTGAGGGAAGCAAACCTTCTCCCAATCACCCTTCTACCAATATGTCTGAAGATTGTGTGTAGAAGAGAACGCCATAAGAGAGGATTCATCGATCAAGTTGAAAATTGGAAGAAGTCTACAAAAACATCGCAATCAGCCCCCATAAGGATCCAAAGAAGTCGCCTAGCTGATTCCAGAGATCTGGAATCGTTAAAGCATATCTGAGAGAACAATAAACAAAGTACTTGGCAAGAAAGATCCGACATATTGGACCCAACCTCAACATGCACCTAGCCATGTGCAAAATAGGTTCCTAGCCTCGCGAGCCTCAACAAGCATGTCGCCTTGCGCAAATTAGGTGTCCAACCTCGCGAACCTCCACGTGCACTTAGACATGTACAAAGTAGGCGCCTAGCCTCATGAGCCTCAATAGGTGCGTGGCGGAGTGCGATACAAACATCTAGCCTTACGATATACATATATATAAAAGTACTTATAATAGATATATGTGAGAGCGGTGAACCTTATGAGACAACATTTGAATCTATAAGGACTAGCTACCCTTATAGAATCTAAAAAAGTCAAAAGGTCCCTCAAAAGTGACCTCGTCACGAACAAACCCATCCTGTAAAGGGACCATGTCGTAGAAGACGAAAGGGGAACCCAAAGAGATCCCCAAGTCTAGATCGACTGAGTTGCCTTACCAAAAAAAAGGGGGCCTTGAAAAAAGGTGTTCGCAAGATGTCACAAGGACCATCTCCCTACAAGGGTCTCGACTCGAGGAAAGATCACCTCAAAATAAAAGGGTGTTAATAAGAGACCCGCATGCATAATGGCAGATGATAATGCTCTGTCACAAGATAAGGATAAGATGTAGCAGGACTCGTTAAAAGTTCCTCATGAAGAAAGCAAAAAATCCAGAGAAATCTCCCATGTTAAGTCAAGCAATATTACGAGCAGATCAAAGTAAAAATAAAGAAGTTGCCCACACATGGGACCAAAAGATGGGGAAGGAGAAAACTTCATGGTTTCTTGTCGCGAGCACTCCACTCGGCAACCTTGGCGACCTCGCGGTCACTAAATGAGGAGAAGTCGGACCCACGATTCTATTCCATATAAGAACTTTAGCTTCCTCTCTTTTCTTACTCTTAGACGGAGATGAAGGCTTCTCCGCAACTGCTCCTATCTTGTGTATGGCCTCAACAAATTATTTCTCAAGTCCTCGAATCCTGGCAATAAGTCGATCATTCTCCACCCTAGCCAAAGGTAGATCTTTTGTCGACATCACTCATACATCAAGGGTATCAATCGACGAGTGAGCACTGATAGACTTCCTAGTCGAGTCGATCTGTTGGTGAAAAAGAACAAGCCAACAAGACAAAGGGGCTACAAGAAAGAATGGCTAAAGCCCTCCTCACTCTAAAATCTGACAAGCGCTAGATACGTGTAAGGAACCTAGGGTAACAACTTAAGAGCACCACTCGAGAGCAAACCCTGTCCAAACAATGCTTCTTTGGCTCTTCGGGCAGGGGTGCCTTAAGCCTCTTCTTGAGGCCCGACATGTGTACAACAATGACACCCTTAGGGTCTATATAGAAGAATGACTGGCAGTAATTAAGCTATAAAGGAGTCCTAAGGATTGTCACTCATGAAATATGTTTTTCCATATCTTGTAAATGGAGAAAAGAACCTTTACCATGAATGTAAAAAAGATGGCACATAAAAAAAAGAGAGAGAAAAAAGAAAAAGAAAAGAGTCTACAAGAATGCCTAAAGGCCTCCCTATAGACTGGGGGGCAAGTGTGGATGCCAAAAATCCACCAAGGAAAAAAGGTCCGGTACCTTATTGGAGTAAACTACTAAGGGGGACCGATGGCATCAAGTACGTGATGGAGGCAGAAAGTTAGTACGTGCCACCAAGAGGCCACACATTTGCAAGGCCTTAGGCCTCACGAAGTCATTCAATGCCAACGGGAGGCAAGAATTTTACACCGGTAAAGGGTCCAAAGCAATCAAGTCTAAAGCCCCGTAAGGCCCACTCGCATTGCAAGACTATCACACAAGGCATCAAGCGCCTCACACCAGGGTCTCGCAGAGACCACCTCGGCCACGCTCAGCGCCCCGCGCCTGGGTCTCATGTAGACTTCCTCGGCCATACCCAGTGCCTCGTGCCTGGGTCTCGTGAAGACTGCCTCGGCCACGCCAAGCGTCTTGCGTCTAGGTCTCGCGGAGACCACCTCGACCACGCTCATTGCCTCATGCTTAGGTCTCGCATAGACTGCCTTGGCCTCGGCCACGCCCAGTGCCTCGCACCTGGGTCTCGCAGAGACTGCCTCAGCTGTGCCCAACGCCTCTCGCCTGGGTCTCACGAAGACTGCCTCAGCCGCGCCCAGCACCTCATGCCTAGGTCTCGCGGAGACCGCCTCAGCCGTGCCCAGCGCCTTGCACCTGGGTCTCGCGGAGATCACCTCGGCCATGCCCAGCGCCTCGCGCCTGGTTCTCGCGGAGACTGCCTCGACCATGCCCATCACCTCGCGCCTGGGCCTCGTGGAGACTACCTCGGCCACGTCCTACGCCTCTCACATAGGGCCACATGCCACTTGCAAATGTATTCCTAGCCAAAGGCATGCCTCGCCATAGGTCCGTAAGCCTCGCCATGTGAGACGATGTGCCTTGCACTCAAGGGTCCATGCGAGACCCTTTGTCTTGCTTGGATGGAGACCCATAAAAGGCGCCTTGCCTCATCATACGAGGGGAACTAGTAAGGGCCCAACCATCATTTGGTATCAAGCTGGAATTGGTGAAGGTAGCTAGGTATGTTACTCATGATGTCGTGCAAGCTTTCCCATACTTAGCGAGATGCAAGGGATTTGGGAGAAAAGTTGTGTCTTGGAAATGTAAGAAGGACCATCAGGTACGAGACACACATATGGGTACGAGAGGTACGACCCTGAGGAAGATATAGGCGTGAATCTGACATCCATATCCAAAAAGTAGTGGTGGTACAAATTAGTATGAGACGTGGTGGCATGACCTGCATGCTTCTGACCATTTATAAGCATCGACACCACAACCCTCTGCTACACCACGACCTGTGTCACTACCATGACGGTATACCCAAGTACCTTCTTGTCCCTTGGGACCACCTTGTATCCAAGGCCATTAGAGCCAAGCTATAAATAGAATTCCACCCCTCAAACTAAGGGGTTGGAAAATTCATTGTATACTCAGGCTATTAAGCAATATACGAATGTTTACTCCATTGTTGATATGCATTTATTCTTCCATAAGTCTATTCTAAGTTCTTATCTAGCTATCTTCTTACAAACCTTTGAGTTTTTTGACCTAACATCGTTGACGAGTTCTCACCGTCAACATGTTCATATCCTTAGCTAGTCTCAATCCTGCGAGCAGGGCCTCGTACTCGGCTTCATTGTTGGAAGCTGTAAAGATGAATCTGATTGCACAGTGAAACTGATGTCCCTCGAGGATTATTAAGATCAGCCCTGCCCCCAAGTTTTTCTCATTAGATGACCGGTCTACGAACAGTCTCCAGGCAAGAGTTTGGTTTCGATTTTCTGTCTCTATCATCGGCTCGCTGGCAGGGAGTCCGGTGAATTCAAGAATGAAATTTTCCAAGGCTTGTCCCTTTATAGCTGCTCGAGCTGCTTAGGAAATTTCAAACTGCCCCAGCTCAACTGCCCATTTTAATAGTTGAACATGGGCTTTTGGTTTCTTTAAGACTTGTCGTAGTGGTTGATCGGTAAGCATTATTATGGGGTGAGCTTGAAAGTAGGGTCGCAGTTTTCTAGACGCCAGTATCAAGCAGTATACCAATATCTCTATAGGCAGATATCGTAATTTTGCTCCCATTAACCTTTTACTTACGTAGTATATTGCTTTTTGAATGTTGTCTTCCTTCCTGATTAAAATAGCACTAGCAGCATACTCTGCTATGGCTAAGTAGAAGTACAAAGTCTCTCCTTCAACCAGCTTGGACAAAATGGGCTTTTGCGACATATGGGCTTCAAGTGCCTGAAAAGCCTGTTCGCATTCTTCTATCCATTCAAAATTTTTGTTTCCTTTGAGTAGATTAAAAAATGGGACACACTTGTTCGTAGACTTACATATGAATCTACTAAGGGCAGCAATTCTTCTTGTCAAGATTTGCACATCTTGGACTTTGGCTGGTGACTGCATCTTGATCAGTGCTCGAATCGTTTTGGCTTTGGTTTTGATTCCTCGCGAGTTTACTATGAATCTCAAACATTTTCCTGATCCAACACCAAAGGAACACTTTAGAGGATTTAGCATCATCTGATAATTGTTCAAGATGTTGAAGCATTCCTATAGGTCCTTGACATGTTCACATGCTTTTCTCGACTTGACCAGCACATCATCGACGTAAACCTCCTTCATGTTGTTGCCGATCAGTTCTTTGAACAAGTGGTTGACTAGTCGCTGGTAAGTCGCACTAGCATTTTTCAAACCGAAGGGCATTACTTTGTAACAGTAAAGTCCCGTATATGTTCGAAATCTAGTGTGGTCTTCGTCAGGTGGATGCATACTAATTTGATTATAACCGGAGTACGCATCCATGAATGAGAAAATTTCATGTCTTGATGTAGCATTGACCAGTTGGTCAATTCTTGGAAGAGGGAAACAATCCTTCGAGCAGGCTTTATTAAGGTTTGTAAAATCCATGCACGTCCTCCACTTACCATTTTTCTTGTGAACTAGTACAGGATTAGAGACCAAAGATGGATTTAATGCTACCCCTGATGAATCCATTTTCCTTCAGCTTCTCGATTTCTTCTTTTAGGGCTTTAGATCTGTCTTTATCGAGCAACATTCTTTTTTGTTGCACAGGTGGAAGATTTTTGTCTATATTCAAGATATGACTAATCACTGTTGGGCCTATCCCAACAATATCTTTATGCGACTAGGCAAAGACATCCTGCTGCCTCCTAAAAAACTCCACCAGTTTGTTTTTTATTGTTGTCTCTAAGTTTTTACCAACTTTCACAACCCCAGTCGGATCTTTCTCTTCTAGTTGGACCTCCTCAAGGTCCTCCACAGGCCCAACATTTTCTTCAAAATCCCCAAAGTGAGGATCTAAGTCCCTATCCTCACTTTGGGCAACACCCTATTTGTTGACTTGTTCACCTGATTGGGCTTGTGATTCATTTACTACCTGCAACCTTTTCTTTGCTGTGCTCCCTGATCCACCTCGTCTTGCCTTCGTGATCGAGGAGTTGTAACATTCTTTGGTCTCTTGCTGATTTCCCAACACACATCCAACACCTGCATCAGTTGGAAACTTCATGGTCAGATGCCAGACCAAAGTTACGGCTCACAGATCGATGAGTATGGGTCTTCTGATCACATGATTATTTGTGGACGGACAATCAACTACTATAAAAGTAGCGAGCAGTGTCATGTTCGTGGTTGTAGTTCCTGCTATGACTAGGAGTTTAATAGACCCAGTTAGTGCTAGCCCTTCGCCAGAAAAACCATAGATGGTTTGGTTGCATGGCTCTAAATCTTGCACTGATAATTTCATTCTTTCCAGTGAAGATTTGTATAAAATGTTGACCGAGCTTCCTATATTCACCAACACTCATTTTAAAATCATGTTGGCGATCTAAACATCTACCATCAGAGGATCTGAGTGAGGGAATCAGACATGTTGTGAGTCTAGCTCGGAAAAAGTTAGTAATTCTTCCTCTGTTCAAGCTTTTTTTGGAGTTCGCTCTTCGACATTTAGCATTTTTTTTCCTGATCCTGACGTAGGGTTCTGACATATCTCTCCCTGATATATGTGGTCCTCCTCAGATAGTTAGCAATGTACCAACAACAGGAGCTGGCTGCAAAGGAGGCGAGCGTTGGCGTACTTGTGCCTGCTCGTTGTCTCTGTGAGCCTCCTGCTGAGAATTTTCTCCTGCACGTACATATCTAGTTAGATGTCCTTGTCGAATAAGGAACTTGATCCCGTCCTTAAGCTGGTTACACTCATTGGTATCATGGCCATAATCATTGTGAAAATGACAAAACTTAGTTGTATCCCTTTTGGATATGTCTTTCCTGATCGGGGCTGGTCTCCTAAAAGGAACGGTGGTATGACTGGCCTGATACACTTCAGCGCGATTATCGACTAGGGCAGTGTAATTGGTGAACTTTGGTTAATATCTGTTTTTTAAGGGTGCTTGTTATCAGATGTCGCTGGTTCCGTGTTTGCCCTTTTCCCCCCATTCTTATTGTTACCTTTGTCGTTGTCGTTGGGTTTACTAGACCCGCTGGCGGCTTTGGTCGAGTCTTCCTTCTTACCCAAATTGACCTTTGGGGATTTTCCTTCATTGGCTATGGCCTCCTCGAGCTTGATATATTTTTCTGCTCGATCCAGAAATTCTTGAGTGCTCTTGACTCCATTCTTCCGCAGAATACTCCAGAGGGGAGAATGGCGTTGCACTCCAACTGTGATTTCCATCATCTTTCCCTCATCTCCAATAGTTTTGGCCCGAGTAGCTACTCGCACAAACCACTGTATATACTCTTTGAGAGTTTCTCCTTCCTTCTGTCGAATGTCGACCAACTGATTAACCTTTATTGGATGTACTCGACCAGCATAAAACTGTCTGTAAAACTCCTTCACAAACATCTCCGAGGAAACTATACTAGCTGAAGGGGACTTGAAGTACCATTCCTGAGCAGAGTCAGACAAAGTGGCAGGAAAAATCCTACACCGAGCATCTTCGGACACCTTCTGGATGTCCATTTGTATCTCAAACTTGTTTATGTGAGATACTGGATCTTCTCCTCTAGTGAAGTTGGGCAGGACTGGCCTATTGAATTTGCTTGGGATTTCTTCCACACCAATTCTATTAATGAATGGGGTTCCCTTTCTTCGACAATACTCTATGTGGGAAATTTTATTCCCGAACCGCTACTGCACGACTTGATTCGAGGCATTTATCTAAGCCTGGACAACATCTAGTATTGCTGGAGTGGCTGGAGCCGGGGGAAGTACTCATCGTGTCTTTCCCTTTGGTCATTGAGCACATTCCTCAGATCTTCATCCCTACGTCTCTGCTTTCTTGCACCTAGTCGGTCAAAGACGTTGGGTTGTTTAGGCTGTCCCCCAACATTTTGGCTTGTCGGTCGGTTCTCCATTGGGGGAGGATTTCGCTGTCCGTTTCTTTCCTCGTGGGGGCTTGCGTTGGTCATTGGGTCCTTTGACATTACTATGTCGTGGGGGATCCCGGACCACAGATCCTAAGTCCACCTACCTCCTACTTCCCGAGGGACGTTGTCCCTTGCTAGGAAGGTTTTGTTCCCTAGTTGTTTGGCGTCTATGGCTTTTGGGACGCTACTCGTCCTTATTCTTCCTGTGTTGTTGAGTGTTATCTCGACTAGATTGAGAGGGTGGTTGTTGTCCGTTGTTTCTGTCAAGATTTTGGGTTTGCCTTTCCTATTGAGCAGTGGGAGGTTGCTTTAGTATTTGCAGACTCCTTCAATGTGGTGAATTGTGATGATACTAGGGATGATTTGATTGTGGATTTTGATGAGGGTGAGTGTCTAGTGGCTAATCTGGCTGAGAGGTTAGTGTAGGTTGTCCTCAAACAAGTTGAATGGCTGCTTCTAAAGTTATTGCGACCTCTCTCTGCCGACGATCAATGTCAACTTGCCACTCATTCAGTTCTCGGTGCTACCGATCAATCTCCATTTGCTGTAGTACAATAGTTTCAGCCACATTCTCCTAGTTAGCTTTCAGAGTATCTAATTCCTCTTGCAACACTATCAAAGTTATTCGCAAGGTTTCAACATCCATCTCTTCCTCTTCCAATTCCACTTGTGGCTCATCCTCCTGTACACCTTGTGGAGGAGGTGGCTTTGGCACAGTTTCAGATGTCTGCCCAGTTTGACCCGCTTTTCTGGAGTTCTTTGCCATTGTTTATCTTGAAGTCCTTGAATTCAACTCTCAATGAAAGCACCAAAATGTTGACCCCTGATTTGTTCAATGACACGAAGTCACTAAAAATGATAGAAATACGATGAATTGAACTCAAGAAGGTAAACGGCACCAAAATTTATAGTGGTTCAGTCCCAAAGAATGGTAATGACCTATGTCTACTTCGTATTCTTATTGATGTAAAACTTCAAAATCTGTGATCAGTGAACTAGGGTTCACGAGTTTCACGAAGTTGAAGATGAGTACAAGTTTCGTGGATAAAGACATTATGTCTCTCTTGATTACATAAAATTCCCTCTTAAATGAATTCAACAAGTCCTATTTATAGGCTCTAAGATGCACTTTTGGGCCTATGGGCTATGTTCCATTTTTGTTACAAACATATTTGAATAAAAATAGAAATAATGATATTTACATATAAAGATAAACAAATATCCTAGAAATATCCAACTCATAACTGCATTTGAATTCTGCCTTTGGTCCTACGAGCAGATCTGGTCGTATATGTCAACACATCTTCTTCCTTGTTGTTCAGCATATTCCTTGCGCCCATAGAGCAACTTAATTTTCCTTTTGATATCCTGATCGTTGGTCGACCAAGTTTATAGCAATAATAAGTCATGTGCTATCCACATGCGCCTCAACCGTGCCACATCATCATGCAAATATTTTGGCTAAACACACTTCTTTGAAAGTAACTTTCACTTAGTTGCTTTCTTTTATATTTTTCACAAAATAAAAATGTGAACACAAATGTAATGTGAGAATTTCTCAAACAAATAATCACATTATGGATAATAGGTCTACACTCTTACCTATTATTTTAACAAGTTTATTTTGAAACTTTGTTAATATCTCACACAAATGTTTCACATCACAATAATTTATCTCATAACAAAATAAAGAATTATTCTTTAATTTTTATTTATAGCTTTCAAGAGTACAAGCTTTATTATAGGTCATAACACGAAAACAACCATTTTCCAACAAGGCACACAAACATGGTAATCATGCTAGGATCTCTTATTCCTTATCAAGAGCATTTACCTCATTCTCATGTGGGTCCTTTCGATACCTACATACTCCAACATAGTGCTCGACTTTTCCACAAACAAAACAATGACCTCTCACGTCTTTGAATTGTCCATGATCTTTCTTTGGACCTAAAGGGTTCACACTAACCTTTATGTTGTTGTTTCCCTTGGGATGCTTGTGTGAAACCTCATTGGCCTTTGAAGTCTCATCTTTAGACTCATTCACACCCTTGTATTTAATTCTCGATTCCTATCCAATTCTAATGTGTTTTTGGATCTCTTCCAAAGTATAATCCTCATTCTTATGGAGGATTCTTTTCCTATAACTCCTCCAAGTTAGTGGTAAATTTTTCCACTATTGCACCAACTTGAAAGGTCTGGGAAGCTCAATCTTGAGAACTTTCAACTTGTTCACAATCACTTGTAACTCATGAATTTGAGGTAAAAGAGATTTTCCATCAATGAAAGAAAATTCAAAATATTGAGAAATTAAGACAATTCTTGTACCTTCTTCCTCGACCTTGTTCTTACTCTCCAAGGCATCCCAAATCTCCTTCGCGGATTCGGTATTGGTATAGAGGTCATATAGCCTATTAGATATGGCATTAAGGATATGACCCCTACAAAGAAGGTTGTCCTCTTCTCTCTTCCTTCTTTTCTCCACCACCTCAAGAGTGTGTTTGTCAGATGGCTAGGCTAGAGGTGCCAAGGATGACTCAAGGATGTAGGCTATCTTGAGTTTTGTCAAAAGGAATTTCACCTTGTCTTGCCACCTAGTGAAATTGGAACCATCAAACATATCCAACCTCACTAGGTCTTGGTTCATGATTTTTATTGTCTCTCCTTTCATTGAAACAAACAAGGGGTAACTAAGCTTTTGAATGTTAAATATAAAAAAATTTCCTCAATGGAAATAAGAAAGACTACTACAATTCTAAACACAATATGATTATTAAATAAGTTTACAAATATAGAAAAATGTAGATGAAGAGAATGATGAAAAACTAAAATTCTATGCCAAAAGATACAAATAAATATATAAAGAGGAAATAAGAAGATGAAACAAAAGAAGCAAAATAAATAAGATAAAAGCAAGAACAAGAAAAGAAATCACTCTATCACTCACACCACAAAAGTGAAGAGCATTGAGGATCACCAACTTGAACATGATTTACAACCTTTGTCCAAAAGCTTATTTCTCCTATCTCAAGCATTAAGGGAACTCTCACAAATAGAAATAGTTCTATGGAATAATGAAGCCTGTATGGTGAATTTCTAGCCAAATGCTCTAGTTGATAGAAATAATGTGTCTTACAAATGAGCATTAAGCTCCTATTTATAGAGTTTGAGATACCCTTTGAATTTCAAATTTCCCTAACTCACATGACTGTTATCAATGTTTAATTGGATGTTTATGGAATTAAAATGAAGATTTGAGAGTTACTTGGGATGTTAGAATCGTTCAAATTGGAAAAAACTAAAAAAAAATTGACTGTCAACACCACTAGCTGGGACCAGGAGTATCAGTGGCCGCAGCCACTAGCCTCTGTCCTCCAGGCCGTAGCCAGGGATAATCAGTGGCCGTGGCCACAGACAATTTCAGCTTAAAAAATTTCAATTTTTCTAGAACGTCCCAAACCCTTTCCCATATGATTTTGTAATCTCCATACACCTAATGGGCGTAAAAAATACGTCTCCAACAACCATGTTTCATAATGGCTTTGTGAAATCCAAAGTCAAATGTTTAACTTACAATCTACACATTATTGGGTAATATTTTGAAGTTACAAATGTGTAATTAATTTTGTAACTCCAAAATATGTCACATTTAGGCACACACATGTGTCCAATTTTGTGACTCTCAGTAATATGTTACAAGGTATGACAAATCACATTTGTGTGACAAATATGACACATTTGGGCACACACATTTGTTTAATTTCGTACATAGGTGAAATAATGTTCAACTTGTAGAAGGATACATGATCGAGCATAAGTAAAACAACAAGGTCGTGTGTTGTACCTTTTATCCGAGGACACAAATAGGGAGAAAATTGGCAGAGTATACGACAAGGAGACACTCATAATAAATAGAGGATTCACTCAGAGACTAGCTCGGGTAATGAAGACAACAAAGTCGTGCATGGAGCACTTCTATAGGTGGCTCAAATGCATAAGGAATAGCGAGAAAATTAGCATTATGTGTCTTAACCAGCGTATATTGAGTCAATAGTTTAAATAGAGAAAATTAGTTGTGAGAGTTCTAACTCATAATTCAGCTATTCAAATTTAAATATTTGTTAGCAAAAAACAAGTAACTAAAAATCTTTGATTTCAGGGAATGTGAACAGTTGTGACATCTCTATAAATAAAAGAGTTCACAAGAGCATAAAGGACGATTCCCAATCTTTGTAAATAGAAACTCTGCACAAAAGTACATAGAAATACAACTTGACAACGAATTTAGGCTACCTTCTTTCAGGTCGAACCAATCCAAACATTTTGTGTTATATCATTTTTCTTATTTCCATTTCTTCATTTCACAATCATGTTGTATGATAGTCTCTCCATTTTTAGTTGATAAGATTCACCGTCAACAAAAATTCATTACCAAATGGGACAAATTTCAAAGCCATATTAGGCATTGCTACTTTTAATAAATAAGTAGTAAGTTATCAAAATAGTCAAAAACTAAATATATCAAATTATATTATTTTTGTGCTTAGTTTCCTGGTTCCAAAATTTTGGTCATTAAATTGTTGCTTTTATATTATATTATTTTAATGACTTTGGAGACACTCCTAAAAAATAAATAGTAGTTTACTACTACAATCCCACCCAATTTACAATAACAACTCCCATTATTCCTTATTATCTATAGTATCACTAATTTTTTAAGATGAGACTAAACTATTGACATGTGAGTAAATCATCTATTCTTTTCTAAAAAGAAAGTTAGATTGATTGAATTTATGAATTAGATAGTTGTATGGTAAGGACTAAGAACCTGTAGAACAAAGAAAGAACAACCATAAAGTTATTAACATTGAAGGTGGTGGTGTCGGCCAAAGACTCTCAAATGCTCAAGTCAATAACAGAGAATGTTAAATTATGTTTTGTACATGACTCAATATTTCATCAACGAATATTACAAATAAATGGTTTGCAAATTATGAGGAGGATTGAGAAAAATTAACAACATTGAATCTCTAGTAGTTTGACGTTCAAAATTGACCTATGTCCACTAATGTTTCTTATTATTTTTTCTGGTGTAATTTTCGTAGCATTTTTGCATACACAAAATTGACTTACTAATGTCTTTTGGATCACCCATATTTATAGGGTGATCAATGATCTTTAGTTTCTTTAAACAAAGCAACCGGTGATTGGTGATTTAAAATACAAATCTCTTTGATATAATCAGCTTGTTTATTCCTATAAAATATCTAGTTATTTTCTATTATCATTCCCAATCTCTATTAATGATTGATTGGCCTTTATATTTTGCCATAAAGTGAGGTCGGATGCATCCCTAGAATCTTGATTGATATCTAGCAATGGTAGGAGATGATTATGAGCTTGTAGCTTAACTAAGGGGCTCCCTAAGCATTCCTATAATTCAAGTATACTTTCTAGTCGAGATCCTCTATTTTAAGTAGGGCCCGGGTGTAATGTGTCTCTTGCATTTTAAGCACATCTTTTGTTTTCAGACAACACTGCCAAAGATCCAAACATTCCTATGACCTAAGTCGGTCATTTCCAACTCATTGGGTCCATCTTAGAAGGAGTTGTTTCCCAATTAAAATGTCATAGATTAATTAAGGTAAAACATTCGTCCCTTAAGTCCCTGCTCATGTATGGATAGTGGGGATTTTGTCTCAGCCATGCAGCTGCACCTAGCATTTTCATACAAGTGAAACAAACAAGTTAGTTACAAATTGTACGTCAAATATCACTTACCAAGTATGTATTCAGTAGGTAGAGCTCTCTCTTTGTGGACATTCAAGCACTTCTGTAAGGGATTCTTTAGGGCGAGACTCGAGGATAGCATGGTCACCATGATTCTATGGGTGATGTCCAACATTGCAAATGACGGTACCACTAGGAAGTCGTGAGTACAGCAACACATCTTAAATAATAATTAGTATCTCGAGCACCGTAGCATTTCAATAGGTTTTATGGGTGGTACCTTGGAAATTCAATTGCACTTACACAAGACTTCTCAAAAATCATGAGTTGAATGACAATTTAATCACTCTTACAAGCATTTTTGTACATCATGGCGATTCAATTGCTCTTACAAGCATTGTGTACATTATAGCGATTCAATCGTACTTTCTGATGGAACCTTGACAATTTAATCATACATACAAGCAACCTCTTAAGAGCCACAAGCATAATGGTGATTCAATCAAGCTTACATGCATCATGTACATCACACCAATTCAATCACACTTATTGAAAAATTTGGTAATCGCGAGAACTTATATTGGTGTTGTTTTGGTCTTGAGCACTCACATTAGAGCTCATTGTCTGGTGAGAAAGTATGAGTGCTTGCATTGGTTTCGAGCACCCTTGTTGATGATAATTTAATACAAAGTATGTGTTTTGCAAAAAATAGAGCAATGACCTACCTCATTTTATTTATAATGTAAATAAAATCTTGATTTCTAACCAAGAAATCATTTAGGAACAAAATAATTTGACACAAAAAGGATAAAAAAATATATTACAAAGCAAAAACTAAAAAAATGAATAAGTTGTTCATGTGTTGGGTAGCAAAACCATAAGATAAGCAATCTTCAAATTTTCCTTGGGAACTCACGAGATGATCATCAAATCTCCCTTTCAACCTTAACCACCAAGTCTTCTTAGGGTTAACTTGAGGAAGAGGCCAAACATACTACGCAAGGTTCCCTATCTTTATCAAGATTTCAATCTCATCATGTCAATGTCTGCATTCGTTCATATTATGACCATGGCCATTATGGAACTTGCAGAACCTTGTGGAGTCATTTCTTCCTCGTTCTTGTTAGTGCGGATGACATTAGAGGGGTATCTACGTAGCAGTGGTAACAAAGATATTCTCAAAGGTTTCAATCAGTATAGGTTGTATAGTGGGGCTCATGTAGGCCTTGTCATTCTCAAGCTTTGTTCACTATTGACCACATGTCTGGTGGTCGTCTTACTTTTTCTTAGTCCTACTAGTCGAAGCTCCCTTGGAAAGTGATGTTTGATCGATCTAATCTCTTCCTACAACTTCTTCTAGTTTCATGTACTTATGAGCTTGTTTGAGGAACTCTTCCATGGAATCTTAGTTCCTCTTCTACAGACTTGGCTACAACAAGGTCCCAACTTAGAGTCTAGAAAGTACTACCATAAGCTTCCCATCCTCACTCACACATCTAGCTCATGTGTTCTCTTCATTTAACTGCTTAAAGAATTTCTTAAGCGGCTATTTAGGCCCCTACTTCATGTTGTTCAAGGTGACAATATCCTAAGGTACAATCAAGAAGCATAAAAATACTTCTCAAAGCTTGAGGGGAGTGTCTTCCAAAAGTCAATCGACCTAGGCCCAAACATATTACACCATTTCTTAGAAACTCTTATTAATGTAGGCCAAGAAGCATCTTCACTAAGCTTTCATGGAGACACTGTAATTCCATCACAATATTGAAGTTGCTTAAGTGATCAATGAGGTATGTAATTCCATCGTATTTTCTAGCACTAGGAACCAAAATTTTGGGAATAATGGTGCCTACAAGATGGTTGCGGTGAAATGATCTAGCTAAAAATTCATGTTTTGAGTCCCTAAGGTGCTTGGAGCACCTTCAACTATTGGTCCATTTGAGCACGCCTTTCTTCAAACCAGTAAAAGCTCGACTTCTAATCAGCTCTCTTTTGTTGTGAATTAGCTTTCCCTTCCTACTCGCATTGTCTACAAGCTTCCTCCAGTTGACTCTGGTTGTTCTTATAGAAACTGGCTCAAGCATAATGTCTCTAGTGGTAGTTTATTGACCACCTACATGTTCTGCTCAAGACCTATTTTCTTACCTCTACCCCCGCCCTCTACAAGGTGGTTGTGAGTGTTGCTTTGAATCTTCAATCTCCCTACTCATGTGGTCCTTAGGCTAACCTCTTGTAACTTTTTGAGCAACACTTCTGCTCCTCTAAGATCTAGCAATATAAGATTGGGTTCTCATGTGCACCTTTTCTTCGGCTCAAGCAATGTTATCGACTAAAGCTCTCTCATGTTCTTCATACGAACTTTATTAACTTGGGCCCAAACTTGTTGAACCACTACTTGCTAGCCCTAGTCAATGTGGTAGGGAAGAACCTTCACAAAGATTTCATGGAGACACTTTGTAACCCCATCGTGAAATTAAAGTTGCTCAAATGATCAATGGGGTTAGTATTCCCATCATATTTGTCGAGCACTAGGAACCAAACTTTTGGGACAGTCGTGCCTACAATATAGTTGTGATGAAAGGATCCATCTCAAAACTTGAGTCTAAGTGCTCCAGGTGTTTTTTTCTAAGCTCATTGAACTCTTAATCCATCCAAGCAAGCCTTTCTTCAAACTAGTTAAGCCTGGCCTTTGACTCGCCTCTATATGGCTATGATTTAGCTTCCTCTGCTTGCTCACTTTGTCTACAAGCTTCCCCCAACTGACTAGGGATGGTTTTAGAAAAATTAGTTCGAGCACAATGTCCTTGACAGTAACTTATTGACCTCTTAGGTGATTTGCTCAAGGTCTTTCTTCTAATCTCTAGACCCGCCCCTTGCAAGGTGGTTATGAACATTCCTCAGAATGTTCCAACTCCCTACTAGAATGGGGGTTAAGTTAACCTCTGGTAACTTTATAGTCAACACTTTTGCTCCTCTAAGATTGAACAATATAAGACCATGTTATTGTGCACACCCTTTCTTTGGCTTGAGCAATGTCTCTTGCTCAAGCTCTTTGATGTGTCTCATGTGAACCCCATTCAGTTAGGTTTAAAATTGTTGAACCACTAGTTGGCAGCCCCAGTTAATGTGGCTGAGCATCACCTTCACTGAGCTTCAATGTAGACATTATGTAACTGTTGGTATTATTTTGAATAAAACAGGGACGCAACAGAAGAGGTGGTGGTTTTAAAAATTATAAATACCGAGCCAGGATCAATACATATATCTATACATTAAATGAACACACAAAAAGAGAATAAGATTACCTCTTGTAGCCTATCAAGAGTCCTTGAGTCTTTTGGTATTATCAAACGATCTTCCTAACCAATGAAGACTCACACCTTAGTCTTCCAAGTCGTTCTTCAAACACACAAGGATGTGTGTGGGCAGGCAAGATTCACTGGTTTGATTGTTTAGGATCTCTAGATGTTTTCAACACATGAGATATAGAGAGTTTGGAGAAGAGAGAAAGCTATAGAGAGTTCTTTAATTTAGGCTTTAAAAATTTCTATCGATACTTCTGATACATCTGAATCAACTGACTTAAAAAGAATCACATATTTTTAGACTTATAAAGATAATAAAACACTTTTATTTATTTTTTATTTAATTAATTATAACTGATGTGTCATATCTTTATTTTAATTATTTATTTTTATCAAATTAAAATAATAATTAAGTAAAGTGATTATTTTTAAAAATTTATTTATTTTAATTAATTACCTCTTGTTCCATAAGTACCATTAATTCACTAGTGAATTATTAATCTATAATTATATTATAGATTTGAGCTCAATAACTATTCAGTCTAATAATTAATCCTTAAGGGAACCAATATTCGATCTATTAGGAAAGCATGGATTCCATTATTGTAAAATCATGTTCCCACCCATTCAAGATGTTGAATCTCCAAAAGAAAAGTCACTAGCCTCATTATATTAAGAGACCTTAATGAATGAATCAAAAGATTCAATAAACATGAATAGGAGTTCATGACAACTCAGGATTTA
Organism: Humulus lupulus; assembly: GCF_963169125.1. Taxonomy (NCBI): domain Eukaryota; kingdom Viridiplantae; phylum Streptophyta; class Magnoliopsida; order Rosales; family Cannabaceae; genus Humulus; species Humulus lupulus. The sequence continues at coordinate 132,628,602 of NC_084799.1, forward strand.
GACTAATATGCAAATGATCATCTTTTAAGATATGAATTAAATCTTTATGGCAAATAGTAAGTTTATAAAGAAATTAATTCACATCGATCCTGTCATATATCACTACAAGAAAAGGCTTTAACTTCAGTTTTGACACATAAGGATATTGGAAAATACATAAAAAGCGAAGTTAAAGCTTTTAAAAGACTTTTAACTTCACTTTTTGGTTTGGCGCTCATAGCAATTAATTCACATCGGTCCTGTCATATATCACTACAAAAGAAGGCTTTAACTTCGGTTTTGACACATAAGGATATTGGAAAATACATAAAAAGTGAAGTTAAAGCTTTTAAAAGACTTTTAACTTCTCTTTTTAGTTTGGCACTCATAGAAATTAAGCTATTACTTCAGTTATTTACGTAAAATGAAGTTAAAGGGTAATAGGCGGAGGGGCATTTTTGCAAAAACACATTACGAAACCCTTTAACTTCGATTTTTATCAAAAGAACTGAAGTTAAAGTTGCTAAAATCCTCACCCCTTTGACTTCTCCCTCAATTCCAAAACGCTGAAACCCCCCAAACAGAGAGAAAAAACTCCATTTTCACCGTGAGAAAAATGAGGGTTTCGCCATTTACCACCATTTCCCCTCATTTTCTTCCAATTTCATCCATCAATCTTGCCAGAAAACTCAAATATATCATAGAAACTTGCTTATTTTCAGTTTTGAGTGAAAAAAATGGTGTTTTGACAATGGTGACATGTGGTGGTCGGAAATACCCATTATTTTGGGTTTTTCAACGGATTTTAAACTTCTATAGAAAGTTTTGAGCTTTGTACTAGGTATGGATCGTTAAATAGATATTTCCATGATTTGTTTTATATAAATATTATTTCAGATTTTTTATATTTTTTGATAATATATTGATAATGTATATGTGTTTATGGTTGATAATATTGTTTTAGAGTTGTATTTGATTATTTAAGAATGTATGAATCTTAGAAAATGTGCTTATGATAGTTTTTTTATTAATCCAAATTTAATATTAATGTATTACTAAATTTCTAATTTATTTGATTTATTTTTGTATTTTATAATATGTTTTTATTTAGAATAATTATTTAGAAAACTAATGAAGTTAATATTGTTTTGTTGTTAAAAAAAGTTAATATGTTGTTGTTGTAATAAAAAAAGATCAAGTTAATATCTAGTTAAAAAAAATCATTTGTATAATATAGCTTTAATGTTTAGATATGTTGTTGTAAAAAAAATTCAAGTTAATATTTACTTACAATAAAGTTTTATTTGTATAATATGCGTTAATGTTTGGTACTAGTTATTATAAACTCAGTAATTATAGTATTTAATTTTGTTTAAATTATTTTTAGGATGATTACTATTTTGGAGGTAATTTGGTTTTTCATTGGTGGTTACTAGCTTGAAGATTAATTTTAAGGTGGGTGAGAATTTTGTTTTTATTTATTACTGTTGCACATTGTTGACTGCCTTTTTCGCTATTAACCTTAAGAAGAGAGATTAAAGAAATAAGCAATAAGAACACAAGGATTTTTACGTGGTTCAAGTTATGAAAGAACCCTAGTCTACGAGTCTCTGGTATTAAGAGGATTGGAAGCTTATGATGGCAAGCTCCAATGGTGTATTCTCAGGCAATGTTTAGATTGCTCTGAGTACATGGTGTTTTCTCTCTAAAAAGCCAAACCCTTTACAATGAGACTCCCAACCCTATTTATAGAGGTTGGGGTCATTAATACTAATCATCAGAAATTAATACACATTCTTCCCATTATTGGGGGATTAATACCAATTCAATGCTTTGGGCTCCATTGGATAGAGACCACGACCCAAGCGAGATTTGTGGGGCCCATTGCAGAAAAACACCTACTTTATAGGGAACATGCCCCAGGTACTGTCAGGGCGTGTTGTAATTACCTCCATGTTAGACGGCGTAGTGGGAGTACAAATTTTCAAGCCGTACACTCGACAACATTATTGATGGATTGCCCATAAAGTTTGTCAAACGATCTTCTGGCTTTGAAAACCCGCATTTGCTGACACGTTGCACTTTACCTTAGGTCAGAGAATCAGAACCTCGGACCTATGAGACGATTGGGAGACGAGAGCCCTCGCCTTAATTGTCTGAGCTGGAGATCCATCATTTCCGAGGACAAACCTCGGAGAGTAATCTACCCAGGCACCCACGACCCATTGTCAGAGGCAAGGTCTCACCTAGGAGGACCCTCACTCAGACCAGAGGCCTCGAGCAGTAAAATGCCCCAATGATGTTCATGAACGTCCGAGCCAGCCACTGGGTGTTGCCACGTGTTGGAGGTGAAAATATGGACAACACACATATTTATAGAATTATAGTTAAACCATATTGAATTTTTTGGAAATTAGGTTTGAAAATTAGTGAAGTAGGTTTTGGGAAATTTGTGTGCTGCGGTGGTATAAGGATGAAATTATGCATGTTGATTATTATTGTGTTTGTTTGCATTGAATTAATAGGTACTTATGAAATTGGAATATATTATAGAAACAAAGGAAACTCTGCCCAATTTTTTTTTAGGATTTATTGATTGATAAGGACATAATTATGCTTGTTGACTATTGTGTTTGTTTGTGTTGAATTAATAGGTACTTATGAAATTGGAATATGTTATAGAAACAGAGGAAACTCTGCCCAAATTTTTTAGGATTGATTAATTGATAAGGACAGAATTATGCTTGTTGATTGTTTTGTTTGTTTGTATTTATTTATTTAATTGGTATGTATGAAATTGAGATATGTTATAGAAACAGAGGAAACTCTGCCTAATTTTTTTTAGGATTTATTAATTAAACATGTTTTTTAATATGTGTCATTTGTTTTTTAAAACTTAATATGAATTATTTTTATTATTATTATTATGGATAAATCGTGGATGCATGAGAGGAGAGAAACACCACAATTTCAATATGGACTTGACAAATTTTTAGAGTTTTGCTTAAAGAATTGTAGTGATCCTGAAAGAATTCCTTGTCCATGTGTAGATTGTGGTAATGGATCAAAATGGAATATTACCATGATAAAAGATCATGTATTATTTCGGGGACTCAATAGAAGTTATGCTACATGGTATTGGCATGGAGAATTATAAAATAATGACCCATATCTATTAGGGAGGCAAGGGGTAGATGGTTTTGATTATAATGATTTTGATGATCATCCTATGGAATTGCTTGATGAAGCTTAAGAGGAGTTTATTGTTGATCCTAAAATATTTGATAATTTGGTTAAAGATGCAGATAAACCGTTGTTCAATGGTTGAAACAAACTAAGATTACCTACAATGGTGAGATTTTACAACATAAAAACAAAAAATGGAGTGAGCGATAAATGTTTTTGTCAATTTCTAGCTGTTTTTAAGAAGATTTTTCCTTTAGATAATTGCTTCCCAGAGTCTACATATGAAGTAAGGAAAACTTTAAATTTGATAAGGTTGAAGTATGAAAAGATCCATGCATGTCCGAACGATTGTGTTTTATATCGTAAAGAGTATGCAGACATGGACACTTGCCCTGAATGTGGCTTACTGTGGTACAAACCTAACAAGAGTAAGGAAATTAGGAAACTTATTCCTCAAAAAGTGATGGGGTACTTGCCTTTGATTTCTCGGCTTAAGCGGTTATATGAAAGTGTAGAGCACTCTGAAAACCTAATATGGCACAAGACTAGGCGAGTGAAAGATGGAAAACTCTGACATCCTGTTGATTCACAAGTCTAGAAAAAAGTAAATCACTTTAATCTAGAATTTAAAACTTAAACAAGACATCTTTGTCTAGGTTTATCCACCGATGGAGTAAACCCACATAGATCTCTAAGTAGTCGACATAGTTTGTGGCCCATCTTCCTTGTTATGTACAATCTTCCATCGTGGTTAGTCATGAAAAGGAAGTTTATGATGCTTTCGTTAATGATTTCAGGCCCAAAACAATCAGGACACGATATTGATGTTTATATTGCACCATTAATTGATGATTTGAAAGAGTTGTACGAAAATGGTGTTGAGGCATATGATGTTTTAAAGAAATACTTCTTTAATTTGAAAGCTATATTGTTGTGGACTATTAGTGATTTTCTAGCATATGGTAATTTATCATGGTTGAGCATAAAAGGTTATGAAGGTTGTCCAATTTGCTGCACCAACACATGGGCTCATCACCTATCAAATGAACACAAAATGTGCTATATGGGTCATAGACGATACTTGCTTCTAAGTCATCGTGATAGAAATAAATAAGAAAGCATTTGATGGTACTGAAGAACGAAATGTTGCTCCTTTGCCATTATCAGGGGAACAAATTCTTGATGAAATAGAAAAAAATAGACTTTAAGAATGGAAAGACGGAAAAAAATAAGAAAGTTAATGGATGTTTCAAAGAAAATCATTTTTTTTCGTCTTCCAAACTGGAAAGATTTATTGGTTTGACATTGTTTGGATGTCATGCACATAGAAAAAATATGTGTGAAAGTATTATCGGTACCTTATTTGATATCCTCGACAAAACTAAGAATGGTTTGGCTAGTCGTTTAGATCTTGTTGAGATGGGCATACCACATCATTTGGCACCTGAAGAGAAAGGTAAACGTACATATTTACCTTCGACTTGTTTTACACTGTCTGCAGAAGAGAAACGAGTTGTATCAAAATCACTTGCAGAGATGAAAGTGCTTGATGGATATTCATCTAACATTCGAAACTCGGTGTCCATGGAGGATTTGAGGTTAATGGGAATGAAATCTCACGATTGCCACATGTTAATGCAACAATTATTTCTGATTTCCATTCGACCAGTCTTACCAAAAGGAGTTCGGGATTGTGTGACAAATGTTTGCATCTTTTTTAATCAATTATGCAGAAAAGAATTAGAAATGTAGAAGTTTGATGCATTGCATGATCAGATAATTGTTACTTCATGCAACCTTGAAAGATCTTTTCCACCATATTCCTTTGACATCATGATACATTTGATGGTTCATTTAGTAAGAGAAGCAAAATTGAGTGGGCCAGTTAGGGCGAGATGGATGTATCCATTTGAAAGGAATATGAAGGTGTTGAAAGGTTATGTGCGTAATCACCATCGTCCAAAAGCTAGTATGGTTGAGTGTTATATATCAGAAGAGGCAGTCAAATTTTGTTTAGTGTACATGGTTGGAGTCGACGCATTCGGAATCAGCAAACCATGAAATAAATCATAGATTGATAAAGGATTACGGGGGAGAGGAATAGTGGTGACCGTATCTAAGAGAGAATTAGATCAAGCTCAATTAGTTGTACTAGATAACAATCCAGAGGTTCAATCATATATAACGTAAGTCATATATTTCAATCAATTTTAACACTCATTTGTTATGCACTCATTTATGTATTGTTTAAATTTTCAACCATTAATGTTTATTTGTAGTGAGCACATGGAGTTATTACAATCAATGGTTCCAAACAAGGTTAAAAATAAATAGAAATGAGTTATATATGAACATTTTAAAACATTTATTAGGTGGTTGAAGAATATCATTCTAACGAAGTTGGTAGAACAAAATCATGGAGTCTCAAATGTGTTGAATCGCATATCTCTTGGAGCAAGCATTGAAGTAATAAAGCATCATACTTATATTGTTGGGGGAAAACAATTTCATAAAAAAGTCAAGAAATGATGCTTTAATGGTTCAAAATACGGAGTAAGTATTGTCGCAGAAGTAATGCATTTTGCAAGGTCAAAAGACAATAATTCAGTTTCAGGTACTATGACATATTATGGGATTATTGAAGAAATATGGGAACTTTATTATTCATGTTTTGAATTCCCCTTCTTAAATTGTCTTGGGTAGACAACAATGTTGGAGTTAGAATAGACAAGCTTGGATTCACTTCGGTTGATTTAAGTAAAAAAGGAAGAAAGAATGATCCTTTCATCATGGCTTCCCAAGCAAAACAAGTGTTTTATATAACTGATCCAGTTGATGCTAAATGGTCTATTGTTTTAACAGTCCCAGAGAGGAAGTTTTTAGAGAATGAAGAAGATGAGGAAAATGATGATTTATGTCATGATTGTTTCATTGTTGGACAACCGATACATGAAAAGTTGAGGAAATTCATGATTGTTCAGAAGACGATGATGGTGAATACATTAGAAGCGACATTGAAGAAGGAATATGGGTGGATTGTCAATCGACCAAAAAGAAAAGAAAATGTGTTCAGTGAGTAATATCTATTTATTTATGTCCTAATTATGTGTATGTTTTTAGCAATGTATAAATTGATACTAATAATTGTTAAATTTATGTTTATGTTGCAGATGACAGATCCATGAGATGAGTGTAACGCCCTACTTCCTTAGAGCCGTTACTAAGTGAGTTTTAAGACAAAACAGTGTGCAATGAACTCGCTAACCGAGGTTTTGAAACAAAAGTGTGACTAATTAAAAGTTAGGGCTGTAATCTTTGAAAATGCGACGTTTCATAAAAAAGTTTCTAGTATTAAACACTTGGGATCCCAAAATAAGGTTTGAAAACTATTTACATATTGAAATAAGTTTACAGTTGATTAATCATAAAATCATAGATTATTACAGCCATTTTCGAATAAACCCCCAACCAAAGCAGTCGGGCAGGCCAAACATGTACGCGTCGCTTCACGCTCTCCGTACTCATGGTTGGTTGACTCAGACTTTGCCCTACCTGCAACACGGAGCACCCGTGAGCCGAAGCCCAGCAAGAAAACTCATGCAGAACATAACATAAGCAATTTATACAATTTATCATAACAGATAATCCACACGTAAACAAGTCAACCATAGACTAAGCAAACACGGCCATGCCGTCCCCGAAGCCTTACCGAAGCCTGGGGTCTCGGTCTTCACCGCAGGATCTCACACATATACTGTGGGTCCCGGGCCCTGCCCTGACCATAGCATCCCATGTGCTAGGTGTTACTTCCGGCCCCGCTGCCGTTCTCGGCCTTGCCGCCCTCGGCCATAGCCGTGCAATTCACTATAATCATATATAGCATCAATCAAACACATTCAAACAAATATCAATTCATTTAAATCTGCACCCTAACATGTAATGCAATAGAGGGCCATGCCCGGCAATCATTTCATCATGCAACATGCAATATAGGGCCGTGCCCCGCAATCGCACTATGGGCCCATGCCCTATCCTACGGGTGTTATAGTTTTCTTACTTGTATTCCGAGCCTCCTGATGCACTAAAGCCGCGAGCACGGTCCTCAAGCACGAGCCTCACCAACAACCTAGTCACAACACACAAGAAACATCCCTCAATACTAATCAACCCAAAACCACTTCCCGGGACCAATCCCGCACTCTCGGGACCTCTAAAACCTTAAAACAACACCCCGGAGACATCCCCCGAACCCCCGGAGCAAAGGCCTAAAATTGCCAAAAATGTGAACCTGAAATTTGCCTTGTGCCGCGGCACAACTTTCTTGTGCCGCGGCACCCATCAGTCAGGGACTCCCTCACCGCGGCACGAAAAACCTGTGTCGCGGCACGCCTTCGCAGACCCAGAATTCTGGGTTTTTCCCCTGCATTTTCTCCGAGCTAAAACCTCCCAAATCGTCCCAAACTCACACCCAAGCTCCAAAACCAAATCAAAACTCCAAATAGACCATACATCAACCCATAAACATCATAACCCAACTCAATAACACAATCACACTCAAAATCACCCATTTGATTCCAAATTTCAGAAAACTCAAACCCAAAGGCCAAAAACACAACTCAAGCTTGACAAACCTAAACCATGGCTCCAAAATCTTAAACCACAACAGAAAAGAAAACCCAAGGATGTTTAAAACTCTTACCTCAATCAAGAATCTAACCTTAAGCTTCCTTGGTTCATCCCCTTAGTCTTCAAGTTTCAGCTCCCTTCTTCTTCTTCATGCCCTAGCTTTTTCCCTCTCCTTCTTCTTCTCTTCAAATTATCAAAGCATCAAATGACCAAGCCCCAAACCGTGTACCCCTTAATACCCAGCTGCCATATATCCAATTCCCAACCAAATGACCATTTTACCCCTCCTTGCCTATCCTTTCCCAACTAACCTCAAGGGCACTTAAGTCATTTCATTTCTATTTCATATCTACCATTTTCTTTCTAAAACTTGTTACTCTAAGCAGTAACAAATGGTTACCCAGGTTACTCAATCACCAATAACCATTACCCGCTAAATCTCAATCTTAACCATAAAATTCCCGAAGTACCCCTAGGCTCCTCCCGAGCCGGGTACAAAATCCCGTTGTGACTCTTAAGTTAATTTGCTCTCTAGGACCGCCTCGGCACGTGCATCACAACAATAACACCACACTCACGTGGTACAAATCACAGAATACAATTATCACATAACAATGCAGTTATGCCCTTCTAACACGATCCGGGCCTACATGCATACTAATATACATAGTCATGCATCTTAAGTAATCAAATAGTCACATAACACGCTTTAAATCATAACCATGCATTTAACTCATCAAATCACACATAAATCCCATCATGCCCTCCTGGCACGCTAATCAAGGCCCTTAAGCCTTAATAGCGAAATTGGGTCGTTACAACTATCCCCTCCTCATAAGAATTTCGTCCTCGAAATTTATCCAACACATCAGTCAGTAAACCGCAACTCTGACCATAATTTCCAAGGCCCACCGCCTTTACTTTACTTTCCAATGACACTCTCACAAGAGTAACAATCTTGCCCCTCAAGATTTTGTCTAATAGCCAAGTTCTCGATAGCTTCTTGCTAACACCGCAACCCTGCCGAAGCCCAGGGTCTGCCTAGATTACAATGACCAATTCATTGTTTTATTCCTGATTCCATAGATACTTAAACGTCATCACCTCTACTAGGTGGGATCAGCTTGTAGGCCCCGCTGGCCTAACACTTAGTACGACTTCAGAATTTTAGGCCGAATTAAGAGTCAGAACTTTCCCTTCGTCCTCTGAACACCTTACAGATCCTCGTCTGTTATTACACAGAGACGCAGCTCTTTCCTTCCAGAACTTTATTTCCTCATAACTTAACAATTTACCAGCTCTTTATTCTCTCAAATAGACAGACACCCCTGCCTTAAGAAGTTTCAACGACCTCTTTGGCTTTCTCTCTGAACTAAAGCCAAACTATAGTATTCATTATCTTTCACCTCTTACCAAGCCCTATGTCGTGTTACATTAGCAAGACACCAGCAACCGCCACCACGACTAACTTACCAGGGATTACACTTCCCTTAATACCTCAAGTATTCGCCTACTCAGCGCTTAATTCTTTAAGATATCTGATAACCTTTCAGACTGCCATTCCACTTGCAATCAGCTGATAATTCCAGATTCCCACTCTGTTCTTTTTCGTTCTTTAGATCCATTCCAAAACTTAAAATACTGTAGGGTCTTAATTCGGTATCATCGACGTTCTATCCCGAAACTAGTTCACTTGACCCAACAACATTAACTTAACCAACCGAGTTAAAACTTTTCATGTCCAAACGCCTTACTTAAGGTCTATTGTGGTCTATTCCCACGACACACCACCACATCACCTAACCCCTCAGGGTCCAAAGGAAAACACTAGATTCTGTCACCCGCTCGACCCTCCTGGTACGACGTACCCAAGGAGGTGGAATGATATCCATTCAGAATTCTCATTCATATACCAAATCTAATTGGATCCTTTATCCATTCCTGGCATCCTAACTTGTACCACCCTAGCAGGGTTCTTTCCTGTTTCAACCAAAGCCGACACTTCGGATTCCATAGCTCAGTGACACTCATCAGCTAATCATACCTACTAGCGTTACGCCAAACTCAGCCGTTGCCTTGTCCACTCTATTACAGTCTATGGAGCTATCCCCTGACGGACACACGCCTCACAGCTAGGAGTTCCGCCTCCAATTATATCTCCCCTTGCTCAATCGAGGATTCAAACACTGATCATCTATCTGTTACTTTTCACCGCATCTGGGTCTCAACGTTAACCTTCTTACTAATACTCAACACTCAAGTACCTTATGCCAAGCATAACTGTCAACTTAACGTTCCAAGGATATCAACCATGATCCATTCTTTCATCTCCCGCAAGGTTCGATCCATCCTCGCGTCAATTTATTCCTAGGCGTGCCCAAATCGTGGTACACTCCCCCCACTTCCATGTCCTTACCATAGATCAGGTCCTTTATGCAATCACTCTTTACTTAACCAAAACATACACAAATTCCAAATACTAAACAATCTTACCTTGTCTTCTGAATTTCTTCCTGATTTGACACCACTCAGCCCGTCTATCTTCGAGTTTTACTGATCTCCTTGTCTCTGATGTAGCTGTCTCCAGAGATGCTTGTGCAACAGATGACGCACTAACCAGTCTTGTTATGCTTTCAATTCTTCGGACGTTCTTCATTAGCTTCTTTGCGGCTTCAGATCAATTCTTCTCTTACCTGTCCTTTCTTCTTGTAGCTCTAATCTGAGAACTCCTGACGACACCCAACTAACACTCCGTAGAACCTTACCTGAGACTCTGCCTTCTGTGTACGACGTCTTCAGCATAATCATTGCTCACCATTTCCGTCTGGGAGTAATCCACACGCACTGCTCGTGAGCTTGAAGGGGACTTGTCCATACCGTTCATGCATTCTCTGCCTAAAGAACTTACCTGTGCTGCTGCAGCTTGAACCATTCCAGAATCTTTGTTACCAGCTCCTCACACCCTACCCGGTGCAAGCTAACCAATTCACGAGATGCCTTTATCCTTGGTTTCCAACTGGTAATAACCAGGTCCTAGATCAACACTTGGGGACATCGTCCCATATTGTATCCAACATTGTACTTTTCGTTCTAACTCCACGATGCTAACAATCCCCGCAGTATCACACTCTGGCTACTCCAGGGTCAAATTCCTTCAATTGCTTCAACAAACTTTCTGTCAGCCAAAACCATCTTTTACTACATTCTTTATACCAACCCTATCTGTAATCTAACCTTGAAACACTCCCGAATCTTCCTTTTATACCCACATAGTTTTCCACTGGTCAGCACAGTTCCCACTCAGTCTCCTTTACATACCCCAGATGATATCCTCTGCAATCCATCTGCCAGAGTTCTAATTCCTTCTCAATAAGTATTACTGTCCTCAGCCTCTCAAATGGCACCATTGAGGCAACCTCTCTATGTCCATCACCCTCTCGGAGCATTCACAACACCGAGTTCTTCCAGTTCGCTACATGTCCAAAGCATAAACCATTCTGTTAAATACTCACCCTCGAGGAATCGGCCTCGAACTACGAATGTAGCGAGGCATTCAAGTTCTCCATCCCCTCACCACGGGAATTCCATTCTATCATGCCGAGTCATTCCATGTAGACGTCATGCCCTCGCCTGACCTCCTCTCAGGTGGCATCCTCTCCCTCATGCATACCAATAACCTCCCTGGTTCCTATCGCCATCTTGTTAACTAGCTTCTTCAATCAGGCTTCTTTCCAGCCTCAAATTAGGTGCCCAAGCACTGTCTGGGGTCCTTCTACCTCAAAATTTGAGAATCCGACCTCGCTGCGTTCTAACAACACAAGTACCATCTTATCAATCAGACTTTTCCCCCTTTCTGGCAAACCAGACACCATAGGACTATCCGGGGTTCCTTTAACTCGATTATCATGAATCTAACTTCACTAATTCCATCCAAAGAAGCACCGCCATAGCGACTCTAGCACTCATGCTCTAAACATCAACCATCAGTTCCTCGAACCACATGGCCCTCTCCGCCATCCACATGCAGACGATAAGTCCTTACATCAGAGCGGCCCAAATGCCTTAGACTATCCCAGAGTTCCATCCTTAGATGGGTCGCCACCATTTCCGGATACATCCGTCAGTATAAATTCCCAAAATGAATTATCAGATTCACCAAACCCATTGATCTACGCTGTTGTTACCCTAACAGTCCAAACCAAACTTATAAATCTGCCCGTCTCCACGGTTCTAATCATGTCTTTAAAATCTCTTCTAACCATTCATCATCTAGGTTCTTTCCAACCCATTAAGCCAATACCTCAGCTCGAGTACCAATTCCAGGCATCTCCCTGCCTCAACATTTAATACAACCCTCTAACCAGGATCTCTCATCCTCTTAACCAAGGGTGGAATTAACTCTGCTCATCTATTGAAAATTTCCTTGTCAACTCGAACTCTCCTCAAAACCCGAGGATAACACCCTTTAAGCCTTTCATATAATACCCTTATCTGTCCATACCTCACAGCAACCCAACACTGGTAACCTTATTGTTAACACATCGGAATCAGCTATTTCCCCAGAGAAATCCGCTGTTCTTCTATCCCATCTCGACTAACAAACTCCGCAGCTTACTCACAAACTAGAGACCCTCTGCTGCTGCTTTCAGGGACAACTGGAGATCTCAACTCCAACTTATATCTAGAATCCCCCTCTCAACACAATATCAGGTCCACAAACCCTTCTAGGAACCAACAACTCGAGTTCATCTGTCAAAACTGACCAAACTCCTGAACTCTGTGGTTCCTACTCTGAACCAAACCACCACTAGGTCCAAACATCCACAGGTATAATGCACACACAAGCATATACAAGGTCAAATCCACAATGATATACATTTAGCTACTAAATTCATCATCACCAAGTATACCCAGATCTCAACATACTTCACACAAGCAAATAAACAGATATAACTAATGAATTAATTTCGAAAATTAACCACATACACTCAATATGCGAACCATTATGCCAATATTCATCCATATGCATAATAGTATTATTCAGCATGCATCAATCTCAACATGCAATAGTCAAGGGCCAGGCCCTATCAGTATCTCATGTATATATCATCTCATTCCTCATGCTCCATATAAATAAGTAGGCAAACAGGGCATTCAAACATATATTTAGACATGTCAATCATTCATAACAACCAACCCTGAGTCGAGCTTGTCACTGACAGCGAGCGTACATGTTCGGTCGATCTCCAGAACCAATAAACCTGGCTCTGATACCAAGTTGTAACGCCCTACTTCCTTAGAGCCGTTACTAAGTGAGTTTTAAGACAAAACAGTGTGCAATGAACTCGCTAACCGAGGTTTTGAAACAAAAGTGTGACTAATTAAAAGTTAGGGCTGTAATCTTTGAAAATGCGACGTTTCATAAAAAAGTTTCTAGTATTAAACACTTGGGATCCCAAAATAAGGTTTGAAAACTATTTACATATTGAAATAAGTTTACAGTTGATTAATCATAAAATCATAGATTATTACAGCCATTTTCGAATAAACCCCCAACCAAAGCAGTCGGGCAGGCCAAACATGTACGCGTCGCTTCACGCTCTCCGTACTCATGGTTGGTTGACTCAGACTTTGCCCTACCTGCAACACGGAGCACCCGTGAGCCGAAGCCCAGCAAGAAAACTCATGCAGAACATAACATAAGAAATTTATACAATTTATCATAACAGATAATCCACACGTAAACAAGTCAACCATAGACTAAGCAAACACGGCCATGCCGTCCCCGAAGCCTTACCGAAGCCTGGGGTCTCGGTCTTCACCGCAGGATCTCACACATATACTGTGGGTCCCGGGCCCTGCCCTGACCATAGCATCCCATGTGATAGGTGTTACTTCCGGCCCCGCTGCCGTTCTCGGCCTTGCCGCCCTCGGCCATAGCCGTGCAATTCACTATAATCATATATAGCATCAATCAAACACATTCAAACAAATATCAATTCATTTAAATCTGCACCCTAACATGTAATGCAATAGAGGGCCATGCCCGGCAATCATTTCATCATGCAACATGCAATATAGGGCCGTGCCCCGCAATCACACTATGGGCCCATGCCCTATCCTACGGGTGTTATAGTTTTCTTACTTGTATTCCGAGCCTCCTGATGCACTAAAGCCGCGAGCACGGTCCTCAAGCACGAGCCTCACCAACAACCTAGTCACAACACACAAGAAACATCCCTCAATACTAATCAACCCAAAACCACTTCCCGGGACCAATCCCGCACTCTCGGGACCTCTAAAACCTTAAAACAACACCCCGGAGACATCCCCCGAACCCTCAGAGCAAAGGCCTAAAATTGCCAAAAATGTGAACCTGAAATTTGCCTTGTGCCGCGGCACCCATCAGTCAGGGACTCCCTCGCCGCGGCACGCCTTCGCAGACCCAGAATTCTGGGTTTTTCCCCTGCATTTTCTCCGAGCTAAAACCTCCCAAATCGTCCCAAACTCACACCCAAGCTCCAAAACCAAATCAAAACTCCAAATAGACCATACATCAACCCATAAACATCATAACCCAACTCAATAACACAATCACACTCAAAATCACCCATTTGATTCCAAATTTCAGAAAACTCAAACCCAAAGGCCAAAAACACAACTCAAGCTTGACAAACATAAACCATGGCTCCAAAATCTTAAACCACAACAGGAAAGAAAACCCAAGGATGTTTAAAACTCTTACCTCAATCAAGAATCCAACCTTAAGCTTCCTTGGTTCATCCCCTTAGTCTTCAAGTTTCAGCTCCCTTCTTCTTCTTCATGCCCTAGCTTTTTCCCTCTCCTTATTCTTCTCTTCAAATTATCAAAGCATCAAATGACCAAGCCCCAAACTGTGTACCCCTTAATACCCAGCTTCCATATATCCAATTCCCAGCCAAATGACCATTTTACCCCTCCTTGCCTATCCTTTCCCAACTAACCTCAAGGGCACTTAAGTCATTTCATTTCTATTTCATATCTACCATTTTATTTCTAAAACTTGTTACTCTAAGCAGTAACAAATGGTTACCCAGGTTACTCAATCACCAATAACCATTACCCGCTAAATCTCAATCTTAACCATAAAATTCCCGAAGTACCCCTAGGCTCCTCCCGAGCCGGGTACAAAATCCCGTTGTGACTCTTATGTTAATTTGCTCTCTAGGACCGCCTCGGCACGTGCATCACAACAATAACACCACACTCACGTGGTACAAATCACGGAATACAATTATCACATAACAATGCAGTTATGCCCAACATGGCCAAAATTACAGTTATGCCCTTCTAACACGATCCGAGCCTACATGCATACTAATATACATAGTCATGCTTCTTAAGTAATCAAATAGTCACATAACACGCTTTAAATCATAACCATGCATTTAACTCATCAAATCACACATAAATCCCATCATGCCCTCCTGGCACGCTAAGCAAGGCCCTTAAGCCTTAATAGCGAAATTGGGTCGTTACAATGAGAATATGTCAAATAAGCAAGGTCCTACAAAGATGGGCCATGTAAATCAACGAATAGATAAAGGAATTAGGGTAGATCTTGAATACAATGATAGGCGAGAACCTTTTGGAGATGCATATTGAGAGATGATTTCATACCTTGGAGGTAGATTCAGAAAGTCAATCTCTCTGAATTATGCTGATTGGAGGTGTGTCCCACAACATTTGAAAGATAATATTTGGACTGATATATATGTAAGTTAATCTATGGAATGTATAATTCTTTGGTGTTCATTTGAATTTAATGTTTAAATTTAGTTTGTTATTTTTCTTTATATTTTCAGGGTGGTTACAACATTCTAGAGTCATAGAAGAAAGAATGCCTGAAAATTGCTGGAAGAATAATGAAGGATTTTAAGACTTATATCACTACCAAATACATCAACCCATTGCCAAATGGAAGCATGTTGGAACAAGTCTCACTTGTCCCATCATCGTATCCAGAAATCTACCACGAGGACTGGCTATAGTTTGTTCAACATCGTCTATCTCCAGAGGTTTAGGTACTATATTCTGTGCAAACTGAATTTCAAAATATGAGTAAGTGTTTAGTAACTTCAATTTAAATATTTTTTTGTAGGAATTCAGGAAAGCACAAACAGAACGAGCTCTACAAAATACGTCGAGGCATCGCACATCTCGCAGAGGCATGGTGAATATTAGAGAGGATTTTGTAAGTAATTCACGTTAGTGGTTTAGCATATATGGAGTATAACCAAATAACTTCAATTATCTTGTATGTTGTAGAAAAAAAATGAGGTGTGCAAAATGTAGAACGCCATGAAGTTTGGCTAAGAGCTCATGAAAAACAAAAGATTCTTATCACCGAATTGGACATACAGATTCAGGAGAAGATAGTAAGTGATCTAAAGTAATGTAACAATGATTAAACTAACCTCAATTTGTATACATTATTAATTTTATTGATTAACGGTATGTTGAATAGGAGGAATTGAAAGAAGAAGCGAGTCGTGGTGAAATTGCAGCTAAGGGTCGGGATGACATCTTGACTCAAGCGTTAGGGACACTTGAGCACTTAGGTCGTGTTCGAGTTGCTAGGTACGATACTTCTTAATTTGTGTTAGCTTTGTATTTACTTAACTAAAATAATTAACTTGGTTGATTATTTTGTAGATTTAGTGCTAAAATCTCTTCATTATTTGGAAGAAAAAAAAGGAAAGTGCCAGATGTTGTTTCTTAGAAAGAAAACGAGATTGCTAGACCCACAAAAAAAGTTGAAGAGCTGAAGAGGGAAGGACGTAGACAATCAGAGAAGAATGAGAATGAAGAACAATTCTACAATGAAGAGGATAATATGGACACTGAAATAGAATACAATAATGAAGAAAACATTGAAGAACAATTTCAACCTATTATGTATCAGTTCCCTCCACAACATAACAACATTGTGAAACTATGTTCATATAATATTCACAACGTAGTGGCTAAGGGTGTCATAATTGATTCAGTGGGCCCTGTCACAATTCATATAGTTCAACTGGATGATTTGGTCGCGCGAGTTTTGGTCACCAATTTTATACTAGAGGATGCCAAAATCCAAATTGCAGTTGGTGAAGTACGATAAGTTTGTGATACAACTGATACATTCCTTCCTTGGCCCAAGCATTTAATTATGACTCATGAGGTATAAAATAATTCATCACCTTATTCATTTGTTATATATGTATCTAGTATTAATGATTTAAATGATATTATACAAGGTCCCCTACAAATGAACCCTGCAATGTCAAGAAGTGCGTCAAAGGCGAAACACAAATTCATGCCTAGCCCATATGTGTCATTAGTTGGATCTCACATCAATGTAGGAGAAGCTGAAATAGAACCACCCCAACCATTCAATGCTCATATAATGAATCGCATCCACATTAGTCTTAGATTCATTGTGAAGGAATACTGCTCGATTAAAGGAACAACATGAGTTGTAGTAATTCCCGTTGACCAATCATTTATGAGTCGCGAGTCCATCTTCATCACTTCAGAAGATGTAGAGCAAGTAGCAACTTTAGATATTATTAGAGGTTCAGCCATGCTTTTTGGCATGAGGTATCCCTTCAACTTCAACTTAATCTTTAATTTAAGATAAACTTAACATGATTCTTCTTATCTTCTTTGTGAACTGTGAAATATTTTAGCTGTAAATTGATTGTTAACAAATTTTCGTAGTCCTATTTATATGGGAAACTCTGCCGAATTTTTTTAAAAAATATTTAATACTTGAGAAATTTTTATAGAAGCATTTGGGAGAGCCTTTACGAAATACACGTGTCTATTTCAAGTTTTTTGATACTGAGCTTCTTAGTACTAACAATGCACAAGATGTGGAGAGTACAACTTCAAATATGACCAATTGGTGGATGACAATGGATAGACCAGGACAAATGTACTTTATTCCTTGGAATGTAATGTAAGAACTACCTAAAACTACTTTAACTATTCTTTTCATATAATAATTTAATTAATTTAGCTTAATTATTATTTTAGCAAACATTGGATGCTAGTGATCGCTATGCCACAAGGAGATGTCGTATTTCTGGACTCATTAAAAGTACATGAACGACCTCCACAAATTGATGCATTGATGATGAGGTAAATTTTATTTTTAAAATTATGTTTCTTAAATTTTCAAGTTTAAATTATTGAATTTTTTACATCTTTAATTTCTTAATGTAGTGCATATGAAAGGTTTTCTTCAAATTCCATATTTGGGAAGTTTAAAAAAATCTTCAATATTCAGTGTCCAAAACAACCATAGAGTCATGAATGTGGATTCTATGTATTAAAATACATCCGGGATCTTGTAAGGGCAGCAAATGAGGTGGGAGTCCTAAAAAATAAAGTAGGTTTGTTTAAATTTTTATAAGTTATTTTGGCTTATGATAAAACATAAAATAATTAGTATGCTCGTTAATTTTTATTTTTCAATTTTTACAGTTTGATGGGAAAAATGTGTACAGTGAGATCGATGACCTCCTCCCAATACAACATTAATGGTTAGCAAGATTGACAAGTTTGATTTATTATTAGGTGAATTTAGTTTTATAGCTACTTATAATTATGTATGAATACTATGTCATTTATTTTAGACAAAAGAATGAATGTTTAATATATGAATGTTTTTATAAGATTACAAACTTGATGAATTTTATTTATGCAAATGATAAATTAAATCATAATAATGTTAGTAAAGAAAATAGAACATTATTTATATGAAACTAAATATTAAATCTAAAATAAAAATTTTGTTATATAATATGAAAAAATATAAATATTTCGGTTATTACAAAAAAAAAAAATATAATTCGATTATTACAAAACAAAATAAGTATTTTTTTAAAAATAACCCTTTAACTTTGGTTATTACATAAAAAACGACGTCTATTCATGCCCTTTAACTTCAATTTTTCTGTAATAACCAAAGTTAAATGGTTTAAATATTCACGCTGGAACCCTTTAACTTCATTTATTACATAAAAATCGAAGTTAAAGGGTATGAATAGACTTCACTTTTTATGTAATAACCGAAGTCTGTTCTTAATTTTTAACTTCGATTATTGTAAGACTTTTAACTTCACATGGACAGACTTCGATTTCTATTTCAGCGAGAACCGAAGTCTATTAGCCTAAAAAACTGAGGTTAAAGGCTATTTTTGTAGTAGTGTATAATCACAATTATATAAAGTACATTTACCAAGATGTTTATCCACATCAGTAATCAGAATCTAGATTACTTGCATCTCATATGCTTAGTAAACCGTACTAGCAACCATTGATTAAAGATTTCGTAATTTAATATGTTGCTGACTATTTTATTCATTATATATGATCTTAATTCTCTCGTACGCATACAAGATCATATTCTCATAAATGAATATGGAATTGTCTGATATTTATATAAATTATTCAAGCAATAATTTCAACAATCAAATAGAACAAAATTTTACTTTTATTTAAATCATTAAAAATGTCTTTTCACATGATTTTAGGGCACCAACCCTAACAATCTTCCTCTTGTTCTAAAAGCAAGTGAGGCATCTCTTTCAATCTCATATTACGTATATGACCCATAAAAGACTTTGCAGGAAGTGTCTAGGTAAATAGGTCTACCAGGTTTTGTTCTGGCGCTATCTTCATAACTATCACATGACACAATCTCTCTTACTAGATGGTATTTTCTTTATATATGATTTCCTCTCTTGTGGCTTCTCATGTGTGTTGTATGCCATATCAAATTTACTAAAGATTTTATTTTCTATATTACCAATTACTTAGTTTAATGGTAAATATAGGTCGTACTCACAATGACTATTGGTCAACTTATCATTCAAACTAGAAAAAATAATTAAAAAAGGGATTTTGTTTTCAAAATTCATCAACATAAAATAAAATAACAAGTAAAGAACAATTGATAATAACGATTTTAAAGGATAGTTAAGAATTACGCTCCACCTTCAACAATCAATCAATCAACAATGACAAACATTATTCATTATTCCTAATTAACACAATTAACCACCCAAATAACACTTAAGCAGTCAATTATCTCAGTTTTCCTATTATAATTAATTAAAGCTAAGCATTCATTAATTAATCTTTTTTTATCAATCAAAATTGTTTTTTAAAAATAAAATATTTTTGTTAGTTAAGATTTAAATAATTAGATATTTTTTACAAAGATTCAAATTCAAATTTAAAAATAGACTAACAACTTAGTTTTAAATATTTTAATATATTAAAATATTAGAATTATGATATCAGATATTTAAGATATTTTCATTTAAATTCTTGCCTTTTTTATTAAATCTTTATTTGAAAATGTAAATATCTTTTTATTGCATAATTTTTAATATTTAAATTATTTGAAATTTGAATATTGTTAGTTATATATTTTTATGGATATTTGAATTTGATTAACTGTTTTGAGATATTTTAGGGTTGTTATAACTATTTATATTTTTTTAAAATGGTTAAAATATTAGCTAGTAGTTGTAACAACACAAGATATTTTTTTTAAAAACAATTTAGATATTGATTTTAAAATTTAAAATTGGTTAAATTTTGAAAAATATCATTTTTTCAGACAATTAATAAAATATTTTTTTTAATAAATGAGATTTAAATTAACTTTGGTTAATTTTTGATAAATCATATTTAAATTAAATTAATATTTTTTTTTCAAATTAACCTAAAACCAAGTTGATTGTTAATAAATGAAATTTAAATAAACTATTGTTAATTGTTGATAAATTTCATTTAAATTGACTTATTTTTGTAAAATTTTTAATAATTTGATTTTTTTAAAATTCTAGATAATTAATTGTGGTATTTTTTCAAAAGAAATAAATTGTGGTATTTTTTCAAATGAAATAAATTGTGGTATTTTTGCATAAATTCATAGAATTGCTCATATAGTAACATGATTAGGCCCATCCAATTAGAACATGTCTTTTTGCACTATATGTGGTATTTTTGCAATTGGGATTAAATGCATATAGTGGCCCATATGTTTGTTAGATATATGGTATTTTGCCAAATAAAATATTCATAAAATGATAGTTTTTATTTGGGCCCATTAGAAAATATAAAGTTTAAATTCCTCTCTTGTGGGTGATTCCACTTGTGAAGGCCTATTTTCTTTGCATGACTATAGTGGACCTAATCAATTAATAATAATTAATAAAATGAATGTTTAAATTCTTGTCTTTTGGACCTTGTATGGAAGATAGGAGGCCTTTGTAGTGAGAACGACATACTAGACCCAGCCCTCCTCCATACAAGCCCAATTGTTAAGGCCCATTTACCTGAGTTGGACTTAATTGTATAGGTTCATTATATTAGTTAAACCTAAATATTAATTAGCAACAAATTAATTGAATTTGTTTCAATGCGACACTTTAGAATTAATAGGAAATTATAGGACTTTGGTTTTAAAAATTTAATCTTTCAATTTTTTGGAGAACCATAGTCATTAATTTTCTAAAAATAAATAATAAAAATACTTTTTTTAAATTTTATAATGAGCTTATTTTAAGAATTTTATTCGATCTCCACCGTTGGTTTAACATAGTCAATAGCTTAATGGGGCCTTGAGGCGCTTTGATTCGTCCCCCTACGGAAGGTGTTCATTAGTTATTTTGACAAGGTCAGATTTCGAAAGATAGATAATTATAGGTCAAATTCTACTAGACTCACCCCTACGGTGACAACTAGGACTAAATCTATGATTATTGAAACTGTGGGTCTAGCTCATAAAATAAGAGATTTTGTTTTCTTATTTTGATCGAATAGTAGGTTGTTAATAGTGGTGTATATTATTAAATGAGTTTACAACTCTATTTAACTAGTGGTATTTTTGACTCTCGCCAACCGGGACAAGGATATCATAGATTAGTTAAAAACCTAAAGAAATAGAGATATGATTGTTTTTGGTATTTTTTCTCATATCTTACATATTTTTTGTATATGTTGTGCTATTTCTTGAAATATGTGTGAATAGAAGTTTTATTGAGCAAATATGATTGATTTCTATTTTATTGGTAATTTGTAGTATAATTATGGCTGTGTCTACTCTCATCCTTTCTCAACTTTCGATGGAGAAACTCACTGGAGAAAACTTCCTTAAATGGAAGCAAAACATCAACATTATGTTGATTGGTGACAACTCCAAGTTCGTCATGACTGAGGAATCCCCAGAAGTTCCAGCTGAAGGAGCTACCAAGTCTGTGAGAGACAAGTATGAGCGTTGGCAGGCTGCTAACAACAAGGCGCGGTACCACATGTTGACTAGCATGGTCGACACTCTCAAGACAAAGATGGAGAATGTCGAGACAACCTACGAAATCATGGATCAACTCCAAGACATTTTTGGTACCAAGTCAGCGCAAACTCATTTTGAGGCCACCAAGAAATATGCCAATGCTCAGATGGCACCTTCTCAACATGTTCGTGATCACCTGATCAAGATGACAAACTACTTTCAGGAAGCTGAATTGCATGGAGCCATAATAGATGAGGAAACTCAAGTTGGCTTAATCGTCAACAGTCTCTCTCCAAATTTCCTACCATTCACCACCAACTATGTGTTGAATAAACTCAACTATGGTTTACTGCAGCTCATGAACGAGCTTCAGACTTTTGAGTCTATCATGGGTGGACCAAGTAAGGGAGGACAAAAGAAGACAACTACTACTACTGCTGCAGATCTAGCTAAGGCAGAAACTAACCAAGCTCCATCTTCGAAAGCGAGAAACAAGAGGAAAGGTGGACAAAACAACAACCCCAAGCCTGCAAAGGCTACAAAGACAAGTGCACAACCAAGTGCACAGATGCCTAAGGGGAAAAACAAGAAAGGTAAAGGTAAATGTTTTCACTGCAAAGAGAAAGGGCATTGGAAATAGGATTGCCCCAAGTTTCTATCAGATAAAAACAAAGGTAATGATTATAGTTCATTTATCTTGGAAACATGTGTTTTAGAGAATGATAACTCTGTTTGGATTATTGATTCTGGATCTACTAACCATGTTTGTAACTCTTTACAGCTTCTTGAATCGTGGGAGGAAGTAGACAAAGGTGGCTTAAATCTTAGAGTTGGGAACAGAGCATTTGTTGCGGTCGAAGCTAGAGGAAGAGCTCGTCTAAAGTTCGGAAATAAATTTTTAATTTTAAATGATGTATTTTTTATTCCGAATTTTAGTAGAAATTTAATTTCAGTTTCCATGTTGCAATTAGAATGATTTGTTATGAATTTCACAAGTTCTAATATATTTATTTCTTTCAATGGATCACAATTGTGTATTGCATGTTTGGAAAACAAGCTTTATATTCTGCGACCTAACGAACCCCTTGCTCTTAATAATGATTTATTCAAAGTAGCTAAACCTAGGACCAATAAACGTCAAAAGACCAATAACGATAATATGACGTATTTATGGCACTTGAGACTAGGTCACATTGACTATGATAGGATTCAAAGACTTACAATGGACGGACCTTTGAGGGAACTCACCTTAGGTGAATTACCTATCTGTGATTCTTGTCTAGAAGGCAAACTGACCAAGTGTCCATTCTCTGAAAAGGGTGATAGGGCCAAAGAACCACTTGGTCTTGTGCATTCAGATATTTGTGGACCTTTGAATGTACAAGCCAGGGGTGGTTTTGAGTATTTTTTCACTTTCATTGACGATTACTCTAGAAACTCATGTCTTTATATAATGCATAGGAAATCCGAAATATTTTCAAAGTTTCAGGAATTCCTAGCAATGGCTCAGAACCAGTTAGGTAAAACGTTAAAGATCTTGTGATCTGATAGGGGTGGAGATTTGGATATGCAGTTCCAAGATCATTTAACTGAACTTGGGATTTTATCACAACTTACTGCCCCAGGTACTCCGCAACAAAATGGTGTAGTAGAACGCCGAAATAGAACTTTATTAGAAATGGTTAGATGCATGCTTAGTTACTCAACTCTACCAACTTCATTCTGGGAACATGCAATTGAAATCGCGAACGACATTCTCAATGTCGTGCCATCTAAATCAATCCCCAAAACACCTTTAGAACACTGGAATGGTTGTGAACCTAGTTTACGCTATTATAGAATCTGGGGGTGTCCTGCCCACGTCCTGAGGAAAAAGGAGGGAAAGCTTGAACCGTGAGCTAAAGTTTGCATGTTTGTTGGCTATCCTAAAGGTACCCAGGGTGGACTTTTCTATAGTCATTCAGAAAAGAAAGTGTTTACTTTTACAAATGCTACTTTTTTGGAAAATGACTATGTCCAGAACCTTAAACCTCGCAGCAAAGTAGTTTTAGAGGAGATGGTTAAAGCATTGACTCCAACCAATGTTCCATCATCATCAATGTGAGTTGATGATGAAATTCCCACTCTTCATGTCCAACTGACACAAGTCAATTTAAATGAAGAAAGTACCACTGTTCCTGAGCAAACGGTCATAGAGCCTCGTCGTAGTGGGAAGGTTTCTAGGAACCCAGTTCGCTATGGTTTGGATGGTGAAACCAATATGGTTGTTGGTGACACTAGTGATGATGATCCATTGTCTTTCAAACAGGCAATGAGTAGCCCTGAAAAGGAACTATGGCTCAAAGCCATGAAATAGGAAATGGAGTCCATGTACTCAAATTCCATCTAGGATCTTGTGGAAGCACCTAGTGACTTTAGGGCCATTGGGTGCAAGTGGATCTACAAGAAGAAACGAGGTGTTGATGGAAATATCGAGACTTATAAAGCTCGATTAGTGGCAAAGGGTTATACCCAAAGAGAAGGCATGGATTTGAGGAAAATTTTAATCCGGTAGCCATGCTCAAGTCCATTCGCATCCTCCTATCCATAGCAGCCGCTCTCGACTATGAGATCTGGCAAATGGACGTCAAGATAGCTTTTCTTAATGGAAAGCTTGACAAAGTCATTTACATGGATCAAATAGAAGGATTTAAAGTAGCTGGACAATAAGGAAAATTTTTCAAGTTGAATAGGTTCATCTATGGACTTAAGTAAGCTCCTTGTTGCTGGAATCTTAGGTTTGATGAAATAATCAAAACCTATGGCTTTGAATAAAATATTGATGAGCCCTGTGTTTACCAACTAAAGGCAAATAAAATAGTGGTATTCCTAGTTCTTTATGTAGATATCTTACTCATTGGAAACAATAAGAAATTATCAGATGTGAAGAATTGGCTGAGCACTCAATTCCAGATGAAGGATTTGGGTGAAGCAAGTTATGTTCTAGGTTTCCAGATCATTAGGGATAGATATAACAGACTCTTAGCTCTATCTCAAGCAGCTTACATAGATAAAGTGCTTGAACATTTCTCAATGACAAATTCCAAGAAAGGGCATCTCCCATCCCACCATGTAATTCATCTTTCAAAGAAGCAGTCTCCCCAGACTCCTGAAGAGGAAGATGCAATGAGAAATGTTCCTTACGCATCTGCAGTTGGACGGCTGATGTATGCTATGTTGTGTACTAGACCAGATATCTGCTATGCAGTGGGAGTAGTGAGCATGTATCAGTCAAACCTAGAACCAGAACATTGGATAGCAGTTAAGCATATCCTGAAGTATTTGAGACGGACTAGGGATTATACGTTAGTCTACAAGGGTGGTGTTCTAAACCTTGTAGGTTACACCGATTCAGATTTTCAGACTGATGTCGATGACAGGAAGTCTACTTCTGGAATGGTGTTTACTCTTGGGGGTGGAGCTGTAATTTGGAAAGCGTAAAGCAGTCTGCAATCTCAGATTCCACCATGGAGGCTGAGTACATAGCCGCGTCAGAAGCAGCTAAGGAAATAGTCTGGCTAAAGAAGTTCTATTCGGATCTTGGTGTTATTCCAGAAATGGATAAACTGCTTGTGTTGTTTTGTGACAATACATGAGCGATAGCCAACTTGAAAGAACCTCAAAGTCACAAGAGGAGTAAACATATAGAAAGGAAATATCACATTATTCGAGAATATGTGGCTAGGGGAGATGTGAAGGTTATGAAGATTGCAACTGAAGACAATCTTGCGGATCCGTTTACAAAGACACTACCAGAAGCTACATTTGATAAGCATATCAAGGAAATGGGATTAGTAGAATTAAGGCATTAGTTTAAATTAGTGCAAGTGGGAATATTTTGGGGTTTTATGCCCTAATTAAAACCCAAATTCTTTGTAATCTCATTTTATTATCAATAAAAGAATAGAAATCAATTTTTTTTTTACTTGGTCAATCACTTTGCTCACATGTGTTTATTTTCATGATTATTTGTTTAATATAAACTTATATTAAATCCTGAGCATATAGCTAATCTTATTTATAGTGATGTAATCAAAGTGGAATATAAATATGATTATATGTTCAAAATAAGTTAGTCCTAAGATTAGTTAGTGCACAGGATTTACACTGACTTGCCAATCTACGATATGATCTACTTACACATTACAGTGTATGTTCTTTCCAAAACATTAGCAAAGTAGATAAGATTAGATGTATTTGTTACACCGGATAGGACCAATATTAACAGTTGATAAGATAAGTAAACATACCGTTATTAATTATTCTAGTCATATCATATAGTTGACCATAGGTCAATTCAATCTCAATTCTGAGTGGTTAGTGCTCTAACTGATTGTATTATTTGAGTTCTTTGACTTGTTCGTTACCAGCTTACCCTACTGACTAGCCTGTACTTACATCTTGGGAACTCGGTAGTATAATTGAGTGGGACTGTTAATCCTAGATATGAACATCTATAGCTTCTGATGAAGAAGTGAAACGATGGTTTCCTTTTAGTTTGGTTCAAGGTGTTAAAGATAGAGATCTCATTTCAGTAATTAAATTAGTTGATTGAAATATCATTTACAAGGAGCTAAGTGTTTTAAGGATAAAATGCAATGAGGGGTAAAACGATATTTTAGTCCTATCTCATTGTAGACCATCTATAGAGGATTGAATGACAATTGTGGTTGTAACGATGGGTAATTAATAGCATATCTATATTTGTTATAGAGCGTTCTATGAATTCAAGAGTGCAATTCTGAGTCTATAATGGAGTCATGAGGAATTAATAAGTTAGTAAATTTATTTGTTAGATTTATGATAACTTATTGGAGCTTGATTTTATAGGCCCATGGTCCCCATTGTACCTTGGATAAAATCATCTAGATAGTCTCAATTAATTGATTTAATTATCAATTAGAATTATCAAAGTTGACCAGGTCAATTTTGGATAGTTTCACAGAGTTATGTAATTTTGAGAAGAAAAGAGAAATTAGGGCAGATTTATTAATTAAGATAAATTGGTATCTAAATTAATAATTAAGTTTAAATCAAGGTTCAAATTATAAATAATTAATTTGATAAATTATTTAAATAATTATTTAATTAATTAAATCAATATAAAATAATACAGGCCTTGATTTTAAGTCCAATGAGCTTATAATCAAATGGGAAATTTCACGGGCCTAAAGCCCATGATAATTTCGACCTAGGGCTTCAAATTGGCTATTATTTTATTGATTTTTTAATTAAATTAAATGGCCTAATTGAGTCTATAAGAGGAGATCAGATTTATGAGACAACAGATAAGTTTAATCACTCGTTTTCTGATAGTTTTAGATTCTCTCTAAACTCAAGTCCTTTTCTAAGCCTCTTTGTTATTTTCTATTCTTCTCTCTATATCTATCTCATGTGCTGAGAATTGCCCATACTAATCTAGGTGATTCTAAGGACACATTGGGGACTCTGAAGAAATTAGAAGAATAGTTCAGTTTCTTGATAATACTCTGCGATAGAAAGGATACAAGAGTTAGAGGAACTGAAGGAATGACTCTTTCATTCCGCTGCGTATACTGTAAGTATTCTCGTCTTTGTTTCTCTTTGAATTCAATTTTAGAAACATGTCCTAGGCTATTTCATATTAATTTCTTTAATATTAGATATACATGAAAATAAATAAAGATCATGTATAAGTTTTCCCAACACGATTCACCCTAGTCACAACCATAACAATGAATAACTATTAGGAAATGAACTAATAAAGGCTTCTAGACCAAGTCCTAGCCTCCGGGACCTGCATTCTACTAACCTGGGTAGTAGAACACTTCCTGAGCCCTTAGGTTTGGGTTCCCAGCTTCCACAACCTACTTTTATCATTTCCTTAATTAGGGTCGCGACACCCCCCATGAAGGGTCACGATGCTCAACAAGTTAAAGAGCCCAAGCCCAAAACCACTGGACACGTGCCGTAGCGCAATCTACCTGGCGCCTAGGCGATTCGAGGCACATCCCCTGTTCTCTGAGTTCACGGGGGTCATGACGCTTCAAGAACAGCATCGCGATGCGACACTGTGAACTCAAAAAATGAGCAATTTTAAGAATTTCCAACTTCCCAAAAATCATCCCAAAACATGATTTTCACCTATTTCGACCATAATAATGTTCTTACTAGCTCAGAAATACCACAACCAACCTTAAAACTCAATTGAATAACAAAATTCCATAAACTTCAAAACTTTTACAGAAAACAAACCAAGAACTCAAACCGTTGAGTTACCTCTGATGGAGTTCAATTCCCAAATGGATCCTAAGCTTAAACAGCTTCCAATCCCACCAAAAGCTTGCCTCAAAACCATAAGGATCAAGAATTTCTCCAAAAGATCAAACTAACCTAGGGAGAGAGAGAACGTGAGGAGAATGAGAAAGATTGTTCTATTTGTTTTCTAAAATGAGCTGATAAGCTTCAACTACCTTAAGGCAGCCCATGGTCAAAATGACCATAATGTCCTCACTCCCTAAAATCCTTTTAAAGCCCCTCAAGGGCAAAATTGTCATTTTACCCTCCCGTCTCACAATACCCCTTGGCTCACCCTGAGCCGGGTATAAATCCCCTATTGTGACTAAACTACAATCTTGCTCGAAACGATCAATTCCTGTCGAATATCTCAAATATATCTACATAATAATGTGGTATCAATCACATAATACCATATAATTACAATTAGACCCTCAGCTGGTCAAAATTACAAATATGCCCCTTTAAATAAAAGCAGACATGTTTCACACATTAATACACTTAAAAATGCATAATCAACTATATAATAATATAACCCATGAAATTCACATAATCACATTAATATCCAATTAATTTACATATAAGCACATAATTTTCCAATATTTCCTTCCTGGGCCCCAAATCAAGGCACTAAGCCTTATTAGGAATCTTGGGACGTTACAGTGGTAGTTTCTTTTGAAGTACTACCGAGACATATTCCCCCATACTCACCTTTTCATTCCCTTTAAACTTCCTCTTATTAGTGCATAACTCCTTTGAAACTTTGCATAGCAAGATACTTGTTTAATAACATCTAGTAAAGGGATATTTACCTTAGCCTTGTGAAACGTCTCCAAAATTTCTTTTTTAGCTTCATCTTTCTTTGTCTTTATCAAACGACAAGGAAATGGAGGAAGAGTGACATAAGTGGGAACACCTGGCTTAGGAATAAGTGTTGTGTTAGGTGAATCATCCTTCTTTTGTTGGGGGGGAGGGGTTGATTAGGAGGTATTGGTGTAGTGGTCGAAGTTGATGGAATAGTAGGTGGATGATAAGCCTTACCACCTATTAATGTGAAGGTAACTTCCCATGGTTTTGTGGCTTACTTTGGCTCAACGATGTAGCAATTTTCCCTATTGTGTTCTCTAAATTTTTCAATGATGCTTGAGTTTGTTGCTGAAACTAAATTGTGTTACTTGCTAGAGCCTTTATTAAATATTCAATGGATGAACCTTGGCCCTATGACGTAGCAGGGGGTGCTTGTTGAGGTCGAGGTGCATAATTATTTGGAAGCCTCTATTGGTAATTAAACCCTGGTGGTCTATTGGATCCTGATTGTACAGGAGGTTGGTTCCCATATCGAAGATATGGGTGATCACACCACACCTCATTGTATGTGATTGAATAAGGGTCATACCTTTGTCTTGGATGACCTGGGAACCCACCTATGGCATTTCCTTTCTCAGATTGTACCTCATACAGGGTAGGACAAGTATCAGTAGCATGCCCCACCACTTGACATATCCCACAAGGCTTCACTTGTTGGCCCAAAGCTAGTTATTGTACCACAGAAGTCAACTGAGCCAATTTTTGTTCAACGCTAGTACTCACTTCATTCACTTTCTTGGGTGGTGGAGTAGGATCTTGAAGAATGCCAAACTGTTGGGAATTTGTTGCAATATTCGAGATCAAGCTTCTCACTATTGCAGGAGTCTTGCCAACTAGGGCTCCCCTACTTGCTGCATTAATCATACTCCTATCCAGTATTAATAGCCCTTCATAAAAGTACCGGAAGATGAGTTGTTCACTTATCTGATGGTGTGGGCAGCTAGCACCTAATCTCTTGAAACGTTCCCAATACTCATATAGTGATTCTCCATTATATTGACGGATACCACAGATTTCTTTCCTGATGCTTCGAACTTTAGATGCAAGAAATTATCATTCCAAGAACACAATCTTCATTTTGTTCCAGCTATATATGGTACTAGATGGGAGATAGTACAACAATTCCTTAGCAAAATCCTATAGAGAAAAATGAAAGGCCCACAACTTGATATGTTCTTTAGTTACTACAGAAGGCTTCATAATAGAACAGACAATATGAAACTCCTTCAGATGTTTATTCGGATCCTCACCAGGCAGCCCATGAAAATATGGTAGTAAATGAATCAGTCCCGACTTCAATTAAAATTTGATGTCCAGGGTTGGATATCGAATGCATAATGGTTAGTGATCAAGATTCAGTGCTGCCAACTCTTTTAATGTCCTATTTTAAGCCATTGTTGTGTAAGACTTAACTGAATTGTCAAAATCAAAATTGTCGTCAGTTGGTAATGGCACATTAATAGGATCAACTCGTTTTGCAAAACGTTGAAAGAATGGATTATCGGTGATAGTCCTAGACAAAAGTTTTGACGAAGATGTCCCAAGATATTTCTTAAGTGCTTGTAATATTTCTCGAGTATCATCGTCAGACATATACACCTCGAATTTTCAAGCTAATAAACTAGTTAGTAAATAGTTAATTAATTTGAATAATAAAATGACATACAATAGTCCTCAGCAATGGTACCAAAAATTTGATGCGTGTTGTATGCCGTATCAAATTTACTAAATATTTTATTTTCTATATTACCAATTACTTAATATAATGGTAAATACAAGTTGAACTCGGGAGGACTATTAGTCAACTTATCATTCAAACTAGAAACAAGAATTAAAAAGGGAATTTTATTTTCAAATTTCATTAACATAAAATAAAATAACAAGTAAAGAACAATTGATGATAACGATTTTAAAAGATAGTTAAAAATTATTCTCCACCTTCAGCAGACAATCAATCAACAATGACAAACATTATTCCATATTCCCAATTGAACTATTAACCACGCGGATAACACTTAAGCATTCAATTATCTCAGTTTTCCTATTATAATTAATTAAAGCTAAGTGCTCATTAATTAATGTTTTTTTATCAAGCAATAAACTCATTAAGCATGTGATCTATTTAACTCAGGAAAAGCATTACGTTCAGTGGAAACAAGTTAATCTAGGCAACAAATTCATTAAGCATGCGATTAATTTAACCTAGGTTCTAGTCTTCATCGCAAATAATATACTCGTCACAATACTTAATTGCAATTTATCAGTCTACTTAGAACCATAAACTAGTAGGTGAATAGAAATCCTAAGATGATGGTAATATAACAACGTGTAACACCCTAATTAGTTGGCCACCTAACAAGATATCGCATGATTCATAAGATTCAATTAGAAGAATAGAATCAATTTAATATAAGGGAATAGAAGGAATAACATTCATCATTGCATTCAAAATTTCATGTGGAGGTCGTTACCAACTGTCTTGGAGGCCGCGACTTGGAATGTGGATGGCCACGACCATAAGGTTGTTTTTCCTTTTCCTTCAATTTCTTCCACTCCAGCCTCGAACCTCAGGTTTAGGGACTTCTAAAACACTTCAAACTCTTTCTAAACTTCATTTCGTGAGTCTTATAGTGTCTTGTCATTATCTAGCCACAAAATACACAAAATTCATCAATAAACTCTCATAAAATATTTCGTGGCCTAAAAATCAAAGACTCGTAAAAAAAAGATAAAAACACATAAAAATGCTAGAAATCCACAATATCTAAGTGAGAAATGACCAAAAATATATAATCCAAAATTCCCTTATCAGCTTTGAGGTTCCTTTGAGTTAGCTACCGCTCTACTATTGTCATAGTACATGATTAATGGCTTCTCCATTGCTGGAATCACTTCCAAATCAGTGTAGAACTTTCTGACCCAAACCACTTCCTTAGGTGCTTCACAAGACGCTATATACTCAGCTTCCATGGTTGAATATGCAGTACTTGATTGTTTAATACTTCTCCATACTACAACTCCTCCACCAAAGAGTGAAAATTGACCAAGACGTTGATTTAAGACTATCTTTATGTGATTGAAAATTAGAATCAGTGTATTAAGTAGGGTTTAACTCACCCCGTGAATAAACAAGCATATAATCTCTTGTTCTCTAAAGATACTTGAGAATGTGCTTCACTGTAATCGAATGTTCTAAACCATAATGTGATTGATAACAACTAATGATTCCCAATTCATAGCATATGTCAAGCCTTGTACACAATATATCATACATCAGAGTCCTAACTGCTGAAGCATAGGGATACTTTCTCATGTCCTCTTCATCCTGAGGTATCTTTGAACATTGTCCTTGGAAAGAGTTATTCCATGTCTAGTCGACAATTGACCATTCTTGGAATTTTCCATTGAGAACCTTTCTAGAACTTTATCTATATAATTTTATTGAGAAAGCACCAAGATTTTGTTCTTCCTTTCCCTTACGATTTGGATTCCCAGAATATAGCTCGCTTCACCCAAATATTTCATTTTGAACTTTTAAGCTAACCACTTATTTACATTTGAAAGTGTCTCCACACCATTTCCAATGAGTAGAATGTCATCCAATACAGAACTAAGAAAACCACTACTTTTCCTTTGATATATTTATATACACATGCTTCGTCGACATTCTGTTCAAAGCCATATATTTTAATTGTCTCATCAAAGGTAATGTTCCAAGATCTAGATGCTTGCATCAATCCATAAATGGATTTTAGCAATTTGAACATCTTATGATCGTTCCATTTCCCCACGAACCCTTCTGGTTGTACGATATAGATACTCTCATCAAGAGAGCCATTTAGAAAAGTTGTCTTGACGTCCATCTGCCATATCTCATAATCATAAGCTATAACTATGGATAAAAGAATGCGTATGGACTTTAGCATGGCAATAGGAGAAAATGTCCCTTTATAATAAACACCCTCTCTTTGTGTATAGCCTTTGGCTACAAGCCTTGCCTTGAAAGTCTCTAGTTTTCCATCAACAACTCTTTTCTTCTTGAAGACCCATTTGCACCCAATGGACCTGACATCTTTAGGTGGATCTACAAGTTCCCAGACAGAATTGGAATACAACGATTCAATTTCATGGTTCATGGATTCTTGCCATTTTTCCTTTTCAGGATCTTCTATTGCCACTTTAAAGGTCAATGGATTGTCCATGTCTGTGTCAAGAACAAGGACGTATGCTTCATGTTCATAGCGAACAGGTTGTCTCACAATCCTCCCACTGTGAAATTGCATTGGGGCTTCCTTTTTAGAAACAATGGTCTCTCTGGTTTGTCGTTTATCATTTAATGATGACGGTGATGGAATTTCATCAGTTGTGAGTTTCTCCAAAACTACTTTGCTCTAGGTTTATAATTTGTCATATAGTCATGCTCAAGGAATATTGCATTTGTTGAAATAAATACCTTTTGGTCCTTTTGACTATAGAAATAGCCACCTTGTGTCTTTGGAGCATAGCCCATGAAAATACACGCTTAAGACCTTAAGTCAAGTTTCCTTGACTTAGGTCTCAGAAAATGAGCAGGACAACCCTAAATGCAGAATTGGCGCAAACTAGGTTAGTTACCATTCCACAACTCTGGTGTTGTCTTGCTTATTGTCTTAGAAGGGACTACATTGAAAATGTAAGTCATCGTTTGAAGTGCATGAACCAAGAATGTGAGAGAAAGAGGTGAGTATCTCAACATCAACCTGACCATGTCCAACAAGGTCCTGTTTCTTCTATTTGAAACACCATCTTGCAGTAGCGTTCCAGGTGTTGTGAGTTGGGATAGAATACCATTCTCCTACATGAAGTGTTTGAATTCTAGATCCAAATATTCACCTCCTTGATCTGATCAAAGTGTCTTAAGAGTTTTACCTAATTGCTTCTAAGCCTCAGCTTTGAAGTGTTTAAACTTGGCAAAGGTTTCTGACTTCCTAAGCATTAGGTAAGTATGACCAAATCTTGAATAATCATCAATGAAAGTGAAGAAATACTCATAACCACCTCTAACTTGTACATTAATTGGACCTCACACATCTCTGTGTACAAGCTCTATTGCCTTTAGCTGAGAAAGGACGTTTAGTCATTTTGCCTTCTAGAAAATTTTCGCAAACCAGAAGAGTTCCAACAGTTAGTTCTCTCAATGGTCCATCTTTTGTTAATCGATTAATTTTGTCTAGACTCATATGACCTAGTCTTAGATGCCATATATATATGTCATGTTCTTTTGAAACTTTTTGTATATTGTTACCTTTTGGTTTAGTTACTTTAAATAATTCATAGATATTTAGCGATCTTTCATTTGGCTTTAGCATATAAAGTATGCTTGTTTGCTCATCTTTACAAATTTTGAATCATTCTTCGAAATAACAATCACATTATTATCAAAAGGAATATCGAAAGATTGTTCATGCAACATAGATAAAGAAACTAAGTCTCTAGAAAATCCAGGAATGAAATAAACATTATTCAAAATAAGAAAATTGTTCCCAAAAAATAAACGAACTCTTCTCAATACTTTTGATAACTTAAGTATCTACATAGAAGAACAAATGTGGTTAGGGGCTCCTGAATCAATGATCCAGGATGACATGTCATCTTCCACTATACATGCTTCAAGTACAAGTAAATCATATTTACCTTTCTTTTACAGCTCAGTGAGATACTTTTTACAGTTTGTGTTCCAGTGACCTTTAACTTCACAGTGGAAACACTTTCCCTTTGGTTCCTTCTTTTTGGAGTTATTGTCCTTGTTGTTCTCTCTGGCTAGTGGTGCCTTCTTGCCTTTCTTGGACTTCTAGCCCTTGCTCTTGTTATTTTCATTGTTCTTCTTCCATTTCTTAGTTTTATCCTCAGAGGATGAATGTTTCTCTTTAGTGACATTTACCTCTGCCTCTTTATTTATAGTTTTGTTAAGAGACTCAAATGTTTGCAATTCATTCAATAGATGGGTCATGTTGAACTCCAACTTATTCATAATGTAGTTGGCAGTGAACACATAGAAAGCAAGAGTGAGTGATTCAAGTATGATGCTTACTTGAGTATGCTCATCAATGACAACCCCATGTATTTTTTCTTCATGCATCACGTTAATCATGCCCAGGACATGGTCAAGCACAAAAACACCTTTCTTCTGCTAGGACTAGTGCCCTAAAAGCATGTAAAGACATTTTATTGATTTAAATAAAAGTACAATTTTATTATATCTGAATATTATAATTATTTTTTGAATTAATTATATAATAATATCAAGAAAATTCCTTATTCATTCATGAGAATATGATCTTGTATTAGTATGAGAGAATTAAGATCATGTATAATGAATAAAATAGTCAGTAACATATTAAAATCAATAATCTTTAATGAATGGTTTCTAGTACAGTTTACTAAGCACATGAGATGCAAGTGATCTAGATTCAGATTGCTGATGTGGATAGACATCTTAGAAAAGGTGTTGCATAGAATAGAGATTATATATGACAGAACTAGTGAGAATTAATTATGCTTATAAACATACCGCTTGACATAAAGATTTATTTCATACCAAACCTAAAGTACATCACTCCCTCCTATCTTCGTAAGAAGTCAACCTTGATATTAATATGACTAGAAACCTTTCTTAGGGGGATGGAAACAAAGCCTCCTCAAGGCCCTAATAATAATTCAAGGTGTTGTACTAATAATGGAGACCATAGATCACATTGAGATGTCAACCATCTCCCACTCAATATA
The DNA here is from genome assembly GCF_963169125.1 of Humulus lupulus. Taxonomy (NCBI): domain Eukaryota; kingdom Viridiplantae; phylum Streptophyta; class Magnoliopsida; order Rosales; family Cannabaceae; genus Humulus; species Humulus lupulus. The sequence continues at coordinate 132,664,675 of NC_084799.1, forward strand.
TTAAAATATATGTGTTTATTAAACTAATCAATTAATTCCAAATTAATTACTAGTTCATTTATAACTTTTGAATGTAGTTAATTATAAAATCATACAATTACAAAAGAGCATGTTTCTATAACTAAAGTAATCTATAATAATTACCCATTACATTCATCAAAATTTACTAAAACACTTTCTAAATAAAGTTTGTTATCCTAAAAGACCTATATTAACTATTGCCTTTATTATGGTGTGTTTTACCAAGTTTTAACTAATTTAAGACTTAGTAGTTTACATGCAATTGGTTTCACCAAAACTATTCACATAAACATATAGGACAATCCTAGATAATCATGTTTCTACCAAACAAGATGCATGATTATTTAAATTTTTGTGGGGTTTCATGTATGACATGTAATGGACTAATGCATGATCATATTATCAATCAAACATCAATTAATATTTATTTAAAAAAATAAAATAAATAAGTATTTAGAGAATAAATGATGAACCGAGTAGCTATTAGATATTTCAAAATTTACAACCCATGAAAAAATAGAAATTAAAATTACAAAGTAGGCTTCAGTTGATTACAAAAACTTTAATATGCTTCTCCTTCTCTTAGGCCCATCTTCATAATCTCTAGGAATCCATTGGGCCCATAATTAATTAGAAACTAATTTTTCTAATTAATTTATTTAGTTAAAACTGATTTTTAATTAAATAGCCATTTGTATTATCTTTTTAATTTAGTTGAATTTAAATAATTAAACGAATCTAAATCAAATAATTATTTAAATTTAAGATAAAATCTTAACCAACTAAAATATATTTTATTTTTGTAATAAAAATAAAATAAGACAATTAACTTTTGGAATTCAAATAATTTAAAAATTAATTAAACAAAAGATATTTTACAAAAATTAGGGATTTGTTGCACAAGTCTAGGTCATTGACTTGTGGGTGAGCACAAGAGGCTTAGGTGGGAAGATGGCGCAAGCAGGCGCTTGGGATGGGCCAAGGGACTCACGAGTGTTGGGTAGGCGAGCAAGGGCGTGGAGCGTTGTGCACTAGGTGTGCTAGCAGGGCACTAGGCGCTAGGCATGAGGGTCGCAGGTGGCTCGGGCCATGTGCCCTTAGTGGTACATGGCTTGGGTCTCTCCCTTTTATTCTTCTCTTGTGATCAGAATTTTTACAATACCATTCCTCAAACAAAATTACAAAAATTTCTATGCCCCATAATTGCTTACACAAGATCTATGGAAAAACAAAATTCAATTCCTAACCCAATAGTACCATACAATTAACGATCCATCATTCAACCATACATTCATAAAACAAATAATCCATTCAATATACATATCAAAATACATATAAAAATGCAAGAAACCCACACAATATTTAATGTATACATATATGTAGATCACTCTAGTACCAATTGTTAGTATTAATTTGAAAAAAAATCAGGGACGCAGGGGAAGGGGGTGGTGGTCTTAAAAATTATTAATACTGAGCCAGGATCAATACATATATCCATACATTAAATAAACACATAAAAACAGAATAAGATTACCTCTTTTAGCCTATCAAGAGTCCTTTAGTCTTTTTGTATAATGAAATGATCTTCCTAACCAGCGAAGACTCACACCTTAGTCTTCCAGGTTGTTCCTCCAGCACACAAGGAAGTGTGTAGGCACGTAAGATTCACTAGTTTGATTGTTTAGGCTCTTAAGATATTCTCAACACATGAGATCTAGAGAGTTTGGAGAAAAGGGAAGGCTATAGAGAGTTCTTGAATTTTTCAGGCTTTGGAAAATTTCTATTGATACTTTTGATACGTCTGAATTAACTGAGTTAAAAAGAATCACATCTTTTTAGACTTATAAAGATAATAAACAACTTTATTTTCTTTTAATTTAATTAATTCTATCTGATGTGTTATATATATTTTTTAATTATTTATTTTAATCAAATTAAAATAATAATTAAATAAACAAATAATATTTGAAATTCAAAATTCAAATCCCAGGGACATATGGCACTGTAAGTGGCGTCACTTAGTTGTGTCCCTAATTTTTCTTATTTGATTGTTTCATTTACTTTAAGATAATATATTTATTCTCAAATATAATATAAATATTATTTTAAAAATAAATATCAGTTAATTCAAAATTAAACTTAACTTAATTTATAAGTTTGAATAATTATCTTATACGAAGGTAATATTTTACTCTCTCTTAGTATTAATACAAACAATGATTAATATTAATTTCAACTAATATACGTAATTAGCCAAATAATTAATTAATTGCACATAATTTTCACTTAGCCCCAGAAAATTCATTCCTTCGCAATTTAGTCAATTTCTCCATTAATCTTGCATGTGACATCTTTACCTTTGACAGTGTAGGACAGGGGCGACTTGGGGACCATGGACCTATAATACTAACTCTACTAAACTAGAGTATTAATTAAAATCTTTAATTAAATAATCTTATTTATTAATTACATTATTACTCATCTATAAATATGGAATTGCACTCTTAGTAATTATAGAATTATATTTACAAAGTATTCTCTTGTAGTCCATTGATATAATCAATATATGTAGTTCTATCCTCCATTTATTGGTTCATCAATGAGAGCCGGTCAAGAATTACCGTTTTATCCTTCTAATTACCTCTTGTTCCTTAAGTACCATTAATTCACCAATGAATAATTAATCTATAATCATATTATATATTTGAGCTTAGTAACTATTCAGTCCTAGAATTAACCCTTAAGGGAACCAATATTCGTTCCGTTAAGAATGCATGACATCCATTATTCTGAAATCATGTTCCCAGCCATTCAAGATATTGAATCTCCAAAACAAATGTAACATCCCAAATGACCTAATAAGGCTTAGGGCCTTGATTAGGGGGTCAGAATGACAAATTATGAAATATATGTGACTTAATTATGGAATATGTGTTTATGTGATTGTTTACCGAGTTTTTCGAAAACTATAAATATATTGAGAAATAAGAGTTAGAAAGAAAGTCAAAGAAATGAACAAGATCACAGTTGTTACGTGGTTGGGACGTTAATAAGCCTTAGTCCACGAGTCACTAGTATTGAGCTTCAGAGAGTTTAACAATGGAGGTTTTTTTGCAAGTTCGGCAGTGTTTTTTCCTACAAGAGAAATCAGATCCTTGCTACAGTGCACGAATGACCCTATTTATAGGCAGTCATGTGACTTGGGTTTGACTAATCCAGACCCAATAAGGATATAATCATAAGTGCTCTCTAAAAAATTAGAATGTTGGGGATGGACTAGGAGACTTCAACTGGATCCCACTTGATGGGATCCGTCTCTTGGACTGGATCGCTTGCCACCATAATCTAAATCCCAGAGGATATAGATTTGGTGCATTCGGGAAGGTGGTTCGGGCATACATCCCATTTTCGACCCCCTTACTATGATCATTCTACTCTCTATTTATCTGGCTTGGCATGGTCTAGGCTAATAGGGTTTGGTTGCTCATTGTTCGCTGGGCCCTGGTTGGGCCCAAGTCTTTCTCGAGACCCCATGAAACCTGTTTGGTCGTGCCACGTGTCCAAGGTGGAAAATATGGATAACAGTGATATATATGTGTATCATTATATGATTTTGTGAGTTATATTATAATATGACTAGATATGCATGCTTAGGTGTATTAAATATGCATGTGGACCTATTTCTTATTAGAAGGGAAATTTGTGTAATTTGGCTCATTATGGGTATATTTGGAATATATGTGCATATATGTGATATTTGTATGAGACCACATTATTATGTGGATATATTTAGGATACTCGGCACGAGGCAATCCTAGGGAGCAAGTTAGCGGAAAAGTCACAACGAGACGAAATACCCGGCTCGGGGTGAGCCAAGGGGGTATTTTGGGTATTTAGTACATTACCGGGATTTCGGGTAATGGGAGTATTTATTTGAAGATATATTTGGTGTTAATGAGATTAGGAGGGAATTTTGGGAATTTTAATCATTTTAGCCTCGGGAACGTTTTTGGTACCTCGAGCCTCGGGATTTGCTTAAGGTTACTTGAACCCTAAGTAAACCACAAAAAATAGAAAACACAACACGTAACTCTCAGCAGCTCTCTCTTCTCTCTGACTCGTTCTCCTCTCTCTCTCTCTCATCCTTCTTGGTGATTTTTGAGGAAACTAAGAGAAATTAAGGGATGAAAACTTGGGAAATTGAAGGCTTGAGTTAGGGTTGGATTTGATGCAGCTAGAAGGATAGAAATCATAGTTGAGGTAAGATGGGAATCCCTCTTTTTATTGAATTTTGTTTTGGTTCTAAAGTTTTCTTGAGATTTGAGGCTCAAGATGTTGATTTTGTGTTTTGGTAGGATTTGGAGTGAGTTTAGGACTGGGTTTTGTTGGTATTAAAGTGTTGATGATGTTTGGGGGATTAAATTATGGTTTTGACATCTGTTTGGATTGATTTTTGCAGAAATTGGTTTGAGGAAAAAGCTGGGAAAACTAGGTTCGTAGGGTCGTGCCGCGACTCTGTTCTTGGGGCGCCACGACCCGTGTGAACCCAAGGCCTTGGGGTTCTTTGTTTTGCATAGGCATGTCGCGACCCTTCAGAGTCGAGTTGCAGTGTGTGTCCCTAGGATTTTGCAGGGGGAAGCTTTTGAATTGAGGTGTGCCGCGACCTGTAAGGGTGCACCGCGGCGTGCATAGGCAGAATTGGCCAAGTCAAGTCTTGAGTGATGAGAACTCAAACCTAATGGATCGGGATCGGTTCTACTATTTGTTTTAGTAGTATTCAACGTCCTAGAGGTTAGGACTCAGTCCAGAAGCCTTTATTCACTCATTTTGCTGAGATTCTATATTTGGTTGTGTCTAGGTTACCACTAGGGGCTCGGAACTGGGATCGTGCTCAAGGGTCATTCTTCTTTTACTTTGCACTCGGACTTGAGGTAAGAAAACTGCACTCAGACTGCGTTTAGGGCTAGGCCCGGTTATAGTACTGGATTAATATAATGTTGATAATGTTTTATTAAAAAATATTAAATACGCTATGTTGACATATGTTATGTAATAACTGCTTGTCTATATATCCGATTGAGAGCTCATTTTATAAGCTGAAGGTTTATTTGTGTTATCTGATGAAGAGCCTGGCTTAATAGTAAAGGGTATAGCCGGTTTTGAAAGACTCGACTTATCAGTCTAAGGTTAAAGGACTCGATTTATTAGTCGAAGGTTAAAGACTCGACTTATCAGTCTAAGGTTAAAAGTCTTGACTTATTAGTTGAAGGTGAAAGACTCAACTTATCAGTCGAAAATTAAAAGACTCGACTTATTAGTCAAAGGTTTAAAGACTTGGATTAGGAGTCGAGGGCAACCATAGTGTGCTGAATGTTGTCCGATAGGGTTAAGCCAACCTGGAAGCGAGTTATATGCTTGAACGCCCCTAAGGTCATCTCAAATGTTAAGCATCAGACCTGCTTGGCCAGCTTTAAGGCTAGTTATATGAGAGATTGGGCAATAGGCCCAAGTGTGACTCTATGGTCACTTATCTAGATTGATTGCATGCACGAGTAGGGTTATTACTACTAGGCATGCTAATTATGAATCTATGATCTGATAATTTATTGCTTATAAGCATGATTATGTTTTCTTGCTGAGCCTCGGCTCACGGGTGCTAAATGGTGCAGGTAAAGGAAAGGTAAAGCTAGACCAGCCATGTGTTGGAGAGCTTCGGGGGCATAGTGTACATATGCAACCTGCTTGTCAGCCACGGCTGAGGTTATCAGTTGGCACTAGGGATGGACCCTGATTTTGCCGCCTAGATTAGCTTTTGTATACATTTTTGGGTTTGTAACCGTTTTAAACTATGTTGGGATCCCCTGTATGAAAGTGAAACTCTTATAATGAAATGGTTGACTATTGATCGACATATTTACTACCTAAACCTATGGTTAGACTTAATGACACGATTTAAGCCCAAATGACTCGTTTAGTGAGTTAAGCACTATTTAAATTACACAGTGTAACGGTCCTTGATTAGGAGGAGGTTACAACTTGGTATTAGAGCCATTTAGGTTTAAAGGTTCCTGAAGATTGGTTGGGCATGTACACTCGCCGCTGAAAGACAAGCTCGACTCAAGGTTCAGTAACTATTTATGTTGATTTGTGTTTACTTGCCTAATTGACATATGAGTGCCTTATTTGCATGCTTGACTAGGAAGCATGAGTTATACTAATAGGGCTTGGCCCTTGACTGTTATGTGTATGATAAGTATGTGCTCATTAGCACTATAACTGTTATGAATATTGAGAAGAATGTGCTTATTAGCACCCTGGTTGAGCATAAGTATAAACTGACCTGCTTATTAGCACGATTGTCATATGTGAAAGTTATTGAACTACTTATTAGCACTCTTATTGCATGTGTGTGCTTAATTGTCCAGTTTTGGACCATGGGAGTGGTGTTGGGCACCGTTATAATTGTTTAATGTGCCAAGTCATTGATTGCATATAAGCTTGGAAGTATGCTTCCAGGGCAATAAAATGAGCCACTCGACACTGGGAGTCAGGTCAGAGACAATGACCAGGGTCAGAACCCTCAACCAAATTTTGAGAACTAGCAATAGGTGCTTGCTGATATGCAAGCTAGGATACAGAGGCAGGATGAAGACATCCGCCTGTTGAGACAACAGCAGGTTCCAGTAGGGAACGTTGCACCAGTTGTGCCACCTATTGTGACACCAGTATTATAGCAACACCCAGGGGATGAAAATAGGTGGGAGCCTCTCTATGGGCGCTTCAGGAAACAACACCCTCCTACCTTTGAGGGAGGGCCAGATCTGTTGCGCGTTGAGTAGTGGATGGGTATGACCACCTTCATCCTGGACTTTATGGGAGTGACAGGTAATGATAAAGTGGCCTATGCCACATTCATGTTTTGGGAAGCCGCCTGAATCTGGTGGGAAGTGGTATCCCATACCAGAGATGTGAAAACCATGAGTTGGGAGGAATTCAGAGAATTATTTAATGAGAAATACAATAATGATGCAGTCAGAGCTGCAAAGGCTGATGAGTTTAGTAATCTGGTGCAGGGCACCTTGACCATTAAAGAGTATGCCCTAAAATTTGATAGGTTGGCCAAGTTCACTGCAGACTTGGTGCCAACTGATGTGATGCAAATGGAGAGGTTTGTTCAAGGGCTAAACATTATGATAGCCTAGGAAGTTAAAATTACTTCAGCACCTGGAGTGACGACTTATGCTCAGGTAGTGGAGATGGCCCTTACTGCTGAGGGCGCTTAGAACAAGATCTGGCGTGAGAACATGGACAGAAGGAGCACTAGGAGGGTGGGACCTCCCTTTATTGAAGCTAGTAGGGGCAGAGGCCCTAGTGACTAGAAGAGGAAGACCATAGATACCATTACAGTTCCAGGCCCAGACATGAAGCCACGAGGTATACAGGTTTCCCGCCAGGGCGACAATGAGAGCTGGAGGACTTATCTAGAATGTGCCAGATGCATGAGACATCATCTGGGAGAGTGTTGGGTGAAGGCCTGATTTTTATGTTGTATAGTTGGGCACCTCAAGAAAGATTTCCCAAGTGCGAAGAAGGAAGAACTAAAGAAGGCAGACATCTTGGCTTTAGCTCGAGTGTTCGCATTGACACAATCAGAGGCTGAGTCTCGACCTTCCGTAGTGACGGATCAACTTTCTAGTGCTGCAACTTCTTATTTTGTTTTGATTGATTCCGGGGCTACACATTCATTTGTATCCAGTAGAGTAATCGATAGGTTGTGTAGACCATGGGAATAATATGCACTGGGATTTTGAACTTTGTTGCTTACTGGGGAGTAAGTGGTTTCCAGGAGATGGGTCAGGTCATTACTAGTGGCAGTGGATGGTAGAGAGTTGTCAGCTGACTTGATAGAGTTGGTTATGACCGACTTTGATATGATCTTCGGTATGGATTGGTTAGCCATGTACGGGGCAATGATAGATTATGAGAAGAAGATGGTAACCTTTGATCCTGAGGGTGAGGATCCCTTTATATTCGTTGGCACTATGCATGGACCTCTAATACCTATGATATCTGTACTTAGAGCTAGAGACCTCTTGCAGGGGGATGCATAGGATTCATAGCTAGTGTGGTGGATACTACTCAGGTCATGCCGGTAGGACCAGGTGATACCGGATTGGTATGTGAGTTTCCGGATGTGTTTCCAGAGGATCTGCCAGGATTACCTCCACACAGGGAGATAGAATTTGTGATTGAACTTGAACCAGGGACAAAGCAAGTGTCTAGGGCACTGTATAGGATGGCTCCAGTAGAACTGAAGGAGATAAAGGTTCAATTACAGGAATTACTAGACTTAGGTTTTATCATACCTAGTTTCTCGCCATGTGGCACACCAGTTGTCTTCGTGAAGAAGAAAGATGGTTCTCTGAGGATGTGTATCGATTATAGAGAACTGAACAAGTTAACTATCAAGAATAGGTATCCTTTGCCAAGGATTGATGATCTATTTGATCAGTTACAGGGTAAGACGGTATTCTCCAAGATAGATCTTTGAACTGGTTACCACCAGCTGAGGATCAGGGAGGAGGATATATCGAAGAAAAATTTTCAGACCAGGTACAAGAATTATGAGTTTTAAGTGATGTCATTTGAATTGACTAATGCCCCACCAGAATTTATGGATCTGATGAACAGGGTGTACACAGATTACCTAGATCAGTTGCCACATGTGACTTTCTTTGGTCACATAGTCAGTAAGGATGGAATTATAGTGGATCCAGCGAAGATTAAGGCGGTCAGAGATGGGCCAAGGCCGAAGAATACTTCAGAGATAAGAAGTTTCTTGGGATTGGTAGTACTACTTGTATGGTCATAAGTGTGAGACATACACTGATCACAAGAGTTTGAAATACTTCTTCACCCAGAAGGACTTGAAGGGGTTGGTTAGAGCTAGTGAAGATTATGACTGTGAAATCGTTTACCACCCAGGGAAAGCCAACGTGGTGGCGGATGCCTTAAGCCGTAAGGGTCCGGGACAGTTGTATAATGTTAGGCAGATATTCAGAGAGTTGGCAAAGGATATGTCTTGCAACGCACTGGTTAGCCAGGGCCATTACATGTGTGTTTAAAATAGTGCCTAACTCGATAAGCAAGTCATTTGGACTTAAATGTGTAATTAAACACTAAATAAAAGTTAGGTATTAAAAATTTTGGTCAACAAAGTAATTACTTTTCATTAAAAATATTAAGTTTATACACGGGATCCCAAAAAGTGATTACAGACTGAAAATAGACAGATAAATACAAATTAGTCGTCCTAAGCGGCAAAACAGGGTTCAACCCTAGTTCCTCCCAAGCTATTTCGGCCGTGGCGGTCGAGTAGGCTGCATATGTACACACTGCCCTTGAAGCTCTCAACCTCATCGCTGGTCTAGCTTACCCTTGCCCTTACGTACACCACATAACACCCGTGATCCAAGGCTCAGAAAGACAACTTAAATCAACAGATACAAATGAGCAACAATATATATAACAGTAAACTTAGATCGATAAGTTCAATAAGCAATAAGACAAAAGCAATAAGCTTAACAGTAATAATTCTCAACCAAACACATAAACAATTATCAACCATCAATATAGTTAGTTAAGTGCAATCAACACTTTTGTTTATTTTTATAACGTTCAGGCCCAGCGCCCTTAGGTCGAGACCTCTAGTCTTATAGCCGGCCCCGGCACGCTTAGGCTGGGTTGTGTTCTGCCTGCTTGGTATCGGCCCTGGTGTCCTTAGCCCGACCTTCAGAATATATATAATCACATAAATATTGCACAACATGCAATCAGGTGCAGCATATACAAGCATGTCCTTCCAAATATTCTTAAATATAGTTATAGCCATATTCTCACATATATTCATAGTCATACTCATATTTATTAACAAGGGTTTGAGCCCCGAACACAACCCAGGTGCAATTTTCTTACCTTGAGTTCCGCACGATTGACGATACAGCCTTAAGTACGATCCTGATCTCGAGCCTTGCGATAATCACTGTTTTTGAATTCAAATTTCCTAGGTTGATGGGAACTTGGCAGCAACTATCCCACTCCAAAGCTTGCGAATTCACCAACTAGCTACAAGAGATTCAAGAATTGACCTTTCCTTAGCACCCAAAAACCAACTCAAGAGAAAACCAAAGTGGAGAGGAAAAAATGTGTAATTGTGCACCCAAGTGTTGCTGCCCCTTGCTCTATTGTATAGGTCTAATGACCATAATGCCCTCACTCTAGAATCCCATTTAAGGCATTCCCCAAGGGAAAATCGGTCATTTCGCCATTAATCCCTATAAACCTCAATTAACATCCTAAATTCCATATTAAGTTACTAACCCTGTGAATATAATTATTTCCTCCAATAATGTTCCACTAATTCCCAACCTACGCAAAATTACCAAAATACCCCTTAGCTCACCCCAAACCAGGTATATATCTCCGTTGTGAATTTTCTGCCAAATCACTCTAAAGGATCGACTTAAGTCAGTTATCGCACATATATCCACCTGGTAATGTGGTTCCAATCACATAACACATATAATTACAATTATACCCTCAACAGGTTAAAATTACAAAAATGCCCCATTTCCAAAAAAACGGGCTCACATGCATATTTAATACACATAAACATGAATAAATTGTCCTATCTTAATATAACTGATATATTTCACATAATCTCACATATATTCAATTAAATCTATATATAAATCTGATTTTTCCCTCCTGGCACAGTAATCAAGGCACTCAACCTTAATAGCGAATTCGAGATGTTACAACTTTCCCCTCCTTTTCAGAATTTTGTCCTCGAAATTTATTCAAATGTCTTGGGATGCTAGTCCCCCAGATCTGACTATAACTTCAGAGTCCAATCCTTACCTTGATATCTCTTGTCACACCCTCACTAGAGTAACAGTCTTATTCTGTGAGACTTTATCTCTTATATCCAAGATTTCCACTGGCCTTTCCTTACATAATAGTTCCACTGAAATTCCAGGGTCGCTTCACCCAATCAAGGGTAATACTCGACACCCCTTTTCTTGACATTGGCACCAGTAACACCTTATGAGCCTCTACCCATGCTAGGTTAAGGCTAACTTGTAAGCCCCTAGCCTAATCCATAATAGGATCTCGTAAGTCTATCAAATATAGAGTCAAATTTCTTCTTTCTTTCCCAAACTAGCTTATCCTTTTAGTCCCCAATACTCGAAGAAGTACACAGTCTCCAATCCTGGAACTCCAAGTTCCCATATTTAAATTTGCGAACTGTGAATACGGGAAATTGTCCCTTTAAACACCCCACACCCAGTCGCAGGAATAGACCTCAATATGAGAAGGTCTCCTACCAAGTCGTCAAGATTCCACGGAAAGGAGGAATGACTTGTCCATGCCGGGCATAAGGGCCTTGCATAGCGAGGCATGCCTTGGCCGCCCAGTCCATCCACTGAGATGCTAAGGCCTTGCGTAACGAGGCATACCTCACTCACGTCGAAGACCCCCAGCCAAAGTTAATAGGGCCTTGCATAGCGAGGTACACCTCGCTTCGCTCGGATGCCCCAGAGCCGTGATGGCCTTACACAGCCAGGGACGCCTCGCCTCGTGCCAGCATCTCACACACCCAGGATTGTGCTGCGCGTCTGTGCCTCACGCGCTCAGGCTCGTACTGTGCGTCTGCACCTCACGCTATCGGCTCGCGCACCCAACTGGGCACCCTGCGAGGTCCTCATATCCACGCCTCAAAAGTAGGGGTCGTACGAGGGAGGTACTTGATATGGTCCTTCTCAGCCAACCCCTGACATCCGTCCTGGGCAAGTAGTGGAAGTACAAGGAGTAGTGGCTTGACTTGCATGTCTCTAAGCACAAACAAGCATTGACACCACGATCCTCTGCTCCACCACGACCTATGCCACTACCATGACAGTGTACCCAAGTACCTTCTTGTCCCCTCGGACCACTTTGTATCAGAGGCCAATAGAGCCGAGCTATAAATAGACCTCTACTCCTCAAACTAAGCGGTTGGAAAAAAATGATGTAACATGAGACTATTCTAAGAGCAATATACAAGTTCTCTTCTATTGTTTACTTGCAACTTCTCTTGAAATTTCTACAAGTTCTTTTAAGTTCATAAGTCTCTGATTAAGTCTTTTAGTTTTCCATCCATTTTTCATTAACAAGTTTCTGCCATCAACAGTTTGGCCCCGTCTGTGGGAAGGACAACTATCAAGCCACTATTCTTCCATAAATTTTGACTAGAAGAAAATGCCAAGGCGTTCGAAACGCCTACGGAAATCTCAGGATGCTGAGATCCACCTTGCCAGAGGCCAGCTAAAGGCCTCCAAAAGAGACCCTCCACCACTTGAGAATGGAGGCATGTCGGAGGAACATTCGACCCTTGGAGAGGAGAAGGAGGCATCACTGTCGGCAGTCCAGCCTAGGGGAGGTCATCATGAACAATCTTAGACCCGTATTGGTGGCTTGAGTACACACCCTCCTCCTCAACCACCGATTGCACCACGTTCCGACCACCGGGATCCAAGCTCCTCTTTGCACCAGCCTGACAATAGTTTGCGGGTGCACTCCAGAACTCGCTTTTACGAGAATGAGATACGCGAGTTGCGTATAAAAAAATCAAAGGTTTGAAGCCACAATAGAGAACATGTAGGAGGTGTTGAATGATCTGCTATAGGGAAGGTCAAGCATGCCCCTCCCACAACATAGGAGAAAAAAGCATGCACGAGGAGAAACCACCATACCCGTGGACAGTGACAAAAACGCAGCTCTCCACTTGTTGTACCCATCGCCCATAACGCAAGGAAAATTGTACACCAGTGGCGAAGCCTGGAGTGAAACCCACCTATGAGAAGTGTGAACCCAAGACTACCCCCACAAGAGCTTCACCTAACTTGAGAGAGAAATTTAACTCGAGAGGGTCCGAGGTAAAATCCACACCCTCGAGGGACACAACCAAAGCGAGGGTTCAGTCTGAGAACCCGCAAGACTCCTTAATAAAAAAGTGGAGGGAACTAGACATCGAAATGCAAAATCCACAAGGCAAAATTATCACTGCACCCGGGGGGCACAGAGATCACAAAGAATTTGACCATGATTCACCCTTCACACGGGAGATCTAGATTGAGCAACTCCCCACCAGCTTCAAAGAGCCTTTCATGATTCCGTACGAGGGTACTACGGACCCAAAGTATCACTTAAACTCCTTCAATAACTTGATGAGGTTAAGGGGGGTCAACAGAAGAGCAAAGTGTCATTGCTTTGTCGTTACACTTAAAGGCTAGGAACAATCAAATCATGGTAGAAATTCTCTGGAAAATTTCTTCAGCAACACCATGCAGTTTGTGATTACGTTATGCCAATTACCAACCTCGCTAACATAAAACAATGTGAGAATGAAAGTCTGAAGAGCTATATCAATAGGTTTAATATAGAAGCAATAAAGTTCGGATGTTCAACTAAAGCGGAGCTCAGATGGCTATTACAGCCTGAGTTCGTCCAGGAAGCAAGTTATGGGGTAACATGCTCGAGAGAGAGGTTACAAACATAGATTACTTCTTCGAAAGAGCATAGAAGTATATACATGTGGAAGAGGGCTGTAAGAACCTGCATGTTAAGGGAAGCAAACCTTCCTCCAATCACCCTTCTACCTATACGTCTGAAGATTTTTTGTAGAAGAAAGCGTCATGATAGAGGAGTCGTTGATCAAGTAAAAAATTGGAAGAGGTATACAAAAAGGTTTCAAAGAAGGAGCTAGTAAGATCCAAAGAAGTCGCCCAGCTGATTCCAGAGATCTAGAATTGTGAAAGCATATCATAGAGAACGAAAACGCTTGGCAAGAAATATCCCACAAGCCACTTAGGAGGTATTAGACCCGGCCTCAACAGGCACCTAACCATTTGCGAAATAGATGCCTAGCCTCGCAACCCTCAACAGGCACCTAGCCATGTGCAAAATAGGTGCCTAGTCCCACAAGCCTCAATAGTTACCGAGCCCAGTGCGAAACAGGTGTATATGCGAGAATGGTGAACCTTATGAGACAACATTTGAATCTATAAGGACTAGCTACCCTTAGAGAATAAAAAAAATGTCAAAAGGTCCCTAAAAAATGACCTCTTCACGAACAAACCAATCTCACAAAGGAACCATCTCGTAGAAGACGAAAGGGGAACCCAAATAGATCCCTAAGTCTAGATCGAATGAGTTGCCTTACCAAGGGAAAAAGGGCCTTAAAGATAGGTGCTTGCAAGGTTTCACAAGGAATATCTCCCTATAAGGGTCCCGACCCAAGGGGAGATCACCTCAAAACAAGAAAAAGGGTCTCAAAGAATACGCTTATGAAAAGGGTCTCAAAGAAGACGCTTATGAAAAGGGTCTCAAAGAAGACGCTTATGAAAAGGGTCTCAGAGAAGACACTTATGAAAAGGGTCTCAGAGAAGATGCTTATGAAAAGGGTCTCAGAGAAGACGCTTATGAAAAGGGTCTCAGAGAAGACGCTTATGAAAAGGATCTCAAAGAAGACGCTTGCAAAAATAGTATTATGCCTAATGAAGAGAAGGACGCTTCTTGCAAAAAATAAAACGCGCGCGTAAACATATATAAAAGGGTAGCAAGAGTCCAAAGGGCCAAAATGTCCTTACAAGTAATCAAGATGACACACAAAAAATAAATAATAAAATAATAATAATAATAATAGAAGAGTTTACAAAAACGCTTGAAGGCCTCCTTATCGACTGGGGGGCAAGTGTGAATACAGGAAATTGTCCCTTTGAACACCCTACACCAAGTCCCAGGAATAGACCTCAATATGTGAAGGTCTCCTACGCAACGAACTAAAAATGGCTTCCCATGTTTACAAGATTCCAAGGAAAGGAGGAATGACTTGTCCATGCTTAGAACAAGGGCCTTGCATAGCGAGGCATGCCTTGGCCGCCCAGTCCATCCGTTGAGACGCTAAGGCCTTGCACAACGAGGCATACCTCGCCCACGTCGAAGACCCCAAGCAAAAGTTAATAGGGCCTCGCATAGTGAGGCACACTTTGCCTCCCTCGGGTGCCCCAGAACCGTGATGGCCTCACACAGCCAGGCACGCCTTGCCTCGCCTAGGTCTGTGCCGCGCGTCTGTGCCTTACACCAGCGTCTTGCACACCTAGGACGATGCCATGCGTCTGTGCCTCGCGCGCCCAAGTCCGTGTTGTGCGTCTGCACCTAGCGTCTCGCACACCCAGGATCATGTTGCACGTTTGTGCCTCGTGCCAGCACCTCGTGCTAGCATCTCGCGCGCCCAGGCCCGTGCTGCGCATCTACACCTCGCGCCAGCGTCTCGCGCACCCAGCACCTTGCACCAACAACTCGCGCGCCTAGGCCTGTGCAGCGCGTCTGGGCCTCACGCCAGTGTCTCGCGCACCCAGGACCGTGTCGTGTGTCCGCGCCTTGTGCTAGTGTCTCACGCACCCAGCAGGAGCACCCTGCGAGGTCCTCGTAAGGCGCACCTTGTGAACCACATGGCTACACCCTCGACGCACACCAATCAACCACATGGTGACTCGCACCAATGGAGTAATTATATTAGTAGAGAAGGAACCTTCAAAGGTTAAAAGAATAGGCACCCTGTGAGTGTAAGAACCTACACGCGACTCAAAGAGAACGTACTGGTGTATGACTCTGAGGACCCCAGGCATCTGATCCTCATATCCACGCCACACAAGTAGTGTCGTACGAGTAAGGTACCTGATGTGGTCCTTCTAAGCCAACCCCTGACATCTTTCCCTGGCAAGTAATGGAAGTACGAGGAGTGGTGGCATGACTTGCATGTCTCTGACCAAAAATAAGTGCTGACACCACAATCCTCTGCTCCACCACAACCTATGCCACTACCATGATAGTGTACCCAAGTACCTTCTTGTCCCCTGGGACCACTTTGTATCGGAGGCCATTAGAGTTGAGCTATAAATAGACCTCTACTCCTCAAACTAAGGGGTTGGAAAAAATGATATAACATGAGACTACTCTAGAGCAATATACAAGTTCTCTTCTATTGTTCACTTGCAGCTTCTCTTGAAATTTCTACAAGTTCTTTTGAGTTCATAAGTCTCTGATTAGGTATTGAGTTTTCCATCCATTTTTCATTGACGAGTTTCTCCGTCAACACTAACTCTTATCTCTTTTCAATAAAGCAGACACTCCCACCCTAACAATCCTTAATAACTTCATTGGTCCTCCAGACCAATTCTGAACTAGAATACTTCCTATCCCTCGTTTCATTTTCCAAAATTAGTAATTCCCATTTCCTATCTCACAATACCTGATCTGGAGTCACCCTGGATGTTGACTGGCATTCATCACCGCAACAATCCAATCAAGGGACCATACTTGCCTCAATGTCTCGATAACTTACACATTTGAGGTAATATGCTTAAGGCCTTAGTCGTTCCTTCATGTAGTCAGTCTGTCTGAAGGTACCCAATAATTTTAAATTCCAATCTTATACTCATTTCCCGCTCTGACCCTTTTCAGAACCTAGGGAAATAAAGGGTCTCAATCCGATACTATCGACTTCAGTGTCCCACAGAGACGTACGGTTTTCTTTTGCATATACTTATTCCTAAGTTAATTCAATCAGACAAACAAGGGTGTGCTAACTTATTTTGTAGAGTCACTACTTCTCATATCCATTCATCTTAATTGCAATCTTAAGTGCAAACCTTTATCCGTCAAGGTGTCAGCCTCCTAGCTTCTGATTATCATCTTTCACTTGCTATATGATTAGCCAGTGCGCCTCTCGATGTACAAAATTTAGGTCTTAACACCCATTCAAACATCATGGAATCAAGAAGTATGAGGCGTGGTATAAGACTCATCCAGAATCTCCCTCTCGATGCCAGCATCCATCGGATCCTCATATCTTAACCTATCCATGCTAAAAATAGTTGGATTCTTAACCATTCCTACAAGATCTTCTTTCTGTATTTCATTGTTCATAGAGGTATATCTTCCCATTATCCATCACAGGTTCTATACCAATCCCGGTCATTTCCTCATCTGACTTTACTATAATCCATTGCAAATCATACAAATGTCACAAACCTTTCTCCCTCAAGGTGTCAGCCTCCACGTTAGTTTTTTTTTGTGTGAAATAAAGAGTTTCAATGTGAGTCCTTTACTAGTTCCAACTAGTGCCTTTGTCTCATGGTCAACCCCCATATGGGTGAAAAAGCGCTTTAACTTTCATGATAGTGCGTGCACTTCCTTTTTATAAGTGTTGTCACCTCATCCTAACCGTGGTTGTCTGGCATTACCGTTAACTCAATGTCCTGTGTAGAACATTTATATTTTTTCCTTGAAGAACAAACAATCACCCTTTTCAGTCTACACATGGGCATACCCTAGTCCTTGACACACCGCACTATTTACTCCTCATTTTAAGCAAGGACAGTGTCCACTGCACCATCCTCCTGTAAAAGTTCACGCATGCTATACTGATACCTATGGCGTGATAATCAACCCTTCTTTCAACTTCTGAAAATCCAGCACGTAACTATCCCTTCAGAAAAACTTCAGGTTCCTACATTACTTCAGTCAAGGGTATGGCAGCCCTTGAAGATGCTTCAAGTAAAAGCTGGCGTGTTTTACCGGTTCCATGGTGCTTTTATCCTCTAAAACATTCCTTCATCCAATTCTTTATTGTTTCCATTTTAATGAAATCATACACAGTCCTATCATTTCCCCATAACGTGACCTTGAAGATCCTCTTGAGAAATTGGAACTCATCCCTTCTAGAACCTTACCTGTAATTCCCCACTTCCTTAGCCTCGGTAGTATCAACGAAAATATTACTCGTGTTTTGTTTTTAACCAGAAGTAGTCCAAAACATTCTCAATCAATCCAAATAGGACTTTTCCACACCATTCCTGTGCTCTCTACTTGTCAAATTCACGTGCGTTGCTGAAGTATTGGTCATTTTAAGAGCTTTCACTGATAATCCATCACATCATACTTGGCCCGAGAGGTAATTCTTGAAATATCTCTTTCTTTGATCCTCAACTGGTAGTAATCAGATCGAGGGTCAATTCTTGAGAGCATTGTCCTACCCTGCAACCAGACAGATGAATCCTTCATTCTTGGTAATGGGTACCTATTCCTAACAATTACTTTACTTAGCTATCCATATGCGGTACACATTCTCATAGACTTGGCCTTCTTCTTAACAAATGGTGTTGACCTGTCCCATGGTGAGATGCTCCGTCTAATCAACCCTCAATTCAAATAACTTATTCGATTGAATCTTTAATTCTTCCTACTCAGCTAGTGCCATTCTTCATGATGTCTCTGATACCAGTTTTATCCCTGCATTAATCTCGTTGCACACCCAATTCATTAACGTGACAATAATCCCCGCGAATCCTCGTAAACCAATCTGAAACCTCACTGGCTGATCTAGTTTTCATCTGGTCCAACTGATATATCCCTAAGGGTACCTACCAAAATAGCTAGGAATCCCATAAACGCAACCGAGTCTTTTCCTTTCAAACTCAGAAGTCACCATCCTTTCTTGCAGTCCATGGATGTCCATTATTTGGCAAACTAATCCATACTCAGGATCATATCAAAATCCTCATATAACCGGCTCAATCAATTATTATTGCGAACTTTCTACCAATAATACTCTGGCCCATTCTCCTTGAAATTACCAATTTCCCCCCGGCAGACACTAAAGTCTCAAGCCCCACAGTGTAACAATCATATAGCATGTGCCATATATCTATGTATCTTCTAAGAGATTACTTTTAAGTGATCGTTTTACTGGCCGGTACAGGCACGAACTGTCCATACCACTGACCAGCTCAATTTAGCTATATTAATTATGCACAGGCATGATTTGCCTATTTATTGTAATAATTAATATTTATGAATGTAAGCTACGATTATAGTGACGCAACTTGTATGGTTAATTTATAACCAATAAGACACGATTTTTGTCCATTTTTACAAGCCTTACTTTTACAATGACTATCTTGCTAACTAGTGTTTTTTTTTCACGGATTTTCGGTAATGTATGAAACCTTTGTAGGTTTTGGCAAACCCAAGAGGTCCCAAACATGTTATTTTGAGCAACTCTGGTCAGTTAGCAAGTGACCAAGAGGATGACCCAAAAGTTATGAATCCTACTTGGTCATTAGGAGGGCACCATAGTCATACATGGACAAACAGAGGAAAAAGCATGTAATTAAAAGGACTTAGAAACATTATTTTTTATTAATGTTAAAGTGCTTGCGCGTTGCTCGGTATGCATCGAGCAACAAAAAGAGCCATAAAACAATTTCTATAGATAGGGTTGAACAATTTTTGTTTACAACTCATTCAAAAAAATTGAATAGCTCCAAACAGAGTCGCATAGCTCCAAAACTGCTCTAATTTATAGACAAGGAAGAATACCCGCTCTCCTGCCAAGCATTAATGGAACCACCCATTCAGCAGTCCCCTCAACTGTTGCAGGCATGTGCCTCCAATCACGTCTCCTCAACTGCCACACATGTCAGCCCACTCTTTAATGACTACACAACCGTCAGTACAGTTATTAAGAGAAGCCATCAAGACACTTTATGGTTTCAAAAAGTGGCGAGAAAGAGTGAAAAGTAATTTCTTAGAAACTTAAAGAAATACAAATGCTATTAACTATACCAAATGCTATGCCACATAGCAAGGAGCATATACCCCTGACTAGGTTGGACAGAGTGGTCCTCAGAGGAAAGCTTCCATGTTACCTAACATCATTGCAAACTTGGGGGGCAAATGTTATCCCGAAAATTGGTGTATCTGACGTGGTACTAACTTGAACACGTGGAGTAGACTAGGCAAAGAACACCAGAAAACTTGCTGGTCGGTGTGACAGGTAGGTTGGTCAGAATATACTTAACAAATGAATAACAGTCACTACTCGATATGCTTCCCAGGTTAGAAGCTGGTCGGTGTGACCATTGGGCGATAGGAAAAATATAAATTAAAACTTTCCACCACAGTGGAGGGGGTTCAGAAAAATAGCCTACCGACCATCACCAAGAACATACTGAGCAGCTTGGCTTGGTATTTAGTAGTGATTTTGTCATACTGTATTGTCTTTTACGTAGAGAAATCAACTTGTAATCCCTTGTGGTCTTGTGTAAACCTTCAAGATTAATACAAATCTAAGAGGACGTAGGTCATTACCAATCCTTGGGGTCGAACCTCTATAAATCTTGGTGTTCTTTATTACTTATTGCTCATTATTATTAGGTTCTTGGTTCATTTATGGTGTATTGATTGTCTAATTGAAAGCTCTCTAATTAATTATTTGACTCCATGTCAGTTGGCTAAAAATCCAGTCAACAACTTATATATTTCTCATAATCTCACATATATTCAATTAAATCCACATATAAATCTGATTATGCCACATTGGCACAGTAATCAAGGCACTTAGCCTTATACCGAATTCACGATGTTACATGACTAGAGCAAGTATTGAGCTAGTGGTGGGCCAGTTAGCCAACATCACCCTGTAGTCTACTCTATTAGAAAGGATCAAAGAGAAATAGTTGAGTGATCCACAGTTGGGGAGGAATAGAGGGGATGTCCTAGCAGGAGTGGCTAAGGACTATACAATGGCATGCATGGGTTTATTAAGATACAAAGATCAGATTTGTCTTCTGATGAAACTGGCATCCGACGATAGATTTTGGATGAATGTCATACTACCCCTTATTCTATACATCCAGGCACCACGAAGATGTACCAGGATTAGAGAGCTTTATATTGGCAGCCTGGGATGAAGAGGGACATGATTGAATATGTGGCAAAGTGCCTGACCTGTCAATAGGTCAAGGCAAAGCATCAGAGACCAGCAGGCTACTACAACCTTTGGATATCCTAGAGTGGAAGTGGGAGGACATCACGATGGATTTCATGGTGGGGTTGCCCAGGACAGTGGGCTAGCACGATTCAGTTTGGGTCATCAATCGGTATACGAAGTTAGCTCCCTTTTTTCCAGTGAGGAAGAATTACACAGTTGACCAGTATGCAGATCTCTATGTGAAAGAGATAGTACGCCTTCATGGGACTTCTATGTCTATTATGTCAGATCGGGAGCCCATTTTTACTTCCAAGTTCTCGGGAAGTGTTCAGAGGGCTATGAGTACACAATTGAAGTTCATTACCGCCTATCGTCCTCAGACGGATGGGCAATCTGAGAGGACGATACATATATTAGAGGACATGTTGCGAGCATGTGTACCGGGCTTCGAAGGGTCCTGGATTACATATTTCACATTGATTGAGTTTTCCTACAACAACAGCTACAAATCGACTATTGGAGTGGCACCTAATGAGATGTTGTATGGTAGGAAGTGCAGATCACCCATTCACTGGGATGAGATGGGTGAGAGGAAATATTTGGGTCATGAGGCAGTTCAGAGGTCCAATGAGGCTATCAAGAATATTAGAGCTCGGATGTTCGCTTCTCAAAGTAGACAGAAGAGTTACGTTGATCCTAAGCGTAGAGATATAAAGTTCCATGCTGGGGACTATGTCTTCCTCCGCGTTTTAGCAATGAGAGGGGTGAAGCGGTTTGGGAAAAAGGGCAAGCTGAGCTCTAGGTTTGCTAGACCATTTGAGATCGTAGAGAGGATCGGTCAGGTGGCCTATAGATTTGCCTTACCCCCGACACTGTCCAGTGTGTACAACGTATTTCATATTTCCATGTTGAGGAATTATGTATTTGATGAGACTTATGTGTTGAGTTATGAGGATCTGGAACTGGAGAAAGATTTATCCTATGAGGAGCAGCCAGTTCAAATTTTAGACAGGAAGGACAAGGTCCTAAGGAACAAGACTATACATTTGGTTAAGGTATTATGGAGGAACAATAAGGTAAAGGAAGCGACCTAGGTGCTAGAGTCAGATATGCGGGACCAGTATCCCAAGCTTTTCAGGTGAAATTTTGAGGACAAAATCCATGTAAGGAGGGGATAGTTGTAATGTCCCAAACTACCTAATAAGGCTTAAGGCCTTGATTAAGGGGTCAGGATGGCAAATTATGGAATATATGTGTTTTAATTATAGAATATGTGTTTATGTGATATATATGTGTATCATTATAAGATTTTGTGAGTTATATTATAATATGACTAAATATGCATGCTTAGGTGTATTAAATATGCATGTGGCCCCGTACTTATTAGAAGGGAAATTTGTGTAATTTAGTCTGTTATGGGTATATTTGGAATGTATGTACATATATGTGATACATGTGTGAGACCACATTATTATGTGGATATATTTGGGTTACTCAGCACGAGGCAATCCTGGGGAGCAAGTTAGCGGGAAAGTCACAACAGGACCAAATATCCGACTCGGGGTGAGACAAGGGGGTATTTAAGTATTTAGTACATTACCAGAATATCAGGTCATGAGATATTTGAGGATATATTTGGTGTTAAAGAGATTAGAAAAGAATTCTGGGAATTTTGACCATTTTACCCTCGGGGACATTTTTGGTACCCCAAGCCTCGAGATTTGCTTAAGGTTACTTGATCCCTAAGTAAACCACACAAAACAGAAAACACAACACATAACTCTTGTAACGTCCTACGTTTTAGGGTACCTTTAAACGACTCGGGTCGGGATTTTTTTCCCCCAGGTTAAGAATATTATTTTAAATAATATTATATTTTGTTTGTAAGTATTCCATGAGTTATTGCTAGCCAAAATATGAATTTTGTGATTTTAAAAGTCAAGATAAGACTTTCGGTCCTGGACCGACACAAAAACACTGATCGGGTAAAAATCTCGGAAAATAAAACAAAAAATCATGGCAATTATATTTTGGGCATAAAATACATTCATAAAAGTTAAAGTTTGGTAAAAAATAATAAACCTAAAAGAAAATGGAAATTTTAAGGCATTTTGTGGTAAATGCCTAATTTTGCCGAAATGGGGAATTTTATTCCTTGAATGGACCTTAGGTTAAATTTTATTATGTGATTAATTAAATTAAATGTGAGAGACATTTAATTTAATTAATTAATGTTAAGTTTGATGATTAAAACTTAATAAGAGTGAAAAATGTGTCAAAAGTCAATTTGGACTTTTCTTCTTATGAAACATTTATTAACCTTTATTAAAAAAAAAAAATGAAATGATCATATATGGCAAAGGGTGGCCGGCCATGTGGTATTTTAGAGTGGTGTGAACCCAATAATGAAGAAGTCAAGTGGGCAAGTGGGTAGAAAAGCACTCAAGTACTTTGTGATATTTTGAAGAGTTTTGTGAGCAATTCCCACACTAAGAACCGATCACTCTCCCTCTCTCATTCACTCATCTGATTTTTGAAGACCCTCTCAAGTTTTCTCTCAATATTCAACCTCAAGAACACCAAGGAAAACTTGGAGGCTAAGTCTTGGTGTAGGAAGTATTTTCCCTAAGGTAAAGCTTCACTAATCTAGGCTTTTGTAAAGTTTTAAGCATAGAGTTTTAAATAGCTAATTAACTATGTTGTTGGGGGAAGTTGGTTAGGGTTTTTGAAAGGTTTTGGAGGAGCCAAAGCTAATAGGAAGGTCCAAACCTTAAGCAAGAACACCAAAGAGGTAAAAAGTTTACTTTTGATGATTTTGTTGTAGGGTTTTTAGTTTTAAGCATTATTTTGTATATTTAATGCTTAAAGTTTCTTGTTGGTGATGTAATAAGGTTATGGTAGTTGTTTAATAATTTTTATGATACATGTGTATTGATTTTTAAAAATGGGAACCAAAACCCCCAAGGGTTTTGTAGGATACCCTAAAAAAAAACATGTTTTAAGCTGTGACTTCCAAGGGGTCAAGCAGCCACTGTATATTGTTTTTGTAAAATTAAATTGTACTGTGATGTTGTTGAGATTGAGTACATAAAATTGAGCTTTTGAAACACAAAAAAATGTTTAGAAATGAGTAAGTTATGCTATTTCAAAGTTTAGGTAAAAAACTGTTTTTTCGTATTCTTATTTTCGGAACCAAGTTTGGACAGCCACTGTATAGGGAAAATGAACCCAGTTTTTTCTAAACTTTTGTGGACATATTTCTGGCATAATCTATTATTCCACTGTAAAATTTGGTAAGAAAATATTGAACGGTTTGAAAGTTATTAACTGTCAAACTTTGGAAAAAATAAGGACTTGAAAATAAGGTCATTTTTACCTCATTGTTGGAAAATGATTTCACCAATCAAAAATGCTCATTTTGACCTAAGATTTTACAAAGACCTAAATGGCATAACAAAAATGGAATTGGGAAATTTTGGTAACAATTGGGTAAGTAAATTTCAAGTTATGAACTAACGAAGTATGTAGTTAAAATTGTGAAAAATAGGTTTTTCACACTTAGTGAAAAAAATGAGATTTTGGAACATAAGGTAAAAAGTAAAATTTTGCTTATTTCAAGATATAAATTGGTAAGTCTTGAAATCATATTTTCACTAAAATTACCCCTTTGAGTTTAAATGAATTATTTTTATTAAAGAGTTTTTATTCTTTCTAAAAATAAGAGATTTGATTTATTAATAGTTAATAAATTAAAAGAGGGTTTAAAACCCTATATTTTGAGAAAATAATTAAATGAATTATTTTTCTAGTAAGTAAAAATTGATTAATTGCTTTTGGAAAAATTAATTAGTCAAGATGAATAATTTATAACGGTTTTCCTAATTAAGACAAATTAGGCAATTTTCTTAAATCGGTTTTTAGATATTAAAACCTTAAGAAAACTAAAAGGAAAATTTAAAGAGTTTATTTTCTTTAAAAATAATGAAGGAATTTATTTGTATTTTCTGGATGTAATACTGGCTAAAATCTTACATATTTTAACCGACTAGTCGAAAGTGCGGGTTAATAGCGATACCTTGGAAGAATAAGATTTTTAGCGGGTTGTGGGGAAATACCATTGTGATACCCGAGCCTAGGTATCGAGACCTTAGGATAGGTCTCCCCGAGACTTAGGGTTTAGTCTCGAATATTTTGTATGACTTTCCTTAATAGGTTTAAAACCAAATAAGGATTATAAATCCTTACAAATGACTTTTATTAAAATGAACAAACTGCCCAAAATAATAATAATGAATTATGAGTGCCATAATTAATCCGAGTATACTGTACGGATAACTACAGTATTGGCTAAGCGTAACTGGACTGAAAGTTGGAGGGTGAAAACCTGCTGAGCGCTAAGGACTCCAAGTAAGTCAACTTATATTGTATGGCTGCAACATGAAATGATTATTGTCTTGTATGTTAGTATAGGGATACATGCACATATATAGGCTGTCATAGAAAGTTGCTTAGAGACGTTAGTCTAGTGAGTGCTGATTTAGAAAATTTGAACGGTAGAAGTCTGTCATATCCTAGACGGTTGATCCCCGTCACACTGCTTGATTTTATTTATGTCCGGTTCATTACCGCGACGGGTGGCCATGAGATGAGGATAAGCTGGTTAAACCTAGGGGCGCCAAGATAAATGGGACCTAGGGGCCCTCATGCTTACTTAATCATTGGACGGTTAGAATCCGAGCAAGTGCTCTGAGAAGTTTTTCCCGGATAGCAGCCGTGAATATTGGCCATTCAGTGAGAGTGCCTACAGATACTAGGGGTTGCCAAGATAGAGTGAGGCTGAACACCCTAGGGGCAACTGCTCACCAGCACCACTGATTAACATAGATGTCTCTGTAAAACCGTGTAAATTGGATTACACTCTTGGATAAGTAGCGATGCCCTAGGTAACACGATAGTTACCCTTGATGAGAATATTTATTGGCTAGATCTTAGTGTGGAGACTTGGTTCTCTTTTACAGATTAGCAATTATGTTGGAGGGCGCGTTACGCCTGAATTGTTGGAAATTGTCGAGCGTTGGTCTCGAATTATATTGTGATATAATATATCTGCTTGATCTGGGATTTTCTGAGTGTAGGGATATAATTGTTGGTAAGATATAGTTGTGATATAATATATCTGCTTGTTCTGGGATTTTCTGAGTGCAGGATTTTTATCTAGATATGTATTAATTTATCCTTGGTTATCAGGCATGACCATAAGTTTGCCAGGACGCTTTAGCGTTCTTGAAATTGATTGTGTAGGGTCCAGATGGGTCCGGATCCCTATTTCTCTCTCTGCTTTGTTTGAAAGTTGATCTTACTAAGCGTTTTCGCTTACCTAGTTGTTTCATGTTGTAGGTAAGGGCAAGGGCAGGGCAGAGCAGTGAGCGCTGGAGTCTTCCTTGCAAATGTACATGTGGACCGACCTTTTGGGAAGCCTTTTTATTTTTGGAAATGTTGCGTAATTTTCCTAAACTAGGCTCACTCTAATCTTTATAAAACATGTTTGTAACTAAATGTTAAGTATGGCCATACGACTTTTTAAAAAGTTTTTTTTTCTATGGGTTTTTGAGACATTTTGTTAAATGAAAACATTTATATTTCCGCATTATCGAGTCTTGAAAATCCGGGTCGTTACAACTCTCAGCAGCTCTCTCTTCTCTCCCACTCATTCTCCCCTCTCTCTCTCTCTCATCCTTCTTGGTGATTTTTGTGGAAACTAATAGAAATCAAGGGCTGAAAACATGGGAAATTGAAGGCTTGAGTTAGGGTTGGATTTGCTACATTTAGAAGGATAGAAATCACAGTTGAGGTGAGCTGCAAATCCCTATTTTTATTGAATTCTATTTTGGTTCTTAAGTGTTCTTGAGATTTGTGGCTCAAGGTGTTGATTTTTTATTTTGGTAGGATTTTGAGTTAGTTTAGGGCTGGATTTTGTTGGTATTAAAGTGCTGATGATGTTTGGGGGATTAAATTATGGTTTTGATAGCTGTTTAGATGGATTTTGGAAGAAATGGGCTTGAGGAAAAATTTGGGAAAATTGGGTTCGTAGGGTCGCGCTGCAACCCTTTTCTTTTGGCGTCGCGACCCTTCAGGGTCGTGTTACGGCGCATGACCCTAGGATTTTGCAGAGGGAGGCTTCTGACATGAGGCGTCTTGGGACCTGTAAGGGGGCGTCGTGTTGCGCATAGGAAGAATTGTCCAAGTCAAGTCTTGAGTGACGGGAACTCAAACCTAAGGGCTCGTGATCGGTTCTACTTCTTGGTTTAGTACAATTCGACGTCTAGAGGCTAGGACTTGGTGAAGAAGCCTTTATTCGCTTGTTATTGACAAGATTCTATATTTGGTTTTGACTAGGTTACCGCTAGGTGCTCAGAACCTGGATCGTGCTCAAGGGTCGTTCTTATTTATTTTGCACTCGGACCTAAGGTAAAAAACTTCACCCATGTCTGCATTTAGAGCTTGGCCCGATTATAGTATAGGATTAATAATATGTTGATAATGTTTTATTAAACATATTAAATACGTTGTGTTTACCTATGTTATGTAATAACTGCTTGTCTGTATATCTGATTGGGAAGCTCGGCATATAATCTGAAGGTTTATCTGTGTTATCTAATGAAGAGCTTGGCTTAATATTCAAGGGCATAGCTGGTTCTAAGAGGCTCGACTTATTAGTCGAAGGTTAAAGACTCGACATTATCAGTCAAAGGTTAAAAACTCAACTTATTAGTCAAAGTTTAAAGACTCGACTTATCAGTCAAAGGTTTAAAGACTCGACTTATTAGTCGAATGCTAAAGACTCGACTTATTAGTCGAAGGTTAAAAGACTCAACTTATTAGTCGAAGGTTAATGACTCGACTTATAGTTGAAGGTTAAAAGACTCAACTTATCAATCGAAGGTTTAAAGACTCGGCTTAAGAGTCGAGGGCGGCAATAACGTGTTGAACACTAGCCACGACCAAGGTTATCAGTTGGAACTAGGGCTGGATCTTGATTTTGCTGGCTAGGTCGACTTTTCTATACATTTTTGGGTTTGTAACCTTTTAATGAAATGGTTGACTTTTGATCAAAATTTTTGGTACCTAAACCTGTGGTTAGACTTAATTACACAATTTAAGCCCAAATGACTCGTGTAACAAGTTAAGCGCTACTTAAATTACACAGTGTAACAATCCTTGATTAGGAGGACGTTACAACAAAAGTCACTAGCCTCATTATATTAAGAGACCTTAACAAATAAATGAAAACATCCAATAAACATGAACATTAGTTCATGACACACAGGATTTAGCTTGATCTACAAACGATCATCTTTTGAGATATGAATTAAATCTTTATGGAAAATGGTAAGTTTATAAAGAAATTAAATCACATCGGTCCTGTCATATATAATCACAATTATACAAGGTACCTAGATTACTTGCATCCCATATGCTTAGTAAACCGTACTAGCAACCATTGACTAAAGATTTCATATTTTAATATGTTGTTGACTATTTTATTCATTATATATGATCTGAATTCTCTCATAGGCATACAAGATCATATTCCCATAAATGAATATGGAATTTTCTTATATTTGTATATAAATTACTCAGGCAATAATTTCAATAATTGAATTTAATAAAATTGTACTTTTATTTAAATTAATAAAAATATATTTTCACATGCTTTTAGGGAACGAACCCTAACAGTAACCCTATCATGATATTGATTATGCTTAAGTGATCAATGGGGTTAGTAGTTTTATTGTATTTGTCGGGTATTGGGAACTAACTATTTTGGGGCAATGGCGCTTGCAAGATAGTTGTACTGAAAGGATCTAACTCAAACTGAGTCTAAATCCTTAAGGTGTCCTTCTCGGAGCTCTTTCAACTCATATTCCATCAAAGAAGCCTTTCTTTAAATAAGTTAAGTTAACCTCTGGTTCCTTTTGTAAAGGCGGTTTGGTTAGCTCGTGCCTACTCCGGCCTCCTTGAGTCTCATATATTTATTAGCTTGCTGGAGAAAATACTCCATGGAATCACAATTTTTATTCTCCGGACTCAATCACAATAGGGTTATAGCTTAAAGACCAAAAATAAATTCAATTACTTTCCAATCCATTTTGACACATCTTGCTAGGGTTGCTTCCACGTTGAACGACCTTATAAATAACTTCGGCAGTTTCTTAGGTCCTCACTTCATATTTACAAATTAAGTTGTAACGACCCAAAATTTGCTAATAAGGCTTAAGGGCCTTGATTAGCGTGCCGAGAGGGAGTAATTGGTATATGTGTGATTTTAATGATTAAATGCGTGATTATATGATTATGTGGATATGTGAAATGTATGTTTATGAATATTAAATATGCATGTGGGCCCTATTTAGTTTATAAGAGTATATTTGTAATTTTGGCACGTTGAGGGTATAAATGTGTTTATATGTGATAAATTTTTTAGACCACATTATTATGTGGATATATTAGCAGTATATGGCTTGAGACGGTCCTAGTGAGCGGATTGGCGAAATAGTCGCAACGAGGATTAATACCTGGTTTGGGGGAAGCCTGGGATTATTTTTGGGAATTTAGGGGATATCTTGGGAATTATTAGATATTGAGTAAATAATTGGTAATTAATTGGACGACAGGATTAATTGGTAGATATTGGGAACATTTGAGGAATTAGCATGAACTAGGGGAGAATGACCTTTTTACCCCTAGGAGTCACTTGAGGACTAGTTAAATTAGAAGGAAAACTTGGTCATTTGGGTGTGGAGTAAGGATAGGGTGGGTTAGGCTCTACGGATATTCAAAACATACTGGACATGTGAGGAACAGGCTCCAATTTCACTCCATCTCTCTCTCTCACTCTTGTAGACCTTGAAGGAAGGTGAAGCTTTGGAACCAAGGGGATTAAGCTGAGAAAAACAGAGGAGAAGTCAAGGTTTAGGCTGGGTTTGGCTTGGATAAAGCTGAGGATAAAGACAACCAAGATTAAACGGGAGTTGGGATCATCAATTTAGGTAAACCTCTTGTTTCTCACCTTTGAATTCACTAAGTAAAACTAAGTCGTTTGAAGCTTAGAACATGTGTTAATTCTGGGTATTTGGGTGATAATAGCTGATGATTGGGATGGTGATTGTAGTTTAATTTCTAGGTTTTGGTGATTAAAAATGTGTGATATAGTCTTGAATTCGTAGCTAGTTTGGAGTTGAATTAAGCAGGTTTGCTAGGGAAATTATGGGTTGGTTTGTTGATGTTATTGGCTGAGAAGAAGAGGAGAAAGCCCAGATTTTCTGGGTTCGAAGGGGGGGCGCCACGACCTAGCTTGGGGGCGCTGCGGCGTGTGTGGCCATTTTTGGCCTAGGCGTGGCCTCTAACTTGGGGGCATGCCATGACCCGCCTCCCCCTTTGGCTTGGAAATTTTTCTCTCTAACTTGGGGCAAGTCGCGACCCACTAAGCCAAGTCGCGACTTGCGTGGGGATTTTAGCCTTAGAATTGTTTCTAGAATTAGTGTGGCTCGGGGGTTCAAACCTAGGCGCTCAGAACAAGTTCTACTACCCAGTTTAGTAGAAATTGAGGTCTCGGAGGCTAGTTTCTATCTCCTACGTATTTATTTGGATTGAAATTTGATCGATATCATTGTCCCTTGTTACTAGGTTTATCGCCAAGGCTTGGGGCTAAGGATCGTGCTCGGAATCATTTTGTTCACTCCACTCGGACTTAAAGGTAAGAAAACTGCACCTTTTTGTGTGGCTATGTTGGGACTGAGATTCCCTATGATTGAATACAAATGTGGTATGATTATGATATGTCGTGACAACATGAAATAAATGGCCTAAGAGTATCGGGGCTGATATTTACGCACAGGATGCGGGTCGGCCACTGAGAGCTGGGATCAGCTAAGATTAACACTGAGCTCGGCCTAAGCGAGCCAAAGTCAGTGGGTTAAATAGAGGGTGCGGCCTAAGGGTGTCGACCTTGAGTATTGTATCATGGTTATGATAAACTGGTGAGTATTGATATGTTTACCATTGTTAATCTGATGCTTATAGCTTGTTAAATACTGGAATGAATGGCTTTTGAATCATTGATTGTCTTCTCTGATTAGGTAACTGTTATGACATGCTGAATAATTGGTTAACTGTTTTATGGATCATTTGATTGACATCATTGTTTATGCTATGCTATATGGTTTTCCTGCTGGGCATTACTACAAAAACAGGATTTCCTGACAGTTTATAACTGTCGCTATTGGGCAACGACGATAGTCGACTAACTGTTGTATTTGCATATGTCGGCGTAGGGGTATCTACGCCGACATTTATTAGGTGTCACCGTTGCTGACTACGCCAACAGTTATTTGGTGTTGTCGTTGCTGGAAACGCCAACAATTATTAGGTGTCGTCGTTGCTGGCTACACTGATAGTTATTAGGTGTCGCCGTTGTTGGCAACTCCGACATTTATTAGGTATCGTCGTTGCTGGCAATGCCGACAGTTATTAGGTGTCGTTGTTGCTTGCAAAAAAAAAATTTATTTTTATTTTAAATTAAAAATTATGATTTAAATGAAATATTTATATACAAATCTAAAAAATTATATATTAAAATAACAAAACTTATACAAAGTATTTACAAAGAATCATTTACTCTAATAAAAATTACAAATAAAATAAAACATTAAATTCATTGTCCAACAACATATATTTCTTCTTCTTGTCCTTGTACTCACTATCGTTACCAATAGTCTTTCCAAAGTAAGGGTACTACTTCCTACAACAATTCAAAAAAAAAAAAAGAGTTAGGATTCTCAATATTTTAGACTATGATTAGTGTGACAGTCATAATTGTGAGAAAGACAAAAAGAAATAGAGATATACCTTTGCCCTACGCTGTAAAAGAAAACTTGTTTCAACAGTCTCACGTATTTCTGCGGTGCTACTTGTTACCTTCTGCCGTGAACTTACCTGGAAGCAACAAAATCAATAAATGGAGTCACCCTACAGGATACTAGAGGAACCATAAGCCACGAGACAAAATTTTACCAAACTTTCGAATATGATTTCAGCTTAGAAGGACAATATATAAAAGGAGCCATTTCTACAACAGTCTCAAATTCAGGTAACCTAGAGAAAGTTGGGAAACATGGTAATTTAGGTAACCATACTATTAAATCTTTTTTTAGACAATTTAAACTATTGATAATAATACCTTGTCTATGACACCATATTCAACTGCCTCACTGGGACTAAAATATTTTGGACATCTGATGTCAGCTTCAATTTGCTCAGCTAATTTGCCAATATGCTTTGCAAAGAGATTAATCTTGACAAAAGAAAAAAAAATGAAATTATATATCACCTCGTGTGACTGCAATTCAAATCAATGCTTGTCAATTAGTAAAAAATAACATTAACTTTATCTGATGTATTCTAAGCATAATTAGCAAAAACATCTTTTCAGAAGCTTATGTGTTGTCATTTTTTTTCTTCCACTTGTCACTTTGACACGTTATTGAGTTTTATTCTCATTACTTGGTTTGATGAATTAAGTTCTGCAGAAAATTTTATACTGGTACTATATAAAAATATGAAGCCAGAACACACAGGCATAGACCTGATAATATGTTCAAGATCAAGATCGAGAGAGTACTAAGAATGAGTAGCTCGCCTGGGCTGTTGTCGTTCATATGGGTCGTTCGCCTTGGATGTCTTTGTTTGCCTGGCTTCGCACAGAGAGAGGAGAGGTCGACTGGGAGGGAAGAAAATGAGGGTTGATGCCTCATTTTTTCCTGATATTATTAATAGAAAGTATATTTATTTTTAAAGTTTTATTTTATTAATATTTAATATAAATTATTAAAAATTCAATATTTTTAAATTATTTAAAAGTTCAACCAGTTATTCAAAAAACTCATTCAACTAATACTTAGTATTTAAATATCTATAAAATAATTTACTTTTATTTCTATATAATAATTTTAAAAGTTTTTAATTAATGCATATTTTTATATATTTACTTTCAACTATTGCTTATATTTTTTCAAATATTTTCAAGATGTTTTTTAAAAAATAAAAACAACAATATTATTAGTGAAATTTTAAAATTATTTTACAATATTTAACCAATCAATAAAATAACTCTTTTTTAATTAATTTTTTCATAAATATGTTAAATAAATAAAATTTAAGTATATTATTCATTATATCATAATGAATTTAAATTTTGATATAGAAATTAATATAAATAAAAAATTAATATAATATAAAAATTTAGAAACAAAAGAAAATCTAGCTTTTAAAGTTTTTAATGAATAAATTATTTTTATAAATATATTTACATAATTTAGTTTATTTTTTAAATTATATTATTCATTAATTATAATTTTAGATAATTTTTTATTTTAATTTCGGCGACATTTTATAACTATCGGTATTGAGCTTTTATTAACTGTCGGCATTGGTCTCGAATTAACTGTCAGCGTTGGGGTCAATAGCGACACATTTTAACTGTCGGCATTAGTCTCGAATTAACTGTCGGCGTTGGGGTTAATAGCAACAGTCAAAAGCAAGGTGACAGTTTTTAGCTGTCGGCATTGGCCTCTATGCCTACAGTTTTTAACTGTCGGCGTAGAGTCCCGCTAAGCAATTACGATAGTCAACAGAGTTGACTGTCGTGGTTGGGTGTTGGGAAAGCCTAGTTTTGTAGTAGTGGGGCCTCGGCTCATGGGTGCTACGTGGTGCAGGTAAAGGCTAGGGTAAGATGGATCAACCGTGAGGGGGCGAGATGTGCATTGTCAATTGCTCGTCTGCCACGGCCGAGGGATTGTACAGGGACAGAAAACCTAAATTGTGTATTTTTCCATTACAGTGGTCTTTGCTTGTATTTGACTTTTGGAAGTTTGTAAATTTGTCCTTTAGGCTTGTTTTTTGGATTCCATGTACTAAACATTTATTTAAATGAAAAATTATCCGTTTATGTCCAAAATCTTTTAAACCTAACTTGTTTATGACTTTAGGAGCACGTTTTCAACTAAACGACTAGATTAGCAAGTCTTGCACTACTTTAAACACACAATGTAATGGTCTTGGTTTCCCAGTGCGTTACAACTTGGTATTAGAGTCATCTAGGTTTAAAGGTTCCTAAAGACTGGCTGGACATGTACACTCGTCGCTGAAGACAAGCTCGACTCAGGGTTTGGTAATTGTATATTCGTGCTAATATGCTTAAGTGTTTGAAAGGAATATGAATGCTTTAATCTGTATGATTAATATGGAGCATGAGATAGTGATAGGGCCAAGCCCTTGACTGATGTGTGATGATATTGAGGCATGCTTGTTAGCATTGCTGTTGCATGTGAAAGAATATTTGGATAATCGTTTATATCTTGATTGCTTGTGATTGGTTGAGTTCCAATGGTGGATCGTGGAAAGATTGTTACCCTGTCATCATAGTTTGACCGTCGAGTCATTGATTGAAGATTAACTTGGATAGCTATGCATCCAAGGCAATCTATACGGCTACCCAACACTAGGTATGAGGCTAGAGATGATGACCAGGGCCAGAACCATCTGCCATTCCCTCAAAACTGGCAACAAATACTTGCCGACATGCAAGCTCAGTTACAAAGTAAGGAAGAGCAGATCCATATTTTGAGATAGTAGGCTCCGTCAGGGAGCGCTGCACCTATTTTTCCACCTGTTGTGGCACCAGTTGTTCAGGCACCTAAGGTTGGGAACAGGTGGGAGCCATTGTATGAGCGGTTCAAGAGGCAGTATCCTCCAACCTTTGAGGGAGGACCAGATCCACTAAAGGTCGAACAGTGGATGAGTATGATTACTTCTATCCTAGATTTCATGAAGGTGGAAAGTAATGACAGGGTGGCCTGTGCCACCTATCTGCTAAGAGAGGATGCCCGCATTTGGTGGGAAGTGGCATCACAGACCAGGGATGTTTCTACTCTGACTTGGGATGGGTTCAGAGACTTGTTCAGCCAAAAGTACTATAATGTTGTTGTTGGGGTAGCAAAAGTAAATGAATTTGTTGGGTTAGTGCAGGGTAATATGATAGTTACAAAATACGCCCTGAAGTTTGACAGAATTCTGAAGTTCGCACTAGACCTAATGCCTACTGACGCAGCTAGGCATGATAGATTTATCAGAGGGCTTAATGCTATGATAGCCCAAGATGTGAGAATTACAACAGTACCTGGGGGGACAACCTATGGCCAGTCTGTTTAAAAGGATCTTACCGCTAAGGAGGCAGAAAGTAAGATTTGGAGAGAGAATGCTGCGAGACGAGAGGTTCGCAGGGCGGTGCCTCCATAATCAGGGTCTGGTATGGGCAGAGGCCTAAGTGATATGAAGAGGAAGTGTAATGTCCTAACTAATTCTGGACCTCAAACCATTAAAAACTACTAAACACAACTTCTAATTTGAATATATATAAAAAAAACATAACTTTATTTAAAACCCAAAATATTGTGCCAAATACAAAGTAAAGTATGGGTACCCATTGTTTAGATAAAACATAAAAACACAACTTTTAATCAATTGTTTAAATACTAAGTGCAGAAAGACTTAAAAATAATGTCATGCTCGATCTTCCAGCAGTCCATTCAATCCACTCATCCTCAACACACATGCCAAGCTACCACGAATCATTCTCGTCTTCCATGCTCATTTTCCTGCACCATCTAAAAAGAAAGGAATGATCCTAATGCCCAGCAAGGAAAATCTACTAAAAACATATATGTCAAAAATCATAAAACATAAGACTATATCATAAAGCATATACTATAAAACATATGAATATAAAAATATATATTATATAAGACTACAATATTAATGGTCATTAACTCATTAACGTGGTATGTGATAAAACCATCTAGATCCTCAGTCTACTAATCTAGGTAGGTTAGATCACAACTATAGTATATGATAACCCATCTAGGTCCTCTGTCTACTAATTGAGGTAGGGTAAATCATAACTCTAAACCACGAAAATGATAAATATTCTTGGGGTTTGCTATCTAAGCAAGCCCAAGTGACCAAACATATATCATAGCATAGCATAAAACATAACATAACATAAACATATAATTTAACCTATTTTCCTTACCAAAAACCAAGATATGGAGACAAGAACTGGATTGGAACACTCCTAAAACAAACAGTAAAGACCATGAGTTTCTAGAGAAAAAGGAGATGAAAAAGAGAACTAAACCATCAAGATAGAACCTTACCAAAAAACCTTAAGTTTTAAAGAAATTTAATCACCTAACCAAGAATCATAACAAAGAGTTAGGATCTGAACAAAAGAAAACTAAAAAAAACTAAAGAACCATGAAGAATTGAACTTAAGGATAAGAATACCTTGGATGAAGTATTACTTTGATCTACACCTCGATACTGAAATAACACTATATCTCACTTCCCAAGGGTTTAGAAAAGCTTAGATTGGAAAAGCTTTTATCCCAAAACCCAAGTGTTTCTCTCTATAGTAACCTTAGCAGCTTAGAGGCTCTGAACAATGCTTGAATGATGAGTGAAATAGCTGAGTACTAGGTCCTATTTACAGAGTTCAAGGAGTGAAACTAACCCGTTTTAAAATGAATATAAAATGAAAAAAATTTGAATTTTCGTTCAACAGATGCCCAGAACTCGGTCAAAATCGTTCAAGAACAAGTCTAAGTGGTTAAGGCTGTTTTTAAATTTAAATCCTCAAGTTTCAAAAATGGACTCCCAGAGGTGCTATATCACCTACCGTGGGCGATATATCGCCTGGACCTTTAACCTGAGCCTTCGTGCATTCGTTCGTGCGAAGTCGACGTGTTTTTCGTATCTCCCGTAGGCGGTATATCGGCCCCTATAGCTGCGATATATCGGCATACATTGATATATCAAACACGTATTTGCACTTTTTCAGCATATTTTGAATTGATTAAGCCACTTTGACTGAGTAAAAATGTTATTCTAACAGCTGCTCGAATGTTCTAGAGCTTCTAGATCTTTCTTTTAATTAAATTATTCATCAAAAATATTTAAATCCTTAATAAACATGCTTGTGACAAGTGTCATGCTCTTAATAATTTTGTCTAAACCTTATGTTATAATAAACAATATTTCTAGGACCAGCAATATTAATCAAACCTTATGTTATAATTAATATTCTTAAACTATAGGCTAAACTTATAATATCCATAACTATTGCTATGTGTTTCCAACTAAGTCCCAGCTTGAACCAAAATCCACGGAAATTAACATACTACAAGCTACTACTAGCTACTACTACTACTACTACTACTACTACTACTATCTAGCTAAGTAAAATTTCAAAACACTACAGGAAGGCCCCTGACACTTCGACCGTTGTTGGTCTTGATAGGAGGGATCGGGGTGCTCATGGTGGTTGCCAGGGAGGCGGTGATACA
Organism: Humulus lupulus; assembly: GCF_963169125.1. Classification (NCBI taxonomy): domain Eukaryota; kingdom Viridiplantae; phylum Streptophyta; class Magnoliopsida; order Rosales; family Cannabaceae; genus Humulus; species Humulus lupulus. Next base: position 132,702,034 of record NC_084799.1, read on the forward strand.
TGGAGGAGCTACCCAGAGTGCATGAGGTGCAGAAGACGCCATCTGGGCGAATGCCGGGCCAAGGCCTGTTATGTGTGCGGGGTGGTGGGACACCTCAAGAAGGACTGCCAAAACAATAAAGAAAGGGGAAGCAGGGAAGGTGGACAGCTTGACTCCAACTTGAGTGTTCACCTTGATGTAGGCAGAGGCCGAGGCTAGTCCCGTGGTGGTGACAGGTCAACTTTTTAGCATTGGCTCTCCTTTTACTGTATTGATTGACTCTGGTGCTACAGATTCATTTGTTTCTAATAAGGTGATTGATAAATTGTGTAGACCTAGTGAGTATTATACTACGGGGTTTAGGACTATGTTGCCTACAAGGGATCTGGTGGTGTCTAGGAGATGGATTAGAGCACTACCAGTGATGGTTGATGGTAGGGAACTATCAATAGACATGACTAAGTTAGGTATGGATGACTTTGACATGATTCTAGGGATGGATTGGCTGGTTAGACACGGGGCTACTATTGATTGCAGGAAGAAGATGGTGACATTTGAACCCGAGGGAGAGGGTCCCTTTGTTTTCATGGGTACGGTATGTGGACCCCGCATACCCATGATATCAGTGCTGAGAGCCAGGGACCTATTACAGGGAGGATGTATAGGTTTCCTAGCTAGTGTGGTGGATACTACCAGAGTTCTGCTAGCAGGGCCGGGAGAGACCAGATTAGTTCGTGAGTTCTTGGATGTGTTCCCTGAGTATTTACCAGGGCTGCCACCGCATAGGGAGATTCAATTCGTCATTGAGTTAGCTCAAGGGATGGAGCCAGTGTCGACGGCACCATATAGAATGGCTCCAGCCAAGCTGAAAGAATTGAAGATACAATTACAAGAGCTTTTTGATTTGGGGTTTATCAGGCCTAGTTACTCCCCATGGGGTGCTCCAGTTTTGTCTGTGAAGAAGAAGGGCGGGACTCTGAGGATGTGTATAGACTACAAGGAGTTAAACCAGTTGACCATCAAGAATAAATACCCTTTACCAAGGATCGACGACTTGTTTGATCAGCTACAAGGAAAGAGGGTATTCTCGAAGATTGATCTTCGATCTGGTTATCATTAGCTGAGGATCAAGGATGAGGATATATCGAAGACGGCCTTCCGAATTCGTTTGACCAATGCCCCAGCAGCATTCATGGACCTAATGAATAGGGTGTTCAAGGACTTCTTGGACCAGTTTGTGATTGTCTTCATTGATGACATCCTATTATACTCCAATTCAGAGGAAGAGCATGAACAACATCTCAGACATGTCTTGCAGAGGTTGAGGGAGCCTCAGTTATATGCTAAATTTAAGAAGTGTGAGTTTTGGCTACCAGAAGTGACATTCCTTGGACATATCGTTGGTGAGGATGGGATTAAGGTGGGTCCATCTAAGGTGGAAGTAGTTAGAGATTGGCTGAGGCCAAGGAACGCCTCAGAGGTTAGGAGCTTCCTTGGGTTAGCAGGATATTTCAGGCGGTTTGTTGAAGGATTTTTGAAGATTGTTGCACTAATGACAGAATTGACACGGAAGATCTTAAGATTGTCTGGTTAGACAAGTTTGAGAATAGCTTCCAGGAATTGAAGCGGCGGATTATTACGGCACTAGTGCTGAGTTTTTCTTTGGAGGGAGGAAAGTTTGTGGTATATTTTGATGCGTCGAGGTTGGGTTTGGGATGTGATGCGTGTCGTATTGCGTACCAAATTTAACAAATATTTTATTTACTCTCAAACCAATTATTTAGTATAACGGCAAATAGAGGTCGAACCCAAGGGAACTATATTCAGTTTATTATTCACAAAAGCTTAACAAAGTTAAATTGGAAAGGGGGGTTTTGGACAGTAAAAGTAAAAGCAAAAATTAAGAAAACAATTGATAGCAAGAAGAGATTAACAACGATTTTAAAGATGGTTAAGAATTATTCTCCACCTCAGACAGTCATGCAATTATATCAATAATGAATATTATTCCGATTCCCAATTAAACTATTAACCCTACAGATAACGCTTAAGCAGTCAATTATCTCAATCTCCCTATCACAATCAATTACGGCTAAGCGCTCAATAATTAATTCTTTTTACCAAACAACAAACCTATTAAGCATACGATTCATTTAATTTAGTAAAAGCATTAACAACAGTGGAGATAGGTTAATCTAGGCAATAAATCAATGAAGCATTTAATTCATTTAACCTAGGTTCTATTCTTCATCACAATCAACAATGTTTTTGACCACATCATCAATTGAAATTTATCACAAACACTTAGAATCCTAAACTATTAGGTGAATAGAAATTCTAAGATGACAGTAAAATAATGCAAGCCCTAATTAGTTGTACACCCTAACAAGGAATCACAATATTTCATACAATAGGCATAGAAGAATAGAAGCAATTTAACATTATGGAAATCAAGAACAATATTCACATCTCAAATCAAACATTCATGTCTGGGTTTTGAATAACCCTTAACCTAAAAGAAACTTAGCCAACAATCATGATTAAAAACATAACCAGAATCAAAGAATAAAAGAGTTTAGAGAAGAAGAAAACTATTGAAAAGGTTGAATGCGATCCTCCTTCTTCTCCTCCGTTCTCTCTGTGTTCCTCTCTCTAAAATCGTGTATCTAAAACTTTTTTTCATGAATATGACCAAATCCCCCTTTTATTTCCCGTCTAAAAATTAAGAAAAATCGAATTTGGATTTGAATTTTAACGCGTGCCGCGGCAGCCATATTTCCTTGCCGCGGCACGAGGCTTCAGATATGCGATATGGGCTTTGCGTGCCGCGGTATGCAATTTTCCTTGCCGCGGCACGAGACTCTCTGTTTCTCTTGTGGCGGCAGGGACTTTTCTCTGTAGCGGCAAGGACCTTTCTGATTTCCCTCGTAGCGGCAGGGACTTTTCCCTGTAGCGGCAAGCTTTCAGATTTCTGTACTTTTGTTCTTTTCTCGATTTTTCTCCTCTTTAACACTTTACTCCAATGGTTAGAATCCTACAAAATCATCATTCAACCAAAAATCATCAAAAATATACAATTATCCTTAAAAATAATAATTTAGATTAAATGAATCAAATTAACAAAACGATTCTAACTATCCCCAAACACACTACTTATGAACACAAAATCTGATAAGTAGAAAGGTAAACTTTATACAAAAATATACTTATCAGGATGCATGTTGATGCAAAATGAAAAAGTTATAACTTATGCATCATGACACCTGAAGGAGTATGAGCAGCGGTACCGTACCAATTATATAGTATTGGCATCGGTGGTATTCGCACTAAAGGTGTGGCGACATTATCTGTACGGAGAGAAGGGCGAGATATAAACTGATCACAAGAGTTTGAAGTACTTCTTCACTCAGAAGGACCTGAATATGAGACAGAGGCGTTGGGTAGAGTTGGTGAAGGACTATGACTGTGATATCCTTTATCACCCAGGGAAAGCTAATGTAGTAGCAGATGCATTGAATCGGATAGCCCAGGACAGTTGTTTAGCTCTACTCAGATATCGAGAGAATTGGTAGAGGAGATGTCCAGAGTGAAGATAGAATTTGTTATGGGACATTTGGCCAATATTACTTTGCAGTCGACCCTGATGGAGCGGATTTAGGAGATTCTGTTAGTGGATGCACAGTTGCAGGAAGTTAGATGGAACGTCTTAGCGGGAGTGGCTAAGGACTATTCCATCTCAGAGGTTGGTTTGCTAATGTATCAGGATCGGATCTGAGTTCCGACTCATATGGGTATTAGGCGTGAGATATTGGATGAATCCCATACTATGTCGTGCTCACTCCATCCAGGCACCACAAAGATGTATCAGGATCTACGGACGTTGTATTGGTGGCCTGGGATGAAGAAGTATGTAGTAGAGTACGTGGCCAAGTGTTTAACCTGTCAACAAGTGAAGGCTGAGCGTCAGTGTCGAGCGGGGTTGCTACATCCTTTGGGTATTCCTGACTAGAAATTGGAGAATATTATGATGGATTTTGTGGGAGGTTTACCCAGGATGGTGGGGCTACATGACTCGATGTAGGTGATAGTAGATAGATACACCAAGTCAGCTCACTTTCTGCCAGTGAAGATGACTCATACTGTGGATCAGTATGCGGAGCTTTATGTGAGGGAGATTGTGTGTCTCCATGGGGTTCCTAAATCTTTAGTGTCAGACCGGGATCCTATCTTTACGTCCATGTTTTGGGGTGGATTGTAGAAGGCTATGGGGATTTAGCTTAAGTTCAGCACGACTTTCATCCTTAGACTAATGGATAGTCTGAGAGAATGATTTAGGTATTAGAGGACATGCTTAGAGCGTTCGTGATAGACTTTGAGGGGTCTTGGATTAATTATCTTCCGTTGATTGAGTTTTCATACAACAACAATTATCAATCAATGATTGGAGTAGCTCCTTATGAGATGTTATATGGAAGGAGATGTAGATCGCCCATTCATTAGGATGAGATGGGTGAGATGAGGTATTTGGGACGAGACATGGTCTAGAAGACTAACGAGACTATCAAGAAGATCCAAAGCTACGCAGATCCTAAGCATAGGAATGTGGAGTTCCAGGTAGGGGACCACGTGTTTCTTTGAGTCTCACCACTGCGAGGGGTGAGAAGGTTTGGGAAGAAGGGCAAGCTAAGCCCTAGATTTATTGGACCTTACGAGATCCTGGAGAGGATCAGACAGGTGGCTTACTGGTTAGCTCTACCACCATCATTGTCGAGAGTTCATCATTGTATTCCATATTTCTATGCTTCGAATGTACATCTCAGACACGACTCATGTGTTGAAGTACGAGGACCTGTAATTGGAGACAGATTTGTCTTATGAGGAGCGACCGGTCCAGGTCTTAGACGAGAAAAACAAGGTTATATGGAACAAAACGATTCCTCTAGCTAAAGTATTATAGAGGAATAGCATGGTCGACAAAGCAACTTGGGAGCTTGAGTCAGCGATGCGGGATCAGTATCCCGAGTTACTCAGGTAAATTTCAAGGACGAAATTCTCAGTAGGAGGGGATAGTTGTAACGACCCAAAATTTTCTAATAACGCTTAAGAGCCTTGATTAGCGTGATGGGAGGGCATAATTGGTATATGTGCGATTTTAATTATTAAATGCATGATTATATGATTATGTGGATATGTGAAATTTATGTTTATGAGTATTAAATATGCATGTGGGCCCTATTTAGTTTATAAGGGTATATTTGTAATTTTGGGCTGTTGAGGGCATAAATGTGATTATATGTGATAAATTGTTGAGATCACATTATTATGTGGATATATCTGCAGTATATGGCTCGAGACGGTCCTAGTAAGCGGATTGGCGAAATAGACGCAACAGGGATTAATACCCGGCTCAGGGGAAGCCTGGGGTTATTTGGGGGAATTTAGGGGATATCTTGGGAATTATTAGATTTTGAGTAAATAATTGTTAATTAATGGGACGACGGGATTAATTGGTAGATATTGGCAACATTTGAGGAATTAGCGTGAACCGGGGGAGAATGACCTTTTTACCCCCTAGGAGTCACTTGAGGACTAGTTAAATTAGAAGGCCAGCTTGGTCATTTGGGTTTGGAGTAAGGATAGGGTGGGTTAGGCTCTAAGGATATTCAAAACATACTGTACATGTGAGGAAAAGGCTTCAATTTCACTCCATCTCTCTCTCTCTCTCTCTCTCTCTCTCATTATTGTATACCTTGAAGGAAGGTGAAGCTTAGGAACCAAGGGGATTAAGCTGGGAAAAACAGAGGAGAAGTCAAGGTTTAGGATGGGTTTGGCTTGGATAAAGCTGATGATAAAGACAACCAAGATTACAAGGGAGTTAGGATCATCAATTTAGGTAAACCTCATGTTTCTCACCTTTGAATTCACTAACTATAATTGAGTAGTTTGAAGCTTAGAACATGAGTTAATTCTTGGTATTTGGATGATAATAGCTGATGATTGGGGTGGTGATTGTAGTTTAATTTCTAAGGTTTTGGTGATTAAAAATGTCTGATATAGTCTTGAATTCGTAGCTAGTTTGGAGTTGAATTAAGGAGATTTGCTACGGAAATTATGGGTTGGTTTCTTGATGTTCTTGGCTGGGAAGAACAGGAGAAAGCCCAAGTTTTCTGGGTTTGAAGGGGGCGCGCCGCGGCCTAGCCTGGGGGCGCCACAGCGCGTGTGGAAATTTTTGGCCTGGGTGTGGCGTCTGACTTGGGGGCGCACTGCGACCCACTGGGTCAAGTCGCGGCCCGCCTCCCCTTTTGGCTTGGGAATTTTTCTCTCTGACTTGGGGCAAGTCGCAACCCACTAAGCCAAGTCACGACCCGCCTGAGGATTTTAGCCTTAGAATTGTATCTAGGATTGGTAAAGCTCGGGGGTTCAAGACTAGGTGCTCGGAACAATTTCTACTACCCGATTTAGTAGAAATTGAGGTCTCAGAGGCTAGTTTCTGTCTCCTAGGTATTTATTTGGATTGGAAGTTTATGGATATCATTAGCCCATGTGACTAGGTTTATCGCCAAGACTCGGGGCTAAGGATCGTGCTCAGAATCATTTCGTTCGCTCCACTCGGACTTAAAGCTAAGAATACTGCACCTTTTTGTGTGGCTGTTTGGGTATGAGATTCCCTATGATTGAATACAAATGTGGTATGATTATGATATGTCGTGACAGCATGAAATAAATAGCCTAAGAGTGACGGGGCTGATATTTGCGCACAGGACGTGGCTTGGCCACTGAGAGCTGGGATCAACTAAGATTAACACTGAGCTCGGCCTAAGCGAGCCGGAGTCAGTGGGTTAAATAGAGGGTGTGGCCTAAGGGCGTCAACCCTGAGTATTGTATGATGGTTATGATAAACCGATGAGTATTGATATGTTTACCATTACTAATCTTACTCTTATAGCTTGTTAAATACTGGAATTAATGGCTTCTGAATCATTGACTGTCCTCTCTGATTAGTTAACTGTTATGACATGTTGAATAATTTGTTAACTATTTTATGGATCATTTGATTGACATCATTGATTACGCTATCCTATATGGTTTTCTTGCTGGTCCTCGGCTCACGGGTGCTACGTGGTGTAGGTAAAGGCAAGGGAAAGACGGATCAACCATGAGTTGGAGAGCTCTGGGGGCAAGGTGTACATTGTCAGCTGCTCGTCTACCATGGCTGAGGAATTTTACAGGGATAGAAAACCTAAAATGTGTATTTTTCCATTAGAGTGGCCTCTGCTTGTATTTGAATTTTGGAAGTTTGTAAATTGGTCCTTTAACCTGTTTTAGGGTTCCCGTGTACTAAATGTTTATTTAAATGAAAAGTTATCCATTTATGTCCAAAATCTTTTAGCCCTAACTTGTTTATGACTTTAGGAGCACGTTTTCAACTAAATGACTTGATTAGCAAGACTTGCTCTACTTTAAACACACAGTGTAATGATCTTGGCTACCCATAGTGTTACATAAGCCATATCCAGCATACACCCAAGAAGCATAAAACTAATTCTTGAAACTTGATGAGAGCATCTCCTGAGAAACTACGTCGTGGCGCAAGAGGATATCAACCCACATATAGTAAGTATGACACCATCCTTCGCTGCAAGTTGTTTCCTAAGCCGTCGGGAAGACTCCCAACTATCAAGTGTAGTGACAGCCACTAGAATGGCTAAATGCAGAGCAGGGGCAACCATTGGTGTGTTTAAGCTCTCGAGCATGTTTCTAGTTACATTTCTTGGAGGCATGGCATGGTAGTGAGAAAATTTATAGCAAGAATTTCAACTCTAAATGAAAGCACCAAAATATTGACTTGAATAAAAAATTGAATTTTCTGCTCAACAGATGCCCAGAACTCGGTCAAAATCATTCAAAAGCACGTCCAAGGTGTTGAGGACTCTTTCTTGCTCGGATGCCATGTATTTTCAAAAAATGGTTGAGGGAGCCGATATATCGGCCCCTATAGGCGATATATCGCCTACCCCATATTCTCGAGCCTTCGTGGTTTCGTTCGTTTGAAGTAATTGTGTTTTTCGTATCAATCATAGGCGATATATCGACCCCTATAGCTGCGATATATTGGCTTATGTTGATATATTAACCACGTTTTTGCACACTTTCAGCACACTTGAAGTTGTTTAAACCACTTTGACTGAGTAATACAAGATCCTAACATCTGAGGGTAGGTTCTAGGCTTCCTAGGTTTATCCTTGATTAATTTATTCATCTAAAATCCTTAAATCCTTAATAAAAATACATGTGACGAATGTCACATCCTTAATTATTCTATCTAAACCTCTGGTTATAATAAATAGTATTTCTAGGACCACCTATATTCATCAAACCTTATGATAAAATTAATAGTTCTAAACTATAGGTTAAACTTATATAATCCATAACTATCTCTATGAGTTTCCAAATAAATCCCGTTTTGACCCAATAACCATGAAAACTAAAATACTACAGCATAAGCTATTACTATCTTACTAAGTAAAATTTTGAGACGCTACATGAAGCTTAGATCACACTTTTCAGCTCTCTCTAGCCCTCTAACAACACTCATTTTCTCCAAGAAAATCACCAAGAATTACTTTTGTAATTTTCAAAGGCTTGTTTACTCCCACTTCTCATTTCATCTTTGTAATTGCTTCAAGCATCTTTAGGAAAGCTTGAAATGTAGATTTTGGACAACAATACTGCTCATTTATAAGTCTTGGTTCTAAATTTTGTGGTTTTATGATATAGGTACATTTGATTTTTTGTTTTGAGATTCCATATATTTTTGTTATTTATTTTGAGATAATTCTATTATGTTTTGTGTGTTGATTCTATTTATCTAGGTATTTTAATTTTAATCTCCATTTTATGTCAATTTCTAGATTATGCTTTAATATTTGAATAATCAACATTTTTTTTATGGCAAGTGCCTCAACAAAGGACACGAGAAATTCATTAAAAAAAACCAAATTTCCAAAGAAAAACTAGACCAAATACAAAACTAACAACAAAATAAACACCATAGTAGAGAAAATATCTTAAATCAATCTACGAAAAGAACACAAACTACGTAAACAATAAATCAAGAAATAGAGACAACTGGAAGCGAGAACAAAATTGTGCTATGAACCTTAGTGCACTTCTTTCCTAGCCTTCCTCATTCTTGTAAATATCGTTAGCAGACCATTGCCTATTTTATCTGGAGCAATCTGGCCTTCCAGTATTTTAAGCCTCACCTATTTGGCTACATTGTGAGTTGCATGATTGACTGATCTTGGTATATGTTGCATCTCCCATAGACTCCATTTCCTAACCTCGTTGATAAACTACAATAATACTTCCTTCACCTTTGAGTCCACTTTTGATCCATTGGTTTCCTTTAGGGACTAAATAGCCAAGATATTGTCCAACTGGAATATAATTCCCTTAAATTCTCCTTCTTCACTCAACATTGCAACTTTGGCCATCGCCAACACCTCTCCTATAAACGTATCTGCTATAGTTGTTCTTTCAGCACAAGCTTTCACAACCTCCCCATTTTCATCTCTAAACAGAGCAGCCACAACCGAATGGTCTGATCCAATTGACACATATAAGTTACAAGTCACCCATCCAGGTGGAGCAGGAAGCCAATCAACAAATCTGGTCACATCCTATTCGGTTGAGTCCTCAATCTCATTCAATCTGAAATTAATTCTTGCAGCTAGGTTCCATATACAAGATTTACGGCCTCTGTGAGTGATCTCTTTCCTTTCTCACCATATGTATTCCATGATGATTGTTGACCCTACTAGGAAATTATTGAAATTTAGACCCAGTGGTCGGTGTACATCATCTTTGAACCACTTTAGCCATTCTTCCCAACTGAGGAGTCTATAGCCATCTGTTCTAGCTCCCCATTAAGTAGCAAGCCAGATTACTGATGTGTAATGACACTCCCAAAATAAGTGGATAGTATAAATGTAACACCTTACTTCCTTAGAGTTGTTACTAAGTGAGTTCAAAAACGTGCATTTAACTCGCTAATTGAGGTTTAAAGTCAAAAGTGTAACTAAACCATATACAGAGTTATAAACTTTGAAAATAATTCCATTTACTGAAAAACATAAAGTATTTGACACTTGGGATCCCAAAATACTGTTTAGAAATAGTTACAACACATAAGTACAAACCAAGTCGACTATACGACAAAATCTAGCTTTAAATACGATCATCTCTCAAAACCACTAGCTGTGGCAGCCAGGCAGGCCAAACATGTACGCGCCGCTTCACGCTCTCCATACTCATGGTTGGTCGACTTTTCCCTTGCCCTTACCTGCACCACAGAGCACCCGTGAGCCGAAGCCCAACAAGAAACCCCCCCCCCCCCCCCTCAAGCAGAAAACATATGCATAACAAACACTTAGCATATAAATAGGCCATCAATAGGCCAAAACACATACGACCATTGCGTCCCAGGCCCTTGATTTGCGGTCCACACCGTGAGGATATCCCAGGTATCCTTTAGGGTCTTGCCCTGGCAACTCACACTTCACGTGCTCAATGCTGCTCCAAGCCCCTTGTCGTACTCGACCTTTCACTCAACGTGCCCAACGCCGTTCCCGGCCCCTGCCGACCTCGGCCTGCGCCGTTCCCGGCTCTTGCCGAACACTTACACAATTACATTCATAGCATAATAAACATATACTAAACATTAACAAATACAATCAAAGGGCTATGCCCTGCAATTCAAACATATTGGGTTCTGCCCTGCATACAAGCTCTATGGGAATAGTGGTTTTCTTACCTGCGTCCCAAGCTTTCCGAGCACCGATATCCCGAGCACAGTCCCCTAACTTGAGCCTCGCCGAAACCCTAGTCACAACACATTAACAATATTCATCCATCAAGTTCTAATCCATTAAATAACTTTAAGCCATAACTCTAATCTCCGGGACCTTGAATTTTATCAATCCGGGTGATAAAATCCATCCCAACCTTAACCTTTGAGTTCCCAAGCCTAAACACACTTAAAAACATAAAATGGCACTAAGAGTCGCGACCCTACCCCACAAGCACCGCGGCTAGCCTCGAAATAGAGGCTAACACCTCCCAGAAACACGCATGGGCCACAGCGCACTTGGCCAAGCGCCGCGGCGTACCTCGAGCACCATGGCCTCCCAAGGCCTCGCATGCACATGGGCCGCGGCATGCCCCTCCTAGGGTTGCGACCCTCGCCTCCAAACCCAGAAAAACACCATTTTTCCCTGCATATCCTTCGAGCCAACACCTCCAAAATCACTTCCAACCTCATAATTAAACCCATAATTCATTCCTATGCAACCTAAACATACGAACAAACTCAGGAACCAATTCCCACACCCATCAAACAATCAAAATATGTCCTAGAATCCAAACCATGCATACTCTATGAAAACCAGCAGAAATTCCAAACTTAATCCTTGTAATTTAAAACTTACCTTTGCTGGATTGAATCTCAGAACCAGCTCCCTAAGCTCCAAGCTTCAAGCTCCCCTAATTCCCCAGCTGAAATCCTTAGTCTTGACTAATGGCCACCCAAAGCTTTCCTTGCTTAACTTAGAGAAAAGATGAAGAGAAAGGTAAACCAAGTGATGAGGGAAATATGGGTCAGTTTCTGAGCATTCCAAACAATTCTAAGTTTTGTTTTATTTAACTTAAGTCTATAGGGTTACCTCAAGGCTCGGGGTACCAAAACGTCCCCGAGGGCAAAATGGTAAACTTTCCCAATATTCCCTCCTAGACATTCTAACCTCAAATATATCTCCGAATATTTATTTCCATAACCCAATAACCCCATAATACATCTAATACCCAAAATACCCCTCGACTCGCCCTGAGTCGGTTTCTCAACCCTGTTGTGACTTTCTGGCTAACTGCTCTCTAGAACTGTCTCGGATCGTGCTACACAAATATATATCACATGGATATCATATTTATCACATTTACGCCCTCAACGGGCTAAAATCACAAACATACCCCTAATATCCAAACGGGACCCACATGCATATTTAATTCAACTAAACATGCATCTCTATCACATATTCACATAAATTCACATATTAAATCATTTATTGCCCTCCAAGCACGCTAATCAGGGTCCTAAGCCTTATTAGCAAATTTGGGTCGTTACAACTATCCCTTCCATCTCTGATTCAAGTTCCCACGTCGCCTCCTCAACCTTGATGTTCCTCCACAGCACCTTCACCAAGCCGATGGTCTTGCTCCACAAGACTTTATCTTTCCAGTCAAGAACCTGAACCGGCTTCTCCTCATAGGACAAATCCTGATCTAGCTCCAGATTCTCATAACTTAAAATGTGCGTCGAATCTGACACATACTTTCAGAGCATGGACACATGAAAAACTTCATGAACTCCTGATAAAGCTGGAGGAATCGCTAGTCTGTAAGCTACCTCTCCAACCCGTTCCAAAATCTCGAAGGGGCGAACAAACCTAGGGCTCAGCTTGCCCCGAACACCAAACCGTTTCACTCGCCTCAAAGGTGAAACCCTAAGAAACACATGATCACCAACCTGAAATTCCACGCTCCTGCGTTTCAGGTCTGAATAACTCTTCTGACGACTCTGGGAGGCGAGCATTCGCGCTCTGATCTTCTCAATCACCTCGTTGGTCCTTTGGACCCAGATATCTCCTCTCACCTGTCTTATCCCAATGGATAGGTGATCTACACTTCCTTCCGTAAAGCATTTCATACGGAGCCACTCCGATCTTCACTTGATAACTGTTGTTGTACGAGAACTTGATCAAAGGAAGATACTTACTCCATGATCCCCCAAAATCTAGCACAGAGGCTCGCAACATGTCCTCCAATATCTGAATCGTCCTCTCAGACTGTCCATCTATCTGAGGATGATAAGTGGTACTAAACCGTAGCTGTGTGCCCATAGCCTTCTGCAGACTCTCCCAAAACTTGGAAGGGAAGGTGGGGTCCCTGTCGGACACAATCGACCTCGGAGCCCCATGAAGTCAGACGATCTCCTTCACATATAACTCAGCATATTGCTCCACAGTATAAGTCATCCACAGTATACCTATCCACAATCACCCACACCGAGTCATGCTATCCTATGGTCCTTGGCAAACCAACCAAGAAGTCCATGGTGATATCTTCCAACTTCCATTCTGGAATCCCCAGAGTCCGCAGCAACCCCGCTGGCCTCTGATGCTCAGCCTTGACCTGCTAACAAGTTAAGCACTTGGCCATATAATCCACCACATCCCTCTTCATGCCCGACCACCAATACAAAACTCTCAAATCTTGGTACATCTTCGTTGTACCCGGGTGCAAAGAATATGGAGTGGTATGCGATTCATCTAAGATCTCTCGCCGGATATCAGAATCCATCGGAACGCAGATCTGACCCTTGTACTTCAGTAATCCCATCTCTGAAATAGAAAAGTCCTTAGTCGCTCTGACTAAGACATTCTCTCTGTGACCTCTCAACTGATAATCTTTCCCCTGTGCTTCCTTGATCATCTCAAGGAGTGTAGACTGGAGAGTGATGTTGGCCAACTGACCAACCACCAACTCTATACCTGCTCTAGTCATCTCCTTAGCTAGCTTATCAGATATTTATCTCGAGCTAAACAACTGCCCTGGGCCTTACCGACTCAATGCATCAGCCACTACATTAGCCTTCCCAGGATGGTATTGGATATCACAATCATAATCCTTAACCAACTCCAGCCATCGCCTCTGGCGCATATTCAGGTCCTTCTAAGTAAAGAAATACTTCAGGCTCTTATGGTCGGGGTATATCTCGCACTTCTCACCATAGAGATAATGTCTCCAAATCTTAAGTGCGAACACCACCGCTGCCAACTCCAAATCATGCATGGGATATCTCTGCTCATACTCCTTTAACTGTCTCGATGCATAGGCTATCACCTTACCAGCTTGCATCAGCACACACCCCAAACCCTGTCTGGACGCATCACAATAAACCACAAACTTTTCATTATCTGTCGGCAAACTTAACACTGGCGCGGTGATCAATCGCCGCTTCAACTCCTTGAAACTGCTCTCATATATGTCCGTCCAAACATACCTTTTCTTCTTCTTTGTCAGCTCCGTCAAAGGCGTAGCCATTCTGGAGAATCCCTCAACGAACCACCGATAATACCCCGCTAAACCCATAAAGATTCTCACTTCAGGAACATTGCTCGGTCTAGGCCAATCTCTGACCGCCTCAATCTTACTCGGGTCAACCAGAATCCCCTCCTTACTGACGAAATGGCCCAGAAATGTAATTTGTGGTAACCAGAACTCACACTTACTGAACTTAGCATATAACTTATGCTCCCTCAACCACTATAGAACCAACTGCAGATGCTACTCGTGCTCTGTCTCTGACTGAGAATACACCAAGATGTCATCGATGAACACAATCACAAACTTATCCAAATAATCCTTAAAAGCCCTATTCATCATATCCATAAAAGTTTTTGGGGCATTGGTTATTCCAAAGGACATAACCAGGAATTCATAGTGTCCATACCTCGTTCGGAAAGCGGTATTTGGTATGTCCTCCTCTTTAATCCTCAACTGATGGTACCCTGATCGGAGGTCTATCTTGGAAAACACTGTTCTTCCCTGTAACTGATCAAATAAATCATCGATCCTAGGCAGTGGATACTTGTTCTTAATGGTTAACTTATTCAACTCCCTGTAATCATACACATCCTTAGGGATCCATCCTTCTCTTAACGAACAACACTGGAGCACCCCATGGCGAGAAACTCGGTCTGATGAACCCCAAATCAAGTAACTCTTGCAACTGAATCTTCAACTACTTTAACTCCGCTGGAGCCATTTTGTAAGGTGTCTTAGATACTGGCTCCACTCCTGGTACTAACTCTATAACAAAGTCAATCTCCCACTGCGGCGGAAACCCTAGAAAATCTGCCGAAAATAAATCCGAAAACTCACACACCAATCTAGTCTCACCCGGTCCAACTGATACCATCCTAGAGGAATCTACAACGCTCGCTAGGAACCCCATGCAACCTTCCTGCATCAGGTCTCTAGCCTTCAATGCTGAAATCATTGGTACTCGCGGTCCACTAACCGTCCCCACAAACACAAAGGGTACCTCCCCTTCCAGTTCAAAAGTCACAATTCTGCGGTTGCAGTCAATCGTTGCCCCATACTTTGATAACCAATCCATCCCTAGAATCATATCAAAGTCATCCATCTCTAACTCAATCAAATGAAAAGACAATTCCCTACCATCTATCTCTACTGGCAATGCTCTAATCCATTTCCTAGAGACTACCAGTTCTCCTGTTGGAAACAAAGTCTGAAATCCCCTAGCATACACACTGTAGACACTCGATATTCCACGCCCATAAAAGAACTAGGACATGCGCTAAGGTCCCTTGAAGGCCCAAGGGCATACTTCAGCCACAAGGCAATCGAGCCGCCACCCTCTCGCAACGGCCTCGCAGGCCTAGGACCATGCCGTGCAAGGTGATCTCGCGCACACAGGCTCACGCCCCAGCGCCCATGGGCTCGCGTCCAAGCCCGCATGGCCTCGCTGGAGTGACCTCGGCGTCCTGCCCATGGCCTCGCGGGAGTGCCCTCGGCGTCGCGCCCGAAGCCTCGCTGGAGCGCCCTCGGCGTCGCACCCGCATGGCCTCGCTGGAGCGCCCTCAGCGTCGCCCCCATGGTCTCGCTGGAGCATCCTCGGCGTCGCGCCCGCGGCCTTGCTGGAGCGCCCTCGGCATCGCGCCCCTGGCCTCGTTGGAGTGCCCTCGGCGTCGCGCCAGCATGGCCTCGCTGGAGCGCCCTCGGCGTCGCGCCCGCAGCCTCGCTGGAGCGCCCTCGGCGTCGCACCCGCATGGCCTCGTTGGAGGGCCCTCGGCATCGCGCCCATGGCCTCGCTGGAGCATCCTCAGCGTCGTGCCCGCGGCCTCGCTGGAGCGCCCTCGGCGTCGCGCCCCTGGCCTTGCTGGAGTGCCCTCGGCGTCGCGCCCGCATGGTCTCGCTGGAGCGCCCTCGGCGTCGTGCCCGTGGCCTCGCTGGAGCATCCCCGGCGTCGCGCCCATGGCCTCGTAGCCTCGCACCTCAGCAGACGTTCGACCTCGTGCCCCGAGCGAGTCACACCATTACATAGCCACGAGGGGGAGGGCCTCGTGAGCAGCTAGGTAGCCGCGTCGTCAATAGGCCTTCCAAGGGGGCCTTGCGAGGGAGTAGGAGCCACGCCCCCTGGTGGCCACGTGAGTGAAGCCATGCATCAAAGGAGTCGCCCCACCAAGGGGGTCGCAAAGAAGGCCTCTCACCACCTGGTGGCCACGTGTCCTTAGACATCCGTCAAGGCCACATGCCTATCGCCTATGCTCATGGGTGACCTCGGAGTGCTTCAGGCCTCTCATGTCAAGGACCCGAGACCCCCACCTCACGCCACGACCATTATACTCACCAAGGGTCCCATTCCTTACACTTTGAGACCCCAATGCTTAGGGGCTTCAGTACGAGTCAAATGGAACATACTTGTACGATCTAGTACTGGGTACGGACACCTGTACCAGTGGGGATGCTAGAATAAGAGTTATGGCCCGTACGTCTATGGCCAGGAGCCAGAGTCGACACCACTACCACCTGCGCCACTATGCCTGCCACCACTCATCAGACATGGGTATAGACAAGTAGTTGAGACATCCTCCTGACACCTGCTTCTGTACTGGGTGTACGACCACAACTTCTTAAGCCACTCCCCTGACATAGTACTTATGTACCACTTGGTCTCCTGGACCACCTGTACCCAGGGCCATTATAGCCTACTATAAAATGAACTCTAACACCACCTAAAAGGGGGTTGGAAGTTTTACTGTAGCAAAGGCTTAAGAGTGAATGAAATATTGACTGATTTCTCCATTGTTATTCTGTCATTGTTCTTGAGTTATTACTTTGATTTCTATAGTTTTTTTTTTATTGACGATCCTTACTTGATAATTTTTTTCCAACTCAACTTAGTTGGCGAGTTCTCACCGTCAACACACACCACTAGGTCTACAAAGCTGGTCTATCACTCTAGAAGACACAAATGAATGGGTAGCCCTGGAATCAAACAATGCAGTATACAAAGAACCAGCACTAGAGATCTGACCCGTCACAACTTAGGGGCTAGCCTCCGCCTCAGTCTGAGTCAAATTAAATACCCTGGCAGGAGCAAGACTGTCACTTTGCTTCAGCTCCTCTTTCTTGACTTGAGGGCAGTCCCTCTTTAGATGACTGGCACTTCCACAGACAAAGCAGGCCCTAATCCTGCACTCACCCTGGTGTCAACGTCTGCACCACGGACACACTGGGAAACTCCTCCAGTTGTCTCTTCCACCCTGACGGCTAGTAGAAGCACCCCGTGCCCTCCTATCTGAACTGGGAGGAACAAAAGAATCTGGGGCCTTCCTCTTCTGCTCACTAGAGCCACCACCCCGACTAGATCCAACAAAAGGAAGTATTGTCCTCCTGGCATCGCGCCTAACAGCACTCTCCCTCCATATCTGATCTTTGGCCCTCTCAGTTGTAAGGGCCTTGTCCACTACCTGGGCATAAGTAGTAGTCTCCGGATCCAAAGTAATATTCACATCACGGGCGATCATAATGTTCAACCCCCATACAAACCTGTCTCTTCTTGCCGCATCAGTCAGCACTAAATCTGGCGCAAACTTCGCCAATCGATCAAATCTCAGAGCATACTCAGTCACGGTCAACCAATTATGAGTTAGGTTGATGAACTCGTCAACCTTCGCAGCTCGAACTGCCACACTGTAATACTTCTCGTTAAATAAGTTTCTGAACTCTTCCCAGGTCATAACTGCAGTATTTCTTCTCTGACATACTACATCCCACCAGATGCGGGCATCCTCTCTAAACATGTAGCTAGCACAAGCTACCCTCTTATTTCCCTGAACCCTCATAAAATCCAAAATTGAGGAAATCATATTTATCCACTGCTCAGCACGTAGTGGGTCTGATCCACCTTCATAGGTGGGAGGATGTTGTTTCCTGAATCTTTCATACAAGGGTTCCCACCTGTCCTCCATAACAGGTTGAACTGGCACTGGCGCCACAACCTACTGAACTAGCAGCCCAGTGACCTAAGGTGAGGCCTGCTGCCTCAACTGTCGAAGCTCCTCCTCTATTCTCTGCAGTCTTGCTTCCATCTCGGCAAACATCTCTTGCCAATTCTGTGGGGCAGGTGGAGGGTCCTGACCTTGCTTGTCATCCTCGGCTCTACTGCCACAAAGTCTAGATTATTGTCGAGGAATCTCAACAAATATGCCTTCAACCAACGACGCCGCTCATCAGGCATGATAACAACATCCCAAAATCCACCTCCCAAACACATTAGCCAACCACAACAGTAATTCACATAATGTACAGATAGCATATAACACACAACGGGCCATGCCCTGGCATCATGCATATGTTAACTCATTCAGCATGCTCTATATGAAATAAGCAGGCAAACAAGACATTCAAGCACATATTCCAGCATATTAGTCAATCATACCAACCAACTCTGAGTCGAGCTTGTCACTAACAGCGAGCGTACATGTTCGGTCAATCTCCAGAACCATAAACCTTGGCTCGCTCTGATACCAAGTTGTAACGCCCTACTTCCTTAGAGTCGTTACTAAGTGAGTTCAAAAATGTGCATTTAAGTCGCTAATCGAGCTTTAAAGTCAAAAGTGTAATTAAACCATATACAGAGTTATAAACTTTGAAAATAATTCCATTTACTGAAAAACATAAAGTATTTGACACTTGGGATCCCAAAATACTGTTTAGAAATAGTTACAACACATAAGTACAAACCAAGTCGACTAGACGACAAAATCTAGCTTTAAATACAATCATCTCTCAAAACCACTAGCTGTCGTAGCCAGGCAGGCCAAACATGTATGCGCTGCTTCACGCTCTCCGTACTCATGGTTGGTCGACTTTTCCCTTGCCCTTACCTGCACCACAGAGCACCCGTGAGCCGAAGCCCAGCAAGAAACCCCCCCCCCCCCCCCCTCAAGCAGAAAACATATGCATAACAAACACTTAGCATATAAATAGGCCCTCAATATGCAAAAACACATATGGCCATGCCATCCCAGGTGCTTTACCAGGCCCTGGATTCGCGGTCCACACCGTGAGGATATCCCAGGTATCCTTTAGGGTCTCGCCCTGGCAACTCGCACTCCATGTGCTCAACGCTGCTCCCGGTCTCTTGTCGTACTCGGCCTTGCACTCAACGTGCCCAACGCTATTCCTGGCCCTTTGACGTTCCCAACCGTTGCCGACCTCGGCCTACGCTGTTCCCGGCTCTTGTCGAACATTTACACAATTGCATTCATAGCATAATAAACATATACTGAACATTAACAAATTCAATCAAAGGGCTACGCCATGCAATTCAAACATATTGGGCTCTACCCTGCAATCAAGCTCTATGGGAACAGTGGTTTTCTTACCTGCGTCCCAAGCTTTCCGAGCACAGTCCCCTAACTTGAGCCTCGCCAAAACCCTAGTCACAACACGTTAACAATATTCATCCATCAAGTTCTAATCCATTAAATAACTTTAAGCCATAACTCTAATCTCCAGGACCTTGAATTCTATCAATCCGGGTGATAAAATCCATTCTGAGCCTTAACCTTTGAGTTCCCAAGCCTAAACACACTTAAAAACATAAAATGGCACTAACAGTCGCGACCCTACCCCACAAGCACCGCAGCTAGCCTCGAAATAGAGGCTAACACCTCCCTGAAACATGCACGGGCCACAGCGCACTTGGCCAAGCACCATGGCCTCCCAAGGCCTCGCATGCACACGGGTCACGGCCCTCGCCTCCAAACCCAGAAAAACACCATTTTTCCTTGCATATCCTTCGAGCCAACACCTCCAAAATCACCTCCAACCTTAGAATTAGGCCCATAATTCATTCCTATGCAACCTAAACATTCCAAGAACATCAAGAACCAATTCCCACACCCATCAAACAATCAAAACCTATCCTAGAATTCAAACCATGCATACTCCATGAAAACCAGCAGAAATTCCAAACTTAATCCTTGTAATTTAAAACTTACCTTTGCTGGATTGAATCTCAGAACCAGCTCCCTAAGCTCCAAGCTTCAAGCTCCCCTAAATCCCCAGCTGAAATCCTTAGTCTTGACTAATGGGCACCCAAAGCTTTCCTTGCTTAACTTAGAGGAAAGATGAAGAGAAAGGTAAACCAAGTGATGAGGGAAATATGGGTCGGTTTCTGAGCGTTCCAAACAATTCTAAGATTTTTTTATTTAACTTAAGTCTATAGGGCTACCTCAAGGCTCGGGGTACCAAAACGTCCCCAAGGGCAAAATGGTAAATTTCCCCAATATTCCCTCCTAGACATTCTAACCTCAAATATATCTCTGAATATTTATTTCCATAACCCAATAACCCCATAATTCATCTAATACCCAAAATAACCCTCGACTCACCCTGAGTTGGATTCTCAACCCTGTTGTGACTTTCTGGCTGACTGCTCTCTAGATCTGTCTCAGATCGTGCTACACAGATATATATCACATGGATATCATATTTATCACATTTACGCCGTCAATGGGCTAAAATCATAAACATACGCCTAATATCCAAACGGGACCCACTTGCATATTTAATTCAACTAAACATGCATCTCTATCACATATTCACATAAATTCACATATTAACATATTAAATCATTTATTGCCCTCCAGGCACGCTAATCAAGGTCCTAAGCCCTATTAGCAAATTTGGGTCGTTACAATAAACTACTCCCTCCTCACATAGAGGACAATGTAAATAGTCCAACAGACAAGTATATCATGATTTCTTCTTTTTAAGTAGGGTATCAGATAGGATTTTGCACCAAAACATCTTCAATCTATTGTGAATTTTAGCGTCCCAAATCCATTTCCAAACAAAAGAATTACCTAATGTAGGATGAACCTCTCTTATTAGTCAATACGCTGACTTTATTTAGAAATTGCCACTTCTTTTCTTGGTCCATATCCACCCGTCTTCTCTTTTCCGTTTGAGGAAGAATATTGTTGAGAATCCTCTTAGCATCAATTGTTTAGAACCACTCACTCACAGTAGCCTCTCCCATTGGTTGTCTTGTATGAAGTCTTTAACCCAGCTAACACCATGTGTTGCATCTTTGAGTAGTTGTGGTGTCCGCTCCTCCCCTTCGAGCACCAAAGGATGGAACCTTATAGATGTTTTAGCTCCCATTTCCTATTTTCCAACAAATACCTTTTTGGAGGTGTTCCCTAGCATTGAGGATGGATTTCCACATAATTGAATCTCCCTGCTTAGACTCCATGTATTTCCCATACTTAGTCTTCATGGCAATGCTCCATAAACTTGTATTGTCCATCAACACTTTCCAAGTCCATTTAGTGAGAAAATCTTTATTTGTTGCCTCTGTTTTTCAGAATCCCATCCCTCCCTCCACTTTTGGTTTGCATAATTTTTTCCATCTTTCTCCTTGACTCTGAATCGCCCCACCAAAATTCTCTAAGAGCTTTGTCTACCTTGCAGCATATTCCCAAAGGATGACTTCCAATGCAGCCACATAGTTTGCAAGAGAGGATCCTACTGCTTGAATGAGGCAAGTCTTTCCTGCTTTGGATAGGAGCCTAATTTTCCATCCCTGAACTCTCTTCAAAAACTTCTCAACAAGAAAAGTAAGGTCTTCCAATCTATTTCTCGGTCTAAATAAAGGTAAGCCCAAGTAAACTGCGTCCTTCATCATCCTTTTTATGGAGAGAAAATTAGCTATTTGAATTTCCTTTTCTCTTGAAACCCCTTAAGAGAAGAAGGCTATAGACTTGTGGTTGTTAATCATCTGTCCCAGCCACAAATTATAATTCTGTTGGCAATCCAAAAATCTTGAGGCTTCCTTCATGCTAGCTCTGCCAAAAAGAATCACATCATTTGCAAATATCAAATGACTGATTGCTGGCCCATTTCTATCAAGTTTGAATCTTTTAATCTCCCCAGCTTATTCTTTCTCCACAAAGAGCCTAGAAAGAATATCAATCGCTAAGATGAAAAGTGATGGGGAAAGGGGGTCGCCCTCCGAAGGCCACAACGTGGTTCAAAGCTTCTTGCAGTCTACACATTTAGAAGAAGGTTCATCTTCTTTAAGATAATGCATAGTCCTATCCATTCAGTACGTATATTTCAACCCAAAACCTCTATCTTGCAAAACCATTAAAATAAAACTCCAGTCCATTTTGTCATAAGCTTTATCCATATCAAATTTTATCACCATGTAGCCATTCTTGCCTTTCTTCTTTCCCATTGAGTGAAAAATCTCTCTAGCCACCATAGTGTTATCCATGATATACTAACTTGAACAAACCCTGCTTGGGTAGGTGATATGAGCTTCGGTAATAGTCCTTTGAGACGAGCAGAGAGATGTTGGTTTTTGATCATGTGATTGACAGTGCAGTGGAAGGATGGGATAATATTTCAACGCAATAATAAAAATTATTAAAACATGGGATCGAATCACTCTAGGAACCATAAGTAGAATGAGAACTTTCTCATACGACATGAATCTAAATAAAAATAAAAATACGAATACCTTTTGGTAAATGTACAACACGTGTATATCAAATAGCGTCTTAGCCTCCTAACCCACCATCTTCCATACTATGGCTCGCACAAAGAGAAGGAGACAGGTGGATGTCTATGCTATTTGGTAGGATAGACAAGAACACACTTTTGAATTTCAACACATGAAAGAGTGTTCTTCTCACAATTCAGAGAGAACAAAGTTCTCTATTTTTCTCTCTTGGAAAAATAACGTAAAAATGCATTTGTTGACTCTGTTTCTTTTCTTGATGTTATATTATATTAATATAACAATAGAAATATGACCTAGCCCTATTCTCATTGGTTATCTGCGTGGGCCACAATCCATTTGGACTGTGGTTGGCGCCAACTACAGGACTTTGGACCCTGTGGTATTTTATCTCTATAAAATACTATTTGTTGTGTCTTTATCATATTTTTTTATGTAGTATACAATTATACCAAAAATTAAATATGATTAAATTAATTTTCAATAAAAATTAATTTCACAAAATTATTTATATAATTTTATTTTCCATGAAGTATTATTTAAAAAATAATATTTTAAATATTATTTCACAAATAATATTAATTTATGAGAATAAATATAATAATTTATTATTTTTAATTATTTCTTTTTAATACAAAAATACTATCTCTGTGTTATCGAGCTAGTATGGGGACAACATGGATCCGTAGTTCGTAGTTTTAAGCTCCAAAATTTAATTAATTTCACTAACTCTTAGTTCCATTAATTAATTTATTAAATATGAATTATTCCACTATAAATTCATAGTTGAACTCTCAAAACTATAGTCTTATATTATTAGAAGCTATAACTATAAAGTCGCATTTAGTTATTACATGAGTTATAACCTTCTGCTAGTTGTTCATAATAAGAGCTAGGCCTTAATGTCCGTTAACCTCTCTAACTATGTTTTTATCAATTAGTTCCATTGTTCCTTTAATGAACATTATTCTATAAATTTAATTATAGAATGAAATTTATGTTCTCTTACAGAAATTGAGTGCTCTATGTTCAAGCCTCGAATCAACACTAAAAGGAAGAACAAATCTTCTTTCATTTAAGTAAGGAGCAGATTCCATATTTGCAAAGTATGTTCCTAGCCACTTGTAGTTCTATGACTCGAAGATATCAGGAATTCGATCGTAGAAATACTGAACCTTACCTGATAAGTCAAAAGTCATAAAATAACAAATAGAAGTTCATTTCTCACTTCAAGATTGAGGTCAAGTTTGAAACGCCATCGATTGATGAATGTTCAACTTCTATATTTTAACGGATATTATCAGAAGTTCTTTCTTTCATCGTATCATAGTCCAATACAATCTATATTGTATACGGTACCTCTATCTTTTTGTGTCTTTACACTTAACAGTCTGGATAAACTGGTCTGTCTTCAACGGATGATAGACCGTACTCATAATTTTTATTAAACAAATCTCCCACTTTGTTTAGAGATTACAGACAATTTTTATATTATTATCTTGAATTAAATCCTTTTGTAAATATATCATTATACGTATACTTAAGTCAAGACCACGTCAATAATATTGGATCTTCATGATAAATGACATGTATAATTAAATACAAATATGAGTGCAAAATATTAACTTTATTTAATTAACAGTACTCGTTCATACAGAAATATGCTTTCAGGGCTCAAACCTCAACAAGAGAATCTTTGAAATAATTTTATAGGACACATTCCATAACACGATGGGTCTATAGTCGTTGATCATTGCTGCATTTTCTCTCTTTGATATGAGGACAATATTGATGTCGTTGATCATAGTAGATAGTTCATTGTTGACGAAGAAGTGTCGAATCATAATGTTGACGTCATGCTTCAGTGGTTGCCAATACTAATCATAGAATGAAACAAGTATCCCATCTGTCCAATTAGAACAATAGGGTCCAATGAAACCAAGACCTTCAATTAGAACAATAGGGTCCAATGAAGCGAAGACCTTGTTGCCTTTGACTCTCCAAAACTCCTCCTTCTTTCCATAGCACGAGGGGCCATATATCCCAAAAATGTGCCACACCTTCCCCGGGGGTTCGAGGAAATGACACCAACTATCAAATTCTTGGTATATTCTTCAATGGTGACTTTGACACCTTGCTTCCTACATAATCCAAACCCACCCGATAGTCCAATTGGAGGGACATAGGAGTTTTCAATGAAATGACGCTTGTGTATAAGATTTTGACATTTGATTTCTTATAACCTGTTTTCGATAGCACTATAATCTTTGGTTGACTTTGGCAACTGTCGCTGCCCGCCCCGAACAACAACAGTTCCAAGCTAAGAGCCTCATGGCGCTGATGGAGACTTTTCTGATGGAGACAACAGTTCCAAACTGAAAAACCTAGCACTCATCCATTGTTTTTCCCTTCTCTTTACTAATTGTCTCCATTTGTGTTTCCTCGTGGATCTTTTCAATGCAACACTTACTTGGATCTTCCTTCCACCATTCAACTAGGATAAAGTTATTATTCAGGTCCACCTTAACATCAATTAGTTGACTCTCCTAGCAACTTTTCACCCTCCTAGCGAACTCTGACTTCGGCTTCTTCTTAATTACCTCACGGGTAAATGATAGGAAATTTTCTTTCTTAACAAGTCTTCCTCTTCTTTATCTAGCTGAAAATTCTGGGACTCGTTGATGGAAATGTTTTCTTGGCCTACCTCTCTTCCTTGTAATTGGAGTCACTTCCCCTGAGCCTAGTGATAAGGAGATGATGACTGCTTCGTGGATCTCTGAACCTAGCGTATGCATCACAAAGTCTTGGTTCTTCATTTGGTTCTCAATTTCGTGTTCCTTTCATACTATGAATGTGGTTCTTCAATAGTCTTTCAAGTTTGTGTGCCATAAATTTCCAACAATCAATTCTCCCAAAGTTTAGCATTAAGTTACCTGATTTGTTACAACACATGTTCAAATTTAAGTCAGTATATTTTTACAATCAATTGTATTTAAATGATAATTTCCTATTTAATGGGATCTACATTAATTAAACTGAATTTAGACTATAATCTGTACTGTTGATAGCTCTTGGTGTTCAGACTAGTATTGCCATTTCCCCGATTATTTAGCTTACATCATCTACTTTACACTTCATATGAGCTCGACCATTAAGTCCTACAAATCTTCCAACCACTTATTCTTGGTGTGCATGACATCTGTCTTTGTTTATCATGATGGGAATACATCCCCTCTCATCCTCAATTACCTCCTACAAACTTTGAGTACAATCTTCTTAAAGTCACCTCAGGTCTCAACCTTGTCTATGTTCATGATAGAAAAATGGAAAAAGAAAGAGAAGAGTTTCATTGAAAAAGAGCACACGC